>NC_080838.1:77660338-78919838 GCF_030435755.1 Ochotona princeps
TCTAGGCTATAATCAAATGGAGAAAAATGCAAGTCTAGGAAGTTCCTAAAAGAGTCAAAAAATAGTTTGCAACAAAATAATAGCAGAGAAGTTCCCCAACTTGCTGAACGATGTGGACATCCAATACACTACAGATATGGACCCATAGACTACATATAAAGGCAATCAGCAACAAGAAAGAAGATGAATGCTAAATCTCCTTGTGAAAGAACAAAGGAGTCTCAAAGCAAGAACTTAAAATTATTGATGGAAAAATAACTGGGCCAAGTTATCACTTATCAGTAATGACTTTGAATGTAAATGGGTTAGCTCATCTCACACAAAATAGACTGTAAGATAAAAACATTAAAATAGACAATGAGTAAAGTATTAATTCATAGGCTATGCCTCTGCCTGTGATGTTAATGTTTTTGGGAGGTACCAATTTGAGACTGAGGTGCTCCACTTCCTATCCAGCTCCCTAATAATGTGGGAGACATGGAAGAAGCTCCAACTCCAAATTTTGGTTTTGCCCAGACCCAGCCATTGTAGCCATTAAAATGGGGAAACCAACAGGTGGATGTTCTCCCTTTATCATTCTGTGCCTGCTCCTTTCTCTATGAAATTCTGAGTTTCAAATAAGTTAACGTATCTGCAAAAAAAAAAAAAATAGGCAAAAACTTCTTGAGTATGATGCCAAGAAGCAAAGGCAATAAATACAAAAAGAGACAAATTAGGCTACATCAAAGAAGTTTATGCTTAGGCTAAAGAAACTGACAGAATGGGAGAACATATTTGTGAGTCATGCAGATGATAGGATAAATACTCAGTATGTACAAGGTAGTCAATATGATGAATCAGTCACAAAATAGGCAAAAGATCCATATGGGCTTTTTCTTTCAAAATAAAAAGTCTAAATTGTTCAACATATACTTGAAAAAAGTATTCAGGGCCACTGCCTATCAGTGTAATGAAAATAAAGCTATATTTAGCTACTGGCTTACTTGAGTAGGGATTGCTATTACCCCACAATTTAAAAAAAGTAGCAAATGCTGGTGAGTCTTTGAAAATGTTACCACTGTTAGTGGGAATGCAAATTGGTAAAACCTCTATGGAAAAAATTAAGGAGATAATTTAAGGAAACTGAAAAAATAAAACTATTGTATGGCACAGTTATTATATTTCTGAGAATATATCCAAAGAGCCAAAATCAGTGCATAAAATGTAAGTCATAGTAGCAAGTATGTAATGAAAGTTGAGCAATCACTATTTGAATGAACACCCTTAAGGGATGTTGATATCACAGATGGTGGCTTTGTGAACTCCACCATAATTCTGGTTTCTATTTTACTGTTTTCATGGTCATTTGCGGCCATGTGCCCATGTAACTAATAAAACACTAAACACACACACACACACACAATTGTTTGAAAAGCAGAGATAGGTAAAGAAAGAAACAGGGGGACAAAGATCTTCTACCAGATAGTTTACTCATATATATATATATATATATATATATATATCTTAACAATATTCATCATGTCTGGAGAGGTCATAGCCTGTTTGAAACCCCCTCTACCTATAATTTATCCATCCACCTATGATTGCTTTGCATTTCAAACACTGATCTGTTCATGTTATCTGTATTTGTCTAATGGGATAGATTTTGTTTTTTGTTATCTAAAACTGTGAAAAAATGAGACTAAGAGATGTCTTCTTAAAGGGCAGTGAGATGTATGAATCATCAAACAGAAAATCAGTTTTCTTTTTCTTTTTCTCTCTCTCTGGGGGTGTAACAATCCATGTCTACCTAAAATATTGCCATTATCCCAGCTCTGTCATCGTGCGTATTGTAACTTCTAGCATTTTCAAGCAGTATGTGTGAATTTGACTTCGACAGTATTAATCCTGGCTGTCTTTGCCATAACCTTATCTTCATTTCCTCCCAAGCAGCAGTAAATGGACTATGATTAACCAGGCAAGAGAACGATTTTCAGCTTATACTTTCTTGAGTTTAGGCAGTTGATTCACCTTGAGGGTTCCCTGGAATTATTAAACAGAATATCCATTAATATTAGTAGATGTGTGCAGCATTTTTGCTAATTACGATCACTGCATATATATTTTCTACAGGAAGGAAGGATAGAGAACTAGAGAATAGTTCAGTGGTCCTCACAATTTTGCTCTGTAGAAACACACTTAATCAATGATTTTTCCATGAGCAGCGCACTGCCACAGTTTTAAACTGGGGAATACTCAATGCTCAATGGAAGCTCATTCTATCACACTTGTTAATGAATTTCTAACAAGATTCCAGAATGTCTAATGATATTATACAAAAGAATACACACAACTTCATGTAAATTTTTTTCTGGTGTAAACCAATTGCAAAACAAAAATAGAAACAAGAATGCCTTAAGGATTTCAGGTAATCAACATTGTGTTCTGTCTGTCTTACACACATGGCATCACACGAGTGTCCTCACTGAGGTATTGCAACTGCATGTCTAGACATACATACTGGGGGCCTTGATGTGTCTCAGGAAGCTCAGATATGCTCCACATGGTCATCTCTGAATAGCGTTTTTATGGAACATATTGTTACAAAACCAATGGAAAAACAAGCTTCCCCGTTACACTAAATTTTGATTAGTTTTAAAAAATGACCTTCCTAGATTCGTATCTCAGGCTAGAAATGTTTTCACTATTTGCCGACATTACTAATTGCTGTGCAATAGTCCTTTTGGCATGCTACACTATGTCAACTAACAGTTAATTGAAAGGAAAAGCAAATTGAAAGTTAATTTAAATAAAACCTTTGCATTCTATCAGAAAACAAAATGGGAGGAGAACCAACCTCCAGAGGAGGAAAGGGGTCCTTAGTGTCAGGCCTCTAAGATTTCCTGGGCCCTTTTTATCGGCAAGCAAAGTCGCGGTTATATGCACTTTTGGGACCAATAAAGTGTCCACAATTTTCACTGGTTTCTTACATGTTGTACATGATCTACTGAAGGCAACACCTAAGATCAACACTTACTGTAGCGTCTCATTACTATCGTATGAGACGCTGAGAGTTGCTGTATCGGCAGTCTGGGGAGCCGGCAGGATGTGGCCTGCCATGCTGGAGCAGTGCCAACTGGCAACTGAAATGATCACCCTAGTGTTTCAATTGAAAGAAGTGGGACATGGCAGACATCCTCACAGAGCTCCTGGCAATGCCCAAACCAGTCCTTCTGTGGTGAGTCATCTTCTGGGTATTGTTCTTGTTTGCATCTCTCCAAGTAGGCTGGGAGTAGGCATTTTTGTTTTTGTTCTGGCCCACACTCTTCTGGTTTTAAAATATCTGCCAACTGAGATAACACATGTTTTTCAACAAGTTGTGACAGGAAACATACAGGGTCTGCAAAACTTGAAGTGCATTTTGTCCGTTCATTTATAGAAAAAAAGAATGCAATTGTCAATGCCTGAGGCGGACAATGCATTAACCTGTTGGACAATATTATGGAGAGCTATGAAGCCCTTGGGATTGCATGAGAACAAGTGAAACAGTGAGCAAAAATGACCCCAACATATACTCTAATGAGTTTTGTATTTTTTAAATGAGATAAATTTAAGAGAATAAAATATTAGAAAATGGCAGAAAATACAGAGTAGGATTCTGGTAATGTTAGGAATTAGATGGCATATGGTGTTGAGTTTTTAGAGTTTATTTCAATGAAAAAGTACTAGTGATGCAGACCTGAATTAGGTGATGGGGTGAGGCTTGTATGTGTTTGAAGGAAGAGGAGAGTAAGCCCAACATTGGTTAAAAGGCTGTATTTAAGAGAGATTGTGAATAACAATCATACTTCAATCAGATACAGACAAGCACTGCTTTAATGCTCTCAGGTATAATCTATGAGATGTTCACTTCAAATTTTGGCACATGCAAATATATCTTTATGCTCTCAAAATGTAGTGAAGCTTAATGGGGACATCTGGGTTTCTGAATTAAAATGTTATTCAGAATTGTATTGACCCTGTAATTCAACTATGCTGGTCATTTTGGAAAGGGTACAATAAAACGTAGATGAGCATTTTAACCTTCCATTATTTCTTGCTTTTAGGATAATACAGTATAAAATAGACAAATATAACCACAGTAGAGTACATTCTTGTGTATATTGAGTATCAAGAAAAAGATTGTTTTTCACCACAAAATGATATCCTTAATTTTTCTTGAGTGTCATGCCTAATTGTCTTACCAAGGGGTTATATTGGGAGCTTTATAGTTGTCTCATATAGCAGTCACTAATAACACATGGCCATTTAAATTTAGTTATTAAAATTAAACAAAGCTTAGACTTCAATTCTCAATTGCAACAGCCACATTTAAATGTTAGATCACCAAAGATGACCAACGGTTACTCTGCCATACAAGCAGATCACAGAATTCTGATTTCTATGATCCCAGGAAATTTTACAGGACAGATGTCTCTTACAGAACCCATAAACAGTCAACAAAACAGTAACCCAGAGGTTGCTACACTGAATGTATAAGTTGCCAAAGGCACATTTCTCCTAGGGGAATACTATGGGAAAATTGGGCAATTATTCCCTCAGTACAAGATTTATATTTATATTTATATTGTAAGGTAAAATATATGTTTATATTGTAAGGTAAAATTTCATGAAATATGTTCAATCAAAAATACTTTGTCATGTCACTAATTATTATAAATTTCTTGAAAGTCAGTCTACTGTTATGCCCCTCTGAAGAAAAACAGCACTTTTTTTTTATGTGTTGCTGTGAGAACTGAAATGTTGACTCATTATTCTCTCTGAATCTCTACTTTCTGATTTTGCAGTCAGATGACTTGTTAGCGTTGATGTAACATTTCTATATTATCCACATAGGCATAATCTTTATAATCTTTATTCAAAAATTCTTGCCAGAAGAAATGTAAAAACAAAACATTTGTGTTTCTCTAAAGATGATCACATTCATCCCTTGACGTTTAACGTTTTGTGCTTCAAAATAGCAGCATGATTTCCTTAATTTCAAGAGCATAATTTTCCAGGGACATAAATGAGGTCAGCAGCAGAGCAGGAAGTCACTTTGGCTTCGGATTAAAGAAATATGGACTTAAATGTTTGCCTCCTGGGGATTCAAAGAACATGTAAAAAAAGACAAACTTCAAAGCTACTTCTATAACTGTGATGGTTTTTGAAGAAACTTAGACATAGAATAATGGCTTCACTGTAGACATTGCAAAGTTCTTTAGCCCCATTGAAAATTCTAGGTGAATAATAAGAAGAGCGAAATAAGGTTTTCATAGATGAAGCAATTGAATGTCAAGGCTCTAAGAACTCTAGATTAGATGGTGATGGGTGAAAAACTGCACCAGTGAACAAAAAATAGACTTTTTATTAATTCACTCTTTAAGGAATTTTGTTCTTTTTGAAATAGAATAAATGAAAATTTCTAAGTAATTTTTCAGAAGATCACACATTTTCCATTTCTGTTCTAAATTTGAAGATTTGAATAATTTAATTATGAAAGGTGAGAGAATGAGTTAATACCCATAAGATTTGTTTTGAGTTCGTGCAAGTAGCCTTGTTTATCAGCTGAGCCATGGCCCTTGAAATTCATTCAAATTATGGTTTTGGGAGGGAGAGTCATGTCCACACACTGACAGCTGGATGTTCAGAGTCCTGATAAATTGAGCAGTAACAGTTTCATAAAAACAATTGCAGCTGTTGAATTAAAATGGCAGTAATGGGATTATGGGAAAATTCCCCTACCTATCTCCAAATTTCATAAAAAGGCAGGTAATATCAGTTTTGTAAACAGAGAAGAATACAGAACTGTACATACTACTGTAGAAAGCCTTTTTTGTTTTATTCCACAGGGTAAGTTTCTTAGCTCGTGAGAAATATCTGGAAAGACTGCAAATCTAGAACATCCTGTGACCTAATGGTAGCTGCTTTATGCATGGACGTAGTTTCCTAATGTACCTGAAATGTTTACATTACTAACATGCCTGAGCATGCCCAGACGGGCATTCTTTGAAACATAATCTATCAAATTTCCAGCAAAAGTATGAAATAAAAAGCAAAACAAAACAACTAAATAAAATGCTTTAGCTAATGGATTTTTCTTCTCAGACCTCTCTTCTCAAATTTTGCTAGCTCTGTAAGGTGCAGGTGGGGCATAGGTAGCTTCCAGCACTGTCACTGAAATGTTCTACAAATTTGCCCTGGTTCCAAACGATGAGGAAGGAGCAAACGCAGCCAGTGAGAGACAAGTGCGAATCAAGCAAGCAACCAACCCACCTAGTATGTGGACAGCCTGACACTTCACAGATTTAAGAGGAAATTGTTACATTGTGACTTTACTGCACTACAGACCATGGTGGGATAAAATGCTGTCTTAATTCAGGTTGCATAATCATTTTCTGTTAAATACATAGAAGCCCTTCTTTCTTCCATAGCACAACAATTACACAGCGGAGCATAATTATTTTACAGTCAATTGAGTACACCAAATGGGCATATTTATGAAACCTGATTTATATTTCATACCTGGAACACTACATGGAGTGTAGCTTTACCTCCCACCAAACCTGTAGCCATTGAAACTGCCAGAAGGGCTCTTTGCTTTGGCTCAAATGTAAAATAATTGAAGATTGAGCCATAATTTTGAATGCTAATATTGCACTTAGCTTTTTCCTATTAAGTGTACTGCAAAGAGCAAAGGCAAGGAAAGCAGTTTGGTATCTGAGGAGAAGCTCCATAAAAGTTTTATGGCTTTAGTTCGTGCCCTGATTCTTGCTATGGTGAGCAAGTACATTTTTCATTAGCTTATCCCACAAAGCAGTAAGACCGTCCACATTTAAGTAATGACCTTCTCCACATAAACTCAAGCTTGTTTTCCATGTACTTCAATAACCAATAATTATTTATGAAGGTTAGTATAATTATCCAAGATCAAACAGGAGTTTGGTCATATTTTGACCTTTATAAGAACTTCTCCGAGCAAGCTATTTTAAAGAGATGAGCCCGCCTGCTTTGGAGGCTTCTGTCTCTCACACATTTCTGTAATGTGCAGCTGTATTTGTTCTCAATGATGGCTCTTTAGTAACTTCAGTGCATTTGACATGGCCTCTATAAAACGCCTAAGTAAAAGAATCCTAGGCTCCTATTTGAGGCTATTTTAGAAGCAGCCACGGACGTGCATAATGGATGATTTTTGCTGAGTTTGCTGATGAACTATATGCAAGAGTTTGTTTTTAAAATTGATTCCTTCATTTTTGTTAATTGTGCAATGATACAAACCCTTCAGATTTTACTTCAAAGTAAAGAAAATGAAATATTTATTGAAATTAATGAGAGCATTGTGTGGTCTCTGCTCTTCTTGCAATCCTCAAACTTTGGTGTCTTTGAACAGCCTTATAAGGGGATCATAAAACAAAATCCCAGCATCTGATCTTGCCTTCCAGATGAAAAAAGAGCGCTTTCACTCTTTTCATGATACCTGTGCACAGTGGCTCATGTTAATGGCTTCCAAGCACAGTGAACTAACACATTAGGGTAAGCAGATGTTTTCTCTGTTAACCATATCAACAATTTGGCTGCAAGCCAAATAAATTGTTTAGTAATTTCAACTGCCCAGTTTGTTGATGTGAAACCAAGCTAAGCTGTTTCTCCTGATTGCTTTCCCACACTGATGACAACATTTCTTCCGTTGGATGATTCACACAAGAATGGGACAAATGGGGAGCATTTCAGAGATTTAATTAATTCTTCTCTTTAATTTTATTCAGCTACTTATAGAAAATATAAAACGTGTTGCCATGAAGATGCTAATATCTAAACTGCATGTGGAAGAATTGGGAAAAGCAAAGAAATAACTGTTCTTTAACAGTGGAATCAGCTGTGATATATAATTTAATTTTTATTTAAACAGCTCTAATTCCTAGGAGACCATGAAACTAAGTTGTAGACTGCCTACTGAAAAATAAAAATGAAAGTAACCTGTTAATAATGAGGAGAACCTTACACCCTGTTTGCTTTAGTCACTGAATATTATTTGTCTTGGAAATTCCTTAATTCAATTTTATTTCTTGATCTGTAATGACTCTTGTAATACATGAATGTAATGCTTATTTAACTTTGTGCCTATGAACTAGAGGTAATGATGTGAATAAGATGAAGAAAGTTATGATTTTTAAAGCTATTTTTGTTTGCAATACAAAACTCTCAAATAAGATTTTTAAAAATACATTTTTAGTGTATCTGCAGGCATTTGTGGTAAATCTCCACATTTGCAGAATTTCATTTTGTTCTTACTTATTATTCCCTTATTTGTCTAGAAATAATTTTATTTCCATCCTTGTGGGGTATTGAGACCCAAGAGAGGTCATCCTTATGCAAGAGCTTGCAATCACTTAGACAATGTTGGCTTACAACACATCATATATATATATGATGTATATATTCTTGACCCAGACTGAAGATATTATCAATAACAGAGTCAATCAGAAATTGTGTTATGAGCATTTGGGTTCAAGTTGATTTTAAATACACTTGGTATATTTAATGCTAAATGATTTCCTCAGTACTCTGGAATTCTTGAATGGATCAACTAACATGGAGTACTGACATTTAAACTGACATCTGAAAATTTTGGAGATAGCTGTTTGGAAAGGAGGAGAAAAGTTGTTGAATTATGAGAGTAGAATCTACAAGCCTTAAGACAGGGAAAAGATGTGCATACTTGATAACTAGAAGAAAGAAGGAAGTGTGCCATCTTTTAAACAAGATTAACAAATATTCCATATGCCTCAGATGAGACTCTGTAAATTAATTTTACTATGATGAACCACATATACTTGCTTTGGAAATAGTCATACCTAATGCTTAGTGAGCAGTTACTGCAGCAAGGATACTTTGATATCCTTGCCCTGAATTTACCTGTTTATATATTTTGTCATAAGTTACTGTTAGAATTATCTCCTGGAGATACTAAAGTTTTAGCTGGAGATACTAAGGTTTCTTCAGCTGTAATCATGATAAAGGGCTTGTACCTCCTAAGTCTTCTATGTTTAAATTCTTTAAAAGTTCATTTTTGTTTGAAATGCATAGTGGCAAACAAGACCGAAGGATGCAATAAAGAGATGAAGAACTGCGTCTCAGTACCTTAGGATCTAAGGTCCTGAGAAGCGGATCTGGATGTCCCCAGTGAGCCACGCGGCAGCAGCTGGAGGAGGAGCCAGGGGGTGGGGCTGAGATCCGAGCGCCTCAACTCCCGGGCAGCCATGCTGCTCGGGGGCTCGGGTTCGCCCCATCTCCAGCACGGCACACCCAGGTACATGGGCTTAGCGACTCCTGGGCGGCCAGTGCGCCATTTGTTGCCAGGCTGTGCCTGCTGGCCGCCCGGCCAGGGAGTTCTGGAATTTGGGTTTTTTGATATACTGCATGAATGGCTCCAGGCTGAACCCACAGTGCTCTGGGGACGTATATCAATCCTATAGATTGTCAATGGCAGTAAATCTTCCTCTGACGATCCTGTACTCACTTTATAGTGCAGATTGCCAATCACCAGTTCATTTGAAGGCAAAATTATGGGCTTGTCCAGCAGGAAGTCCCCATTGCCTAATAGGATGATGAATTAGCAGAGGGGTCACAGTAGGCAAGACCATGACATTGACTGGCATTTGAGAACCATACCCTGGGTTAGAATGTGTCGGGCTGTGTGGGCCAATCCCCGTGGAAATTCTGACCCCACTGGATGGTTTAGGAGGGCCAGTGGAGACAATGCAGGAGGTATGACAGTCTATGGGGCGCGCTGAGCTGATGCAGAGCAACCACTGGCATGCTTAATACTGGCTGGGAACAGGCCTGGTTGGGGAGCTTGGGGTAGGCCTTGGCTGGGTGGAGTCTACCACTAAGGAACGCAGGAACTGGAAGGGGGCTGAGTTCTGGTCGGGTCACAGTTGTAGTCCCTTGGCATAAATATGGATTGGGACTTGACGCACCGTGCCAGGTTAGACCGCAGCACAGTTTGGCGCTCTGGAGGACCAGGGTAGACGTGGGACGGACTTGGCTAGGTTTCAACCCCAACTGAGCCATATAAGAGCTATATGTGAGTATGAATGAGCCATGGCTGGGCTGAAACTTCCAACAGCAGGAACCAGAATGGGTTGAAGAGCAGAGCTGGCCCAAGGAACTGCTGGTATACGTGAAGCCTGACACCAGGAAGGGGTCTGATGGAGGAACCTGAACAGTTCCTCTGACAGGACACTGACCCTACAAATAAACACAGGAAGCAAGGAAGTAAACAACCCAGAAGAGGCGTTGGAAAGTAACCCACTTGCATACATTGGCTCAGGTTGAGGGCGGACCAGGCTGAGTTAGCTTGCGTTATCCACTGGCAAGTCTGTGTGCGGGAGCTGTGCGGGGGTCTGGCCAGATTCGGTTGATATAAAAAAAAAAGTATACAATACAAAATGCCAAGGCAAGGCTGCCTGTGCCGGTTAGCAATGCAGCACCCAACCAGCACACCTCCCACTGGTTTAAGTGAAGGATGAGTGTGTGATGGCCAGAACCAGGATGGGCTGTAGTACTCATTGGTTCCAATGGAGGTTGGGGCTGAGAATAGAACCAACCCAGCAGTTGCAACCACCAGCTGATCCGGGTGATGGATTGTGGCGGGCACTGTGCTTACTAGTACATATAGGAACCTGGTCTGGGAACACCTCAAAGTTTCTTTGGGAACTCCCTTAATCATAATGGAGGAATCAGAACATTAACCAAGAAAAGGCGGAAGAAGGAATAGATCAATCAACCACCTCAGTTATATGTTGGCAGTGAAATACTGGACAAGGGGAGACGCTATGATGGTCTATATCAGTCAGTGGACCCTGCACCAACCTCATCATACCTGGATTGTTGCTGATGATATGTTGGAGCTTCTAGTTGATCGGGATGGCACTCTGCTGGCTCTGCCTTCAGACCTGAGAGGGCCTCCCTAAGAGGTCGTTGAATTTGGACAATGGGATGCTGGACTCTATGTATGGTATATGCTTGCAATGAGGGAATCCCAGCGGAACTTGAGCTGTGGCTATGCATCAGGATGGAGGAATCCACCAGGGGGGAGGGTTTGGGTTGAAGGGGGGAGAATTCCAGTACCTATGAAATTGTGTCACATAATACATTGTAATTAATGGGAAAAATAATAATAATAATAATAAAAGAGATGAAGAAGAGAAATAGATACAGAGAGGAGATCCTCCCTGTACTGATTCACTCAAAGGGCTGACTTTTGTCTGCAACTGAGAATCCTGAATTAAGAAATGTTGCAACATGGGGAAAATCTATTGTAAGCCTGTTAACATAAAATAGCCTTTTCCTGTACGTGTATGCTTCAAAATAACTATTAGAAAGTATACAGTTGAATAGAGTGCTGCAAGTATGCTAGTGAATTAAATTGATACAGAAGTTGAAATACTTCAGGGAGACATTAGCAAGTAAGTAATAAGCAAATAATATTCAAAGAGGGTATCTAGTTATTTCAAAAGAGGTTCTTTGAGGGAGCAAAAAGGAGCAGGTTCTTCAGAGTGTGGGAAGTAAATGCCAAGAGGTCAACATCATGCTGTTACATTAAGAGCATCTGATGAATTTAATAGCTATCAGGTGAGTGACAATTAGTTTAAAACAAGAGTGATTAAACAGGAAAGATCCACAATTTGACAGCAATTGATAGATACTAAGTAATAAAATGTAACTCTGGTGACAGGATAAGAGAAACAAAAATGGCTTATTTTTGGTAACTGGCTATGCACTTCAAATTGCTGTGGGAAGTTTCTTTTATTTCCTAAAGAAAGGGGAATGGTGATGTATGTCTTAGCCAACTAGCCTCTCCAGTAACACATTACTTGAATCAGTATAGTTTTGTTAGAAATTTGTGATTCACCTACGATAATAGAATGTCTATGTTCTCCTATGACAGAAAAATGAAGTGCAGAACTCGCAGTTTATTAATAGCTACAATAACAACGTAAAGACTGTAATGGAAACAAGTGTGTTTAAACTGCTATTAATACTGTGATTACTGAGTTTTCTGTTATTCCTTGTACAGACTACCACTAATTTTATAGATGAATTTTACCTTTCCTCTGTTAGTTTACCTTTTTAAGGACTCACTGCTCCTAAAGCCTGTGCAATTTGCTGAAGAGTCAACAGTTAGTTCCTGCAGCTTTAATGAAAGAGACCTATGATTAATACCCTGGGAAATAAGTTGGATCTTCGTGTCTTAGTGGTGTTGTTTAGACTGTTCAAACGATGTGAAGAGTGTGTGTGTGTGATGTGCACCCTCTCAATGTCTTAATGCTGGATGTAGATCTTCCAGAATCAAGCACACCTTTTTTTTTAAATCTTATTCTGCCAGTTTGCACGTGAAAAAAATCATTTTTGCAACTTTTTCTTGTCTAGCAAAACCTGGCAGATTATTTTTTTTTGAATGGGCTTAATGTCACTGTGACAGATGGACCAGGGGCAGGCTAGTTCAGGAGCCAGAACACAAGTTGTGTTAGAATAGGAAGGGCACACCGATACCAAGTGTGTGTGGAGATGGAACTTAGTGTCTTGGTTTCCTCCTCGTGGCTGACACGACCTGAGTTGCCACTCCAAATGGGCAAGGTATTGACTTTGCAATTCATAGCCCAAACATTTAAGCCTAGTCACAGCAGATCTTTTCCAGAAAATTAAGGGTAGAAGTTAGGGTATATTTGGAGAAATGAAAAATATAATGCTTGGTCTTTAATCTGTAATATGGTGAAAATGGTGATATGATATATCTTCCAGAACAGGTCCTCATGGTTCACAATAGCAGATTAATTACTTCTATATCCATGCTACTTACAAGGCAGTCCCTCTTGTATTCAATGTTTCAAACCTCTTCAGATATCCTAGTTCTCTTTGATAGAAAGTAACCTTTTTGCAAAACAAAAGATCAATGGAAATACAAAGAAACATATATGTAAATATATTTGTTTAGAGGGACTGTAAATGGAGCCAAGTATACCAAGAAGGAAAGATGCATTGCAATGTATACATCCCTACTCCCAAAGCAAAGATGGACTCCCAATGAAACTGTTAAATATATCTCAACGATAGGAGGCAGAACTTTCTCCACAATGTGATGATTTTAAGCAGAAGATGATGAATTTGAGAATGTCGTTGAAGGACTTTGCTATTGTTACAGGTGAAAACAATTGGGGAGGTAGGGAGAGAGGGTAATAGGGGAAATCCCTGAGCCTATAAAATTGTATCATGAAAAACAAAAATTAAAAAACAAAAGCCTCCTGAACTAAACACAGGTACACTACTGAAGCAATACCAATCCATACTTTCTGTCTCATTCATTTTTACATGAGCTGTTAGTGTATATGGAATTCTACTCTTTCATTACTTCAACACCCTGATTTTAATCTAACAATCCCGCTGTAATTGTATTTTATAAGAAATCAATGTGTAGAGAAACATTTTATGAGCCATGGTCTGCCTCAGTTCCATCTTAATACTCTTGCTCTGGGCTGTCAGTCACTGATGTGACATTTACTCCATGTAAAAACCATCAGGCCATTCAGCACAAGCGTATCTTTCATAGACAAATCATTCCTAAAAAGTGTCAAAGATCTCATTATCTTACCTTTTCATTCAACCCACTTCTTTCTACACACATTTTTGTTGCTTTAATCTGTAGTCTCATCACTTCTCACCTATTGCAAGAAATACTATTTTAAATATTTATCAAAATGGTTTTGAAGTTAGGCAACTGGACCAGGTAATAAATTCGGACAGTCATTTCATGTCTATTTATCCTGAAGAATTCACTGAACAATTCTTATCTCGAAAGAATACAGGGAAGAATAAAGTGATCTAACTCATGCGGCTAATAGGTATGCAGGTACTGTATTTTTAAATGATTCCCATACCATATTGATCAGGACCATTATTAATGTGTTCCTGACTGCCTCCAACTCTAGGCTGAAATTCATTATCTGTATGCCACATCAGGCTATGTAATGAACAAAACCCAGTGTCTTCATCCATTTTAAATTTATCTCTTTAGACCTCAGGGCAATACGGTCTCCATGGGCCTGTTTCTTAATCCAATAATTGTTTATTATTTCCACGAGGCCATCAAAGTGCTGCCTACACTTTGCTATTGCTTAAGTAACGCACAGATTTCATCTTTTTGTCTTACTCTCTTTTATCCTCAGAAATTACAAGAAATCCTCAGCTTTCCTAATATCAAGGACTCAACACATTCCATAAACTCCTTAATACAGTAAAACAATGAAAAATCATTTTCTTTTGCTGCTTATGAGCAACATTGGACATATTTTTAGACATGCACAGGCTTCATTTTTCATATCTATTGAGATTCCTTAGCCATTTCTTCACTCCAATTATAATTTGAATCAGAGTTCTGAACCCAATGATTCAAATCATTTTTGAATAATATTAGTATAAAATGCAGTGAACATGAACCACATTTCCCCGAGATTAAGTTTTCTTTAGATGTCGCACAATTTTTCCTCTTCACATTTAACCATTAAACTGGGCATGAAGAAGAGATGGTGAGGTGAGTTGAAACAACCATTAGCCAAATAGTAAAGCACAGAAAATTCAAATACTTTTCATGCACAATTTTCCTTAACTTTGTAAAAGACATATTTAGCTGAAAGTGTTAGTAATGTAAACTAGACATCGCTTCTTACAACGTGGTTTTATTCATCTCTTCTTAAAGTCTTTCATGGAAAGGTAGAGAGAAGATTGCATTTTTAGGATCCACCTTGACCACTCAATGTCTTGGTATTTTCTCCTGTTTTAGTAACAGGACGCTGAAAAAAACATTAAATACAGAGAATTATTTCATAGCATCCTTTAGGGTGGAATTTAAGATGAAGTCACTAGGCTCTTTTATTAGGGACTAATCCCATTCTGGATTATTTCAGCCCTCAGGATCTAAAATGACTTGGCGTAGTACTGCTGTCACTTTGGGGATTAGGATTGTAACCTACGAATTGTTGAGGGAAACAGATATTCAGCCCATGATACTCTGTGACGGCATCTGGTAAAGAGATGGCTACTTATGCTTCACCTCTGGGGAGGACTATGCAGTACCAAAAATCAAAATTCTGGAGCAGTACTGAATGAAAGCTTGTGCTTTGGACCAAGACTGATTAAATCTGAATGCTGGCACAGCAATTTATATGCTGTAATTTGGAAACGTCAAATTTCTAGGACTCCATTTTCTTATCAGCGAAGAAAGTGTTAATAATATTGTCCACTCTGTAAAAGAAATTTTCTCAGGATTGAATGAATAATGGCGTACACCCAGAATGCTTAACACACTTGCTGACAAAAGGTAACTGTTTAAAAAGAAGAGTTCTCTTCTTTTGTGCTTGTTTTGGCCATAGGAGGGCTAAATTCACTTGTAGTGTCCTAATACCACTTGTCCCTTCTTGGCTTTGAATGTTCAGACATGGGTGAGAAACATGGACCCATGTTGAGTACTGCATTTAAACGGCAGTAGTTGAAAAGAGCTGGTGTATAAAGCATTGTTCTTTGGAGAGATCAACTAGAGCTCTGTCCAGAAATCTGTGAAAAGGTCTCCCACAGGGGAATTCGAAGTGTGTGTCTGATGATACCAGTTGAGGCCTCATAATGTACATTCAGAGTAGAAACTGAAATCACACAATCCTGAATGAAATGTCTTTCCTCTGTGGGAAATAAAGATAAAATTTTAAAGAAACCATTTTAGGAAGAAATGAATGTGTATCTTGCCATGCAAACCATTTCTGCTATTTTTACTTCACAGCTCACATTTTGATATTCAGCTTGTTGAAATGTGTACAATGCATCACATTCATTCATCATGCTCATGTTTTGGCAAATGCAAGCCATGTGGGTTTTATTAGGGCTTTCTGAACACGTTGTGGGAGGCATTCTTATTCCACTTTTGCTGGTATTTGCTCCAGCTTTTGGCAAGTGTTCATGGTGTTTGTACCTGGCATGGATCAGCTGAGCCTTGGTAAAGTTTAGAATACCTCATTGGGAATCTTACTATATAGAGTTATTCAACTCTGTGAGTCATTTTCAGTTTTAGGAATTGGGTCTGGGTATTTTTTGGCTCAGTTTGGCAATGTACAGGTTCTCATTTGTAATAAAGGTCTGGAAAAATATTCATACATCTGCTGGAAGGCAGAAATTGAGCCAGCCAAACTGCTTGGAAGCTGTTGACTTTCTGACAACAAAAGACCAATTGTCTTTGCTTCTACATTTGGGACTCCATGAACAAAGACAGAGTAGAGAGTAATAAGTGCTTTGTGGCCTCTTATTCATCAGGAAGGGACTGTGCAATTTGCCACCGTCTCCAAGTACCTCTCTGTGTGACTCTGGGCATGCACGCATGGAAGTGGGTAGAAAGCTGGGCAAATAGGCAATAATGAACATAATATCTCAGCATCTTTCAGAGTTGGCAGAAGCAAATGAAGTGGTCTCTTTTTAAAGAACAACAACAAAAAATAGATTCATATGAGGAACAAAGCCAGTCTCATACGGACTGATAAGACTAAAAGAGAGTGTGTGATCATTTAATCATGTTGCTATAGTATTTTAAAATCAATATATATTATGGAATTCAGGTATTGGCAAAGTTCTATTTTGCTCAAACTTTTTTCTTTGTATCATTTTGCAATCAGACTTTAATTCTTAATGTTTACAGATTTATACTGTTAAATGAACATTGCAGGATAATTGTGTCAAAGTATCATGTGACTTCCTTGTGAGTTCATATTCCCAATAGCTAAGCATAGACTTACTTAAAACATAATATAAATATTATAAATATAAAAAGTCATGTGTGGAGCAGAAACGACTTTTGAACCTGTTCTTTTCATTGAATACAAGAATGTGTGAATTGGGAAATTGGTTTAATGGACAGTCCACCGAGTCTACTCTTCCTACGCAAGCCTGAGTAGCTGCACTTCAATGTCCCTAGAATTACTGTGGTGTTAGGTTTATTTCCTGGCCTGAAGAATGCCATAAGCTAATGAGCATCAATCACTTAGGAAACAACCTTGACAAAACAGGAGTAATTAGTCTCTGGAAAGACCCATGTAACGTGGGTATCCAGGCTGTCAGATGATGGGGTTCAACTCGAGCCTCCGTGGCTATGCCATGATTTGGTGATTGGTGAGTTATTCACCTTCTTATCTCTCAAATAGCTCTGGGAGATGTTAAAGAGTATGCAGTTAGTCCTTAAAGTTTGGTTATGTTTAGATTTAAAACTAATTACAGAAATACGAAATATACCTCAAAGTTGCTGGTTTACCATATAATCCCACATGGGCTAATCTTACCTTCTATTTACCTCACTTTCTCATGTAATAAATGTGATGTAGGTTTTATGAGTCTTTTTATTGATACATTTTATACATTTTGAAGAGCATCTATATATGATATTTCTCTTGTATGTATAATTAATTCACCATTTCTAATATAAATAAATGGCTTTAACTGCTGGCTTTTATATCCAGCTTAAATACCCAATAATGACATCTGGCTCTTTTTGTTTGTTTGTTTTCATTTAGAGTTATACCAGCAACTCTGATAAAAGCCTTCAAATGAGAGTAAATAAAGAAAACAAAGTTTTTACTCAAATAAGAGAAGTCTGAAGGTTAATTATTCAGATCCTTTCTATACTTCTCCTTTGCCCATAGGATACAGACATTTTGTTCTCTCTTTAAAATTTCTACTAAAACACCTGCCATAAATTTTATCTGCTTTCCGGTCACCAGCAAGGAGAAAGATAGGAAAAAGCAGGTAAGAGTACCCTGTAGACATGTAGTGATGAAACATTTCCTGTGGCTAACTCTGAACAATTCATTTTACTATAACTCTTTGACTCCAGTTTAGGCACACAGCCATGACTGCACCCAAGACAGGCTAGGAAATATGGTATCCACCTGAAGTAGCTATCTAAAAGTAGCTGAGTACATTTCGCATGCATATGCAGTTAAAACATGAGTGATGTATGGTTTGACTCTGTAACCCAAAAGTCAATACTATTATTGAGCAATAATGCATCTGAAATTTTCAAAAATCAACATGTGGCCAGGAACAATCAGAAGCAAGAACATGTTGGCTTTAATTGGTGGAAGGTACCTTCATTTTCAAGACTTTTGGAATCCTTAGTGAATGAAACCTGTCTATGAATTTGTCAATGGAACACATACATGGCAAAGGGTGAGACTCACAGGAAGAAGGTGGGAGGAAGATGCCTGCATTCATGGATCATGCAGTATGGTTACAGTGGAAAATCAGAGTTGACTGCCATCTATTGGAGCAGAGCGCTCTGGGCTAGACACTTCATTTGTACCTTCATTTACTCGTGGGCAGCATAGGCATGTTTCAGCAACAAGTGACTTAGTTCATGTCAGCACTTAGAATAGTGTTGTACACATGGAAAATATTTATTTTAATATAACAAAGTCCTTGGAGAAGACAAGCTGGAGATTCCAAACATGAGGCTAAAATGATTAATTCATTAGGAAAAATCTAAGAAAAATGAGTAGAAAAATTTGTAGCATACCTCTGTAAAACAACAGGAATGCTGGAGCCAGACGGTCACAATGAAACAGCAGGAGTTGTATTTATGCTTGTGCTTTGGTGGTGAACAAAAAGATTTAATTTTGGAGTGGAAGGTAAGAGTGAAAGTGACCTGAGAAGATTGTGCTGCAGGCATGATTTATTTATCCTGTTTAAAAATCTATACAAGATTGTCGTCATTAACCTCCCTCACTCATCCACAATGGCTTACGTATGGCAAAAGACACCCAAACCTTAGAGTCAAGTTGATTCCAAAGTGAGATCACCTAATAGTTTTGAGGTTCTTACATTCATTCAGACTCAGATTGATTTAATCAATGATCAATATGATTGTAATCTTATGAATATAATGGGCAGTGTTGTGACAATTCATAAAAGAAATTGTCATGTAAGTGAACTGAATACTAAATAATTACATATCCTCTATTAAGACTCAAAAGACTGCTATGATTTTTGCTTCTGCACCATATTTTAACACAAAAGCCGTTACCTATAGACAACATTGCAGTTAATTTTAAGGGAACAGGGCACCCATTCATATGAACCTGCTAACTGTTTTTCAGCACATTCTGCCTTGCTTGTTGGACCACACAGAGTTTCATTACATTCTTATTGTTTATGAAACATTATTGTTGCTTTTCTGATTGAATTTTTCTGTTATTTTTTTATTTCATGTCAAATGAGATATCGCTGTGATTTTAAGTTATCTGGTTCAGCATTTATTCAGACTATTTAGAAAATTTACAATGCTAAATTTATTCAGAGATTTTAAAAAGCTAAATTTTCAGTGATTGAGTTTAGGGTAGAGATAAATACCTCAGGTATCCAACTGTTTTTACCTGTAGCTGCATGCTTCTCTAGGGAGAATAAGTGTCTATATTGTCTGTTTTATTGGTTGGGAAGGATTGAAGCCAGGCATGAGTCAGTATCACAAAGTTAAGGTAGAAACCAGCCACTGGTGCCAGAGTGGGGGCTCCATGGCCAAGAAGCAAGATAGGTCAGGAAGTCACTTTACACCCTTGGAAAGCAATAGCTCTATGGAGCCAGGGTCTAGAAATTGCCAGCCAACCATCTTGGAAATTTGAAGGGGAAGTCTTCGAGGAGTGGATTCTCAGGATTTCTTGTCAACCGTGTTCATTGTTTTTGCTTGATGAACTTTTGTTGTGAGCTCTGCTCTGCTGCTGTTGCCAATCTCCCTAGCTCAGGAGCTTGCCATGATTATCAGCAGGATATAACACCAGCAAGCAAATACAGCAGGTAAACCTCAAGTCCAATATCAGTCTGCACCCAGCACTGCCTTTCTGCCCAGGGTGATGCACAATGCCCCCAACTTCCTACACGCAAATTGAAGAATCCAAGGAGTCACCATTTCTGTCATTTACTATTTTTGCCAATTGCGGTAACTTGTCAGTCTCAACACCTTTCTAGTTTCCATCACTTCTCTGGGTTTTCCTCATAAAGGAAAGCAATAGTTAACTCAGTTCATGAACATATATAAGTGATCCTGTGTTGTTAAAAATATACAAGTACATAGGCCTTAAGAAATCCTCACAAACTACACTGTAAATTTTGTTCACAGCAGCACTCTTGCAAATGAACGTATTTATACTTTATTTTTATTTTGAAAATTTTACTTAACCTCTCTAACACCCCTTCCCAATATTTTCTTCTCAATTTTGTTCTAATCACTGGAGAATGAGACTATCTGATATTTACTTGGAAAACTGCCTATACTTAGGCATTTAAAAAATTGACTAACTTTCTAAAAAATAAGCTCTATTTCTGCTGTCACACTTGTGAGATGATAAAACAGTGTGCTGGCAATGTGATGCATTATAGTCAGATTTTATTTGTCTTTTATTGTGCGGCCTTGCAAAACAAATACTGCACCAACAAATAAAGTAGACAAAATAGAATTGGCTATGGAAACTCCGCAAATAGAGTTAAAGAAAGTGACAGTTTTCTGCTCTTCCAAGTATTATAGAAACAATTGCTCCAAAAAGTGTGTTGCTTTTTTTATCTACCCATTTATTTTTCTTTTCAAATTTGTGTGGGTTTTTGTTTGACTATAGTATATATACTTTCAGTGAGCAAAACCCAATACATGTATAGGCTACTGGAAGCTTACAGACTCATTTAATAAGAGTTATTTTTTCAAGACTAATTATAATCATAATATATTCATTACTCTGCTTATTAAGGTGAAGCAAATGGATATGATTCATTGGATTTAAAGAAGCAAATTAAATAATAATGGGCATTTTTTAATGACTAAGAAACACCCTGGACTGTGTCAGAAGCAGGAAAACAAGTATGTTCCAGCCGTACAGCAAGCTCCTTCCTCTATTGTGTCATTTGAAAGTTAACCTGGTATATTCTGCAGCTGTTTAAAACACATTTATTGAATGTTTTACAGTCACAGATTTTCCCTGTTTGCTTGAGTAGGTGACCTCTGGTGCAGCTTCTGTGTATGTACACAATTTAATTGAAGCATTTAGAGATATCTTAGGATATGGGATTAGTTTTCTAGAAGTTGTCTCTTACAGAAATCCAATCAGAAGGTGAGAAGTTTGTGGTGTTAAATATCTACTGATGAAAAAGCAGGACTGTATCATTTATGTTTTCTCCCATCTTTTCTTTTCTCTTGCCATATATAAATTTTTTTCTAATTGATATGTACTGTGACTTAACTGTAATTGAGAACTAACAGAATCAACTCAACAAGATGTTAAGCTGACCTTAAACAAATCAGTTTCAGAATATTATATTTAGATTTAATATTAGGATAATAAGGTATAATCAAATGAAACCTATTTCTAAAAGTTGCACAGCAACTTTTAGTTAGAAGCTGCTTCCATAGTCAATGAAGCTTTTATAAGATTATTTTTAGTGAGGAAATTACTTTAATAATTCAAATTTGGTTATTTATAACCTGACAGCATTTTTAAAAATATAATCACTATTTTGTTATATAACTAAAGCTTAGATTATATTTTCTGGAATATCATAGTAAAATAAAACGTGATTTAGAGAAAATAATGTTTTTAACAATGCAATGGAAGAAGAAAATACAATAATGTTTTACAGAATGCCTTTGTAAAGAGGTTAAGAATAAGTTCATTTAGTTTGTTTCCATGTCTTTGCTATGGCAAATTGTGCTGCTGTAAATATAGGATTATAGGCCACTTTCTTATATGCAGACTTAATTTCCTCTGGGCATATTCCCAGAGGTGGGATAGCTGGTCATATGGCATATCAGTTCTCTCAGCACTCTCCACACTGACTTCCATGGTCATTGTACTATCCTGTCCTCCACCAACAGTGGAACCTCTTCCACTGTTGGTACATTTCTTCCCACATTCGCTCCAGGGGGTGTTGTGCTGCGAGCAAACACATTGCTTCACACTAACATGGCATCCTATAGATTCCACCCCAAATTATCCCAGGTAGCCTGAACTAACAGCCAGAAGATCTAGAACTCCACCAGTGAGTATCAGGCTCCAATTTATACAGTGTGGCAGAGGCTTTGAGATTATCGGGACAACTGTGAGATGCGCATGTTCTGAGCTCAGAGCAATCTCACTTCAGCTCAGTGCACTGCATTGATTCCACAGGGAAAGTAATACTATTTTGGCATCCTACAGATCAAAATAGGCCTGGGTGGCACTCAGACCTAAGGTCTAGTAGGTTCTGGCAAGATCAGCAGAACCAAAAACCTAGTTACTTAGGACACCTGAGGTCTCCCTAATCTAGAAAGCTGCTCAAACTGGAAGTGGGTGAAAGGCTGTGCAGACAACACTACAGCCACAGAATGGGATCACAAAAAGTGGAAAGTGATGAGCCAGGATCTGGGGCTGTGAAAACCATGGTGAAAGTCTAACACAGAAGCCCAGACTGGAAACTTGCTGGAGGGAGTGGCACAAGCGACATTAAACAAAGAGCTATGTACCAACTGCAATAAGTAAAATCGAACTGTAGACTTGTGGGTGACACAGCTTAGAAACCTGCCCTAAGGAAAAGAATGTGCTATCCAGAATTGCAATGATGAAGAGCAAAAGAAGAGACAGAGGCACAATGAATATTACTGAAGACTCCCCTATAAAGGAGTAAAAGCCTTTGCCAACCTCAGAGTTAACTGAGGAATACGTCGAGGAAATAGAGGATACAGAACTCATTATAAAGCTTCTTATCATCAATGAGAAGCACTTACAGGAGTTCAAAGAATTTAAGGAATATGTCACAAAGGAAATAGCAACACTGAAGCAAAATCAAGCTGAATTATTGGGAATGAAGGACATAATAGAGCAAATTAAAAATTCATTGGAAAGTCTCCATAACAGAATGAGGCAGAAAAGAATCTCAGAGTTTGAAGATATCTTTTGTCACAATGGGGAAAGAATAAAAAATCTGGAAGCATTAAAAAAGTTTTCAAGAATTCAATAGTTAAGAGATACTATTAAAAAGCCAAATATAAGATTTAGAGGAGTTCCAGAAGGTACAGAAAGAAAAGCTGGGTTTAAAAATGTATTTAATGAAATAATAAGGGAAAACATCCCTAATCTGGGAGAAAGAATTGGAAAACAACATCCAGGAAGGGCACAGAGCTCCCAACAGGGTTGACCAAAAGTGATCACCACCATGACACATTATAATCATGCTCTCTGTCTCCAATTGTCAATGCCTACAAAGATGGACTTATTACTGTTTATGAAGTGCTATACTATCATAATACTATAGTGAAAATCAGTGTATGTTGGGAGGATGGGATTTGAGAATGGGTAATGGAAATTTCAGAGCTTATGCAACTGTATCATAAAATAATAATAATAAGGAAAAATAAAAGATATAAGTTTCAAAATATTATGACATACATTTTTGTGATAAAATAATAAATTTGAACAGTCTTTTAATTTGGTCACAAAAATGTATCTGTTAAATGAAAAAAATCAAATTTTATGAATACATATGTCTCTATATCTATCAATAAATACATAGAGAATAGACACTCACTGAATTATTCTACAAATAACATTCTTCAAATAAAAAAGAAAATAAGAGTCCATATTACATCTAATCTATGGAATACTGCTTAGGCATGAAAAAGAATGAAATTCTACCATTAGCAACAAAATGGTCCCAACTACATGTCATCATGCTCAGTGAAATAAGCTAATCCCAGAAGGACAAATATCCTATGTTCTCTCTGTATAAACAGACTTCATGCAACATACAAGATCAGTAGATATATAGGCAAACATGCATGTGCTTATAGTCATCTAAAGAAACTGTAATATTGACTATTATCCTGAGTATGAAGACACATTGCAGTATGAATCTTCACTGCCAGGTAAAACGTGGACTCACAATGAAGCTGTTAATTATGTCTGGACGATAGGATGCTGGACTTTCTAACATTGGCTATACCCACAATGTCAGGATACACTTAAATAACAGAACGATGGGCGAGTGACTCTTGTTGAAGGACTATGCTATTGTAATAATGTAAGGGAAATCAATGAGGGGAACGATAATGAGGAGGGGCGGAGGGGAAATCCCTGACTCTATGGACTGTGTCAGAAAAAGTAAAAAAAAAAAAAAAAAAAAAAAAAAAAGAGTTAAAAAAGATTAAGTTCATTTAATTGCACATGAGCATGCACTGTTCTTAACTTCGAGGCCTTCATGCTCCTTATGAAAGATTCTTCCTACTTTCTGGGAGCTATTGCTCATAAACTGCCAGCAGCTGGTTCTACTGCTGTTGTCTACATAGGCCAATGGAATCTGTTTTAGATACTCAGAGAAGATACTGCATGGAATAGCAAGGGATTCAGAAGTAAAAAGGAATATGTGGCTTAACTTGGACTTCAACAATTGCAGGGAACCCTCGTTCCCTCTGTGCTGTACCAATTCAAGTGAGAAGGCTGGCCTCAGAGATCAGTAACTACAGTAGAAAGCCCATTCTGTCTTTGGAGTTGGAAACATCATGTTGGGTTAGGTAGTAAAACACAGTATTTAACATATTATATTCAAATTCTAGAGCAGTTTCAATGTCTGAGTGCATCTTGTAAAAATATTTTGCATAGCAAATTATCTCTATGAAAGTGTTGGTTGCTAGCAAATGTTAAGTGGAATTCCACAAGGGATGGCTATTCTGTTCTCTGCCTCATTTTAGTGATAAAATTAGGAGGTTTACTAAATCTGTCCTCTGATATTGCATCAATTCTATTGATTGAGGATGTCTTTTTTGTCAAGCTTTATATTCTTGATGAGGTTCTAATTATTTCTCAAACACATAACCATGGTATGATCAAGGTGTTTTAATTCAGCTTGACACACACTGGGCAGCTGTGCTTTCAACTTCATCACAAATCTTGACATATAGGAAGGAAGGTACTCTGCACACTAAGATATATTTTACATTTGATCTTAGCCAAAAGGCCGAGGAGCCATTAAGATGTGTTTTATTACCAAGAAGTAAATGTGGAACTGAAGTGTAGCTGCAGCAGTAACTTAATTAGTGTCACACAGAAGTTTTTGCTTCAACTCTACACACACACACAAAGGATTTTTGACAATTAATCTTCAATTATCCCTGTTAAGACCCAAATGAAGATTATTGAAAAGCAAAAAAAGAAAACTGTTATCATGTACAAGTAATAGGCCTTTTAATTTGGTTCCTATGTTTCTAAAATATAAAGGGTATTAGAGTATGTAAAGTTATCTATGTTTTGGAACCACACACAATGGTGGAGTTGGGAAAAGCATGTTTACCAATATTGCAGTCTGATGACAATACCAAGAAAGTCTCCTGATGACAGTGGAGGGGTGGGACAGACTAGCCTAGGACCTGCCTGTTGACTTACAAGCTGAGCATGGAGAAGAGGCTATAGAGACAGTGTTAGACGCAAAGAACTTGAATGGAGTAGAAAGCACAGAGTTTGAGGAACTATCAGAACAGATTCAAGTTCAAAATGTGCTGTAAGCACTGGACAGTATTAGGGACCGAGCTGGGCTGAGCAGAACTGGAGAGAGCCGAACTGCAGCTGTCACAGAAAACGCTGAAAACAATCCAGTCATCACAAATGAAAACACCAGGCTCATCTTTAATCATTTACTGGGAGAGTCTAGGCAGTGTTTTATTTCCCCATGTAGTGACACCCAAGAGAGCACTGAACAAAATTCCTGTTATTTTATGTATAGGTAGGCTAGGAAGAGCTGCAGATGAAGGCTTCACAGTAGAAGAAGTTAGTTTCTCTGCAATTCCCAACAGGACATTTCAGTGGTCAATGCAGCTTGGGGTCCTTGGGTGAAAGCATGCTGTATGGAGGCCACTATGTGAAAATACCTGGACTACATCCCAGCTACACTGGCCAGTATGGCAGGAATTCTTGGCTGCAGCACAATATGAATTATGAAATTCACTCTCCGTGCTGAGTCAGCTGTGGGGAGCTTCCTCTGACCCTCGAGGAAGAGCCTTTGTAATTGTCTATGGCCACTGACTTAACTTCTCAAAGGGAAGGTGTATGTGGTTTCCTGGTCCGAAGCAGGTCTGGTGGCAAGGCAGACATTTGGGAGTAGGTCGCAGCTTACAGTGGACATGGTACCAGAGAATGTGCACTTGGCTGGAATGTCATGGATGTTGAAAGATCAGGGATATGCATCAAATAGCATCCAGAACATTCTAGAGAAATCTTTCCTTTCCTTAATTTTTTTAGATGATAACTCCAGGAAGAACAACGCTCTGGAACTCATGGATATTTCTCCTGATAACATTAGACTTAGGGTTGGAAAAAAAGTTTAAATTCAATGGAATTCAGAGAAAAGAATGTTTTCCTTGTTCAGAAATAAATGACCTTGGGGACAGGTGTTAAGGTGCTACATGACTCAAGCTGGAGAGCCTGGTTCTTGTCTAGGCTCTGTTCCTGATTCTAGTTTCCTGCTAAACTTCACCATGGGAGGCAGCGGATGCTGGCTCAAGTGACTGGTTCCCTGCCTACTCCCACCCATGTGGGAGACTGGACTAAGCTCCTGTCTCCTGCATTTGCTGTCAGTCACTGGTCTTTAGGAGTAAAGCAGCGTATGAGTTCTCCTCTTGCTCTGGCTCTCGTCCTCACTGTTTGTGTGTCTGTTTCTGTGTGTATGGGTTGCGAATAAAATAAATACATGAAGAAAAAAAAATATATATATATACATATATATATATGAAGAATACACCAGATACTGGAAAGATAGAAAAGTCATGGGGAAGTGTGGGTCTTGGAATACAGAGGCAACAAAACCCAAATGAGGGATGATGGCAGAGAGATGTCAGCAGAGAGAATCTGAGCAGCCATGAGCAAGATTCCCACGCGTAGGCACATGCCAATTATCAATAGAACCAAGTGATAGCACAGAACCTTATATCCCCAGCCTTATCCTAAAGATCTAACCTCTATGGAATGATTCAAGCCTCTCAAATACCAAACAGTATGAGTAGGCATTTAAACAGGGTAGATTAGGGATAGGAAAGCAAGCTGAACTTGAGAAAACTGCATTACAATATAGGTGAGATTCACACCTGTTATCATGATACTTTAAGAGGGTAATAATTAGCACTTAGCTTTGATGAACTGAATTGTGTGTCTTATATTCTAAGTGTTATAACAACAAAATTTTATGTAATGCTTGTGAAGGTTTTTTCAGATAGATATTAATATCAACTTTTTATAGCCAAAGTCACTAAATATTGGGTGTATTGAAAAAAATCCTCTTATATTGCAATGTGGGAATCTAAGAATCTATCTCTAGGGATGGGAGTTGGACACAGTGACTAAGACAATGTTTAAAATTCCCACGTCCCATATTGTCTACCTGGCCTGGAGTCAGTCTTGCTCTTGATTCCAGCTTCTTGCTAATATGTTTCCTGAGAGGCAGCAGGTAATGAAGTACTTCATTTTTTGCCACCCACGTGTGATAACTGGACTGACTTCCTAGTTCCATATTTTGCCAGTTGACTGTTACAGGCATTTGGGAAGTAAAATCGGTATATTGTTGGGATGCTCTCCACCCCACACTCTACCTGAAAAAGAGAATATATCTCTAGAAATTTTGCTGTTTACATTCCCAAGAAAGTAAGGAAATCAGGTGCATCAAAATGATACAAATGTATCTATTTGGGGTAAAGATCAGAAGTAATTTCCAGCAAGTTGTATCTAGTGCTACATCCCAGCTCTTATGTATACAAGTCTGGGCTTGACGTAGAGATGAAGGTTAGCTGGGCTTTGTCAATGGTGTCTGCTGACCTGATTGAGGTTTGATTACAACACCCACCAGTTCATATGAGGGCTGAGGATGGACAAGTCTAGGCTAGGCTGCCAGCTGGCAAGAGCTGGCACTGGTGATAGGCTGGGCTGTGGAACTTGCTGGTGAATACAAAGAATAAAGGAAGGCCATCTCAGACTGGGCTGCAGTGTAACTACTGGCACTCAAGTCTGGGGCTGGGAGTAGCCCTGTAGGGGAGCTTCAGGTATTCTCCTACTGGGCCACTGTTTCTACTGGTGAGCATGAAAGCTAGGACTAGGGAGCAGGCTGGGCTGGGCTAGGCTGATGAACTCATTGGCATGAACAAGAGCAAGAATGTATGCAGGCCAGCTGGACTAGGTGACATCATCAGCTGAACTGCCCGGGCAGGGTGTGAGTCACAGCATTCCCAGGCACATGCAAAATCTGAGGCTGGAAACATGCATGACAGGAGAACTGTGGGCACTCCCTTGCTGGGTTGTATCTATTACTGGTGAGCATAAGAAACGAAATTGGAGGCAGGCATGGCTGGACAAAGCAGTGGCATTTGTGGGCATATGTGAGGGTTGGGTCTGGTGGCAGGTTGCCACCTCCTTGCCAAGCTTTGTCACATGTTCCTGGGTCTGTGGATGCACTAACATGGAATTTATCAACCAGTAGACCTTGGAAAGATTTTCTCAACCCTGGAGAAACAAAAGCAACAACTTTTCAGAACTATCAAAATCACTGAAGTAACACTCTTCCCCACATCGGAATCTTAAGGCATCATCAAAGAACTGTTCTGCATGTCAAGGTGTTGATGTAGTTTGACAAGGAGCAACGTTCTACCACTCCTCCTCTGTGGACACAGGAGGAAGACAAAACAAAACACAACAAACAGGCCTGGCATGATAGCCTACTGACTAAAGTCCCTGCCTTGCATGCGCTGGGATTCCATATGGGTGCCAGTTCTAATCCCAGCAGGACTGTTTCCCATCCAGCTCCCTGCTTGTGGCCAGGGAAAACAGTGGAGGATGACCAAGGTCTTGGGACCCTGCACCCACGTGGGAAATGCAGAAGAGGCTCCAGGCTCTTGGCTTTGGATCGGCTCAGCTCTGGCCCTTGCAGCCTCTCTGTCACTCCTCCTCTCTGTATATCTGACTTTCCAATGAAAATAAAATAAATCTTTAAAAAAAACAGAATAAACAAACAAAAACTAAAACATTTGTTCCAACAGCTTCCTTTGTACTATCTCTCTCCGTCTTGCAACCCTCTCTGTGATGTCAACAATATTAAAAAGTAAATATAAAAATTCAAATAGAATTAGAACAGTAAACCTTGAATTATATGTGATCCAGTACTTGGTAGCTGAGAAAAAGTCTTAAGCTACAGATATACCAACATAGCCTTTTTGGAGAGTAGTTTTTCTAGACATATTCTTCATATTAAATTTGAAGAAACTAACATGTCTGTTTATAATGACACAACATGATCCTGTGCACCAGATGGATTATTCAATAATAGTTTGTCTTCTACAGTTCTGGAGGTTGGAAGTCCAAAATCCAGGAGCTGCTACAATAGATTTCCCTCTGAGATATTGTTTGTGGTTAGCCACATCTCTCTGCGGGTTCATGTTGGTGTAGGAAGCAACATCTCTCTCTCTCCCTCTCTCTCTTTTTTTCTCCCTCTCTCTCTCTCTTTCCTTCTCATCTCTCCTTTCATCACCCCCCCTCTTTTCATGTATTGATAAGAATACTTATGTCATCATATGGATCTCAATTTCAAGACCTCTTCTAACTAATTATATATATCCCAGTGCTTCATCAACAAATAATAATCTTGTTGCCAGTTAGTGTATTTCACGGTACATGCTGTACCTACTAGAGCTTATTATAACCCAGATCTTTGAAAGAATGATTGTATATATTTTCAAATTGATCTGAAAATACTGATTATGATGACATTAGGATGTACAAAGGAGGCTCTGATTATATTTTAAGACAAAAAATGTTTTTGCAATCAAAATGCACCTTGATATTCTCATTTGTTTAGGAATGAAATCCGTATATAATATATTTTTCTTATTGCTTTAGCTTCCATGAAAAATAGGAATTAAATTAAGCATTCATTTATAATAGGTAGCTCCATGACTATTTTCAAATAGGTATTTATTTATTTGAAAGGTAGAGTTACAGAAAGCAAGAGTATAGATAGACACAGAGAGAGTGAGAAAGACGGACAGATCTTCTATCTGCTGGTTCACACCCTAAAGGGACACAAGAACTGGGGCTGTGCCAGACTGGATTCAGGAGCCCAAAGCTGCTTAAAAGGTCTTTAAATGGGCAAAGGGTTGCAGCAATTGGGCCTCTTCCATGCTCTCCCAGGTGCATTAGCAGAGAACTGGATCAGAAGTGGAACAGGCAGATCTTGGACCAGCACTCATAGGCCAAAATGTCAGCCTCCCCAATTTAATTTGATGCAGTTTTGATCATGTAATAGCTGTGTCTTTGAACTTACTTTGAAGAAAACCAGTGTTGTTAATCATCATCTTTATATGTGCTTATTTTTCATGTAAACTATGCAATCTTTCAGCTTCAGTAGTAAAATAATACTTAAGTTCTTGGAGGTAGGGCTTTTCTTTGCATGGGTGAATCTTTGGACTGAAGCATGTCCTTCCCACTCTAATTCTGTTAAGTCTTAGCTCTCCTTACTGTGATTTCCCATTTTTTACATTAATACATTTAGGAAATTATTCTGGTGACCGATTAGTCACCTGGTATTGGGAGAAGATAATTCTATAAATTAAAATACTCTAAAGAACCAGAGATCTTAAATTCCATGAGCCCTACAAAGAAAGCTCTATACTACAGTTCAGTTAATTTTATAGACTCAGAAACTAGTCAGTATACATAAGGACTTTAAATTACTAATCTTATAAGTACATGATCAAAAAAACATTAAATACTGCAGTAGATTGTATTTCAGAGGCAGACAATGATATTAATAAGCTTGCCTTGCTTCTAGACATCATGAATGCAGATATTGGAGGCATAAATTCTAAATTTACCTGACTCATCTCATAACTTTTGCTTTTGAGAATAAAGAGTAAAAGCATTTTTCTCTGTTTCTCTAATTACAACTAGTAGTGATGTTGATAATTGTATTGAAAGACCTAGAAATAAAATTCAAAATGATTAATGACTATTATTGTAGAAAATCAGTAATGGCTGTTGCTTAACAGTCAGCTATGTCACATTCCATTCAAAACTACAGTCCTAGTGAAAAAAAACATAGTGACGAATCTGTTAAACTATCTGCTTACTTGATGGCAACCAAAATCCTTATAATTCAAGAAGGGCCAATATTTGGATGTGGAGAAATTATGCAAACTTAATTAGAAGGTAAGACATAAAACACATTGTCAACAGTTTAAAAATCACAGTCACAGAAAATAATCTTTGATGCTGAAATAAAAGGCTGACATCTACACGGGAGACCAAAAAGAAGCTCCTGACTCCTCATCTTCTCAGCTCCAGCTATTGCGGCAATTTGGTAAATGAACCAGCAGATGGAAAATGTTTCTCTCCGTCTCTCCTTCTCTCTGTAAGTCTGCCTTCCCAATCAAAATAAATAAATCTTTAAATAGCCAAATGATACAAAAATATATGTCAATCCAGATGTATAAAGCATCAGAGATGCAAAGCAACTGAAACAAACTTGGAGTGATAGATAGCTCAGAAAAGCTACCATTATTCTTAGAAATTCCTACTTCTTCTTTTTATTAATTACTAGAACCATTTGAGAGAATGTTATCTAGAGTATACAAAGAGACTCTGTCTCACCATCAGCCAATGGGATTTGAATATTTATGAAAATTTCTTTCCAATACTTGTGAATGTTCATTGTGTTGTAATACCTGCAAAAAAGACATGTCAACTTGATCATATTTTAACTGTAAAACAATGTACCATATAAAACAATGATAAGAAGATTACAGGAAAATCTCCACATCTGTGGAAACTAGAAAGTAGGCTTATTAATAATATGTTACCAAAATTCTTAAGAGAAATGAAATGAATGTAAATGAATTTTAGCTAATCTTGTAGGAAATGTATATCAATAATTGTTAGGAAGGAAATTTGTAGCACTAAATATTTTCATCATTGAAAGACATTTCCTCAAAACACCTTCAAGTTTCTTACCTTTTAAAAATAGAAATATAGCAATATGAGGTGATAAGAAATCATAAAATAAAATTGCAAGCAGGAAACTAATAAAATACAACAAAATTTCAACATTTGAAAATATTAGTAATATCAATAAGCCTCTAGCAATGAAAAAATAAATCACACAATTACTAATATTAACAATAAAACCAAGGATACAAGTGTAGACCTGAAGTTTCAAGCAAAAATGATACAAAGATTTTAGGATCACTCTACATAAAATATTGTCAACTTAGGGGACAAAAAAGTACAAATGTTTCAAAAACATTTTTGCCCAGTGAGATGTCAATACCAGGATAAAATCATTCAATACAATATCTTCCAGATTATAGAAGAAGAGGAACTATCCTAAATAAATCCCATGAAGCAGTAATTATCTGTTAACAAAGCTATATGTTCTCAGTTCCAAAAATACTGCAATGAAGCATCACTCACCAATATAGTTGGAAAATTCTCCACAATGTATTACCAAAAGGAATTTGGCATATATAAAGAGAAAGTATGCTGGAGACCAGCTCCGGCGGACTTGAGAGCTTGCAAAGGATGCGTGGATCGGCGAGATGATATGAAGAAGAGATAAGACGTGGACCACTATGACATGATGCTCATAACGGACAACTCAGAAAAGCTGCCTTCTTTATTTATACACAAATCATCACAAGCTTTTGCACAATATCCAATTGTTTCATTTTTACTTCATGGTTAAGAGAATACAAAACCAATCCTAAGGAAAATATTTTCAACAAACTATTAGTCATTAAAACCTGCAGTCACTTGGCTGAAATCAGGAACTCCACGGTTGGCAGTACATGCGGTCACAAAGCGACAAGTGGTTTACTTATACTCAAAATCAATTTTTACTAAACACAAACAAAGTAATATTGCTTAAAATATAAAGAATACAGAATTAAAAGATCATAAATAAGAGGATTTTATAAAAGCATATAACATGGATTCTTTGCTAAATCTTATAATCAAAGCATTCATTAATTACCGTCACCTTCACCTTGTGCTGATTCAATGGTTTTTTGTTTTTTTGTTAAAAGGCAGTGAAAGGAATCAAGGCAACTCAGCCAGTCTACAAACAGAGGGCCTTTGCAAGAAACTTCCTTTTATCTTTATAAACTGTTTTTTTTCCCTAAATATAAGTGCCATTATAAGATAAGAGATTTTAAGCCATTTTGAGGGGGTTCATATTTGTTTCCCTTTAGAAGATGCCCCATATACTTTTTGCTTTCTGTGGTGAGAAACTATAATGACTCGTATCGTGTGTTGTAACAGTTCGAGGCATGTGGTAAACAAACTCTTTGTACCTCCATGATCGCCATCTATTCCAAGATATTATCAAGCCATTTCTTTTTTTTTAAGTTTTGATTTAATGTGTAATGTTGATTTTCTTTTTTTTATTAATTATTTTGCATTATGTGACAGTTTCATAGGCTCTGGGAATACCCCCACCCCTCCCCATGCCCCTCCCCCTGGTGGATTCTTCCACCTTGATGCAGTATTACAATTCAAATTCAATCAAGATTCTTTCCTTGCAAACATATACCAAGCATAGAGTCCAGCTACTTATTGTCCAGATGGGTTGAACAGTTTCTTGGGGAGACCATTTCTGGTCCGAAGTTAGAGCTGGTAGAATATCATCCCAGTCAATTAAGAGTCCCAATATAACATTAACAGCAATTTGCAATGTTATGGAATTGACATGGTTTTGAGTAACCAGTATGTTAAAAAAAAAGCAAGTTCTTAACCACAACCTATGATTAGCTCATTGACATCTCAATTTTAGTTTATATACAGGACCGGCTGCTATATACCTTAAAATGGCTACAAGGTACCATTCAGCTGTCTCGTGTCTATTTCATTTTCGTATTTAGCCATTTGTTGTGTTGAAGTATAATTTTGCTGACCTTGCAGATTTTAGGATAATCTAGACTGGCTTGTAACTCTAACAAGACATTTGTCGACAATTAAGGTGCAGAACATTTTTTTTGGGGGGGGGTGTGCAGGAAAATCCTCAACACCATGGTGACGAGTGACTAATCTTTGTGTCCCACCCAGCGAGGCATGAGCCAATCCACGCCAGCTCTTTCCTGTCAGATTCCAAGCTCTACTTTTTGTTGTTTGTCTATTTATTTTAGGTTTTTTTAGTTTGTATGAGTGTTTGCTATGAGGGGTTTTTGGAGCGATCCCGATGGTCATTGCGAGGGAGAGTGGGGGTCCAGAGGTGGAGCCAGGCTCGGACCAGAGAAAGCTCTCCTCCCTGGTCCCGAAGGACGTTTATTGTTCTTCTGTTTCTGCGGACCGCTCAGGGCTTCTGGTTGTCTTTCCGATGACGTTGGTTTCTGCACGGTAGTGTTTGGACTTCTTCCATCCCCTGCGGAAGCTCCAGTTGGGGGTGGGTGACCTCAGAGTACTCGGCCTCCGAGGGCATCCAATTCCATGTGGCCTCCTTGTATCAAGCCATTTCTTAGGGAAAACATTACTTATACTAGAGCAAATTTCAGGACAAAAGTGGGCACATGAAAGGATGTTTGGAGACATTTTGGGCTCAATTTTACTATTGTATACTTTTAGCTGTGTGTCATAGTCTTACATCGCTAAAGATGTTTTTATCATAACATGATTGATCAATTTGAGGTGTCATTCCAGTTACAGGAATCACTTCACATTAGCAGAAAAACAATAGCAACACCCTCAGGAGAATTCTATGAAACATCAGAGAGGTGATTAAGTCTCCATACAATGGAGTGAGGCAGCAATGAGGTGACCAGAGACATTCTCCCTGGCCTTGCCTTGCAGCCAGAAACTCCTCATAGCCTTGCTAACCAAGGAGTGGTGTTCATCACACTCCAATGCCATCTGACCCAACTACATGGCTCCCCACAAAAGTATATACTGTGACTAATGAAATTATGTTAGTCCACAGACACAAGATTAAAGATTTGAAAACCACTTATTAGCAGGCTAGAGAAAGAGTAAAAATGATCACATAAAGTGATAAAGAAAAAGCATTTGAAGAAAGTTAATACTCATCTGTGATGGAAACTATCCACAACTGGGAGTGGTGTTTGGTGGTGCATAGGAATTCTTCAACCTCGTAAGGAATACGTATAAGGATTATGGATAAATATCAGACTTTCCTCCTTTGTTTCTATTTTAATTTTAAATTTCATTCTATTTTTTTATGTTGTTCACCCAGTTGGTAGAATTCAGGCCCATGAGGAGCACTGAATAGGATGGAGAAGGTTGAGGCCTGGGGGAATGTGCAGGGGACAAATACTTCCAATGTTCTTTTTCTTCTCCTTTCTCCTGTATCTGGTTCGGGGCGAGGGGCAAGTGGTTTGCTCCCACCTGCCAAATTACATCAATAACTGGGGTGAGGAGGTCTGCTTGCTGTCATCCTGGAACCCAGATGTGCAGAAGAATGTTTTGAGGGCATTGCCTGAGTGGTTGTGATAGTTTTTAGAAGCTGTTGGCTTCATCACTCCAAGGCAAGACATTCCTAACTAGACGCTTTGTCTGACAAAGTCCACCCTAGTGCATCCACACACCCAGATGTTTGCTGCAAAAACTTGGCCAGGTGATTTGTCCAGCCTGTTCTGCTCTCCATCTTCAGACCTGGCAATCCATGTCATTTGAATGCCTAAGCAACAGGGCCATTATGCCCCCCATATGCATTTGGGCATGATGTCCACTGCAGAGGCATCAGAAATTTAAGAGGCCCAGTCTCAATACATGCATTCTAATGTCAGACAATAAATCCTTTGATTTTCATTGTGGCTGGAATTTTGAGTTCAGTAGTCCAATCAGGGGCTTAAGGGGAGATCCTGCAAAAACCACCTTACCTGGGCTGACCTCAGACTTGAATTTTTCGTGTGCCAGACAGAAAGGGTCCAGTTCAACCCATTACCCACATCAACATTCACAGACATTAGTGATGGCAGTTACCTGTCAGTTCCGTTCCCAGCTCCATGTCCTACACAGACCAACAGGTTATGTGACCCCACCCAACCCAGCCCACCACAAATTTGGTCTTTATGGACACCAGTAGAAATTGAGGCCTAGTTGGCATACCCCAATAACTTTCTCCAGGCCTGACTCCAACCATGATTTCTATACATGCCAGCATTTGCAGCAGACTAGCCAGGTCCACTCCATATCCCATTCAGCTGTTATATACTGTTATGGGTGTTGTGGCTAAACTCAGCCATCCAATCCCATAGCTTAGTCCACATGTATGCCAGTGGATACTGCCGCCTTGTCCAGCCTGGCACATTCCAAGACCTGGATCTCATGCTTGGCATCTCAGCAGAGGAGGGCCCAGAGTTTTTTTTTTTTTCTTCTTTTTTTGTAATCTGGCCCATTTTGAGCCCCAGCTCTTGCACTTTGTAGGGGGTACTGTGGTCCAGTCTGACATGACTTCCACCTAGGCCCAGAACTTGTCAATGGATGCTGTGGCAAAGCCTGGTTGGCCTGCATTTGTCCTGGTTGCTGTATATGCCAGTGGATACAATGACCTGGCCCAACCCAGCCATCTCCAAACCTAGTCACATTCAGGCTGACAGTTTGGGCAGCTAAGCCTAGCCCGTTCTGCCCCTAGTCTCAGCTCTCATGCTCACCAGTGGGAGCAGTGGCCTACCAATAAAGTCCCAGTAGTATCCCACTGGTCTTGCTTCTGTCCTGGGATCTTGCATGTGCTGGGTGATGCTGCAGCCCAGTCTGCATTCACTGGCAAAGGTGATGCAGTTTGGTTCCATTTGGTCTGGCACAGTTTCAGACTCAGCCCACACACATGCTAAGGGATGTTGTGGCCATGTGTAGCCCAGTCCACACCCATTCCCAGCCCTTGCACTCACCAGTGGGGACTGCAGCAGCGGAGTCCCCTTATGCCTCCTATCAACTCCTTTCCTAGTCACACATATGGCAAATGCCAACCTAGCATGGTCTTCCCCCTGCCTTGGCTCTTGCCATTGAATGCTGCAGCCTGGCCTGGCCCTGGTCACCCTCATTCCCAGATCTTGCTGGTGGATGCTGTAGCATAGCCCTGCCCAGCCTGATGATGGGCACAATAGCACAGTCTGGCATGGCCCAGCTCTGTCCTGGCTCTGTGCATGCCAGCATGTGCTGCATTTTGCACTCGCAGACCTGAATTTATGCATGTCTGCAGGTGCTAGTCTTCTGTCCAGGGAAGTCTTCCCATACCACCCCATACCATGTCGAGGACCTTTGTTTCAATTATCAAATGAACAGCTATATACCTCAAACATCATTCTAAGGCATTTAAATACAGTATTTCACCTCCACAATTCTCATGTAATTTATCTGAATTGTTAAAATTGAGCAAAACATAGGTATATAGCTACAGCAAATTTCTATTGACAAAATATTGCCCAGTGGTTTATGAAACATTACTAGTTAAGAAAAATTAAATGAGCAATGATTTATGTATTTTTCCTAAGTGGGTTCAATGATGAACTAATTTTTTTTCACAATTTAACTGACTACCCAAAGCTCAAATGGTTTTGAATGACTAGACTGTAGATGTAATGTTTTATATTTTCAAATTTTGTGCAATGTCTGCAGACAGGAATTTCATACTAGATCTCCCACTTGGGTCAGGAGCCAAACACCTGGACCAGTTTTCAGCATTTTGCCAGGCACAGGGAGCTGATTTGGAAGTAGAGAAACTGAGACTGGAAATGATACCAATATGGGATGCTGGCATTGCAGGTGGTGGTCTAACACACTGTGCCATAATGCCAGTACCAGAATAAAATGTCTGAGATAGGCAAATCCTTATTTATTATGGATGCTATTTAAAATCATAATAATATCATATGAGAATTTGCTTTCCCATGTTCTAGAAATGGATACAGATAATATGGTCAGATTCAGTAATATATCTGTGTAAATGATAGCAGCCAAAATATACAGATCTTCTCAGCATTGTGTTGTAAATGATTGAGCCCTGGTCTCCCTTATGGGAAGATTTAAGTCCAGGGGTACTCCACTTCCAATCTAGCTCCTTATATACATGCCATGGAAACCAACAGAAGATAACCTAAGAGTCAGTACCCCTGCATCATTGCTTTTCATTTCTGTGGTTAGTCGGGATTCAGTGGACTTCTTCTCACCATGAGAAATTTCTCAGTGGAATGAATAAGCAACATTGCAAAAATGACTTCTAAGCCTCTGTTCACTAATGTTCATTAATAGTCTCCTTGGAAAATACAATAATGGAGAGAGCAAGTCCACATATTTAATAGCAAGGCATGTGAATAAGGAATGTGGGAAATTCATGGTCACTTTTTCCTTTAATAATTTTTCCAACCTGATTAGACACAATAGTAAGTTTCCTTTTTATATAATTACCCATAAAGTTCTTTTAAAAATTAGTAATATTGGTGAGAATCAAGATGGTGGAATAGGGTAAGGACATGTTTAAATGGACAGAAAAACATTTAATCAGCATGAAGCAGAGAGGACATATTGCAGGAAACAGCAAACGACAGAACAACAGAACAGTGCCTGGAGACTGACAGACACAGGAAAGCAGCAGACACAATGGTGACTGACATTCCAGCAGCAATCAGCTGATAGCAATCTGAACTCCACCAGAACCGGAACTCCACCAGCAACCAGGTGGGAAGGGACTTTCACTGGAAGCTTGGGAGGTGAAACCAGACTAAGAACTGTCTGTCCTGCTGGTCCGTTTGATTTGACCAGGAGCAGAGACAGAGCAGCAGATCCCAAATGGGCAATGCGAGAACAGGGTGGATTTCACAGCCCAGACAGGCCCCTAGAGCTGAATTGGGCGCCATTTTGCATAAGGAGGCAAAGGCAAGGGAAAGGACTGAGCATATGCTGAGCTGGGCGTAAACTCATTTCTGACTCAGTGAATTGCATCAATGTGGCATTCTACAAGTTCTATCCAAGACAGGTGTGGGTAGCCCTCATATCTGATGGCCAGTAGATCAAGAATTCTAGTAGTGGTACGTCAGGCGCCATTTTGGACACTGAGGCAATAGCTTTAGGGCTGCAGGGACAACAGTGAACTGCGCATGTGCTGAGCTCGCAAAAACTCACTGAGTTCCCTGGATTGCACTGGTCCTGCAGGAACTACTGACTGTGGCATCATACAGGTGAAAATAAGTCCTTGTGGCAGCCAGAACTAATGTCCAACAGGTTCTGACAAGATCAGCACCACCAACAACCTAACTATATAGGACACCTGGTGTCTCTCTAATCCTGGGACCTGCTCCAGCTGGAAGTGGGAGAAAGGTTGCAGAGACAATGGTGCAGTCTCAGCATGGTATCACAGGAGGTGGAGAATGGTGAACCAGGAGGTGGGGTTATGGAGACCATGGTGGAAATCTAACATAAGAACCCAGACCTGGAACTTGCTGGAGGGAGTGGCACAATTGGCTGCAAGCAAAAAGTTGTGTACAAACTGAAATAAGTAAAATCGCATGGTAGACCTGTGGGTGACACAGCTTAGAAACCTGCCCCAAGAAGACTCTGCTAACCAGAAGTACAATGATCAAGAGCAAAAGAAGAGACAAAGGCACAATGAATATTGCTGAAGACTCCCCTGTAAAGGAGCAAAACCCTATGCCAACCTCAGAGTTAACTGAGGAAGACATCGAGAAAATGGGGAACATAGAATCCATAAAACTCATTTTAGGGTCCGGCCGCGTGGCCTAGCGGCTAAAGTCCTTGCCTTGAATTCCCCGGGATCCCATATGGGCACTGGTTCTAATCCTGGCAGCTCCACTTCCCATCCAGCTGCATGCTTGTGGCCTGGGAAAGCGGTCAGGACAGTCCAAGGCTTTGGGACACTGCACCCGCGTGGGAGACCCGGAGGAGGTTCCTGGTTCCCAGCTTCGGATTGGTGCAGCATTGGCCGTTGCAGTCACTTGGGGAGTGAACCATCAGATGGAGGATCTTCTTCTCTATCTTTCCTCCTCTCTATATGTCTGACTTTGTAAAAATCAATAAATAAATCTTAAAAAAACTCATTTTAAAGCTTCTGATCAGAAATAAGCACATGCAAGAGTTCAAAGAATTTAAGGAAGCAATAAAGCAAATCAAGGCTGACATATCAGAAATTAAGAACACAGTAGAGCAAATTAAATGTACACTGGAGAGGGCTCGGCAGCATGGCCTAGTGGCTAAGGTCCTCGCCTTTCCCATATGGCTGCTGGTTCTAATCCTGGCAGCTCCACTTCCTCTCTATCTCTCCTCCTCTCAGTATATCTGACTTTGTAATAAAAATAAAATAAATCTTTAAAAAAAAAAGTACACTGGAGAGTCTCCAAAACAGAATGAAGCAAGCAGAAGAAAGAATCTCAGAATTGGAAGAAATTTCCTGTCATCAGGGGGAAGCAAACAAAAAGCTGGAAGCAGAGCTGGATCAGGCCAAAAAAAGTATCCAAGAATTGAAAGACATTATTAAGAGGACAAATGTAAGAGTTATGGGTGTCCCAGAAGCTGAAGAAAGAGAAGCTGAGTTTGCAAATGTATTTAGTGAAATAATAAAGGAAAATTTCCCTAATCTAGAGAAAGAATTGGGAAACAACATCCAGGAGGGCACAGAACACCCAACAGGCTTGATCAAAAGCTATCTTCACCAAGACACATGATCATCAAGCTCTCTTAAATTTAACATAATGAAAAGATCCTTAAATGTGCACATGAAAAAAAAATAAATTGACATATAAAGGAATGCCAGTTAAAACCACAGGAGATCTCTCATAGGAAACTCTACAGGCCAGAAGAGAATGGAGTGACATATTCCAGATTCTAAAAGAAAACAGTTGTCAACCTAGATAACATATCCAGCAAAGCTTTCTTTTGTCTTTGAAAATGAAATAAAATTCTTCCACAGGAAAGAAAAGCTAAATGAATTTGCCTCTTCCAAACCTGCCTTACAAATGATACTTCAAGATGTTCTCTTCACAGAGAAGAGGAATAGCACCTACCAAAACCAAAGGCAACTGAGAAGAACATCCCAGTAAAATCACAACAGAAGGCTAAACCAATGAACAACCCATTCCTAAAATGACAGGACCAAAGTACCACCCATACAAATTAAATTCTGAATGTAAATGGATTAAGCTCAATCAAACGTCATAGATTAGTAGTTTCTGGATTAAAAAACAAAACCCATCTATTTATTGTCTAGAAGAGACACACTTCACAAACAAAAATCAGCGGAAACTATATCGCATGGGTTTTGTTGTTTTCTGTTGGTTTCATCTCTTCAAAACAGTTTCTTCTGGTTAAATCATTCAATGACTCGTAGATGATACAGTAGCATCATTTTCTTCAAGAAGGTTCTTGATTTTTTTTCCTTCAGCTACACGTTAGTCATTTAGTAGCATGTTATTTAACTTCTTGGTGTTGTTAATTTCTTCTTTCTTCCTGATGTTGATTTTGTTTTGTGGCTTTTCATTTAAGGGGATGTATAGTAGCTGTGTAATGGAGACTGTCATATCTGGTAACATGTCATTTAACTTCATGGCATGGTAAATTTCTATTTTTCTTTCTATTGTTGATTTTGTCTTATGACTTTTCATTTAAGGGGATGTACAGTAGCTGTGAAATGGAGACTAATATCCAGATGTGAGGATACAATGTAGTATGCATTTCTACTTCCAGACAAAGATGGACTTAGAATGAAACTCTTTACTATATCTTGACAATAGGATTCTGGAGTCTCTGCCATTGTCCATGCCTGCAATGATGGACATATGACTGTGTATGAAGAACTGTATTTTAGTACTGATATAGAGGAACTAGGTGGGAGGGAGGGAATGGGGGGGGTTAGGGAAATGCCAGGAGCCTATGGAACTGTATCATAAAATGATAATAATAATAATAATAATAAATAAATTATCATAACCAAAAAATAAAAATATGCATTTTGTTATAATATGAAAAATAAGAATTCGTAATAATTTGTTGGCAATCTAGTGGGATAATGGGATAAAGAGATGACCCTATGGTATAAAGCATTTGCTTGTAAGTATGTACATTCCACTAGAACTTCTTTGTGTTTTTGTCTACAGTCTGATAGGGAAAACAAAAGAGTAAAGCATGATGATATAAAACATTTGAGAGCGAAATCTAGCCTTTGGCTGAGTGGAAAATGACATGCTTAATGGTATCTGTTGGCTATATTAAATAAAAAATCACCTAAAATGTAGTTCCCTTAGGTAGAAAAGGAAAGAAAATTTAACTGATATTCTGTTTAAATTGAAGTCATACCACATAAAACTGATAATGGAAGCTGATAGAAATAAGTGAGGTTTTTGGCAGAATATGTACTGGTAGGGATAAAATTTTAAAGAAAAAAACCTAAGCCAAACTGTGAATTATTTATGTAGAAAAAGAGGATTTTAGTATGCAAGAGGAAAAACAGACTATAGAACTTAGTGTGGAGATATAAATTCAATGAATATGCCAAGTATTTTGACATGGGTGTCAGGGTGATTGCATTTACCGCCAGAATGATGCAAATGTGAGGACCCCAGATGATTGTGACATTTCAAATCATGATTTGCTGTGCTCATGCCACACTTTCGCATTAGAGTTACCAGATGGTTTTATTACTTACTGCTTGGGACAGGAAATGTACATGCTGTACAAATCACAGACAAATAATGGCTTGTTGTCCCAGAGAGCTTACAATTAGGAGACACGAGCAGGTATAATGTATAAGAAACAAAGCCTGAGTTGTAACATTCTCTTGGAACTGAAATATTTAACAATACCCAGACACGTTTGAAAATCGGCAAAGACACAATGATATTATGAAAATATTCCATCAATTATTAATCATTCACTGGTGCTTCGTGTGTCATTGTATCTGTGACTTACAGCATTGTACACAATGTGAATGATGACAGGATCACATGGGCCAAAGTGTCTGCATAGCTGCAAGTGTCAAAATAAAGTATAGGAAATGAAAAGAGAGATGAGTAACAAACATGAATAATTTATGCATCTCATTAATCATTACAATAGGGGATAATCTGATAATTTTAAATCATGAAGAATTTCAGTCTCAATGGATAACTCATTATTTCTTACTTTTTATGTGTAGTTGGTATCTCATATTTAGCAAGCATGTGAGTGTACATAGAGAATATTTTGTGACCAATATATTCTTTGTTAAAGCTAGGTATTTTAATGTAAGATAGTATTGGGAGGACTAATACAAAGAAGAATATATCATTTACACTAAAATGCATTCCAATGATATTGAGATGTAAAAACAAATCAATCTAATCTTTTTTCTAGAAAACATACAATGAAAACATGGAGTGAAAGCAGAATTACGAGAATATAACCATAATTCAGTTGAAAAGAGGTGAGAGCTAGGAGAACAGCAGAGGAAATTGCCAAAATTTTCTGATTTTCAGAGAGATGGAAAGATTGCTGTAAGTCTTTTATAGGCTTCAGTAACTCGTCAAGTTAGTTGTTCATTGAGAAGGAAGAGGAATGGTATAAGAAAGTAAATAACATCAGTTGTAGTTGTGCCATTTGTTAATACAAGGGACATATATAGAAACAAGTGTTTCAAAATTGTGTTCTGGTATCCATGAAATATCTAAGGAAACACACTAAATATTGTGTGAGTGTTGATGGAAACTTTCAGATGAAGTTCACAAAGTTGCAAATAGCATATTCACTTTCAGCCCATTTCTGTTTGTCCAAATGGGTACAACGTGCTATAGGCACTGAGCTAGATCACGAATACTCAGCTCTGCTCAGAAAGTCAGCAATCTGATGAAAAATGAATGCAATGGTTTAGAATTACAACTGGAAATTTACCCATTGAGGATGTGAATCCATTCATTGGGTGAAAACCAATATTTTCAGTCACCTGTTTGGAAATAGATAATTGATAATTTGGAGCACTTAGAATTTATAAAAAAATACCCTAAATATCACATAAATTAAAAAATATATTTGTTTATTTTTATTGGAAGGCAGATTTACAGAGACAAGGGCATACAAAGAGCAAGATCTCGCTACTGGCTCACTCCCCAGTTGGCTGAAGTGGCCAAAGCTTAGAAGCCAGAAGCCAGCAGCTTCTTCTGGGTCTCTTACACAAGTATAGGGTCTGAAGACCTTGGGCCTTTCTATGCTGTTATCCCAGGCCACGAGCAGGGAGCTGAATGGGAAGCAGAGCAGCCAGGATACAAACCAGCATTCATATAGGATTCCAATGTGTGAAAGGTGAGGATTTAGCTACTGAGCTAAAGTGCTCAGGCCACCATGTCTGCCTTGTAATGATTGTATATTTTTTCAGTGGAGAAGCCATATATGGAAGATACAAATAATCAAAACAAAATAAACTATTCACAACTCTCTCTCGTGTGCCAACAATATCATGTATTATGCTGTGTGCTAAAACTGAATTCTTATCCTCACTGCTCCAGGCAAAAGAAGTACACTTTGTTCCAAGGAAGCTGGATTTTGAACATGTGGTGGCCTCTTGTTTCTTGTTCTTCTCCGGTTCTACTGGTTTGCTCCCATTGCCTTTTTCCACTTTTCCTGGCTGGATCCCTTGCTCAGACACATCTGCTGATGCACACCTCCAGGTATCAAGTTTTGTGCCCTGTGATCTCAGTAAATGTCCAAGGATAATGTGTTTGCCTATTTACTAGCACTAAGTAATTTGACTAAAAGTAATTTTAATAAATTTGTACTGGGCAGTTTGTGGGTTTGTCAAAAGACAGTATGATTAAAATCCAGTAGCTTTTCTCACAGGATTTGACTTGTAATGTGGCTACTATTTTCAAGCAGAAAGTTGCTTGCAAATCTTCATTAATCATACATGCCTCCCTTTTTAATATATTATTCAAATTATTTTCTCCTTTTAAATACCCTCCATAACATTGAATATTTCTGCCTTAAATGGTGACATAATTTATGTGATTGTCTTAAGAAAATTAAATAATGAATGATGGTGACTGGGATTCAGAGCTGCAAAGGTTAGTAAGTTAATAAATTTGAGACATGAATCAAGCAGATATCTAAACATCAGCTTCTAATACTTGACTATTATCAAAATATGATAGCCTTTACTGCTAGTCTTTATAAATATCAGGGAATACTAATAACGTTGCCTGTTTAAAATATAGTTAGGAATTGAGTTGAAATCTCATCTGTTTTTAAGGCATATTTACAGACAGCAGTGAGATCTCATATTTTAATATAAGACACCAGAGATCCTTTGACCAAAGCCAAAAGAAACAACAATAACAGAACAGAAGAGTATGGGGGGAAGTATTCAGAAACCCCAACATCACTGTCTTTTATTGAGCAACTGTCTTACCACCAGATACCTGGCCCTGCCACTGTGCTTGATTATAGGATGTCTCTTCTCTGCATATTACAAGAACTAGTTTGATTGGATCTAATTATGTTTATCTCTATAGACTGGAAGAAACTTCCAGAACACAGTGTAGATGTTGTTTCATTGTTACTTGAAGGCTACATCACCTATAAATTCCATTTCATTCCAACAGAGAAGACATTCCCAGGCAATTATATGCAACTATGATAATTAAAAGGAGTGCTGCCCAATCAGTAATTACATAAATAAAATGCTAGAGTTACATCAACATACATGATGGTGATGCTATGTAACTGGGTTTTTTGTGGATCGGGATGTTCCTGAAATTAACATGTCAGTTTTAATATGAGAAGATTTACCCAGGTTAAGCTACATGGCAAGAGAATAAATTGACAATTCCCTAATGGTTCTCACCTGGCATTCTGTCAGCAGCCAATAACAAAACTTTGTATCAAGCATATTTTGTACTATTTATATTTTCAGCAGATGAAAATTTAAATTTATTACTAGAAGAAATGGGTCATAATGACTTAATTTTCCCATTTACCAAGTAGAAAAACAAAGCACTGAAATAAGGAGCAAGTAGATCAAATTGACACAGATAGCATTCTAATGGCCAGACCCGGCTGTCATGAGTTCATAGAGCATTGTAAAAGCATCAGGCTTTAACTCAAAATTTAAAATGTACCAGCATTTTGTTATATGTTAAAGTCCTGTTGACATTTGGTTCAGTGGTTTGCAATCTGCACAACAGAGCTTTCGGTATCTCTACGCCTTTTACTTTCATACTACTGAAGATGTAAGAGTACATGAGCCTTACTTTCATCACTATTTAAAAGCAATAATACAAAGAACATCACACATTTCAAAATGGCCTGTTATACACCCAACTCATTTATATTGCATTTGCAAGCAATTCAGTAATGTTATTTGATTTCATTGATCTCATAATGGGAACAATGAGCTTGAAATAATCTTATGGTGCTTATTTATGGATGAGCATTGGGCACATTTTTAAAGACTCTCCCTTTTTCTCATTTTTCAGCCAACGATTCCTTACCATGCATTACTCAGTGTGGTGAACTCCTTCAAGGACATATATGTACTTTGTGTCCAACAAGAAAAGGGAAGCTACAATGCCGAGTGAGAGGCACCCATCTTTAATGATGTCGCTGTGACATACTAAGGATAGAGATGAGAGGTAATCCACAGAAAGAATCCATCCATTAGGTTTCCAGCTCGCCTCCTGACTTCAGCTCACCTGTCACAGTACTCACTGAAAGGCATCAGGTAGTGGCTCACAGAACTAAATTCATGCCACCCAGTGGCAGAATTGTATTCAGTTCCCAAATCCTGACTTCATCCTGGTCAAGACTGATCATTGTGAGCAATTGGCTCACAATGGATGGAAGATCTCCTACTTTTCTTATTATTGCATTACTATTAATAATACAATTCTGTCACTGAATGGCAGCAACTTTATTATATGAGCTGTTACTTGATGCCTCTCAGCGAGTGCTGTGCTAAGCTGAAATCAGAACAGGAGCTGGAAGGTGAATCCCTGAATGTTGCCTTGTGTTTTATGAGTTTCTAAGGGTCTGAGAAGGTTTTAACCTTTGTCAGAATTCCACATTTTTGAAAAGCACAGTTTAAAACAAAATGCAGTTCTTTGTGGCCAAATGGGCCAAACTGGAAACCATAATGCTAAGGGAAATGAGCCAATCCCAAAAGGTTAAATACCACATGTTTGCCTTAATTTAAGATGACACGATGTTATGTATAACAAGTTATGTTATGAATGTTATATGTTGTGTATAAACCTAAATTGAAATGTCAATGAGGTGGTCACAGAAGGTGGATAAGAAATCGCATTTACTTTTACCATATTGGTTACTCGTTACTATGTCAATTAATTCCATGGTGATGTAAATTTTAAAAAAAAAAAAAAAAAAAAAAAAAAAAGAAAAGCACAGTTTAAAGCATATATCCTCATGAACCATTCCTGTATTTCCTAAATGGCTGATTTGTATTTCTGGAAATCTCTGAATTCCTGATGATCAGGGCCTTCCAATTTTGAAGGTGTTTATAATGTTGGGATTTTAATCTGTGCTCGTCTGTATTTCTCCATTATTTTACAAGCCCTTTCTACCAGTTTGTCTTAACTGTATTTTTACAAATTGCTTACCATAAGGAAGTGCATAGGTTGCACTGACAAATAACCAAAAAAGTAATGACTACTGAACAGAGCATCATGTAATGCCCACAGCAAATTCCAGGCAGAGACTTGGATATTTTGAGCACATCCTTTTAAGGGTTGCCATTGGTGTCAGAATTCCAGACAAGCAGAAGAAAGATAAGCATGAATGGAAGGATGCTTTCATAGATGTAGCTAGGCATGACACATCTCACTCACACTTAACATTTCTTTAAGTTAGAGCTTAGTGGTTATGGTACCATTTAATAGAAAAGCAGGGATTTATAATTCAGATTATTTGGCTATTCAGCTACCAATCTCTAGTAAGTTGTGCTGCTGTAATGCCTTCACTGTGTTGATATTAGTCAGAATGCACCACACATTTGGTATAGCTCAGTTTTTCAAAGGTGAGCTACATGTATTAGAATATTTTAAAATGCCCTTGGAAGGCAGATGCTCTCTTAAATCACAGATTTTTAAACATGAAGACATCAAAACAAAGGTGGCTTATCCAGTTGTATGAGTAATTCACAAGTATGTGGATTCTTACCATAGGTATCTCAGGGATGTGATCCCAGAGACCATGTCCCAAACCACTGAGACCACTGAGTGACACCATCTTTCAGACAAATGAACATTCAGTGTGAGTGTTTCAAATAGCTCATTGGCTCTGCGCGTTAAGACTGAGAATAACATTTACATTTCTGTTTATAAATACAGATGTGCAAGTGGTTTATTTGAATTACCTTCAAGAAAAATTTCAGGGATCTATGTACATACAAAATGTGTGTAAAACTTCTTCAGAAAAACATCGTAGAAGGGTTTTATGATTTCACATGGAATGTCTCAACAACAATATATTATTTGGGAATACTATAAAATAAACACTTTTTCTTACTATTTCATTATTTGACATAAAGTGAAATCAATGGCCGAAAGCCTACATCACTTAAAATGGCAGCAGTCAACTTGCTCTTCATTGAAAACACTGCTGGTCGGAGACAGGTTCCAGACGGCTCGGAGACACTGTATTGATAGCTGAGTCTCAGTAAATCAATGGACTCATGCCTTGAACTCAATTCAAAAAGTGTTTTTACCAATCCATTGAAGAACATTGGAGGTAAGATCGTAGAGGAAAGGCCTTCCGTGTGTGGGTTCATCTGCTCTTGTACTCTGTTTTCATTTTCCAGTGCAAGATGTAACCAGTATGTCTTAGCAGGTCATCACTTTCCAATGGATGCTCCAGGTGGTGTGGTGCCATCTCCTGAGAAGAACATTTACTGATTTCATTCTGGGCAGCCAACTGGAAACCACAAGTCTCTTGTCTCACTCAAGTACCTGTGAAGCATTTTGTAAGCATTATTTCTGAATGCTATTGGGTGCTGTTACTTGAGGGAAGGATATCCATTAATTTTAAGATTAAGCAAGGATGATTTTATTATTTGCAGTTTTTTAGGTTCTTCACAATTTTACTATACAATTTTCATTTTTGTACTACTCATTTTTACATCCTTGATTGAAATAGGTCAATTATGTTTTAGAATTCACCTTTGCCAAAGTCTAGTCAATGGATCAAATTGTTTTAAAGATAGGTTAAAGAGGTTTAGAAGGAACTGGACTATGGCAATTCACACAGGGGCAGACTCTTGCTGGACTGAAGTTGGATAAATGCAGTGCTGAAATTGCATAAGCTTTTGACTTTACCTGAGCTTTTATTTATCTACTTATCTCATGTTTTTGGAACACCTATCATATACCTTAAATAGGCCATCAGGACACATAGAAAAATTGTATACAGTTTCTGGACAATTGGATGTAAAATCAGTTTGAAGATGGAGTGCAAATACTTGAAGTAAAACTGAAAAGTTAAGGGAATATAGTTTTTTTGACCCTCTGTCTTGGGATTAAGCTTCTGTGCAGAAGTTCATACTAAAATAAGTCATCCTATCTCACAAGCCAAAGTTTTCATTCTTAAAATACTACAGATTCTGTCACTTGCAGTGAATGAAATTCAAATTAACAATTAGAATTAGACTCATTTTCCATTACAATGATTGTGCATTTAAGATGAAGTACATGAAGTGTCCTGTTCATACAAATTCTTTTCTTCAGTTTTCTGCTTACTACTATTGTATGTTTTGAACACCTTAATGATTATTTTGTTTTAAAAAAATACAGAGTACATCATAATCTCCACTTTATGGTAAGCAAAATTTAATATGACATACCGGAAAGCATGAAAGCTAATTTCATTCCTAGTGTCTTAGGAATATAACCACAATGGAAAGTGAAGACATGGACTTGGTCATGTCTGATTATTAACATATTTGCATTACATTGATTGGTGGCAAAATTTATTATTTACATTATGATATTTTTGTCTATAGATCAATTTACAATGTTTGTTTCATATGTCATCTTAATACATCTATTTTTGCACAGTAATCGTATAATTTAAATAAAAGTGTCGTGTTCAAAAGAAATACTTTTGGGGCCTGCCCGATGACTCAACAGCCTATTTCTCTACCTGCAATTTCTAGCGTACCATGTTCCAGTTCCTATTTAGCCTGATACTTTCATGGCCTGGGAAAGCAATGGAAGATGGGCTAAATCTTTGGGACCCTGTACCATTCTGGGAGACCTGAAGGAGGCTCGTGGCTCCAGGCTTCAGATTGGCTCAATTCTGGATGTTGTGTCCGTTTGGATAGTGAATCAATTGATAGAGCATTTTTCTGTCTATGCTTTCTGCCATAGATCTGCCTTTACAATGAAAACAAAGAAGTCTAGAAAAAAAAAGTAATAGATTTGAGCCGGGTTTGGTAGCCTAATGGCTAAAGTCCTCACCTTGCATGCCCAGGATCCCATATGGGCGCTGGTTCTAATCCCGGCAGTCCTGCTTCTCATTCAGCTTCCTGCCTGTGGCCGGTGAAAGCAGGCCATGATAGGCCAAAGCCTGCGACCCTGCACCCATGTGAGAGAACTGGAAGAAGCTCTGGCTCCTGCCTTCAGATTGGCTCAGCTCTGGCTGTTGCAGCACTTGGGGAGTGAGTCAGCAGACTGAAGATTGAAGATGTTCTCTGTCCTTCCTTCTCTCTGTATACCTGACTTTCCAACAAAGATAAGTAGATCTTTTTTTTTTTTAAAGTAATGATTTAAACGGAAAATAAAATCGACGCATTTTGCAAAGTTTGTACTACTCCTTTATTTTTCATTAAGGCTATGTGATTATTTCTGAAACATAGAGCACAGTTTCATTAATTTTCATTGCTATCTTCTGTAATATCTTTGCACACTTTATATGTGTGCATGTATTTGTTTTCTTTTTAATTTTCAATATGGTTTTATTTGCTATAGGTTAGTGTGAAGTAAGGAAAACTATGCTGCCTTAGGCATTTCATCTAATATGGAAACTCACATTGGAAATGAGTTGCTTATAGCAAGATTGGAAGAGTTGGAGAAGACAGCAGCTGGTGCAACTGGCGATGCATCTCTTAGTTGAGAAATACAATTCTTGCGGTCAGTGTTGTGGTGCACAGCTGTTTAGGAGTCAGCACAGCACAGAGACTCCAGTTTGAGTCCCAGATGACCTGCTTCTGGTCTCACGCCAAGCCTACATACCTGGGATGTAACAGCAACAGATCGCACAAGAATCTGGGAAGATTCACACAAGAGTGAGAGACCTGGATAGAGTTCTGAGTTTCTGACTTTTGTCTGACGGAGCCCCAGTCACTGAGGAGAGAGACAGCATATGGGAGCTTCATTCCTGGGAGCTTTTGCTCTTGCTGTCTCTGTCTCTTTTTATAGCTCTTTCTGCGATTTTTTTTATTCAAGGTAAGAGAGATCAAGAGAGCAACATTGCTTTCTCTATAACTGTGCATGACTTAAAAAAAAAAGGTAGTTTGAGCGACGCAGAGAGACAAAGAGATGCTTTTCTTCAGCTGGGTAACTCCCTAATGACGTGCAACAGCCAATCCTAGAGCCATACACTCAAGGTCAGTTTCTCTTATGGCTGCCCAACACCTAAATACTGTCTTCAGCACTGCCCTAGCCGCCTGGCCCACAGTGCAGGTCAGCAAACTGCTGGCACTTGGACCAGAGTCGTGATTTAAACCCAGGCATTCTGAAATGAGATGGGATTGCCCTAGTTAAGGGTGTCAGCCACTGCTTGAAATGTTCAGTCCCACATGAGTTTTCAATAGCTGCTCCCCAAGAAGTGTAGCCTTCACAAGTGGATCAGTCCCAACACGACTCTGCTATTGCCTGCTGCTGGAAGGTGCACTGCAGGGCCCAGTCTCCCAAGGGTTAACTCCACAGCTTAGCTTGTTTCAAGGGGTAACAGGATGCGCAGTCTTGGCCTGATACATTTAGCCCGTGGCTTGACCACAAGTTCCTGCTTCCCTGCCTCCCATTTATCAAGATGCTCCCCGGGGATATTAGGAATTGCTTGAGCACTGGAAAAATACTGGGAGGAACTAGGAAGAGTATAAAAAGGCAGGCTGAAGTTCAATAAAACGGCATTTTCTTTACAAGAACGAACCAGAGCGTGTTGTCTTCTTTTTAACACTAGTCCCTCTGTTCGACTTGGGGTACATGGTGACGCGGGCGTTACCAACAGTGCACCTGCAAGATTTCTGCACACTTCCTGTTTTCCCAGTGTGGCAGGAGGACAGTTAGCTAGGGAAATCTGTTTCATAACCAAATATTTAGCTTTCGAGTAGTTCAAAAAGTGTTTTTCGTGATTGTAAGTCTCTGTAGAATTTTGTCAATTTACAATATTAAACTTAATTATGTTTTGTCTGTAGTTTTTGGAACATTATTTCTGGAACATTACTACTGAGGTGTTTTAATTCAAAACTACTTCAATATTCTCATAGCACTTCTTTTAATTCAAGTTCATTTTATGTGAAAACAGTTATCAAAATATTTATTCAATTATTAAGATAACAGAATGTTTATTAAATTTAATAAATGCAATTAAAATAATGTATAACTACAAAAGTATGTTTTTTATATAAGAAATGTGAAAAATAGATTAAAATTTAATTTGATTGGCTTATTTTATCATCAATGTCTGAGTGCAGTCAAAATTTGACACCTGATGTGAGATCCTTATTTGATATATTTTACTTTCTTCTTATTCACTTTGCTTTCATCTTGCTCTAAAACTCATATGCTAGAAGCTAAAAATACATAACAACATTTTTAAATTTTTAATTGCTGCATTCTAATCTGGTTTATCTTATCATGAAGTTTGAAAGGCATTAATCACCAATTTGAAGATATTTTTCAAGCATGTGGATACATTATCCTCAACGACAAATTTTGTTTTATAATGAATACAACAAATATTTTAAATATGACCATGTTCCATAAAATCTTGCATCAGTAAGCAACATAAATTGCTATGAAATGTCTTAAAACTAGTATTTTGTTCATTGAACAGCTACATTCACATTTTAATATATCATGTATTGAGAGAGATTTTGTTTTCCAGGATAGTGTAAAATTCAGTGAATGAAATTAAAGCATAGAATTGCCATCCCTTTCATATTTTTACATTATAAAGACACATTGGGTGCATAAAAAGAAGCATTTCACATTGATTTTTGCTATGGACCCTTGTTGTATGGTCAGTGATGCTTTGATGGGGAAGGGCACAAAACGTCTGGGATTTGCTATTACAGTAATTTCACATGTTCTATTATGCATTGCCTTCAGTTCACGCTGCTGACAACAGCAACAAACCCAATGATGGCACAACTACTAATTCAAAGTCACTGCTTTTATTAAATGTCTTTCTTTGTTCTTATTGTGTCATTTTATTTTGTAATATTAATGTGAGTGATGCTGACAATATTTTGAGTATATACAAAGCTCTTCAAAATTTCAGGATAAGTCAGATCAGCATCGTTATCTGAAGTAATATTTGATCAACATTGATGATTTAGTATTTCTAATTTTACAATCAGATGAAAAAGATTGCCAGTGTAAAGCTTCTAATTTATTAATGTGGTACTTCAAAAAGCCATTAGCTTTATTATATGCAAAGTCTCCATACTTTTATGGATACTTGTATATGTGACTGCAAAATTATAATCCCTCATCCAAGGCATTGCCTTTATTAATGGCCATGCCTATTTTCATACTTTTAACCAGCAGTAATCTTGCATGTTTATTTTGTTCTTGAGTAGTTGCAAGCAGCAATATCACCAAAAACAAAACAAAACAAAAAATAGGATATATAGTATTCAGTAGTAAGTTAAATAAAGATTTTGCAGTATCAACCAGTCTCAGATATATACCTCACAAGTGCTTGGTTCTACTCGTATTCCCTCAGTCTTCAATGCCCTGAACATGAAGCAGTCACATCTGTTGATGTTTGACTCTGAATGTTAGAACTTGCTGTAGAGATAGTACCTAAAGTTGATTCAGGAGTATTATGTGTGTAATAGAGAGAAAACCAAATTGGGAATTGGGAAATTGGATTTGTAGCCTATTCTTATATGCTGAGCTAAAGGGAGTTGTGTTTTCTACTTCATGTACTGAATAAGCAGTGAGAGCTGGAGGGTGAATACTGTTGAGATTAATGCTGTGATTGAAGATGACAATTACATACAAGTTGAAGACAAGGAGGTTTTCTAAAGAGAAAGAAAATTGTAGAGTCAGGCTTCATGATGGGAAATATAAATGAAGCCCTAGAGGTTTCTTATGTGGATAGAAAACAATTAAATAATGTGCTTACCACAAAATTTCCCATCTCCAGCATAATAAATTGATTTCAGCCAAGCCCAATTACTTAGAGTACAAAAGCTTTAACACAGATATCTATGGTTAAATTCCTAGTTTGATACATCCCTCTGCTATCATATGTAGTTTAATATGACTAAAAGATTTTGTATTAATAAATTAATTGAATATTAACTAAAAATTCATTAACTACAGTACTGTGTTCTTCAGAAAACAAAACAAACATTGCAAGGCTTATGTAATTAATGCTCTAAGGGAAAATAAAAGCATTTTATTTACATTATGTTGCACAATGTGTATTCTCTATTAATATTTATTCTTTTATTTTGAAGCATTGCATATCGTTGTTGCAATGGGACTCATTGAAAATCCTGTACAAGAGTGAACATTTGGTGTGTTGTTTTAAGGCATCACTTGGGATGGCTGAAGTCTATATTGGAGTGCCTAAGATCTAATCTCAATTCTACAACCTATAACAATTTTCTGTTTTTAATGTTTTAAATTATTTGTATTGGGAAGGCAGATCTACAGAAAAGATACAGGGAGAAAGATCATTCATCTGCTGGTTCCCAAATGACTTCAATAACCAGAAATGAGCTGGTCCAAAGCCAGGAGCCCAGAACTTCTCCTGGGTCTCCAGGGTCCCAACGCCTTGGCCATCCTCCACTGTCCTCCCAGGCCACAAGCAAAGAGCTGGATGGGAAGTAGGTCAACGGGGACCCGAACTGGCACCTGCCCACTGGGGATCCTGAGTGTGCAAGTCATGGATTTAGCCACGGAGCTATCGTGCCAGGCCCTACAATTTCTTTCTTATACATACCAAGAGAGATGGTATATGGTTCATATTCTTGAAACCGCCATTCATGTGAAAGACCCAGATGAAGTTCCTGGATTGAGGATTGATCTGACCAGATCTGACTGTTGAGAGCATTTGCAAAGGAAACTAGAAGGGGCTCGGCGGCGTGGTCTAGTGACTAAAGTCCTCACCTTGAATGCGCTGGGATCCCATATGGGCGTCGGTTCTAATCCCGGCAGCTCCACTTCTCATCCAGCTTCATGCTTGTGGCCTGGGAAAGCAGACGAGGACAGCCCAAAGCCTTGGGACCCTGCACCTGTGTGGGAGACCCAGAAGGAAGTTCCTGGTTCCTGGCTTCGGATCGGCACAGCACCGGCCATTGTGCTCACTTGGGGAGTGAATCAATGAATGGAAGATCTTCCTCTCTGTCTCTCCTCCTCTCTGTATATCTGACTTTGTAATAAAAATAAACGCATCTTAAAAAAATAAAGAAAAAGGAAACTAGAAGACAAGAGATTTCCCTAGGTCCCTCTATAACTGCTTCTCTGCCTTTGGAACAAAATTTGAAAAAGTGAAAAATCCGATAGAAAAATGGAAAAAAAACTTAAATATCATATATATGAAGTATATGAAAGTATATGAAGTATATGAAGTATATGAAAGACCAATTCACACATTGAAGCAAGCTCATCTTTATTACTTACTACAGATATTTTCAGTTACTGTCCTTCTCCATTTTATGAAGCTATAATAAAATACTTGCAACTGGTTAACGTCCAAGAAACAGAAGCTAATTTCTCACTATTGTGTAGGCAGGGAAGAACAAGATCATGACACCAAAATATTCCTTGTGTGATGAGGATCTACGGTCTTCTAGCTTTGGAGAGGAGGAGTGTTGGGTCTTCCCACAGCTCAGGGCAGAAGACAGAGGGCTGCATGAACTACCTGCTTTTTCAGGGTTTCATCCTTTAATACAATAACATTAGCCATTGAGTTTCAGCATTGGGATTTTGAAGGAGGCATATTCAAACTATGCACCAGACTGTGCCAATTCTTTAGGCTGTCCTTCTTTAGGCCATGCTCTACTGCTTTCCCAGGGCACAAGCAGGGAGCTGGAAGAGAAGTGGAACAGCCAGGCTACAAAACTGTGCCCACATGCAATTATAGCCCATGCTATGTGAGGATTTTAGCCACTAGGATACTGCATCAGGCCCCTGGATTCCAGTTTTACATCAGTTAAATATTGCTTATCACATCTATGTGAGATACGTTTCCTGTTGAATACACACAAGAATTGATCCTAAGCTTGGGACTAACAATGGAATTACTGGTGCTTAGGCTATTGGTGAGTTTGCCTGTGATGCGTACTGCACAATTTTTCAACATGCTCCTGGCATGGTAGCCTAGTGGCTGAAATCCTTGCCTTGTACTCACTGGATCCCATATGGGAGCAGATTCATGTCCAAGAGGCCCTGCTTGTGGCCTGGGAAAGCAGTTGAGAATGGTCCAAGTCCTTGGGACCTACACCCTAGTAGGAGACCTGGAGGAAGCTCCAGGCTCCTGGCTTCTTATCCACTCAGTTCTGGCCATGTGAACCACTTGAATCAGTGGGCAGAAGACCTTCCTCTGTCTCTCCTCCTCTCTGTATATTTGACTTTCCAGTTTTAAAAAAATGTAAACAAATCTTTTTTCAAAAGGTTTTTCCAATGGAGTGAGATTACGTTTGCTCTAATGAATGTAAAAGTTAGTCTTATGACTAACTTTTCCACCCTTTAAAATTATCTTAAAAACCTGGAAGCCAGAAAAATAGCTATATACAGTGGAATGTAAAAACACAAATCATACTGTCACACAATAACATGGATCTTGCAAGCATAATTGAACAAAAGCAGCCAAATGCACCATAGGACATAAAGCATGATTTTACTTCTGTAGTAAAGAAAACTGGGTAAAACCAATCTAAAGTGTCACAAGTCAGACCAGCAGTCATTCTTGGGACCCTTTCTGTTGTGGCTGTACAGCTTCTCAAACGCATGTTCTCCGATCCCATACTGAACACACCTCATGTCAAATACTGTGCTTTTCTAACTGCATAGTAGTAAAATAGTTCTTATAAATACATGGCAACAAGAGAGTCTGGATTTCTGAAGCCACAATAGCCTTCTTACTTAATAATTATTCAAGTCTCTAACCCCTACTAGTGGTACTAACATAATAAATCCAGTCTTAATGGGTAAGTATTCCATGTGTAGATGTCAAAAGTATCTATAATACCTTTTAGAGACAAAGAGAATAACTCTTTTTCCACTTTTGATTTCAAATTTCCTATAAAAATGGTCCCCAATTTCTAACTGATCATGAAAAATACCAGGACTAGTGAAAAAACCATCATCTAAACATAGTGTTGTTTCGATTAAATCAGAAAAATTTCTGGCATTCTTAGTAGCAATATAATAATTCAGATTGTCTGCATTACAAAATTTTGTCTTTAAACATTATTTAAAGACTTACTTATCTGTTTGAAGTGAGAATGACAGAGAAACAGGGAGAAACACACAAAGCGAGAGAGAGGGAGAGAGAGAGAACTTGCATTTGCTGGTTCTTTTCCCACATGGCCCCACAGGCCAAAGCTAAACCAGACTGAATCCTGGAACAAGGAACATCATCCAGTCTCCCACGTGACTGTGGAAGCCCAAGCGCTCGGGTCATCTTTTGCTGCTTTCCTAAGTGTATTATCAGGGAGTTGGATGAAAATTGGACTTGACACAAAGCTCATTAATTGTTCTCCAACATCTCGGGTTGCAGTTTTACCAGGTATGCCACAATTCCGGCCACAGAATTTGTCTTTTCAGGTCTCGTCAAAGTTATTTGACCAGGTATTGAAAGGATTGTAGACTCCAGACTTCTCAAGCACATATTTCACGTGAAAAACCATGCTGATGTCATTTATTTGCTGAGTATATTTCTGTTAACTGTCTGTTGTAGGATGGCATATCTTCAGCGCTGGGCACACAGCAATGAGTAAAATAAATTGTTCTAACTCTCAAGAAACTTAGCATCTACTTTGGAAAGCATCAACCAAGGCAAACATGGTAAACTGTCATCATCCACTTCTTTAGAAGTATACATTTTTAATGAACAGATTTAGTGTTCCAGACCCCAATTACTAGCTATTACTGATAATAAGAGCATGCTCTGAAATTAACTAAGGTTATTAAAAAATCATGCCTTCAGTGAGCAGAGTCCAGTCAGTTAATAGGTTCCCATTGTTTCTAGTCAAATGAACTCTTGATGTAATTTCATTATTGTTGGAGAAGAGCTTTAATTAAAACTCTGGTTTGCAAACCTTCCATATGATTTTGATTCTGTAGTGGGTGGAAATGCTTCCTACAATCCATTTGCTAAAACAAAATGGAAAATTACTACACCAGTTCTTTGGAATTCAGTCTGAAAAGGAGGGCAGATAATTAATGTCTTTCATGACAATAAGGTCAAGTCCTACCTTCCAAGCATCTTTATTTGGATTTGTATCCAGGGAAGCTATTTTATGTTAGTTCACTATAAATTTACAATTCTGGCTATTGCTTTAGTTATGAAGTTGTTTCTCCTGAGACATATAAACAGAGTACATAATAGTGTTGATGGTAAAGAAATCATAAATATAGACCCAGCATCAGAGGGAAGAGGAGGCTTATTCAAGGTATATGGAATATCCTTTCCTTTGAAGCCATAATTAAGTCACAATTGAAGTAAATATTTGATTCGAAATTGAGTAAACTGGAAGACCCAATGAGGGCTGCTCCTTTCTCGTACTTTCACCATTAATAACAGTGTTGCTCGAGGCGATGCAGTGCAGTGACCCTACAGTATTCTGACAAGGACGTGCTGGAGACACAGACACTATCAGTGCGTTTCAGCTCCTTTTCCTGCTAAGCACAATTCTTTTTTCTCAAAATACTAAACGTGTTCAAACTTAGCTCCCCTACAATAGGAAGCTTCCTGGTATTTATTTCAGATGTAATTCAAATAGGATACTCCTTAATGTTCTAAGAGAATATTTGTATGTAATGAGTATTTTTGGAAAATTTCCATAAGTATACCTGGATAGAGCTTTCTGGTTGTGGGGTAACTCAAGCTGATGTCACTGCTAATGACTAGTTCTTGGTCTGCTAACTTCCACAGTGTGTGTTTGAAAAAAGAGAAAATTGTATTGTGGTTTCTGGAAGCTGGAAGGCCCTGCTACAAGTGCCAGGCGTCTCAGCCTTTAAGGAAGCCTCTTTTCAGGGTTCTTGAATGGCCACATTTACTAGTATATGTAATTTCAAAATACCTTTCATTTTTCTGAGAAAATTTAGAAATACTCTTAAGCCCTCAGGTATCCTTTAATTTGTGAATATCTGGGGAGAGAAATAGTTCTCTTACGACTACTATTCACATAAGTATAAGGGGCCCTTCTCTTAAACCCCACTTAAAATATCATTGCTATGTTAGGAGTCACATTTTTAATACTCCTCTTGGTATGAGGATTCCTAAATCTTTCTTTATTTCAGTGATCTTTAAAAAATTTCATTAAATATTTGGTAGAATCAGTGGAAACTGGACTGATATCCTGTCCTGATTGGATAGGGACCATCTATTATGGAGATACTAAGCACAGTTTTTTTTTTTAATTATGTCACATATATCTAGGGCACATTGTACCAACATGATGTCTGTGCTAATTTGATTTCCTGGCTAAGGCAGTGTGTGTCATCAGACTTCTCCTCTGGATGTGATTCTTTTCTCCTAGATTCCAGAAGAAAGAGAGTATGCAATGCATAACACCTCCAGCAGTTGTTTGGAATTCTCTGCACCGGTTATTTGAATTCTTCATTTGTTCCAAGAATGGACTCCAGGATTATTACTACTTGGGTTGGAGCCCAATAGCACTGCATTTCCCACACAAAATTTCATAGATAGTTGCAGTACTAGCCTTTGGGGCCTTTTTTATTATTTATTTTTGTTTGTGATGATATTTACATAATTGTTCATGGTGGGAAGGGTCATGGATTAGGGAAAAGTGGGTGAGGCCATTGTTTCTACATTTTCTTTTTTTCTTTCTTTCTCTCTCTCTCTCTCTCCCTCCCTCTCTCTTTTTTGATTCTGGGGGTAGGGGAGAAAATACACCCAACCTCCCAACCACCTCAGCACCTGGGGTTGGGGAAGGATCACCCTACGTCATCTCCAGGTCTCCAATGTGGAGCATGCTCTAAGTGTTCTGCTTAAGTGCTTTGCGTAATTCTGAAATGCTGTTGATCTTGCTGGTCCAAGAATGAGGAAATCCTTCCAAGGTCCACTGGTTGACATAGTCCAACTTTAAGTCTTCATTTGCCTAGATATTTGCTGCCAATGCTTGGCTTGGATCGTTGATCAATCTTGTTCTTCCCCCCTTCCTCTGTGTGGTAACAGATGACCTCTGTAGGGGCCAATGGACTGCCATATCCTCCATGTGCATCTGGGTATGCTGTCTACTGCTCTGGCTTAGCCACAGAGGAGGGCCACTTCTGACACATGAATTCCATTGTCAGTCCACAGATCCTGCAATTCACCCCATGGTTGGAGTTGTGAGTTCAGCGGTTCATCTGGGGAAATCTCTAATGAAACCTTGTCTAAGGTGATCCTAAACCTGACTCTCATATCTATTTGCCAGAGTGGGGTCTGGCTGTCTGTCACCTACATCTGCCTATGCACACACTGGTAGTTAAATTTTCCAGGTCATTTCTGTCTCCAGCCACTCCTTTTACGCAAAGCAATGGATGCTGCTGCTTGGCCGTATCCAGCCCACTACACACTTACCCTTCGCATACACCAGCGGAAGGCGTAGCCTAGTTGGAGCAACCCCCAAAAACACCCACTAGGCCTATTCCTAACTCTGGTTCCTGTGCTTGCCAGTATGTGCAGCAGGCTGCTTTAGTCTGTCCCACAACCCATTCAGCTTTCATATACATCAATGGGCATTGGAACTTACTTAAACCAAACTGACCCCACTATTTAGTCCACACTCATACTGGTGAGTTCCACTGCCTATCTAGGCAGGCTTGCCCCTAGCCCTGCTTCCCAAGCTCACTAGTGGGAGTTGTGGACTATCTGAAAGATGCCCACAGTTTCCTACTGGGCCCAGGATCTTGTAGTCTCCAGGTGGGTCTGCAGTCTAGCTTGGCAGGATTTGCCCCCAGTCCTACCACTTGTCAATACAAAGCCCTATCAGGGCCTGCCTATTCTGGCCTATGCATACACCAGTGGATACTGTCAATTAGCCAAGACTGGCTCTGCCCCAACCCAGCCAGCATATAGGATAATGGGCATTGTAGTCCTGCTCAGCCTGGTCTGTCCCCAGTTCTCATGCTCACCAGTGGGAGCAGTGGCCCAGTTGGGAGCCTGCACTGCTCCACTACAGGGATTTGTACCCCTCCTCCTGGGTCTCATGTGTACTGATGGGTGCTGTGACCCAGTTTGGCACGGGCTGCTTAACCTTGGCTTTTGCTAGTGGGTTCTGTAGTCAGGGCCAGCCTGGTCTGCACCTGGTTCCAGCTCATGCTGGCGGGTGCTGCCTCCCGATCTGGCCAAGCCACCCCCTAGTCCCCGCACTAATGTGAAATGGCTGATGCTGTGGCCTGAACTAGCCTGTCCTATGCCCATCCTGATTCTTAGATTTGACAGTAGACATTATGAACTGGCCCAGCCTGGCCTGTACCCAGGCTTGAGCACATGTATGCCGGCAGATGCTGTAACCTGACCTGGTCTGGGCTGCTCCCAGCTTGGTTCTTGCATTCACCTGCAGGGATTGCATCATGACAGATAAGTGTCCCAAGCTCCTCTATCAGGTCTCCTTCCAGAGGCAGATGTGTTTTACAGCGATGGGTCCTTAGCCCAAACTAACCCAGTACACCTCATGTCCTGGCAGGAACAGTGGTCTTGTTCAACCTGCCCACTCCCAGTCTGGTTCTGACTGTTGGGTGCTACATCCCAGTGATATCTGGTCCATGTTTGTGAACATTTTAACTTGATTCCTCTAAACATATGCCATTGCTGAAGCTTCTATTCTTAATTCTTAGTGTTGGGGGCAGTTTTTTATTCTCTGGAACTGCACTAGCTCCATGCTCATTTTATATATTTCCCGTTGCATTCCTAGAATCATAATTTTGATTCATTTTATTGGGATAGTGACATTAGGGACATATATCTGGTGGCAGTTGTGATGTGCACAGCTACTGTAATGTTTCTAGGAACCTTTAACTGACTATTAGGGAGAATACATATGTACTATGGGTATGTCTATCATTTGTCTTTCTAGCATTACCTTTCTATGCAGAGCAATGCATTTTTAAAAGTTATTTTTGCACTGATGTTTTCTTCAACTCTGATAAATTGCTGTCAAGATTTCTCTAGCCTTTTTCTGTCACTTAGCAGTTCAGTGGTACCAAAATTCACTCCCACTATTTGCCCTTCATAGATTTCATTGATTGTACCAGCCAATACACACAGAGGTTTCATTATTGGAGCACATAGCTCTGTGGGAAGCTACGTTATTATCTACGCAATGATATTTATGTACAGTTCTGTTGCTGTAATGACTGTTTTCATATTTAAAGTTAATGAATCTAGTAGTTTTACCCCACTCTCTAATATGACATTATCTAATGAATGTGGTTATATTTTGTTCATACTGCATCGCATTTTGAGATTCTCTTCCCTCTTAAATGGTTAGCATTCTTTATATGCATTCATATTAACTCTTTGCAACTAAATTTCTATAGTTGGACAGAAACATGGTGCTATGACTTCAACACTAGGGTACTACAGGGAGTGGTTTCTACTAAAAGAAAATCCTTGGGCCTGGCACAGTAGCCTAGTGACTAAATCCTTGCCTTACACCGGCCAAGATCCCATATGGGCACTGATTCCTTTCTCGGCTGCTCCACTTCTCATCCAGCTCCCTGCTTTTGGCCTGGAAAAGCAGTAGAGGACGGCCTTAAGCCTTGAGACCTGCACCCACGTGTGAGACCTGGAAAAAGCTCCTGGTTGTTGGCTTTGAATTGGCTCAGCTCCGACCATTGTGGTCACTTGGGGAATGAACCAGCAGATGAAAGATCTTCCTCTCTGTCTTACCTTCTCTCTGTTATATCTGCCTTTACAATAATAATAATAACAATAATAATAATAATAATATTAATATTAAAAAAGAAAAATCCTCTACAACTACTGATGAAAATCACTGAACTATTTACTGTCTTTTTTATTTTCTAGAATTCAATGTTTAATTTTCAGATCAACTTTGGAATACAGATTTTATAATTCAACCATGTCATACAGTTTCTGTATAACTCTGTTCTTTGTATTGATAAATAATACTTTATTGTCCTGATACATGATATCATGTTTTAGATTAATAGCTGTGACTTTTCCCTTTCTCTTTCAGTTAGCTTGGCTAGAAATTCATCAATTTATTGATATTTTCAAACAGTCACCATTAGTTTCATTGATTTTCTCATTTTCAATTCCATTGATTTCTACTCTTTTCTCATGCCTTCTTTTCCAGCTTACTTTAAGCTAAATTGTTCTGCATTATCTAGATTGCAACAGAGAATCTCATGCTACTGGTTTTGGGTTTTTTGTTTTCTAATATACACATTGAATGCTGTATTTTTTCCCATGACTACTGCTTTCCCTGTATTACCCAAGTTTTAGTAATGTTTATTTTCATTGAACTAAAAGTCAATTTAAATTTAGCTTGAAAGGTTTTTTGATCTTGGCTTTGTTTTGAATTGTTTTGTCTGAGTCCTAAAAGAATGCATAACATCCAGGTATCTCTTTTGGTCACTAGTTCAGTTCTGCTTTTCTCTAAGGATATATTTTGTTCGCTTTATCTTAACTTGTTTTCCCTTATTTTAGTAGGTTCATTTGTTTTCTTGAAAGGGCAGTGACAGAGATAAAGAGAGGTTTTCTACCTGCTGGTTTACTTTCCAAATGGCCATAACAGCCATGTTCCAAGAAGGCAGAAGCCCAGAAACAGTAATTCCATCCTGGTCTCTAATTTGGGTGACACAGGCACAAATATTTGGGTTGCTTTCCTTACTTTCTATACGCATTAACAGGAAGTGTGTTTGGAGGCAGAGAAGCCAGTACCAAACTCACACTCAGATATGGGATGGCAGCATCATAAGAGGAGCCGTAACTTTCTGGGATAAAACTCCCTCACCTCTTTCTTAACTGTTGAAACTGATAAAAACGAACATTTTAATCTAATTTTTAGGAAGTTAACACAAATTACAATGTTTATTTCTTGTAGGAAACTTATCACATGATTCACTTTCTTAACAGTTTTCTTAACTTTGTAGAACGCTATCTTTTTTTTTTTTTTAATTGGAAAGTCAGATATACAGAGAGGAAGAGACAGATATTCTGTCCGATAATTCACTCCCCAAGTGACCACAACGACCGGTTCTGTGCCAATTCAAAGCCAGGAGCCAGGAACTTCCTCCAGGTCTCCCTTGCAAGTGCAGGATCCCAAGGTTTTGGGCTATCCTGCTTTCCCAACTGATTTCCCAGACCACAAGCAGGGAGCTGGGGGGGGGAAGTGGAGCAGCCAGGATTAGAACCGGCACCCATATAGGATCCCAGCACTTTCAAGGCGAGGACTTTAGCCAGTAGGCCACCACGCCAGGCCCAAACACTATCTTTTTTAACACAGGCGCAATGCTTGCATTGCTTCCAGAATTAATGAATGATGCATAAGTGAAGAGCAACTTCCTGTTTTCCCCTTAAAGTCAGTACCTCAACACCAGCATCCTACTTTCTTTTCTATGATTTTGAATATTTTAAGCACTTACTTTATGTGGAAGCATACAGTATCCATCCGTTGTATGACTTGTTCCAGATATATCCACAGCATAAAAATGCACAATTTCCTGTTTTAAAGCTGAATGACACTGTGTATGACATTGAGGTTGTATTCACGTTTTGAATATTGGGAATAATTCTGTAATGGACATGGAATGCTGAGACATCCTTGAGTTCTAGGTTTGATTCCTTTGAATATAGTCTCAGATATGGGGATGCTGGATCATATGCAATAACTGTATTTTCAACTTTTGAAGAAACCGGGTATTATTTCTCTTGGTGTTTGCACTGTTTAACATCTCCATCAACAATGTTCGAAAGTTCCAGTTTTTCCAAATTCTCACCTACACTTATGGTTTTATTTTAGCATCTTAACAGACGTGAGTGACATCTCGCTGTCATGTTGATGTGTGTCCCTGGTGATTTGTCGTGTTGGTTACTTTTTCCTTCAGCCCGAGCTGTTTCTGGAAGACGTGTCCGTTTAAATTCTTTGCCTCTTCTGAAGTCTTTTACTTACTCATCTTTAGTATCTACTTTTGGGCATTTGGTTTTGGATAATAATCCTATTTTAGATACAAGGTGTATTTTTTCCTTTGTCAGTTGCTTTTTTCTTTATATAAACTTTAGGCTGTACTAAAGTTTGAAATTCTGGTGTAGTTCAACTTGCCTAATTTTGCTTTCATATTTTATGCTTCAGATATCCTAACCAACACATGATTATTAACCTCTGAGGCAACACAAGTTGTATAGTTTCAGGACTTAGTTTTAATCTTTAAGTCATTTTGAGTTGATTTTTTGGCAAGTATAAAATTTTAATTTTATTGCTTTGTGTGTGTGTGTATCCACTTTACCATATTATTTGTTGAAGAGACTGTCTTTTCTCTACTAATGCTCCTGGTACCCTTGTGGAAGGTAAGTTGTTGTTGGGTTTTTTCTAACTTTATTCCCAATAGCACAGAAATGAAATGATCATAAGAAACTGTCATGAACAATATTCCAGTGAATCTAAGGTAACCTAGACTAAATGAATCAACTTCCAGAAACCTGCCACCTCTTAGAGATGACTTGAGAAGAAATAGTAAATTGAAGCAAGTAAGTAGCAAATGTGGAGACAGGATTAGTAGTCAAAAGCATCTCAACAGAGCCCCGCAGGTGGTCCACTGGTAAATACTACCAAGCACTTGAAATGTGGGTTAAGATTTCTAAAAGTTGGCCCCAGTGCAGTGGCCTAGTGGCTAAAGTCCTCACTTTGCATGCCTGGGATCCCATATGGGCTCAGGTTCTAATCCTGGCAGCCCCACTTGTCATCCAGCTCCCTGCTTTTGGTTTGGGAAAGCAGTTGAGGATGTCCCAAAGTCCTGGCACCCTGCACCTGCGTGGGAGACACGGAAGAAGCTCCTGATTCCTGGCTTCGGATTGGTTCAGCTCTGGCCATTGCAGCCACTTGGGGAGTGAATCAATGCACAGAAGATCTTCCTCTTTGTCTCTCCTCCTCTCTGTATATCAGATTTTCCAATAAAAATAAAATAAAACTTTAAGAAAGAATTTCTTAAAGTTTTCCAAATAATTGAGGGAGAAATGTTTCCAACTCTGCTTTCCGAAGCTAGCACTATCCTGTTGCCTGTATGATCTCTTCTCTTCAGTTCATTTCTTGTTTTGTTTTCTAAGATCTTTGACCATCATTATGAGATTCTTATTTACATAGAATTTGAACTGTAGCTCCCAGGAGTTTCTGCCTCATGCTGGTCTACACTCAACTTCCATCAGTTCATAAGACACAATGTAAATGTTCCTACCAGTCTGTGGTTCTAGCAACTTCTGTTGTAGTCAAGCTAATTTCAGCTGTGACTTTCTACTTGTATCTCTCCAGTTTTGGGAGTGACAATTTGTTCTGAGATGTCAGTTCTATCATAGATAAAAAAAAAAATCTGATGGTTTGTACAGATTTTCCTTATTGTAAGAAGGGCATTGATAACTTGCAATCTTACATGGCAAAGTTTAAACTGTCAGTCTTACACTTGTCTTCTGAAGATTTTTGGGACCAGATGCTTAAGCAGACTCTTTTTTTTTTAAAGATTTATTTATTTTATTACAAAGTCAGATATACAGAGAGGAGGAGAGACAGAGAGGAAGATCTTCCGTCCGATGATTCACTCCCCAAGTGAGCTGCAACGGGCCGGTACGCGCCGATCCGATGCTGGGAACCAGGAACCTCTTCCAGGTCTCCCACATGGGTGCAGGGTCCCAAAGCTTTGGGCCGTCCTCGACTGCTTTCCCAGGCCACAAGCAGGGAGCTGGATGGGAAGTGGAGCTGCCGGGACCAGAACCGGCACCCAAATGGGATCCGGGTGCATTCAAGACGAGGACTTAAGCCGCTAGGCCACGCCGCAGGGCCCAAGCAGACTCTTAATATAAGCATCTGTGGCTATTTAGACAATTCAGTAAAATGCTGATAACCCCCCTTACATACACATGGCAAATGCTCATCTGTGATTGCTGCAGTCAGTTGAATTACATGTGGTCACTATGCGTGGTAACTTCTGAGTTCATGTAGAAGTCACACTTTTGTTCTTGATGCTCTGAGAATTTATGTGGTCTAATGGCTTTGATAAGCATGCAACTCAAAATTTTACAATATTCACATTACAGCTGTGGAAGGCAGAAACCTAAATTAGCCACCGACGTTCCCAACACGTTGGTGTGTAAAATCTGTATGATGTCCCCTCCGTTTGAGAGGACTTGGCGATATGATGAGACATGGCTCTTATGATTATGTTGCATTCTATGACAGAAGTGATTTTGAAGATGTAATTAAGGTTTCCAATCAGTAACTTTGAGTTAATCAAAAGACAGATTATCCTGGTTCTGTCTCTGTGAATCATGTGAGGAATGAAAAGAGGTCAGAGAGACTGCAAACAAGGCAAAAGCCTCTTGCTGATCATGAAAAAAACCACCCCCAGTTTGCACTGCCTATGGAGAGGACAATATGGCAAGAAGTAAAAAATGGCCCCTAAGGATAAGAATAGGCTTGGAATATCACCTGCAAGGAAACAGGGAATTTTGGTCCTATGACCTTCAAGAACTAAACACTTTCAACAATCAGCAATTGAGAGAGTCTCAAGTCTGAAACGAAAGCACTGCTCTGGCCCACTGCTTGATTCAGTCTACAGAAAGCCATAGTTTTCTGAGTGAGAACTGCAAAGTGGTTAATGTATATTGTCTTTGAATGCCATGCATGTGATAATATGGGATACAGAAATAGAATGCAAATACTGGGGCAAAAATATTCTGATGTGTTGTTGACAACAGCTGTAATGGAACATGCGTCAGAATTTAGAATTAATAGTATTATGTTTTCTTTTCACTACTGTAATTATTATTTTTAAAAAATGCGTTAACATTATTTCTCTACAGACTGTATAAACACATGTTTAGATGTGTTATTACCTTAGCCTGGGCGTTAGTGTGATGTGGATCACTCCAGCCAAACGGCATGCAGGTATCCGGCAGTCCCATAAAACCCAGGCATTGCAAGTGATCACTTTACACTAACTGAGAGCTGCTACTCATCAGCTGCTAATAAAATCTGTATGTAGTTCACAGTGTTCATTTGCTTAATTCTAATCTTATGAAAAATAAATATGAATGATTCATCTGTACTTCATTACCATATAAATGTGTGGCTAAAGAAAAGAACAAATAAAGAATAAAAATTTGAAGTCGCTAAAGAAAAGACAAAAGTCACCAAAGAAAATGTGAGGAGAATAAGAGCTAACTGCTGTCTGCTACAGTTTGCGTGAGTTTGGGCATCTCCCAAGGACCCCTGGGCTAAGGGTTTCTGTTAACACATCAAGGAGAGAACTTAATTCAAATCTGATGCCTGAGGTTGGGACCTGGGAAAAGAATGATGTGGAATTAGGCTGTTAGTGCAGAGTCTGTGCAATCAAATTAAGGCTGATTTCTAAGACAGCACAGTCTGTTTATGATACAACTTAGGGTCCTCCCCGTGTGTTATGTACCCCATGCACTGCCTCATCAGATACCAGGTGAATGGGGACACATGCGAGTCTCCACAATGGAGCAAAAATAAATATTTTCCTGTGTAAGTTAGCCTCTATGAAGTATTAATGCTGTCATGATAAAAAGCATCTCACAGGCTTCTGATTAAGGAGTTGCCAAAACTATGTAATATAAATGAATAGCTTGAGATGCAAAGAATTACACTCTCTCATCTTTTGGTCTTCCCTACAGCAGCTTTTATTTGGCAACAGTTGAGTTTTAACTTTCACAATCAAGAGAAGCTGTTACCTCATGTTAAGCTACAAATTAATCAGCCAAAATTTACTTATAACTTCAAATGTTGGACTACATTTTTCTAAATTCAAATTTTTATGTTGTTATTTAGCGTTAATGAAAATGAACTTATTCATATTTACAGTGATCACAATGAATTATTACAGGAGTATGAGATTTAAAAATCTGCTGAAATCTCATAGCATAGTGTAATGGATTAAAAGTGTCTATCTACTATTGGCTGTTCTTGTCTACTAAAATAAATAAAATGTGTTTTACTTCAGTTTGTGCCCTTCATTAGATTATGAAAAAACCTAGGTTGGCTATAATTACTAAGTTACTTTGGATTATACCTTAGTAATTTGTATTTTAAGTAACATTTACTTTAGCATGGATATTAACTGGCAGAAAGTAACTGTTTTCATAACTATGGATTCAATTTTACTTTGTTTTATTTAAAAATAGGACATCACAAAGGTAAATATCTATCTGACAATATATGGCCATGCTATTCTCATTGTGTTTTGTGACTCATGCATATGCAAAAAATGTTTAAGGAATGGGTAAACTGACATGTGTGATGTGTGCCACACATTGGATTGCTAGTTTGTGGCTCAGCTGCTCCACTTTTAATCCAACTTCTGCAATCCTGGAGAACACAGCATGTGATGGCTCAAGACCTTGCGTCCCAGCCATCAACATGGGAATTCCAAATGGGGTTCTTGGCTCCTGGCTTTGGCCTGGCCGGGGCATTCGTGCAGTGAACCTGCAGATTGAATATCTCTTCCTGTCTCCCCATCTATCTCGGCTACTTTGCCTTTCACATAAATAAGTTAATAAATCTTTTAAAAAAAGAACTTCATTTTGTTTATTAGATTTTTCTAAATTCCCTAAGTTGTTGCCTTTTCCCACTTGGCTGTTTCCCCCTACACCTTAACCCCACCCCTCAAGCTACCCAAAGAGGATCCTTTTCTGTTTCTGTCTTCAATGTCGTGGTCCCTGATGGTAAGCTCTCCATTTTGTTGTGGCAAATTGCTTTTCTGTCAACCTCAGCCTAAGTGCCTTGTGACAGATTCCTTCTCATCCTGCTTCTCTCTATTTCGACTCTACTCATTTGTTCCTGCCTCTTCAATAATGCCTTTCTTGACTCTTGTTAATTCTCTCTCTCCAAACTTTATAATGGCTGGCCTCCTTTAGATTTTGGGGGTGGGTTCTCTGGATTTCTTTTGTTGCTCCCTCGGTTTTCCCATGTACTTAACTCTTCTTACTTGATTATCTAGCGAGTGGTGATACATGATTTGAAAAGACAAAATCTGCAATCTGTTCATGCTGTTTTATGTTTCCTCCACTCTCTTTGAAACCTTTTCTGGCTGAATGTGTATGGAAGTTTCAATACTCACTGTACCAGCAAGCTCGATGTAGTGCCTGTTGACAGATAGGACTACTCCAGTCCCCTCTAACCTTAACCTGAGTAATGTTTTCTAAGTGAGAAGCCATGAACTTAACACTGAGTATAAATGAGGAAGTAGATGATTTGTTTATGCCTCTCAAGTAAGAAAAGTACTGCTGCTGATTCTTCTCCTAATATGAAATGACTCAATTCAATTTAGAGCACTATCAAATTTACAGATATATTTAAGTAGAGAACAACCAATGAGAGAAAAAAATAACAAACTGATGTCTTTTTGATGTCTATAAAACAATGGAGAGACTTTGAGGTGTCTGTAAATAATCATTGTCTGTGTTACGAACACTGCTTTCCCCCTATCTGTGCTAATGTGTCTCTATCACATGTGCTATTCTTACATCACTTATCCATGTCATAGGCATTTTGTTTCTTACATGCAAATAGGTTTGTAGTTCAATAATGTATTGAGGTGTGCATCCTGTAGCAACTGGCTAAGTCACCGCTTGGAACACCGATGTTGTATATCACAGTACCCGCCACCTGTCAATTACTCCACTTTTGATCTACCTTTGTGCTAATGTAAATCTTGCAAGGCATGAGATGGTGGCTCAAGGGCATGGACCCATGTCGATCCCTGCTTGAGACCCAGGTGGATTCGTTGAATACTGGCTACTGACTTAGGCGTGGCTCAACTCTAACTTTGCAGACATTCGGGGGAGTGAACAAGCAGGTAGGGTCTCTCTCTTTTTCCTCTGGCTGCCTTTCAAATACATAAGTAAAAGTAAATAACCAAGTAATTGTTAATTTTGCAATCAAACAAATCAGCAATTATTTGTATTTGTTCTGGGGTAACATTAAAATATTATGTGTATAGAGGAATCTAACACTAAAAGTCATCTATTTACAATGTTTAAGTTACCATTAGTGCTATACAGGTTATCCTAAACATGAACTCAGTATGAGTTGTAGTGAACAAGTTTGATTATGTTGAAAATCTTCAAACTTTCTATTGTACAATTTAGCAAAAATATTTCCATAAACCAGAATTCAAGTCACAGTGGTTGAAAATTAAAGAGGGATCAATTATATTCAGCATTATTTTATCGGTATTAATGGTTTTCACAGATATTTAATTTTACATGCTGTTCATGTTTATCTAGCATTAATAAAGATAAAATTATATATATTTTTACAACACTGTTTTGAATTAGAATACTTGTGTGTTACCTATTGAAACAGACATGGTGATTGGCCTTTATCTTGAAGTTGGATTTATAGTCTCTTAAGTTGAAATGTGATTTTGTTAAATTTCTGTTTTAGTGTTTTTTGAGATAGAATTCACACATGCATACACATATATACACACACACATTGAAAAATGCAGTGTGAATAAGAGAAGAGACAGAAAATGAACACAACCAGGCACTGCTTCACTTTGTGATTGCCTACAACATCATTGGCTAACCCGAGGCCAAAGCAGAAGCTGGAAATTCAACCTCAGGGGTGGCAGGAACCATTCATCTAAGCCTTTGAGATTATGTATTGGCAGAAACTTGGAATCAAGTGTCAGGCACTAGAATTATACCCAATCACTGTGTTTTGGGGCACAGGTATCCCCACCATCTTAGTTGTGAGGCTGAACACCTTTCTCAACTTGTATTTCTTTGAATAAACTAGGATAAAGGTGCTACAGGGATTCTATAGACCACAAACATTAATGGACTGAAACTAATTATCCAGGACTTTTTAAAAAAAATATAGATCTTGGCGCTGGAGCTGGACAAAGCAATAAAAAAAATATATAGATCTTCTATTCATTGTTAAAACTTTCCAAATATCAGTTTGAAATAATTGAACAATTTTAATCACTTTTCTGTGGTGAAGACAATAAAATAACTTCCAGAGTAATAATTTGAATTTTCCCAAGCAAATAACACAATGGAATAATACTAATGCTATAGTAATACAATCATTCTATAATATTAATAAAAGTTACAGCAACTCCCAACTTCTTGAATATTTTGATGTACACTACTGTCCACTGACAGTCTTGTGTATTATTCCAATCACTTTTTAAGTATCAAGTCATTTATTTATCCTAATTCTGTTCTATCCTAATAACAGTGATTATTACTGTCTCAATTTTAATGGATGAAAAGGTTGGAGTAAAAAGATAAAGTAAGTTGTGCAATGAATCACTCGAGATCCTGAAGCCCATGGTGTGCCTCAGGTTGACCTTTCTTTTCTCTTTTAAAGTAGATACCAGCAGGGCCTTATCTTTGTGTTTCTTGTTTGTTTGAAGATTTCTACCATACACAGGACTTCCAGGATTTGTTGAATAAAATTTTAATTGATGTTAAAATTGAGCCATAGTTGATTTGTCACTTGGGAAGACTGAATCCTATATGCATACGGTATGAATCCCACCTTCACTTTCCATGGGTAGACTTCTGCTGATGAACATCAGAAAAGATTACAGGTTATAGCTCAAAACACCTGTGCCTTCAACATCTAGTTCAAATACCTAGATTATTGTGACCTTTGAGGAAAGAACTAGCTGATGAAACATTTTCTTTGTTTGTTTTAAAAATTTTTAAAGATTTATTTATTTATTGGGAAGTCAGATTTACAGAGAAGGATCTTCCATCCATTGGTTCACTCCCCAAGTGGCCACAACAGCTAAGACTGAACTGAAGAGAAGTAGAGCAACCAGGATACGAACCAGTGCCTGTATGGGGTCCTGGTGCGTGCAAGGGTTTTATCCTCTATGCTATCATGCTAGACTCCTTTTTTAAGTTTTAGCTTTTGTTATAATAAAGGGAACCAATATGGGTGAAGTTCTAAGGGGAAAAACAAGATAAAGAACGAGTTTCCACAACAATATGCATAAGAACTAAAAGCAACTGTCACACCACAAAATTTCCCTTCCATTTCTATAACTTTTTTGGTAATCTGTTTTAACTAACAAATATCAGAGAAAAACGATATCTGATTCTTGGGACTAACAATTCACTAAGCATAACGATTTTCAGTTGTACCATTCTTGTGCAAAAGACAGGATTCCGTTCTTTTTTGAGTGGGTAATATTCCACTGTGCATTTATACCACATTATCTTCATCCAGTCATCAGTTTTACATTGAAATGCAAAAAAACCACGGTGAGTACAAATAAGTCTTACATGCATTGGTTTCATCTTATTTGGGTGAACTCCCAGAAGTGGGATATCTGGATTCTAGGACCAGTCAATTTCCAGATTTCTGAGGAATCTCCATACTTTACTCTGAGAGTACTAATTTTCTCTTTCACTAACAGTGTTAGGGTACCATTTTCCCCACACCCTCATTAGCATCTAACATATTTTTGTTTTTAAATGTCAGTCACTCTATGTGAGTTGTTGAGAAAACTCATTGTCAATTTTATTTGTATTTCTCTGCTGGCTAGTGATACTGGACATTTTTTCAAGTGCCATTTGTAATGCATTCTTTGAGAGATACCACTTCCTATGCTTTGCTCAGTGATGATTAATTTGTTGTTGAGTTTTTGTGACTCACAGATACTGGATGTTAAATCTTTATCAGTTGCATGATTTCAATTATTTCGTCTTAATCTGTCAGTTGATTCTTGATTTTCCTGACATTCTCCTTTGCAGCGTAGAAATGTCTGAGCTTAATGTAACCCAACCTTCTTGTTGCACTTATTGCCACTCTTTGCCTGTTGCTGTCTTTCAGACTTTTTTTGATGCTTTCTTCTATAGATTTAAATCCTTATCATTCGAGTGAAATTTCCAGAAGGTGTAATGTAGGGGTCTTCTTCCGTATTTCTAAATGCATAGACCAAATTTTTCTAACATGATTGTTGAAGAGCTTCTCCTGTCCACCACTGACTGATTTAGCTAATTTTAAGTCGTCTGTTGAGGTGAGGCTTCATTTCCAGGTTTTTTATTCTGTTCCGTCACTGTTCCTTTGGTCTATGTGTATAGCCAACATAACTGTTCTACAGTGTGTCTTGCACCCTGGCATTGTGATGCCTTTGTAGTTTTTCAAGAATTCTATAGTTATTTGGGGTATGCTGGGTTTCCATATGAATTTCAGTATTTTTTTTCTAGATCTGAGATAAATGTCCTTAGTATTTTCATTTGGAAAGCATTGAATCTGAAACCGCTTTTGGGAGTACAGGTATTTTATTTTAGCATATGTGCTGCCGAAGCGAGCACAAGTACAGGTATTTTAAAGATAATTCTCCCATTCCAGAACATGGAAGATTTTTTTTTCAACTTTTCTGTCTTTTTTTTTTAAATTTCCTCCTGTAATATTTGATAGTTTTGATTATAGATTTTTTAAATTCATGAATGAATTTATACAAGGCATTTAATTATTTTGTACATATTATGAGTTAAACTTATCTCACAAGTTCTTTATTGTCTAGAAATTGTGTCTGTAGTGATTGACTTTTCTGTGTTGAGTTTACATCCTTCACTTTTCCAAAGTATTAGTTCCAGTTATCTCCTATTTGATTCTGTTGGTTCCCCTATTAATAGGATCATATAAACTACAAGCAGTAAACTTTTATTTTGTTCCTTTTTGTTAAAAGTTTGTATCCCTTTAGTTTATTTTTCCCAGTCCCAGGTTTCACACAGTTTCAGAATGCAGGCAACAGTCACAAGCTGTGGGGGATTCACTCTCTGCCCTGGGACTCTCCCCATTCAAAGAAAGAGCTATGCCCCTTACTGACAGGTTTCAATGGGCACCATGCCACCCACCAACTTCCTTTTATTCAGGAGTAGAGATGTATACTACAGTGTATCTTCACTTGTTAGTACGCTGGTCTCCATCACCCAGTTCATCTAGGAGAATATATGTACATACTTGCTTATCTATGTATCTAATTGCTTTGTATTTTGAAGTAAAGCTGTCTTTTATCAGCGATAACATATGTATCCTTTTGGGACTGACTTATTTGACTGAGCATTATGGTCTCTAGTTGGGATCATTTTGTTGCAAATGGTGAAACACCATTTTTAATGCCTGTATATTATTAGATGGAAAAATGTGCCACATTTTCTTTACCATTCCTCTTTTCGGAAGCCTTGCTCTTATTTCATAACTGAAAATACAAAATCTATTGCTCTCCAAATAATGTAACAGTGAAAATAAAAAATGGAAAGAAATATGGGTAACACTTTACTTTGATATTTATCATTGAATAGAAAAAGTCAGCAAGCCTGGTGCAAATGTTATATATTTTGGCTTTCTATATTTCCCTTGCTCTCTTCCATATCAAAGACTCCAAATCCAGAATAATTGCGTCTACCATTTAATTTTCTTTTACTAAACAAGCCTAGGCAAAAGGTTCGGTGATAGATGAATTCTCAGGAACACAAATCTATACGGGAACAGAAAATTAACTGAAATGCCATGTCGAAGGATGGGTTGAACACGTCATTAGAGTCAAAGTAAGAAAATGGTTTTTATATTTACCTACTATTTTCCCAGAAAAAAATGTCATAATTCAACATGCTATTCCTTTCTTATCCATAAATTCTAGTTCCTTTTTGTATTCAGAGAGGAAGGGTGAAAAGAGAGAGCAGGGAGGGGGAGAGAAAGAGAAACGGGTAATGGGAGAGAGACAGCCCTGCCTCGTGCGGTTAGGGTTAGGGAGAGCTGGGCACTCAGTGTGACGCTCCCACATGAAGTCACATTTGGGGGTTAGCACCAGCAGAGCCAACGACCACTCTGTTATTCACATCTGAAAGCTCTGCATAGCTTTCCTAATTATGAAAACACAACCTTATTCTTTCTAGCTTCTATATTATTATGTTTTACCTTGGATTTTGCCCTTTTTTATGTTAGTATTTAACATCTACTTCTACATTTATTCATTCTTTTTTTCTTGGAAGGATTTTGATGTGTCCACATCTCCCTGATTTGTTTTTACATGATGTATGAAATGTATATATGTCTATAGGGATCATTATAAAATAATTAGTACAATACCTGGTGCATAATATACTGATTTTTTTTTAATCATTGACATTCTCAGCATCATTTCTCTAAGTGCATTTTAGGCACAAAGGAGTGAGAGCAGGTTCTTTCCAGTATTAACCTTTGCCATCTTCACATTGCTGGCATTATCTCTTGCTCATGATAGATGCTTACAGATTAGCAGCTGTCTGACGCAAGTAAAAATGGAATACAGGGGCAGATAATGGCCAGGATAACTTTTAGAACAATAGTGATGCTTAAATTAGTATTCTGGTATCAATAAAAATAACATATCAGCTTTTATGTTAAATTAATAGAGTAAGGGTTAATTATTCTCTGTTTATGATCAAATAACCTTTACTGTGCTAATGCTAGTAAAATAATCTTTTCAGAGAGCCAAGTGCAATGGGAAAATTATCTAATGTTAGGGACGCGTCAAATGGGAGGAATATGAGGATATTTACAAATGGGAAGAATCCAAAATGTAACTAAAGGAAAGTATTCTGATGCAAAAAATACTGAAACCTATTACAATCATAATTTCTTCATAATATATATTTTCTTGAGTACTTTGAAGACACATCACAAAAAAGCGAACACAAATGTCTTGACTAAAAGTTGTGTGTTTGGAAGTTAATCCCTATTTTCAAGTTAATGACATTTAAGTGTTGGGGGGCGCACATGGTAATGTTAACTACTTTAAAGGGGAACAAGAGACCATAGATAACATGCTTGCTTGGACTGTCCACTTGATTCCTGCTACTAGGCTATGATGCGGCAAGACAGCCTCATGAAATCTTAAGCAGAGAGTGTTGCCATGCTGTTGGACCATTAAGGCCTCCGAAGTATGAACTCAAAAAGACTTTTGTTCTTTATAACCTACGTACTAGCCAGTATTTCATTACAACTAGACAATGGGCATGTACAGTTATCTACAATATGTTAATTTCTTGAAATACGATGATTACAAGCCATCTTAATGTCATTTTAAAGTCATCTTGAAGTATCTCAAGATCATAAGGGTAGAAAAAGAATCAAAACTGATGAAAGATTTGTCCATCAGATAGACGATGTCCTTAGAATACTCAGGAGAAACAGAGAAATGGTGCATGAGTAAGCCAAGACAAGAAGCCTGAGAGGAAATCAGAGATGGGAAATATAATTTTGCTGAATTTTGCAGACTTTGAGAATTAAGTGTGATGCTGCTCTGACTGCCTAGCAGAACCGTGACAAGCTTTTGTTAAAGAAGATGAAAGCTAATTAGGGAAAGGCATGCATTAGAAAAATAATATGGCAAAGCCCTGCAATAACTCATCTAAAATTGATCAAATTTGGAAACAGTGGAGATAAATGATTAGCTCTTTTCCCAAGCCCAACCTATGTCCTTAAGCCATAGCAGACATTATTGTCTTTAGGAAGACAAGACCAGGTAAGGGAGACAGCAGAGAAGTGCATGCTGAGCAGGGGTGTCCTTTTAACATCATCACTTCTCTGGACCAACAAATGATCCACTCCTAGGCAAATCCCTATGATTAGAGCTCCTTTCCCAGAAGATGTGGCTTCTTGCCTTAACCAGAACTGCCTTCAGGTATTAAATAAACTGGAGGTAGCCACAGCCACCAGGTGGCACCATATTGCAGGCAGGACTTGGATGGATTAGGAAGCTTGGCTTTGAAGCATCTTGGGTCACCCCAGAGGTCTTACAAACCTCACAACATAGAGACCAGCATTTGACAAAGAACACGTATTTAGACTATTCATATCACATTATTCAGGACCTTTATTGCATTTTGAAATAATAGAAGAACAAGGAAGCTTGGTGAAGGCTGGCTCATCACTGTGGAAGTGGTTGTTCTGAGAGGAAAAAGAGAATATTGGGTTCCCCAGGCATGAGGGGTGGAATCCTGACTTTCAGCAACTTAAGGTTCTGGAACAGGCATTTATAAATGCATGAGAAGCAGAAAAAGGAGAAGGCCGTCTCAGTGATGGTGGAGGCGGCTTGCTGATTTATACCTTTAGCAATCCGTGGAAACTAGTAAGGCGGTGACATGATTGAACTGAAACAGCAGGAGTTTCTGATGCGCTAGGTCTGGACCAGGGTGGTCCTTTTGGGAATGATTTCTACTTGATGCCCTTTCAGAGGGTGACATTTGAATCACCCCTGTCTTGTGACAATGACTAGGAATTTCTGATGTTGACAGTCCCAGGTCACAAATTTTAATTCAAGATCTTTAGAAGTATGGCTAACATTCAGCTCTACTCCCAGCCACCTCCCAATCTCCATGTCTCTCTCTTTTCAGGGCAACATTTTCAGTTGTTGGTCCATTCTGTCATCTACCCATTGGCTGCTGTTACGCTCTCACATGGTGTGAAACCTGTCTGTTAAGGAAACTCTGTCCCAGTCCTCATAAGTTTTCCTGCTTTAAGGTTATCACCAGAAGATTCCTAAAATGGGGCAGCTTTTACTGCATCTAGAGCTGTTCTGCTAGCCAACTAGCCACAAATAATGCCTTCACCAAGCCTGGTTCAGACTACTGAATTTGTGTGGTTTTGGGTAAGGTGGAACTAGGGAAATGTTCAAATCCACATAATTATGGAACAGTAGACTCTGCCTCTAGTATGGGGGTGTCTGAATTTGGACTGAATTGGGGAATCTAGAGGAGGGCTTTAAAAATAATTTCACCCTCCAGAATTTCAAGTTCAACAGATCTTAGTTAAGACAAGAGCCTTAATTATTTTTAAGTGCCCTGGTTGTGTGAGTAAGCACACTCTTGCCAACCACGTTCCCATTCCTCCAGGAACAATTTGTCTTTATATATGGATCTGCATTCTGACTTAATAATTTCTGTTATTAAATAGATGCAGGGCTATTTGCTGAAAGGGAGACGCCTCATTTGATCAGCTGTGTACATTCTACAGCATAATTGTTTTCTTTTTAATTTCAAGCATGCTTTTTTAGATATTTTTTCTTGAGAAGCCCACTTTGTGAATAGAAAAAAATGCCCAAATATTATCCTTTTTCAAAAGATTTGTCTTAAAGGCATCAATTCAGAGACAGAGGGAGATCGTCCATCCACTGTTCACTCCATGAATGGCTATCATGGCTGGGCCTGGGCCAGGAAACATCCAGGATCCTGGAACCCCATCTAATCACGTGCGATTAAGACACCAAGCCCAGGCCACCTTCCACTGTGTGCTCAGGTATATCTGCAGATATTTGTAGGGAGTTGAGTCAGAAGTGGAGTAGCCTGAACTCAATATTGTACTTGTTTGAATGCAATTGTCACAGGCATCATGTTAACCTCTTCTGTCAAAATACCAACCCCAGAATTTTACCTTGTTTTATTCTGAATGGGATTATTGCAGCTAGGAACTCTTCTCTCATGAAAGTAACATCTACTTGAACCTTGAAATCCTACTATAGTCTCCTTGAGTATTTTTTTAATATGGTTAACTTTAGAGTTACCACATTTGATCCTAACACTGTGTACAAACCACAGGACGATACATTTTTTTAATTTTTTTTTATTAATTATTTTGCATTATGTGACAGTTTCATAGGCTCTGGGAATCCCTCCATCCTTCCCCTCCCCTCCCCCCTGGTGGATTCCTCCACCTTGATGCAGTATTACAGTTCAACATACATTTTTAACTTGCACAATTTTGACTATGATGTTTAATGGCTTTATCAAATTTTTTTCTTTACTTTCTATCATATATTGAATTATAATATAACGTAGTTCAGCTCTGTGTGCCTAGGGTTGAAAAACCCATCTGCTAATATAGGAACCACCTTAGAAGTGACCCAGTAATTCTGTTAAAATTTTACAGTGGTCTTCTGAATTTTCTCAGAGAAAACCTTTGGCTTTGTGTTAGTGCCTGATTGATTTGCCTATCTGAGTTCTTAGTTTAGCTGGTCTGTCATTGTATATATAAGAGGACATTTGTTAATATTTCTCTGTATGCTAAATTTTGGCCCGGAAGTCATTCAGGTCTATGTTCTGTGAACCTATGAAGTTATGTCCTAATTTTTACCTTATCTGTGTTCAGATTATCCAGCTTTCAGTTTATTCCCTGTCTATGGAGAGGAGTTTATTCTTCTGGAATACGTTATTGATATAAAAAGAAAACAAATAACAGTGTTGCTTGATCAGTTTGATCTTGTGGGTTTATGGTTTTCGCTTGAGTACTTCTTGATTCAAGGACCCGCAGTGTGGATGCCAGCAAGAAACTCAAACGGGTATTTTTCAGCACTGTCAAATATCAAGACAATATCAAAGACAGGAGGAATTGAAATATTTCTGTATTTTTAAAAGATTATTTATTCTTATTTGAAAGGCAAAGCTACAGACAGACGGTGAGCAAGAGAGAGAGAGAGGAAAGTCTATCTGCTGGTTCAAGTCCCCAAATCATCATATGGCAGAGTCTTAGCCAATCTGAAGCCAGGAGCCAGAAGTTTCTTCCTGGTCTCCTACAAACTGCAAAGGCCCACAGTGTTGGATCATTCCTTGCTGATTTCCCCGACCATAAGCAGAACGTAGACCTGAATGACTTCCTGGCACTCCCTGGCGGAGGTCTTTAGCCACTAGGTTACTGAGCTTGGCCCTTGGGTTAAATTTTAATCATGAATTACCCGAAGTAAAGCTATTGGTGATATGTGACTCAAGGTAGGAACATATGTACTTAGGGTTTTGTTTCTTAAATTTGGTATTTTATATGATATATGCTTTTAGAAATCAGAGATCTTAGAGTATATTCTGTTCCTCTTATGTTTAGCTGTACTTTAAATTTTTTAATATATTTTTATTTTGAATTTTTGAATTTTGTGGTACAATTTCATATAGACTGGGATTCCCCCAAACTCCCATCCCTGACAGATTTTCCCCATATTGCTACAATAGTATAGTACTTTATAAGGAGTCATAAATCTATTAGTCTCTTATTTAAGTATGCCCCAATATTGCTGGTACAGACAATATCAGACAGTCCAGCATCCCATTGTCTACACATTTCCAACAGTTTCAATGGGAGTCCATCTTTTGTTTGGAAGCAGGAATGCATGTTGCGTTGTACTCCCACATTTGGATATGTCAACAACTGGTATGACTTAGAACAACAGCCACAACAACAACAACAACAACAACAAATTACAGCATCATGAAGAGACACACCACTGAGTAAACAACACACGAGAGAGGAAAAGGAAACACAAAAGTCTCTTGGAAAAAATGATACCACCATGTAATCCATGAGCCAGCAATGAATTTGATAAGAAAAAAGAAAGTATTTGGAATAAATAAAACTGAAATCAAAAACATCAAAATACATGGGATGCAGTCAAAACAACCCAGTATGGATGGGGTTACTGAAGTTATACTTTCCATGATGTTATCCTTATATTAGAGAATATATGGTATTTTTTCTTTTGTGATTGACTCATTTTACTAAGTATAATGGTCTCTAGTTGGGATCACCTAGTTGCAATTGGTATGATTTCATTCTTCTTAATAGCTGAATAATATTCCATGGAGTAGATGTACCACAGTTTCTTTAACCACTTTTCTTTGGACACACATCTGGGTTGTTTCCATATCTTTGCTAATGTAGATTGTGCTGCTGCAAATATAGGATTACAGATCTCCTTCTCATATGTAGATTTCGTTTCTTTTGGGTGTATTCCTAGCAGTGGAATAGCTGGGTCATATGGCAGATTTATTTGCAGTTCTCCAAGCACTCTGCATACTGACTTTTTATGTATAGGTTCTAAAACAAAACAAACAAACAAAAAAAGACATAGCTTCTCATACTTCCCAGGTTGTGTTCTGGACATAAGTGAGCTCAATAAAGAATTCCTTAATTGATATTCACAAACAAATTCACATTTCATAACAGGAGATTGAAACAGCTGTTTGTTGTGCTGTATGTGGTGGGGCAGAGAGATGCATTAGATAGACATGATGCTTATGTTGCAATGCAGGGAGGCAGAAGCAATTAAATAAGTAGTATTATATAAGATGCACAGTGCTATAACAAAAATAATATAAATTCCAATACCCAGGATTCGTTGGGAGCTTTTTGGAGCAGATGATGATGTAAATATTTGGCTAAAAGTCATGGTTTCAACTTAAATTAAAATCATAAAATGAAATAAATTCGAGTGAAGAGGTCACCAGATCATACCTGGTTGGTGACAGGAAGAGAACAGCACAGTTTGGGAACAGTGAGGAATGGGAGTGGAGAATGCCAAGGGGTGTGTTGACAGGAACAAAACAAACCTAGTGAAGTCACTGGAAGCTGCTTAAGTGGAGTTATGTAGAGGGAAATACTGGTGCCCTGCTACTTTAGCAAATGCAGGACCATTTATTTGCATATCCCAGCTTCTGTCTGTTTTTCTGCCACAGATCTCAGGCTGTTGAGGCTGGTTTTGTCTCACTGAAAAGAAATGCCTGAGATTTAAATATCCAAGCCCTTAATCAATAAGGAATTATTAGTATGTATTCTGGGAAAATACCAAGGCTAAGTCTCACAGTCTCCCTGCCCAAGCAACTTCTGTCGGGTGACTCAGTAGCCATGATTGTTGGATTTCTCCTGTGAACACACTCTCACTTCAACTGTTCCATTCCCCCATCTAGCTTTCCCACATCTCCCCTGGGAACAGGTCTTTCTCAGTCTCTTTGGGAACAGTTGTTGGAGAAATTTCTTGCATGCCATACCTTATCTCACATTTGTATCTTGGAAAGACAACTTCTGACATTTGGAAAATTTTGGAAGATTCTAAGGCGAGGGACAAAACTCTGACTAACACGTTAAAAATATCACTAGGTCTTCTGAGTTCAAGAATGGACACTTGGGGCTTGGGGACAGCTGGGATTAAAGGCCTGTGGATAAGTGCTGCACAGAAAGCAGAATACGTGTGTTGGAGAGATTGCTATAGATGAGTCAGGGAAAGGTAGAAAGCAATGAATTTCATTTCTTTTTGTCGATTTAGAACTCAGGAAATAAACTGTGCTTCAATAGTGGTTAACTTGCAGATTGAAAGACGTATACACACACTGTGAAAAGCAATTCGCATGTTGCCAGAGTTTGTACTGAGGAAGTGCCTTCAAAGACGTTTGCCAGACAAGGTTGTATACATGAAGCAGCCACATGGGGTTAAGTTTCACTTTGGGGTATATTATTTGTGTGTTCCAACATGTTTATTATTGGGAATTGGAGGGGTTTCAATTTCTTCTTTAAAGAAGTACATAACTAGCTGTAGGGACAAGTTTGATAATTCTCTATTATTTTCTGAGGATAAGAAAATTAGAAGTGCTCCAGATGGTTTAAGTGTAATTTTCCATCTACCATAAATTTACTTCAAAATGCTTTCCTCCAACAAGGTCAGGGCATTAGTGCTCATTAAGGACTATATACATGCGCAGTTGGGTAATTCATCAGAAAACTAATCAGTCTCTTGAACTCAAAGAAAGTCCGTAAAAAATTATTGCATTGAATTTTTCTCCTTATTCAGCAATCCACTGCTCTATTTTCCACCCGATGTGACTGCTTTAAGAGGTAGACTTTATTGTTACTCATGTATAATTGGGTCAACAGATCAGGCAACAATTTAGTGTCCAAGCAAGATTGCACTAATAGGCAGATCACATTGCGAGGGTAAGAATGAAAGTTTGTTTCCTCATGAAAAGCTCATGTACATGAGAACCAAGACAATCCCTAAGATTTGGCACTCTTCCTCTGCTCTCAAAGGCCCAAAGAAAACCAAAATGCTGAGAAGCAATAAAAAGTATGAAATAAACTATGATTCCATGACAGGAGGAAAGAAAGTAGGATGGAAGGGAGTGATACGAGAGAGCGGGGAACACAGGAAAAAATGTTCGAGAAATGAAAAGCAGAAAACTAAGAAAACAAGAAGAAAGACTGGGAGAAACAAAGAAAAGTGCTTCACTCAGGCTAATTCCTAAGTTAGAATGATTTTAATGATATTCTAATAATAATTTTATAGTCTTTTCAAAATTGTTTTCATTCTGATGTGGATTGGCTCATTTAACAGTGAAGTAAAGTGTAGCTAAGTAGATTTGAGACAAGTGAATGGCTACATATTTCATAAGAATACTTCTATATTGAAGACATATTGAATGTATTTCGACTTCAGCTTTTACATAATTCATTTTTGTAAGTTTTGTATGCTTGAATGAGTTCTTCCTTACGTGACTAAATAAGGGCTTCTGGTAGTTAAGAATTGAGAACTTGACAGGTATTTAGGAATCAAATTGGAATTTTTTTTTTTTGCTGGTAAAATACTGAAAGCTTAAAAAAGAAATATTGTTGCTGCATTTATTTTTTCTGTTTTTCTTTGTTGTTAGATGGTGATTATGTGTTTTTGATAAACCATCTTATAAAATTATTTGAGAGGCAAAATGACAGACTTTAAAACTTCTGTCTGCTGGTTCACTTTTCCCATGTGCCTGGTGGCTGGTGCTGGTGCAGGGCTGCGGCAGGGGCAGTAACACACTCCAGGTTTCACACACCTATGGCGGAGTTCCCACTGCTCTTACTGTCACTGCTACCTCCAGACTTGCACAGTACCGCAATACTGCACCTGAGAGCTGGACTCAGGAATGCAACCCAGATATTTGAATGTGGGCATCTTAACTGGTAATCTAAAAATCTGGTCTTTAAAGCAACATTGAATTATTCTGAACATTTAAAGTTTTTCAGAAGCCACACTTTGAAGATCACCTTTGCCTTTGAGCTTTGACTCATGTTGTAACTTTCTCAAGAACATGTGGAAATCACAATTGATTGGCTTTACTTCATTCCCAACCTGAAATCTCTAAACATTTTCCTTATGGCTGAAAGAATGAATAATGAAAAAGGTAAAAATAGGAGGACGCCTCTAAAACTTCATGGACAAAGGAATGGAAAAATAAGCCTATCTTGATACAGACATTTTTGAAAGTCATACAGAGGAAGAAACTTAAAGATGTATTACAATATGTATTACAGTAAATGTATGTATTACAGTAAAATTTTGCTTTTATTTCAAGTATTTTTTTGCACAAAACCTTTTCATCTCTTTTCCCCAAAACCTCTTGAAGTACTCTCTGATACTAGAATGTAGACCCATGCTGCCTGTACTTCGCAGCTCAGAATGATCAACTTCCATGGCCAGCTTCCGTGTTTGGCTACTCAGGACCTACCAGGGAGAACTTAAAGGTGACCCCGCCCCAAATCTACCTACAGGATATCTTTCCACCACACAGCTCATTTCTCAGACGTGAAAGAGAGAGCGCGATAGATATCTATACTGAATGGCAGTGAAATGGGTCTTACACCTGCAACCTGCAAATTATGAAATGAATGAACATTTGAGCAAAAGTCAAGAACTGCTCTAAAATGTTAGCGATACAGGGAGTCATCTGAGCGAATCTTTTGTTGTACAGTGGGCAATGTTAAATTGTTTTACCTCTTTGTCTCTCCCATGTAGTGACTAGGCTGCTTCATGTTGGTAAACATCACTGAAGCCAAGCTTTTAAAATGATGATTACATTTGCCTTTCAATCCGTATTTCCTGAATGTGGTTGACATCCCATTAATCCACACTAAATGTAATTGAAGTATTTTCATAAAATATAACTCTTAGCATAGTAACTCATAACATGGATCAGTTAAGTTCTTTTTTGTAGTAACAGAGAGAGAGAGAAAGGGAGATACGGTAGCAGGGGGAGAAAGGAGGTATTAATGATTTGTAAATGGAAAATTATTACCTTACACTCTGGAAAACAAGCTTGGTGAGCCTTAGCAGTAATCCTAAAGTACATTGAAATCTGTGAAAGCCACTGTTCAACTATTTTCATGTACTTGACAATGGTGTTCTTGCAGAAAGTTATCCTCCATGAAGAGAACCTGTGCAGCTTGTCAGAACAGTTTACCATCATGGAGATCCATTTACAGGTGGATAGGGCTGAGTGGGCTATTCTTCATCAGGGAACTGAGACTTTTCGACTTATCTTAGCAAACTTGGTTGCCAAGTTATCATGGTGTTTAACCCGCTAAACTAACCCGCTAAAAATATACTAGATTCCTAGAGAAAATCATACTGTTGCTCATTTAGCATGAAAAAGATGAAATTAGCAGCTTTTAAATAACTTTATAACTTAAATAACTTATGTATTAAGCTGCAGTAATTAATTAGTGATTGTTGAATAATTTAAGGAACTACAGGCATTTTCTTCCCATATGTTATTATTTGAGTGTAAAATTAAACCATGAAAACTCAATCGGATAAGAAATGACAAAATTGCAATAGCTATAGTTCATATTTGACATTATTTTCTGATTATTGCATGTAAAGCATATACCCGATTTAAAACAAATGCTCATTGTAGCATGATTTTTCCATAGTAGTTGTCATAAAGTTAGTGACTGAGGACTCTGAACATAGTAATCCACCATAAAACTTTTGATTTAGTAAGATTAACTGTTCTGAGGTCAAGTCCGTGAATCAGTATGGATCCAACTCAAGTCCTCCTGAATCAGTCACCTGAGTCCACATCCCCAACCTTTACCAGACCTTACCCTCAGGTTACAGAAACAGCAATGTACTCCCCCATGCCTCTAATAAATATGTGAAATGTAAATTTTTCTTTATTGCATCTCTTCTTTTTGAGTTTCTCCACTCTTACTCCATATCACTGTTTCATCAAAGTGAATTGGAATTGAAAATGGTATCAGAAAGCAAAAATATAACTTACAAATAACGGTTTGTGATTGGTATAACTGTGTAACCTAATTACAGCAAGTTTGTTGAGGAAAATCAGAAAAAATGAAACTGTAGTTTATATATATATACATATAAAATGAGATTCTCAGTAATCTCTTCCCTGATTTGTTCATCTGGCTTTTTAAAGCAGGACTTTCACTCACCTCAAGTGTTCTAGGGCTGTGCTGGAGGGACAAACTGGTGGAAGGCAGAATAGAAATGTGTGTAACACTTTTGTGATATAATACTTTTATATTTATAGGAAGTGATCCACATATGATAAATCATCACCCAGAATAAGTACTGGCCAAAATATACCCATAAAATGGTATACATATTTTGAAAAGAACATTAAGTTGTGCGGATGTTTTAAGATAAAGGAAAATAGATGTGGTAAGATTTGGGAAAGCTGTTTTTGAAAACTTATGGAAGTTAAACACTACTGTAGGTGGTTTATTTGTGTGTATTCAACTCAGCATTGAATTCCATCTCTGGTGATGGGAGTGTGTTCTTTTTTCTACTACAGGGAGAGCTTTTTTTTTTTTTTCATATACTTATGCTTAACCTCCACTTTCTAGAAACTTTTCTGAAGACTCCTCATATTGTTTAGTGGATCAAAAGTAATGCTATGTTTAGCATGATTCCACTTACATATCACAAAAATGAACTATATTACTTGAACCAAATATATACATTTTTAAAAATTGTACAGAGGAGAAAAGATGGAAGCACATGTACAGTACACATAAAAAGATAAACACACTGAAAATAACAGCAAACTGGCAATAGTAGATTGCTATTGTTTTTCTGTTATTGTTGTATTAAATTATCACATACTCAGTGGATTAGGACAGTACAAGGTTATACCTGACAAGTGAAAGTGAAAATTTTCTCTGGAGTCCACAGGTTGGAAGCTTAGATGAGGCTGTTTCTGGGACCTTTGCAGTTACACCTGCACTCCTTACCAACAGCCACCTCCAGGCATCGCTTCAGACCAATTCTTTCATTGATCTCCAAGAAGACAATTTTTTCCATGGAAAACTTTGTATCCTTTAATTGGATAGAAATGAAGAGTTTAAAAAGCCTTTCCACTCTCTATCTTTTCCTTGATATCTTTTGTCTCAAAAAACTCAATAAGCTGGTATGATTCCCTTCAGCAAAACGTTACTGACCCTGAATACTTTCTTAAGGCCAAATGAAATAATCTATGTAAATCAAGTGCACTGTTCAGCATCTAACAAATCTTGGATTTGTCACTTTTTCTCAAGCGCACATCACATCCATCAGTAAATCAGATAGGTTTTTTTATATTTTAAAATATCTGTGAAACTAGCTTTCTCAACAGTTTCATGAGTGTTACTCTAGTGAAATGAACAGCAACTTCAACTCTATCCAGTTGGAAAATAAGCTGTCCATTGGTTCAAAGGTCAGAATGCACATTGGTGTTATCTAGAGTAATTGATAAAAATCTCTGAGCTTCAGATGCATTGAGTTAGACTCTTTGGAGATAGGATCTAGAAGTGCTTACAGTTCTGATTTTGGGAACGTGTGTTTTGTTTAACTGGAATTTAATTGGCCTTGGTCAGCCTCCATATCTGAATAGCAATTGGTTTGAGCTAACAGGGAGGGGACAGTTTGTAGAAGAACACACCTAACTCAGCCTCAGCCACTCAACAACAACTAAATGTCAGCCATCACACCAGCCAATCCCAGGCTAAAGGCTGCCAGAGTAAGCCCAATAGGAACTCTCATACAGAAGGACCAAGTCATCTTTATAAATCTTCCTGTCTTTTTGGTTGCAATTGCCACATAGTGAGGAAAAAGTTCAAAACTATCTTTGGTATAGAAAGTTGTTTGAGCTTACAAACTTTTTTTTTGTTCAAGTAAACTTTGCTAAATCGAACTAATCTCTATTTCACTTTTAACAGATCATTGTATCAAATCCTCCAAATACAATGTCTAGTGTGTTTTGAAATTATTGTCCTTTTTTCTCTTTATTTGGCTCAAAAAGCATGAGACAACTATGAAATAATTTCACAGAAGAAAATTCTGACACAAGAAAAGGTTGTTTATGATTTACTTATGGATTTTAAAGACCTATTCATTGTTAAGGAAAGGCAGATTTTCAGAGAAAAGGAGAGACAGAGGAAAAGATCTTTGATCTGTTGGTTTCCTACCCAAGTGGCCACAACTCCCCCAGTTGAGCTGATTGGAAGCCTATAGGGTCAATAACCTCCTCATACTGCTTAGTGAAAGGCCAGTTTAATATTATGTATTAAAACTTTAAAGTGTATATACCCTTTAATCTAAAGTTATTTTAAGTCATGAAATTATTCAAGTTGAAATCTCATGCAAACATTTGAAGTATACATGAAATACAGACATTTCAGCATTTTTAAAGTAGGCAGTGTGGAAGTACACAAACACAGAGAATAAAATGATATATTCTGAAATGGAGAAAAATCTTGGACAAAGATCCTCACCTACTTATAATCTGTGTGAACACCCACACAAACACAACTCTTGAAAATATTAAACAGCATTTTATGGCAGGGGACTAGAGTTTTTCTCTCTAGCTTTTCCTCCTGCCACTATGGCAGGGGACTAGAGTCTTTTAGCTTTTCCTCCTGCCACTATGGCAGGGGATAAGGATCTTTTCTATCTTAGAACCCCCTCCTGTCACTAGGGCGGGAGTCTCCTTTCTCAGCTTTTCTAATAAATCTTACTTTAAAACTAAAAAAAACAAAAAAACCCAAAAAACCAAAAAAACAGCATTTTAGAGGAAACATCAAATTTTGCAGTTGTAATTGGCTTCCTTCCCTGGACAAGAGACATCAGAGCAGGGTTCTCTTCTGGGTTGAGGTGCTGTGGTTTACACTGGCACGATTCTGACCCAGGAGTAGTTACATCTGATGAAGTGGAACAGAAAGTAGCCTTGTGACAACGGCTGAATTCGGCACCAGAGTGAGGTCAGTTCCAGTTGCCTACACTATGTAGCTAGAATAAATGAATTCTGAGTACAAAGCCAAGTAAATAAGTGCAGAAGGATGCGGTGATATCAAGCAAAGAGGCCATAGCTTAGGGATCTTCTGTGGTTATGACTAGATTTGTTAATTGGGTTTTGTAGTGACAGTGGATTGACTCTTTAAACAGAGAGACAGGTTATCTACCCATGTGCTAAAAAGATATCAGTCTTCTGCTTATGAGGCACACATAAACCAAATTATCTCAGAGAGTGAAGGTATGAGGTCAATTGCAAAGTTAACATGCAAGTACTCACATCCAAAGTAACAGGCCTTTTGTGAATATCTGGTAAATAAGGTGTTTTAAAAGGTATAGAGTTTCAAGATTGAAAGAAGGTTTATTTTATAGTATGAAATTGAACTGTTCATATTGAAAATGTTACAGTGTCCATTTTGCTAAATGATATAACAGAAGAGATAAACACAGCTAAAAGTACATGAAAGATGTGATATTGATGGTCCATATGCAAGAGCTGCGGGAATTTGCCAAGTGTGGAACAAATCGGTGAACAAAGTGGAATACTAATCTCCTGTGCTGCCCTCTCTGAAGTGGGAATGATTCTGCCACGTGTAATTATGGCACATTCCCCTCAGTATCTGTGATTGTCAACCTTAGCTCCAGGACATTGGAGGGAAGTTGGATGAGTCTAATAGGGAAGTGTTAATGTTTCTCTGGCAATTGATGATGTTAAAGGCATTTTCATATGCTTATCGACTATTTTCTGTTAAAATCTTAATTTTATGTTATCTTTTCCCCATTACAAGAGCTCTTTAAGTATTCCAGATATAAATTCTTTGGCAACAAACATTTTTAAAGGGATCAAGGAGAAAAAGAAGAGAGAGACAACGTAGTCAGAGAACATGATCCATTTGAGGACAACAGGAAGAATCAGAGAGGGAAACAATTTGAAAAAAAAAATTGATGAAAAAACTTCTACGGATTTAGGGATTCCGTTAAGTATATATTCAGTAATATATATTCAGTATATATTCAGTAATATATCAGACAGCAGTATTAAATTGCTGTCAAAGAATTGAAAAACTCAAGAAGCACATAGGAAGTAAATAATAACTGATAGTGCTAACCATCGAAATTTCTGAAGTCCTAAAGAGTGAGAAGTTTGAAAATTGGTGACAACATTAAGTTGAAGAGCACAAGTTCTTAACGGAAGAGTAGAAATAGTCCTTAAAAATTAAATACAGGTTCATAAAATCATCATTAGCTAGACAGTGTTAATTCTCTGGTGCTCTAGTACTGGATACTGGAGACACACAGAACACCTTTAGAATTCTGGGAATATATTGCTGCACCAAAAAAGTCATCAAATAATAACTGTTTGAACATGTATGATATAAAAATGTTTGTTTCCTGCCCATTTTTTCTTAAGGGAAAAATGAACAAATAAAATGAGTTGTTTAGCACAATCCGTGAGTAGGCCAAAAAGGGAAAAATAGAGCCTAGATGTATGCGGTCCAAAATTGAAATTGAGGGAATGAAGGCAAAGTGTGCCTCACAGGGTGACTTTGAAAACCAAGCGAGTGTGCTGCTAGCCATGACAACCGCCATATCAGAGAGAACAGGCGATGTGGTGCACGGAAATCAAGCAAATACTGGTGATGTTCTCAGAGAAAAAAGAGTAAAAGATTCATGTGAAATGCACAAGAAACTCAACAGTGCTCATTTGGTGTGAGCGATGTTTCCATGAAGGTTGCAAGCAGAGAGCTCCCATCTATGGGCTCAGTCACCAAATGCCTGTAAGTCATCTGCTGTATCACTTTAACAAAAAAATTTACATGCTCATTTAAAATTATCAGCATTTTCACTGGTGAAGACATTCATCACAAAAATATCAATCAGAAATTGTTGAGAGCCTTCATTTACTATAAAAGATTTGCACACTTTTGTGCCTGAATGTAATGAATGTTTACATAAAGAATAATTGGTACCAGGGACAAGGACTAGGAAAACTGGAATGACTGATGGAAATTTTGATGTTTGGAGCAGAAGTCTGGTTAACATAATATTGCAATAATTAAAAGAATTGGGCAGAGTGAAGAATGTGGATAATTGAGGTCATTTTTCATTTAATGTGGAGGTCTGTGTATGCTTCAGTGTAGAGATTCTTCTGAGTTTGTGGCTGCAAGCCAAGAAAGAACCCTACTAATTGCTAGATCCAGGGAGACCATGAGGACATAATATCATGATTTATAAGCTTTACTTATAATTCAGTAGAAACCTGGCCAAATACTGAAGTATTCCTCCCCAGACACCAGACAATGAAAGTTGCTAATTTTTGAGCCTGGGAAGATAGATGGATGGACTTCAGTAGATTGCTCAGAAAGCATTTTGTGTTGGAATGATGTCCCTGAACTGTTCTATGACAAAGGAAATAGAAATTTTAACCAAAGAATATTATTTTTACAGCCTAATCAACTGTGCTAATAAATCTGATCTTTAAAATGTGCTTGTGTACTGGGCAGTAAATAATGCTTTAATCAATATAAGCATTAACATATTTCCTGTATTTTATGCATTTCTCCTTTGACTCACATGGCAGGCATTGTGCCGATATTTTAAATATATTTCTAAAACACACAGAAACTCAGGGAGGGTCAAGAGTGTTCTGCAAATGAGGAATTTTATGTTCAAAAGTGTTAATTAAACTGCCTAGTATTTCAATGATAGCAAATGGAAAAGTATAGATCTTTCCAAACATAAATGCAATACTTTCCCATTATATTGTGCAACCTCATTTTAAATACATATTCCTTCAATCACCAAGGGTTCAACCATGGTGAAATACTTGGCATACTATGACAAATCTACTTCTGTGGTTTTTCCTAGGATCTACATGGTCTGACAGTGCATTTAGATAAGCACATATTTGGAAACACTGAAATTTGGCATTGGCTTCCATATTACCTTATCGGGATTTTGTACCATTTGGAAAAATGAATCAAGATCAAAAGGTCTTTAAAATGTCTCATGAGAAAAAGACTCTAACACATCTCTAATAAATCATCAATTCTAATACAAAAATTTAAAAATGTTTAAAAGTAGAGGAAAGTGAAGTATGAATGTTATCTCTATTATCAAACTTTAAAATCAAGTTTTCATGCATGATTAAAAATGGATTTTTCCGGGCTTGGCGGCGTGGCCTAGTGGCTAAGGTCCTCGCCTTGATCCCATATGGCCGCTGGTTCTAATCCTGGCAGCTCCACTTCCTCTCTGTCTCTCCTCCTCTCAGTGTATCTGACTTTGTAATAAAAATAAAATAAATCTTTGAAAAAAATGGATTTTTCCTACGACTTTAAGCCTATAAAGATAAGATTAGAGTATATTCCTATTAAAAAGTTTACAACAGAATTGTATTCATTTTGAGTGTATGAATATAAGTGGTCTTTCATTCACTTAAGATATAAATTCTTTCTAAGAAATTGCTCTCATACCAAATGCTTAAATGTATTTATTTTATAGACAATTAGAAAGAGAGGTGGGGGAACTTGGGAATCTGGAGTGTCTCTGGCCAGCAGACCACCCAGTCAAGCAGGTGGGGTGCGGTGAGGAACACTTAACAGTGAATCGCTGGAGACAAATTCGGTGGATGCTTGTCTTTTCATAGGCAATTAAGCACAAGCTTGTATAGGGTGGGGCAAGGAAAAATACGGCCTGGGGTAGTAACATCATGTCTATAGGGTGTGGGTACCTATTACACATACAAGCTTGGCAAATCAGTCTAAAGGTTACACACATTGCTGGGTGGCACTGTGTAACTCACCCACAACCTGAAGTTATTTCCAGTATGAGCAGGTGGGGGAAGATGACCCAATTACCAGAAAGTACTCAGTTACCAGAAGAGGTAGAGTGGGGCCCTTGCACGCTGCCGAATGTGTAGGCTGCAGGGGTCTTTACATGATGATGAGACAGCAGGGAGTCTAGGGGCCAACACCACAGGCACGTGCCAAGACAAGAGGGGTCTCGTGGCAGAAGCCAAGGCCATAGTCCCGTGGCCCTTTTTATAGGTAAGGTAGGCAAAGACCGTCACGGTGGGAGAGTAAGAGAGAGCGAGTGTGAGAGAGAATGGGAGAGAGAGGGAATTTTCTATTTGAGTATTCACACAACACATGTCTGGCAGGGCAAGGGAAAAGCTAAGCACTCATCCAGGCCATAGAGACAGCAGCGACCTGGTCACTTGACATAACCTGTTGCCGCTTTGGGTGTGCTTGAGCGGGAACCCAGGGCCCAGCTCTGAACCCCGGGCAATTTGATACGGGAGGCACATGTGGCAAGCAGCATCTTACTCACTTTGGCAACAGAATCCTGTTCAGAGGACACAATACTGAAACCTTAGTTATTGATGAATTCTTCTATGGACCCCAACAAAACATAGCAATACTGTGGAATCAGTATTCTTCCTAAGTTCAAACTGATATGCTTAGAAAAAAAGATAAATTAAAAGATTTTTTTTTGATGAAAGTATGCTAAGTCAATGAAGAATTTGGTTATTCTGCTTTATTGTTGAAAAAATACAGTATCTCACTGAACAAATAATTGAATAGAGTTGATAAAGTTTTGATGGAATGCAAAATAAGCAAAGAGCATGTCAAGCAATGGTTACTGGCAATGAAACAAGCAAGTGAAAACTATGAATGTCTTGGTGATAAGAGGATGGATTCTTCTTCACATCTTCAGTATGTGTTGAAAAATAATTATAGCAGAAAGAGTAAGAGAATCACTGCCCACAAGCAGGACAATAATGAGCTGTGGTATCCCTCTTTTTAATCCCAATTCTACCTGACATAAGAGAGATGGAAGTGCTTTGTCAGATATCAGATGTTCAAACCAGATGGAATTGATTCTGTAAGTATATTTTTAGAAAGATTGAAGTAAAGAATGCTTTAATGCTCCATGCTACAAATAACAAGACTAAGATACCGGATAGTTTGCTTGCAGAGAAATAGGCTGTTAGAATCTGCTCCAAAAAATAGCCAAACTGGTATGACAAAAGTAAGTTTTACAAGTTTGCTTTATAGAGTTGCCCAACATTTTCCTCCACAGAACACGCTATAATTAGTGCACAGAGAATGAAAGCTAAGTTGCAGGTGGAGAGTTGGAGCTTTTTGTATATGAGAGCAATTAAATTCTAGATCCAGGATTAGAGAAAGTTTTCTGCATGGTAAGTGTAAAGCAACAACTAAGCAAAAATATCCCTGATGAAATAATATGTGAAGGCATTTTTAGACTGTGTGAAAATGTACAGAACCTTCTTCAAGTATGGCAAAATATTTCAATTTGAGGGATGAATTTGGTGAATTTATAGAAATTGAAGTGTTCCTAGCTAGCTACAGTGACTAGCTCCATTTTCCTTATTTTAACATTCATTCCTTTCAGACGCAAGTCATCTTTGTTTCGTCTATGATGTTTAGTAGTTATGGGATCAAGGTGCTAGAAGTGATGGTTGTTTTAATTTCTTGTATAGGAAGGACAGATTAAGATAAAGGAGGAAAACTAAGTGAATACGAAATTTAGCAATTGGCTTTCCGTTCCTTGACTTTTGAGAAGAAGCAAGAAGCCTGGAAGCTCTAGTCACCCCAAGACCTTCTCACTGGCTCATGGATAGAGATTAGGCATCTGATTTTCACATTAAAGTCACTTTATGAGGTTCGCTGTGACAATTCAAATTGCAAGGATGAAGCCCGGTTCTTCCAGTGGCAAGTGCTTCTTTTTTTGCACAACTAAATCTGTTGTCCTCATGACCTCATTTTTTGAACACAATGTGATTCTCCTTTAAATGCTTGTAGACATTCCCCAAGGTGGAGTCCAGTGGGTCAGTCAAGCCCATCTCAAATTCCTTTTTATTAATTGCATGTGGTTATTCTTTAATAGTGAAAGAACCTTAAAAGAAAGGCCTTTGGGAGAGGATGTTGCATCTCATATTTGGTTAAACTTCAGTTGTGTCCTTTAAACATATGATTTTTTTCATTTCTGTTTGAAGCAGAAAGACAATGAGAAACAGAGAGGGCAAGAGGAGACTGAAGGTGAGACAAAGAGGGGAAAGGAAACACAGGGTGGCACAGCCAGGGAAGAAGAAAGAGGGAGGGAGGAAGGGGAAAGAGAAAGGGAGAGAGGTAGTGAGATTGAAAAAGAGAGAGACAGGAAGAATGGGAGAGAGAGGGGAAGAGAAACAGAATGAGAGCAGAAGGGAAGGAGAGAGACAGAGAGAAAGAGGAAGAGTGGGTGGAGGAGCTGTCAGAGTGGATGGGAGAGAGAGTGTGTGGGGGGGGAGTGGGATAGTGGGAGTGAGAGAGAGATTGGGAGAGACAAGGGAAGGACTGTTAAGGGGGAGAGAAAAATGGGAAGGGGCAGAGAGCGGGTGAGAGGGAAGGATAAATGAGAAAGGAGGGAGGGAGAATGAGCGGGAAGGGGAGCAGAAGTAAGTGGAGAGTGACAGGGATATGAGAAAGAGAGAGAGAGAAAGAGCCATCCTGACCAAATCCCCTTGAATCTCAGGAATGGACCAGGTTTTATCATTGAACTGGAGACTGACCTCTGGTCCTTTCTGTAGATGGCACCACTGACTTAAGAACTCGAACCATTACAGCTTGTTCCAGAATGAATATTAACAGGAAGCTGGAATAGGGAATGGAGCTGGGACTCAAGCCCTCTAGCCCAACTGATGTCTTAACCTGTAGCAACATGCCCGTTATGTCCACCGTGTTCTTGCAACCAATAACTTTTTATAGAAAACACACACACACACACCTTTTGTTAGGTTGTCTTGTGACCTCTGTGTGTTTCAAGAATGCACTAACATTACAGAATACAGATTCCTGTGTTTGCAGTGAGTAATTGCAGTATTAGCACTCTTCTTCTTTAATGAACGCTTCGCCTAATAGAATCTCATGTCATATTTTACAAGTCTCTTTTCAAGTACATTAACATGATTTGAGATGAAGCAAACTAATGTTATTGATATTTCATCCACAAAGGTCTTCGTTGTTTAATACTGATTTTCTTTAAAGAAATAAATGGTGCATGAGTTCAAATGCAAAAATTTGATCATCAAAGAAAGCATGATATTTAACTTCTAAAATGTACGCTATTTCAAATGGCCTCTACAGTACAAATGATTTTCTGTAAATCACTGGACTATTATTTTCCAGGCAGGCTGGCTGAAGGCAATTAGCTTTAATTCTCATTGAGAAATCCATTGAGAACAGGTCAGTGGATAATGAATGTGAATCAGAAAATCTTCAGAGCTTTCATTTTTAAACAATACTCCATAAAAGCCAGTCATTTCTGTCTTGCTGCCCACAGGAGTAGGACTACAATGAGATCCAGTACCCAGAGCACTGACTCCACGGCATTGGGTCTCAGTGAGAGTGCTATCGTTGCCTCTTTTCAGTCTCGTTAGACACACATCGACTATTCCTCTTCATTCATGCCATTTGGATACCAGGCAAAGTGACCAAATATTTGCAGTCATTCAGAAGATGTACATGGTACATCTGGAAATGGGACAGTTTGGAAAATTGTCTTGGGGGGAAGTGAGAGGGTGAATTGCATTGGTACAATTTTTTGGCTTAAAATAATGTTAATTTTATTTTTATGAGGGAAGACAGTGATAAACATCCTTTTTTACATTATTTTAATTCATTAATTACATTGTATTATGTGACACAGTTTCATAGGTACGTGGGTTCTCCCCACCTCTCCCCAAACCCTCCCACCACGGTGGATTCCTCCACCTTGTTGCATAACCACAGTTCAAGCTCAGTTGAGATTCCCCCATTGCAAGCATATACCAAACATAAAGGACTGAAAAGAGAAATGGCTATTTTCTAAAAAAAAAAAAGAGTTTTGATATTTCTTAAGAAGCCTTTGCATAAAACATCTTTGGCAAATTCTATTGTACAACTACACTGATATAATTATAATGATTAATGTAACTGATCAGTTAATACAGTCAGGTAAATAGTAATCTATTTACATTTTGTGATAATATAATAGGAAGTGTAGTTGCATAATACCTAAAATAAGTAAATATAATATATATGATAAAAATCAGAAATCCCTATTCCTGTAAAAATTTTGTACTTTTGTAATAGTGATATCATTATTTTCTTCATAGAGCAGTGACTTTCTCACCTCAGTCTCAGTTCAGAATCATGACAATGGGGACGTCTGATTCTCTTGGCAAAGATCATTAGCAAGAGACGTTTAGTCCATGCATGATTGAAGGTGATGAAGAAAGCTTGATAGTCGGTACAATGGCTATCTCTAGGAGATACAATTGGCAGGTCATCATACCCATAGTTGCTTCAAGGAGAAGATATGATTTCTACATTTCAACAGCTGTTACCCTGTATTACCTTGCTTAGAAAACATCCAAGAATATGAGCTGACAATGAGTGATCCCAGGATCCTGGCTCATCTATTCTGTTTTAAGAAAATAGTCAGAAAAGCAGCTCAGGAACCAACATTGTGGAATGGCAGGTTAAAAACTAGCTGGCATCCTGGTGTCCCATATGACGACACTGTTCCATTTCTGATCCAACTAATGACACTTGGAAAGCAGAGAAAGATATGTCAACTACTTGGATCATTGCCACAATTGTGGGATACCTGGATGAAGCTCCTGGCTTCCGCCTGGCCCAGCCTTGATTGTTGCAACCATGTGTAGTGTAAACAAAAAATGGAAAAGTCTCTCTCTCTCTCACACACATGCACTTTAACATAAGCAAATATATGTTTTAAAAAAAGAAATTCAGAAAGTGTGGTTCATAAACATATACCTGATATAAAAACTCTAGAGTTGTTATGAATTAATTGGAGTACCTATTATCAGGGACTTTGCTCATGCCATTTTGAGAAATTGCATTTTAGGAAAAATATTTTGAAAATTTGAATCTATAATTCTTAAAATTCGGCTCTTTATTTCATAACACTTTGGGTTTGTGGAAAACTTGTAAAGTTGCAGACTTGCTATATTTCTAGGTGTCCTCAAACACACATGATCCTAATGCATGCTCATTGAATTCTTTGCAGTGAGATACATTCAGTTCTGCCATGGAAGAAGCAGATTACATCAGGGAATGTTTGGATTTCAGGCAGAAATTGCTGCCTCTGGAGATAGCCTAATCTGTAATATTTGGACAAAAGGTAATACAAATAGCATGTTACAATTGTAGAAATTGTAAAGAAGCTCACAGTCATTTTTTTTCTCCTTAGTTTTTTTCATTAATTATCATTTTATGAAACAGTTCCATAGGCCCTGGTATTTACCCTACATCTTCCCCAAATCCTTCCCCTCCACACACTAAATTCTCCCGTATCATCACAACAGCATAGTTTTTCATAAACAGTCATATAAGTCCTTCATTGTGGGCATGAACAATGGCAGAGAGTCCAGCATGCCACTGTCAGGCACAGCCAACAGTTCCACTGGGAGTCTATCTTCGATCTGGAGGTAGAGTTTCACACTGCACCATATCCTCACATGTGGACATGTCAGTCTCCACTACACAGTCACTATAAATCCCCCACGTGAAAAAAACACAACAAAATCAGCAACAGGAAGGAAAACAGAAATTTACAATGCCATAAAGTTTAACAAAATGCCACCAGATATGACAGTCTTTATTGCACAGTTACTATGCATCCCATTAAGTGAAACTCCATAAAACAAAATCAACAAGAGGCAGGAAGAGAATAAATATACAATCCCATGTAATTAAATCACATGCTAATGAATGACTAATGCATCATTGAAGAAATGAAAAATCAAGAATTGAAGAAAAGAAAATCAAGAATCTTCTCAAAGAAAATCATGCTACTCTGTGATCTGTGAATCATTGAAGAATTTAATGAGAAAAAATTGTGCTGAAGAAATAAAACTAAATATTAAAACATCAAAATCCATGAAATATAGTTCCTACTGATCTTTGTTGGTCAGATGTATCTATGTAGGCAACAAATAGATGTTTATTTTTAAAAATTCAGACTACTAATCTATCATGTTTGATTGTTGAGTTTAAGCCACTTACATTCAGAGTTGATGTAAATGGGTGGTAATTTGGTCCTGTCGTTTTAGTAATGGGATGGTCATTGACTCAGTCTTCTGCTGTTATTTTATTGCGGTATTCACATTTGCTTTGGTTTTGGTAGATGCTATTCCTGTTTGTCAAGAGAACAACTTTCAGTACCCTTTGTAGGGCAGGCATAATCTTTTAACTTTACTTTACTTTGGAAGAATATTATTTCATTTTCAAAGACAAAGGAAAGTTTTGCCGGGTATGTTAAACTGGGTCAACACTTTTTTTCTTTAGAATCTGAGCTATGTCATTTTATTCTCTTCTGACCTGTGGAGTTTCCTGTGAGAGGTCTCCTGTGAGTTTAATTGGCATTCTTTCATATGTCAATTGATTTTTTTTCATGTGCACATTTAAGGATCTTTTCCTTATGTTCAATTGAAGAGAGCTTGATCATCATGTGTCGTGGTGAACATCGCTTTTAGTCAACCTTGTTTAGAGTTCTATGCCCCTCCTGGATGTTTCTTTCTCCAGATTAGGCAAAATTCACCTTATTATTTCATTAACTATGTTTTTTTAATACAGCTTCTCTTTGTGTACCTTCTGAGAATCCAATAAGTCTTATGTTTGGCCTTCTGATAGTGTCTTTCAATTCTTGAATACTTTTTTTAGCTTGACCAAGCTCTACTTCCAGCTTTTTGTTTCTCTCCCTCTGGTGACAGGAAATATCTTCTAATTTTGAGATTTTTCTTTTGCCTCCTTCATTCTAGTTTAGAGACTTTCCACTGTACTTTCAATTTGCTCTATTGGATCCTTCATTTCCAGTAACTTGGAATGATTTTGTTTCAGTGTTGCTATTTCCTGTGTGACATATTCTTTATATTCATTTAACTCCTTTATTATGTGCTTCTCCTTGTTGATAAGAAGCTCCCTAACAAGTGTTTTGAATTCTGTGTCCCCATTTTCACAATGTATTTCTCAGTTATCTCTGAGGTTGGCAAACACTTTTGCTTCTGTATAGGGGAGTCTTCAGTAATATTCATTGTGCCTCTGTCTTTTCTTTTGCTCTTGGTCATTGTACTTCTAATTAGCTCATGCATCTCCTTGGGGCAGATTTTTATGTTGTGTCACCCACAGGTCTACAGTTTGACTTTACATATTGTGGTTGGTGTGCAGCTCTTTGTTTGCAGTGACTTGTGCCATACTCTCCAGCGAGTTCCAGGTCTGAGCTCTTATGTTAGAGTTGCACCATGGTCCCTGTAGCCCAAACTCCTGGTTCACCATCCTCCATCTCCTGTGATTCCATGCTGAAGATGCACTGTTGTCCGTACAGACTTTCTCCCACTTCCAGTTGGAGCAGGTCCCAGGATTAGGAAGACACTAGGTGTTCTATATAGCTAGGTTTTTGTTGTTGCTAATCTTGTCAGAACCTGTTGGCTGTTAGGCCTGAGGACCACATGGACTTATTTTGATCCGTACAATGCCAAAGTCAGTATTATTTTCTATGTGGGACCAATGCAATGTACTGAGCTCAGCGAGTTCTTGCCAAGGTCAACACATGCACAACTCACTGTTGTCCCTGCAGTCTTAAAGTCTTTGCCACATTGTACAAAATGGCACCTGATGTGCCACTACTAGAGCTCTTGATTTGTTGGCTGTCAGGTCTGAGGGTTACCTGAACCTGAACCTATCTCGGTGGAACCTGTAGGATGTCAGAAATGAGTTCACTCTTAGCTCAGTGCACGCACAGTCATGTCTCATAGCCTTTGCCTCCCTACACAAAAGGGGGCATATTGGATTGTGAAAATCACTCTGTTCCCACACTGCCCATCTGGGACCAGCTGCTCTGTCTCTGCTCCTAGTCAAATCAAACAGACCAGTAAGATGGGCAGTTCTTTGTCTGGGTTTACCTCACTGCAACCAGACCATTGTGTCTGCTGTTTTCCCATGTCTGACAGCTCATCTGCTATCATTTTGTACTCTCCTATTTTCTGGAATATGCCCTCTCTGCTTCACACTAGCTAATATTTCACTGTCTATTTGAACGTATTCTTGTTTTATTCCGCCATCTTGATTGTCTCAACAAGCATTTTCTCAGATTGATAATGGGATTACATTTTAATTAACAAAGCTACAGATGTATTTTTCCTTTGACTCAGAGCAGGTTGTGCCTGTGGCTACAAGGGTAGAGTTCTGTTGATTCACTAAAAGAAGCCAAAGCAGCAAGAATTTTATTCACTATGTTGGACATACTACTTGATACCTCTCAATATAATTATTTGATACAGTAATGATACTTACATTGAGAGTCCTATAATTAGTCAAGAAGCTTCTATTATTATGAAATGGCATTGGAATCTTCAAAGTGTAAATTATTTCCAATTAGCTTGTCTTGAAAGTACTATTTGCACATTATGCTGTACACTTTGTTTTGGTCTACAGGTAAAATAATCTTTTTAAAAGTGGGTGTTGGGCCCGGCGGCATGGTCTAGCGGCTAAAGTCCTCGCCTTGAACGCCCCGGGATCCCATATGGGAGCTGGTTCTAATCCCGGCAGCTCCACTTCCCATCCAGCTCCCTGCTTGTGGCCTGGGAAAGCAGTTGAGGACGGCCCAATGCATTGGGACACTGCACCCACGTGGGAGACCCGGAAGAGGTTCCAGGTTCCCGGCTTTGGATTGGCGCGCACTGGCCCGTTGCGGCTCACTTGGGGAGTGAATCATCGGACGGAAGATCTTCCTCTCTGTCTCTCCTCCTCTGTGTATATCTGGCTGTAATAAAATGAATAAATCTTTAAAAAAAAAAAGTGGGTGTTGTAGAGCCAAATGGTAGCAAAGAAATACAATCAACAAGTATATGATTAAAGCCGTGTTTTAAAGGGATGCTGAACAAGTGCTTCTGAGCATTTAATTCTGAAAATGACTTCATAGTTTATAGACCAGTCTGGTGTTGTAATGGATGTATCATGGAGATGAATGTTACAGTGAAAGAATTGATAGATTTCTGACAATGCTGTGACAGATGAATTACTGCATGTGAAGTCTTAGAATTAATGATAAACATTAGTAAATGCTTCACATAATTGAATTAGCAATGATGTAAAACATTTTTTTTTTGCATTTGTAGAAAACTCATCTAGCCTGGCAGCAATAGGGTTTTCCTGTGCCTAATACCCACATTTAATATTAACCAGCAAAACCTTGTTCTGTATTACCAGAAAGGCAACCTATTTTGCCTAGCCTTACATTCATACTGGATAATTTTTATTTTATGTGATTAAAAAAATCCTCACAGCTTCTACACTGAAATATAATATTTATGTTATAATTTTTGAAAATGTATTTGAGTGCCTGTAAGCTGTCAAAAATATATGGAATATGCCATTCTTCCTGTGAATTATTTTGGTTGTAAGACCATAACACCTTATACAATATAGGCAATCTATCTTTCTGTCAAGTCTTATATCTATATATATAGTTATATATCTATATATATGATCTATATATATATGATCTATATAGATAGATATAGATAAATATTTATTAATTTTAACGTTTACTGGAAGGGCGGATTTACAGAGAGAAGGATATACAGCAAGAAAAAATCTTCCACCTGCTGGTTTACTTCTCCAGGGGCTACAACAGTTGAAGCTGATCTGCAACCGGTAGCTTGTTCCCGATCTCTCATTTGAGAGCAGGGTCCCAAATCTTGGGGCTGTCCTCTACTGCCTTTCCGGGCCACAAGAGGGAGCTGGATGGGAAGTGGAGCAGCCAGGATACAAATTGGGGCCCATATGAGAGCCTGGTGTGTGCAAGGTGAGGACTTTCTCCACTAGGTTTCTATATCAGGCCCTGTGTATTGGTTTCTGAGTTGCTCTAGAATAGGGAGAGAACCTCGATTATTCTTGTGGTGTACTAATTCTTGCCATGAGTGAAAAGAAGATGATGTAAAAAATTAGGCATTACCTGCTATTACATTTTAGAACTTTAGTGAATTACTTGGCAACAAAAGAAGATACTGTTCCTGAAAAGATGACTTGAAGAAGAACCGGTGAAGCTGGTACATGGATGATAAGATGAAGTAAGCTTGATACAAGTTCTAAAACGCCAAGAGATTCATGAGGTAAAAATTTCACTGTGACGTTCTTATTTGAAGGTAGATGTATATGAAGTTCAAATTATGACTGGAATTAACAATAAAGGAATTTTGATCATCATCACTTGCATATTCAGTCCCAAGCCAGGATTTCAAACTATCCTGAAATGCACATTCCCTTGAAATGAGTCTTTTTTGCCTTTCACTCTCAGTTAATTTTGTCAGATACTGTCAGTTTGTTTCTCCCAATATTTTTCATCTGTCGGGTAACTATTATAAAAATTATCTGGAGTAATTATATGATCTCCTTGGCAATATTGGAAAAATGTTTTTATGTACATATAACGTTGGACAAAATATGTAGACCAGCAAGAGATTCATAGTGATCCAAAATCCACGGAAAATCATCACTTTGGAAATAAAGTTACTTTATCCATCAGAGGTTAAATAAATATTTTACCGCAGATGTGAAGTGACCTGGTGCGTAACCTTTTCTTCAGAATTTTAATTTTCCAACACAATGCTTGGAAAATAAATTTATTTCATATTATTTATATGATTATGGAAAATACAAGTCATGCAACAAGTAAGAGAGAAAAGAATAATCAATATCCCCCTGACTTAGAGTATTCCTGTGACTACGCTCCAGTGAGAGATGATTCATTGATTATTTACTCCCAGACTGAACACAATAAGCACTGTACACCCAATAAAGAATGTAAGTTTCTTCCAAAGATATTTTATACAGTATTTTTTAACTTATATATTTTCAGTGCCTATTAGGGAGTTATTATTACACTCCATTTTCACCAGCAAAAATTAAAATAAGTAAAGAGGAGGTTCTAATTCCCGTGTGAGTACGGGGCATGATTTTGAGTAAAGGTCTGGTCCAAGGCCGGAGAGCTTGTGTCTCTTCTTGCAGCTCAGAGGAGAGATAGATTTTCAGGAGAAAGCAAGGCATGGATTAAGAAGAGCGAGAAAGAGAGGGATCCTTAGAGTCCAGGAAGAGAACCAGCCTTGCCATCCACATCTCCTTTCTCAGAACACAATGGAGAGGTCATGAAAAATCTGTGGTCCAGGATTCTACATCTCTCCTACAAGGGCGGCACAGAACTACTGTTCAGTGAGAGTTGAGTGCAAAATCTGATTGGGGAAAACTCAGTAAGTCATCTTATCCTCTGATAGCAGCACAGCGTCAACACGTTCGAGCCTACCTTACCCTTCAGCGTGTCTGTTTTTTCTAACAGTGGCAGGTGTCACTGAGTCAAAGTTGTTGTTTTGTGACTTTTATTCCTAATTTTAATCAGTGAGTAACATTTTATTAAGAGAGACTATTTCACTTAGTAATAATTGTAGTCGTTCAGAAACCAAATAAACTGTGGAAAAGTTTTTTCGATATTCCATCTTGTCCTTGGAACCATTTTTTATTTATTTCCCCCCTGTGAGGTTAAAAGCTCAAATACTTGGCTTTATGATTGCTTAGTCTGTAGTCTAATTTTAGGAAAATGCAAATTTTATTGAGTCATAAAACAAACAGTGGATTTTCTTTAAACAGGAAAAAACAATTTTTCTTTTTTTTTTTTTTTGCATTGATTTCTGTTGATTTGGCTATGATACATTCTTGGGATGTTATTGTGGGCAATGTCCTTAAAAGATTTTTGTCTCTTGATGGTCTCTGCCAAGTCTTGCTTAAGCGAGACCAAGAGATCCCACAATGAGTAAGTCACCAGGCACAGAGGGTTGGGTTGGTAAGACAAGAGCCTCAGGTCAGTTGACTGGGTCTGAACCCTAACCCTGTCCCTTGCTGTGCCCCATTGTATTATTGGGATGATTTCAAATTTATATTTAAAATATGAAACATTAAGACAATTTCAGAAAAAACAGTAGCAATTAGATGACATTTTAGAAATATGTGCATAGCATAAAGAAAAAATAGTAAGTGGTCAGCTTTTTTGTTTTTAAAATGAATTATTTTAAAATATTATTATTTTTGAGAGCAGAAAGTGAGACACAGGGGGAGAGAGAGATTCTATCCCCTTGTTCCTTTCTCAAATACTCTCAGTGACCAAAGAACTGAAAGTAGGAGACAGGCAGAGTTCTTACCACTGGGGTTATCACCTGCTGCTTTGCTGCGTGCACACTGGCAGGGAGCTAAAAGCAGGCTCTGGAGCTGGAACTCAAACTCTATTGCTTTGGTGTGAAATATAAACTTCCTAAACAGCATCTTAACTAATAGACCAAATCCCAGTACCTTTTAAAAAATATTTACTTATGTGCATATATATTTAATTAACTAATTAACATGTTTACTTAATTAATGAGAGAGAGAGAGAAAGTCTTCAATTTGCATGCTCACTCCTCAAATCCCACAACCAAGCGTGATGAAGCATGGAGCCAGGAAGCCCGTCCTGATTTCACAAGTGGTTAGAAGAGATCTATGTGAGGGCCTCTACTGCTTTCTCAGGCTCAGCAGCAGGAAGCTAGATTGGAAGCCAGGTACCAGGAATGGGAGGATGCATTCCAATATGAGCTGTCAGTGTTCTGGGCAATGGCTGAATTCCCTGCACCACAATGCCCTCACCAGAAACTGCTAAGCAGAGAATTAAGAATAGCGTAAAATAGAAAGCTGAAAATAATGAGCTCTGCATGAAGAGGAGTAATACTGAGAAAAAGCTGAAAAAGGACTTTGAAAGTCCTTTTAGTAGCTTACAGTTAACAAATACACTGTTGAATTCTACATATAGACAACACAGTATATTCGAAATCTACTTTGTGGTATAATGCAACATTATTAGAGTGATTTTCCTAAGTGTATATCTGTTTATTATATTTCTCAGCTGTCAATGCTATTAACATACATTGTACTGTTTCTCTCCTTCTGGGTGAAGTGTTCAGGATATGTGTTAAGCTGTCCCGTCTGTGGAGGTGGGGGAAAGTCGTAAGGGGCGGGTTCTCTAACAATATTCAGCATCTGATATTCAGAAAACAGTTGTGCAATTGGACAGCAGTATTTCATCTTTTCACTCTCCCTCATCTATAACCTAGCTGGTAGTATTAACGACATAGGGGTACATTGTACAGGAGAAGATTCTCAGAACATTTTAAGCTTAACTAGGCTTTGGTAAGAGGAGTCGTTACAATGACAGAAAGCTCAATTCTTTCAGCCTCTCAGAATGTCATGAAAGACAAAAGAAATAGAGGATTAAATCATCTAGACAGATACCCAGGGTTTGCTCTTCTGATCCCAAATTGAGAGGGATAACGTGTGCTTGGTGACATTGGGTGAAAAGTAACATCACCTCTAGTTTCTCCCTGGAATTCTTGAAAGAATTCAAATTCCAGCGCTCAATTTGTCAATATGGAACATACGCTCAATTTGTCAATATGGAACATAACCCAACATGAGGTTGGGTGGAGGGATGAGTTAAGTTAGGGGTTTTTTTTGTGTGTGTATCACCAACCAAGTTGTTGATTTTGGGATGGTACCTCATTGGCAAAGTAGAATGACCTAGAAGCAGAGACTGAGTGACCCTCAGGGTCAGACGCAGAGTACAAGAAGGAACTGCACACTTAAGGCCTGAAACTGATGCCTTCAGGTGGAAAGAAACATTGGCTCTGGAAAGGAGTATTTGGGGGGGGTAAAAAATACATATTTATTTTTAAAATGTATTGTTTTAAGATTATAGGAGAGTTTGGCTATATGATACAGCTGGTGAGGCAACTGTTTATGACCTCTGGCATCCATACTGAGTAGGACTCAAGTAGGACTTCTCCAATTCATATCTACTTTCCTACTGATGCACCTGGGAAACTAGTGCAAGGTGTTCAATTCCCCGGCCCATTGCCAGTCATGTGGGAAAGCAAGACAGAATATCTGACTCCAGCTTCAGCCTGGTCAGATGTGACTCCTGTGCGTCTCTGGGTGGTGAACCCACGTATAGAAGTCTCTCTGCCATCTCTCTCTCTCATTGTGTGGGTATGTCAGTGTAGATGTATGTGATGCACACATACACACTCTGCCATTCAAATAAATTATTTTTTAAAAAGATAAATGCAAGAACTTCCATAGTTATTTGGCATGTGATTTCAAGTATACCATCTAACCCAGGAAGCACATGGCCAAATCCATGATCAACTCTATGCTATTGTGTCTCATGGTGATTCAGAGACACGCATCTACCTTCTGGTATTTTCTGTCTCAGTCCATTTAAGACTGCTGTAACAAAACAGCAAAGTCTGTGTAATGTGTAAATAGGAACTTCTTTCCCAGAGTTCTGAAAGCTGGGAGTCCAAGAAAAAAGATGTTGAGAGCTAGGTTGTCTGGTGAAGGCACAGTTTTGCTGCTAGGGTGGAGTCCTGTTGCTCTTTCCTTGTACACAGAAGAGACTTCAGAAGCAAAGCTGTCCCTTGAGCTCTCTTTGTATGGTCTGTTATGCAGCTCATCACCTGCTGAAGTTTCTGCTTCCAACTACTATCTCGTTGGTGATTACTTTTTCACATAGAAGTTTCAGGGGAATTCATTCAGATCATAAAGCGCCAGGAGTATCTTCAGGGTCTCCCACATCTGTGCAGGAGCCCAAGCACTTGGGTTATCTGTCTGCTGCTTTCCTAAGTGCATCAGCAGAAAGCAAGATGGGAAATGGAGCAACCAGGACTCAAACCAGGGCCCACCTGGGAGCTGGCATTGCCGGAAGCAGCTTAACCTTCTGTTAAGCCACAACAGTGGCCCCCTAGTTCCAACATTCTTTTCACCCAAAGGATAGATCTGGAAGCTAGGTCAGGTACAAAGAGGGGTGGAGGAGGACAGGAAGCCCTCTGCTCCTGGCTCATAAGAAACCAGACACGGGTGCAAGACCTGGCTGCCAGGGGCAAGGGTGAAGAGACTCTGACTGTGTAGTAATTGAAAGAATTTTTACAACTGTCACAGTGTTTCGCTTCAAATCAAAATAGGTGTTCAAATCAGCAGCAGGTGGCCCATGTTTTCTATGGAAGATCAGGCTCTCTGTATACTGAAGACAGGTGACGCAGATGAGTGTGGTCAGGTTACCTTTGTTTCCAAGTCAGTTTGTAAACTGTAAAAGCTGATAACATAACCTGATGTGCATAACAGTAAGTTCTGCTAGAACTTATATTCAGAAGAATCAATGAATGATGGAAAGAAAACCTGTGTGATACCAATATGAATGTCAAGGATTTTGGAATCATCAAGCCCAACACTGAGTCTGTGATTACTGTTTATGAACTATTGATTGGGTAAATTGTTTTCATAATTTTTAAAGCAATAATGAAGTTATGAGAACTCTAACATATTGGGTACGTATGGAGCACAGATTATTTGAAAATTCGACTTTCACTCAAAGCATATTTTATAGTTGTTAGTGTGTATAAAGTTTTATGTTGGTTTGTCAAGCCTGCAATGTGTGATTGAATGTGACAGTCTTGAAGAAACAAGGAGAGGGAGCCAGTGTGGCCATTGCTATGTGTACTCCAGAACATTCATCTCTGCACTCTGGGAGTGTGGATTAATAATGATTCACTTTCAGAATGGCCAGGGACCAGGTCCCCACTCTGCAACATTCAGAATTTACGGGAGTTTTTATAGGTGTCATTACAGAAAACAAAGAATTAAAGGAACAGGTGCCATGATTTTGTACAATGTCCCATATGGCTGGTTTAAGGGTGACCTAGAAATATAATACAACTCTGCCAGTTGTATCACCATTATCTGCAATTGAGGATATGTAGAATGGAAGAGCTCAAATTCTGGCAGAAGGGTTGTGATGAACTCTGAGAGACCAAGTTTAGTACATTACTGAATACAGACCACTAATACCCATGTACTTGTTAAGACACAGTCAGAGCTGATTAGCCAACACTAATCCTTCCCTCAGGGAGAAGAACAGGTTGTGGTTGGAGACTGGGGGCACACTGGTATTAATCAAAGGCAGTGACCTTCAGGAACACAGAATATTGGCCCAGAGATTTTTAGGGTGCATTTAAGCAGTGACATATTTAGGTCACTGCTTCTGAGTCAATGTATATAGAGGCTTTCAGACAACCAGAAACTTGAGCAAGCTGAGCAACGTTGATCGGAGAGCACTGAACACACGTGCACTGTGTTTAGCAGCCCCTTTGTTATCTCCAGCTAGCTCGGCTATGGAAAGCATGTGTTTATAGAAGAATTTTAAATAGTGAACAGAATTTTTGCTAACCAGAGAGGAAATCTTTTCCCCACACGTTTGTTCCTGATATAACTAAACATGATAACTCCTTAGAGAAATGAAATTGTTGGTGAAGACAAAGAAGTAAGATACATGCTTTGCCACACAGAGCAAACATGTCCTCACTATAGAGTATCATGGAGTGCCTGTTGCAAAGAGTTGCCTTAGAAAACTGTCTTTAGAGCATCTGGAAAAAAAGGATAAAATAACAAAGAAAAGCAAAATATTTCAATTACTTTGGAATTAGTTAATTCACTCTTACTATTATCTTATCACTCTTACTATTATCTTATCACTCTTATATTATCACTCTTACTATTTGCTATAGTATGTGCCTGGCTATGGTGAGTGATAATATACAAAAGTTCCATTATTGTGCCATTTTCTTAGTGTTCTAGCTGCAGGCAACATTTCCAATCTTATAGTTATTTTTAAAAAGTTACATTTGAATCAGTATAATATATTTTGAATCTTATGTGAAATTATAGATTAAGTTTAAATATGTGCTTAAGCAAAAGTGGTACAAAGGAGAGAGTGTCAAAAGAACGAGACATGCAGTTAGATGAGCAGAGAACACTTTAGGGAGATAGTTTTAAATGCCATATTTTTCACCGATAGATATTTACAACAGCAAAAATAATCACACTATTGCTTTGATTATCCAGCATAAATGGTAATAGTTCTGTAATATTTGAGCATCATTTTTCCCATCTCTTATAATAAAAATAGATTTTAATTAAATATACTTCATTAAGCAAATGCCATTTGATTCTCTTGTCTATTGACTTCGAATTCTGAGATCTTATAGAACTTCTCTTGTGATTTTAAGACATTCAAATTATTTGACACACAAATTTATCAAGTAGGAATAAAGACAATGTAACTTATTATTTCTGTTTTTAATCATTTATTTATTTTTTCTTTTTCTTGACTTTGAGTCAAAGGTTTAACAGAGGTTATACAAGCAGGCATTCTTGCTTAAATTATCTGGCATTCCTTAAAAACATCAAATCTAGTAAAATGGAACATTCTGATTTTACAAATTGCTAGATTTGATTTGCTAAAAATGCTGTTATAATTTGAAAAGAAATTGCCTGTAATTTTCTTTCTTAAGTAAGTTTTGTGATATTTTGTTTCCAGATTATTATTCACGCTAGCTTTACAGATTGTGCAGGGGAAGAGCTTTCTTTCGCTGATGCTCAGAGTTTATTGCTTATTTTTTAATTCTTCATTAACAGTAAGGATTTGCTTATAGAATCCTCTGAACATGGAGTGTATTTTGTGGAATGAGATTAAATTATTTTATCTCTTTGAAAGATAAGAATGCTCAAATTTTTAAAAATTGCTTCCTTTGTTAGGGGAATTTGTAGTTTTTGTAGGCTCTTTTTCATATCACTCTAATTTTCAGATTTACACAAAGAAATTTTGCTTACAATACTTTCTGAACTTTAATGTTTCTAGAACATCTAATAGTGACATTTTCTTATTCTCAATGTTATGCTTTCTTTTTCTCTTGATCTTTTTTAATTTTTAATTTTAATTTTCAGCTAGTCTTTAGAAGTTTCTGCTGTAACTTTCAGGTACAATTCAAAGCACATAGAAGCTTTATAATTTTTCGTCTTTTCTATCTTTAGGTTTTCTTTCTATTGGATGTTTCTTCCTTTTTAAAACAAACATACTTAAACGTTTGTTTTCTTGTATTTATTGTACCTATAAATATGTATCAAACATTTGATGCATATGTACATATATGTATGTATGTATTTTTAATTTGAAATAGTGGTATAGATAGAATCTTCTAGTTCAGTTCCCACTTTGCAATGCCCTGTTAGGATCAATGGAGAAATGGAAGCCCAGCACCCAACCCTTGTTTCTGTCACTGTGAGTGGCAGGAACTCAGAGCCTGGAGCAGTTATCTGCTGATTCTCAGGCTGCACTGCACTAGGAAGCTCAAGTGTGGTACAGAGCCAGGACCTGGACAAAGAAACTCCCGTAGGAGACAGCAGTGTCCCAAGCACTATGTCAACCACAGCACCAAGTGTTTCCTCCACAATTTTCTTTTATTATGGTTTTACCTACATTCTAATATGTGGATTACTTGATAGTTTCTTTTAAAAGTTCACTGTGTTCTCACTTTTGGGCCCGGCGGCATGGCCTAGCAGCTACAGACCTCGCTTTGAACGTGCCGGGATCCCATATGCGTGCAGGTTCTAATCCCAGCTCCACTTCCCATCCAGCTCCCTGCTTGTGGCCTGGGATAGCAGTCGAGGACAGCCCAAAGCCTTGGGACCCTGCACCAGCGTGGGAGACCTGGAGGGGGTTCCTGGCTGCTGGCTTCAAATCAGCACAGCACCGGCTGTTGCAGTCACTTGCGGAGTTAATCATTGACGGAAGATCTTCCTCTCTGTCTCTCCTCTCTGTATATCTGACTTTCCAATAAAAATAAAATAAATCTTAAAAAAAAGTTCACTGTGTTCTCACTTTTGATGAATGATTTTGAAATATTGATTATTTTCCAATTGATTGAAGCTTTTTGAGTCCTTGTTATTAATTTCTTATTTTATTGTGCATGGATTTAATGTTTGTTAACACTTGCTGCATCAGCATGTAAACTGTTAGCATATGCAAATATTCCAGGAAGACAAAACATGATAATCATTCTGAAATTCTTTAAGTATCATATGCCCTCAGTTTGTGAAAAAATATAAACTTTTCAAATCTGTATCAATGGTTCTAATTTCATCATGTAATGGAATAGATATGAATCAATCTTTATTAAGGTTAAATTTATATTTTGTGTTCTTCTTGTTTTCTTAAATCTTAAACAATATATTTTAGGACATATTAGATACTTACAGTGTTATGTTTACAATATTAGCATATATTTATTCTCATTTTTTATTGATCCCCCAATCATTAAGTCTCTGTTTTCTTTATTTGCATAATTTAAGTTCCGAACTGGTTCAATGAGCTGTTTTTACTATGTTTCTCTTTTAAGTTAAAGGCGTGTTACCTTGCAGGCTTATCTTTACAGATGGCTCTCAAAAGAAGAATAAAGTTATTTTTAAATTTGGGTTTAAAATCTGTCTTTCAAGTTTAGTCTACACATGTGTGTTTGGGCTTAAAGCTACCATTTTTCTGTTTCTTATTGTTCCTCCTGCTGAATGCTGAGTTTCACTCCTTCTTTGACATTATTTAGAAACAGTCAGGGAATGCTATTTGCCATTCCATTTTTCATCTTCATTTGCTTGATATTTATGTCTTCTGTAACAATGTAAAGGTAATAGAGATACTGGCAATATGTGTAGGCAATACTAGAAGCTTAAGTGCTTGCTGAGTACCAAAGTGGTCCATAACCAATTTATGTCATTTCAACCAAGTTAAGCTTTCAGATCCTTAGAACAAGACCCTCAGCATCTTGTTCTTGAAGTACCATATCAGATTCCAGAGTTTTATGAGAACTCCAGGTATGTGGCATGTACATTAAATTGGTGGAGCGTTACACATGAACTCCAACCATCCTCCCACTTGTCTTTTTCTGTTGTTGTGGTTATGCAGTTTAAACCTAAACTATGTTTAAACTCTACAAGCCTTAATTGTTGTTTTATTCACATAGATAAAATTATTCAGCTCTTTTCCTCTATTAGATGTATAACATGTTTAACCTTTAGTTAAGCCTAGTTGATTTGTTTCCTGCTTTCTCTACTCCCTCCTTCCTCACATTATCCCTTCCTCTATCTTTTCTCACTCTCATCTTTCCTTCCTCCCTTCTTTTTTTATGATTACATCTGGAATAATTTCCTTTACATCAGAAGCGTACCTTTCAATGTCCATGATTCAAGATCAATTCATATATAATTTTCCCAGTTTGTTTTAAAATACACATATCTCACATATGTCATTAATTTGAAGATATGTAGAAATTTTGTATTTAAAAATCTAACTAATATTTTCCTGAAGTGTTAGTACCATGCTCTTGTCCTAATTGGTGTTCTATGTACATAATAAATAAGTAGTTTATCTTAGAAGATTCCTAATTGACTAGTATTTGGGATAAAACCCAATTGACAGAGCAATCGGGGTGACTTTCTTATTTAATAAAGTGAGACTTTGATAAACAGTACAAAAATCAATTTTACTCATTTATGACTTTCTGCTTTGGACAGCCTGTGTAAATCCTTGTTTATATATATCTCGCTTCCCAAAGTCTGTATGAGGCTCAAATGTATTAAATAAGAAACTGTGTTGAATTTCAGATCTTTATATGTATCTCTATCTATCTCTCTATCATAATGCACAGAATCATGTCCTATATACATATATAGGACATGATTCTGTGCATTACGATTCCAGCTAAGGCGAAACACTAGCAATGTGCTATATTGCATTAGGAGCTCACGTTTGATTATAGCTGATCATGAATGGGCTAGACAAATGAGGCCATAGATTTGAATAATGAACCATATGCAGCACCCACTTCAGTTCAGTCCATTTTCTATTCTCATGTGACCTTTGTCAATGTTGACTAAAAGTTGAGCAAATGAACGGAAATCCTTATCATCTGTCCTGTTCAGCTGGAGCTGTTTTATAGAGTTCTGTGCTCAAACCGTTAAAATGAGATGAATGATGGAATTTGGAATTCATAAAATTAATAACAGCCTGACAGCTAATCCTTGTTAGTCGTTTTAGTCTTTGGTTAAGTAAACAGCCCATAAATCGGCAGGTGTTATTTATTCACATTTTTTACATATTTTTAAAATAAACCACTGTGTATCCTTAAAATATACTATTGCGTTTTAGGGGACACTAATGCATAGCTAAACGTTTTCCTTAGTGAAGCAAATTTACACATAAATCCTTGACCTCATTACCCATTGTTTTATGTGCGTCCGAAGCAAGAACAGCTAAAATCTGTGTATTTTACTTGAAATGCAAGCGTAGCACCTCGATGTTTTGTGAAGTCCTCATGCTACCATTTGTTTTTCGACTCTCCTTCTATGTATCTGTAATCTAACAACTACATGTCTACCTCCTCATTTCCTCCCTGCTCTCTCTCTTTCTCTGTTCATCACTGCTTGGTGTTGATTTCAGTGTTGCTGATTTTTTTCTTTTTTTCTTTTTTTGTTAGATTACTCACAGAAGTGATATTATAAAACATTTCTTTTTCCTTTTTTATCTGATTTATTTCTCACTGTGCTTCAATCTCACCCATGCTGTGACAAATGATAAGACTTCATTCTTTTTAGAGATGGATAGGGAACCATGGTACACATGTCCCACTATCTAATTAATTTATTTGTCAATGGAGAGTGACTTTGTTTATTGATTTATGTGAATAATATCTGTGAATGGTGTACAAATAATTGAATGAGATAATTATTTAATTCCCTTTGGATGTATGCAGAGGAGGGATTGCTCAGTCATGCAGTGTGGGTGCTTTATTTAGCCACCATCATGTTTTCCAGAATTATTATACAAACTTGAATTTCCACCAAGTGTATCCCAATGTTTCCTCTTGTCCATAACCTTACTAACATTTCTCATGTTTTTGGAGTTTTGGTCATTCTAATTGGTGTGACAAGGTGTGTCATGGAGTTTTGATTTACATTATCTTGATAATTACTAATACTGAGCATCCTTTAACACACAGCATCTTATCTAACTGACCTTCATGAGTTCTTAGAAAAATGTTCAGGGATATTGTTCATTTTTTATTGATTTATGTATTTTCCTACTAGTGAGTGGTATATGTTCTTTATAAATTTTATGTATTTAAATCAAAAAGTCTATGATATGGTAATATTTTTAGTTTGCTAATCTGAAGAATGTTGCTTCATTGTGTTGATTTTTTCCAATTACTGTGCAGAAACATTACTGTTTGATATGATTCTGCTTATTTTTGCTTTTGTGGCATGAATTTTTGACATGATCCAAAAAATTATTGACAAATCCCGGAGTTCATTCTTTGTTGTACTCTATGACTTTTGTAGTTCTTAATCCTATAATTTCATCTTTTTCTATTTTGAGTTGTGTTTACATATGATTTACGTTGAGTACATTCTTTCTTTTGAAGGTACAAATCCAGTTTTCTTTTTTTGAACACTGGTAAAGAAGCATTTTTTTTTTCCGTTGTGCCTTCTTGGTGTAATTGTCAAATGTTAGTTCGCCATATATGTTTGATATTATTCCTGAAATTAATATTATCTTCTAGTTTATGTGTCATTGCTCCTTTTTTAAGACTTTAAATTTTTATTGGTAAGAGAAAAGGAAAGGCAGAGGAAGAGAGATCTTCCATCTGCTGATTTGCTCCTCAGATGGCCACAGTAGGCAGAGCTCAGATGATCTGAAGCCAGAAGCTAGGAGCTTCTTCCATATGTTCCAAGTGGGTGCAGAGGCCCAAGAACTTGGGCAACCCTCCACTGCTGTGCCAGGCCATAATCAGAAAGCTGGATTGGATGTGGAATAGTCAGACCTAGATCCAAGGTCTATATTGGATGCTGACACTTGCACATGGAGGATTAGACAGTGGAGTCTCTGCAACAGCTGCCGCTATGTGTCTTTTTATGCTGGACCATGTTGTTCATCAAAACATAATCATATTGTTGCCTTGCAATGTAATTTTAAATAAGGATATGTGATACTTCAAGTTTTTATTTTTTCAAAATTAGAGTATTAAGCATGATTCTATTTCCAAACAGATTTCAAGAATGCTGAATATTTGGCACTATCATTGATTTTGTTTATTTCTTTGAGCAGCATGAACATTTTAAAATACCAATTCTCCCAATTAATGAGCATTGAATATTTTTCCATTAACCTGTGCTTTGTTCAGTTTATCTCATTAATAATGTCTTGTGTTCATTGTATAAGTCTTTCACATCTTTGATTCAATTTATTGCTGGAGCCTTTCTGTTTTTTTGTGATATTATAATTGGAAATGCTCTCCTTTGTTTCTTCAGCGTTGTCATTTTGTCCTCTTAAAATTATGCTTTTTGTAGAAACTTTTCTCTTTTTTTACATACAGAAGAATGTTATGCACAAATAGAGGGAACTTATTTGTTTCTCATTTGATTGCATTTTATACGCTTTTCTTATTTGCTCTGTGAGTACATCCGTTACCAGGCTGAACAGTAATATTGAAAGTGCTTTCCATTGGTTTGAACCAGGTATTAACAGAAAATGTTTTCCTCCATTGGCTATGCTGCTATTTGTGGATCCTTCCAAGTGGCTTTTATTATGTTGCAGAGCTTTCCTTCTGTATGTGAAATGATGGGAGTTTTTAATCAAGAAATAGTGTTAGCCTTTATTCGATATTTTTTTCCACTTGAGATAAACAAACGGGCTTTGTCTTTTTATTCTATGAAGTGATAGATCACACTGATTTGCATTTTGAATGGATCTTGATGTTACAAACACAACTTTGGATCATAAGGAATAGGCTTTTTTTCAGTATACATGGATTGAGATTACTTAAGTTTTGTGGAGGGTTTTTACACCAATGTTTATCAAAAAATTGAGCTATAGATTTTATATGTTGTGTTGTCTTAGATATCAATGGAATGCTGATCACTTCAATCAACATATACATTTTTTTTTATAACTGATAGGTTTTAAAAGCTTTATTTATTTATGGGAAAGAAAAAACTTGGGCCTGTCATTGGATCCTGTATCCTGTTAATTTACCTGGAAGAGCAGCAGGTGTTTCCCAAATGCTTGGGTCCCTACCACAGATATTAGAGACCTGAGTGAATTTCCTTGTTCCTGTTGCTGGCTCAGTCCTGTCATTGACCACTGTGGCCATTGAGACAGAGAAGCACTGAATGTAAGGTTTCTCTGTCTCTCTAAACTTGGTTTTTAAAAAGATGCATATATTCTGCCAGCTCTACCTTCAGACCAGAGATGGTCTCCCCAAGAAACCATTGAATTTATCCGGACAATAAGATGCTGGACTCTATGCCTGATATAGGTATGCAAAGAAACAATCTTGACTGAATTTGAACTGTAATACTGCAACAAGGTGGACGAATCCACCATGGAGGGAGGGCACTGGGAGGGATTGGGGGAGTCCCAGAGCCTATGAAACTGTGTCACATAATGCAATGTAATTAATTGAAAATATAGATATAGATAGATATAGATATTAAAACAGAGAGTGAATGCAGAATTACCTTGAGAGGAGGACACAGAGAGATCTTCTAGCCACTGTTTCATGCCTTAAATTATCCTAATTTTTAGGGTTGGGCCAGTTTAAAGGCAAGCAACTCTAGCTTCATCTGGATCTCCCATTTGGGGGCAGCAGTGTGGGAAGACATCTTGAATCTTTTGCAAAAAAAAGCTAGTTGAATCTCCTCTAGAAGGCCCTGGAGTGATTGATAAGGAAATGAATGGATGGGAAATCTTCTGGCCAGCATGTTTACATACAGGACTTTCTAGACAAAATAATTGTGTATTAGGGAGCTGTTGAAATGTAAATGCATCAGACCTTCTCCCTCCCCGATGCCTACCTGACAGCCTTCTTAAGTCTGATGCTATCTTCTGCCTGTCTTACCATCACAGTACTGCACACGTGTTATTATAGGCTTCATACACTAAGTCCAGCCCTGCTTGACAGGGAACATAGCAGCCCATGCACTTGGATGGTTTTCTGCTGCTTTCCCTTGTGTATTGGCAGGAAGTAGCAGGGAGCTGGACAGCAAGTAGAGCAGCTGGTACGTGAAGTAGCACCTATGTGTTGACCCTGAAAGCAAAGGCTTAACATGCTAGGTCTCAACACCAGCTCAAAGTTTTTGAAAATTAAGAAATATTGACATTGATTTTGTTGTTGTTGTTTGGTAGAATTCATGAACTAAAGAGCGAAGATTGTGGCATGCTGTCAGCTAAACACCTGCTGTTTCAAAGACCTGGATGCTCCACTTTTGATCCAGTTTGCTAATAATGGCTTGGGAAACAATGGGAGATGGTTCCAGTTGTTATCCCCCAACATCCAGGCAGGACAATCAGAAGTTCCAGTCTGGCCCTTGTTGTGGTGGCCATTTGAGGAGTAAGCCAGTGGGTAAAATATCTCTTCCTCTCTCTGTAGGTATCTTTCCTGCTCTCCCTAAAACTCTCCCAATCAAGTGAATAAATTAAACATTTAAAGATAAATTCACTTATGAAGCTATCAGTGCATGTGCTTTCCCTTGCTTTCAAAATTATTAGTAATAATTGAACTTGTGATTTGCTTAGGGTCATTTAAAAATTATTTGCTTAAGTAATTTCTATATTCTCTTAAATATATGAGTTAAATAATTTCATATGTTCTCTATTTCTTAAATAACTAGCCATTCTAATTAGTTGTACTTTTCCTGTTCTCGTTTCTCATCTGTTTTTAAAATTTCTTTTATTCTGCTCATTTGGAGCTTTGCTTGTTCTTTGAAGCCCAATATTAGGCTACTTAATTAAGAGCTGGCCTTTTTTTTTAAAGTAGGCTGATATATCAGCATTGATTTGCTTTATTGCTGCTGTTGCTTTTGTAAAATATTCCTTAAATTCTTTGAAATCTTGTATGTGCTTCTTATTTCTGATCAGAAGCTTTAAAATGAGTTTCCTGAATTTTGTGTATCCCATTTTCTCGATGTCTTCCTCAGTTAACTCTGAGGTTGGCATAGGGTTTTGCTCTTTTGCAGAGGAGTTTTCAGTAATATTCATCGTGCCTTTGTCTCTTCTTTTGCTCTTGGTCATTGTACTTCTGGTTAGCAGAGTCTTCTCCTTGGGGCAGGTTTCTAAGCTCTGTCTCCCACAGGTCTACAAAGCGATTTTACTTATTGCAGTTGGTACACAACTCTTTGCTTGCAGCCAATTGTGCCACTCCCCCCAGCAAGTTCCAGGTCTGGGTTCTTATGTTAGATTTCCACCATGGTCTCCACAGCCCCAGCTCCTGGTTCACCACTCTCCACCTCCTGTGATTCCATGCTGAGGCTGCACTGTTGTCTGTACAACCTTTCTCCCACTTCCGGCTGGAGCAGGTCCCAGGATTAGGGAGACACCAGGTGCCCTATATAGCTAGGTCGTTGGTGGTGCTGATCTTGTCGGAAAATGTTGGACATTAGGTCTGGCTGCCACATGAACTTATTTTGACCCGTACAATGCCACAGTCAGTATTAGTTTCCTGTGGGACCAGTGCAATCCAGGGAACTCAGTGAGTTCTCATCACTGTTGTCCCTGCAGCCCTAAAGCTCAGTGTGCAAAATGGCGCCTGACATACCACTACTAGAATTCTTGATCTACTGGCCATCAGATATGAGGGCTACCCACACCTCTCTTGGGTGGAACCTGTAGAATGCCACATTGATGCAGTTCACTGAGTCAGAAATGAGTTCACTCCCAGCTCAGCATATGCTCAGTCCTTTCCCTTGCCTTTGCCTCCTTATGCAAAATGGTGCCCAATTCAGCTCTAGGGGGCTGACTGGGTTGTGAAATCCACCCTGTTCTCGCATTGCCCGTCTGGGATCTGCTGCTCTGTCTCTGCTCCTGGTCAAATCAAATGGACAGGCAGGACAGACATTCTTTGTCTGGGTTCACCTCCCAAGCTCCCAGTGAAAGTCCCTTCCCACCTGGTTGCTGGAGGAATTCCGGCTGCTGGTGGAGTTCAGATTGCCATTAGCTGAATGTTGTTGAAGTATCAGTCACTGCAGCACCACACCGTTGTGTCTGCTGCTTTCCTGTGTCTGTCAGACTCCAGGTACCCCTCTGCTGTTGTTCTGTCCTCTCCTATTTCCTGGAATGTGTCCTCTTTGCTTCATCCTTATTACATGTTTCTTAGTCCGTTTAAATGTGTCCTTACCCTATTCTGCCATCTTGATTCTCTGAAAAATAAAATTTTTATCTAACCCAAACTATACATGATGTTTCAGAATAGCCTTTGCATTTGTGAAGAAAAATATTTGTTATAAAATATGAAAGATTACACTCACAAATATGTTTACTTTTTTTTTTTTTTTTTTTTTTTTTTTTTAAAGATTTATTTATTATTGGAAAGCCGGATATACAGAGAGGAGGAGAGACAGAGAGGAAGATCTTCCATCCGATGTTTCACTCCCCAAGTGAGCCGCAACGGGCCGGTGCGCGCCAATCCGATGCTGGGAACCAGGAACCTCTTCCGGGTCTCCCACGCGGGTGCAGGGTCCCAAAGCCTTGGGCCGTCCTCTCCTGCTTTCCCAGGCCACAAGCAGAGAGCTGGATGGGAAGTGGAGCTGCCGGGATTAGAACCGGCGCCCATATGGGATCCCGGGGTTTTGAAGGCGAGGACTTTAGCCGCTAGGCCATGCCGCCGGGCCCATAAATATGTTTACTTTTACATGCGAATTTAGACCTGATGACTTTGTTACATTTTGTTTAGAGCCATGAAGGTCTCTGGTTTAGAAATGGGAAGAATGTTCAAAGTTACACCGTCAGACAGGAACTGCTTACCTCACCCCTGGTATTATTGTTTCAGTGGTAATACTCAAGATTCGGTCAGCTATTAAATACTGATACCTTGGATAGAGGAAGATTTGGCATTTTCTTCATCATCAAATAATGGGTAGTGTCATGTGGAAGCTTAAATTTTGCAATAATATATGCACAGATTATGTATGCAAATACATAAAAAGGGGGCAATATTAAAAAGAACCATTCAATATTTTAAAATTGTCTTTTGTCAGAGTAATCAAAATAATTTGCTGATTATTTTTGAAGAGTTAGTTATTTTGCTTTCCCAATCAAAAGGCAGATTTTCTTAGAGGAGAAACAAAGATTTTCCATATGCTGATTCATTCTGCAAATTGCTTCCATAGCTAGACCTGAGCCAATTGGAAACCAGAAACTTCCTCTGGATCTCCAAGGGCTGGAGGCATCCTCCCCTGCTTTCCCAGGCCACAATCAGAGAGCTAGATCAGAACAGGTGCGACTAGAATCAGTACCTCTATGGAATGCCAGTACCAAAAGTAGGAGGATTAGCACACTCAACCACACTGCCTGACCCACTAATTATTTTTAAATTAGGATTAAACTCAACTCATCATGGATTGATAGCCTGTTTTCCTAGTCATTGATATTTATGCTTATTGATAGAAACTTTCAATATTCATGCATCCTAACTGTGTGCAAAACCCTGCCTGTATTTCTTTTTTAAAGATATATTTATTTATTTGGAAGACGGAATTTCAGAGAGTGAGAAATAGTCAGAGAAACAGAAATCTTCTATCTGCTGGTTGACTCCCCAAATAGTTGCAATGACTACAGCTGAGCCACTATGAAATGAGACAGGAACTCATTTTAATTTTTTCAGGTGGATGTAAGCACCCAAGCTCTTAATTCATCTTTCATTGCCTTTCTAGGCACAGTAACAGGGAGATGGATCAGAAGCAGAACAGCCGGGACCCGAAACAGTGCTCACTCAGAATGCTGGCACTGAAGGCCAGCCCGCTTGCATGCATTTTTATTAAGAAAGAAAGAAAGAAAGAAAGAAAGAAAGAAAGAAAGAAAGAAAGAAAGAGAGAGAGAAAGAAAGAGGAAAACAGTGTGCTATCTCCAATTTAAGATGGAAAAATTGGGGCTAATTCCGTGGCACAGCAGTTTAAGCCTCCCTCTGTGGTGCAGGTGTGCTGTAAGGGCCCTGGTTCAATTCCTGGTTGCTATTCTTTGATTCAACTTTCTGCTAATATACTTGGGAAATCAGGGGATAAACACCTAAGTCCTACAGCCCCTGCACCCTCCCTCCTATCGCTGGAGTCATTTAAAGATTGAAACAGTAGCTGGAAGGGCTTTCTCTCCTTCTCTTTCTCTCTCCACTTTGTAAAACTGCATTCCACAACCACCAACTGATTGTGGCGATGGACTGTGCCGGAACCGGTGCTAGCTGGAACATGCGGGAATCTGATCTGGGAATACCTCTAAGTCTCTTTGGTGATCTCCCCAATCGAACTGCTGGACTCAGAGCCCTGGCTTGAAGAGGACGGAGGACGGAACAGGTCAATCAACCACCTCAGCTAAACGTTGGGCAGCGAAATACTGGGCAAACGAAGACTCCATGATGGACTGTGACAATCAGTGGCTTCTTCAATGACCTAATCGAGCTGGGAGGGATGTAACTGGCAGCTGTCCATAACTGGAAGACTATTAAGACCACTTGAGCAAGTATCTCAGCATGCCCCACATCTGGGATCTTGGGCGGGTGGGAGACTGGGTGGGGATTCTCCCTCAATATCCCCCTTCACCTCAGATACATAAATAATATAATAAAAAATATATATATAAAAAAACAAAAAAAATGTATTTTTTTAAAAGAAGGAAAGCCAGTTTAAAGTTACAGTATGCTTTTAGTCATTCAACAAGGGAACAATGAAAGCATTTTTCTTTTGTTTCAAGGTTCTGAAATGTGAACAATGTTAATCTCACCCCATTTCATTATAATTTGGGAAATGCAATATGACAACCCGCATTAATTAAAATTGCCTAGAAATATTCTTGTAGAAGATCAGGTAGAAAATTGGACTCCAGCATATTTTCTACATTGGACCTGGAAATCTGTTACTAATTATAAAAGATTGGCCTTATTCTTTGGAAATTTTTTCTTTAAATTTTTTGAAAATAATACAAAAGAATTCATTTTGCCTTCGGTGCAGAACTTCAACAATAAACAACTCGCTTCTTTTTTAAAAAAATGTCTATAACTTGCTGATGTAAATAAAAGTACAACTGATTTTCTCTTTTCATTCAGTCTTTTAAAATCTTAATAGGAAAAATTTGCAATGTATAGAGCTGTTGGATGACACCATACCTGGGGAAGGTTTGTGTTTTGTACATACTCCTCATTCATATTGAATGATTCGCTCTGAAACTTTTTTTTTATTTTGATTTTTTATGATGCAGTTCCATAGGCTCAGGGATTTTGAAAGGCAACGTTTACTAACTATACATCACAAAAAAAGAAAAGAAACAAGAGAAAAATTCCTAATGTTTCTCTTTTGTGTGTATGAAAGAACTACAGATGTGTTTAAGATATGGCATCATTACTGTTGATGCTATGAACTTTAAAAATAAACTTGATCTCTCTTAAAGGTTTATAATTATTTGCATATGATGTCTTCCTTAATCTTTTAAAGGTGCTCCTGGAAGTATTTAACATTATTCTTCTTAAATCAGTACACTGAGTCACAAGGCATTTCAAGGATCTGTGCAACAACACATCGCTAAAAATTAAGGTCAGGAAACATTCATACACAGGGAACTTTCAAAGTTCATAATTTTAAGCTTAAACTGAGTTAATGACATTATTATAATGATACTGTTTTTGTCATTTTTGGGGCGTGTTTAAAGGTATCATGATATCACTCTCAGGCAAGAATGCATATCACCTTTTAAAGAGTGGTTCTGATTCGTAGCAGAGTAAATGAGACTTCAAATTAAATTATAGAAAAGTAACAGTTGATGAGCAAATAAACTAATATTGCACAGAGCTGCAAGTTATCTTTTCCAGTGCAAGACGGTTTAATACACTCACTGAGTTAGAGATGCTCCTTAGCTCATGTTCTTTGTGGTTCAGTGGTCTGGTCATAGGTAAGCCAGATTTTCTGTTTTGAGATTCAGATTTTGCTCAAGGGAATAGATAACCTGTGTTTTAATTCTTTTTTTTTTCCCCAAGATTTTTTTAAAGCTGAGCCTCAGATATTGGCAAGACTGAACTTTATTCAATTTTTGGAAGAAGGCATTTCCTGTGGCTGACTTTACTAGCTTTTTGATACCATTTGACTGCATTTTTGTACAGGTATGAGATGTTCCTCACATTTTTAAGTCTATAACACCTTACATCACATGTTTTTCCACCAAATTTGACTATTTTTATCAAGGTATCAAGAACGACTCAACCCAGTCTGCCAATAATAACTGAGTAATGTAGCATAGTGTCAAGAGTGACATCCCGAAATTTGCTATATAACATCACATATTCAAGCTAAAATGTTCAAGCCAAAACATAGGTAGAAACCTTTTGACATACACCGTAATCTGATAAGAGATGTAACAGACCATCTTTCTATCTGTAACAATGGGATCTACCCATGGAAAAGAAGAAGTTTAATATCTCAGTAATAATAACTTTGTAAGTGAAAACATGCACCTTTGAGGTCCTTCGACTTAGCGTAGACTGATTCCAGTTCCCCCAGTGTGCACTGATGCTGGAGTCGTGATCTGTCCCTTCAGACGAGTCTGTTCCCTCAAGACTATTTTCCATATCAGTAATCATTTTCTTCCCTCTAACCTTTCTGAAGGAGTTTTCAGTTGTGAGGCATAGGTTCTCTCGTTCAAGCAACACTGGGTGTCTTGGACACTTCTTCCATTTGTTCTGGGAGCTGCTTGTCACATGTCCTGTATCAGGTCTTCAGTGCTGGATCTCCACTGCTCTAGCAGAAAGTTCTCCAGGCCTTAAGATCGTCGGTCTAGATCGCATTCTACGACTATAACCTTCCTTCCCAACCGGTGTGTTATTGTTTGTATGTTTGTTTTCTTCTGGCTCTTTGAGCTACTAGAGAGTCCTTTTTAGGGGACAAATTCAGGGGACCTCATCCATGGAGAGTAGGACTTCTATTTGCTCTCCAGATCATTAAATCAAGAAGTTGTTTTCCACCCAGAGCGTTTCCATTCTGATACTTCCAGAGAAGAATGGACTGTTACAAGACAAGACGAAGGTATATTAGTTCAGAGAGTAGAATCCAGACAACTACAGGCTATTTCATATTCTTTTCATCTCTAAGCTTAAACTGCAAAGCTTTGTTTCCTAGGAATCATACATGCAAAGTGCTTTTGCAATCTTCAGCTGTTCAGCAAGCCTGGCTCTGCCTCTGTATGGGAAGCACTCCTCCAAGACTGTTCTCTCATTATCATTCAAATCTTTGTTTCAGTGTCACTTCCTGCAGAAAACCTTCCTTAGCCATCACCTGTCAGAAGTCGGCTAGCCTGCTTTTAATTCATGAAATGCACATGATCTGATGTTTTATTAGTTATTTTGCATTTTCATCTGTATTATGAGACAAGAGCTTTATTCTGTGTTACTTTTTTCTTCTCAAACACAAAGGCCAGCACATGATGGATACATGTGTGCTTAATGAATGAATAATATAATTAATTGATACTTGTAGTTTTTGGCCCATATTTTAGTTGTGACGCATATGAAATGGGACTGGTTTTGAAAATAATTATACTCCCCAAGAAACTGTTCAACCCATCTGGACAATAAGTAGCTGGACTCCATGCTTAGTATATGTTTGCAAGGAAAGAATCTTGATTGAATTTGAACTGTAATGCTGCATCAAGGTGGAGGAATCCACCAGGGGGGAGGGGAGGGGGAGGGATGGGGGAATTCCCAGAGCCTATGAAACTGTCACATAATGCTAAATATTAATAAAAATAAAATTTAGGGCCCGGCGGCGTGGCCTAGCGGCTAAAGTCCTCGCCTTGAAAGCCCCGGGATCCCATATGGGCGCCGGTTCTAGTCCCGGCAGCTCCACTTCCCATCCAGCTCCCTGCTTGTGGCCTGGGAAAGCAGTTGAGGACGGCCCAATGCATTGGGACACTGCACCCGCTTGGGAGACCCGGAAGAGGTTCCTGGTTCCCGGCTTCGGATCGGCGCGCATCGGCCCTTTGCGGCTCACTTAGGGAGTGAATCATCGGACGGAAGATCTTCCTCTCTGTCTCTCCTCCTCTGTGTATATCTGGCTGTAATAAAATGAATAAATCTTAAAAAAAAAAATAAATAAAATTTAAAAAAAAAGAAAATAATTATGTTGTATGTAATACTTGTAATACTTTATATTATCCCATATTTTTACGTAACATGTAGCTAAACCTGATCTTCCAAATAAATTACTAAATTTCACAATGAGTGACTTTATGACTCATAGGATATAGGGATCAAGAAAGAATAAATCAGTTAATTAAATTTAAATTAAGCATGAACATGGGCTGAGCAGTACCCTAAAGACCTCACGTTGCATGCACTGAGATCCCATATGGGTGTTTGTTCATGTTCTGGCTGCTCCGCTTCCCATCCAGCTGCTTGCTTGTGACCTGGGAAAGCAGTAGAGGATGACACAAGATTTTGGGACCCTGCATGGATCAGCTCAACTCTGGCTTATGCAGCCACTTGAGGAGTGAACCAATGAATGGAAGATCTGTCTCTCCTTTCTATAAATCTAAGTTTCCAATAAAAATAAACCTAAAAAAAATGTGAAGCATAAATACAAAAAAGTCCAATTGTATTGTTAGAATAAAATTTGTGTTAGAAATTGTTGTGTTGCAATTATAGTTTTGCAAATTTAGTAATACGGAAAATGATAATTGACTTCAATTAGAAAAAGTTGACAAGAGGCATTTATAATATTTGGCAAAACACCGAATATTTAAATCTGAAAAAACAGAATTATGCTGTATTATATGAAATAGTATAAAATATATTATAATTCCAGTTTTTAAATTACTCACTTTTATTGGAGGGGCAGAGTTACAGAGAGAAGAAGAAAAAGAGGAAAAGATCTTTCATCCTCTGTTCATACTCAAATGTCTACAAATGCCAGAACTGAGCTGCAGTGAAGTCAGGTACCAAGAGATTCATCCTGTTCTCCCACATAGGTGCAAGGGCCCCTAAACCTGGGCCATCCTCTTCTGTAGTCCACAAAGCAGGGACCTGGATGCGAAATGGAACAGCCATGGCGCAAATTGGTGCCCATATGGGATGCCAGTGTAGGAAGAAGTTTAGCCAATTGAGCCAATTGTGCCAGCCCTTATAATTTTCATTTTTAAAAGAAGTTCCTTAATAAAAAAGGTATTATAAAAAGGTAAAAGATAATCTGAAAATGCAGCAAAGTAACAATAATAAAAGGTGAAAATTTGCTTACAATTTGAAAGACTATATCAAAAAAGCTGAATTTGATTGTGTTTATTATTTGTAAGTATCTTTTTGGATTCTAACAGAAAGTATTTACAAATGTATCATTTTCAGGGAAATGTATTAATAATGGTGAATTAATGCAGAAAGTAAAAACATTAAGTATGATATTAGAATAAAACTGTATTGTTGGGTTATTTGTAAATTTCCTGCTTAAATCTAAGTTTCAACAAATTTTGGTTGACAAAAACCAGAAAAAAGTATCAATTTACAAAATCTAACATGAACAAATCAAAAGAGCTGATTGATTTCTACGATGCTCCAAGGATTTTGTGTGTATCTGCACATAAGACATTATGCTGTACCTGTAAATGAAAAGTTCATACATAGCTACAGAGAATCTAATCAGAAGGAGTAGTCTGATGGCGTGCCAGAACTTGGATGTTACATTGTCATTTCAAAAATCTTAAGCATTTTGGAAAGAGCTCCTCAAATGACCTTAGTAAATTACATTAAATTAGGAGACATGGCACAAACTAATGGAATTAGAAATCCAATGTAAGGCTTTCCAATGCCATTTCAATTTCTTAAGTTTTGGCATAATGCAGGTAGTTGCAAGTCAAATCTTCAGGAAAATTCCTGAAGCCCTAGTTTGATTTTACCTGATGTGAACATCTAATGCAGCCTTTTGTTTGAAATCTGGTTCCCACTGGAAGGTTAAAAAGAGGTGAATAGGAGAGATGAGTAAAAAGATAATATGAACGAGATTTTATCTAAGGGGGAAGATAGGATGTAATATAGTACTTGAGAAGTACTTATTGCTTTTATTGCTCAGTTTGTTGGCTGAACTTTCACCCATTTTGGCTTTCCCCCCCAAAAAAGAAAATTGTCTTTTAAGCATCTAAAGTTAGAGAAGTAAGAAATTCCCACAAATAACCTTTACAAAAAGATTAGAACCAACATCTGCCGATTTCTTCACCAAATGAGCACTGGAAAGAATTTACCCGTTATCAAATCATCACGCTGGTGAAACACTTGCTAACTAAAAGCAAATTTATTCAGCATATGTATGAAAAGGTAACACTACTACAGGTGTATGCAATTACTTTCCTTAGCATGATGTGATGAATTATGCACATGTCTTTACTTACGCTCTCGTGGGAAGTTAAATTCAAAGAAGAGAAGGAATCTCGCAGTGAGCATCTGTCCCTGTTTTGCCCAAACTGATTGACTTCAAACCTGTTTGAAATAAATTGCCAATAGCGCCATTAATATCTGTCACCATTGTTTCAGTTGAGTTCCAGACAATATCATTTAAATTTTTAAATAATACATTTCGTATGTAGTTTTCCAGATGTTTGAACACTAAATAACATCTTCAACTCTTTCTTAAATGTGTGTACAAAAGTAAAATTAACAAAAAGGTTAATTAGGTTATTGGATCATTGTTAAGATTTTTAGTGGCTAATTTTATGAGCTAACTTAACAGAGGTGCAGAGGTGCCTAGATGTTTAGTCAATCACTAGTCTAGAATATTCTATAAAGTTATACAGTGAGTATGATTATTATTTATAATCAAATAACTTTAAAGTAGTTATTTTACCCTTGATAATATGACAGGACTTTTTCCAATTCTTTGGAAGTCTTAATAGAATTTCTTGGAAAAAAAATTTATTCTTTAGATTGTTGTGCTGAAACTCTGCCTGAGATTTCTCTGTAAATTTTGAACTCAAAACTTTCTCAAGTCTTGCTGGAATTTCTGTATGTCTGGCTTGACCCATAGATTTTGGACTTCAATCAGTCCTAAAGGCATGGTAAACAAATTCATATATGTATCTTCCTCTCTCACTTTGTGTTTTTCTCTGTGTATCTTTTCTCTCTGAGTGTATCTGTCCTTGTAATAGGATGGAAACCTACATAGCAGAAATAGGTTTCTGATTCTTTAAATAATCCTAAGTGATGTAGGGTTCAGTGCTTTGCTAGGAACTATGGGATAAACAGGGATTAAAACAAAAATATCATTCTGCCTGTGTATGCAAGGGTTACTTTTATTCCCTTTAGCAAGACTGCAAAAATAGCAGCACCACAATAACCAGAAAAGTAGACAGAACATATTTGGTTGCAATTCTTACTTTTTTATCATAAAAGTTTTAAAATAAACATAAAAGTTAATAATTACATAAGTGTAGTATTTCATAATAAACACAAGACTATTTTAGCAAATGTTAACAATGGCTATTCAGGAGTGAAAGTTCAGAATAAATCATTCATAGAAACATTTTAACTAAACATCACTTAAAAATGTATCAGAAATCCACAATTTCACCAATCATATCAAACATAGACACTTAGTGAATTAATAGGTTTGTTTTTAAAAGATTTATTTATTTTATTACAAAGTGAGATATACAGAGAGGAGGAGAGACAGAGAGGAAGATCTTCCATCCGATGATTCACTCCCCAAGTGACCGCAATGGCTGGTGCTGCACCGATCCGAAGCCGGGAACCAGGAACCTTTTCTGGGTCTCCCACACGGGTGCAGGGTCCCAAAGCTCTGGGTCATCCTTGACTGCTTTCCCAGGCCACAAGCAGGGAGGTGAATGGGAAGTGGAGCTGCCAGGATTAGAACCGACATCCATATAGGATCCCGGGGCGTTCAAGGTGAGGACTTTAGCTGCTAGGCCACGCCGTCAGGCCCATTAATAGGGTTCTTAAAAAATGTTACTATTCTTGTCACTGCTGTGTGGCCTTATTTACCAACACAAGGGAGATCTCATACTATCTTGAACACTGACTAGAAAAAAATAAAATGATACATGTCATAATTTTGCCTAAATTGGAATACGTGCTAGAATTATATCATATGTTATTAAACACTACTTATTAAAAAATTCTCACTGGAAACATTATGAAAATGCCAAAATTTGGACCTCTCAATTTGAGGCACAGACAAGGGCATGAAAGTCCTTCAAACAACAGATGGCAGCACGTGGGAGGTGAGCAGAGTGATGGCTAATGGCTTGTTCTGATAAACAAATTTGTACAGCACTTCAGAGTTTACAAAATACACCCCACACTATTCTTTATTTGTATATGCATGCATGCTATGCAATACACTCATATTACATGTTTGTTTCTCTTGTCTTCACAATTGCCCCCAAATGGGCAATATTTAATATGTGGAAGTTGGTATTATCAAGGATGTTTAACACATCCAACTACCTCACTACATTTTTTTTTTTTTTAAGAGAAAACACTTTGGTATTGTTGTGCAACAGTTTCTGGCAATTCTTTAGACATTCAGTGCAAAGGATAGTTGTGGGAAAAGATAGAGCTCAGATAAAAAACCAAAAGAGATATTAACATAACCTTTGTTGGGTCCTGATCTGAAAGTCTCCTTGGATGGGGGAGATTTTGTTTTGTTTTATTTTTATTTGATATATTCTTTTATTTCTGTTAAGAACTGTAAAGATAATTACATCTCTTGACACTAAATTTAGGGGTCACGTGATACACAAACTGTGTCTTCCATTTCTTTGAAAAAGTATCTAAATGAGTACTTTCATGAAAAATTTCTCAATCATTTTCAGGTATTTCCTCTGCTGAAAACCAATGTTTTTATACTCGCCTATGTTGAAATTACTATTGTTTGAGATGATTCTAATACATTGATATCAAGAACACCACTTACCTAGTAATAAAACAATAATGGGTAATGATATTTTTTCAAAATTTGAAATATTACCTATAGAGAGTGTGTTTTAGACTTGCAACACTGTCTAATAATTATTCTGTGATTCTTTTCATATGTTATTTATGTTGCTATTCACAAATTTTCAGTTCTCAATTTTTATCAATTTTCATCATTCTTTTCACTTGTCAAAAGTGATGCTATCATCTCAGAGCAATGATTTCAGTGGCTAAATCTTTCCTTGGATGCCCAGCATCCCCTATGGGCAGCAGTTTATGTCCTGACTGCTAAATTTCCCATCCAGCTTCATTCTGGTGGCCTGGGAAAGCAGCAGAGGATGGCACAAAGCCTCGGAACTCTAAACTTGTGTTGGAGACCTGGAAGAAACTGCTGGCTCCTGACTTTGGATCAGCTCAGGGCACTTGGGGAATGAACCATTGGATGAAAAATCTTTGTATCTCTCCTTCTCTATGTATATCCACCTTTTCAGTAAAACTGAGTAGATCTTTTATAAAAAGAGAGACAAATGAGTTAGATTTTAAAAGCATGGACTGTTATGGGTCAAATGTTATAATCTCATCAGTTAAGCCACCACTTGGGATGCCCACATCTCTAATTAGATCAAGTCCCACCCCTGCCTCTGCTTCCAATCTAACTTCCTGCTGACACACCTAGGAAGCAAGAATGATGAGTCATGTATTGGAGATTCAGATGAAGTTCATGCTGAGTTCTGCCTTAGCCATCCCTGGCTGTTCCAAGAACCTGGGAAATGAATCAACAAACAGGCTGTCTCACTGTCTCCCCTTGCCAAATGAAGAAATGAATACCTATGTCTAAACAAAAAAGCAAGGTTGAGGTGGATTTTGTTTCTTATTTGGGTTTGATATTGGCTTTGATGACTCTAAATTCAGCAAAACTTTTTTTTTAAATTTAATGACAACTTGCACCAAGTCTTTTCACATATATTGTGGCTGGTTAAGCTGCTGTGTGCCACACTGACATCCCTGGTGGAGTGTTGGCTTGAGTCCTTGCTTAGTGTTTCTTCTAGCTCCTTGTTAGTGAACCTGGAAGAGCAGAGGACAGTGGTCCAAGTATGGGGGCCCAAGGCGTACACATCAGAGATCCGGTCATCCGGTCAGAATTCTAAATTCTTAGCTTTGATCAATAAAAATGAATTAAAAGTCTCTAAAAAATTGAAATTTCTGTTTTGGGTCTGATAAGATCACGTGCTCTATGTAATTCAAAGAAGGTAATTCTATACTCTTCAAGAGAAATTGCACTACATGATTAAAACATCACGTGATGCAAGGTCTTCTGCATTCTTTCTCTCTGACCATGTCCATGTGTACAACCTCAGAGAAGATCTTACTTATCTGATGATCTCTCTCTTCTGTCAGCTTTCAGGAGTATCAGAATGTAATGTTTGATATCCCTCAGACACATTCATAAGGGTAAATAAAAAAAATGTGTGCAGGTTTTTGTATCCATGCAAACAGTTATATTTTTCCCCTGAGAAACTTGAATAGATTTTAGAAGATTGTTTGACATACTTCTCCCCTTGTTATGGTGGTTAACTGATTTTCTAGATAGTACTGTAATGTTGCTTATTAATATCTTGAAACATAAATCCAGCACCAGCATCCTGTTGCAGTGGGTGAAGATGCTGCCTGAGAATCTGGTCTTCCATGTGGGCACTAGTTTGGGTCCCAGCTGTTTCATTTCTGAACCAGCTGCCTGGTCATGGACTTAGAAAAGCAGTGGAGCAAGGCCGAGTACTTTGGTCCCTGCCAGCCACAGCACAGACCTAGATGAAGCTCTCGGCTTTGGCTTGGTCTAGTTGTCCTGTTGTTGGTATTTGGGGAATGCAGCAATGGATGGAAGATACTTCTGTCTCCATTTTTGCCTGTCCTAGTATAATTCTGTCTTTCAAGTAAATAAATCCTTTGCACAGTGTATAATCCTGTAAAATAATAGAAGTCGTCAATATAGAAGAGTACTGAAGTGATTCTATCTTGCAAACACAACGGTAATAACTTGAAAATGCACTTAAAAACTATACAGGAAATTTGTATTTGAAACTGTTTAGACAGAGAAGATAATATTTGGACAATCACATGATTTTTTGAAGTTATTTATATTTAGATAAACAATACTGTATAATTAATGTTATACTTTACTCTTTCCATAATGATTTAAATTCATTTTTACAATGAATTCTACACTAAAAGAGAACTCTTTTCTGATAGATATTTTGCTTAGATTTGGTAAATCATGACTAAGCAATTTTTTTCTCTACTTTTGGGACACACTATATTTAAAATGCAATTGCAATTATTTTTTTCTTAATAGGCTTGTGATTCAGTCTAGAGTATCTGCTCTTTTAGCAGAGGACAGATAAACAGGAATATATTATTCTGGCTTAAGATATTTATCTCTTGCTGTGGAGAAAAAACGCTCCAGAATAGTAGCTACAAAACAAATAATTTTTAGGCTTCATCCAATGTGTTTTGCTTAGGAAATATTATGCAGCAGAATTTAATATCTGTATGCATAATGCATTAGTAAATTAAATGATCATTTTGTCAAAACACTCAATTCAAAGAGTCGTCTCTTTTTGGAAAAAGTCAACAACGGTTGACTATTTTGCTAACTACATGCATACTGCTGCTAGAATGAGAATGACTTCTGGGTTTAGCATTTTCGCTTGTTTGGAAATATAATTATCAAGGTTTGTTATAAAATCATTTCTGACAGAACTTACATTCAATAGTACACTTTTTTTTTTACTTCGAAATTGACAGCGTTTATAGTGATGCAACTTATGGAAACAGTGCCAGTGTTCCAGGAAAGATACCACAAATAACATCTAGATTTAATACATGCGCTGTGCAGTGTTCCAATGTTTAAATGTTAGAATTGTTGATGTATATAATTTCATAACAAAGAAGAATTCTATTCTGTTACAGTAGAAACAAGAGCAGTGTCTTTCCACGTATTTGTCAACAATACTTAAGTACGGCATGCATATTGATTCAGGAATGGACCACAGGAAACTAATGAGTCCTTAGAAATTTTACTTAGAGCAATTTTCCTTCACACTATTTCCAATGACGCAAAGCTCTAAAACAAGAATATTATTAGAATCTACATCTTTGGAAGATGAAAGAAAAGGCTATTCATTCTCTTACAGTAAAGTGGTTTATTTTAGAAGTGCTTTCTAACTGGAATTTTCCTCTAATATAATTTTGGATTAGTTAACCGTTTCTATAGACTTCAAACACCCAAATTGCTAATTACTCCTTTATTAAAATATTGTGCAATGCGGTTGATAATTTCTGAGATGAATGAGATGTAGGAATTGGGATAAGGAGTTAGGATGTAAAGGGGGAATGAAGACATGTGGCTCACAGACTCTGCAGGTGGATCTCTGCTGTGTGGGACATTCGGACATTGGAATAGAGCCCAGGAGACGGGCGGTGAGAGTCTTGGCATTTGTGTCTTGCATAATTTTATTTTATAGCTTATGGGAAACTGATGGCAATTTGGGAAAATGAGTGTAACGACTGCCTGTTTGTGTGGAAACATGTACTTGGAAATGGCAAGGAAGCTCAAACTCGAAACTTAGAGCTATACAGAAGGTATTGAGGTTTAGAGGGACCTGCCAAGCTATGAGACCTGCTATGCTATGAGGTCTCTGTAATGACAGGAAAATGAGACATGTTCATTGACATGCCTGACTCTCATGACAGATCCATACCCCAACCACGTAGGTAATGTTCAAGGGAAGTGATTCTTGTACATCCACCTGCCAGCGAGCCTTTCAGAATGAAAACAGACTTCCTAGTCATGAGAAAGCAATTAGCCGTATGATAGAGAATGATAATAAAGAAAACAAAATGAAAAACAAAGCAATCTGCTCTCTAACAGAATACCAGCTTGAAAAGAAACTTTTCAAGAGTTTTGCTAAAATGAAAAAAAAATTAATTACAGTGATTATTAAAATGTATTTTTCTTTAGTTTTTGACACATAAATTGTAAAGATTTCTGGGTACCATGGGACATTTTTCTACACAAATAAACTACGCTTTGGCCCATCAGGGAGGCCTGTCTCTTCAAACATCGTTATGAAAACATTTAAAATAAATGCTGCTACTTTTATAAGATGTGTACAATACGTCATCATCATTTATATTTATATTACAGTGAAACACAACACAGCAATTTATCAGTTATTTCTAGCTGTAACTTGCACATGCCCATCCAAATTTACCTATTGCTTTTTTCTCATTAGTTTCCCCAGCCTGTGCTAATCAGTCTTATGTTAGTTAATAGTTTACATTTCATGGTGTTTTTAATATTTCATATGTAAGGCAAAATCATGCTGTATTTGTCTTTAAGGTCTGATTAATTTTAGCTAACACTGTGAACTTTACTTCCATTCCTGCTGTCTGTGGTTGGGTAGCACGGTATTTTGCAGCAGCACCTCACTGTTAACCCATTGATTATTTGGTGCACTTTTAGCTTGATTCCTGTCCCGTGCTATTGCGATAGGTTCTACAAAACACAAGGGGTTGCAGGTAACTCTTAGGCAGGGTCGGTTTATTCAGTGGGGTGGTGGCTGAAGTGGCAGTTCTGTTTTCCACGATGTTTGTCCTAATTCATATTCCCATAAACAAAGAGAATGTATTTTCTTTTTTTTTTTTTTCTACACCCTCACCAGCACTTGTTGGCTTTTGCCTTTTTGGTAATAAACAATAAGGTCATATCTCATGGTGGCTTTCATTTGCATTTCTCTGATAACCAGTGATAATGACCATATCTTCATATGCCTCCTGACATTTCTTCACTGGAAAAATTCCATGTAAATCCACCGTCTATTTTTAAATTGGATTATATTTTGCTGTTTAAGTTTTAGAATTAGTCCTACAGTCTGTGTTTAAACCACGTATGAGATATATAACTGTAAATATTTTCTCCTATTCTATAGATTGCTTCTATATTCTATTTATTTTTCTTTGCTGCACAGTCTAAGGAAAGTTCCTTTGTCTGTTTTGCATTTTTTCCCCTGGTGTTTGGGGATTCCAAAGGAAAATAAAAACATTCTCCCTATTCCAATGTCTTGATGTTTTTCCCCTATTCTTTCTGAGTTTCACATTTTCAATTTTCAGATTTTTGTCTTTATTTTGAATCAATGTTTATACACCATGAGAATGGACAGATGATTCTTAGGTTCACTGTCTAGGATGGATGCCCACTTCCCCCACATCTATCTATTGAAAAGGCTACCTCCTTTCCAGTGATTTTTCTCTGTACCTTTGTCAAAGTTGAATTGGCTATACATGCATGGTTTTATCACCAAGGTGGGTATCGAAAACAGTGTTGATGTCCACTGCCATCTCTTATATTCAGTGTGGTACCAAAAATCCTGTCCAGGGGCAGGTGTGGTGGCATAGCAAGCTAATCCTACACCCTATGGTGCCAGCACCCCATAAAAGAGATGGTTTGTTTTCCAGCTGCTGTGTTTCTGATCCAGCTTTCTGCTTAGGCCTTATAAAACAACAGCAGGTGGAGCAAGTCCTTGGGCCGCTGCTCCTAAGTGCGAGAACTGGAAGTTTTCTTATTTGGAAGAACTGGCTCCCAGCTTTGGCTCAGCTCAGCTCTGGCTGATGCACCATTTTAGGTACGGAACCAGTGGATGGAAAATTTTCTCTATCCCTCCTCTGTCTGTAAAATCTGCTTTACAAGTAAAAATAAATATTTTTAAGTCCTGTCTGGAGAAATTGGAATAAAACAAATTGTAGTTGCTTGCAATGATAATGATATCACACAGAGAAAACAACAACAACAACAAAAAAACTCCACCAAGGAAAAACTAAACTGAAAACAAAATTTAGCAATGTTGCAGGAAACAAAGGTTATGTAAATATCTGTACTATTGTTATATACCAATGGCAAATTATCTGCGAAAAAACTCATGAAAATAATCCCATTTCCTATAGCTAGTGAAGTGATAATAATAATAATAATAATGATAATAAATTTACCCAACAAAGTAACAATCTACAATAAAAAGCATAACACATTGAAAGAAATTGAAGAGCACACAGATAAATGGAAAGGCATCTCAGGGTGAAAGATTGGAAGATTTCCTTTACAGAGAACCATTGTAAACTTATGGCTTACTAGTTCCCATAGTATGACTTTTGTCACAAATTTCCAAACTGGGTGGCTGACAAAAGTATACCTTTGTTCTTAGCAGATCTGGAGGTCAGAGGTTTGAAATCATTTCATGGCTCAGTCACAGCGGCATTAGGCCTGGCTCCTACAAGAGTTTCTAGGGAGCAATTTGCATCCAGCTTTGTTAAACTTGTAATGACTTCTGGGGACCCTAGTGTGTGGTTCATTTTCCATCTTCCAAGTTGATCACTTCAATCTCTGCCCCCATCATTGTGCTGTCTTCTGTCACTGACCCCTGCCTCCCTCTTACAAGGCTCTTTGCAGTACATTGGGTCTACCCATGAATTCAAGGATGTCTCCCATCCCAAGACCTTTAAATTTACTCACAAAAGGTCCCTTTTTCTGTATAATATAGCACACAGGTTCCAGAGATAAAAGTACAGACTTATTTATGATCCATTGTTTAAAAATCAGTTATATCCTAATTACCCAAATGAAAAAACAGCATATATAAAATTACTTGCAGTTTTCTGGAGTTTTTAAAAAAATATTTATATATTGTATTTGAAAGGCAGATTTACAGAGAGATGGATGGACAAAGAAGGAAAGATCTTCCTCTGGTTCATTCCCCAAGGGATCAAAACAGCCAGAACTGAGCCAATCCAAAACCAGGAGCCAGGAGTTTCTTCTGGATCGCCTATGTGGTTGCAGGGTCTCAATGATTTGAGCCATCCTCTACTGCTTTCCCAGCACACAGGTAGGGAACTGGATAGGAAGAGAAACATCCAGCAGAACAAAGGGAGCCAATATTGTATGCTTGCACTTGGAGGTAGAGGATTAGTTTGGTGAGCTAGAACATCAGTTGCAAGTACCTTGGTTTTTCTATACCAATGGAAGAGAACCAAGATCTAAGGTGGCTAGTTAGAACCTCATTTTCCACTTATGACTACAAACCCTATTCCTGTTGGGCCCTGGAGGCTTCCTTGAGGGAACAGAACATGAATCAAAAGTAAAGACTGCGACATATAATGTGAAAAGGAAGAGGAGAAATGAGAGAGAAGAGGAAAAGAAGAGAAGAACAAGAATGAGGAAAAGAAGGAGGCAAATTTAAGAATGAAGGAAAAAGTAAAATTAAAAAGACCCCCCAAAATTAAAAAACAATATTTCATGTCACAAAAATTTTATAAATTCAAGACAGAAAGCATTAGTGTTAGAGCCTGTATGGCATACACTAAGGGATTTCTGCATAACAGAAACAAAATCTCAAATGACAAATTCAGAAGCAATTGATAAAAATGAATAAAACCCAGAAATATGCAGAAAATGACAAAACTCTGGAAAAATAAGAAAAACACATCATTTAAAAAATAAAGTCTAAATACAAGCCTCCAAAAGAAAGCAAATTTTCTTAAAATGTTGCAAGGAGACACTGAGGGGCGTGTGAAAACAGATCAAGGCATAAGGTGTCTGAATACAATAAAAGCCGGAAAGAAAGGCACTCATGTATAATACAGAGCAAAGTAAATCTATGATGTATTCAATTAGAATACCTAGAGGGACAAACACAACAAAACAATGTAAAATAAATAATTCATAGAGATAAAAATCAAACCAAATAATAATCTGCATGTCAAAAGGAATTACAATTAATGCTAAGGAATCTGACCGCATAAAGAAAAGAACACAGTGCATTTAATAATAAATATACAGGGCCCGGTGTGGTAGCCTAGCAGCTAAAGTCCTCTCCTTGAATGTGTCAGGTTCCTATTTGGGTGCCGGTTCTAGTCCCTGCGGTCCTGCTTCCCATCCAGCAGTTGACAATGATGCAAGTCCTTGGGACCCTGCACCTGTGTGGGAAACCCAGAGGAGGCTCTGGGCTTCTGGCTTCCGATTGGCTCTGCTCCGGGTGTTGCAGCCACTTAGGGAGTGAATCAATAGATGGAAAAATCTTCCTCTCTCTCTCTCCTCCTCTCTGTATGTCTGACTTTGCAATAAGAATAAATAAATCTGTAAAAATAATAATAACAAAATAAAATGGCCAAGTGGGAAGAAAACAAACCAGATGTATAAACAGGTGCAAATGGATTTACCTCACTGATTAGTAATATCACCACGAACTCACTAAATCCATAACGTGTTGTAGCATCCACCTGAAATGAAAGAAGCCTAAACTGGGAAGGGTTAAAATAGTTCAGGAAAATGTTTTATCATCAAGGAAGGGGAGATTGCATTTCTGAAACCAGAAAAGAAATCTCATGTGACAAAGAACTATGCAAAAATTGACACCACTTGTGATTCCAAAAGTCCAAATAATGGTGGGAAATAGTTTCTATAACTACCTAGAAGAGAGATACAGATATCTACATCCAAGAATCATGTCACCGTCATGAAAGAAACTGCAGCAAGTAAAAGACTAACAGAGAGAGATTGATAACGTCCTTAACGTAGCATTAGTCACATCACTAATGGCCAGGCAACCTGGCGGTGACTCTGGCCATCACAAGCCCATGCAAAGGCTATCAGGTAGTGTCAGGACAAGATGCTTAAAGGAGAGATAATCTTATTAGTCTGCATTGAGGCCATCATCCACATTTTCAGGATGACACGCTTTATCTAAGAATATGTAACCTTTATACCTGAAAGAACCCAGGTGTCATGCAGAGCTTTCATTAATTCTTATCTTACATGAAGCTAGCAATTCTTAGAATAGATTTTCTTATGTTGACAGGACAAAAAATAGTAAGGGAGAAGACATTAACACAGTCTTGGCATCCTTTGATTCATTACTTGTAACTCATGGACAGAAACAGGAAAAGATGTTCAGCCTTTTAAACAAATAAATCTTATATATATATATAAATAATGCCAACAATAATGCCAACTCATACAAAGTAATTAGATGAATTATTTACTGTGTGATAAAAAATTATTTCAGGCTCGTACAGTGGCTCAACAGGCTAATCTACCATCTGAAAGCACTTGGGATCTCAAATGGTGCCAATTCGTGTGTCTGCTACTCCACTTCCAATTCAGCTCTCTACTTACAGCCTGCAAAAGCAGCAGAGGATGGCCAAAGTCCTTGGGAACCTGCATGCACGTGGGGGAAACAGAGGAAACTCCTGGCTCCTGGCTTCAGATCGGCTCAGTTCTCACTGTTGAGGCCATTTGGGGAGTGAGACAGCAGATGAAAGATTTTTCTTTCTGTCTCTCCTTCCAAATTTGCCTTTCCAATAAAAATAAATAACTCTGTAAAATATATGTATATTCAGAAACGTTATTCTAGAAAAATAATACTGGGACATAGACAACTCTTTGTATTGATGCATAATTCCATTCCTCAAGTGTTTGAACATGTACTTGTTACCCCTGTTCCCTGTGTATACGATGGTGTTACTGCCAGCACAGATAAAAGCAAACCATGTGATTAATACTTGTTTGAAATACTCAGACTAAAATGGCAGCTGAATCTCCTCCTTTAAAAGCTCTACTGGCATTATGTAGATCTAGTGGACATATGTAGCACTATGGTAAATAATGACACATTCTTAATGATTCTCCTTGGAAAGGGTACTGGATTCCATGGTCATGAAAAATGCAATCACCTTTTGAATTCTCAGTGTGAGAGATATAACTTGGCGCTTATTATCCATCTACCCAAAGCAGAGTTTACTTTTTAAGTGCCTCTGCTTAACCAACCTTAAAATAATTTAATTCTGCTCATTAGTTCCTTATTAAAATACTAAATATAATAGAGGAGGACAGATTTTATTGAACATGAAGGAACCTTTTGATTAATTCTGAGCTAATAGCTTGCTGCTTAATCTTTTACTTTTGGCATAAGAGTACTCCCTCTTTGTGATGCTAGAATTTGGTTTGTTGAGGAACTTGCATAGGAAGAAGGGAACTAAAGAGGAGTTTACTAGTCACTACACTGAAAATTTCCAACTTCAGTTTCTTCTCCAGGATGGTCAGAGTTGGGGGTTATTAATGTTCTGAAATGTATATGATTTGACATATGAATGAGAATTTAAGGCAATGTAGGTTGTGGCACATCAGATAACCCAAGTCTAGTAGCTCAACCAATTTATGTTCACATAACAAGAAGCACAGCCCTATTCCCCCTTCTCGTCCTCCTCCTCTTCTCTTTAGAGAGGAAGCTTCAGTTACATTTTTTTTCTTTCTTATTTATTAGGATTTACTTATTTTTATTTGAAAGGCAGATTTTACAGAGAGGAGGAACAAAGAAGATAGTTTATATATGCTGATTAACTCCCCAACTGGCAGCACAGTCAGTAGCCAAGAAGTTCCTCCCTGTGTCACATTCCTATCAAATATATATGTGTGTGTATGTATGCATGGATATTTATATACATATGAATAAATCTTATTTTTAATTTTGTTTTATCTGAAAATCAGAAATAAAGAGGGAAAAAACACACAGCAATCTTCCATCAGCTGGTTAAATAACCAAAAAAATTAAAAAATAAAAACATCCAAAAATAGGGTTGGGGTGAGTGGAAAGCAGGAGCCTGGAATTCCACGTTAGATCTCCGTTAGTGGCAGGCATCCTAGATCATAAGCCCTCATATGCTGCCTTCCAAGGAGCATCAGCAAGAAACCGGATGTAAAGCGTGGATGGAACCAGCTCCCATACAATATGATATTTGATATAATCTTCCCAAAGCACATCTTCACAGCTGTGTCAAATGTCTGCCAAAAGCGTTGCTGAGTTTACTCGATTTTTAGTTATATACCAACTAAACCAAAATTGAAGCCTCAGTGCCTTCATTACAGATTGTGTCTATGAATATGTGCATGGAATTTAAATCAGAAGGGACAGTAACACCATCTTTTCTTATGTAGAAAACCACATAAGTCACTTGAACAGCCAAAAATGAACTAGGAATATGCCATTTTCAATTCACTTTTTAATTTGACTTATTTTCTTTTTGAGCTGTGTGCCATTAACACACATGGACTCAAACTTTCTCAAAGTGTCTAGACACAGACCTAATATTTGGGAAGTTCAATTCAGGTGCTTTGTAAATTATTCTGTTTTTTATGAAGAATTCTCTCCATTAATATATGATTACCACTCATTCTTTGAGGGTGTAGTCATTTTGTTAATAATATTAAAGCCAATTGAGATATGAATTACTGAAACATAATAAACGACTGCATTTCACATCAGAGTTTATGACTGTGGTTTTAAAGCAAAATTACAATTAACTTAATATTTATTGACGTCATACCGTGCTTCAGCCACTTTATTAGATACCTTCAAGAATGATCTTGTTCACTGTTTATATCTAGGGTTGCCATCTCCATTTAGCAGATGATAAAACTAAGTGTCTGAAGGTTAATTGCTTTGTTAAAGGTCACATAGGGAGCAAGCAATAAAACAGAGATTTAGATCAGTTCTTTTCTGAAATGCTGATACCAAGACTAGCCTTCCTCAGGTCCTCCCTGCTATCTCTTGAATAAGACAGTGAAAAAATGAAACAGCTGATGAAGCTCAAATGTTGTCTGGAAGGAAAATATGTTTAACACTGAACAATTTTCCTGTCATCCTAACATAAACTTTATTAGCTTCCAAGTATGACAGAAACTTTAAACATCGTATGCATACATTTCAAATCCTTTGGAGGAAAATGGAAGTAAAACACAAGTTTATTTGGTACACAAAATTTTTGGAAATATGTGTTCAAGGTATGAATAATATGCATTTTCTAAGAACATTTCTGAAATCATTGTGTATATGTTATCACGCTCTTAGGTTTGGAAAACTCAACCCAGAAAGTTTGTAACTCTTCAGTTGTAAAAGTGACTCCACACACAGGTTCAAAGCTGGACAGGTTCAAAGCCTGATCAACCATGTAATCATTACTTAAAAAAAAAAAAAAAAAGAAATTAAGAAATAAATAAAATTCAAAAAAAAAAGAAAATTAAAAAAAAAGAGAGATAGGTTGCTTGGAGAACATAGAGTAATCTGAAGACAGGAAAGATTATGTCAAAGGGAATGCCGAATCTGTCCTATTGTTCAATACAAGCGTTTAGGGTCTGGCTGTGTAGCACAGCTGTGTAAGCCGTTGCCTGTAATGTCGCCATCCCATATGAGTATAGGCTTGTATCTCTACTGTTCCACTTCCCACTCAGATTCCTGCCAATGTTGTATGGGAAAGCAGGAGAAGATGGCCCAAGTACTTTGAGCAGGGTATCCATGTCTAGGAATGAGCGGATTCTTACCTGCTAGATTTGGCTTGGCTCAACTAAACCCTTCGGAGACACTTGGGGAGTAAATTCTCACTGTCTCTCTGTAGCTCTGCCCGTTAAATAAAAAAGTCTGAATTAATAAATCACAGTCAACTTTATAATAAGTAACTAACGCTACTCTGCTTCCATTTTCAATGAATGTATTTGCACACAGCATTTTCACTATCATATTCAAACACTTTCAGTAAACATTTCTCAAACACATCTTTTCATTTGCTTTTATAATATATAGCTGACTCCACAGTTTTCCTTTTACATAACTGGATTAGACACACCTTGATGAATTTTAACAGATTTTTTTCAGATTTTTTTCCACGTTTTTGCCATTATACATGATCATAAAATTTTTCTGTTTTGGATTTGGTAAGTGTAGCTCACCTTTCCATATGACTAATTTTTAGGTTATAAAATAGTTTATGCAAAATTCTGGACAGATTATTACTTAATAAATTTATTTTCTTGAGGATAAAATGGACTCTAAGCTGCCCAACATAGGTGATTGCTAAAATCCTACCACTATTCAAGTATTAAAATATTCTCATTGTTTATCATTGAAATGTTAAGCAATGTAATTTTGAAATGACATAATCAAGTCAATTTGATAAACTTAGTTTTGATCAAGTTGATTAAAATTAAAGTTCACAAAATACTAATGTTTGCTTTTCTTCAATGCTTGTCAATTATGCTTTTCTCATTGTTCATTGTACAGGGACAAATGAGTTGCAACATCAGCTGGACTGCGTGACATTTTTAATAATTAAAATGGCTTCTCATTAACAATATACCTGATTAGTAACTACAAAAATTTTTAGTTGAGCGAAGTGCCTTGAAAATGATTTTCTGAGAAAGTTTAGTTGAGAAAAGTTAAGGAAGGCTTAGAAAGTAATAGCTGGACATTGAAATCTAAGCATCGTTATGTAAGAGTGAAAACAACAAAAAACAATTTATAGATATTCCCTGACTATATAATGATAAAATATATAACAATATTAGCATACACACAGACACACATTCATGTACATTAACACTTTCAAATTATTGAATCTCTTGGAGAATCGGAAGTAAACGCAGACACAAAGCTCGTAGATCATGCAGTGACGGATTCTGTGTGCTTTAGGAGTTCATCTCCAGGCCAGGGTGATTTATTTGCCTCCACAGATTGGGTCTTGGCTGTGGTTTGGGGAAACAATTCTCACTGTTGGGAAAAAAATTTTAAAATCTGTTTGCTAACCAGGTCCAAAGAACAATAGAAATGAGGGAATAAGATTCAAGTAATGCACATTTTCAAGAAATTGTTGCAAAAGATCAATGAGCACAACTCTAAATTGTGCAGTCATATCTCACTTGTGTTTTTTTTTTTTTCTTAATTTAGGATTAAATCTGAGAAAAACAAATTGCCTGATATTCTCTGACAGGAATTTAGGGACATGAATACATAATGGCCATCAAAGATTTGGCTCTGTTTTCAATCCAGGACCCTGCTAATGGCTTAGGAAAATAACTTGATAAATATAATATCATATCAGAATATTTTTATATGTATTCTTATATTCTATTAAGCAACAACCCATTTATTAAACACATTTGAGAAAAAAACCACACAACAATCTCACCTGTGATACTTTGGATGGAACACACATGGGGACAGATAAGCACTCTGAGTTAAACGTTTAGCAATTATTTTAAATCTTAAATTAATATGAAATTGAATTTCAAATCAGTAATAACCAGCATATATAAGTAAAAGAAAGTATACCACTGAATAAGAAACAAAACACAGGCCTGGGGCGGTAGCCCAGAAGTTCAAGTCCCTGCCTTGTATGCCCTGAGTTCCCGTATGGGCTCTGCATTGTATCCTGGCTGCTCCACTTACCATCCGGCTCTCTCCTCATGACCTGAGAAAGCAGTCGAGGACAGCCCAAAGTCTTAGGATCCTGCACCTGTGTGGCAGACCTGGAGGCCGGAAGCTGCTGGCTCCTGGCTCCCGACCTCGGATTGGCTCAGCTCTGGCTGTTGCAGCCACTTGGGAACTGAACCTGCAAATGGAAGATCTTCCTCTCTGTCTTTCCTTCTCTCTGTATATCTGTCTTTCTAATAAAAAAATTTTAAAAATCTTTAAGAAGATAAAAATAAGAATTAAACACAGCAAAACAGAAAATATTTTTAAAATATAGATCTCTATTGTTAAAACTACAAGTGATAAATTATAGAAGCTATCTGCATAAATACACACATAGTGCATTAAAATGGAGCAACAAGATAATAAGATAATTGGAAAAATGCAGAAAAAATAAAATAGTTGGGGAAAATTCATTGAAAACTTTTTTCTTTTTTCATTGATGTATTATTGCATAACTAAGCAGTTTAACTTAAGGAAACACAGTTTTATTATAAATAAAAATGTGTAAATCTGTTCAGCTTAAAAGATAAATTGAGAAAAATTTAAAAACAAACTTTTTTCAATGTTAATTTCAAAAAATTGTAATGAGATATCTATTATTCTATTTTAAAGATCTATTTATTTTATTTGAAAGAATTGTGGAGAGCTCATGCATTGGTTCACTCACTGGTTGGCCCAACCCTGGCAGAATTGTGTCCACTTTGTGGGTCTGGAGGCAAAAGGATTTGGGACAATATATACTGCTTTCTTGGCCAGATTAGTAAGAACCCAAATCAGAAGCCTCCCAATGGAGACTCAAACCAACTTTCACAGGGATGCTGGCTTTGCAGGCAGCAGGTTAACCCACTGAAACACCCTAAACCTCCCCTGCTAGCTGAACATTTCTGAAGGCTCAAATGATGTTCTATAAGCATAAGGTTACCATGACAACTTCTTAGTAAATCATCTACATTTTAAAAATGCAGAATGATTTCACTATTAATGTTCAATAAAGTTTCTTCTTTCTTATGGCAAATACAAAAAGAAACAGAGAATCTGGAATTACGTTGTTATGCTGTGGCCTGTACTCAAGTGAAGAAGTTAATCATTTGTTCTGAAGTAGGACGTTTTACTTTGTGATCTCTGCTTCTGCTTTTGTCCTCACCATCACATGTGACACATGAGCATAGACCAGATTCCCCTAGCCCTACCCACAGCCAAGGGCCTTGAACTCAAATGGAAGAGTTCTATGTGATTATATGCTTGGAGGTGTGAACAAAATTATTTCACATCAGTTTGCACGAAGAGTTTGAGCATCTCACTGAAGGCCACATTCATTTTCAAAATAAAGAATAATAAAAAGTGGATTTTTACAGTTGAGATATCATTATATAGAAAAAATAAATGAATTGGGCATTATGTGGAATGATGGCTCAGTGGTAAACGTTTGCCTTCCAAGTGGCAGGATTCCACTTGGCAGCCGATTTATGTTCCAGATGCTCCACTTCCCATATCACTCTTTGCCTGTGGCCTGGGAAAGCAGTTGAGGACTGCCTAGAACTTGAAACCCTGGTTTCACATGGGAGACCTGGAGGAAGCTCCTGGCTCCTGGCTTCAGATCAGCTCAGCTCTGGCCATTGCGACCACTTGGGGAGTGTCCCAGCAGATGGAAGATCTTTCTGTTTGTAAATCTTTCTCTATATAAATAAAATCTTTTTTTTTTTAAAGATTTATTCATTTTATTACAGCCAGATATACACAGAGGAGGAGAGACAGAGAGGAAGATCTTCCGTCCGATGATTGACTCCCCAAGTGAGCCGCAAAGGGCCGATGCGCGCCGATCCGATGCCGGGAACCTGGAACCTCTTCCGGGTCTCCAACGTGGGTGCAGTGTCCCAATGCATTGGGCCGTCCTCAACTGCTTTCCCAGGCCACAAGCAGGGAGCTGGATGGGAAGTGGAGCTGCCGGGATTAGAACCGGCGCCCATATGGGATCCCGGGGCTTTCAAGGCGAGGACTTTAGCCGCTAGACCACGCCGCCGGGCCCATAAATAAAATCTTAAAAAGTAAATTTCTCTATTGATGTTTAATTTCTGGTTTTTTTTTTAGTAAGGAATTTTTAAGTAGATAGTTAATAAAGACAGTTTTGTTGTTGAAGGCCAGATATGAACTGTGCTAATGAAACAGGGACATGTAAATATCTAATAAATTTACATATTTTCTACTTGATTTTCTTGCAGGACTAAGTTTCAGTTATGCTCCCATTGCAGACAATAAATTAAGATTATATGTTGTTTCTCTAGAATTTTCCTCAACATTTCATAAATACTAAGATGCTAATTAGCAAAATGTTCATCAGTTTCATTTTTTGTTGAGTTTTAAAAAAGTTTTGGGACAGCTCTGCATGATATTCGACACGTAAGTTCTATTTGTTCAACAAATTAGAAGAGATGATTATGCACATACTGTAACTACTTATAAAATAATTTTTATTTTTGAGAATGAGGATGATGAGTTCTTTGTTCGTGGCAAAATTTTTCATGAAGATGAGCAAGAACTCAGGCCTTTTTGGGGTTGAGTTGAACTTAAATGAGTGAATCCTATGAGGAAGGTGAATCATTTTTATGTTATGAAAGGTTTAGCACTTTCACTGACAAGTTTATCAGGTACTCTTAGACTGATGCAAGTGGTATTTGCTTATACAGATTGCTTATGTATACAACCATTCTGTTGATGTTTTCTGTACCACAATAAAGCTGCTAAATTCCTGCAGAAAACTACCTCTGAAACTTTACTAAAAGTAAAATTAAGAGTAGTACAACCAGTTTCTTCTTTTCATTCAGAAAAACATTACTGGCAAAGAGTAGACACGCAATCGTTAAGCACAGAGCACAGAGATGTTTGAATTGCATCCCATAGGACTACACTGGATGACTACTAGGTATCTATTCTGGGCACATTTTCATTTGCTATTGTATCAGCATACATAATCCCACAGGTAATGGAAGATGATGGCATAGATTTCTTTTGAGGTTGTATACGCTAGCAGGAAAATTTAATCTCTGTGTGACCAGTTGTACAATATAGTGGAATTGCAAGAAATGATACATTGAAATAAAACAAGGGTATTGGCAAGCTGTCCAGCACATTGTGTGCCAATTCATTTCCCTTTAGGAAATCTCTTTTTGATGCTTGCGTTGTCCAATTGGTGTCAGAGTTTGATTTGTGACTGATGAGGGCAACTCATGTCTGGGTTCCAGCATATTCACCTGGGAAGGAACAAAACCTGTTGTTGTATAGACTCATAACAAATCCGGCTGTTTATACAAAGAGCCTTGGCATGGAGGCACCAATAGACCCATCACCAAACCTCATGTTTATACAAAGACCCTTGGCAGCAGTCTTTATAGCCAGCAAGCTCTGCAGTAAATGGCTTAAGACAGAAAGTCAGACAGGAGGCTTTGTGTTCCTTGCCTTGGTTTCTTCAAGTTTGGGACAAAAAGGCAATTGTTGCTCCAGGGAGTATGAAAAGCCTCCCACCTCGGATTGAATTTAGGCTTTGTGGTAGATATCAATTATCTTGAACATTGATTCATCAACAAATTGTATATTTCCTTTTTTATTTTTCTTACAAAGAGAAAAGATTCAGTATCTGGTCTCCTTAAACTCTCAGGATTGGGTATCCTCCATAACAGTTAAAATCCAAACACAATTTATCTCTCACATAGTCTCTAAAATATCTTGTTTTTGGCAAAGTGATTAATTGATGCTAATTAGAGTTATCTAATCCCTTTTCTGGGTTAAGCTAAAGATTTTTGATTTAGGCTATTCCAAATGGTATTTTGATGGTTTTCTCAATTCGATTTTATTAAGCAGGGCGATGAGTTGAGTGGTGTCTCGGCAAACTCTGTGCACACCTGTAACCTGTGAATATGACTTTATTTAGAAACAGGCTTTCAGTGAACACAGATACCCAGTTAAGAAGGATGTAGACAGACAGGAACTGCAAAGATTGTTGCCAGTCAAGTAGAAGCTTGGAGAAGCAAAAGAAGCTGTAGCTCTACGTGTTCCAGAAGGATGACATGCTCACAACATACTTTGAAGCTTCCAGACTCCAGAGCTGTGAGATTAAAAACAAACACACAAACAAAATGCAAACAAGGAGCTGATATTGAAGCAGTGTTTTTTTTTCATAATTTGTTAATGTTGCCTTAAGAAGCAAATGTAGGTTTAGTTGAGGCAAGTAGTTTTTATAACAGGAGTCATAGAAAATGAGTATAATCTCTAAAAGAGGAAAAACTCAGTTGTATGATATCACACACAAACATGAAAAATTTTTAAGAATGGAAATGCATGAGATTAACTATATGTGGCATTTCTGTCTTTTGAAAGCTATCAGATGCATATTTCATTAAGAGTTCAAGCTTAGACAGTAATTTACAAATACGTGTCTATGGGTCTAGGATACAGGATATTTAAATTCATAAGTTTTTATATTATTATTGACTATAACAAGATGGTTCTCATTTACTTAAAGATATGTGTTATTTCAAGATTTTTCTCAGAATTCTTCAAAACAATTTCTGAACCCATCAAAACACTTTTTCTCACTTTTTTTAGACACTGATAATGTCATGTGATATTTTAGACAACCCCTGAACAACACATTTCTAGAGTAAAAGAAACCACATGAAATACATATGTGAATTAATATGGCTCTATCTAGTATGCAGAAAAAGGCGGAAGGGTGGATTTGGTCCCCGGGTCTTGACTTTTGTGTGTGTGTGGGTGTTTGTTTTTTTTGTAAGATTTATTTTATTTTATTGGAAAGTCACATATACAGAGAGGCGAAAAGACAAAGAGGAAGATCTCCCATTTGTTGATTCACTCCCACAATAACCACAACCACTGTAGCGATAATGGCTGAGCCCATCTGAAGCCAGGAGCTTCCTCCACCCACTCTCCCACGCGGGTGCAGGGTCCTAAGTCTTCTGGCATCCTCCACTGCTTTCCCAGGTCACAAGCAGGTACCCGGATAGGAAGCAGGGCCACCTGAATTAGAATCTGCTCACATATGGTATCCCAGCGTATGCAAGGTGAGGACGTTAGCCTCTAGGCTACCGTGCAGGATGTGGGCTTTGGCTTTGTATAATGGGTTGATCCATACTCTGCATGAGAATGTAGTTAAAGCACTACGGTTGTCTTAAGGTTGTGTATGTATTAATGAAATCCAGTGTTGCTTCTAATTTTCCAGTTTACATGCTAGGTGAGTTTACTATGGCACTGGGCACTTTACTTGGTAGGCTTTTTCAATATTCCCAGATTTGATCCTTGGTACCTGTTTTTATGCTTGAAATACAGTTCTGAACATGATTGTTTATTACACCTACTCTTTTAAAGGGTTTTCTTCACAAATAAGCAAAGTTAAAGTTCAGCCTCATGAACTATGCTTTTAAACAACGCTACCTTCCATTATTCCTTCAATACATTTGCATAGAAAACTTTAAACTATTTCTGTCTTGAGGTCTTTTTCACTTTGGTCAGTCTATGCCTTCTAGTTTAATAATATGTTCACTTCATGGCTGCCTGATGTCATTTCCTTCCTTTTCATTCCTAACGAAACTATTCTTCATCTCCTAAGAAGGCAGCTACTTTGTTAGAACTCCAACAGATTTATGTTATAAATACATTTCTACTAGTATTTCACTATTATGTTCTCTAGTTGTACTTTGCTAAATTTAATAAAAAGACTTCTGATGACAGGGCCAGGGACTCATCTTTGGCTGTTCCCAAATATCACAGCTGGGGCAAAATGAATGTGTTTCTTTGAAGCGATGTATAATAGAAATATTGACATTGGGAAAAGTTTGTGTATGTACAAAAATATATTACATGCATACATAATTCAAAAGCATCCCACTTTTTGTATAACAAGTTGTTTCTTGTGAGGCTTTTTTCTTACCATACCTATTTTATACATATAATACAAAATGTCATATATAAACATATACACACACATATATATATGCTTTGTATTACAAAAACTTTATTAACTGTAGGAACCTCAAAGAAATTATCATTGTTGTTATTAATATTATTTAGAGCAGAAAACAAAGATCTGCGTAAAAACTGGCTATCTAGGGTCCACAAAGCTGGTTTTTAGTTTGACTCTTCCATTTTCCTTCTGGCAGACCATGGGGAAACTGCCTAAACCATTCATCTTGGTTCATTGCTCTGTACAACAGACAATGAATTATGCACTTCATAGAGTTGTATTATCAGTGAGTACTTGGAACGGATGAGGCATGCCGTTGATAACTGTGATTAATCCATGTTAAGTAACAGTTACACATAAAGGATATTATAAGTGGGTTTCTGTTTACATACTACATTAGTTTTAATTGTGATTTTCACGTTTGAGAAATGTTCAAGGGCGTGGCCGCTTGGCAGTGACTGAGATGCGTGTGAAGATGGCCGTGTCCCTGAAGCACTTGAGTATGAATCCTGAGTGTTTCAGAGCCCTGGAAGCCAGCAGGAAATGGTGAAGCACTTGGTTCCTGCCACCCACATGGGAGGTCTAGATTGAAGCCTGAGCCAATGAATGAGCCCTCTCGAGCTTTGACTTCTAAATGCATCACTTTTATCAGAGTTATAGTTAAAAAATCTAATTTGAGGATAATGCAAGGTGGAATATCTCAGCAATACTTTCCATATTGAGAACAGCAATTTACAGCCAAATGAAGAAATTATTATTAGGTTTGGAAGATCAGAATATATTTTCAACAAAACACTTTGCATTTTCACAGTTTTTATCATTTCGTACTAAATAGGACTACTGCATTATATGCTTCTTTGACTCCATTTTTCATAAACTTAAGGAAATTTTGAGTTTGTATTTGGCAGATTAGAGTTATCTTGCTTTGATTCATAAACATAAATCAACAATAACAAAACATCATAACCCACAGCAATGAAATCACAGAGCATGCTTAAAGCCTATAAAATGATTCTATTATCTTACCATACTTAGGCATTAGCAAATTCTTTTCTACAGTGAATAACACACACTTTCCATTCCAAGGGTGAACCCCGGGAGGATTAGGACTTTCTTAATTGAATTTTATTTTTTCTGGCTTATGAGTCCATAATATTTTTGGGAAATTAATTTTGGAATCTATAACACAATCACAGGCCACTGCTTACTACTTCAGCCTGCTAACATGTACTGAAAGTGGATCACAGTTACGAAAACTGTAGCTCAACATTTGCATGGTATCTTAATACTCACTCACTTAACTCTTAGTCTTTTCTGTGTTGCTGTCACAGAATATGCAGACTAGTTAATAAATAATATCAAATCATTCACCATGTTTCTAGAGGCTATAAAATATACACTCTAGCAGCTGCATCTTGTGGAGAGCTTCTTGCTGTATTATGACATGTAGAGAAGTATCACAAGGTGACAAAGGACCTGAATTAAAGATAGGGTGGATTTCTAATCTCTCTGGAGAAATAACCAAATCTGCAGATACCAACCTACTCTCAGAATAGCTCATTCCCGCTGTACTAGATGTAAGTCACACTTTCTTTATGAAGGAGTCAATTTTTTTGTATAAACAAAACCGCAGCCCTTCACTCTGTTCTGCTTCTTGCTAACACACATTTTGATGGGTAGCACGTAACAGTGCAAGTAGCTGAGTTCTTGTCACTCTCTTGGGAGGCTTGTACTGAGTTCTGGTTCCCAGTCCTGGTTAAGCCCTAGGTCTTGTAGGCATTTAGGGAGTGAACCAGTGGATGGAAGTTCTCTCTGTCTTTGTGGGAGTATATGTTTCTGTTTCACTGATGATCAAATAAATAAATAAATAAATAAGTTACAATGAAAAGATTACCACCTCCCAATCATTTTGGCTCATCATTCTTCAAGCCGGGCTTCTGCAAAGCTATGGGTCATGGACAACATGAAAGCAAGCTCGTTGTTGTTCCATAACGAGGATGAACTTTTCTCCAGTTCCTAACAAAATCATTCTCTTGGAGATGAATTCCCTAGTCTGTCTTCTGTGCCACCACCAGAATTGCCTGTCATGTTCCACATAAGGTATGCTAGACACTTTCTATCCTGGTCCTGCAAACCTTTCTAACACCTGCCCATTTCCCAGGTTGAAAGTTTATTATACATATGCAGGTATTATGAAATACAACAACAGTTATACTCTATGCACTATTTTCTGTATTGATCTGCTTTCTATTGATATTACAATGTGCCAAAGGTTGAATTTGGAGGCAGAAAGTCCAAACAATATCCATGGACCTCAGGAAGAGTTCCCTGATTGTGTCATGTTATGAAGAATGGCATTATGGTGCAGCCTTGTGTAAAAGAGATCGTATCGGGGGACAGGAAGCCAGAGAATAGCAAGGAGCTGGTATGGCTTTTTCATAGAAAACCTCTTGTGGAAACTGGGTTTCTAGAAGATCTACATTGCCATCCCCAAGGACGGCAACCCTGTTGACACAGTACCTTGCCCTAGGTGCCACATATTTAACTTCCATCTTCTCTCAATACCCTTACAATTGGGACAGCTATTCTAACACATCCACTGGTAAGGGACAGACCACATTCAAACCATATCAGGTCACACCAGGAATGCACAGTTATCACTTGCATGTTTACTCTGGTTCTGTAATATTCTTGTTCCCAGGGTTTTGAATCTGTTATTCAATTATGTCTAAATACCAACTACTTCTCAATCTGAAATTGGCTCAGGTTCTTTGATAGCTTTCAGTCCTCCACTTTAGGGTTTCAATGAGTCAACCTGCAGACTGAATAATGCCTTTTCTGCCTGTCTATATTTTTCCTAGAGGTGCTGTGTTCTGTTCATTATCCCGATAACATTTTGTGTCTGAAATAACGTAGGCTGCCATCTGAATCAGCCACATACCCAGCAACTATGCCTGATGATTATGCCTCATTGGCTTCTATCGTTAAGGGCACAGTCCTAATCTCAAGTCTAGACTGTGGAGGAAAGTCCCTATTGAACTTCTCAGTCAAGCTTCTGTATTCTTGCAGGTGTAGTTCTTGTCTTGAAAGTGAAAGGTGTGCCCTCTGGCCCTGTTGTGGGTGCTCTTCGCTGGGTGCATCTTCGGCTTGCGTGCCTGACTCTTCGGACATAGAATTTCTCCCTCTCCTCTTTCATAGCAGCTCAGATATTTCTGCTTTGTATAGTGCACACTATCAACCCCTGCTTATTTTCTATGAGGCATCCTATGCATGCGTTAGCATCCTCTCCTGGTGTGCCAGAATATTAAATTCTATATTATGGGAGAATGCTCCTAGGTTGTCAAATTCTAGAACCTGGAGGGAAAATTCCATTCCTGAGCTTGCTGTCTTTACTCTTCATGGTACCTGCCTTGTAGTTCCCTTACAGTATATTCCATTTTCTCCCTAGCAACCCTGACATTTTCCTGAGTAAATTATAGTGCAAGGTAATTGTAAAGAATATTCTATACTCACATAGAAGGAGAGGATAGAGCCAGAGGGATATGACATTTAAGGCTGAGGCCTCCACAGCTTTCACAAAGAAAGGATGAATACAATGTTAACTCGCCGAATGTGGCCACTTCCACAAGCCTGGAGGGTCTGAAAATATGCATGTCTCTATTCCAAATCTCAGGGACTGATTTCTTTCCAATCAGGACAAGATCCTTTAACGTATTCACTCTGCAAGTCTTATAATAAATTAATGAGCAAGATGTTTATTTTTGTATTGCACTCCGCCTGCAGGCAATAAAAATATTTTAACAAGCAACCAAGGGGACACTACCACTCGAACACTTTAATTGCAGAACGATCACTTTTTAAAATTTTCTTTGTTGTGTGCAAGAATATTTATCTCATAAACCTCACAAGCACCTGAGATAGTATACCTGTGGCTGCATTCCTTATGTTGGTAAACTTAAGTGAATCCTGTTCATCACCAGCAAGAACTACACTAATTTTACCATTACTAGCTGCCAAGGGCTAATAGCACTCCTCCTACTGGTCTTCATTTTTAGCTGACTCGTGGGCAATCAAGCTTCCCAACTCCGTTTCAGAAGCTGCTTCCTAGGATGATTGCTGACACCACCTGTTGTAAGCCAGAATCAGCAAGTAGGTGGATAATTCTAGTGAGCTCCTGGATCCCATCCTATGAGCATGTGAGGGAAGCAGAATGGAACTGAGGGAGAATGTGAGCTATGGCAGCAGAAGCTTCAGTTGACCTCAGGGAAGGCTGACGCTGGAGCCGGGTAGTCCTTGGAGGGACAGACCATCTGGGCAAGGGAGGGTCTCGGTGCTGAGCTGCCAGCCTGAAGCTGTACAGCAGCTAGGAGACTGTCCTCTGGCAGTGAACCCAGATGCATCCCTCACCGAATTCCTCCTCTCATGAAATTGACAGCATCACAGAATAAAGCTCATTTCCATGGAGAGGGAGATCGGTTTATGTCACAGCAGGACAAAAAAAAAATACACTGGTTTAATTATCACTGATTCTTTCAGCCAGCGTGGTAAGGTTACACGAAATTATATACTTGGAATTATCAAAATATTTATGCAAACAAATTGTTATTAATAAGATTTCTATTCAACTGATTTTAAGGAATGCATTGCATGCTAGACTCCCCCACACTGGTTTAAATATAACAGATGTAAGAATTTATGACTTCACTTGATAAAGTGGGAGTGAACATGTTACAGGCATGATTCAGAAACTCAGCATTGTCAACACAGTATGCGTTCACCATTGTCAGCTATACCCCAAGCACTGGGGCCTCACAAAAGCAATTCAGATGCCTGAAGGAAGGGGAGGAGAGAAATGTCTTGCTCATCTTTACTTCATTTCTATAAAAGTTGGACATTTATTCTCAGGCCTTTTGTCCCTTATCCAGAAATGTTTTCACCTGACTACTCCTAGAATTGCAAAGAGGGATGCGAGTCCTACAGCTGGCTTAGATCAATCGACATATTGTATGAGACAGGACATAGTATCTCTTAGTGTCATGTAAGTCAGCTGCAACATGTAAAACATTGAAAAGAGCAGTGAGTATCAGAGAGACAGAAAGCTTATTTGGAAACGGTTATTGTAGGGGGATTAAGTGGATGCGCAGTCAGGATGAGCAGGACGTCTTTGCATTTCAGGAATGATGGAAGAGGGATTATGATTGCATTAAATAAATTTTTTATTAACTCACTCAGGAGCAATTTTTAAGATGTTGAAGGAAACACTGCTTTTGTGTGTTTGAGCGATCTCATTCTTGTTGAGCACTGTATGGCATAATATTTATTCTTTTGCCTTAAATGTACTGCTTGGCTTGTCATCATTTCAATTTATGGCATATCAGTATGTCAATTGGAAAAGATGACAGGTAAAATTTACTTCAGGATTGCTTTTCTAGTTAAGTATTTAAAATATTCTGTGATTTCAGGAAGAGAGTTCTGTACCCAGAACACAGGATTCTTCGTTTGGCGGCTGACATGTGTGCACCCAATTGTTCCAAGCCCCCTGGTGGAAGTAGCCTTCAGGAAGGGTAAGCACAGTTAAAGGGTCAGTCACCATTAACTGTGTTATGAATGAATGAATTTGCTGTCTGCTTTTTAGGTGGATTTCATCAGCTCATCAGCTTCTGCTCTTCTTGCTGCATCCTCTGCCTTCCCAGGGAAAATTCCAGCCCCCAGTGTGGATTGCCTTGGACCTCACTTCTCTTCTGGTCTAGGAAGATTACTTCTACAGCAGGGTCATCTTTCTCCTTGCTAAAATAGAGAAGCCTCAAAGTTCCTTACTTATATGCTCTAAACTGAAATCTCATTTTTCTCTTTTTTTTAAAAAAAATGTTTGTGATGACACTTTTGCATTTACTGCCTCTGGAAGGAGTTTAGGTAATAAAGCAGAAGTAATGCCGTTTGAACTAAAAAAAGTGCTAGCCGAAAAAGGACTTGTAAAGGTGAAGACACAGTAAGTGGACACAATAGTTCACAGTAAGAGGAATTTTCAGGTACACAAATTTGTGCATGCTAAGAAATGCTGATTACTTATCAAAACATTAACCCATTGCTTCATCATTCCATTGAATGTGCCTATACCAGAATTTAACAAAGTGTGGAGAAATACAAATCATCTTAGAGTGCACTGCACACAGCAAGTTAAAATATTATTTTGGAAAATATTTATTTTAGGACTGAATCTAACATGTGGTTACATACCACATGTTTTCCTTAATTTAAGATGAAATGATGTCAATATGAAAAATAGTACCTGTAAAATGTAATATTATCTCAACCTCAAACAGCCTATCTCACATGCAATAAGATTTTGTGAAGTAACCAATGAACCAACAATCAATGTGAGTCAGATTGCTTATGATCTACGTCAAAGAATTGTAAAACCTAATATACTTTTAATATCCTATGTTATTCCGTAATGGGGTGGGAGAGTAGAGAAATCTTCCCTAGAATGTGTGAGGAAGACGTGAAATATAACCTATCAGGATCATAATTGGTAACTCATAAACAACAGACTCGAAACAGCATTAGACAATAGTTAAACTACAAAGATATATAGGGGAAATCAAGAGCAACCATGACAGCCTCTTAACAAAAGGTCATATGCACAGAGCAGGGGGGGACCCCAGAGCGGAGCAGGGGGACAGGAGGAGGCTTGTATCCCAACCCTGAAGACTCCCGGATCCTCACCAAGGACTATCAGTATGAGCACCAAGGACTACATCCCAACTGCCAAGGAGACCACAGGGAATTGGAGTGCCTTCGAAGGCCGTGAACTCTGATCTGAGGTCATCCACTCCTGCTTGGATCTACCACATGGGATGGAAGAAGTCCAAATCCTTCCTCGCAGGATCCAAGGGCATCAGAACAACAGCCAGGAGCCCTGAGCAGTCCACAGAAACAGAAAAACAGTAAATTTTCTTTGGGACTAGGGAGGGGAGCTCTTTCTGGTCCTCCCATGGTTCCAAGTTGGGGCCCTCACCCTCTCTTGCAATGACCATCAGGATCGCTCCAGACACCCCTCAAAACAAGCAAATAACCAACCAAACGAAAATCTAGACTAGATAGAGAACAACGAGGAAAGCTTAGAATCAGACAGAAAACGGTAAGCGTGGATTCACTTATACCTCACTAGGTGGGACACAAAGATTAGTTACTCCTCACTAGGGTATTGACGATTTCTCTGCACACCCCTCCTGAAACTGTTCTGCACCTCAACTGCTGACATATTTCTTGTTAGAGTTATAAGCCAGTCTAGACTAACCGAAAAATAGCCAGGTTCAGCAAAATTATGCTTCAAAGCTATAAAATGCTAAATATTATAATGAAAATAGACACGAGACAGCTGAACAGTCGTCTATAGCCATTTTAAGATGTATAGAACCCGGCTGTATATAAACTAAAATTGAAATGTCAATGAAGTAGTCATAGGATGTGGTTAAGAACTTGCATTTTTTTTTTTAACATATTGGTTACTCAATACTATGTCAATTAATTCCATAATGCTATAAATTGTTGCTGATGTTATGTCAGGGCTTTTAATTGATTGGGATGATACTCTGCCGGCTCTAAATTCAGACTAGAGAAGGTCTCCCCAACAAGCCATTGAACTTATCTGGACAATAAGATGCTGGACTCTATGCTTGGTATATGCTTGCAATGAGGGAATCTCAACTGAACTTGAACTGTGGTTATGCAACAAGGCGGAGGAATCCACCATGGGGGGAGGGTTTGGGGAGGGGCGAGGAGAATTCCAGTACCTATAAAACTGTGTCACATAATGCAATGTAATTAATAAAAAAAAGAAAAAAAAAGAAAATTAAAAAAATATTATTTTGGAAAAAATTTACTTTAGGACTGAATATATACATATATAAGTACATAAACATGTTTATGTATATTTGAAATTCACAGAAAATAACCATTATGCAAAAATTATTCATGAATTTCACATTTTTGAACAAAAATAATTTATTTATTTTCCAATAATGAACTCCTTTGTATATGTATCCATGTGTGTATGTGTAATTTTTGTTATAAAAATCCAATACGTAAAATGCAACTAATTGAAAATGATTAAAAAATTTTGAAATCACTAGCATAAACTATATATCAAAATTTTTTGTTTATTTAAGTTTCAGTTCAGAAGTAACTTAAAGGCATCTCTACCATTGAGTACCAACATTGTACCCATAAAAGGAATTCTACATTAAAATGTATTAACTTAGCTTGTGTAAAATACAAATATTTGATTTGAATAATTAATAGTTTGTAATAAGGTAATTCCTCAAAATTTGTTCCTGCTCTTCAGAATATATCAGTTTTAATGCACAGAATTTATAACTTCGGAAACGATCTGTGCTTTTCTTAAGTAAAATGTAAGGAGTTATTACCTTTAATTCTAAAATCATGATGGGCAAAATCATTAATTTTTGGACAAATACTAAGTTTTGAGTTTGTGTCAGAACAATAAATTCAGTCAGATTTCTAATTCATACACTTTTTTATTTATTTGAATTTTACTGTTTGTTACAAAAGAGAACGGATTGAAAACTTATGCAGGGCACTGCTAAGGATGGGGGCAGAGTAGAAGGGAAGAGAGGATGAGAAATTCCTGCCTTCTCTCCTGTGTCCACTTGGAGGATGGAGATGAAGACAGCGTGCTGCTCCTTGTTGGCAGGCCACAATGGCAGCGCCAGGGAACAGAGATGGAATCTTGATGCTGGCCTCAAGGGCCTTAGTAGAGCTGGGTGGGTGGTGGTAGATTTGTTTGGGGGTGTTACTTGAATGGTAGATGAGGAAGACTGACATAGAGGGGGAAGGTGTGTGCCCAGCCCATGTCCCTAGCTGGCTGATTACCTTCATCATGCTGACTTCATCAGACAGCTTCATTGGGTGATTGGTGACCTATTGCACCTGTACTCACAGGGGCCCTGCATTGTTCTCTGTGTAAGTTCTAAGGCCACTGGGTTCTGCAATCAACTGTTTCATTTAAAATAATGAATTAGCATTTGTTTTGCAGTTTTATTTAAGTAAATTATCTTAAATTTAAAGAACGTGACGAAAACTTAAACACTTACGAGGGTATTTCAAAACCGTGGAAAATAGAATTAAAATGCAACATGTGATTTCAAAGAAATTTTAAGCACCCTTACATTTATTTGTTTTTCTGGGGTTTGACTTAATGTTAACTCTGCTCTAATTCTGATTTTCTAGAAAAGTGATTTACTGATGGGTAATGATTATTAATAAAGTATTCTTTGCTATATATTTTAAATATTCTAATATTGAAATTACAAGGTTGATTCTGCAATTCTTTAACTATAATTTATTTTGGATGCTTAATTGGCAAACGTGAGAATTTGGTCAATAGCAAATGAGTTGAGGAAAATGCCACATGGCATTAACTATGTAATAATTACATTTTTAAATTGTAGTCAGTGACTCACAGTTTTCAGCAACTGCCAAGTTCTTCAGAATCTAAGAGAATATCTAAACCAAAATGCCTATTCACCAAGAAGTCATTGTGGAAAAAAACATGCAATTTCTTAGAGTTTTCATCCTTCTAGTGCACAGTGGCCATTTCCCTCCAATATGTTAATTTCCTGTGCATACTTAAAGATCAAATATTTAATGATATTTACATGTAAGTTGCTGTGAATTTAGTTCATAGTAGAATAACTTTAAATAACATGTGTGGAAGACCAATTCTAAACATGGACGTAGCCGCACCGCTTCACTGTGCTGGCCATGTGCCCCAATTTCCCGTGGTAAGTGCAGTTTCATAAACAGAGCATTTGGAAATCAAAATAATGAAACTGTGATGGTCAGGGCATATCTTGAAATAATAGATTTACTTATTAGTTCTTTGTATCCAGCTATGAGTTCTGAAAGAAAATGAACATTATTTCTAATTGGGTTGACTGAATACACACACACATGACCCCATGGTGTCTACAGCTAAGGCATGTGTGACTTTATAATAGATGCTTAAGTACAATGTTTCTAGTTAAAATTGTGTAAAAGTCATTTAAAAATGACATTCAAGGACAAATTTCCATTTTGTTTTCTTTTTCTCCTTGTCATAGAGCAACATAAAACAGAAAATGCTGCAGGACCTTACATTTACTTACGATTTTGATGTAAGTACACACTTGTACATTATGAGTGGGAAAAAAGGTGACAACTAAATTTTGGAAGATATGAAAATATAACAATATCATTTAGTTTTTTTAAAGGGTCATTGTAGAAATTATAGGAACTAACTGAAACTAATATATGTATAAGCATACTTTATACAGATACAAATAAAAATAAATTAGAAACATATGACCAAGACGTTTCCTCTAGGAAAAAAATATGAGAATATTTGTACTTACTAAGATTTGTAGGAAGTTGAAACTTACCCAAGAGTCATTAATTATAAAACAGAGTGTTTCAATACTTCTGTTAATGTATCACAAATACAAACACCTGACCCATTATTAGCTTTTTCTTTATAATAAGCCACCCAAAATCTAGGCCTTAAAACAATCTTGTTTCTAGTCTACATTCTATATGTTGACAATTGTTAACTTCACCTGGACTTTTTCTCCTGATGAAAATGTGCAGCTGACATTGGCCATACATTTCTCTTGATTAATACATCATGTAGCACTGAATGGTTTATAGATACAGCTCAGAAACCTAGAATGAAAAAGACTTCATTCCAGAAAGATAGACATAGGTTATTTCATGTGAAGTTGAAGTTATTAGAGTATCAACAAAGCAAGCCCGAGTGATCCAAAGTGCTTAGTTTCTATTGTTGTCAAGTTGCTAATTTGCAAGCCAAGTCTTGGGCTTCAGGCTGCAGAAGGTGTGTGAACGTTTCATCAAATTGTATGGTTGTTGGAGGTATTGGAGCAGCAGTTGGCAGTTCTAATTGATCAGGTTCATGTCTCGTGACCTTGGAGAAGTTATGAGCATGGTCCAAGAAGAATGCATAGAGTGCTTTCTTCAAAGAAACAGAGATAGTCTGTGTAAGTTGGCAGCTGAATGGAGAACAGAGATAGGACTCTAAACCAGGAACTCCGTTACGTTTGGCCAACCGCTAGCATAGCTTTATTGCCCTTGGGGGCCCAGCATGGTCGCCTAATAGCTAAATGCCTTGCACACCTGGGATTCAATATGGGTGCTGGTTCATGTCCTGGGTGCCTCACTTCCCAGCCAGCTCCCTACTTGTGGACTGGGAAAGCATTCTTGGGACCCTGAGCCTGCGTGGGAGAACTGGAATAAGCTCCTGGCTTCTACCTTTGGGTTGGTTCAGCTCTGGCCATTGCGGCCACTTAGAGAATGAATCAGTGGACGGATGATCTTTCTCTCTGTCTCTCCTCTCTGTAAAAATGCCTTTCTAATAAAAATCAATATATCTTTAACAAAAATGTTCTGAGAAAAACTTCACCCGTGATGTTATATTTTTGTAAATTGTGTTTTTTTTCTGAACTGTGACACTGTGAAAATATATACTTTGCATAAACATGTTGGATTACTTCCTTCATTTAGTAATTTTTTCTCCAGATATAAAGGAAATACTTGTCAGTATAATTAACTGAAGTATAAATATTAAAAAATGAAAAACTTAAGACAGCTTTAAGCCACCTATCTTGTATTACCCTGAAGCTAAGCAGATACCCCTTTTAAATAGAGCATAAAGCAGTTTTTTAACTCGTGAAATTGATTTATTTGAGTCGCTATAACAAATGCCAAAGACTTGATGGTTTAAATGAGAATCTTGAAGGAGGGAGCACATTTAGTCGGTTGGTTAAGACACCTACTGACATATTCATATCTCCTGTGACTTTCCAAGTTCCTTTCCTGGATCTTCTCTCAATTCAAGCCTTCTGTTCATGTGCATGCTGGGGGACAGTAGAAGACGGCTTGAGTGGTTAGAACCCTGTCATCTGTGTGAGACACAAAGACTGAATTCCCTGCTCTTGGCTTCAGCTTGTCCCTGTCTTAAAAGTTGTAGATATTTGGGTCAAAATATAGAGGAGGGGAACACTCCGTCTTTCCCTGCATTTGCCCTTTAAACAATTTTTGATAAATAATCTTTTTAAAATTTAAAAAAAAAGAACATAATTTTCTTTGTCAAAATTCGTAAGACCCGGAATGACACCAGGGATTCTGTAATCGGGAGCTCTTTTCTCAGGCCAGCTGATGGCTGCTGTTTCCATGAGTCCTTCCGAGTCTGTGCCTTCCTGGACTCACACACTTTGCATCTGTAAATCTTAGAAGGGTTTGGGCCCTGCGCGATAGTGTAGTGGTTAAGGTCCTTGCCTTGAATGTGCCAGGATCCCATATGGGTGCTGGTTCTAATTCTGGCGGCCCTGCTTCCCATCCAGCTCCCGGCCTGTGTCCTGGAACTGCAGTCCAGGACGGCCCAAGCCTTGGGACCCTGCACCCGCGTGGGAGACCCGGAAGAGTCTCCTGGCTTCGGATTGGCTCAGCTGCAGCCGTTGCGGCTGCTTGGGGAGTGAATCATCAGAGGCAAGATCTTCTTCTCTCCTCTCTGTATATCCACCTTTCCAATAAAAAAAAAAAAAAAAAAATCTTAAAAAAAAAAATCTTAGCAGGATTAGGCCTCCAGTTATTTCCTTATAGGACCTGTCTTCAAATACAATGACAGTAGACATCAGTGATTCTACTTGTGGATTGTGGGAGGACACAAGTAATTTGATTTTAACATTCTAGAATACAAAATAAGAAAATGATGCAAAATCTATCATGCAGTCACTGAAACCCAAAAATTCTCAACGTGGCTTAGTATTATATAATGATTATCCTATCACAGTCATCATTGCTCTAGCACTGGTGTTAGAACAGGTAAATGAAGTGACAAGATGCCCATATTCAAAATTGTTCATAAAAAATTACCAATTAGCACAATTAATTAATATAAATGGTACAAAGTAAAGAACAAACTATGATTGTGGTTGATTCCACTCTTTTGTCTAGCAGTGGGTCGTACATAAACCTGGAAGACAGTCATCACAAGGAAATAAGCACATTCAAAACTTGAAATGACACAAGACAAAAAAATTCTCTGTGCACTTTTAAGTGGAAAATGGATATAGTTACTTAATAAAGGCATGCTCTTGAATGAAGGGAAGAACGTAAGTGGTAATTAAAATGAGCCCGAGCTACACACACTGCTGGGATGTTGTAGATATACGTGCTTAGAAAGGGGGAAAACGGAGTCGGAGGAGCTATGTGAAATTGAGCAAAGATGTGATGTTGTTGAATGCAATCTGAATTGAGTCAAACTCAACAATCGTCTGTCATTTGTTTGAGAGCCTCTTTATCACATATTCTTTGAAATTGGATTTGGTATTAAGATTAACTATACATAATGGGTTTTTTATAGAACCTACAGGATAATTGGCTGAGAGAATAATTCTGAGCTATCAGTGATCAACTAAGCTCAGAAATTTTTCTTTTAGAGACAAATTGAAATGATGGCTAGTTTTGTGCATATTAAGCATCTCAATATAAGCCCAAATTTTTCAGAATGCTCAATACCCTTTGATTTCTCAAAGGGAAAAAAGCCTTTAATGACTCACTCTACATTTTATTAAGCATTAGTTTCCTGGGAACTAACACATTATACATAACTCTCAGGTTTTATTTTTCACATTGATTATTCTAATATTTGCATATTGTGTTTTACACATGAATGTTTAAATTTAGAAGATTTTAGATACTTTTAATTCAAGCAAACAAAATGTCACCAATTCTTTTTCACGCATGTTATGTCAAACAGGTTTGTCTGTTGATTTATTTTCACATTTAAAAAAATAGCTATGTATTTATTGGAAAGAGTAGATTGATGGAGAAAGAAAGAGAAATAGAGGTCTTCAACCCTCTGACTTATTCCAACAAGCAGGGCTCAGCCAGGTCTCATCCGGAGCCAGAGGTTTCCAGCGCCTCAAAAGTGCCCAGGTCAGCGTCAGGGACGTCCTCTGAATCTGTCTTCTGGTGATGTCTTCACTGCTCTCAATTGTGTCTGTCATTCCATATTGTGGGCTATTACTACACATTCTTGGTCTTTCCAAAGTAAGGCAGGAAAGGGAATGTGTTGTAGGATCTATACCAAGGCCTCCGCAAGCTAGATGCATATTACAGACATGTTAATTTCCAGAATTCAGTCACATAGCCTCAGCTGCAACGAATGAACCAATGTTGAAACATCTCGGGACTGGCATCATTGCACAGTGATTGTAGCATCTGCTTGCAATGCCAGAGTCTCACATAAGAGCTGGTTCAACTCCTGGCTGCTCCAATTTGTGTCCCTGCCAATGCACCTGGGAAAGCATTGGAAGGCAACCGAAGCGCTTGACCTGGCACCCACATGGGAAGAGCAGAGTTCTTGGCTAATGGCTTCTGCTAGGCTTAGCCATAGACATTATGGTTATTGGAAGTGAGACAGTGGATGGGAGATTCCTCCCTCTCTCTCTCTCTCTCAGTAATTCTGCCTTTCAAAGACATTCTCAGAAAAATCTGGTCTTGTGATCAGGTGGAGAAAACAAAACAAGAAGTAATAAAAAACAAACAATGTGTTGTTGCAAAAGGGTTGAAAACATAAAGCAGTGCTGACTTTGTGTGCCTTGTTCAGCACATGTGCGATAAGGGGGGAGACATGCAGAGATGGAGAGAGAGGGAACGGGTACCACGCAACATTTACTATGATTGTTACTCTCCTTTTTTAAAACAAAACAAAACAAAACAAAACAAAACAAAACAAAACAAAACAAAACAAAAACACCTTTTTGATGCTTGCAGATTCCAGAAGCCATTCTCCCTTTGAAAACACGGCCCTTTATCTGGCTTTATCCAGAATATTAATGTAGGAATAGCTGAAATCCTTGATGCTATATTATATTCACTTTTCACAATCCTGATATTCTACATAAATAATCCTCAAGTATTGATAGCCTCCAAGCTTTTTCATATTTTCCTCTGAAAATTGGTCTCTGATATTTATTCTTTGTATTCATTATGGAAGACCTGTTGTTTATTATTAGGTTTTCTACGTAAATTTGAATTTCTTTCTTCCTGATATCTTTTCCTTTCTACCTGAAAAAAATCATTAAATAATTCTTCATTACATGCTTATTTTATTTTATTGTTTTAAAGGTTTATTTATTTTTATTAGAAAGTCAGATATACGGATAGAAAGAGAGACAGAGAGGAAGATCTTCTGTCCATTGATTCACTTCCCACATGGCCGCAACGGACGGTGTTGTGCTGATCTGAAGCCAGGAAACAGGAACCTTTTCCATGTCTCCCACACAGGTGCAGGGTCCCAAAGCTTTGGGCCATCCTCGACTGCTTTCCCAAGCCACAATCAGGGAGCTGGATGGGAAGCAGGACTACTGGGATTAGAATATGAGCACATATGGAATTCTGGCGCATGCAAGGAGAGGACTTTAGGTGCTAGGCTATCGTGCTGGGCCCATAGCATGTTTGTTTTCTTTTCAACTCTTAAAAATCCTCTACCTTCCACTACTGATTGAGGCAAATACAACACCATTATTAAAAGTCTGAATAACTTAAATTCAGAACATTTGTCTTATTTGGCTACAGTCTATAATTTTTGTGTATACTTAAACAATTAAGCAATTTTCCTTGTGTACCCTCTCATCTACTGAAAAAAAGCAGTTCTATCTCTAAATAAATTCTCTAAATATTAAATGTTTTTACTGTGACTAAGTAGATATTTTAAATTACCAAAAGTATAATTTAAAAGTAATTTTCAAAATTCTGTTGTTATGCATGCATATCTCCTTAATAAATCATTTAGTTAATGTTTGCATTCAAGCACATTAATGCACTCTCTTATCCTCTTTGACCACATATATGAGAAGATACATTTTGTGTAATTTTTAAATCTGTCCTCTTTACTAGATCTAGTTGAAATCTCCTTTTAAGCATAAAAATGACACCATAGTTTTCATTTTTCATTCACACAAATGTTTGATGATACAGATATATAGAACATGATACATTTTGGTCCTGAATTCTAATTTTTTTGAAGTGTCATGTAAAATTTTCATACATTCCCAGCCTCTCTAAAGCTGTCTTTACTGTGATGACTACTCTGCCGGACAGAGGGGAACCCAGCAGAAAGCACACGTGTTCGTGTCACACAGAAGTCTCCTTGTCTCATTTTGCCTTTTAGAACTTGACATGATGACAAAGACTTTTTCAAAACTCCGTTTCCTCCTGTGAAGTGCATGAAGGCAGAACCTTGTCTTTCTTGTTCCCTGCCATGTCCCAATGGTCTTGTACATCGTCTGTCACATAGAAATTACTTTGGATGAATGAGCAGATAAAATTTATTCAGGAGTTGAAGCAATGACCTTCCAACGGACAAGGCTTGTCAGTAGGCTCAGCCCAGAACATGATGTCTTGCCCCTGGAAGATGACATGCAGAGCTAAAACTCTTATGTAACTTACTCCATTTCAGGCTGGAGAGGAAGGCAGTTTTTTTTTTTCTAATTAATTGATACTTACACTTCATGACTTCCTTGTGTTGGAGACATCCACCACTGAATTGCAATGATACCAGTATTCCTATGCTTTCTTCTGGGAACGAGGTCAGTCTCTTTCAATTTTTGTGTCCGTCGCTCAGACTCATCACGAGACTAAAAACAAAAAGTATCACAAACAACTATTCACAATGCATAAATATTGACAGTAGCCAGCTATATCGCTGGTTTGTGCACTTATTACAGTATACTTTCTAATGAGTGTTTAGAGTATAGCTTTTTGCTTAAAACAAGGGAAACTGGAAAATGCGTGCAGTATTTGATGGGAGCAGCCTCACAAACCTTGTTTGCTGTGTTTCTGGATTACATCCAAAGGCCAGGGGATGAAACGAGCTGTTCATGTTTAGCAGGTTAAGTCCTTCCTTGACATGCTTGTATCTGATGTCCTTGTGCCTGGAATCATGTTCCATAGTTTTCTTATCTAGTTTCCCTTAAGATGGCAGATACTGGTTCAAAAATTTAGGTCCCTACTATTCCAGTAGGAGGCTAAGATAGAGTTCCTGGTTTCTGACTTTTACCTGGTCTGTCATTCAAGGAAGAAGCCAACATGTGGTAGATTTCTGTTTCTTTCTGCAACCAAGAACCACACAGTTTTAGGAGAAAGTTAACTAATTTTCAGCTGGATTCCTTCCTTCTCTTAACTGCGCACTTCAGTCACTTGCATCCCATAGACTGCACCCCAGTAATGCAATTTGCTGATCTCACAAGGAATAGCTACTTAGCATCTCACTGTTTACATGCAATATAGGTCTGCATTGTCCCCTGACTTCACTATAGCAGGTTCTGGCAATAAGAAAAAAAAAGTAAACAAAAGTAAAAAAAAAAAAAAATCCAGGTTCTGCACAAAGTGAGGCCAGAAAAATCAGCGGGGAACTGGGCCCCACTGATAGTCACATGTTCCACACAGTTTAAAGTCACAGCTGGTACCACCCCAACCCTGGGTACCACTGCAACTGTGAGTGCGAGAAAGGCGGAGCAAAGGCGCGGCCACGACATAGGATCACAGATGGTCAGGGTAGAAATGTATGGCGCTGGCTGCGGAGGCCGTGGCAGGAGCTCAGAGTGGGAGCTGGAGAATGAAACTAGTCGGAGGCAGAGGCACAATCGCCACAACCACTGAACGACATTAGCAATGTAGGTGTGCAGACCCATGGAACACACAGCTTAAAGGTAAAACTGGCCTGAGAAGAATCAACTAATCAGAATTGCAATGACTGGGCCCGATGTGGTAGCCTAGCGGCTAAAATCCTCGCCTTGAAGCACCGGGATACCATGTGGGTGCCAGTTCTAATCCCAGCAGCCCCGCTTCCCATCCAGCTCCCTGCTTGTGCCTTGGGAAAGCAGTGAAGGATGGCCCAAAGCCTTGGCACCCTGCACCCTGCACCCTGTGGGAGACCTGGAAGAGGTCCTGGATCCTGGCTTTGGATTCGCTCAACTCCGACCATTGCTGTCACTTGGGCAGTGAATCATCAGATGGAAGATCTTCCTCTCTATCTCTCCTCCTCTCTGTATATATCTGACTTTGTAATAAAAATAAATATATCTTTCAAAACAAGAATTGCAATGACCAAGATAAGAGTGACAAGCCCCTCTGAGGGAAGATACTGATGCCCGCAAAGGAATAAAAGACTGTTACAGCCTCAGAATTAGCTGATAAGGACATCAAGGAACTGCCAAATGAAGACTTTTAAATAATCATAAAGGTCGTTAAAAACAGTGCGAAGCAGATACAGGAACTCAAGAAATTTTACAAATATGCTCCATTGGAAACAGCAGCATTGAAGCAAAATCAAGCTGAAATATTAGGAAAGAAGAAGTCAATGGAGCAAATAACATGCAATGAAAAGTTTCAATAATAGAATGAGAGAGGCAAAAGAAAGAATTTTGGAGCTAGAAGTAACCGCCCACAAAAATGCCCAGTCAGAACCCTGGAAGAGAAATTGAGCAAAGCGAAGACAACAATCCAAGAATTCAGCAACACATTCAAACATAAGGGTCGTAGGAATTGTTGAATGCGTAGAAAGGGGAGCTGCATTGAAAAACATGGTTAATAAAACTATAAATGGTAACTTTCCCAATGGTGAAAGACAGGGGACTCCAATTGCTTACATATGTTAATAAGGGATTATACTACTATAATAATTTAGGGAAATGATGGGAGGCAGTTAAAAGGAAGGAGGCAGACAATAGAGGAGGACACTATGCCTACAAAACCGAATCATGAAATATAATAATAGAAATTAAATGAAAAAAGTGTTCATGCATTTTGGCCCTCAATGGCTGGTGAACTTCCCACTTTTTGCTAGGCACACTGCCAGTTTCTTCTCAATTCACTGTCATGCTAGGACAAGATTATCTGAATAGTATAGCCTTTATATTTTGCCTTTGATTTCTTACTACAGCACACTTCTATCAGGATGATCATCAAAAAATGCACATCCGATCTTGGCATTTTCTGCCTGCCTTCTTCTAAATCTTCATGTCTGAGTGCAATTGACTAAACAGCTTTCCTTAACTTGTTTCCCTTAAAAACGGAGCCACCACTGCATTCAGAGTAGCTCTTCCAGTCAAACACATGCAGGATGGGGATGCGCATCCTCCTTTCCCCTAGTTTCACTTTTAAAAATAAGATGATATGGAAAACAGCTATGATCCAGGAACTTCACTATTTCTTGGGGATTTTGACACTGTTATGAGGATAGGAAGCATATGCTGAGACAGAAGGGAGGGCCACAGAAAAGGAAACAGAGTCATTGGTGACTATTGAATAGTCACACCAACCCTAGTCTGGTTTGCATTACACTTCTTTGAGTTGACAGAGAAGAAACATAAGCGATAGATGTTCGCATCCAGTTCATTACATGAAGCTCAATATAACCCTGATGTCAGGATTAGTTACATAATTCATAGGAAAAAAGTCTCAAAACAAAAAGGCAGAATCCTTTTATTTTTTTTCCAAGAATGATTGAGATGTAAAAGGCGGAGGCATCTGAGCTATGCCTTTAATGAAGTACAGCTGCTCCTTAAGGGAGACTCCTTGGTAGATTGCATAGGTGGAGAGTCAGTCCGTCCCAAAGGATCGCTCTATGGGAAATCTCGAAATCCTAAGCCTGTTTTACCAGCGTCTTACTATTCTGACACCTGTTGCCCTTCCAGATTTCTCTTCTGCCACTTGCAATCTGCGATGTAAATGTACTGACCCTTACAGTCCAGGGAAATGCATATATGGCACACCATCACACCATGTATTTTTTCTTTTTTTTTTTTTTTCACCCATACAATTTTTTTAACAAAGGATGCCTCTGTTCCCTGAATTTTTCATCATCAAGAATACTTTATCCTGAGGGAATTCCACAACTTTATAAGCCAATGTTAAATGTTCTTAATAGATATGTTTATGAAACTTTTTCAACGCATGCACTTACATCATGTATCACTGCTATTTACTTGTTTCTAATTGCACTGTAATTCATATGAATCAAGCATGTCCTCCTTGCTTAACTTCATAATCTCAGCATCCAACACAGAATACGGAATGCAGATGCTGTTCAAAGATTTACTGTCAGACATTGAATGAGGGATGCTTTTTAATAAATGAAAAAATCTGAATCCATTTCTTGGAAATTACTATATATTGTATTCCTGAGACAGAAAAATTTTTGATAGTGAATCAGTGAGTAAAACAGACAAAAATTGTTAGCTCTTGGGAAGCAGTGCTCTGGGTATCAAGAATGGAAAATTGGGGCTCGGCGGCATGGCCTAGCAGCTAAAGTCTTAGTCTTGAACGCCCCGGGATCCCATATTGGCGCCGGTTTTAATCCCGGCAGCTCCACTTCCCATTCAGCTCCCTGCTTGTGGCCTGGGAAAGCAGCCGAGGACGGCCCAGAGCTTTGGGACGCTGCACCCGTGTGGGAGACCCTGAAGAAGTTCCTGGTTCCCGGCATCGGATTGGCGCAGCACCAGCTCGTTGTGCTCACTTGGGGAGTGAATCATCGGAGGGAAGATCTTCCTCTCTGTCTCTCCTCCTCTCTATATACCTGCCTTTGTAATAAAAATAAATAAATCTTAAAAAAAAGAATGGAAAATTGTATTATCAGTTGTAGCATTCATCATCTAGATTCACACAGCCTATGTAACATCGAACATCTAGCACAACAATCCTGGGTTACACCTCTAACGTGGTGTATAACTAAAACAAAAGCAAGGTTCCATGTTTTACGTTCTCTAGTGTTTAGGCAAGCATTATTGGCATTTCACACAAGTTGTGCTGTGTGTGTAGATTAATATATGGTGACCTGTGTAAATCCAGGACAGCTGGTGAGACGAATGACAGTCCCTAGTCCTTCCTACCCATAAGTTCCAAATATTATCAATTGCAGATCTTCAAAAAAAAAAATCAGTTCAGCTAGTTAATAACTTACCTTGAAGAAAGGTAGGGTCACAGTCCTTTTTGTACAGGTGTTTGTGATGACCACTTTATAAATATAACTTGACTGTTTTAACAATATAAATCAGTAAGGAGCATATGAGTTACTAGATTTGTTCTACTATGATGAGACTTTATTCTAGCTAGAAAACGTAGAATCTTTCTATCAATTAAACAAAGCACCAACGTCCCAGACTGACTGGAATGCTTGATAACATGCCAAGCTCTTCCAGAATTCAATTTTTGTTCATCACAGAGTAAGTGTCCAGTGCTTGTGTGCCTGCGAATGCTGGGTGACAGGCGGGGGGCAGCAGGAACGAGTTTTGATTGTGTCTGGTTCTCACTTGGTGATGTACAGAAGGAACTTTGTTTTATTTTTTAGGTGACTATATCATTCATTTCCTTTCATTTTGTTCATCTTTTAGCTACCTGAATTGGTGACTCCCTCTCCTCACCCCCTTCTCTCTGCCTCCATGCAATATTCCTTCTTTTTTATATAAGCCTTTGACTTCCACCACTCTGATACTTCTATTCATTTGACATCTTTTCCCTTTCTATAGAAAACTCAGAAAACGGCATCTTTTTGGAAGCCCCTTCTACCTGCCTTTTTGGTTACTGAAGCTCTTTCTTACTGATTTCTTCTTGTTTGGGGATTATTCTTTGCTAGCCCACTTGCCACTGCCTTTTAGTCAATCACCCTGGAACATAATCCTACTGTATGGTCTTTCTTGTTTTCCCTGCTTGTTCCATTTAACACATTTATTGTGAATCAAATTTTTAAGCAAGTTAGTGTTTTATAGAAAGAGTGTGAGACTTGGACCAACAGGGAGCTATTTTTAAACTGGCTTGCTTCTTACTACCTGTGTGGTCTTAGACAAGTAATTGGCCCTGTGTGGGTTTCATTTTTCTTTTCAGTGAATGGAGATGGTAATAACTCCCTTATGGGACTTTTGCCAGAATTAGAGATAATAAAGCTACAGTGTCAGATTGGTAACTGGAGCTCCACAATAGAAAGTGCTTCTTGTCATTTTGTTCTTACAACAGCTGCAGTAGGATTACAATATTCATCAGCACAGACTTTTAAAATTGTCTTGATCCATTTTTCCTTCCAATCTAGATCCTTGAGCTGCACAGCTGGGCTTGCTACTATTTTAAATTCACATATTTTAGGGCAGAATTTACCGAGAGACATTTAATCCAAATGTTACATTTAATCATCTTTTCACAAATAAACATTAGAATATACTAATCCTTTATATTAAAATATGAAAATAAATGATAATTACACCATTATACTTTTGGATTCTTTTATTTGTCAAGAATCAGTTACAATCCTATCCTTAAATATACTTATATTAGCAACCATTTTTGAAACACTGTGTTAAACTTTTATTCTACTTTTTGAACTGAAAGTCAATATGCTTACTATTCTGTTAGAAACATAATGACATTATTTGTGAAAGCTAGATCACAATCTCCTATTAGATATAGCTATTATTATGAGAGGTTTTCTATTGTCTCGAGACTGAATTTTGAATTTTTGTAATTTAAAAACCAGAAGTACACTTAATATATTGCAGAGATCGGTCCTTCCAGAAGAGATATTGAGGCTCTATGGGCTAGTGTACAACATTAACTCAGTAATGCAAGAAAATAAACCATCGTTTCTTATGCCTCTCTCAACTCAGAAGGGAGCCAAGTTTCTTTTGAAATTCTTCTGCCACAAAGACAGCTGTGCCCATGTGGGCACAATTCTTGATCATTTGTCAGGGCTAATTCTCAAACTGAATCACTTCAGTAGAGAACCAAGCTGTTCACATTGTCTAGTGTTGGACACACCAAACCCTTTGTGTGTGTGTCTCTCTCTCTCTTTCTATCTCTCTTCATTACATATTTGTTAGATTCATTTGAAAGGTAGGACGGGAAAGGCTGGGACAGAAAGGGAGCGTAAGAGTGAACGTTCTTTCATGTCTGGGTTCACTCACAAAACAGCTGCTTGAGACAGAGCTGGCCACACCCAAACCAGGAGCCTGGAACATGTTCTGGGTTTCCTCATGACTAGTGACAACCCAAGCACTTGCGACATCTTTGTTACTATGCCATGCCATAATCGAGGAGCGAAGTAGCGCATCCAGGACTGGAATTGGTGTTTTGGTGAAGTATGGAGCTCATGCATTACAATGTCAGACTCCTCTCCTGACAAAGGAACTTTTGAAAATATAACTTTGATTTTTTTCCCCAAATGACATCTTTGATAAGTAGGCAGCCACAAACTAGGGATAATCACTAGAATTTTTGGCACATTGTTCTTCAATAGATGCTATTTTCTATAAAGCACACTTATTTGAGTGCATAGTCGTTGGCCAGAAAATCACTCAGGTTTGCTTTTTTTAAAAAAAACAGAGCCTATTTTCTCACATGACTGAACTAGAAATTTAAGATCGACATGTCAACATGAGCAGGTTGTGTTGAGAGTTCTCCTTTCTCGTTACAGACAATGGCTTTGTCCTATCGTCGCATAGGAGTGAGAACAAATGATCTGTGTGGTGTCTCTTTTTATATAGGAATTAGTCCATAACAAACCCTGCTAAGGTGATCTCACCTAACCCTACTGACTTCCCCAAACCTCAACTTCAAGTGCTATCTTATTGGGAGTTAGATCTTCAGCATGCACATTTTCAAAGCACACACATATTCACTCCATCCTTGCTACCATATTATCAATAAAACGAAACATCTGAGCCAGTGTTCAGGTGGTTTATCATACTTTCTGTTCTCAGGCAGTATTCAGCAAAGGCCTGGGTTCAGTTAACAAAATGCTTCCCAGCCTTAAATGTCACTAGCCATTTGTGAGAATACAGTGAGGGTAATTCCCCTGAGTATCCCAACTGTTGTAGATCCCACTCGGGGAAATGTGTGGCACATCAGGCTAATCCTCCACTTGCACAGCCAGCATCCCACATGGGCACCAGTTCATGTTCTGGTGCTTCTCTCTCAATCCAACTCTCCTACTAACAGCTGGGGAAAGCTTCAGTAGATGGCTCGATTCCTGGGTCCTTGCATCCAGTTGGGAGATCCAGAGGAGGCCACTGGCTTCAAATTGACTCAGTCCAGCCAATGTGAAATAGATGGAATATCTTTCTCGTATTTTCTCTGTAAATTTGTTTTTTTTTCAATAACAACAAAAAAATCTTTTAAAAAAGTTTCCCCCAAGGGGTCTGCATATGACATCATGATTGTGTGTTTTGTGTGGAAGCCAAAGCTCAACTCACTTGTCCAAAGTCACGGTGGGCTTCACCTTACAGGAACCTAAAGGAAAATTTTGAGTGTGGAAGGAAACACTAATGGTAGACTATGAAGTTTTCTTCATGGATGTTTCTATCAGGATAACTAAATCATTAATTATACATATCCTAAAAGTGGGTATCTCTACTGTGAACAACATCCTGTTAGAAAAATTGTTTTAAAATGGGTTCCCAACCTTAGCAGGAGGAATGCCATATGATGGTGTCTTTACTGATATTTTACTGTTAATACATACTTCTAAGTTTTCTTCTTGTAATGCAAACCTCATTATCCTCGCTTTTTAACTTTTTAACAATCTTTTGTCCCACTCATGCCTTCTATTGGTATTCTCCATTTGCCTACAAACTCTATTATCCTATTATTGCATTTTCATTTTTTTGTCATTCTTTCTTTCTACTCCCGTAGCTTTACCCTACAAACTAGACCCATCCAATGTTGATATGTTGATAGTTATACCATTAGTTCCTTTTAACCCCAGCATCTATCCATGCTTGTTATGGCAATTTCATTTTGATGTTTAGCCATCTCAGGTAGCTACTGTATTTCTGTGTAATAGATGGTATGACCTAAAGTCATTCAATAACAAAGTGACAAAATCCTTAATTTGAAGCTGTGGCTTAAACATTATTTGTTTTGCACTGCTCCTCTTGTTCACATATATTTTATAAAGTAAACTAGGTTTACCCTTGCTCACGATGCAAAACCACTTCCCCTTTCCTGGAGAGGCAAGCTTGAATTTTTTTTCACGGGTTAAAGGGCCTCTATGACAGAGGCCTACCATAGGTTTCCCATCACCTGCAAATACCTTGGTTTTGGTTGGATTGTACTGAACCATGCATAGTCTTCTTTGTCTGACTTTGTACACATGGTGTTCTCCTAGCCTTTTCTCATCAACCTATAAACACTGACTCATATTTCTTTCGCTTCCTCCATCCTCTGACTTCCACCTAATTGGAATACCTTGCAGCATGTAATATTTTTCACATGGTATTTTCCTGTTACCTATTGTCCTAGATTTTGGGCTTTCTCATGATAAGAAAATATTTTTGTTAAAAACTAGATGCATGGGTCCAGCCCAGTGACCTAGCGGCTGAAGTCTTCGCCTTGAACACATCTGGATCCCATATGGGCACAAGTTCTAATCCCGGCAGCTCCACTTCCCATCCAGTTCCCTGCTTGTGGCCTGGGAAAGCAGTCGAGGACGGCCCAAAGCCTTGGGACCCTGCACCTGCTTGGGAGACCTGGAGGTCCTGGCTCCTGGCTTTGGATTGGCACAGCATCGGCTGTTGCAGTCACTTGGGGAGTGAATCATCAGAGGAAAGATCTTCCTCTCTGTCTCTACCCCTCTCTGTATATCTGACTTTGCAATAAAAATAAAATACATCTTAAAAAAAAAAAACAAAACAAAACTATATGTACTTCATTCCTTAAATAAGTATGTTTTTTGCTTGTGCTCTGCAATTTGTTAACCATGTTTTTGTTTGTATGCTTTTAAGCAAAACTGTTTCTTTCTGAATGTGTGTTCCTTTGTCAATGATGCCTATGCTAATATTCCCTGAGTTTTCTTAGTTATTGGAATTGTGGATCTCCATGCTATCATTTTATCCATCTCTTTCCCCATCTGGTTTGATGTAATCAGCAAAGAACAGTGAATGAAACCAAGACTGCTATGATGGTAACAAACAAGCTTTGTCTGAAAGCTCTCCTTCCCCATTGCCCGGGGATACTGAATTTATAGAAGTGGCTGCGTAGATTTTGCTCATGTGTGAGATGTCATAAGATCTTCTGACAAGTGATAGGATTTTCCTAAGAGAGAATATTTTAAACATTCTCCATGTTCTTAGCACAAGAAAGTTGGCTGACACAATGTTTTTAAAGAAATTCAGTGAAAGTTATGTGGTTCTTGCAATATAACGCATTGAGATAGGTGTAATTTCATGACAGTCTAGAAGCAAATATAAAGCATGGGCTCTTGATACGATTGATTTCCATTTTGCTCACTTCTATTCCCATCATTTCTGATCCAGAAACTCTTAAAAAAAGGTTTAATTATTCATTCGAAATGTCAAGATACTGAGACAAAACACTGAGATGCCTACTCTCTGGTGCATTCCCAGATGGCCACAAATGCCCAGGCTGGGCCCAACTGATGTCAGGACCCAGGGACATATTTTGGGTCTCGCAGGTGTGTGCAGGGGCCCAAAGATATGAGTCACCTTTTAATGCTATTTCAGGCACATTAGGAGGACAATGGATGGGAAATGGAGCAAACATGATATGATCCTTTACCCATATGGGATCGCAGTGTCACAGGCAGCAGCTTAATCAGCTATGATAAAACACCAGATTCTATCCCGAATATTTTTAACTCAGTTCTGTCAAATATGGGATTTTAAAAACATTTTTTAGAAGTGACAGATATTAATACTACTTTGGGGGAATTCTCTGAACCTTCTGTTACTGTCAGTTCCCAGCCGACAAATTTGAAACAGACTACATATACCTGTTTCTGCTTGCTGAGGCAGCAGTGCTAATTACTAGCTATGAGAACAAACATTTGAAAATTTTGATGCAAAAATAGAAGTTGAAAAATCAATGATTATTTTTCGGTCTTTGTATTATAATAAAGAAATTCCTACTAACGCATGGCTACTCTGGATGTCCCTTTAGGCATCACTGTTGGCATAATATGCAATTTCAACTGCAACAGGAAATTTTGTCCACTGAAACCACTGATATTAACCTTTAAAGTCTAGAAATAAGACAGTATTTAGTAGATGCTAAGATATATGTATTAGATTAATTAACAGAGTATAAATTTTTTGCTATCCAGTGAATGGAGTTAAAATTTAGAACGTTGAACTCATAGTTCAGTGTGATCTCTTTTGGCCTTTACTATCAATGAAGATGATAGTATATTTATAATATAAAGTGGGTTGGTTTTGTTAACTTTGAAGATTAGAGTATTGTTCTTCTGTGTACTCACTGTTTTCTCTTGGAAATAATCAAAGTAATAATTAAAAAGTAAATCAGTAGAAATAATAGTGTGTATCTGCCAGAGACCAGCTCCAACAGACTTGAGAGCTTGCAAAGGATGCTTGGATGGGCCAGAAGATAGGAAGTAACGTGGACCACTATGGCATGATGCTCATAATGCACAGCTCAGAAAAGCTGCCTTCTTTATTTTTACAGACATCATCACAAGCTTTTGAACAACATCCAACTGTTTCATTTTTACTTCATGGTTAAGAGAATACAAAAAGAATCCTAAGGAAAACACACTATTATTATTTTACTTCAAAGAAAACATTTTTAGCAAGCCATTACTCACTCAAACCTGCAGTTACGCGGCTAAAGCCAAGAACTCCTCGGTTGACAGCAAATGTGACAGTTGGTTTACTTATATCCAAAATCAATTTTCACTAAACATAACTAATATTACTTAAAATATCAAGAGTACAAGATTTAAAAAGAAAGTCCATAAATGAAAGGAATTTAAAAGGCATATATAATAAATTCTTTATTAAATCTTAAAATCAGTCATATATGAATTATCATTTCCTTCATCTAGTACTGATTCAATTGTTTTTATTCTTTTGTCAAAAGTCAGTGAAAAGGATCAGGATCAGGGCAACTCAGCCTTTCTATGAATGGAGGAGCTTTACAAAAAACATCTTTTTATGTTTTCAAACTATTTTCTTTCCTTAAATATAAGTGCCAATATAAGGCAGAAGTTTTGAACCATCTTTCTTTGGGGGTTCCCATTTGTCTCCCTTCAAAACATGTCCATATACATTCTGCCTTCCACGGTAAGAAGCCAAAATGAGTCATTTCATGTGTTGTAACAGTCTGAGGTTGCATGGTAAACAAACTCTTTGTGCTTCTATGATTGTCATCTGTTCCAGGATATTATCAAGATATTATCTTATGGAGAACATCATACATCTTAGAGTAAGTTCCAGGTTGAAAGTGGGCACACAGTAAGACACTTGGGGACAGTAATTGAGTATAGGCTCAATTGCTCTACTGTGTGCTTTTAGCTGTGTCTCAATGATTTAAGTTGCTAAAGAGCTTTTTACCATTGCATGATTGATATAATCAGTTTCTAGTATTAAATCAGTTACAGATATCATTTCACATTTGCAAGACAAACAACAACCTCTGGAGAATTCCAGGAAATATTGCACAAGTGATTGAGTGTTCATGCAATGAAGTGAGGCAGCAATGCTGGGATTAGAGAGATGTTGTTCTAGGCCTTGCCACACAGCCAAAAACTCCTGGTAGCCTTGCTAAGGGAGGAGCTGTGCTCATCATACCCCATGCCATCCGCCCCAACTGCATGGCTCCCAGAATGTATCTTCTCCCAGCGTGATTTAGAGAGTATAGTTTTTAAATACCGTCTTAAGAGCAACTGTGAAGAAGCCCCTTGGCAAATTGATATTCTACTCTTTTTCCTTGCCCTGTGCCATTTCCCCACCTACTAAATCCAATCCGTTCCCCTCATACGCTAAGCCTGGATCTAGACTGCACTCGATCCTGGAATGCTCAGGAATTTCCTTTTTAGTTTTGGTGTATGACGTTGTTCTTAAGACCATAAAACCATAAAATCATCCTAGAAGAAGACCGTCGAAGAGGAATTTCTGGATTGCAATTTCTTCGGAAAAAAATCCTTTGTAAAAATCTAAGCAATTCTTAATTTAAGTCAGATGATTTAAAATGTCAGCTATTGAAGTGTCAAAAATACCTTTTCAGCTTATTTAATATTTCATTAATTGAATTTAAAGGGGTTGTCTGGACATTGAGGACTGAGGGTCCCATCTCCTTCTGCCAATGAATGTTAGAGCATGGCCAAACCTTCTGTTATCTCTTGCTGTCTGTAATCTGACCAGCTGTCACAAAGTGTTGTCAATTTGGCTTGACAAGTAGTGAACTGCCTCAGAAGCCTTATGTTGTAGCGAGCTGGCAAAACAATTAGAGTAGCAAGAGTTAGGAAGAAAAAAAAAAATCTATGTGTAAACCCTTTTTTAAAACTCTCCAGTGCACTACACATTTTTTTTTCGTTCCCCATAATTGAACTTGTCATGACTTACTGTTTCCAGTGCTTAGTGAGAATGTCTTCATTTAACTCATGTTTCTTTTTTCATTGATTCAGAATGTAGGTCTTAGGGACATTAAACACGACAGCTTTCTGGAAAGCTTCCCCTTGTTTGCAATATCTTTCTGTAAAGCATTTTTAAGATGTCTTACAATTGCACCGACAGTTTCCGAATGTGGTATTTTAGTGGGTAAATGAGTTCTTTGTGAAAAATCACTGTGCATTGTATCAGTGCAAACATTGGAGATAATGCAGTTTACTGGCTTTTTCTGAAAATGGTGATTCCTGCACATTTTAATATTAATTGAGCCTGGAATCTGTAATGGGAAAAGTTCAGAAACTGGAAGAAAAGAGTTGGAGTCTAATGAGGGAACGCTAGAAGGCATGCTCATTAGTGTCCAGTGGAACTTTAGCCCACAAGAGGACATGTGCCTGTTCCCTGTGTCAACACTAATTTGTGTATTCATGCCTTGCCTGCCAGAGGACAGGAAAAAAAAGAACACTTCCCCTTAGTCATTATCATGTTACTAGGTATCTGTGTGTGTGTGCATATAGTCACCTATCATTTTTGTATATACATTGACAATTTTAGATGCAATAGAGCAGCATGTGGTACATAAGCACAGGAAATTTTTTCTGCTCAGTCCCTCAATTCCACCCAATTATTTTCTCCCATTTTTTGCTGCCAAGCTCTGCTCTTGAGGTAGCCGCTAATGAGGGGTGACCACCTGGCAGGTTGTGATACTGAGAGTTAGTGAGAAAGACCGCTCTGTGATCTTTTCGCATGGACATATGCCCTAAACAATTTAGTTTGGAAAATCTCTGCTTCCTGGTCAGGAGCAGAAAGAACATCAACCTAGGTACTACACAGAGGCCGTAAACTAAATGCGCGGCAAGAGTTTGATGTATGAACTCATAGAGCAGCGATACTCTGGGTATACATCCTAGTGCACAAGGCTGACTTGTTTGATTTATTTATTAAAAAAAATCTGTGAGAGTGATATTTCATTAGACCATTTCAAAGGTCCTTCTTACCTTTTCTTTCTGTAACTAGCTGAAACATCTTTATCTATGGAACTATCAGGATTGTATTAGCAACAACTATATGCGAGTACTTTGGGACACCATCTTTGTACAACTTTGATCTTTTCTGGAATAATTCTGCAAAGATGTATATCCTCTGCATAAAACCATCCTAAATGTTAGGCTTACATACTGTGTCAAAGAGCAAAATACATAGAGTGGCAAATTAAATTTCAAGATCATTTTCCCCTCAAATACGTGCTGTCTACATGCACTCTACTATTTTGCAGATTTTCTTAAAAATATGCAAAGACCACATCCTTTTTCCAAGAGCCTGCCATGTATTTTGAGCACAGAACCCTCAAGTGATAGGACTTAACCATGATGCAAATTTTGATATTCCGTTAATTGGTACACTTGGCAACATTTTCATGTGTGGATTGTGTACTGTAGCCAGGGAAAGCCTAAGCCTCTTATTTTGCCATTTTCAGTAAGGGCTGCTGCAGCTCCAGGCTGCATGAAGTTCAGGCACTGACAAGGGACAGAAACAGCAGAACCCTGTTCCATTGGATAAGGCTTGGATTCATGGCCATTGGGAAAGTGGTGAAATTGAGTTTTAGACTTTACAATGCCTGATAGTTCCATGTGAATGAACATACGTTTTGTGCAAGTCAATATGGGTTTGCACTCTTTGCTATTTCAGAGGCACTGGCTTTTTGAGAAAACAAGCTGAAGAAAAGATACCAAAGAACAGCACATAACTAAAAATTTCATTCAGGAAAATGAAACACATTTGAGCAAACCACAGAAATAATGCCAAAAATGTGTTTTGCTTTAGAAAACAAACTGAAGACCTCTCCCCACAGACCTAGGGGCCTGGGTCTCTTTTTGTTCTATTCCAGGAAAAGCTCCTGCTGTCGTCTGGGAGCTGAGGCACACTCAAGTCTGAGAATGTTAACATTTGCAAGAACCAGAAGACAAGGCTCATTAACGTAGTTACAAGACCTAAAAAAGAACCAGTAATGTGAATGTGTCTTTCATTTCCCCACCGAGAAATCCATCAGCTTCCTTTGTTCAAGTGCTCCGTGGACAAACTCATTTTCTCTTTCTGTCTCTGAGTACTAGTTCCTCCATAGTGATCTAACAGTAACAGTGGGAAACATTTTCCTAAAATATTTATCTTGTCGGTCGTTATTGTCAGAAATGCTAAGAATCTCTTTGCTTTCGTGCTGGTTTTAGTAGAAGCTGCTTTCATTGTCTGCTCTGAGAAACATATACTAGTTTAAAACAACATTTTAGAAGCTAGAGTAAGCTTAAAGTATCCCTCCCCCCCCGCCCCCACCAAGCATTCCTTTCTTTAAACAGGAAAGGTAATAGTGTACTCATTTCAAAGATGGTGCCTTAAATCCAGAATGACTTGAATCCATGTCCTATGGGAAGAAACTTCAAACTGCTGTTGAGAGGAATCACCGTAAGCAGCCCTGCCAGTCAGCTCAGCAGAGCCACCTGCCAGTTTCCAGGCAGGATATGTGGAGGTCACCACTCCAAGGATCAGCAATATCCAATGGCGGCAGTTTATGTAACAGGGTTTCAAATTATTCATTTGCTCTTAGCAATGAATATTCTACGTTTTCTAATTAGAAGAAAGGCATGGAGATATAACCACCGTTTTAACCCAGGACACAGGTTCAAATAAATGGATTTCTGTCTTATTCTTTAGCTCCTAGAATGGAAAGATAAAAAGAGGACACTGATCAAATTTCCAGTATGTGACAAATTTGTAAGATCCATTATGTCCCAAATGAAGATTCAAGGATGTTAGAAGGGGAAAGAATCTTTGAAATGCAACACTGACTCTGCTGCTAGGGGCTAAGTCAGCCGAGTGGGCAGGAATAGGATTATACCAAACCAGAGTCACATTGATTGGTGTTTTCGTCAAATCATGAAAAATACAACATTTTTAAATTCAAAAATATTTTACTGTTTAACAAAGCAAACAAAAGGAGCACCCATCCTGGCTCTTCTTTTGTTCTTGTTTCCTATAAGGACCTTTTTTTGAAAATGTATGATTTATTGTATGTATCCGAGAGAGAGAGAAATTGCACACCCACTGGTTCACTCCTCTAATGGCCATGAGCATGGTGGCTCAGCTAGGCCAATGCCTGGAGGCAAAATCTTTCTCCTACAGAGGTGTAAGTGTCCCAAGCACACGGGGATACCTTTATTGTCTTCCCAACACGTTAGCAGTAAATGTGATCAGAAGCGTCACACTTGGCATACCTTTGGTATGGGACCCCAGTGTGTCAGATTACAACTTAACTTGCTATACCACAATGTGGTCCCAAACAGCTGATGCGAATATTTCTCCTTCCTATAAATGATTTCCCTATATTAGAGTGTAATGCGTATGAGATGCCCCAAGAGGTTCAGATGAATTAGATTTGCTTCCTGATAGACCAAGTTAGGATGCGTCCTCACATGTTGGAGCAACACTTCCTCCCAGGCATATTTTCATGTTTCCCAGGAGTTACTAGGTAGGTGTTTTCTCATGCGTACATTATTATTTCTATGTAAATATCACTCATCTTTGACATTTATATCCAAAAATTCCATACCCACAACTGTGGATTCTTGTATATTTTTCTGTAGTTAAAAAATATTTCATTTTTTAAAAGTTTTCTGTACCTCAATTACATAAATCCATTTTCAAACTCAAACTTCACCGTTATCCCAAATGATTCTCTGCTCCTTTCACTTTTCTTCTGGGCGTATCACTAGCGCTCTCCATTTCATGTCATTTTCTGTCATGCTTCCCTCACTGAATTTAATAGGATAGATCTTGCAATATGTTCTTCAGCAGAAATCATGAGTGATGAATATTTTGAAACCATGCATTGCCAAAAAGTTTTTTATTCTACTTTTGATTGATTGGTTGGATATAGAACTCTAGCTGGAAAATTAATTCTCTTTTTGGATTGTCAAGGAAATATCCACTTGGCTTCCCCTTTCAAGGGTTGTTTTTCTGAACTATGGCACTGTCCATATTCTTAATATTTGCAAAACTCACTTCTCTAGGAGCTTTTCTCACTCTTAATTAGAACTTTGTGTTTTGAGATTTCACTATGAAGGGGCTTGATGACAATGTTTATTCTTTTTGTGGTGGCTTTTGTTTGCTAGACCTGTCAGAACAAAATATTGAAGACTGGGTGTCTTACAGAAATAGATAACTTGTATATAGATAGACTATATAAATATATCCAAAATAAAAGAAGCAGGCATGACTGCTTGAGTTTCTTCTGAGACTCAGCTCAGCTCACTGGCCTATAAATGATCAAGTAAGTTTTTAGTGCTATTTTTAAAAATTGTCGTATTTGAAAGACTGAGTTACAGAGTGATAGGGAGACACAGGCACACACCCACACAGACACACAACATTGGGGCAGAGAGAAAGAGGAAAGAGAGAGAGAGAGAGATTGATTTTTGTTTACAGTTCATTTCCCCAAACCAAAATAACTAGGTGTGGGTCAAGCCACAGCTAGAACGAAGGAATCAGGATCTCCCATGTGGACCTCGGTGGCCTGAGTACTTACACCACGTTCAGCTGCCTTCCCAGGCACAGTAGCAGGGATCTCAATATGAACTGGAACAACTGGGACTGAAAATTGTGATCATTTAAGATGGTGACATTGGTGCTGATATCCACTATATCACAAAACCCAAATCCGAATGACCAATGTCTTGGTGGTTTCTCACATCCTGATTTCTTTGTGTGAATCTGCCTTGGTTATTTCTTTGTGTTTCCAAATTTCCTCTTAAGAAGACAGTAGCCATATTGGATTAGGTACTACCCTAAACATGTCACTTAAAACTTAATTGTTTATAGTGCTTGTCACCAAATTAAGTCACATTGCAAGGTTCTGGAAAATTTGGTTTCAATAATCAAATTCTGAAGTCATTCCAGCTCTGAGTACTTCATTTATTTACATCTGAGATCTTTTTTTGATTCTTATTATTTTCGTCAATTTACTCTCTATACATTTTCTTTCTTATTTTTGAAGATCTTATTATATGGATGTGTTATTTCTTAATTATTCATCAAATTCCCTATTATTTTCTGTCCAAATATCTCTTCATATTTTGTCTTTCTTGTAGAATCCAGCAGGTTTTTGCTATATTTTTACATTCATTTAATCATATTTTAGTGTTTTTCACAGGTGTTTTATATTAACTGTTCTTCCTTCATTTAATCCTTTTTATTCCTGAAAGATCATGAGATACTAAATCTTGTGAAAATATTTTCTGTATGGCCCAGCACTTTCTCTCTGTAGCTAAATCCTCACTTTGCATGCACCAGGAACCCATAATGCCAGTTTGTGTCCCAACTGCTGCACTACCCATCCAGCTCCCTGCTTATGACCTGGGAAAACAGTCGAGCATGGCCCAAAGCCTTGGGACCCTGCCACCATTGTGGGAGATTAGGAAGAAGCTCCTGGCCCCTGGCTTCAGATAGGCTCAACTCTGGCCTTTGCAGCCACCTGAAACATGAACCAGCAGATGGAGGATCTTTCTCTCTCCTGTCTGTAAAGCTGCCTTTCCAATAAAAATTAATGCATCTCTAAAAAAAGCTTCCTCTAATCCCTCCTTCCCCTTTCCTCTTCCACCTCGTCTTAGTTTTTGCTCAGATGAATGGTGGTCTTCAACAATCTGTTCATACTTCAGAGTGACACACCACAAAACTGATTGGAAGTTCTGTGTTTGATGCTGAAACTTGTCCATTGGTTGTGATGCTCTTTCTTGGGAAAATCTGAATGGCTGCCATAAAATAAAACAACAAAACAAAACATATTTTTTTCTTTTTGTGTGGAAATGAATTCTCCATTTTGTTTCCCCTGAAGGCTGTAAGCCGTCACAGCAGAATTCTCAGAAGTTTGTGGTGCAGGTGACGGGATGCTCTCTCTTACCTAGCTTGTCACTTAACTTCCGTCTCCTGAGAGGCGGTGCCCTGTCTGTCAAGATCTGTGATGTTTCCCAGTCTTTTCTGTCCACGTTTCACCCACTTTACAAAAAAACTCTACTCTTGGGAGGTTTATAAACCTCAACTGGGTGACTCATTTCTTCCTGCAAAGTGTTTTAAATCCATCGTATCTATCTTTTCTTCAGATATTTCATCTCTTACGAAAAAATATGTATGTTCAACCAGTGACAGTACACTGACATTCATTGTGTAAGCCCTGATGATGGGGCAAAGCAAACACAAGCTAGTGAATCAACTCTCAACTATGTGAAATAAGTCAATTATAGTGGAAATGGCGACACGGAGGGAGAACAAGCTGAGAAAACAGCCCGAGCTAGAAAGCAGGGGTGAGTACAAAAACCATCAAAAACTGCCCTGGTGAGTCCAGAGAAGAGTACAGTGTAGCAGCAGGGCCACAGAGAGGGACGGCTGGGTGGAGCAGTTGTCCGGGACCGCTCTCAGAAGGATGGTGAAAACAAACAGATTCTCCTTACTGGCCTCAGGATGGAACTTTTGCTCTGTCCTGTAGAAGTCCCAATCAGATGGAAGGAATGGGAAATAGGAAGCTGGGGGCGAGGGGGGGGGGGTTGCTTCTAGGCCTTTAGGCAAAGATCAAGTGTGGAAGGCAGGGGAGATCACCAAGAAATAAGGCACTTTTTACTCAAAGGACCTTATATAAACTTTGCAATGAATATAAGAGCTCTGAATCAGTTCTCTTCAAAGGCTTTTTCCTGCTCACAGAAATCCTCCAGGCTACTTTCCTGGGAGCCTTGTCTCGGCTCTTTCAATCCCTCTGCTCTGCTAAATAACATAGTTAACTAAAAATTCTCTTCTCGGTTTGTTCATCTGCCTCATACTTCATGAAGGACACAAAAAGCTCCCAGGGTTAACAATCAGTTATAGTGCAAAGACACCTGGCAGTGATTGGAGTGATTTTGTTTGTCACAACTAAAGAGTGGTATCTATGTAGTAGGTAAAGAACAGGGATTCTGAATTTTATAACCATTCAGTAATAAACAGAACAGCTCTGTTCGATCACAAAACAAAGACAAACGAACAAGAATGAGGGCAAAAACAAACAGACAAAACCCAGAATGTCACTCGTGCCGTGGTGAAGCATGCTTGTGATGCTTGTCCAGGAAGGTTAAACTTTGGCTTCTAGGTTACATCTAAAGTAGCTTAGCATTTCAGGGATTTGTAAATGAGGAACAAGCCAATTGCTGCAGGATGTAGCATAGCAATAACTGCTTTGTGTTTGTTTTTTCTCTTTTTTTATTATTAATTACGTTGCATTATGTGACACAGTTTTATAGGTTCTGGGATTCCTCCCACCCCTCCCCAAACCCTCCCCCCATAGTGGATTCCTCCACCTTGTTGCATTACCATAGCTCAAGTTCAGTTGAGATTCTTTCATTGCAAGCATATACCACTGCTTTGTGTTTGTTTAAAAATATTTTAATAAATATTAAGATTAACCCTTAAGGTAAATTAACATATTAAGATAAAGAATGAAATAGAAATATACCTAACTGCTTTTTAAAGATAGGAAAATGAGCCTCCTATAGTTGCACTCAGCTCCGTCAACACAATGGAAGCACCTGCAGACTCTTGTCAAAAGCATTGTGTCTGCACACTGTGGCAAAAAGAAAGCTGCAGAAGGTCGTTCATAACATCGTTGTTTGTGCAAAGTGCCCAGTTGTTCCTGTGCAGTCAGCTTGGAGGACCACTAACCTGGAACAAATATCCAAGTACATTTCAGCTCCTCACAATGGCTAATTCTTCTTTGTTGCTGCATTGTGGGTTCTTTTCTGTCTTCTGTTATGACAAGTGACGGAATAAATGTATGAATGAGACACCATCAAATCACTCCTTTAAAATTGGTCAGGGAAACTCCACCCCCATTCCCTCTCTTCCTAACCTCATCATCCTTGTAACAGATGCTTTGCACCTTCATTGAAGGTAAACCCATAGTCATCTTAAGAGGCAGAATGTTGATAACTTTATTTATCTGTAGTGATTTATTTCCTGTGTTTTTGACAATGCTTAGAGAATGCCTGCTTAGCAGTGGGTCATCTGTCTCAATTTGATTGGCCTTCTGTTTGTTTTTCATCAAAGTGACTGTGTTCTTTCTTGGTATAGATTGTGTCTATTTTTTGCACCATAAATATTGATAACTTCAATAACGCTTTCAAAGATAAGTTAAAATAGTATATTTTTTATAACTTATTTTGTGAGTTTCTTTTCAAAATAACAAAAAGTTGAAATGCACAGTAAATTAAAATTCACATAATCATATGTACTGAATGTTTTAAGCAGCAATTCAGTAATGTTTTGTTGGCATTCATTAAAAGCCTACTAAAATATACAAGGGATAATATATGCATGAATTTCATCAAAGTATTTAAGATTTTCTACCTGTGTGGGAGGCACTATTTTAGTGAAGAAAAAAACAAAGACATGGAAAGAATGAATACATTCCTAGATGATATAAATATCCTGTCAGACTCAAAGAAGTCTAATTAGAAACACCAGTCTTATTCATACTGTTGCTAATTGTCTTCCATAAAAGTCTAGAATTATTTTTACATGTTTACAAAGGCAGGCATTATTTGTTTTAGTATCTCACATTTTATATGTTTTTAAATCAAGTCTCTGATAATTTTATAATGGTCTATGTTAAAATAGTTATGCAATACAGCGACTTGCTTGAATCATTCTTCGTATTAATGGTTACCTGCAGAAATTTGCATCAGTTGCTAAGATATAAATGTACAGATACAGATGTAATTAATTTTCTGACATTATTAAGTTTGCTGTACCAGTTCAATTGGCCTCAACTTACCAAAAATTGTAAAACATGTACATTAGCTAGTTTTAGAACTTTTCAGTTGTCTGCTTCATTCTCTTTCACACTAACCCTCAATGCCTCCTGGCTGTCTCCTTCATTTATCAAGGTATGAGGGAAAGAGGACTTTAGGTAACAGACCTATTCAAAATTGAATACCAGAGCAACACTTCAATGCTGTCCATTCTTCAGCAAGTTGCTAACGTTTCTGCGTTTTTCTGTTCTCACCTTTAAAATCAGCATAGCAACTTAGCTCACATTGTTACGCGGAGGGCTAAATGAGAACAGGCAAAACGCCTTGTGAATGTCCACACTAGTGCATCTACCTCTGCCCCCAATCCCACAATCCAATTATAAGCAAAGTCACTTTCTTATAATAAAACACTACTGAATGTACGACTACTCTGTTCTTTTATTTCCATTCTGCAACAGTTTTAAATAAAAGGATATCAAATGCCCACTTTTTAGGAGGCTGCATAAAATGGATCCAAAGTGTACAGGAGAGAGGATGTTGTTTCTAATTATGCGCGTAGTAAACACTGATTTGGAGGTTTCTCCATCTCTGTCCTAACCATGGGAGGACATAAACTACGCACAAAGAACTGGCTGATCTGCTCAGTTTTCCCCGTCTTTTTCATGAATTGGTAATGATTAGCTTTACTCGTGAAAGGGCATTTACTTTATTATAAAACCCTCTTTATGATTCCTGAAACCTACATTGATTGCCTTCAAAGCTCGAGGTTTTATTTTACTACCCAAGTTCTCAATGAAACTGTGTGTTCCTTAATCACCCTGACGCAGATCTATTGACTTAATTATCTTTCAGGCTACTGTCAGAGTGAAATGTAATCTACTTTTTTTTCAAACTTACCTACATATCCGAATCTGAGGTAAACTCTCTGAAGACTCAAATTGGCCCACCTGGATGACTTGAACGCTTTTGCAAAAGTAAATACTCAGTTCTCACACTTTGAGAGTCAAATCGGCTTGCGGACGCATACAGATAGTCATATTTCCAGAATGGAAGATATCCCAAGAAACTCCCCTTTTTGGTGTGTTGTGTTACTATAACAAAGTACCTGAGACTGGAAAAAAATTAAGTCACACAATTGAATTACTCATGGGATTAAAGGCTAAGTACAAGATCAAAGGACCAGAAAATGTGATCTTTTTCACCAAAGATAGCTGCCTTCCAAAATACAGAGATGGAATGCTAAATGGAACTAACTGGATTTTTAGGACTCTATTTTAAGGGCTTTAATCCACTTTTGAGAGTGCGACTAATCATTTCCTAAAGGCTTCTTCTCTTAATACTCATGCACTGAGATTTCATTTCAACTTGCATTTTGGCTGAGCAAAAACACTGAAGCTCCAACACCCCTAGTCCGTGACTCCATCTGCACAGAAGAAGAATGGCTCAGAAAGTACCCCAAGACAGTCTTCTTCATTATTTTACTTAGATTATTTATTGCATGTGCATATACGTTAATCATACCCACATGCGTTCAACTTCAGCAGAGTTCAAAATAACAATACAACATAATTTTATACCAAGCTTTTAATATATTCTGAAGTTACCATTCTCAAATGGTAATTTCAGTTTCTTATTGTGTGGGTGCGTAAAAACGACAGAAACATGAAGACTCTAGAAAGCAGGAATCATTGTCTGGGTTCTTTTAAAATGTGCATTAAAAAGTGTTATGAAGTTACAGGTATCTCTTGGAATGCAGTAAATAATAAAATTATACTTTGATTTATTTCATAAGATTATCTCTGTAGAGTAGTTTTGAACTACACATACATTTAAAATTAGACTATGATTAAATATGTAAAATGTTGAGACAGAATTAATAGAGAATTACTGATGCAAGCATTAATACATTTTTAAAGATATCTTTCTTTATCAGAAAGGTTTACAGAAAGAAAAAATGAAGAGTAAGCAAGTAATAGAGAGAGGAAGATGGGTCTTACCATCACTCACAAACCTCCCCGGGCAGGGTCAGATTGCAGTCAGGAGCTTGGATTTCTGCCAGTGGCTCCTAGTTGGATGCAAGAGTCATAGCCCCTCCAAGGTCTTCCAGAGGAATCATCAAGGAATGAGCTCATATGTGATACAAGGAGAACTCAAAGCCATGCTTACATAGAATATGTGAATTACAGGTGGTGGCTTCATTCATCGTGCCACAAAGGCAGCCCTGGTAGAGAGTGTAGGTAAGCAAGATCTGTGTGTGATGAAACATTAAAAACGTTAGCAGTATATAACAATTGTCCATGTTAACCAGAGTTAAGGATTTCACTGGGTTGTGCTGTTTCCTAATATTATGACCATACTGCTGGTCTAGATTCAATCTCTTATTTAGCCAATAGCTTTTCAACTCATGCTGACAGTTAGCTTGTGGATTTAAAAGTTTGAGAAATTTCACAATATTTTGTCAATTCACAAAGATTAAACTTGTCAGTTTCCAATGTGCAAATTTTACATTCTCCTGAACAAAACTACAGATTTTTTTGTTGTCTTTTTTTTCCAAACATACAACTCGTTGGTCTTGTCCCTGTCCTGGTCTGAAGCACCTGACCTTTATTATTAAGGATTATTCATGGGTAGGCACCATGGCTCAAAAGGATACTCCTCCATCTTCCAGTGCCAGTATCTCACATGGGTGCTTGTTTGCGTCCTGGCTGTCCCACTTTTGATTCAGTTCCCTGTTTATGACCTGGGAAAGCAGTGCAGGATAGTCCCAGGACTTGGAACCTTGCACCTAGAACAAACTCCTGGATTCTGGCTATGAATTGGCTCAACTTGGAATTATGTTACCATTTAAAGAGTGAACCAGCGATGGAGGACCTCTCTGCGTGTCTCCCTTTCTCTTGAATCAGGCTTCCAATGAAAATAAGCAAATCCTTAAAAATAGAAAGTAAATCAATTATTAATAAAATAAACTATATTTGCTGGTGTCAGAATTTATTTCTATGAATTTATTTAATAGTTGCCCCCATATTTTTAGAGATATGCATAAAAAACTGAAAGATAATCTTTGCACAGTAGACATTATATTTTGAGGATTCAATATAAGGATCTTCTAAAAACAAAACAGGTTAGCCACGGCCATTTGGGAAGTGAAGCAGCAAATGAAGATCTTTGTGTCTGCCTCTCTGAAATCCGCCTTCCCAAATTAGTTTTTTTTTTAAAGAAATAAATATCCAGTTATATCAGTGTAACTGCAGAGTAAGAAAACAATGAAGTTATGATATATTCAGAAGATAAATTTTTGTTTAAACAAAGTAAAATTGGCAATTTTCTATTTACTAAAATCCTTTAAACTAAAGTCCTATTGAGAAATATTACAGGAAGATAAATTTTCTTCTGTTATGCCTTTTTGTAAAAAAGTAATTTTAACTAATAGGTTTGAAAGTTTGATTTGATTTGTGGCACTTGTTATCTGCACTCTCGACAATTCAACAATTAAATATGAATGCGGACAGATAATGAAAACACTTCTATTTTCTCCTACTTAACTAATGGAAATATACCTATCTCAAAATTAAGAAATGAACGAATAACTAAGTGTTTAGGGCATAATATCATGCATTATAAAGCTATCCCAAAATAAAATGGCTCTTGTCATATGAAGACAGAATGGGGGTTAGGAAGGGAGAAAGATACGCTATTTGTATATACTGCAGTGCAATTTGATTTGGAAAAAAAATGTTCGAATGAAGATACAAGACAGAACAAATTTGTTGCAAAGTCTTCTCTCTCCCTTGATTGGTGCATTGGACTCAAATTAGTAATAATTTAATATAAAACATTCTTTTCTGGTTTTTAGCAATGAAAAATTACTGATATAGAAGGTTTAGACTGCCACTTTCTATATATTTACTACTTTAAATGCCTTTTTTTTTTTTGAGATTCTATCTGTGTGCCTGCCAGAGTATATTTCTAGTGCAACTGGGTTATGGATATTTTATTTATTTTATTTATATGGAAACTATTAAAACTCAATTATTTAGAATATGTTTCTCATCAGTATACTTTTTGAGTTTGATTGAATTTTGTCCTGCATGGAAATAGACGGTGATGGGCTTTTGTGCTTTGCTTTTCTCAGGAATGTTGTTCTTATTTGTCAAACTTAAATCCATCTGCACTTATTTTCCTATTTTCATACCCTCAAGGCTTTACAATATCAGCATGTTCTGATAAATTAGACCCCTTGTCTAACAATGGGTGAAAGGAATAGAAAGTGGATTTCTCAGCAACATGAACCAGCATTCAAATCCTCTTCAAATGATTTCAACATTAAGAAACCATAAAATCTCCTATCTGATATGAGTGTCAGCACAGATTAAACAATCACTGGTTTAAGGCTGATAATTTACGTATTTAGTTTGGGGTTGATGTAGCCAGATCTTTTTGTATCCTGAATTGTCTTGTGGCCCATGAATTTTATATCCCTATCAGTGGTTCTAAGGTTATTCCCTTAACCACATTCTGGCAAAGGACAGCACAGTACAAGGTCGTGCTTACATTCCAACTTTCACTCTGCCCTCTCTGCACCAGGTGCATTCTATGATTGACAAAATGGCTGTGGTCTATGGGCACAAAATTATTGAGAGGTGGACAGAGCTCATCAGTTTTAGGAAACTACTAAAGCTCCTCCTGGGAAAACCATCCATGGAAACACAAGTGTGCTTCAAAACACACTCCCACTTGAAAGCAATCATGGTGTGGACCATCTGCATAAGGGGAGTGGCAAGGCCATGAGGGACAGTTGCATGGCAGGATGTGCTGCTCATTGTTACATGTGTACCGAATCTTGGTTTCAGGGATAAATGTTTCTGATTTGACGATGAGCTCTGATGTTTTCTTTTAAATATTATTTACATGAGAGTTAAACATCAAATAAACAACAAGTATTGATGTTGAGAAACTCAGGGCTGATTTACTATACACTGTTCTTTCATCTACTGGAGGATTATACTATGTTGTTCTTATTTGCATTCAAATCACTTGCATATGCTACAATTAAAATCTTTGAAGTTTACTGATTACCAATATGTGCAGAATAAGGTATCGTTTTTAATCTGTCTAAGCTGTACAGATAAATGATATGCATAAACAACTCTGCTAAACACCGAAGGCATGTTATTAAATGGAGATATTTTTCTACCTTTAAGGACTTGCTAGGCTTCTAGGAAGGATGTTAAACAAAACAACAATGACACCTAACCTTTTTGCTATGCATTAGAATTCAGATAGCTACTCATTTAGGCACACTGCTTCCTTACAGTTACACAATAGCTTTTAGTTGCAATTCAAGAGAAGATATGATTCAAGGTTCCAAAGCAGCTGCTGCTATTATCAGGGGAGTGGAAAGCAATGCTGACCAAAATGGTCAGAGAGGAGTCAAATAAAAGAGTGGCCTAACACTGTTGCTAACCTATATGAAAGAATGAATTAAGGAAAGTAAAATTATAGAGAAGTCAGATAGCAATCCAGTTCATACAATATGACAAAAGTGCATTGAACATGGTTGTCAGGGAAAACAGTGGTTACTAAAGGCAGAAAGAAATGTCCTGTTGAAGACTGTGAATCTGTACAAACTGTGATTTGAAAGTCTAGGTTTTGGCAGTGTACCACAAGTTTTGGAATGTTGTAGTTAAGTTTTTGTTGGTTTCCATAAATTTCTTGATCTCATCTTTAATTTCTTCTCTGACCCATTGTGCATTTAGTAGCATATTGTTCAACCTCCAATAGTTTACATATTTCCTGAGGCATTTTGATTTATTGATTTCCAGTTTCACTCCTTGGTGGTCTGAGAAAGTGCAAGATATGGTTCCAATTTTTTTTGAAGTTAGTGATACTGTTTTGTGCCCTATCATGTGGTTGATCCTGGAGAAGGTGCCATGCACTGCTGAAAAAAATGTGTATTCTGTGTCCATAGGATGAAAGCTTCTGTAAATATCTACTAAGTCCTGCATTTTGTTTTTTAATAGCTGAGTAGTATTCCCTGGAGTAGATGAACCATAGCTTTCTTATCCAATCCTCTGCTGATGGGCATTTTGGCTGTTTCCATGTTTTTGCAATTACTGATTGTGCTGCTATGAACATAGGAGTGCATGTTGGTTTCTCATACAACAAGTGTTCTGGATATATTCCTAGGAGTGCTATTGCTGGATCATACGGTATGTTGAATTTGAGTTGTTCGAATGTTCTCCATACTGATTTCCATAGAGGCTGTACCAGCCAAACAAAATGCAATTCTTTGTGGCCAAATGGGCCAAACTGGAAACCATAATGCTAAGGAAAATGAGCCAATCCAAAAAGGTTAAATACCACATGTTTGCCTTAATTTAAGATAACATGATGTTATGTATAACATGTTATGTTATGTATGTTATATGTTGTATATAAACTAAAATTGAAGTGTAGGTGAGGTGGTCACAGAAGGTGGTTAAGAACTCGCATTTATTTTTAACATATTGGCTACTCATTACTATGTCAATTAATTCCATAATGATGTAAATTTTTACTGATGGTATGTTGGAGCTTTTAATTGATCGGGATGATACTCTGCTGGCTCTGTCTTCAGACCAGAGAGGGTATACCTAAGAAGCCATTGAACTTGACTGGACAATAAGATGATGGACTCTATGTTTGGTATATGCTTGCAATGGGGGAATCTCAACTGAACTTGATGTGGTTATGCACCAAGGTGGAGGAATCCACCATGGTGGGAGCGTTTGGGGAGGGGTGGGGAGAATCCCAGTACCTATGAAACTGTGACACATAACACAATGTAATTAATGAATAAAAAAAGTGAAAAAAAAGAAAAATATATCTACTAAGTCCATTTGTTCTATTATCTGTATGAGTTCTATTGTTTCTCTGTTGAGTTTCTTTCTTATTGATCCGTCTATTGGTGTTAATGGGGTGTTGAGATATCCTAGGATTATTGCATTTGTATATATGTCTCCCCTTAAGTCCATTAGTAATTGCTTCACATAGCTGGATGCATTGGTGTTTGGTGTGTAGATGTTTATGATGGTGTTGCCCCAGAGGAGGCAGGGATACCACACCAGCCTGACTCTTCTATTCCTGACTCATCTTTTTTTTTAAACTTTTATATGAGTGGTTGAATCAACCAAATAAACATCTTTTGTCACCTCCCCCCCAAAAAAAGAAAGTCTAGGTTTAAACTCAAGGACATGATGGAGTTGGTATATACAATAAGCCATTGGGTCAGATTAAGGCAAATAAACCATAAATGATGGAGAAAACAGAAAATAGGCAAATAGAGGTAATAGATTACAGGTCATCCAAAAGGATTGGTGGAGTCAACCAAATCAATCACCAACAAATGATAGCTATTGATTAACTGCTGAGTATATGGCATTGTTTCTGATCAACATATCCCAATAGAGCCTTTTGGGCATACTCTACGTTTTCAGTGACCACGATAGCAGCCAGTACCTCCATTTGCTTTTCAGAACATAAATATGGCTAGAGTAATTTAAACATTACATTCTAATTTGTTTTATGTGACCGTATGACCAGTATCATTTTGGATAGTGAATCAAGAGACAACTGGCATAGGAGACTACTGGAGGAATAAAAGAGGAACAGAATATCATCTTCTTTTGAAATTGAAGTATAATGAATATACACAAAAATACATAATTATTAAGGGTCAATTTCATTAATTTTGACAAATGTGTATTCCCATAAAACTGTGAACAAATACATGACACATAATTTTCCAGCAATTTAAAGTTCCTTTCCTCTCATTTCAAAAGAATTCCTTTCCATCTTCTTTCAAGGAGCCTGCGAGATAAAAATAGACTAAAGAGTAGAAATATAAAAGTATATTCAACATTCTTCAAACACACCTACCTCCATTTCTGCTATTCCTTGGAGTTGCCATGTGTAGCATGTGGCTTTTATTCTCCTGATGGTGACTTTAAGCTGGATAAAAAGAAAGAAGATGGATGGTCTTTTTTGATTCTAGGCAAGAATTGAGCCCCCAATGGTAGTGGAAAGTCTCTTTCTTCTCCATGTTCTGTGATGAAGACCTCCTGAAGAGGAGATGAAGCGCCCCACCCATCAACCAGAACATAGAACAGTAACTGAAAGAACCTGGGCAGCAGACAACATAGACTTCAGGACATGTGAAAGGGATGCAGGCACAGGAAGTGTGGGTGGCAGGAGAGAGGTGTGAGAAACAGAATAAAGACAGACAAATGAAGTGCCTGGGGTGAGTCTGAATACTCAGGAGAAGAGTCATGGAGAGGAAAAGAACTGCTGGATGCAAAAGTTAAACCGGGATTGTGGGCTCTGCAATGGCCAGTTGTGACAATAGCAAGTGGAAACTTGTTTGATCCCTCACTAACTGAGAAAAGTCAGTCAAGACTGAAGGTGCAAAATAATGACATGAGATACCATTCTAGCAGAGCGGAGAAGCAAGCTGTTGGAAATCTCCAATGAGGAGGAACTGGAAATTTGATTTCTGTGTGTAAAAATTTGCTTATCAGTATGCTGTAATTTGCTTATATTTCAAATTTTATTTTTTGATAAATGTGGTGGTAATGATCAGATTGCTCTGATTTATTTGATTCAGATTTGTAAAGCTGGGAATTCTAATCAGAAATACTGGTAATTAAAACACTTAAATGTACAAAACCAGCTTGACACCTTAGTTGTTACAAATCTGTGATTATTGATGCAAAAGAAAACTGTTACCTTAATTTCTACCCAACTCATTATTGTTATTATGTGGAATATACTAGATTGACTATCATCTACAAATAAATGCCACATATTTATATGTTAGTAACAAATCTGGAAACATTGTACGGGAGAGCAAAATCTATAAAGTAATGTAGAACAGCATCAGTGGGAAAAATTATTTACAGATTTTCCCCATGTAATAAATGATTTCACACTGGTTTTATGTATTTGGCACATAAGCTTGGTAATCAATGTTTTTTTTTACAAAATTATTATTCATATCAATTACACATAATTACTAATTACTCATTGGGTTTTTGGTGTTACTGATAAGATATGAACTCAATATTTTAGTGTCCATTATTTTCAAAGTTTGTCTAGCATAAATTGCAGTATGTCTCATTTCACATGTTATGTTAATCTTTTTCAATGATTTTTGAGTGATTGCTGCAAAGTTCTTTCTTAGGGAATGCTGGTTAATGCTGAAATAGTTATTAATGTGGGTTTTCTATCAATTCAGTTTGAATTTTTCACTTTGAATCATTTATCTAAAGATTTGTGATATCTACTATGCACAAAGTCATTGTGTTTTTCTCAAGAGTTGATTTAGGATTTTTTTTTCTCCTTGGTATTTTCTAAGTTGAGTGCTAGTCTGGTGTCAGCAATTTATTTCATTGTTGAAACAGCTCTTCTACTCTTCTAGAACCTTGTTTTTCCCCTTAATAAAACCTTGTTTTTCCCCTCAAACAAAAAGTTTTGTTGAATCCTAATTCATAGTAACCTGTGTGGAGTATGTCATCTTAATGAAAACCAGGCCTTCCAGTCCACTTAAAAAGTATTTGTGTATTTGAAATCAGATTTGAAGAGAGGGGAAGATAAAGAGATTTGTTCATGTGTTGGTTCATTGCCCAAATGGCTGTATTGACAAGGACTGGGTCAGTCCAAGACGAGGAGCAAGAAGTGTCTCCCAGGTCTGTCACGTGGCTACAGGCACCCAAGTATTTGAACCGTGTCTAATCCTTTTCTAGGTGCACTAGTAGAAAGCTGAATCAGAAATGGGACATCTGGGACGGGCACGGGCACTCATATAGGATATCTGCATTGTAGGTGGTAGGTTTACCCATTATGCAACAACTGGCTCCCACCTATCAAGTTTAGAATAGCACCATGTCATAGGAAAAAAAAAAGCAGAACTGTTAGTACTGTTACAAACTGCATTTTAGTGAAATACAAGAGTTTTCATCCATTCATTTCCATGTGACCATGCAAGATCCCTCTTTTTGCTTCTCTTTGTCTAGTTTTATATTGAAATCTTGCAACATCTATTGGTTTCCATAGTCTTATCTGTGTCCTTCATCCTTGGTCTGATAGCCTGTGTGCATCCAGTGTACAGGACCAAGTCTCCTCACTTAAAAAAAAACATATTTATTTGTAAGTCAGAATTGCATAGGAGAAAGATAAAGGCAGAGAGAGAGAGAGAATGAACGAGGTTTTCCATCTGCTGGTTCCCTTCCCAAGAAGCCTCAATGTCCATACTGGAGACTGGCTTACAGCAGGAGCTTCTTCTGAGTCTCCCACGTTGGTTCAGAGGCCTTAGTACCTCAGCCACCTCCACTAAATTTCCTGTACCATTGGCAGGAAGCTGGACCAGAAGTAAAGCAACTGGTGCTTGAGCTAGTGCCCACACGGGATGGTGGCATCACAGATGGTGGCTTTACATTCTATGTTATAATGCCAGCTTGGATCTCATCAATCTTAAACCACTGGCATCACAGAAGGTGGTTTTACATGCTATGTCACAATGCCCTTCTCATTCTGATCAGTTTTAAACTACAGTTATCTACATTTGGTTACAAAGTAGTGAAAATGAAAGCAAAGTCACTTCTCTTTGTTTAATCTCAAGTGCTTCTAGCCTCTATAGGATAGTTTAATACAGCACATCCGTAAAGATGATCATGATTTCTTTTCACACTACAGTGTATGATGGTGTTACTGTCATTTGGCAGATGATGCAATGGATGATGAAATAGTTATGTTACTTCAAAAAAACACGAATGTAATATTTTATGAATGCCAATTAATATAATAATTCTGATTTGAAATCTTTTTTTTTTTTTACTTAAGGTCAATGTTCTGGTTGCAAATTATTCTTAGAATGTTATTATCATCAACCTGTAGGGATAGTGATCTCTGGGCTTCCTATGTCTGTTATCTAGGTATATGGATTAAAAGAATGTGTTACCATGCTGGAAAGATTATGATCCAAGCTAGAGACTGATAAGAAATTCTTATAACAAATAAGCCAAAACTGATTAATCAGCTTCTTTGTGGCATTGGGCATGATTGAAAACTAAAATATTGAATTGATACCTGGAACAATGAAAGTGCCTGTGTTGATTAAGTACCAATGGATGTAATACACAATCACCAGATATGAGATTAATGATTGCATAAGTGGCAAGCAAAAGTGCTTTAGTCAAAGCTGTAGATAAAATTTATTATGTCAACTGATATACACACACACAAACATACATGTGTGTAAATACCTTGTTATGCCAGCTTTTAAGAAGCAATATATTGATAACCTTATTTTGATGATTTCTTGTTTCCTACTAATCTTGGGATTGCTTTGTTGTTGCTTTTCTAGTTCCTTCAGCTGTAAGGTTAGCTGATTTACTTGATGCTTTTCTAGTTTCTTGACACAAGCACTGATCGAAATGAACTTTCCTCTTAGCACCGTCTTGATTGTGTCCCATAAGTTTTGATATGTCGTGTTGATGCCTTCATTTGTTTCAAGCAATTTTTAAATTTCCCATTTGATTTCCTCTCTAACACATTGCTCATTTAGTGGCATATGATTCAGTCTCCATGTGTTTATAGGTCTTCCTGGGTGTTTTGACTTATTGGTCCCTAGCTTCACCCCTTGATGGTCCTAGCTTCACTTCTTGATGGTATGAGAAGATGCATGGTATGATTTCAACTTTTTAAAATTTGCTGAGGCATGGAATATTATTCAGCTATTAAGAAGAATGAGATTATATCATTTACAACTAGAGATCATTATGCTCAGTGAAATGAGTCAAGCACAGAAGAACAAATACCATATGTTCTCTCTTATATAAAAAAAAAACAATATGGAAAGTGCAAATTCAATAATATGATACATACTGTTTTGGTTTGTTTGCTTGCTTTTTTGGCTTTATCCCAGGTGTTTTGATGTTTTTATTTCAGTTTTGTTTATTCCAACTAATTCCTTTCCTCTTGTCATATTCATCACTGGCCTGTGGATTACACGGTGGCATCAGCTTTTCTAATAGACTTTTGTGTTTCCTTCTTGTCACTCCTGTGTTGGTTACTCAGTGGTGAACTTTTTCATGGTGCTGTAATTTGTTGTTGATGTTGTTGTTGCTGTGGCTATTCTAATCATATCAGTTGTTAATATGGTTTTGTGGCTTCTCAATTATGGAAATGTATAGTGATGGGGTCTATCATATATAAATGTGGGGGAATAATGGAACATGCATCCCTGCTTTCAGACAAAAGATGGATTCCCAATGAAACTGTTGGACATGTGTAGACAATGGGATGCTGGACTGTCTGACATTATTTGTACCAACGATGTCGGGGTACACTTAACCAAGAGACTAATAGAATTATGATTCCTTATGAAGGACTACGGTATTGTAGTGAAATGGGGAAAATCTGTTGGGGGAGGTGGGAGTTTTGCGGAAATTGCAGCCTATATGAAATTTACCACATAATTCAAAATTCAAAATAAAAAGTTATTAAAAAAAGAAGCAATGTAAAAAAAAGAAAAAAGAATCAATGTAAGCTGTGTATCTGAACCCATTTTTATGATTAAAACATTAAAAGTTTACAAAATTAAGAAATCACCCCAGGTTTTCACATGGTGATTGACTCAAAATTGGGGAACTCCTTCTGTGGGTTACCAAATCACACCATTTTGAATATCCCAGTAGGTGGGGGTGGAGGGGCAGGTAAGTAGCTTGTTCAGCAAAGTCTTCCTAAAATTGGTGAAACTTGCAGTGAGATTTTCAGTACTGGTAAAAATTGGACATGTGACGAGAATTGGAGCAATGGATGGTGCAGACTATCCAAAGTAATGGAAATCTTTATACTTAAAATATAGTGAAAATATTACTTGATGTAATTAGTCATAATTAATCAAGAGAGTGTCTTTACTGAACACTAAACAATTTTGACAACGAAAGTATTGTGATAAAATTTTATTGTAAGAAGAATAGTTTATGTTGATATTCTCAATGAATGGAAGAAAACATACCACAGGAAAAAGTTTTTTTTTTTTTTTCCATTTCATTTGTAATAGATACTTAGAGCGTCAATATGGGGCCTTGTAAGAAAAAAAAATTGAAGAAGTTATCTTTCTGGACAAATAATAGAGCATCAAAAATAAAAGAGGTTTTGGTTGGGTGGTTGTCAAAAAGGTGAAGACTCCACTTGGCATGATGCTATGCCATATCCTGTGAATCCTAGCTGTGATTCCCGCTTCCTGTTCCTGGACATTTTAGGAAGTACAGGCCATGCCTCAAGGACTTGAGTCCCTGGAGCCTGGACGGAGCTCTGTGTTCTTGACGTTCTTGACTTTGGCATTGTCCAGTCCTTGCTGTTGTATGCATTTGAGGAATAAGTCAGTGGATGAAATATTTCTGTCTCCTGTGTGCTGCACCTTCTTTGCACCCCTCCGTTTTGAATAATTTACATAATAAATGAGTTACATTTCTTAAATAAGAGAAGTTTCAGGTAAGAGTCAGCAAAACTGGAACTATTTCATCCTATTTTTTGCTAAGATCAACTCCGTGTTATTCATTATATCAGGAGTTAGTTAAATCTAATTTCAACACAGAAGATAAGAGAGAGCGAAGGAACATTTCAGATGAAAGATGGTTCTGATATTAGGATATAAGATATTGTTAGAGGTATACTTTGATAGTTTCTCTGAGATGGGAGGAAAAACTCAAATTGGAAAATTTCAGAGTGCTCTTATTAGGAGTCTGAGAATAAACAGTTGAGGGTCATGCCTTACACCCTGCAGCATACATCCTTGTGAAGAAGGACAAAAAGCAAGGAGTACAGCAAAGTCAGAACGGTCAATTTCCAAACCATAGAGGTCATTTTTGAACTATGAAATGTGCAACACTGAGGAATTATTTGCATGAACTTTGCAAAATGAAATACATTATATATGTACGTATATTTTTGTTTTGATTTAAAGAGATTTTGCTGTGATTTCTGCTTTTTTCTAAACTACATATCTTGTCACTTTAAACTCTAGCCTTCAAAAGATAAGTTCCAATTCCAGTTTATACTTTGTTTCAAGAGTTTTCTATGATACTTTTGTAAGAACAAATCAATGAATAAATATTATTCTGTTTAAGAAAGAAAATTTTGAAAAAGTCAAGGGATAATAATAGAATATTTTTACAACAATACAGAATTTTCTAAACTACTTGGTTGGGAAGATAAAATCGCTTCTACTCTTTCTTTACATAAGAGATTGCAAAAAGTATGCAATGTTTTGTCTCAAAAATGACACAATGAAAAATTATGATACTTTGGATGAACTGCACACTTCCCATTAATTATGGTAATTCATGCTGGCTGCTGGAACAAACATGAAATATTTAAAGCACCATTGCCTAAAACAAGCACTCTTGTTTTGAATTGCTTTAATTTTAATGTACATCAGCTTATATTTAGCTAAGACTATTCCTGATGGTTACAAAGAACAGAATGATTACAAAACTGATTTGAATTTTAACTTTTTGAAACTAATTTGAAGATGATCTAAAAAAGAGTTGATATTGATAGCATGACAGATATAATACTGCATTATGTAATTTAATTTTCATTTTAACATTTGTAAATTCAATCTCATTCATGAAAATTGGTATGCAAATTGTTTTATATAGTTTCATATTATATGATACTTACTTGTTTAAAATTTCAGAATCGTGCATGAAAATGCCATTCACTTGATAACCATATCAGGGGAATTGTTTATATATAATCTTTAATGTTCTCCTTATTAATACTGTGTTTTATTTCAAGATCTTCCCTTCAGAATTGTTTAGAGTTCTGGAAGTTAAACCAAGGATATGAATTGTATTGTGGTAAGAATGGAGGAAATGGATTCATGAAGTAGACTTATCACATTAGACTGAGTTGCACAAACATGACTATTATGTTAATAACAAAATTCGTCTGTTATTGTCTATAAGGAACACATCTTGAGTAAATCTGAAAATTATATACTTGACAAGCAATATTTTAAAGAGTTTAATCTTTTAAATTTTTATTGGATAGGCAGATCAGATGTACGGAGAGAAGGAGAGACAGGGAAAAAAAATCCTCAATCTGTTGGATCACTCTGCAAATGGCTGCAGTGGCTTGAGCTGAGCCAATCCAAAGCCAGGAGCCAGGAGCCAGGAGCCAGGAGCCAGCAGCCAGGAGCCAGCAGCCAGGGGCCAGGGGCCAGGAGCCAGGAGCCAGAAGCCAGTCGTGGATGACGCTGTCCTGAGTGGAACAGATTCTCTACTCCCATCATTCCTTGTTCTCCTCCTCTCTTTCTTCCTCTTCCGTCTTCTTTTTGGAAGTGCTCCATGTACATGGCTTTTAAGTGGCCCATCTTCACTCTCGTTCTAAAGATTTAGTTTATTTATTTGAAAAACAGACTGACACACATACTGACACGTGCACTTGCGCGCGCACACACACACACACAAACACACACACAGAGGATCTTCCAAATTCAGGCTCATTTGTTAAACGTCTGCAATGGCCAAGTGGCCAGGGGCAGGGAGTAGGACAGGCTTCAGATAGGAGCCCTAGGCTCTATCCAGGACAGCTAAATGGATATCAGGGACTTAAGCGTTTGCCCTGTCTTCCATTGTCTTCCTGGATGTGTTAGCAGGGAGTTGCTTAGGAAGCTGAGCTCTGGTATGAGAACAGGTACTCCTGGATAAGATGTCAGTGTCATGGTGACAAGCAAACCTACTGTCACATGACCCCAGCAGCAGCATGCATCATCAATGAAATACCTTCTGTGCTTTCAAGGAATTCCAGCAGATTACATTGTGGTCATCCAGATCTTGTGGGAAAATAATTTTCATTCACAGCCAACTGAATATATATGTTAGTCACATCAACAAAACGTCTTCTGAGCCAACACCAGAAAAACATGTTTGGCTGAATAATTGGCAACCACAGTCTAGCACAATTCATACTTCAAAAACTTACCAGAGCACAATGCAGAATACGTGAGTTTAGGTGTCACGATGTGTGACGTCACATCTTTTCTCTCCAATATGAGCATGAAATTCCTAAGACTGCACATCTGGATCCTTGGTTCCTAAAATATCTCAAATATTTGATAAATGTTACCAGGATTATGCTAAATATTCATGAGAAAGGCTGAAGCAACAAATCAAAGGTTTTCTATAACTGAAATAGTTATCCAAATATATTCACCCATATGTTCTATAGCTCTCATTTTGAATATATGCATAACCTATTTTTCCAGGATCCTGGGAGAGTTCTTTTATTGCAATGTTTTTTTTTCGGTAAAAACCTATTTCCTCTGAAATGTTTGATGTACATGCTTTTTACACAAATATACACATATATCTGTAATATTATGTAGTAATATATTGCATATGCAAAACATAACATATTGATAATATAGTCTGTCAATATAATTTTTATTCCTGTCATATGCTCTCAGGCAATGCTAAATGCAATTGTGCCATAATTTCATGGCCAACCAACACTGAGGCAATATGCACTAGGCTGTTTTATTTAAGATTTTCATTTTTGTTTTAAAGACAGAATTGCGGAGAGATGAGACAAAGAAAAAGTTCACTCCTAAATGACCACAACTCCTGGAGCTAAGCTGATTTGAAGCCAAGAGCAAGAGATTCTTTGGGGTTTCCATGTGAGTTCACAGAGTTGAACCATATGTATTTGCCTTTCCAAGACAAAGGCAGGGGCCAGGGCTGAAAGTGGAGCATCCAGGGGCCTGCCGGTGTGGCCTAGCGGCTAAAATCCTCGTCTTGAACACTCCGGGATCCCATATAGGCACCGGTTCTAATCCCGGCAGCTCCACTTTCCATCCAGCTCCCTGCACGTGGCCTGGGAAGGCAGTTGAGGACGGCCTAAGGCTTTGGGATCCTGCACCTGCATGGGAGACCTGGAAGAGGCTCCTGGTTCCCGGCTTCGGATTGGTGCAACACAGGCCGTTGCGGCTCACTTGGGGAGTGAATCATTGGACGGAAAATCTTCATCTCTGTCTCTCCTCCTCTCTGTATATCTGACTTTGTAATAAAAATAAATAAATCTTTTTTTTTTTAAAAGAAAGAAAGTAGAGCATCCAGGACACAGACCGGGGCTCATAAAGGATGGCCAGCGTCTCAGGGGAAGGTTTAGTCCTCTGTGCCACAGCACCTGTCAGTTTTGTAGATTGTAGAGTTTATTTTATTTACTCCACTGTGACTTGACTGGTTATAACCTGTTTAAATATTTTACACCATAATGCTGAAAAAATATATGTGCAAGTGACAACACAACAATGTTTTTGTATATACAAAACCTGAACTCTGTAATAGTGCTAAAAATATTGAAGAAAATATGTACACAACAAAACTCAAGCTGAATTTCTAATTAAGAATTTAAAGGAATCCCCCTACATCCTGGTGTGTAAGAAATAGCACCTTACCTTTGACAATTGCTCAACAATTATAGAAAATGCAGCTCCAAGCAATGATGATCTAAGGGATGCTGTTTTCCAGGTGCACAAAACCACAAGAAGAGGGGCCACCATTATGCAACCCAAGATCTTAGGACTGATTCACTAAGGAGAAGTCTGGTCTCTAGAGAAACATGAATCCCCTGCTTCCAGGTAAAATAGAGATTAAGATAAAAGTCTCAAAATATTACAAAAAATGGTACTTTTTAAAAATGAAAGCACTGATATTGAAGTGAGTTTGCAGCATTTTGTCTGTATAAGAAGTCTCAGGAGAGAGTTTCTTGCATCCTCAAAAAGGCACAAAAACCGGGTTAGAAGCTCAACAGATAGTCAGCCGATAAATCAGCAATAATGAGTTCTATCAAAAAACAGCACAGCAAAGCAATGAAAGAAACATGTCCACAGTCACACATTTTCTGTGAAGGAAAGCATCAGATGAGATGTTTAATTAAACTCTGTAGACAGGCAATGTCGATCAATGGGATCCAATAAGAATTGTGGAGTTGGATGAAGAGAGAGTGGGCCACAGGATGCCAGCAGGATTTCATACTGCAACGAGGACAGCAAAGGCAGGCTTCAACCAGGCTGTGGAGGAATCCAAGCTGAGGATTTATCCTCCTAGTTAATGATTCCTGGGAGACCCATCAGCCAAGTGAGTGGTGACAAGAATAATTGACCAGGAGAATCTGAGAGAACACTTTAACTTAATAAATGCATCAAATGCATCACTTACCATAATGGATAGACGGAAATGATTTATTTCAGTGCTGGTAGTAACACATGAGGCCAGTGTTCTAATGGAAATGATTTGGTTTAATGAATTAACTTGTAAACCTACCGGGCAAGATACCCAAGGCTGTGTCAGCTTCCTGGCTGAGCATCCTGCCAGTACTCAAAAATGGAGATGTCCTACGGGGAGTTGTCCAGGACTCCACGGTAAGAAATGCTCTTAATCCTGACAGTCAAAGAGACCACCTGGCTTTCATTCCCGAGGTTGACAATCTTGGTCTTAGGAAAGCCTAAGTTCCTGTTGATGCATTTACATAGAAAAAAGTGACTATAATATGGTGCAGCCTGAATCAGACCTCCCCATCATAAAGGATAGCAAATTTTCTTACCTGAGTTGATTGGTCTCTTCAAAGGTATATAGGGAAAGCACCCTGTTCCTAATTACTAAATTAAATGGAATGTGCAAGCTTTGGTTTAATCAGATCCCTGTAATCAAATCAGGCATGAAATCAAGTGTGTTGATTATATATTATTCTCCCTATTACTATCAAATTGCCAAATCATTGGAAACTCCCCTAAGTATGAGGGAGGATGGCAAAGAGTTTAGGAAGCAAAAGGTGTATCTACTAAAACAGAGATACAATTACACTTCTTCAATTGATGAAGAATTTCAGTCTTTTTTTTCTTTTACCTTCCTGAAACAAATTAGCTTCACATTATTTTCCTATAGTCCATCATAAACTGCCCTAAGGAGTGTAGCAAGTTCATGGGTAGAAAAAACTACTTGTTCTCTCTGATGAAATTTCTCCTAAAATATTTTTAAAAAATTAAATCCAAATACAAAGAGTTTATAATTTCCATCAATATTCCTCATTAACGATCTAAATCAACATGATTTTACAGATAAAAATGAAATCTTTTATACAATTTTGGCTTTGTTTCAGGTAAATGCATGTTAAAGGTACTTAAGGTTAAGTGCCTAGCTAATCTTTTAAATCACTTTTTCATAGAAATTATGATAGCTATTATACCATCTATTTCAATACAGGTTAAAATTTGAATTTTTAAATTTCTCCATACAAATTATTTTCAAATTATTGTTTATTGAATTTTTTGTCTGTAGAAATGAGAGTTACAGATAGAGAGGTAGCCCATGTGCTGGTGTACACCCCAAGTGACTGCTAAAGCCAGAGTGGAACCGACTCATGCTAAAACGTAGGAGGTCCTTATGGTTTCCCCACATGGATTCCGGGGCCAAAGCCTCGGGACATACTCTACCGGTTTTCCGGGTCATTAGCAAGGAGGTGGATCAGAAGTGGAGTAGTCAGGACACACACTGGTGCCTATGTGGGACGATGGCAGCACAGGATAAGCCCCCTTTCATGCAACTTCTAAATAGCAAATGCGAAATTGAAATGCACCTGACTTACATGAGACCCGATTTTCTCATTCTATTATAAAAACCATTTTGCCACTAAAAGACTCATGTACAATACCAGATAAGCATACTTACTGGCAAGCCAGATAACAGAGGTTTGGAGACCAGAGTTTTAATAACTGAAATATTTTCAGACAAGGCTAAGGGACAAACGTTTTGATTGACACATCATATCATTCAGTCAGAAAAACATTTGTTGATGGCCACTTTTGTTTTTGCATCAGTTCAGCAATATACAAATGGAGTAATTCAATCAAACTAAGCACAGTTGTATGTGTTTGTGCAGTAAAGACCCATTGGTGAATGATAGATAGCATATGTGAAGGCAATCACATAACGTTGTAAAGGAGTTGAAAAGTTCTTGCCCAGAGATAGTACATCTATCGCAATTTTGTAGCAAACACATTCCAGATGTTTGTGATATTTTGGTGTAAACAAGCCTACTGCTTTGCCAATCCTAAACAACGCCAGAAACAGACCCTACAGGCATTTGGTAAAGGAGCTGGCGAGAGGGGCTGTCTGGAAGCTTGGCTGTCTGTCGTCTCTCTGTCCTTCAAATTAACAAATCAAATTTTAAAATAGTATACCTTCATATCCTTATCTTCATCACACATTATTTAGAATGATGATAATAAATATGGTTTGCTGATTTATTTGTCCATCATACTATATTTTTATCATTATTGTAGGATGCATTCCTTCTTATTGTAAAATACTAGGTTTTGTTAATTCTGGAGCAGAATCATATTCTTCATGTTGATTGTTCCACATTTCCTGGGGTTTAATTTGATTTCATTTTGTTTTAACATCGTGGGCCTTAAATACACAAAACTCAATGCTAATGTTGTTACTAAGAGGACACTCGGAGTGATCCCCCCACAAAAAAAATTTAAAAAAGGTGGTGAAGGACTTAAGTGTTGTAGCTATCCAAAAAGCAAGTGCTTCAAGAGCTACTTCTGCAGCTGAGAAAGACATTGAAAAGACACAAAGCAATTCTAAAAGATGACATTATCTAGGCTGCATCACGGACCTTCTGGGCTTGGAGTGGAGTAGTGACCAAGAGGTTCATCCAGGAAAGAAGTGTATTTAGCAGATGCGAGAAGCTCACAGAACTCAGCAAGGCTGTGCTTGAGATGGTAAAAACAAACAAACAAACAAACAAACAAAAAAGCAAAGCGAACAGAACAAAACCTTTAAATTAGCTGTTGGTGAGGACAACATGGAGAAGCTCCTCGAATTGATTCTTGAGAAACTGACTAATGACCTGTTGCAATTCAATGGGAAATATATTTGAGGAAGAAACAAGAAAAAGGAGACTGCAGGAGAAGAAAAGGAAGGAATTCTGAGAAGTTCTCAGTGAAGGGTTTATCTGAAGCTTTTGCAGACCACACCCGGCTAAAGGACTGAAACATGAATGTCAATACCGAAAGGTTTTCATCAACAGAGAGGTATGTGCACAGTGAATTATCTTTTTACAAGTACATCTCTGGCAAAAAAAGAAAAATAAGCAAGCCAAGGAAACCAAGTGATGGCTTGCTAAGAAAGGCCCGAGCCATGTTCTTAATGGGATGTCCAGAACACGGTCGTGACATCCTGGAGGATGGCAGATCCGTGCCCGGCATTTCCTTGGATACCTCTCAGCGGGACAAGAATGGAAGTGGAAGGCAGGAGTGCTGACGACTGTGACTGTGTGTAGACCTATGCTGATATGTGTGCCTATGGTTTGGGTATTTAACTCAAATTTGTGTATTTAACTTAAAACCTAGTGTTATCTGTGGAGTGTGTTTAACATCTTCAATAATTCAAGGTAATGTCCCAGACCTTCACATTCATTCTCCCTTCGCTCACTGATGCACCCAGACCAACTTCCATTTCTGCAAGTTTGCACATGTCTTTTGCAGATGTACCATATTAGATTCTATATCTTATTTTTACCAGATCATTTCTATGTCTGGATATCATTATGTAGGCAAATACTCGTCAGAGTTTTACAATTTCCCACAGAACAGCACTAGGCTGTTCAGGTTTGTAGCATAGGAGAAACAGGATATAGCAACATGGATTAAGTACAGAGAATTCCACCCACGGTTATGTAACTAAACACTACAACATTTGCGTGGTGAAACCAACTGGTGAGGAAATTCTCCGAATGTAAACCCAATAAAAAATACCTGGCTGTTGTATTAAAGATGCAAGCTGTTGAAAGTAGAAAAAAGCCTCCATTGTTGACTCTGTTTTAGTTCTTAGAAAACAAGAAAGATACAATCTAAGTGACAAATCATTGTGAGATCATTACCTAATTTATTGCAGCATTTTGGAAATATAATTGTCTACATTGTACTGACAAGGATTTTTATTATTATTATTACTCACTAGAAAAGAAACATGTAGCCTGAACTAAAAAAAAAAAGATATAAACAAAAAAAAACCTGATTTTTTTTTTAAACAAAGCACTTAGTGTAAAGATGACTGATAACCAAAAATTTATAATTTATTTTTATAGTGAACTGAGCTTGAAGAATGTGACTGGGGGTCCAATGCCATAGCCTAATAGTGAAATCTTCACCATGCATGTGCCAGGATCTCTTATGGAGGCCAGTGTCCTGCCTACTCTGCTTACCATCCAGTTCTCTTCTTGTGGACTTTCATGTAGTTCAGTGGGAGTCAAGACCTAGCCCAGCCCATTTTACACCTAACCTGGCTTTCCCAAGTACCAGTGGGTGTACAGATTGGAGTTTAGCCCAATCTGTAGCTCCTCTGACCCAGTCCACACCCACTCCGGGGGAGGTTGTAGCCATGTCCTTCCCAGTTTGCCTTCCCCAGTCTTGCTCTTGTCCTCCCCAGTGGAACCCAAATCCAGCTGGGCCATCCTCTTAGCTACCCGGCCAAGCCTGTTGGCATCCCCAGCTCTTGGGCATGCCAGTAGAGACTGCAGTTCCTCAGGGTGATCCCTAACATGAACATCTTTTAGTTGACTGCTCTTCACAGTCCTTGGCTGCTTTCACATTGACCTGTGATCTTTTTGTTTTTTGTTTGCTTAATCTTTATCTAGAGGAGTGCTCATTTTTTTTTACTGTGATATAAATTGAAAATGTTATCTCCAAAAATAAAGAGGGAAGGATGAAAGGAAGTAACTGAAGAATTAGGAAGGAAGGAAGAAATAAGGGAAGAGGGGAGAATAAAGAGAGATGGAAAGAAAGAAAGAAAGGAAGAAAGAAAGAAAGAAAACAAAGGGAGAAAGAGAAAGAAAAGAAAAAGGAAGGAAGCAAGGACATGGAATAAAAGAAGGAGGAATTAAGGGAGGGATGGCTTAAAGTATCAAATTCTTAGAATCATATCTAGAAGCTACTTTTAATATCAAATCATCATGAGACCTGATGAAAAGTTACGTAGTACCGATTATCACATATGTGCTATTATCATGAATCAAATGTATTTAAACATTCCTTTAATGCAAAATGTTAAAGTTACAGAAAGAAGAAATATCCATGGTCAACAAATATTCGATGAAGTGCTCAACATCAAAATCAAAATCAAAACTCCAGTGTTAGAATGCTTTTTGTCTAAAAGCAGTAGTAAGAAGTGTGTGGAAAAGGGGTGACTCGCACGCTGCTGGAGGGACTAAGGATTCAGGCAGCCCCTGTGGAAGACAGCATGGAGACTTCCTTAGAAATTAGAAACAGACTTGCTGTGTGCTCCAACAACACCAAGGACGGGTGCATCAGATACTTGGCCCTTCATGTTTATAACAGCGCTGTTCACAATTGCCAACACACAGAATCAATCAAAGTGTGCATCCTCAAACAAATGTGTAAAGAAAATATGGCACATGTCCACAATGGAGTACTGCAATAAAAAGAATAAATTCTATCATTTGCATCCGTATGTTTTCTATTGGAAGACATCATGTTGAGTGATATAACTCAGACACACAAAAGCAAATCACTCATGCTCTGCCTTAAATGTGGAAGTCAACATAAAAGAACAAAAATAAGGACCAAATATCAAAAGTAACAAATTGGGAATAGCAGTTATGTTGTAAATACAGCATTTTGTCAAATTTAGTTTTCCATCTTTGCAATCTGTTAAGAATGACATTTCATCACAGCTTTAATGAGCTGGGACTGTTTTACTATTAGTATATATGAGTGAAATTAGACATTAGTTTCCAAAGATAGTTGCTTGCAGCCCTGCTCTCTGTTCAGGCTGCATTACAGTCTTTCTAATTATTTGTTCAGTTCTTTTATTTAGTGGATCATTAAACCTTTGGCTGTAATATAAAATAAACCTGCTGTCTCAAAAGTGAAATGAATGGAGAAATAAAGTATAAGATTTTGTTTTATTTTATTTATCTTTATTATTTAAATTTTATTTGAAGGGCAGTTATACAGAGAGGAGGAGAGACAGAGGAAGATCTTCCACCTGTTGATTCACTCCCCAAGCGGCCACAAAGGTTGAAGCCAGGAGCCAGCAGCCAGGATCCTCCTCCTGATCTCCCACATGCGTGCCGGGTCTCAAGGTCTTGGGCTGTCCTGGACTGCTTTCTCTGGCCACAAACGGGGAGCTGGATGGGAAGCAGGGCAGCTAGGACATGAACTGGTGCCCATATGGAATCCCAGGTATACAAGGCGAGGACTTTAGCTGCTAGTCTACCGCACCAGGCCCAGTATTAATTTTTAAAATTCTAAAACAGAAAGTTTATCTTTGTCAATTGAACAAGATACATTGATTTTTTTTCACAATGTAATAAACCCTGTGTTAGCTGCAGAAATACAAAGTTGATCAAAATGCTTTTTTTCCCCCACATAAACAATAAAAAAAAAAAAATCACCTAGTAGCAAAAAACACTACAGTATGTTCAGGGTCAATGTAGAATTTCTTTTCTTTTCTTTTTTTTTTTTTTTTTTTTGTATAGTTGGTGGAGCCATTTCCTCTAGAATGTAGAATTTCAATGAAATACAATTGTGGGAATAATTCCTCCTTCACGTCAAAGAATTAGGAGACAACTGTTTTAGGAAGTTGGAGGACCAAAAGTTTGCCTAGAGCCTGTGAGTGTCAGTGTGATTTTTCTTAAAGCAAGGAGAGATAAAATTAAGAGGTTAAGAGATGGAAGACACGGGTAGACACACAAAAAGACAAAAAGGAAACAAAACACTTTGTGAATCTTGGGACCAGAGAGTTGGCTAATTAATCAGAATATGAAGCAATTTATTCTAGTATATACAAAATCCATATGTCATATGAAAGTGTCTCTGTGCAATTCCTAGCTTTAGTTCCTGATTCCAGCTCCCACCAGTTTCAATCCAGGGAAGTGATGGTGAAGGCTTAAGCAATTGGGTCCCTGTTACTCATGCAAGACATAGGATTATTATCCCAGTTCCTGGATCTGGCTCTGGTCCTGCCCAACTCTTCTAGGAATAGACCGGTAGTAAGAGCTCTGTGCTTCAAAAATAAATAAATGAACCAATAATTGCGTAATTTTTTTAAACTGAGAACCTGTTTGAAAGGGATGAATCTGAGAATATAATGATATCCCAATGGAAAAGATGTACTATGCTAATTAGTTATGTCATTTATTCTAGATTAAATACTTGAAATAAAGCTTGAATGAATGTTTAAATTCTATTTTTATAAATACCATATTTTATCAAACATTTTTTTTCAAAATGACTTGAAATTTCTGGTGTAATTTCTGGTTATTTAAAACCATAAACTTTCAATTAATTTATATATATATTTTTTGTTGTGACCACCTTTCTGATGCAGTCTTGTAAGCCAGTTTCTAAGAGGCAACAATACCCCTGGGTACCAGTTCAAGTTGTGGCTGCTCTGCTTCCAATCCATCATGCTGCTGAAACATCTTGAAATGCAACAAAATATATTTTATGTGCCTGAACGCCTGCTATCCAAAGAGGGAGACTCAGATGGAATTCCAGGATCCTGACTTCCAACTGACCCAGACCTGGCTGTTGGGGACATTTGGGTGCAGTGACACGGTGCGTTGGAGAGTCTCCATCTCGCTCACTGTTTTAAATCTTTTCTTTCTTTTTATGTTATCTATCTGAAAAGCAGAGTTACAGATAAAGACAGAGAGGGGGAGAAAGGGGTGGGAGAGAGCTTCAGTGTGTTGATGCTCTTTCCAAGTCCGTTCAACATTCAAGGTTAGGTGAATACAAATCCAAGGTCAAGGGGTTTCATCTAGGTCTCCCAACCACATGGCAGAAACCCAAACATCTGGGCCATCACCTGGTTTCTTTTAGAAACATGAATAGAAATCTGGGTTGGAAGCATAGTAGCTTTGACTCAAGTTGGCAGGACAATGTAGTAGTTAACCATGGAGTTTATATTAATGCTGTACATTCTGCGACACACTAAGTGAACCTAGTGATATTCATCGGCCATTCCATTGCTGGTTGTGTGGCTACTTACCTTCACCTAACATTTTCCCAGTGTTACCAGTGAGTGTAAAAATATGTAACTACCAAAGTAGAAAAGTCGGATTGCTTTTACAAGTATATTTATTTTAAAAGGGCAATAGTACTGTATTAGGAAATATTGTACCACCATACTTTTAAAAGATTTATTTATTTATTTATTTATATTGGAAAGTTGAATATACAGAGAGAAGGAGAGACAGAGAGGAAGATGTTCCATCTGCTGATTCACTCCCAAAGTGGCCATAATGGCTGGAGCTACGCCGATCTGAAGCCTGAAGCCTCTTCCCAGTCTCCCATGCAGGTGCAGGGTCCCAAGGCTTTGGGTTGTCCTTGACTGCTTTCCCAGGCCGCAAGCAGGGAGCCAGATGGGAAGCAGGGTGGCTGGGACATGCACCAGTGCCCATGTAGACTTCAGCCCCTAGACTACTGCTCTGGGCCCTACCAGTATTAACTTTTAATATTGTATCAAAGAGTTTCTTTTCACACTATGTTTCCCTTTTGCTTGGGAAAGCGGCCATGCTTGAGGGTGTTGTGCACCAAAGCCTTAACACATTTCCAGTTTATCATCTCATCTGAAGTCTTTACTAACCTCTTTTGGTGCACAGTTGTTACTCCTCTTGTCCTAGCACACTGCAAAACTGGTAAGAGAAAGAGCTCTGAAAGTCATGCCCCCCTCCCATCAACCTTGCTAAATTTCTGTCCTATGAAACCTGGATCACTGAGCTGGAAACCTTACAGTGTATAGAGATTCTTTTATGAAACATATCATTACATCAAATTCAGCGTGATTTTTAAGCAAATGAAGGTGCCTCCACGCTGCCAATACTGATAAACTGCCCACTCTTGCAGAGAAGATGGGCTTTCTGTTTAGAAAACAAACAAAAAAGTAGCCAGTGAGCACATTTGGACACAGCAAATATCTCTCCTTCTCTGCACAACATTCCCAAGACTCTACAGGAGGCCCTGCTGCATGGATTCTGCACTCACAGGCCTATTGCCCCCTACCATGTCCAACATATCTCTGCAGTGTTCACGTGCAGTTCGTGTCTTTGCAAGACATCAATTGCTGAAAATGCCTGATGTTCTATGTCGGATTATAACTTTTGTTCACGTTTTTCCTCCAAGCCTTAAAGTCACGGGTTCTAAACAACAGACTCGGAACAGCACACGGGGGAAGTGAACCGTGCTGTGCCTCTGTCTTCCATATCCCGGCTAGGACACCGAGACTTCACACAGGATCCAGGATTCCTGGGGGCATCTTGTCCTTTTACATCCTTTGAACTTATTCCAAATGTCTTTGAAATAAGCCATCCCTATACATTGATTACTTCATATAAGCATATGACCAGGTTTCCTCTCTTCTGACTCAAGGACTAAGATTTTTCATGTTCATCAATGGCTATGAACAGCAAAGTCTCCTAAAACACAGGCACAAATCCTGGGAGCTTTGTCTGTCTATATGCAGCAATAGTATAATGTGCTAGTGGTAAGTTGCTAAGAGTATCACTTTGAAAAAGACATCAGTTGTGTTAATATTTGTTCCAATATATTTTTATGCCTGCAAATCACTCTTCTGGCAAGCTGACAGTTCACTTCCATTGTTGTTTTACATTTTGATCCCCAGAAAACAAAACTATAGGCAAAGATTGTTGCTGATATTTAATTCAGAAGGCACAATCTTAATGCGACAAGAGTGCTAGAGAATTTAATAGCACACAGAGATGGGAAGCAAATTCATTTTGCAAACTCACTGACAGCTGATCCTTCTGTGGGATGCTTGTTGGGCAGCAGTGGATATAGCAACGCCACGGCCAGTCCAACAGAGAAAAACAGTGTCCCTACTCATACTTGTGTAACTGCCTCTTGATGCCTGCCACAACAGCTAATGTTACCCATGAGAAAACTCCTCCGCTATTCTTACTGTGCGCTGGAAGCCAGAGTCCAGGCCTGATGCTGGGAGAGCTTTTCACTAAAGATTTTCGCTGTTCACTGAAATGTGGAGTTACAGAGAGGGAGGAAAAGAGAGATAGGGAGAGAGAGGATCTTGCATCACTCCCAAATATCTGCAAAGTCCAAGATAGGACCAGGCTCAAACCAAGAGACTAAAACTCCACCAGGGTCTCTCAGGCAGGAGGCAGGAGCTAAATCACCTGGGCCATCATCTGCTTTCCCAAAGGCACTTGAATGAGGAGCTAGGTTGCAAGTGGAATACCGAGGACTTAAGCTGTTGTTCATTTGGGTGGGATGCAGTGCTACTGTCTCAGATGTTAGCCTCACTCTGTATGCCACAACCCAACATCCCAGGTGGGAGAATTTGGAAGTAGCGGGGAGCCTGTTCAGTTTGGAGTAGAACAAGCAAAGAACTGAGATTGTGTGGAATATTGTTATGATTGTACAAAAACTAGACAGCAGAAAAGAGATTTCCTTTCTACTAAACAAACATTTTGTATATCTGAGGCCCTGAAACTGCATGAATTCAAGTTGGATTCAGTGCCAATCAAGGAAGAGTTTGTAGTTGAAGGTATGGAAAACGCTTCCCAGAGAGAATGGAAGGTGATACTTCAGATTTGCCCAACATTCAACATGCTCCATGCGAAATAGTCACTGTACTGTTTCTCTTAGAAATTTTGGATGTTGCCCATTAAGAAGGATGTTTATGACAGTTGATGATATTTATCAAAAGCTGCAGTCTTTTTTAAAATTCAGAATAAAAGTAATTTATATTAGGTACCAATTAGTAATGCAGCCAGTGTTACTGGTTACGGATCAACAACATTCTAAGAATTAGCCTAATTCGTGTAGACAGAAAACTAATTAAGATGAAACGTCGACACTGTAGAGCCTTGTAGCCTAGTGAAAAGTAGATAAAAGTATATAAAAGAGTGGGATGTTAGTAAATCCTAACCTCAGGATATTATCAGAGTACAAAAGAGAGCTAGGCAAGCAATGATTAGTGGAAGCACGGGAATCTTTCAGGGAAAGATGAAAATATAGCATCAAAGGGTAGGAAGGGACTTAAATAGGTGGATCAAGCAGACACTCATGACAGGAATTGAAATCCGTCTGCTCACACGGTTGGGGGAATGAATGCATCACAAGAGCGGCCACAACTTGGACAGAATAGTAACTGTTGAGGTTGGAAGCAAAAACCGGTAGGGGTTTGCTCATGTGCTCAGCTCAAGAATTTGAGCTCACTCCCTAAGGTAATGAGTAATTGCTGCAAAAAACAAACAAATAAACAAAAGCAGCTTTGCAGCAATGTATGTTCTGAATTTTGTGTGTAGTTAGTGTTGTAGAGTGAAATCAATGGAAGTGTCTGGATCTTAAGCAGAAATTAGTCAGGATTCTTACTGTGGAAGTAGGCGAAGACCAACCAAATAAGAACAAGCAAAAGCTGTTTGTTCAGTGCTTGCAACAAGCAATCATCTCTGTCACTAGCATTTTTCCAGAAACCCAAAGGCAGACTAGAGTTCTGAGAAAGTCTTACAGGAGAAAAAGGGAAGTGTTTCCTGACAGGAGGCTATTCATGTGAGGAAACTGATGGTCAGCTTCAAAAAAAAAAGTGAAATAGCCCATGAGACTGGCCGTATGTGCAAGTTTATCTTTGGTTGACTTGAAATGGGACTTAGAGGCAAAAATGGGAAGGTTTCACGCATCATTAGGTACCGAAATGGGGGCTAATCATAACGGGGGGCATTCCTAATTTCTCAGGATATTACAGGAGACAGCAATTTGACTTCCCATAGCTTTGCCTTACAGCATCCTGGCTGCTGTAGTGTTAATAAAAAGGTTTGTTTCTGGGAAGCTGCTGCAGGGTGTGGATGGGAGTTTTATTTGTGCACCTGCGACTGCCATTGTCTATATTCTGCTTTCCTTTGATATAGAATAAAAAACACACTGAACACATGAGGGCAAACATTAAGCATGGGGAGGGGAGATGGAATTAACAGACACTTCAGGACAAGGAGGAAGTTGTGTTTTGCAATGTCGCAGTAAATGGCCCAAAGTCCTCTCTTTTCAGTTTGGGGCACCTTCCCTCTCGGTAAACACCAGTCAGAACACAAGGACACACTTGGTGTTGAGAGTTGCATGGTATATTTATGGTAGTTCTTGGGATTTTAAATGGCTATAAACTTGTTAGGCACTACGTAAAATGCTAAAGTAATCAGACAACCTCTCAAAATAGGAGAGCTGGATGCTGCCTTTCCCCCCACTTAACACTATTTATTGAGCATCTATTATTTATGAGATAGTAAAAGCAGAATAAAGAAAACAATGTTAAACCCATAAGACAAATGATCCCTGGTTGGGTGGTCTTGCTGCTGTACGGATGCAATAAACATTAGATGAATAACCACAGGGACATAAATGAAAGTCCAAATGGAGGAAATATTGTCTCTGAAATTAGAGCATGAAGTAAGAATTGAGTTTCCTTGGCAAGGTAAGGAAACGTTTTTAGATGAGATGATTTTGAGCTCAGATGAAAAGAAAGTCTTCAATAAGATGGAGAGGAAGTGTCTCTGTATGTGTGTGAGGCGGGAGCCCTCTAAACAGCCCAGTTGAAGGCGACTACGTTTGTAGAGACTTGAGGTGAACTGAGGAGTGGATGAAGCGCAGAAGCAGCGTGACTGAACCGCAAAGACAATTGTTAGTCAGCTCGTGCATGCACACTCATGCTGCTTCACTAACAGACCATGTTCATGAACTTGTCAGTATTCTAAGCATAATGGAAATAAACTACATTTTTCAGCAGGGATATGTCATTATCAATTTGCATTTCATGATATGTTGCTTCTACATTTAGGAAATAAAACAGAACAGACAAACATACAAGGTGAGGAACATACGAGAAGGCTCCTTTTGGGGCCACTGCTGTACTATGACGTAACTTCCATGAGAGATTAAAATTGATCAACCACAAGGGTGCACCTCTATAGACATAAAAACATTGAGTATTTGGAACAGAGGTTCTCAGCATGTCAAGAGTATGCTTATTAGAAATAAACGTGATGATACTTTTCAGAATCTACAGGTCAATCTTCATATCCTGTCAAATCTTGTAAATCTAGAACCACCATGCATTGAAAGTTCTCAGCAGTGATTCTAGCACACTCCCCCGAATGACTCTGAAAACCAATCATATGCTATTAACCCAAGCAAAGTTTTTCGAAAACAGAATTAGAAGGCCTGCATTCCTGTCATTTAGGACATTTGCAAAAGGAGGTTTTACAGATCCATTTACATGAATATAAATACACTCTTTCAGATATGTGTCTGAGAATATGCATATTTAGACTTACTCCATGTGATTATTATAGATAATAAAGTTTGGCAATGCCCAAGGTTGAGGAGTGAATTATCTGTTACTCTAAACATTGCTTTTCTTTTCAGGAAGTTTGAGATTCTTTTGCAAGTGACAACCATGAATATAATTCCTATGTGCTATTTATTGGTGATGGCTTTATTCACAGTAGTAATGAAACAACCAGATGACAGAGCTGAAATCCCTAAAAAGCATGAGATATATGAAAACAAAATCTCATTATCACAGACAAATGTTTCAACTCTAACAGGATTTCCCCCAAATATAATTCTTTTACAGCTTTACAATCTGAACAAAACACTCTAGTGCACATTACTAAAAATCAGGGCCAGTAGTGAAGCTTTACTGAGTACTTGAACATGGAGCCCAAGGGTTTTTCAATAAAAGTTTTTGAAAACTCCAAATGATTTCTGATTCTAAAGATATGAATTTAGGCTAGTTGATGTGAAATATATAACATTTTATATCAAAATAAAGATGAAATAAAAGAAGCTGAGGGTTATTACATGATTTTGTTACTTTTGATGCCCAATAGTCATTTTCCTTTTTTAGCAACCAATTGATATTCTTGCAGAGATCAGTATTTCTCAATTGTGCCCAGTATTGATAGAATTGTTGAATAAGGTTTTCTACTGTCTGACTTATAAAAATCAAAGAGCCCTTAGAGATTTTTTTTAAGTCAATTCATATTGCCAAGCAGCGTTCACTGTATGGACTTAACCCTCTCCAGCAAAGTAACTGAGAATACAGGACAAAATGATGCAAAAAATAGTTAATCAAATATTTTAAGACTGAGGTCAAGTGTTTCCTTGATTTTAGAGACCACCTGATCTCTGACTATTGCAAGTCTATTCTTTTGTACTGCAATCAATGAGTGTTAGCTGTAATTCTTTAACAAATGTGACCAAGCTGTGGTGGGTAGGAATTTTATGAAGGAAATGAATGGTTTCCATCAGGAATCCACTTACATGATGAATATATCTTTCTGTGCATGTGATATATTGGTGTACGTCTGTATCACCAAGTCTGAACAGCAAATGTGCTCAAGGTGTGCAAATGTTAAAGCAGATCAGTATGGAGGACAAAAGAAGAGGGTTATTTCATTCTCTTTTGAAAGATGATACTGCTAATTTCCTTGGAGAACCAGAACTCAGACTGCTGACTGTGTCTACAAGCTCCATATACCATTATCAGGGCCATTTGTCAAACTCTTTCTTGTGATTTATGGAGGACTTCTCTTTCAGCGAATTCAGTCAGAAAGCTGAATGATGAGTGAGCATTTAGCTTAGCAGTACAGATGCCTACATCCCAAATCAAAGTACCTGGATCTAGTCTCCAGTTCTTACTCTCAACTCCGATATCCTGGTAACTCAGACTCGGGAAGTAGAGATCATGCTTCCTGGAAAGGTAGTGGAACAGAGTTGAAGTTCTTGAATTCCTTCCAGCCCTATGGAAGACCACACTTTTGGACCCCTCCTAGCTCAATCTCTCTCTCTCTCTCTCTCTCTCTCTCTCTCTCTCTCTCTCTCTCTCTCTCTCTAATTTTAGTTCTCTCCATTGCCTTCCTTTCCAAATAACAAATGTTAAAAAAAAAAAAAAAACTCACCTACGAGCAGGAGTCTAAACTATCTAAACTGAATTATAGAAGTGAGTCACGCAGTCATCTGGAATGAAATGGTCCACTGAGGGAAAAACGTTGCAAAGACCTTGCAAAAGCGAGCCAGCAGCAGATTTTCAAAGGCCAGCAGAAAGCCACTGCCCAGGCACGCACGGAGAAAGGGCAGGAGTCATAGCCAGTTCAGGCTGTGCATCCCAAACTCTTCAATCTGAAACCTGAAAAACTCTGAAATTCAAAAGCTTTTGGGCAGGGAGTCGATGCCAGAACTAGAAAACTCTATGTTTGATCTTATATTCAAAATTCAAGACACTAAGCACAGTTTATCCTTAAAAGGAAAAAATAAATAGCTTCGTGACTTGTTTTAGTGCCAGAGAAAAAAATGATGTTTCATATACAGGACAATCTTAACTGTAAAATGAATTTACAAAATATAAGTGAATTTCTTGCTTAGGTTTTGTAATTATCTCAACAATGATTTATGTTTATGAAAAATATCCTAAAATCTCTAAAGTATCCTAATCCAAAATATTTTGATCCCCTTGCTTTAGATAAAGGATGTGTACCTATAGCAAAAGAGAACCAGTGACTCAATTTTGTAGCTCACCATCTATAGCATTTTGCATTTTTATTAAAAGTGTGATTAAAATCCTTGGGATATTTTCAGTAAGAAGCAATATGATCTTTGTCTTTAGAATGAATAATTCAGAGTGTACAATGACAGGTTCTGGGGTATGCAACAGTTAACTTTTGACAGAAACTAAACTTAAAATCTCACTAAAGTAGAAGAAGGAGACCAATGATGTTGACATGGGATGTTGATTGGTGCTTATCACGGGAAAAAAGGACACTAAAGTTAGTTAAGAATGAGACTGCAGTAGATAGGATAATTCCAGCTGGGTTTCAAGGTTTTGTAAAACTTGTAAACTGAACGGGCGTCAAAGAGGTGAAGCAGTGAGCAAAGAGAGATGATGTTAAGCAGCGCCTGCGTGGGACCCCTTCTTCAGTAACGTTTTGGGTGTGAATATGTGTACTGGCAGCTGGGAAAAAGGAAGAATGAGCTGAGTAATAGTACTAATGCCAAGCAACAGTGTCCAGGCTGTGAATGTGAAAGTCACCATAAGATTGGAATAGCAACATTAACCACCAGAGGATAAAGTTTTGAATGGATTTAATGAAGAGGGTGACAAAGACAAAAGTGGGTATCTGTAACAAGCAGAAATTGTGAGAAACTTGCCTGATATGTGTTGTAGTGGAGTCGAAACTTTAGGAGACTATGGTCAGTGCATAACGGGAAAGAGCTGTAAGGAACAAAGATCAAGCAGGTGACTGTGGTGGGTGGGGCTGTGATCACGCATCAGAATCCTGCTGAAGCCATCACGCCATCTCCTTCAGTGCACATGTGGTCTCAGTGGAGGTTTAGTGAATAATAGGAAATAAGCAAAAGATTATGATTAGATGTTTTCTTCTAGAAAAAGTAAAGCATAATAAAAATATAAAAGACATAACATATTGCACATTTCAACAAAGCTAATGAGAAATTTTGGTAAGTACATTCGGCCATGCTTAAATCAGAATAAAAATGATTTGCCCTCTAACTTCAACATTCCAATATCTTTTAGAATTATTATTTTTCTATACTTTATAAAAAAAGAAAACTGTTGCTAGTGCAGAAAAAGAGCTTTCAATATTGTAACTTTATGTGAAATATTTAGGCATTATCATCGTTAGCAATCTTTTTAGAAAATATTTATTTTGTTTTATTGGGAAGGCAGATTTACACAGAGAAGGAGATACAGAGAAAGGTCTTCCACCCACTGGCTCACTACTCAGATGGCTGCAACAGCCAGTACTGAGCTGATCCAAAGCCAGAATCCAGGAGGCTTTTCTGGGTCTCCCTTGTGGGTGCACAGATCCAAGGCTTTGGACTCACTTCTACTGCTTGCCCAGGCCACAAGCAGCGAGCTGGATAAGAAGTGAGGCAGCCAGGACACAAACTGGTACCCATATGGGATCCCTGCATGTGCAGGTAGCCTCTGAGCTGTAGCACTGGGCCCTTTAGCAAGCATTGGTTAATTTTTCTTGTGTGTGTAGCACTAAGCTCCCTGAGGATACGTATTTTTCTCACATGCTTTTCTTCAGCCTGTGAATATAAAAAGATACACTATAATAATAATCACTTTGACCCCTTTTTGTCTGTATTTTTCTAAAATCATGTAGTTTATCTTTTCTTGCATAAAATGAGCTCATTCAGATGCTTTAAGAATGTCACTCATGCTGTTAGGTAGCGTTCAAAATGCAATATGCACTTACCAGATAAAATGAAGGAAATCAGCCATTTGCAAGCACTTTGAAAATTTTCAGAGATTATTTCATGTGCACAATCAAGGAATTAAGTCGGCATGAATTGAATTAAGATACAGATCAAGATGACTGTGACAAGATTATTTAAATATGCATTTAATATCAGCACTCAAAATGTTATTAATATTTGTTAACTGGCAAGGACTAAATTTTAGATAAATCATCATTTGAAAGATAATAAGAATTCTGTAGAGATACTATCCCAAAGATTAAGAAAAGGTTGGAAACAATTCATTTTTCCCTGCTGTGATATGAAACAGTAAAACAGAAAATTACACGAATTATATGTCTGCCTGTCAGGATCCATCCTTTCTCTTAGAATACACATGCGTGCATGCCTCACTTACTGTATTACATGCATAGTACACATGCATTCCCACTACACATGCGTGTTTTAATACACAGAGCAGTCCTTGTACATGCATGTATATCCATGCTAACTCTAATATGTACAGGGAAAAGTGAAATATGGAACAGACAAGATTAGGCCCAAGAATTATCACTATTAACAAAGAAATGCAGCTGACCATTTAGTAAATGTTTTTTTTATTAGGTAAGATTATTATGTGAGAATTTTTTGTCGATGTAAAGGTCTAGTTTATGTGCTATAACCAAGTTTAATGTGATTCAAGCACAATGACAATAAACAGGCCATATCAGCACCTCCTAGCCCAAGTAAAAAGATGTGTCCTCACGTCGTCCCATACCGGGGCGCAAAGGAAGGTCAGCCCACTGCCAAGGTGCTGGAGACCACATCAGTGGTCTACGCCGGGCACCACATCAGTGGTCTATGCCTGCACACTTGACTCTGTGTGATGACACTGTGCTCAAATCCTGTTGCTTCACAGAGCCTTGCTAATGAGTTATGGTAAATACTCATTTTTCCAAGTTATTCTTTTTACTATCACCAGTCTTAAGAAGTACACAGGCTGGTTTCTTTTGTTTGTTTGTTTTGCCTTGTACCTTTGTTTTATTTTAATTCTGTGCAGCTTATTCCTTTTATTTCTAAAATGGTTTTACTTTTTAAAGTTTGTTTATTTTTATGCATTTATTTAAAATGATGAGAGACATGCAAATATCCCATAAACTGCTGTTCTCTAAGGTGCCCACAGCAGGCCTGGCTGTGTGAGGCTGAAGTCAAGAGCTAGCAACCAGTTCCAGGTGATGGGCTCTGTGGTATCAGACATTCAGCCACTTGAGCCGTCTCTCACCGCCTCCAAGGCTTTGCTTTAGCAGCAAGCTGGAGTCTGGAATAGATCCAGGATCTAAACCTAGTCACTCAGTTAATGGCATGTAGGTATTTCAACCAACATTTGAACTATGAGAGAAAAGTGGCTTCTCTTCAGTGAGATTTTCAGAAAGGTATAATGTCTTGCTATTGGTCATTCAGTACCATGTCAATTAACTCCGTAATGTTATAAATGTTGTTGATGTTATGTTGTTGCTTTTCATTGGATGGGATTACATTCTGTCAGCTCTATTTTCAGGCCAGGGATGGTCTCCCCAAGAAACTGTTGAATTTATCTGGACAATAAGATGCTGGACTCTATGCATGGTACATGCTTGCAATGAAGGAGTCATGACTGGATTTGAACTGTACTACTGCAACAAGGTGGAGGAATCCAACATGGAGGGAGGGCATGGGGAGGAGTTGGGGGGATTCCAGAGCCTATGAAACTGTGTCATAAAACGAAACTAAATTTAAAAAGAGAGAAAATGTCTTCCTCTAGAACAGCATGATTTATAGGAGAGAACACACTGCTTCTTGTAGTTTCAGTAACTGGAAGTTGTACCAGTTTAAGACAATAAAACATAAATTTTGGAATGTTGTTTTATTTCTTTATCAGCTATAACATTGTCCTAAATTATCTTGTGGCATCTATCAACTACCATTCTGTATCTGTAAACAAATGTAGTTTTTAAGCACAATATCCATATGAACACTGGATATTTCCATCTTGAATTTTGCAAAATCTCTAAAAAATAACTATATCATAGTGCTTTTTTCATGAACTATCTACTTTTTCTAAAAATCACATTTATAAATACTCCGTCAGTGTAGTGTAGTATGAGAATAGGCTTTGAAACGCTTCCATGTGAGTACTTCTTTCAACATGGCTTACAATTCAAAAGACGGAGTGCAAGTGTTCACTGACAGATCAAGAAAGCATTTCTTTATTTATGATATCTAGGAAATACATTGAGATCCCTACTACCTACTTTGGGAGTTATCCTCTTGACAATTCCCCTGTATTCAGGCCTATCGCCCTGATGTAAAATGCTGAAGTGTTTTCAATCAGATTACCTTCGGCACTGCTATATATTTTAAGACCATTTATTATGGTAAAATTTAGTGTGCCTGTCTTGAAGTATCACAGATAAAAGCAGCATTGGATAAATGCAGCTTTTCCCACTCAAAATGCACACACACACAAATCTTGCGTAAAATGTCCTCAAACTTTAGAAATCAACCAGTTACGAAAAGTGTGTAGGTGTTGCAGGGAGTAGAATTTAGAAGATTTCACAAATATACAGAATGCTATATTTATCATTTTGGAAATAGCAGTTTTCTCAAAAGGTACTTTCTTCTCCCCATTTTTCCTCATGCCCATTTTGGTGCAAGTTGGATATGTTAAATATTCTTATTCTGTTGCTCGTGTCTCTTATTCATGCCAACATATATTCCCCTCCTAATTCTATATTGCATTCTTGGAAATTTCCCTTCCTAGAATATTCAGGGAACTGACTTATTTTGAATTATTTTATTTTCATATTTTGAAAATAGACGGAGAAAGAGAAACAGAAAGAGTGGTGCTCCACCAGATTATTCACTTGTTAAATGCTTGCCAGAGCCAGATGTGGACAAGGCTGAATTCAGGAGACCAGAAATGAGTTACAGATCTCCTACATGAGTGATGTGGACTCAGGTAGCTGTGCGATCATCTGACACTTTCCAGGGTGCTGAAAACCAGGAAGCCAGAGCTCAAGTGGAACTGAGACTATAATGCAGCCACTCCACATAAGTGATGTCAGAGTGCCAAACAATAACTCAAGCATCAAGTCATTAGGCTGCCCCAGTTTTTATATTTCTGTTGTACATAAACATATCTGACAATTTTAATCTCTTTTTCCTAACTTACAGTTTCAGCTCCTTCCTGCTTACAAATATTTTTAACATTGTTTGTTTAGTATAACTCCTGGAATATTAACATACCTCATTCTCATTTGTTTATCTTTTTGCTGCTCATAGTGGTTATCTTGTATTGCTGTAATTCTTTCTTTCCTATGTATTTATTTATGTATTTATTTATTTACTTGGTTTCTGAGACTGTTTTCAACTTAATGTCTAAAAAATTCTTAAAAAGCACCAACTGAGGTTAGGAAACTTTGAAGAAGTAAAATAATAAGAGAAAGAAGGAAAAAGAAGAAAGAGGAAGAGAGGAAGTGAAAGAGACAGGAGAAGAGATACAGAAACTTGTCAGTACCATTTAAATCATATAAAATCATTAATGACTGCTAACCATTTCTATGAACATGTGACTAGGAGTCTTCAAGGAAGTTTCCCTTGTTTTCAATAAGTCTGCTTAATTTGCCTTTCTTCAATCTCTTTACAGCTAATCATAGCAATTAAAATAAATTACTGAAAATGCATTTTATTAAATGCAATTGTTTCAATTTGCCAAAATCATAAGGACTTAATCGGGCAAAAAAGTGGTATATCTGGAAATATTAATTAAGGGCACTGGGTGACTGGGGAATGGAAATGGCCTCCCAGGCCCTCTCCTTTAATCGGAGAAATGCAATGACAAGCTCCACCTCCTGGTGTTTATAGTTGAATCCAATTAAGCAAATTGTCATGAGATAGGCAATCTCATTATGCAATTGAAAACATAAGTATAACTGAAGCTAAAGCAGAAAATAGAAAAACAAAAATCTGCTTCAAACTACTCCTTAAGTTTGTTAAGAATGTAATACAACGTCAATGTTTTTTCTTTCTCTCAAATCCCTGTAAAATCATGTGCTGTAGTGTTTGCTGGGTCTGTCCACTTAGTATACACGGTATCATATTTAACAATTCTCACTATAGATTGATGAAACTGGTATTTCTCTTTCTTTAGAATGTGTATACTGATAAAACACATGTTGCTGAAATCCATCATTTAAAACATGTTTATTCTGGAGTTCTCATATTTAACTGAATTGATCCTATGGTTAGTAATCAAGCAATCTGTTTTCATTCTTCCAAGTATAAAAATCAATATTTTTAATACTTTTTTACCTTGAGATGGATATATTGCACTAAACAAGTACATTTTTCTATTCTGAGAAATAATTGTAGTGGTCCAGAATGAAAAAAGAAAATTGAGAAAAGCAAAAAATGCATTAATTCCTCATAAATCAACTCTTTGAAATAAATAATTTCATTTTCTTTTGTGGGGCATGTGCAGATAAATTGTGGAAAATATATAAAACACACATTAATATAAAAATGTGCACCTAAAATGCAGATTATGCATATGTAAATTGTAACTTAACTATTTGTATTAAACTTATATCTACATTTTTAGACATGCAGATTATGCAAGAGTTCAATATTTTAGTGATAGCCAAGAAATAAATACCATGCATCCTTTAATTTTGTATTATTCACATTACACAATTTTAACTGTTTGCAATATCTGCTTGTCCAAATGTTTTGCAAATTTCACATTCTATAAATCAAATATTCAAAAACCACTTCACTCCAGAGAGCGAATTTTCATCTCATTTTTAAAATTTGAACATGAACACTGATGATTGTCCCATTCATAAACATTACTTTTGAGATGCTAAAAGAATGAAAAGCATCAAAATATATTCTATGTTTATAACATTTTATACTGTATATAAAGTTTTAAAGAGATTTTAATATATATTTGGGGACGTAATGTAATACAGAGATAGACAAAAGAGAGAGGGAGAAAAAGAGAGAGAGAGAGAGAGATCTGGTTGACTCCTGAGTTGGTTTCAACATGTAGTGCTGTAGCCAGGTTGGAGCCAGTTACTAGAGCCCCATCGGTCTCCCATTTGAGTACCAAATGCCCAGCCACGTGTGTCTTCTGTTGCTTTTCCTGGGTGCATTAGCAGGCAGCTGGGTAGGTAGTGGAGCAGCCGGGACACAGTCATGCATGTCAGCTTTGCTTTGTTACACTACAATGCAAGTCCCTGCATGAAAGTTTTTATGCTCAGATTGAATTCTTCTGAGGGAGCTGTTATCAGAACCAGAGTATATGGACTTGGACGTAAAGCTGACTTGGCTGCCCTCAGCACTGCCTGGATCTGATTGTATGAACTGATAAGGTTATTAAGGGCTCAGACCCTCTGTATACACTTCTTCACAAGCTGGCGATATGACCAAAGGCTTGTGTTTCCTGGGGTGAAGTGAATTAAACAAAAGTTGTGTATGAGAACGGCACACCAATATGCCAAAACACCAGTGGTACTTGGTGGTGCCCTCCACTACTACATGCCTTCTTTTTAAGGAGGTAATTGAAATAAAAATAATATGACAAAATGAAACAAAATCACATATCCAGACCCCCTGGGGAGTGGTAATAGCAGAATTGAATTTTGATTCTCAGTCTTTCAACTCTGGCAGAGTTTTTAATTTGTCCTTTTGATGCATATTGTGCTTTACTGAAAGAGGCATGAAAGTAAATGGCTGATCTCCTGTTTTCAGTTCTTAGCTCAGAAATACAGGGTGAGAGAAGATTGTGTATTTTCCAAAATTTGATATGTTCAAAAAATGAAGTGGTTAGATCTTGAATGCTATAGGTACTCATGAAATATAAGAAAAGATTAACAAAAGTGTATTGCAAAAGAAAACCATGAAACAATTGTACTGATTAAGTAATACTGATCCCAAGCATCACATGCTGGAACAACTAACTAGATCAGGGCTTTAGCATATGCACCCCATTACCAACCAACCCTGCACATCTTCATCCGAATAATAAGTTGACAGAAATTCTAGATTGAAATATTCTCCCTGAAATAAGATAGTTGCTAAAATTTATTTTTGGGCATAGTGTGGTAGCCTAGTGGCTAAAGTCCTTGCCTTACCATGTGCTGGGATTCCATGTGTGCCCCAGTGCTAATCCCAGCTGCTCCAATTCCCATCCAGCTCCCTGCCTGTGGCCTGGGGAATCAGTGAAGGACAGACCAAGGCCTTGGGATCCTGCAATTGCATGGGAGACCTGGAAGAAGCTCCTGCCTCCTGGCTTTGGATTGGCTCAGATCCGTCCATCGCGGCCACTGGGGGAGTGAACCAGCAGACAGAAGATCTTTTTCTCTGTATATCAGCCTATCCAAGAAAAATAAATATTTTTAAATTTATCTTCTGTATTGTGGGAACAAATTTGACATAAATGTTAATCATTAATTTAATGCATGCTAATTAATTGTAAAATGCATAAAAGCAATTTTCATGCTTTAAAAATGCATTTATGGGGACCAGCACAGTGGTGGTTCTTGTTTTGCATATGCAGGGATCCCATATGGGAACCAGTTCATGTCCCTGTTGCTCCACTAAACATCCAGCTCGCTGTTTGTGGCCTATGGAGCATAGAAGATGGTCCAATCCCTTGGGACCCTAAACCCGTGTGGGAGATCCAGAAGCAGCTCCTTTCTCCTGGCTTTGGATTGGCTCAGCTATGGCCATTGCAGTCTCTTGAGCAGTAAACCAATGAAAGGAAAGTCTTTTTCTCTGTATCTCCTTCTGTAAATCTGCCTTTCTATTAAAAATAAACCGAAATATGCACTTGTGGAATCTTGACTCTATGTGAGAATAGACCACTTGTCTAAGCAGGTGGTAATAGGCATCAGACATTTCAAAGCAATAGTTCATTCAATAATTAGATTATAACATAAAATCCAGAAAACACCTTTTTTGGTTAAAACAGATTGTCTGATCTGACAGTGAAGGAAGGAAAGAAGGAAGGAAAGAAGGAAGAGTGAGTTATGGAAAGGGAGAAAAAAAATTTTGGAATCATTAGTAACATCAGAACTAAAAACAAACTATCTAAAAGCAAAGAGGGTTTTAGGAAATGCTGTTCACCCTGTATATGTAGTTCAGGTTAATAATAAACCTCAATTGGCATGTGTTGTTTTTACTGGGTAAACACTCATTTCCTTGGAAATATCTTAGAAATTTTCTATACGTGTAAGTGCATTTTTTTTTAATGTTCACAAACCAAGGAGGGCATCTAGTCAAGTTGGGCAGAGTGTGATAACACCGGTACATCCTCTCTGCCCATGTCTGCTCCCTATTACTTCACAGTGTGAGAGAAGGGGAGGACAGACTGATCAGCCTTGAAAAGACCAAATCATACCACCCCATACACAAGACAACGACTTACAATCCAGATTCTGATTCACTTTTCTACTGTGGAAAGCCTATCTTGGCTTAGAGTATGCATGTACTTTTGCTTCCCACAACTACTTAGGCTGTCATGTTCATAGGAAGAAAACTGTTAATGTTGCAGGTTTGTGTGGATATATCCATTACACTAAACAGCTACAGGTGACTGACCACCAAGGTTGCAAATAGAGTTCATTTGGGATTCAGTTAATGTTCATATTCACCTAGGTAGACACCATGCCTGTTTTGTTCTTCTTCATCAAAAAGAAATGTGAGATGCAAAATTATTTCAGGGGTTTTCTGTACAGCAGGGTCCATCACCACTGAGGGTTGAGTTGACAGCACTCCTCTGCAGTAAAAACACTGTAGACAAACTGGTGGCAAAGAATGTCCATTTATTTGAGAGAAGTCACAGCTTATATAGGAGAAGTGGGCGGGCAGAAAGGTGGTCTTGGCAGTACTGCTACCTGACAACATTGTGACTGGCTAACAGATATGTCTATCTCTCTGGACCCTCCAATGAAGTTAAAAGTCAGGAAGCACAGGAAACACAGGAAATTGTATCTCAGGACAGCTCTTTACCTCCTGAAAAACATGATGGAGTATAACATTTAACACCCTAAAATTGTTTACAAAGAAAGTCTTAGCAGAATAGGGAAGAGAGACTGGAGGTGGGGGCCAGTCCGTTACTCTTGTTGCACATCCAGTGAACAGGCCATGTTGGAGTCTGTTAGCCAAGGGCACGGTGTGCCATGGCCTATGGCCTCCCATTTGGGATAGGCAGGTGGAGATCCAGGTATGATCTCCACAGAATAACAGAGAGGAGAGAGAGAGACAGAAAGAAAAATCTTCCATCAATTATTTACTCCCTGAATGCCTACAATAACTAGAGCCATTTCACTCCTCCAGCAAAAGAGAAAAGTGCTAAAGGTAGAGATATGTTGTAATTTATTTGTATAGTATTCATAGATATTGGACATTCAGCACAATATGCTAAAATCATTCATTTCAGACATGGCATTTCTTTTCCTTGATTATTGTATTGATTTATAGGTGAAAATTTCAGAATTAAATACAGATATGAACAATAATGCAGGCCCCGGTCTCCCAAGAATTAACTCCACAGCTTAGCTTGTTTCTCAGAGGGTAACAGGATGAGCAATTTTGGCCTGATACATCTAGCCACTGGCTTAACCACAAGCTCCTGCTTCCTATTTGTCACGTTATCTGCCAAGGGATTGGATAAACACAGGGAGGAACTCAAGGGATTTAGGGTGGCTACTGGGAGGAACTAGGCAGAGTATAAAAGAAAGCCTGGAGTTGCAATAAAGATCAATCTATCATCGATCGGCATTCTGTGTACTGCATGTTGTCTTGTGTTGTCTCACTGCGTTGTCTTTTTTGTAACCCTAGTCCCTCCGCTCAGCTCGGGGTACGTGGCGATGCGGGCGTTGCCAACATCTGGGGGTCCCACCGAGATTGAGAAAGAGAGGATACAACGAAGGGTCGTCCCGGAAGTCTGGCCAGCTGATTCAGGTAAATGGGACGTATTGTAAGTCTCTCCTAAACTGGTAGGAGAGGGAGTTTCATTTTGAAATATAGTCGGGTTTTAGTTTTATTTTGAAATATAGTTAGGTTTTAGACTTATTTTGAAATATAACTAGGTTTTGGATTTATTTTGTAAGTTTTCGATTTATTTAGAAGTAGAATCAGGTTTTAGATTTATTTTGAAGTATAGTTAGGTCTTGGTGTTTAATTTATCCGGTGAAAAGGATGATAAAATGGGTTCTGCCTTCTCCCGGGATAAATTGGCCACCGAGCTTGAAGAACTTCTACATCAACTGGGGATGCCAGTTAAATTTAAAATGATTAGAAATTTTGTTAAAGCCATTCAATCTAGCAGTCCTTGGTTTACTGTTTCAGGCAACTTGAGTATTCCCGATTGGGAACAGATTAAGGCCAATTTACAATCCTGTTTACAAAAAGACCCAGATAATTTCCCCATTGTTAACTTTTCTTTGTGGCGCTTAGTCCGTGATTCATTATTTGCTGATAAAGTGAAAGTTGAGAGACAGTTAAGAGAAATACAGACTACTTTTGAAGAAATCCAGAAGCCTTGAAATGCTTACTGGCACTGGGCTTTTGAGGGCATCCAACAACAAGTTAATTATGACCTAGGAGTTTATGCACAGATAGCAAATGCAGCCCTTGGAGCCTGGAAGGCATTACCTAACGCTAATACAGGAGACCAGCTTTCCAAGGTCTTGCAAGGCCCTACAGAACCTTTTCAAGAATTTGTGGACCGTATTATGCAGGTTGCTACTAAGATCTTTGGTAATGTGGAACCAGCAATGCCAGTAATTAAGCATATAGCCTTTGAGAATGCTAATAAATATTGCCAGGATGCTCTCAGGTCCCACAGAGATAAGTCCCTGCATGATTATCTTAAAATTTGCAGACATATTGACTCCACCCATGCCCTTGGGCAAGTGATAGCAGCCGCTGTTCAACACCCTCAGCCCCACCCTAGGGCGCCTCCCAAAACCTGTTTCAGATGTGGACAGCCTGGACATTTTAAAAAACAGTGCCCCACAGATTTGGCAGTGCACTTGTCCCTTATTTGTTGGGCACATAAGAGCGTATACCTCCTTGCCTGGCCCCCTAAGTGAGGGTAATGCACGGGCAGATTCGTTGACTCAGATGTTGCACATATCCCTGACCATGGGCCCTTATGAACAGGCAGTGCGCCTTCATAAAAGGTTCCATCTCAATGCAGCTTCCCTGAGAGTACATGCTAAGGTGACTAGAGAACAAGCCACCCAGATTGTCACCAATTGTGAAGTCTGTGCTCAATATTGTTCTGTCCCATCCCTAGGGGTTAATCCCAGAGGGTTATTGCCCAATCATGTGCGGCAAATGGATGTTACCCACGTCCCTTCCTTTGGAAAACTTCAATATGTGCATGTTTCAGTTGATACCTATTCCCATGTAATATATGCCTCCGCTCATTCAGGAGAGAAATTAAAAGATGTTAAAGCCCATTGTTTACAGGCCTTTGCCTATATGGGGGTCCCCAAACAAATTAAGACCGATAATGGACCGGTCTATGTTGGCCAGGGTTTTGAGAAGCTCTGCCAAGATTTTAATATAACTCACAAAACAGGCATCCCTTATAATCCTCAGGGTCAAGCCATTGTTGAGCGTGCCAACCGCACCCTTAAGGTTTATCTAGAAAAAATAAAGAAGGGGGATGTGGCCGAGCATTGCAGCTCACTCCATTCCTTACTGGCATCTGCAATCTATGTGTTAAATTTTTTAACTGTCACTAATGATGTAGCTCCTGCAGAGTGCCATCGGCTTCACCCTGCTAATGAGAATAAAGGCCAAGTAAAATGGAAAGATCTGGCCACAAATAAATGGCGAGGACCAGATCCAGTACTAACGTGAGGGTGAGGCTCTGTTTGTGTTTTTCCCCAGGATGAAGAAACACCTAGATGGGTTCCCGAGAGACTTACATGGCAAATCTCCTTGGCTCCAACTCAGCATGATCCCACTCCTAATGATGTTCTTGCAGGATAGGAGACCCTGACAGCAGTGGTGCAACTTCCTGGTATCCTGCCCATGGGAAACGCAGATCTCCAGCTGCTCCCCGATTTACCATCATATATGTGTTACCCCTGTGAAATGGCATTTAACTGGCAGCATGGATGTTTTAGGAACAAAGCGGAATCTTGGCCATGGGGCTGATGGTCGTAGCCATGATTGCAGTACTGTTTACTCTTCTTTGCCGCCTATGCGGGCAACAAGCCTGGGAGCAGGTCATTATTTGACAAACCATGGTGGCTTTAGCTGTGGAAAACCCTAGTGCTCAAGTTTGGTTGAACATGGTGTAATGGGCAGCCAGAGACGGGTAAGATCTGGCAGCGCTGATGACCAACCTAAGACAGGGATTCCCCAGGTGGGGCTCCCCATGACGGGTAAGGTGTCAACTGACTGCTGGACAACCTAAGACAGGCGTCCATTAAAAAAACAAAAAAAGGGGGACATGCAGGCCCCGGTCTCCCAAGGATTAACTCCACAGCTTAGCTTGTTTCTCAGAGGGTAACAGGATGAGCAATTTTGGCCTGATACATCTAGCCACTGGCTTAACCACAAGCTCCTGCTTCCTATTTGTCAAGTTATCTGCCAAGGGATTGGATAAACACAGGGAGGAACTCAAGGGATTTAGAGTGGCCACTACTGGGAGGAACTTGAAGGATTTAGGGTGGCTACTTGAGGACTGGATAAACACTGGGAGGAACTAGGCAGAGTATAAAAGAAAGCCTGGAGTTGCAATAAAGATCAATCTATCATCGATCGGCATTCTGTGTACTGCGTGTTGTCTTGTGTTGGCTCTCTGCGTATTGTCTTTTTTGTAACCCTAGTCCCTCCGCTCAGCTCGGGGTACGTGGCGATGCGGGCGTTGCCAACACAATAACTTGGTCATCATGAAATAGACATAAACTATATTGTAAGGATTCAGACACCTCTCTGTTTAAAATTTAAATTCTTATGTGGGCATTTGGCTTAGTGGAAAAGACAGGGCTTGGGATTTTCACATCCCATATTGAATTTGAGTCAAAAATCTTCAAATTTCAGCTTTGTGCTAATGTGTACCCTGGGAAGCGACAAGTAATTACTGGATTATCTGGATCGCTGTCATTCCTGTGGGGGACCTGGATTCAATGACTAGCTCTTGGCTTTGGCATGCCCCAATTGTAATCTGTAGTAGAGAATGGAAATCTCTTGTAGGGACAATCTTAGTCTCTCCAACTTTCATATAAATATATTATGTAAATGAAAATTAAAAAATAAATATCTGTGTTTCACTTGTCCTTACAAAAAAAGTACTATTAAGGATACTCTAAGAAAGTACCAATGCTGACCAACGCTGACATGAGTAGATAATGCTCTCATATGAATATGTGATTGATACTTTGGTTGTGTCTTAAGTGTTATGACAAACTGCATTAGAATACTTATATTTCCTATTTTGTTCATCATATTGCCAATGACAGGTTATTCTATTTAAGTGTACTACTGAAAATGTATTAGAATGGATTTAAAATGAGTAAAACTGTATAGGTAACAACAAGCATGCGTAAGAGGACTGGAGATGAATTTGTAAAAGAAAGCAGAAGAAGACATCTCAGAGTACATTTCTGGTATAGTTTCAGAAATGCCAAAACTCATATCACTTTCTGAGAGCAGAAGGAATGTGAGGATACAGGCTACAGCTTTTTAAAGCTTTGTGGATGACTCCTGGAGAGAATTTTGAAAACCATCTCTCCTTAAATTAACTGTAAACATTTTTAAACCCTGGAAAGCTGATCATGATTACAAAACCTGATTCTCTGTATTGTGAACTAAAGATACATGGATACCATGGGAGCAAATGGATTTTTCTAGGACCCAGAAGAAGGCAGCTTCATGTCACAGTCACATAAAGTAAATTCTAGATCTCTATAAGGGTTATATTTCTCCAAAACATCAGTAGGTCTGGTGGGATATGGGCATTTACATGATGAGCCCACATTGTGGCTTGCAATGGTATCCAATAACCGGCATACCTGAAAACATCAGGATTCTCTCCACGAGGGATTCTGCTTTCCATTGTCTGTGATGGTCTGGTCAGGATTGGGTGCATTCTTTCTGTGACAATTTAACTCAGCACAATATCAACTTCACATAGTCGAATGAGAATCATGTCCTGTTGCATTTATGCATATGCTGTAAGGTCAAGATTCATGAGGGCTCAAGGAGAGGCAGACTCTAAATGTGTTAGAAGTGAAATTGCTATAGGCTGTAAACTGAAGGAAGGTATCTTATGACAAATTGGGACTCCCACTATAAATTTAAGTCAGAAAAAAACATTTGCAATCCTGTGAGAAGCTATAATGAACAAATAGAAATAATTTACATCCTTTTAATTAGATTTTTTTCTAACATTTGAGAGAAAAACACATTGCTTCAAAAATCTTCTCTTGAGAATGACTGATCAATATCAGAGGAATTGTGATGGTTTATGACTGAGATGTCCTGGGTTTTCACAATGAAACTTGGAGGCGTTACTGTTAATTATCTATGGACGTTTCTGAAATGGTTGATTGTTGCCTCAGAGTATACCTTGTTGAGTTCCCAGTCACAAGGCAAAGGTCTCCATCGGGAACTCTCTCCCAGGATTAGGAAGGTCCCAGCTCTCTTGGCTTTTGTCAGATTCGTACTTTACCTTACTTCCTCTGAAGGAATCATGCTTTGCTACCTGCAGAGATTTGTGGGTGTGCATGTGTGCACATGTGTATGTAAGTGCGTGTTTGAGTGCAATATTTCTTCTGAAAGAATATCTTTCTTGCAGAGTATAGTGTTCTCATCTAGATACACCAAATAATGAAATGTATTTTCCTTTAGGAAATATGTATGAACTATATTGTAGAAGTTATTCAGTGTGTCTAAGTTCTCTATTCACCTTCATATTTAAGAGGAATCTTCATTTAATTATTTTATCACTGACAGACAATAACCATTACTAATCTGTGCTTCTTTGTGGGAACTAGTCTTGTATTAATGTTATATGATATTTTAAGTCACATTTTGAAAAAATTTTTTCTCAGTATGACAAATGCACAAGCTTTAGGAAAGAAAATGTCAACATATATAAATAAAGTATTTCTTGTTTAAAGGCAGTGTGCTTTTTCTAGTTAAAATCAACTTGTACGAAAAACGCTATTGGTGGAACACATTTGACTGAGTGTTAAAAATATGACTCATAAACCTTTTGGCAACAGAGATAAACCAGATATTTTCTTCTTTACACTCTTAGATGCATTTTGTGTTCACATATACAATTTATAAAGATGATAAAAAAACAGTAGGACTCAAGGGATTTTTATCAGTCTTTCATTTTTGGTGTACTTACTAATGTGACAAAATTATTTTTGGATTTTCTTATTTCCATTTATTGAAATTTAAGCTAAAAAAATAAAATGTATTTGAACATGTTTTAGCAGTGAGGTTTAAATCAAATGCCATGGTCTTAGTAATGGCATATGAACTCGTTAACATAGTAAGTAAAAGATCTAACATTTTTGTTTCCTTGTTTTTTGTTTTTGGAAGGGATATTTGATTTTAATATATGATGCTATAGCTGTTTGGTGAATAATGTGCTGTGGATTTAGAAATTTGATTTCGAGTACATCGTAAGTTCTATACTTTCTTCAATCTAAATTTTCATTATTGTGAAAAATATGATCACAGGTTAAGAAGATAGGAGCCTGCCCAAATGATGAAAACAAGCTATGCTGACATGGATAAGGATGAAATACCTTTGTGGAAACACTGATGTACTTTTATTTTATTAACTCTTCACAGCTACACGTGAAAACAAAACAAAGCAGAACAAAACAAAACAATTCACTAATAGGACCCTTCATGTCTCAGGGGTATCTCATATCATGATCTCATATGAAGTTTAAATTACAAAACGTAGGTGTAACTGTAACCCAAACTCATAGATCACCACCTTGAGGAACTGGAAATCCCTTCAGCAAAATTATAAAATAAATACATTTTAAGAGGAAAAACTTCTATTTGTAGTATGATGCAACACTCATTTCTCAGCAAGCCCATATCATTAGAAGGTACATGGAATGCCACTTGATCTGTTCTGCGACCCCCTCAACCTCCCTATCTACCCAGAAATGATTGAAAAATCAAATGTCTCTGGAGCCTGGGCCGCATCAGCACCACACTGAGCTTTCCTCCTTTGGTGCTCTCATTAGGCAATGACAATCATGGAATGTGATAAATAGCAGATGCAGTTGAATCTCTAATTGGACATCTTTAAGCACCATGATGTTCCCTCATTTGGAATTGACTTGTAGTTTCCTGATGTTCAGCTGGCAGAAACATCCATTCTAGAATGACTTTGCAGGCTCAGGTTGACTCCTCCAAACACTGTTTGCAGCTGACAACCTTTAAATCAAACTGAACACAAATCTCCAGAGACCTCAAATTCGTGTCATAGTGAAATGCACTGGTCTTGGAATATATTTTGCGCATTTGCTATTTAAAAACAATTATGTTTTTCTTTTCTTTTTTCTGCATTGATGGGACCAGATGTTGCTACTAATCCATCTGGGAAACACATCGTTCTGTGTTTGGGTGTCATAGTGAAACGATGCTGCAAAGAATGTTTCCTCAGTTGCTGAGGATTCCAGCAAGGTCTACAGTAGTTAGTCACAGAGTGGGGATGCCAGATTTGGTGTTATCTGAACTTTAGTTGAGCAAGCATTCACATCACTATTTGCTGTGTTATTCAGGGAATCTGCAATCCTTACCAGTTTTCCATGAGTACAGTGTAATGCGTCTTCTATCTGATGTTGCAAGTGCATTGCTTGGAGTGGTCTTTCAATGTCAATCATTTGAACTGATGAGTAAATTGGATGCAGCTATCCAACATTTAGCTGCTTGGCTTCTGCATAATAAGGCTAACAGTACTACGTGTTTGTGAGACAAAAAGTTTCACTGGAAAGGAAACACTGGCAATCTGGATATCAGACAATCATGTCCTTTTCCAGGGGTATATTGGATGGAGAATGTACTTTCCAGAATCTTAGCTACTTCCGTTATGCATGAAGGGGCCTGACATACTCTGAATCCCTTTGATTTCTGAGTCCACGTTTTTCTTTGTCTTTGACAAGGAGAAAAAATTAACTCACAGCTCATGTATCATATGAACAGAAAATTCCAGATTTAAATGCCATCCTTTCACCCCATCTCTCTCGTCACTCTTCAATCTTTGCATCCTGACATTTAAACTTGAAATGTATTCAATATTTCACAAAACTTTTTAGTCTGAATTTATTACTTCAAAGTCTCAAAACTCAAGCACAGTAACTCTTATTGTTACCATGTTGTTATCATTCACTTACTATTTTGTCTTGCAGAGATAAGGCAGGTGCAAGGTTACGTGAGTTACGTGAACTTGCCCAGTTAACAGCAGGAAAAAGAAACTCAGGGATCAAGCAAGGTAATTTGCTCTACATATTTGAAGTAAATTAGTCTACTTTGTATGTTTGAAGCTGTCCTAAACTGTATTGCTTTTTAGAGCCCCTTCCTTCTAGAAATATGTATTCTCATGGTACCCGGGTACCATGAGAGCAGCAGACACAAATTCAAGAAATTGCAGAAAGAGTACGGTTGGTGAGCAGAAACACAGCAGAGAACTGCAAAGTGAAATCACTGGGCACTTATGAGTTCTGCTTGTTACATTATTGGACACATAAACTAGGCTGATCTTCTAGCAGAACAATAGATACATGAACAGAGACTACCAGCTTCAGAAACCATTCTATGAGAAACTACCATTACAATCACACAGAAACAAATCAGAAGTTACAAGTCTGTAACTCTAGCTTTGATGTTTTGCAATTAGATGGATGGTTCTTGGTAAATGAAAGATAAGTTAAAGATTTCTGGATAAATTAAAGATTAGTAAGAATAGATACAGAGAAATGCTGCTGCTTCTTCATTCTGAAATTTGAAGATGAATAATTTTTTAAAAAAATGTATCAGGAACACAACAGAGAATTAGTCACTAGTAATTCAGCTCCTGGTTCATAAACGTTTTCATTATAATGTTTGAACCATATTAAATTCTCCAGTTCTCCAGCACCCATTTTCCAATTTGTGAAATGGAGATGGCCTTAATATTCACCAGGAGCATTGTTGCGATGACTAAATTAGACACTTGTATCACATGTTCAAAAATTTGCCTACAATAAAATTATGCATTTTATGTTTAAATCAAGCTATCTTTCAAAGTTATCCACTGCTTTTGGTATTAGGACTTGATTATAATTTCATGCCCAAATTCACATAGATACAGAAATTTACAATGAAAATCTTCATGGTATTCCTATACTGGGAACATTCTCTCTACAAGCCTTCTCTTTATTTTCTATTTCCTTCCCTTCATACTTTTTAAAAGATACATTTATTTATTTATTCTGAAGTTATATCGACAGAGAGAAATAGGACAGAAAAATCTTCCATTTGCTGGTTCACTCTCCAAGTGGCTGCAATGGTCAGAGATGAACTGTTCTGAAGCTAGAAGTCAGGAGCCTCCTCCAGGTTTCCCACATGGGTGCAGGGTCCCATGGCTTCTGGGTCGTCCTCTGCTGCTTTCCCTGGCAACAAGCAAGGAGCTGAAAGGAAAGTGGGCAGCAGGGATACAAACTGGTGCCCATATGCGATCCAAGTGCATGCAAGGAGAGGACTTTATTGAATTGTCAACTTTTCCATGATGATAAGATGACGATAATTGATTTCTTTCTTTTATGATTCTGTGCTACATGTTACAAAATTTGATCACTGTCTATTTTTAAAGATTTATGTCTTTTCATTGGGAAGGCAGATACACCAAGAGAAAGAGATGCAAAGAGAAAAGTCTTCCAACCATTGTTTCACTTCCCAAAAGACTGCGAAGGCCAGTGCTGAGCTGATCTGAAGCCAGAAGCCAGGAACTCTTGCCAGTCTCCCACGTGGGAGTGGGACCCGAAGGCTTTGGGCCGTCCTCCAATGCTTTCCCAGACCACAAGCAGGGAGCTGGATGGGAAAAGGAGCAGCCGGGCAATGAACTGGTGCCTATATGGGATCCTGGTGCATGCTAGGTGAGAATTCAACCACCAGACTATTCTTCCAGGCCAGCTTACTGTCTTTTTGTGAATTCAATAGTTTATTTTGTGTTTAAACTCTGAAATTCTCACTTTAAAGTAAAATTTATTCTTTGAAATATCTAGTCTATTATTAAGTTTTATTCTTCAATCTGTTTTCTACTCCAAGTTCCTTTACTTTGGAAATGTTCTTTTCCCATCTTCTGAGGGACTTATTTTTCTCTTCTCCGGTCTCTAATATGTTGTTGTCTTCCCCAAACTTAATCCAGACTTCCTGTTGGTGACAAATTATTTAATTCCAACAGTTCAAATATCACCATTAGTAAGATGAGGCTAAATCTTTGCCACAGGTCCTCACTTCATTCTTAAAATCAAGACTTACAATTCTTCTTGTTTTTTTTAAGATTGATATGTTTATTTTGAAAGTCAGATTTACAGAGAAAAGGAGAGACACATATATCCTCCTTTTAACATTTCAGTCCTCAAGTGGCTGCTATGACCACAGCTAGGCTGATCCGAAGCCAGGAGTCAGGAGCCTCTTCCGGGTCTCCCATGCAGGTGCAAGATCCCAAGACTTTGGGCAGTCCTCTACTACTTTCCCAGGTTGCAAGCAGGAACTGGAAAAAAAGTGGAGCAACAGGGACATGAACCAGCATCCGTATGGGATCCCAGGGCATGCAAGGCAAGGACTTTAGCGGCTAGTTTACCATGCTGACCCAAGGCTTATGCTTCTATGCATGCTGCATGTGCTAAACAAAGTGTCATTTAAGTGTTTTAGGTATAATTCACTACAGGCTGTTGTAGAAAGCTCTAACATTTTGGCCCCTTTTTTCACCTCATACTTCTTGTCAAGTAAAACTTTATAAAATTCTGTCTTTGGTAAATTTCTCATGTTGTTCTCTTCCACATGTTTATTTACATGGCAAATGATTACCTGAAGATTGTCTACAATTCCCTAATAACATTGTGACTGTCGCAATATGTAGAACTACCTTTTAAAAATTAGGATTCATTAGTAGGTATGCATTAAGTGGACTCAATCCCTCAGTGCTTGGGCTGACCCTGATCTGCAGTCCATCGTCTTAGCGTCACTAAATCACTTCTCCGGTTCCTCTTTCCCATAGTCTCCTCCAAGTGACTATGGCCACACACACTGAATGTTTTCCTTTTTTAAATCCTGTGCTTTGCTAGCATGTAGATTTTCCTATATGACATTTTGTTTGTCCGGCAGAAGGATTTTTCTACTCTTTTTTTTTTATGAGTGGGTGCTTCAAGTGTTGTATATACATATAATCTTTTATGGAGATTCTAGCTTAGCTTCAATCTTCCCACACTAATGCACTACCTGTTTGTTTGATGAAGTCACAACTCCATGGATATTTCTGAGAGTGTTTGTCATTCACAGGGTTGAATCTCAGTCCTTGCTCAAATACATTCCTAAGGCTTGACAATGCCTAAAGTGGACATTAAAATGATGTTCGCAATAGAATGAGTTCCAGGTTTCTTATTCTGTCCCAATGTTATCTTTCAAACTCATTAGGTGAACTTGGTAAGTGGAAAAAGAGGCATCGCAGAGAGAGGAAATGTGGAGACAGCATAGGGATTTCCAGTTAAATTGAATTTATTATAACACAGAAAACGAATGTGTAGAAGATGACCACTTGCCAGTCTATAGATAGAGCAAGCACATTACGGGGGCTTGCAAGCCCAGCTTTTTGGTACTTGTGATATTTGGGGCAGCAGGAGAGTGGCATCGGTAAGATAACTATTGTGAACATCTCAAATTCCATGCCGGAAGCTAACGCAAAGTGTTGCTATTCTTCCAGAGCAGGTTTACTGTCTGGGAGCTGTAAGGCTGACACATGTGCCCTTGCCCCCCACAATAGAGTCTCACAGTTTTTAGCTTTCTGTTAAACAGTAATGATCTGACAGTTCAGAGTGAATGATCTGTAAACTGGAAACGTGTCATGTAACTTGAGCATTAGGGTCACACTGTGAACTCAAAACAGCGGAGTTTAACGTTGACATTATCTAGAATGACTTTCTGATCAACCAGATGTGTAATGAAATGTAGTAGTTTATAGATTGGTTGAGAACTAAATTGGAAGCAAATTCAATTTTAGGGTGATTCAAAGAAAGGAGTTACTTAGGCAGTGGTGGAGCTTACTTGACCACTTAGCTTCTGCATCTGAAACTAGGCTTTATTTTTTACAGTGTGATCCTCTTTTTTTTTTTTTTGTTACCTCTTAAAAGAAAGCTAGTTCTGAAGAAAAAAAAATCAGCAGTCAGAGTTGATCCCAACTTAAGTATGATATAAGAGATCTAATACTCAAAGTAAAGGAGGAAGCTTGTAAGAAAAAGCATTCCGTTTCTTTATCTAGTCCTCTGTTGATGGGCATTTATATTGCTTCCATGTTCTTGGGATTGTTGGTTGTGATGCAATAAACATTGGGGTGCATGTTGCTTTGTCGTGTAACGAGTCTTTTGGATATATTTCTAGAAGTGGTATTGCTGGGTCATATGGGAGGTAAATTTTAGTTGTCTAAGTATTCTCCATACTGATTTCCAAAGTGGCTGCACTAGCCTGCATTCCCACCGGCAGTGGAGTAGGGCTCCCTTTTCTCTGCTACCTCGCCAGCAGGTGTTGTTGGTAGTTTTCTGTATATGGGCGATTCTTTCTGGCATTAGGTGGAACCTCAGTGTTGCTTTTATTCGAATTTCCCTTATTGCCAGAGAGCTTGAGTATTTCTCTTGTGTTTATTAGTCATTTGAATTTGTTCCTTTGTAAAAGAAACTGTGGTTCATCTACACTATGGAATACTACTTGGTTATTAAAAATGAAATACATTACTTTGTAGATAAATGGGCTAAACTCGAGACCATTATTCTAAGGGAAAGGAACCAATCCCAAAAGGTCAGATATCGTATGTTTGCTCTCGCATAATATAATATGATGTCAAATCTAGAGATATCATATGTGAATCTTACTCTGTGTTACTCAGTGTTACTTCATACTTACCTGTACATAATGTAATAAGAACTTATGATGTAAATCATTGATCAACCATCCATAAGAGGTTGATTTTTTTTTAATCACCTGAGATGGCCAATGTCCCCTTTATCACTGTTATTGGTGCTGCCCAAAACCAATGAAGACCTAATCCTCACTGTACCTACATCAGGGGCTCAGGATAAAAGAATGAACCCACAATGGAATGATAGTCTCCTACATGGCTGGGAGACACTCCAGTGGAAACGTGATGGACTTGGAAAAATTTACGATGGACACGCATTATGAAGCTGAGGGGGAGAACAGAGTGGAGGGGAGGAAACTTGTGGGAGAGGAGGGGAGAGTCCAGTGCCAACTAAATTGTAGGAAGAAAGAAAGAAAGAAAGAAAGAAAGAAAGAAAGAAAGAAAGAAAGAAAGATCATTCAGTCATTCCTAGTAATTCTCAAAATAAATAGAACAAAAAGGAATAGAAATAGTAATATTTACAAAACCGATATCCTCCAAATATGCAAATATGTCAGCCACAATATACAACCTGGTGAAAATACCCTATAACAGATGTGACAAGACACAACCTGGTGATAACACCCTATAACAGCACACAGATGTGACTCCATTTTGTTGTGATTTCTTAGCAACTTAGTCATTTTCAGCAAGTGTTGTCCTTTGCTAAATTCTGAGCACAGCTAAACACAGCTACCTGCTTCTGGAAAGGCGTTTGCTAGCTCATTAGTATGTGGTCTAAATTTGTTGATTTGATACTTTGTATTGTGCCCCACCTAAGCTGACAGAATAATTGTTGTGTACATGCTTATGCTTAAAATCTCCTGACTTCTTCTGCCATGCAGCAGTCGGCTCCTGGCGTGCAGCAGGAGCTGTAATTGCCAAGCTGGTTAAGAAGGACTCCTCTCTTCCTATGCTTGCATCCAGTGTGATCTCTTTCTTTCTCTGCAACAAAAAGAATGAGCAAATCCTATGTTGTATTGTGATAATTTGCATGAGAACTTTGTTTTTTGTAGAATTTGAATCATTTTTGGTAGGTCTATCTGTAAAACATTGTAAAGCAAGTAGCTTTAAATTGCACATTAACTGAACTGGAAATTTTGTGTTCACAATTAGTTTCCTAATATTTTCTCGGACTGTCACTTGAATAACATTTTAGCATATGTCAGCTTTCCAATATTATATCTTATTTCTTCACATTAATAGCCCGATTGCACTTGATTTTGGAGGCATTACTTATTGCTATTAAAGCTTTACAATTAAATAAGAAATATGCCCTCTCTAATGAAATCTGAAATCCTAGATTAAAATTATATTGAATACAATCAGCAAAGTTCTGAATCACTCTCTTAAATTTGTCCGTTTAATTGACTGTTGTTTTACAACAGTACTTGGCACTAAGGGTGTGGTAGTCTGAAAATAATCCACCCATGGCTCCAATAATTTTCAATATCAAACATGTACAATGTACATATATATATACACACACACACAATGAGCTTAGAATGTCAAAAAAAATCCACAATTACTTAAAATAAAATTAATGACTCTTTCTAGGTATAGAAATTCTTTATGACTTTCTTTATGTTGAAATCTGTCACAAGATAGAGACAGAGCCACCAAGGTATTACCTTTTGGTAAAATCTGTCCCAGATTTGGATACATTTGCAGATAATAAGAGCTTCAGAGGCATCAACAATCTCTGATACACAAACCGTCAGGAGGCTCCTTTTTGCTTTTCATCTTTGCATTTGCCATTAGCCATCATTAATATGCAAATGCTCTTCACTGGAAAACACTATTCATTTTCTGATTTCTACACACAAGTCTTTTTTTTTTTTAAGATTTATTTATTTATTTTTTTATTACAAAGTCAGATATACAGAGAGGAGAGACAGACAGGAAGAGCTTCCATCCACTGATTCACTCCCCAAGTGAGCGCAACGGCCGGTGCTGCACCGATCTGAAGCCAGGAACCTGGAACCTCTTCCAGGTCTCCTACGCGGGTGCAGCATCCCAAATCTTTGGGCCATCCTCAACTGCTTTCCCAGACCACAAACAGGGAGCTGGATGGGAAGTGGAGCTGCTGGGATTAGAACCAGCGCCCATATGGGATCCCGGGGCATTCAAGGCGAGGACTTTATTTGCTATGCCACGTCGCTGGGCCCTACACACAAGTCTTAACTCTTTTGTAAACCTTCTTTCTCTAGTTTCCTGATCTTAAACATCAATAAGATTGATAATTCTTATATCTTGAACACAGATCTGTCCCATATCTATTAGACATATGTTTATTAGGCTTTCAATGTGTGTAAATAATTATTTCAAGAACAATTATAAAACACAACATATGTAACACTTAATGTCATATAGAATGAGATGAAATTAAAATTTTGTTATTAATCGGCATGGTCAATATGTAATTGTTTGATTTGTGTTCTATTATTAAGTTGTCACAAATTCTTTACCAGTGTTACCTCTGTTATGAGTTTTAATAATATTTTTATTGAGTTTTTTAATTCTCTTATGTATAAAATTATTTCATCTATAAGCAGGAATGATTTTAATTTTTTAAATCCAATTTGAATGCATCTGATTTCTTTTTATTGCCTAATAGCTCCCATCAAAGACTTCAATATTTTGTTCCTGGATTGATATACATAGCATCATTAAAATATTCATATTACCAATAATAATATACACACTCAATGTGATCCCAATTAAAATTACGACATTCTTCTAAGAACTGGAGAAAATGTTTCAAAAGTTCATCTGGAAACACAAGAGATAAGGAATAGCTAACACAGTACAAAGAATAAGAATAAAGCTTCAAGAATCACAATTCTAGACCACAAAACATGCTAGAGGGTACTGGAAACCATAACAGCCTGCTACTGGTATAGAAGCAGAGAAGAAGATCAATGGAACAGAATAGAAACTCCAGAAATGACCCCACACATGTATAGCCAACCAGTCATTTACAAGAGAACTGAAACTGACCCAGGGAAAAAGATTGGTTTCTGGAACAAATTCTGTGGGACAATCGGACAGCAGAAGTAAGAAACAAGACCCTCAGCTGTCATTTTATACAAAAATCATCTCTAAATGGATCAAGGATCTAACTGCGCCCAGAAACCATCAAATTGTTAGGGGGAAACACAGCAAGCACTCTACAAAATATGGACATTGGGGAAGACTTCTTAGAAGACACCAAAAACACAGATAGACAAAGCCAAAATGAACCAATGGAAGTAAATTAAACTATGAAGCTGTGCACAGCAAAGGGAACAGGAGCAAAGTGAAGAAGCACTGAACACAATTCACACTACACAACAGATCCAGGATTTATAGAGTGTCAGAAACTCAACAACAGCAAAACAAAATAACCCTGTGAAGAAATAATGAAAAAAAATGAGTGGCAGTTTTCAAATGAGCAAATTCAAAGAACTTATAGAAATATGAAAAAATGCTCAAGCTCCCAAGCTCATTAGGGAAATTTAATTAAAACCACAATGGGATTACAACTAACTCAATGAGATTTAGCTACATTCAGAAACTTACTAACACTCCTAAAGTAATGGATGTGGCAAAAAATATACCCTACTCCACTGCTGGTGGGAGTGTGTGTTAGCTAAACACTAATGGGTCAGTATGGAGAATGCTAAGACAACTGAAAATTGACCTCTTACAGACCTAGTTATCTCATTCATGAGAATATATCCAAAGGAAGGTAAGTCCGCATATGAGAAAGTGACATGCAACTCTACATTTACAGCAGCAGAATCCACAACAGTGATGACATGAAGATAACTAAGATGATCATCAAATGGGGATGAAGAAACTGTGGTACATCTACTCTATGGAATACTACTGAGCCATTAAAAAGAATGAAATTGATCATTTGCAACAATGAGACTACAACTGGGGACTATTATGCTCAGTGAAATAAGCAAATCCCAAAAGGACAAACATCATATGCTCTCTGATATAAGTCAAAAATACAGACAAAGAGATCTATAGTTAAGCATGTATATACATACATTCTCATAGATTGACTTTATAATAAAGATTAGTATTCAAGGAAGGAAAGATATGTTACAATATGCATCCTCACTTCTGATTAAAAGGAGGGCTCTCAATGAAATTATTAAATATTTCTTAACAATATGACACTGATTTTCTACCGTTGCCTCACCTACAATGCCATGATACACTTAAGTATTAGATTATTGGACTTGTGACTGTTGCTGAAGGATCTTACAATTCATAATAATATAGGGAAACACGGTGGAGTGGCAAGAATGGGGAGGGAAGAAAGAGTTTTGTCATGGGGAATCCCTTTACATCTTGTAAAATAGCAATAAAATATTTTGAAAAAGAAAGTGTATATCAGAATGTATTAGAAATCTACATATTTGAGCAGGAATTTAGGATTAGGGATCTAAGATAAGTGCCTCAGGCATTGCATTTCATTAACCAGTTTGCCTTAAAGTAAAGGCAGGGCACAATTCTAAACATGTAGTAGCTTGAGCTTCATTTAAAGGAAGAGTATTCATCTCAGTTCTTGATTTTAGACTGTTACCGTGCACTGGTCCAGTCATTGGCTGAGACTCATAAGTACGCTGACAAAATTCACGCAGATACGTTGAAAAGCAGAGAGAGAGGGCCCGGCGCGATAGCGTAGCAGTTAAAGTCCTGGCTTTGAACGCTCTCAGATCCCATATGGGCACCGGTTCTAATCCCGGCAGCTCCCTGTTCACATCCAGCTCCCTGTTTGTGGCCTGGGAAAGCAGTAGAGGACAGCCCAAAGCCTTGGGACCCTGCACCTGCTTGGGAGGCCCGAAAGAGGTTCCTGGCTCCTGGATCAGCTCAGCACTGGCCATTGCGGCCACTTCCTCTCTGTCTCTCCTCCTCTCTGTACATCTGCCTTTCCAATAAAATAAATAAATCTTGAAAAAAAAAAGCAGAGAGAGAAAAAAGTTGTGTCCCATTCCAGATTTAATGACCTAGCACTTTCCAAAAACTATGTTTTGAAGACACATCCATGAAAACCTAAGGCTAAAAGACCAGGTCCATTTCCTCAAAGTTGCAATTAAGTTTCCACACTCATAATATCATTGAACTATGACTTTGGTGTTCACAGTCTTAAGTGAATTTATAAACCAAATCATACTCAAACTATAAAATAGTCTCAAAAGAAAGGGTTAGAGAATAAGCAGATATTTTGCTGAAGTGTATTGCTTGGCAAAATACTTTTTTTATTATTAAGGGGGTATGCATTGGATATTATTTTTCACTAGACATATGAAATATTCCAAGGTGTACATAATAAAGATTTTAAGGTAACCAAAGCTGAAGTATCTGAAATCATTTCACTATTATGTTAGCATTCTTGAATAGGATTTTAAAACTATAGAACCACAAATCTATGCTATATATTTTTTAATTCCTAATTAATTCTGTTCTTCATGATAAGCAATATCTATTTCAGGAAATAAATTTTGTAATTACACTAGAAATGCTGTATACTAAAGTCGGCAGTTTATTTCATTCAATGAAGCATTTTTCTTCATTAATGCATAGAAAATTTGAAAATCCCTATTTGGGTAAAAATTGGACATCCAATACAGGAAATCAGAGCAGAAAAATGGCAACAGTGTCCTGCCACTTTATCAAAGAACTGACACCTTAGGTAGGGTCCAGGGTGTGTATGTTTTACTAGAGAGGCCAAGAACAGCATTGTTTCATCTTAGACCAGCAGCAGTCTTATTTAATTCATTTAGCTTTGGCTCTTGAAAAAAAAGAATGAAGTCTCACCTAGTAATGAAAATATGTTTCCTGGGTTTGTCAAAGTACCTTCCATGATGAGTGTGCAATTGTGGGATCACTTGAAGATGTTATGCGAAGTATGCATTGGAAAACAGTGACTTCATTTTGGGGAATCCAAAACCATCTACATTTGTGGATTTGTAAATCTTCTCCCTTCTTGTGACTGAAAGTGGAAGGCAACTGTGTTGATGGGTGTGTAGCCTAAATTTTATTTCCTACAAATTCTATTTTCTGTCAGTTAAAACCATTAAACAAAGACAAATGGTAAAATATTTATAGATACATTCCATAGATTAATGGAAAGCAACCATACATTCACAAAACCCAGAAGATGACAAAGTAAGCCTGGTTTCATTACCTGAACAGTACACTGGACATTCTTCTGTATAGTCTGTTACTTACTTAAGGATTGCAATAGGGAAAGGGATAATACATACAAAAATTCAGTGGCATGCACAATGAACATGTGTTGGAAAAATCAATTTATTAAATGATTTTTGCTCACTGTAGTCTTATAGAAAGGGTAGCAGTTGCAGGTGCTTCTGTTTTAGTGCTGTTCTATCCTTCGTTTTCTTTTATTTTCTTCTTGGTATGAGGTCCAATATGTACTGCTGACTAGGGAGGAAATCTTTTATGGATATATTAATATGATATAGGCAGTACGGCTTATTTTGCTCAATCAGGAGTTATAAATTACTATTTCAGAATGTATTAGTTTGAATGAGTCAATAGGAACACTCCCTAAGCACAAATATAGCTATACACATTGTAAGGAAAACTGCCGTGAAATTCTCAGTGAATCATAACCGACAAATGTAATTTGATGATGTGTTGCTAGCAAAGTATTAGTAATATTTACATTTTCCATTGTGTGGAACAGAAATATCTTTGATACCTCATGTTCCTGAGGACTGAAGGCCTCAAAAAGACACTTACCCAAGTGTCTGCAGGGTTACTTACAACCATGTGATTAGCTTCACGATTGATTTGTGTCTGCATGTATTTTCCAGATGTTGAAACATCTTGTCTTGCTTCTGCTTGATGCAAGAGTGACACTGCTTGACTCCACGCCTATCAAGAATTAATACGACAGCAACTGCAATGGGCAACATCAGTGGTGATGATCATTTTCTCTAAGTGTTTGCTGCTAACTAAAATAGAAACCATTGAAATATCAAACAGAAGCACACCCACTGTTCCTTCATAAGTATGTCTATTACTTCCAGTAACAAAGAAAACTTGTAAATAATACCACATTGCATTATTAATAGCTCTAAAATCTTGTAACTGCTCATTCTGAGTCCTTCATTTTAGACTTTATGCCTTTTCTTTACCTCTTAGCACAAAAGTTTAGTTTAATGAACCCAAGACAATACTCAACCCACACTTAACCCTTACATGTTAAGCAATTGTCTGACATAATCCTGAAAATTGATGAAAAGATGACAAAAATAAAAGAAGTTCTAACATATTAATATTAATTATTGAAGCTTTTTGATATGGCAAATTTGGGAAAATTGAAGGAAGGCCATGAAAAATTCTCTGACTCTACAAAATTAAACAGTTTCTGGGGCAACAAAATATTATCATTTCTCTTTACCTTTTGTTGAAAAGTCTTGCGGTTAAGCCTCCCAGCAGGCCCTGAGGTCACTGAGGATGATGCAAAGGTTTTCTTCCACCATAGAACCACCAGAGACAAGCTGGTGAGGAATGTCAATTTAATTATCACAAATTCCAGAATTATGAATGATAAAGAAGGAGAGGGCAGGAGAGTGTCTTTCGGCAGGCTCCCACCCACCAAAGACACTATGATTGGCTACAAGACTCATCTATCTTCCTTGACCTTCCTGTCATGTTGGGGATCATATTCCATGTGTATTCCTCTAGAACACACTGCACATGTAAGCCTGGAAGCCGTGCCTCAGCCCATAGAGAGGTAAGATCTATGCCACGCCCACCAGGTAGCAGGCAGATTCGGAGCGGTTGTCCACAGAAATGATGTAAACGGTGTAAGTTGACCTATAAGTCAATGAGTGAGTTCTTACGTTTTAAATTGATTTGTTTTAGCCTGCAAGTTAAATAATAATAATAATAATAATGATACATTATTAAACATCTTGGTTCTGTTAAAACAAGAAGAATTAAGTCATCTTTATTTAAGTTTCAGTCAACTAGATATTTTCTTATAATCTGATGCTCATTGATGAAAAACATAACGTTTACTGTCCAAAACAAGACTAAATTATGCAGCTTTCAAATAAACCATTTGCAATGAATCAAGGGACATTTAGAACAGCCCGATGAGTGAAAGAAAAAAAGATTAGGTTTGAATAAGTTAGAAAAACTGATCATATACTTATGAAAGCAATAATTCAGATTTATTCACATTACTTTTAAATTTCCAGGATAATGACTTTGAGGATGTGCATGTGGGACTGGCACTGTGTTGTAGTAAGCTATGCCTCTGCCTACAGGTTTAGCATTCCATGTGAGTGCTGATTCAAGATCTGGCCACTTCACTTGCTATCCAGCTCCCTGCTATTGTGCCTGCGAACCCAGTAGAGGATGGTCCAGGTTATTGGGCCCCTACAGCAATGTGCGAGACCTACAAGAACTTCTGGCTTGGAACAGGCCCAACTGTCTGTTGCAGCCATTTGGAGATTGATCCAGCAGATGGAAGATTTTTCATTCTCTATCTATTCCCCCACTTTGTCTTCCAAATAAATAAACCTTTAAAATGATCTGCAATCTGTATATAAAGATGCAAGAAATTTGCTAGACCAAAAGAAAAACATAGAAAAATTTCAATATAACAAATTTACAGTCATAGAAAATTCTGAACTAATTCTATGTAAATGAATTGAATTTTTTAGTCAACATTTCAGATCTTATAAATCAAATTTTCATTTAGAAAAAAGAATATTATTTTAGTTAGCTTAAATCAGAACATAAAAATAAATAAACTTCGTATAGCTGCTGTATTGGCCTCTTAAGGAAACTGTTTAGTGAATATCTTAATTTTGATAGCCCAGTATGATTGTGTATCATTTATTCGCTGACACTAGAATTTGGAGTACCACCTCAGGCTTGATACATGCATAATAAAACAGAATAAAGGAAGAAAGAATTGGAAGGCAGTGAGTGAATGGAACCTGGTAATAACCACCCTAGAATACAAACCAATGTACTGGAGAATGACTTCCATTGCAAATCAAAATACGTACATACATACATACACATACATACATACATAATGAGGGTACCCACTCTGACATGAAAAAAGAGTTAGAGCTGTCACACACTTCTTCGCAAGCACAAAAGGCACATCAACACAAAAATGTGTGGGTTTCTTAAGCTCATTAGAGAATTAAACTTGGAGTCATTACCAAGATTTAATCACCATGCATGCCATGCTTTTCCCCATCAGCGAATGACCATCACAGCAACAGAGCTCTGATGACAGTAACGTCAAATATTTATAAAGTATGCATGTGTTGTGATAAAGAATGCTGAAGGAAGTCCACAGTAAGAGTTAAAGAAAGACGTGTATGAATCTGTGCCAATGGAATCAGGATTGAAAGTAAATACTAACTTTAGTCCAAGGGTTAGCTACATTGTAATAAATCATAACATGGAAAATCTACAGAGGCCAATTGTTATTACCCTGATATCACTTGTCTAACTTTCAACAAGAAATGTACAGTGTGCACCAGCACCTGCAGAGGCAGGAAAGGTATTAGAGAGGGCATGGAGTCTAATTGAGTAAAGAAGAAATGAGACAGACTTCAAAATAAATACTACTACAGCAGGGCTGCCAGAGGGAAGCCCCCTTCTCCGAGGGAAGACATTGACCCACATAGCTTGCTCTTTCAATAGTTTATTGAACTGCTCTGGGCAAGCAAATTACAGGAACCAATGTGGCATAAATTTTGATAGTTACCCTCCCATATTGATGTTAACTAGCCAGTGCTTGATGATCAGAAAACAGCAATGTGACCCAGGCACAGAAGTCAGTATGTGACTTCAAGCAAACAGCTGTGTGGTCTTGGATCAATGTCCATGTGCAGCCCCCTACCCACAGGCTTCCAGTTGACCTCACGGATGGTTGCTTGCATAGTCTGACTTTTTTCCCTGCACCAGTGACCTGTGAACTTAAAATTGCAGCCATAGTCTTCTCTGCTATTTTTTGTCAAGTTACACTATTCCTTTTCTTTTTTTAAGTTTTATTTTATTTTTATTGGAAAGTGAGATGTACAGAGAGGAGGAGAGAGAGAAAAAGATTTTCTGTCTGATGATTCACTCCCCAAGTGAGTGCAATGGCCGGTGCTATGCTGATCCGAAGCCAGGAGCCAGGAACTTCTTCCAGGTCTCCCTCACGGGTGCAGAGTCCCAAGGCTTTGGGGTATCCTCAACTACTTTCCTGGCCACAAGCAGGGAATTGGATGGGAAGCAGGGCTGCCGGAATTAGAACCATCACCCATATGGGATCCCAGCACGTTCAAGGCAAGGACTTTACCCACTAGGCCATGCCGCTGGGCCCAAGCCACACTATTTCTTGTCAGCTGCCTATGATAAAGGTGCTAAAACATTAGAAACAATCTGATGGGAGCTGTGCGTTGTAACCTAGTGACGAAACTCCTCACCTTGCACACTCTGGGAACCATATGGATGCTGGCTCATAGCCCAGCTATTTCACTTATAGCCCAGCTCCTTGTTTGTGTGCTGGGAAAGCAGTTTAGGATGGTCCAAAGCCTTGGGACCCTGCACCTGCATGGGAAACCCATGGACTCCTGGCTTTGGATCAGTTTAGCTCACGTCATTTTGGCCACTTGGGGAATGAACCAGCAGACAGATCTCCTGTCTCTCCTTCTCTGTGTAAGTCTGCCTTTGCAATGGGAACAAATAAATATTTTTTGAGAAAAAAAATCTGATGAGAAAAATATCAGCATCCAAAGCAGAATGACACTGACTCAAGTAGCAGAGAGAGAATTTTAAATTACCATAACCAATGCAACAAGTGAACTAACGGAGAATATACAGCATTCCTCATATAAAGAGGTAGGCTATGTCAGCTGAAATGTGGACATACGGATATGTTAAGAGTTGATGGAAATGTTAGAAATGAAGAACTCCATAATGAAATAGAAGTTTGTCTTCAGTGTTTGAGCAGACTAGAAATGGCTGAGAGTTAACTAATCAATGAGAGTAAAGATTGATGAATACAAATTTTCCAAACTAAAATGTGGACATCAAGGTTGCTACTACTTTTAAAACTGAAATTCAGGTAGGTTTGAGCCAAAAAGAAATACATTTTATACTACTCAAAAATGGAATAGTGCTCTTAATTTTGAATGAAGCAAGTTTTTATGTAATAAAACCATCAAGGATAAATATAAATATTTAATAATACGAAAGAGGTTCGTTTTCCAAAAATAAGCAACAATTCTATATGTGTATGATCATAAAAGTAGGGTAGCAATATACATAAAACAGAAACTGATAGAACTACAGAGAATAAAAGCTCATTAATTTAGTCAGGGACCTAAAAACTCCTATTTCAGGAAAAGCTATGTCAAGCTTGTTGAAAAAAAAAAAAACTGAAGATGTGGCTGACTGAACCGCATCATAAATCAACTTGATCTAATTGGCATTTATAGAAGACTTCTTCTAACAACAAAAGAATACACATCCTTCATAAACTCACATAGAATAATCACCAGTTTGGACCACATTGTGAGTCATACATCACAAAGAGAGGGCCTTAACTTATGTAAATGTAAGAGGTAATTTAGAAGCTCAAGAGATTTCAGGGTAAAATGCAGAATGTGGTAAGGTGATCTGAATGGGTTACAAACCTGTGCAAAAAAAAAAAAATTAAAAAAAATTACTTGCGGGTAGCAGTGGACAGAGATGCTGAAATCAGTACGGATTAAGTTGTGTCGTTACTGCCTGTTTTGATTTGTGTTATCATTTCAAAATATTTGCTTTGTGAAGATCCTTGGAAAATATAAGCAAAGTCCTCCCAAGAGGCAGAGTTGTGTACAGTATACTACACAATAATTCTCCCATTGTGACAGAAGTCAAGCATGCATATTACCTGAAAAGGTTAGCATTTCTGAGCTTCGTGTTCTGCTGAGCACAACTGAGCATGCACCACCTGAACCCATTTGCATTACCTTGTGGGGATTAGGGATTTAACGATTGCAATAGCTGTGAGTAATAAACTAATCAATGTCTCTAACTCAGGAGTTCTATATATCCTGCCTGCATCTGAGAAAGGGGGACGGCTAATTATTTCACATGTGTGTATGATAAGATATCAAATAATTCCATTTTTATATACAAAACTAAGAAAAACTTGGCTATTTGTTAAGTCCAATTTGAACAGATGTTGGGAAACTAAAATGTTGGGAAAAAATTTGCTCCAAAGAGCAGGAGCTCATTTAATGTGTTTTATTCAGCAGTCCCTGTGGACTAGGGATTTTCTTTAAGCTTCAGCTTATTAATGATTCCCCCAGATTATTTGTAAACAGCCATTAGTTGATTAGGTTCTAATTGTGAGATTAGTTTTTCCTTTGCTGGAAATAAGTCACTGCAAACTTAACTGCCAAACACAATGGAAATTTGTGACCTCACAGTTACGTAGCATTTGAGTCCTGCGGGTTCATTTCCCTTCTATGATCCAGGATCATCCAAGCCTGAATCTAGAGTCCCTGTTGTGTGGTGGCTGACTGACTATTGCTACAACCTTCCGGAGGCTGCCCAGCTTCCTGTACAGATAGTTCCCTTTCTCTGTTTTCATAACTGTCAGAAGATGGTTGGGCTGTTGTCAGAGTTTTAATCTCTCTAACGTCTTGCTTCTTCCACCCTATCTCCAAGAGTGACTATTCTCCCTTTTTATTCGTGATTTCCCCTGGCACTCTCAAAAGCAGAGAGTAAGTATTACAAGGTCTGAGGTCTAGCCACTTTAATTATACCTGCAAATTCTACTTGAGAATTAACACACTGTTTGCACATGCAGAAGTATGAAGTAAAGATTCTGAGAGTAAAAAGTTCACTTAACACAATGGATCACTATGTAGAACATAGTGTTTTCTGAAAAAAATTGGTAGGCAACTTGTATATATTTTACAGGAAAGTCACACCAATAAATTCAGTTTTGGTAAAAATATCTGTGAAGAAAATCTAAGACTAACAAAAGAGAAATAATACTGCTCATTGGTATGTGATATTATAACACATACTGAGTATGTATTATTCTCTCTTAAGGGAAAAATAAGAAATATTGCTATTGTGTAGGTTAGGCTCAGGGTAAAGATAAATTGCTTTCAGAAGTTATTAAAAGTTAATGAAGAATACCATGTGACATTTTCTGAAGTTGTGACTAGACATAAGTAATTCCATGATGAATTTGAGGTCAGTTATTTCAATGATTAGTGATGTCATCAAATTCTCTATTTTATGAGTTATTGTTATTATTATTATTATGCTTGACAGAATTGCAGAGGAGATGAGAAGGAGACAGAGAAAGATTTTCCACGTTGGTTCACTTTCCAAATGGTCACAATCAATGGCAAGAGCTGGGCTCTTCTGAAATCAAGAACCAGGAGCTCTTCTGGGACTTTCACATGGGTGCAGGTGCTCAGGCTCTTGGGCCATCCTCCACTTCTTTCCCAAGCCAAGAAACAGGGAGCTGGAACAGAAGTGGAGCATCTTACACACAAACTAGTACTCATGTCGGATTCTGGCACCACACGTGGACGATAAGCCTGCTACATCACTGTACCAGCCCCCAAATTCAAGTAATTTTAAGTAACTGAGTTTGATATATCACATGCTGATCTACTCAGTTAGGGTTTCTTTCTGTATTACTTAACTTTCTTAGGTAACAAAATATGTAATTCAGGGAATTTTCCTGTGTTTTCTTTTGCCTCTATTGAGTTTAATTGCTTTAAAAACCAATTCTTTTTTTTAAAAAAAGATTTATTTATTTATATAGGAAAATTATATACATACATATATATATAGAGAGAGAGATAGAGAAAGAGAGAGAGAGAGAGGAGGATAGACAGAGCAAAATATCTTCAGTGCGATGATTCACTCCCCAAGTAACCGCAACAGCCGGTGCTGTGCTGATCCGAAACCAGGAACCAGAAGCAAGGACCTCTCCTGGGTCTCTCACGTGGGTGCAGTGTCCCAAGCCATCCTCAACTGCTTTCCCAGGCCACAAGCTGGGAGCTGAATGGGAAGCAGGGCTGCCAGGATTAGAACCAGTGCCCATATGGGATCCTGGTGCATTCAAGGCGAGGACATTAACCTCTAGGCCATAGTGCCAGGCCCTAAAAACCTGATTCTTAAAGGAGATCTAAACCAGAATTTTGACAAATTGCTCAAGCATAGCTTTCATTCGACAAAATTGTTTAGTCATTGTCAATTCTTTCACACCTAAAGTTCCAAAACTGAATGTTTGACATTCCGGTTTCCTGCTGGATCTTTGGAACTCTTGAAAGAAGTGACATTCAATTGGGAGAGATAATATTAGCCTTTTGCTTCATGTTATACAGTATAAAGCAATGAGAGAGCCGCAGCTCTAGGGAGTACCTCAGAGGACTCCAAGAAAGAGATCTACATTCTACTAGGGAACCTTCAATCATCCCTCAAAAGAATGCCCTATTCTTGTCTCACTACAATGTCCCTGTTCAGCATGAAGCATTCACTGGTATAGTCATCCTAACATCTGTAACAGTAGTTAGGATCCATTCCTTTGGAGGCACTGTTGGGGAGCGGAATGCTAATAAGTACTTTAGGTCCAGACCAACTGGAGTAAGAAAAGGTGTGTGTGTGTGTAGGGGGTCCTTTTAAAAGTGTACAGGATGCTTGCTTGCGCACAGCAGGTGCCTTCAGCAAGCAAAAGCGTAATTCCACCCTTTCTGTTTTATCATGAGCACACCATGCATAATTATTGTTCTTGGATCTGATTGGTTTTTGTCACTGCCCACTTGTTGACTGTTAAGTGTTATTCTGCTTAAACACCACGCTGTAATTTTCTCAGGTTTTTCCTTTCTTGGAACCTCCATGTGACTGTGGTAGCAAGAGGTCTTTGTCTGTAATAAACCTTACTTTGCCCACTGCCTTGTCCAAATGAAAATAATTTTGTCTTGTCAGAGAAGAATTCAAGCAGTTGCCCTATGTGACATTTTCCCTGTAACAGCATTTGTGCCATGACTCAGGTTAAACAGGTAAATCATACTACATGAATAAACAGAAAAATATACCTTTTGAAATATACTATAAACACTGCACTTATAAAACACATTTTGGAAAGTTAATTTAAAAAGAATGCTGTTGGCGCCCGGCGGCTTGGCCTAGCATCTCAAGTTCTCTCCTTGAGCATGTTGGGATCCCATTTGGGTGCCAGTTCTAATCCTGGTAGCTTCACTTCCCATCCAGCTCCCTGCTTGTGGCCTGGGAAAGCAGTTAAGGACAGACCAATGCTTTGGAACCCTGCACCTGTGTGACAGACCTGGAGGAATCTCCTGGCTCCTGGCACTGGATCAGCGCAGCACCAGCCATTGTGCTCACTTAGGGAGTGAATCATCTGATGGAAGATATTCCTCTGTGTCTCTCCTCCTCTCTGTATATCTGACTTTGTAATAAAAAATAAATAAATCTTTTTAAAAAAAGAAGGCTGTTTAGAGGCATGACTTAAGCAATATATCTATATATCTATATCTATATATCTATATGCAGGCTTATAGATATATATATAACAAGAAGAGAAAGAAAAGTCTGTACTCTACTTCCAGCCACAGACACAGCAATTTGATAGAACACGGGGAAAAGTTCACTTACTGAGAAATCAAGACAGTTAGTATGAGACTCCAGTCATTGTGAGAGTATGAGACAATCACAGTTTTTAAAAAAAATGTAGTAAGAAAAGGTGAAACACTTCCAGCTCTAAGTAAGTACTGAAGATCGGGAGGAAATCTTCACTGCAGCTTCTTCATTGCTTTTGAAAAGAAACTTAAATGGTTCAAATTTTTCAGGAGCCCCTATAGGGACACACTTTTGCCTCCTCTGTCTCAATGTGCTGACACAGCTGAGACTCTCACCTGTGACACAGAAACAGAGGACTGTGAGACACGGAAAACAGAGATGCTGATTGGACTAACCCGCTTTCACAAAGGGTATGCATCCTGCTTCAAAGTGGACTCCATGTTTGGAAAACCCTGGACTTCACCTTGGCCCTAAAGGAAGTATGTTTCTAGTGGTCCACTTGTTCCACAGACTGGATGAGGCATTGATTCTCTTTCATCTTGAAGTGATATTGAGTATCAACATACCCTAGACACCTCAGAACTACTAAGAACAAAGAATGCAGGCTTATTGCCTTGTAGTTTGAGATTTTTTCTGAACCACCGATTGGGATGATGGTTTCTTAAAATGTCCATAGTGATTCATATCATAAAAATACATTTATGGATTTCATATTATGTATAAAAATGAATGCAACTTTTCAATATATTTCCCCATGGATGTTTTGAAGTATCCTCATCTCAAACCAATTTTTTACACCTGGGAGTGATGTCTCTTTTTTCTAACATGCAGATTTCAATACAGTAAAAGAAAGTGAAGAAAGAGGAAGATATCCTAAGTAAAGCAATATGATGAATCTCTCCAGAAAGCGATACCAATAAAATGGTAATACACGATTTATATGGCAAGAATTCAAACTAGAGGCATAACAAAGATGAGCAATGAGGGAAAGACAAAAATACGGAGGTAATTTTGATGAAGAGATATGGAAGTTACAATAATTCTTGTAATAATTTTTGTAGCTAGACTACAGTATCTAAAGTGGAAAAAATCAATAGAAAATGTCGTATTCGCAGGAAGATGAAAAGGATCAACAAATGTGAAGACAGGTCATTGGAAATTAGACTTTCAGAAGTGCACACAGGAGGATGAAACTTGCCTAGAGGATTTGCAGAACACAGTGAAATAAACCAATTATACAAACATAATGGAAATCTCACCAAAAGAACAGTGTGAAAAGGAGAAAGAAAAAAATACTGAAAGAACCAATGACCGTAATGTCCTAGATTTTGGACAAGAAATGAACATTAAAACCCAGGAATGCAAGTAAACCCAAGTTAGGTGAACACAAGAACTTTAATATTAAACTTCATTAAAGCAAGTATAAATGGCTTTTTCTAGTCACTCGGGTTTATTTTGTGCTGATGAGGTATGACTCACAGACACGGAACAGTGAGTGACACATTGTAGACCTGGAGTGCATCTCAGGACTCAGTCTACATTCACACTGGAGATTTTACACACGAGGTGTGGGCTCTTTTTCCTACTTCCTCCCTGTCTTGTTTCTGTCTCTAAATATGGAATTTCTAAATTCCTCTGTGAATTTTATGATGGACTTAATGACTCTCTTGATATTAGGTGGCAAGATTCCTCTAAATGGTCTTGAGGAAGGAGCGTTGGCCCGTCCAAGCAGTAATTTAAAAATCGCATGATTTTTGATATATAAATGTTGATTTGCTTCTACATTTCTTTCCTTATTCAAACTTAAACATGTTTCTACCAAAAGTATTCCTATTTTCCTCAGCCGCTTGAGCACACATACACTCATGTCTACATAGCTACCTTAACTGAATTATAATCAAATTGCCACAGATAAGAGACTAAGACAACTTTGAAAACAGCAAGACAAGTTACTTGATTTATACAAAGGAAACACTGTAAATCTGTCAGAGGAATTCTTAGAAGGAATCTTGAAGACCAGAAGGAAATGAAATCCACATGGACATGTGAAAAAAACTGCTACGCATGAAGATATACCACGTTAGACATGCTCTTCAAAAATCAAGGAGACAGGGCAGATATTTGGTGCAGCAACTAAGACAACATTTGGGATTTCTTCATCCAGTGTCAGAGTGCTGGTTCACTACTGATTCCAACTACTCGCTAACACAAAGGCAGTAGCCACTGGCTCACTTAGTTCCATCGCTACCACCCATGTGAAAGAAGGAGAATTCGTTCTCAGCTTCAGGTTTAGCCCTGACTCGGCCCTAGCTGCTGCTGAGGAAACCTTGGTTCTTATCAATGAGTTAAATGAGCTTTTTAGCAGTCCAAATCAGACTACTAATCTGTGAGATATAGAGCTTTAATCACTATTTGACTTAAAGTCATTTTAATGATGTCATATTTGCAGAATAGGTATGATTGCTACCTGTAGATTGAATTAGATCAGAGAAAGATTACAGGTGGATTTCAGAAATAACCCTAATAGCATGCATTTAAGATTGCTATGAAAGATAGCTTTGTACAGTCGACCTTAAAAAGCATTGTTTGGATATAACTTATGGCACTTGACAATTGATTAGTGTGACCAGTGGGAGGAGGAAGTCACACATGGTTATCAGAAATGAACTCAGAAGAATAAACAGGCTTGTGGGAGGTGAAGATATATTTGTGCTAGGTTTAGAAGCTTATCGGGTAATAGAGATGAATGACTCTAAAGGATCCCAGGAAATGAAAGCCTTTCTTTAAAAGAAGAGAAATAGCACTTGAAACAATGGAAAGAAAGAAGATTGATGAGGAGGTGAGTTTAGAATAATATTCTAGAGATTTTAATTTTTAAAGTGAATATGGTAAATTTGTGAAATAAATGAGAATGCAAAACACTTGAACTTAATGAGACATATATTGTTTTAGCCCCCACCCCCTTAGAACAGATAAATGCAGAGGATTTCAATTTGGTTTTTCTCACATGTGACTGAAGATTTTGTATGTTGTACCAGTTCCCCCACTTGCAACACATACCTCCACAACCTTAAGTCAGCTTCTTGTGGATTGTTCAGGGTTTTTCCTTACAGCATTAACTGTATTTGCAATCAAAATACAGTGTGACAACACTTGAAACACCTGTATTTAACCTCAGGCAAATATTAAGTTTCAAATTACGTATGTTCAATATCAATTTTCACACTTTGAAACATCCTATTGTAGCCACTAATCTCACCTTGAACAATTCTTATTTGTGTTCAAAAAGATCTTTTATGTAGGAAATTATTAAATGAAATGTATGTGCTCCCAAAGAGCTTTGGGGCTCTAATTTTTCCAGATTGAATTATATTTTAGGTGAATAGAAAACCCATCTGTTTTTACATTTCACCCTTTACACTTGGAACTTTTGTATATCAGCGATTCTCAAAACAGTAAATTCATATCTTGGACTAATCTCTTATAAAATCACAAAATCTATGAATTATGAAAGTCACATCACCCAAAGACATAAACACATTCTGTCCGTTGATGTAGACGTATACTTCATGTAAACAATTACCATAGTTTTCACTCATACTGTCTGGTTTAGCTTGGGTAGTTACCCTTAGAAATTGCGTACCATTTTATAATATATCATTTGTTGTTTACGCTACACTTTTCATTAAAAGCACTTGACTATTCCATGGATACATCCTTGGAAGCATAAGACTGTTAAGAAATTAGAAATGTCCAATTGGCTTTTGCTCACTCAATTTTTCCTTTTGCTTTTTCAATCAGTATCTTGTCAATAAAGAATCATTGATGGTTCAAATCGTGCTTCTGTGTATTTCATTGAGAAAACTAGTAGCAGCATAGGGAAAACAGCTGCTGTTTATGCGAGGCTTATCCTGGGGTGGGACATTCCCTCAGCTGTTGTGAGCTTTGGGAGGCTGATCATTCCTCTCCCACAGAATCCACGCTGTTCGCTCCAGAAGACCAAGGTGAACTAGCTTCATTATAATCTGAGCAATCTCTTCCTCAGAAAGAGGAATCCTCTTCCTCTGGAAGATTGTGTAATACACAGTTTTTTTTTTTTTTTGAAACAGTGAAACAGTTATTAATTTGAAAGGCAGAATTACACACACAGAGAGAGAGAGAGAGAGAGAGAGAGAGAGAGAGAGAGAGAGAGAGAGAGAGAATGAGCCAGAGAGGTGGAGCTGGGTGGGTCCCAAGTCAGCAGGCAAGAACATGTTCCAGAGGCCCCACCTGGGTGCAGGGGCCAAGGACTAGAATCATCTTGTGCTGTTTTCTCAGATAAATGCAGGAAACTGGATTGCAAGTGGAACAGCCAGGACAGGAATGAGTGACCATGTGGGTGGCAGCTTGGTTTGCTATGTCACAGCGCTAAGCCCTTCAAAAGGCATTTACATCAGATGACATGAACAATACCTCTGAGCTGGGTACTATTTTGATCTTTAGTTTTAATCTTATTTTCCCCTGAAAATGGATCTTTGCCTCAATTATCTCATTTTCTCTGAGAATAGACTGTGCTTATAACTAATTTTGAACAATTCTTTGCTTTGTGTACGTTGGCAAAATTTCCCATTGTATTAAATCATTTCAATATTAAACATGCTGATCATCAGTAAGTTCAAATATGCTAGGCTTAAACAGTTTTTTTTTAAATTATTGATCAACCATTGTAAGAGGTATTACCACAAATAATAGCATTCATAATCATCATGTCATCTGGATTCCTATGAATTTGGTGTATTCCATTTACAGTATCAGTGCAGTTTAAAATTGTTGCTACAACTCAAAAATTTAATTAATGACCTTTTTTCCTAAAAAACTCACTTGTGTAAGAAATATAATTTAATTTTATTGCATTATCTTATTATCAAGCCTTTATTATTGCTTTTTGCTATTAAGCTCATTGCTCAGAAATGTTTGTGTCTTTTCGCCTGCAATCTGTCAGGTTGAAGTCACGTATAATTTATTTCAATTGCCATTTTTCCTTCACATTTAAGAAGTCTTTTATTAACTTATTCTGGAAGTACAGCTGGAAAATTCATTACTTTTATTTGCTATGAGTAGCAGAATAGAAGTAATAAAAGTAATTCTTTGGGTATTATTGATAATTGTATATCTTAGTGTGTAGGTAGATTGCCTCACTAATTACCAAGCTAGGCAAATAAGAAAGGAAAGATTTTTATCCCAAGCTGTAGATTTTTTTTGTAGTGGAGAATTTAATGAACTAGTCTTCATTTATTAAATTTCTAGACATATCCAAGAATAAGGAGGTTATGAAACCTCAGAAGTTATGATTACCAAAAGTTTAACAAAGTTAATAACCAAATGTATTGATCTATATTTTATTGGTATGGATAGTTAATCTTTGATACATAGTGAATTTTATATAAAAGCATTTTATGATCGTACCATTCAATATAGATCAACTGAAACATGAAATATAAACACATCCCTCTGACTAATTTATTCAGCCAATGCTGTTTCTTAAACCTCTCCATGTTTCATTTTGATATCCTAAATTCATTTTTAAATTACTAAATGTGTTCCACATATTAAACATTGGACCTCTGTTTTTATTTATTTATTTTTAAAGATTTATTGTTTTATTACAAAGTCAGATATAGAGAGAGAAGGAGAGATGGAGGAAGATCTTCCATCCAATGATTCATTCCCCACGTGAGCGCAATGTCCTGGAGCCAGGAACTCTTTGGGGTCTCCCACCTGGATGCAGGGTCCTAAGGCTTTGGGCCACCCTCGACAGCTTTCCCAGGCCACAAGCAGGGAGCTGGATGGGAAGTGGAGCTGCTGGGATTAGAACCAGTGCCCATATGGGATCCAGGCATGTTCAAGGCTAGTGCTTTAACCACTAGGCCACCGCCGGGCCCATGACCTGTGTTTTCCTTAATTAAATTTAGTTGTTTGAGAAGCAGAGAAAGAAAAGTGGGACATAGAGAGAGCCTATTCCTGCCCTACTCCACTACATCTCCAGCAGTGAGGGCGTGGCCATGTGACAGCTACCAGGAAGACACTCTGTACAGGTCTCCAAAACAGGTGGCAGGAATTCCTGGAGCCATCAGTGCTGTCTTAATGGGTCTGCACTGGCAGGAATGCAGTCAGGAGGCAGAATGGTGACTCAATCCAAGATCTTCTCCTGTGGGGTGCACGCATCACAGTCACTAGGCTAAGTGTGTGCGCTCTGCAAGGACACCTGGAGTATTTTACACACACACACATACACGGTATATATTTACACATATCATATATTTATTGCTATATACATTAAAATATTTCTAGAAATAGGCCTGCCATATAATCCAGCAAATCCACAATTGGGTATATACCCAAAATATACGGGCTCATTTTCTTAAAAAGATTCCTACTCCACTAGGTTTATATCAGCTCTGTTCACAACAGCAAAATATAGAATCAATGATGGCAACTATCATTACATGAATGAATAAACATATAAATGTACACATACACATATGTACATATATTTGCATACATGGTGGAATAGTAATCAGATGTAGAAAGAATGCAGGACCTGGCAAGGTCACCCAGTGACTAAAGGCCTCACTTTGCATGCCCTGCGATCCAATATGGGTACTAGTTCTAATCTTGGCAGCCCTGCTTCCCATCCAGCTCCCTGCTTCTGGCCTGGGAAAGCAGTGGAGGACGGCCCAAACACTTGGGACCCTGCACTAGTGTGGAAGACCGGGAAGAAACTCCAGGCTCTTGTCTTAGGCTAGGCTCAGCTCTAGCCATTATTGCACTTGGGAAGTGGATCAGCAGATGAAAGATCTTCTCTTGTCTCCTCTCTGTATATCTGCCTTTCCAATAAAAATGAATAGATCTTTCAAAAAAAAAAGCAATGCAATTTTAGCGTTTGCAGCAAAATGGTTGTCCTTTGATGGAGAATACACACTAGCACAGTCTTAACTATCTTACAGTTATTTTTAAATTTACTTTATATGAAGGAAGTTAAAAATGCTGCATGAGTCTTACTTATAGTCCTTGTCTTTTTTTACTGTTGAACTCCTGTTTTTTTTTACTTTTTATTTGTTGAACTCATTATTAAGCAGTCTTTAATGTTGGTTATAATGTAAATTAAAGTGTCATCTAAAATAATAAATAAAATATTAGATTTGAAACATGATTTAATATAACCTTTCAAAGTAAAAATAATATTTAAGAAATGTTGCTATACTTGCTGACAATTTGTTTCAAGAAAAGGATATTTTTAATAACTATTTATTTTTATTTCAAAAGCAGATTTACACAGAGGAGAGAGATGGAGATCTTCCACCAGCTGATTCATTCCCCAAATAGCATGAACAGGTGGAAATGAGCCGATCTGAAGCCAGGAGCTAGGACCATCCTCTGGGTTTCCCACAGACATGCAGGGGCCCAAGGATTTGCACCATCTGGTGCTGCTTTCCCAGGTAAGGGCAGGAGCTGGGTCGGAAGAGGAGCAGCCGGAATGCAAACTAACTTCCATGTGGGTTACTACCACTGCAGGTGGAGGATTAACTTATTTTACACTATGCTTGACCTATCATTAAAAGTAAACTTTAAGCTTCCATGAATTGGGGGTAAGAAGATGATGAAAAACACAGTACTTGATAATAATCTCTATGTGCCACTTTCATCGTTTTGTTGTCTTATAATATGGTACCATGATTTGTAAAGGTGTTATGATGAGCGGAGGCAGAAGCAAAATCCGATTTTTCTTGCCTAGCCTTCCTAGTGCATAATAAATAAAATAGTGAATCAGTTGTTCAAAGATAGGTATCACTCCATCTGAGAGTTTGTAGGTTTTAACTGTGCAATGTCTTTTTGACTTTCAGTAGCATGTGATCATGTGAGGAGTGGACATATGCACGGAGGATTACTCTGCAAGTCTCTTCCAAATAAATAAATCGGAAAAACACAGTGTTGACTAGTGACTGGTCAATGGGGACGTGAGCACTCTCAATAAAAGTTGGCATTATGATTCAAGACTAGGGAATAATGGCTACCAGTGCACCTGTTGACACCTGATCCCATGTGTGAGAGTAGAGTGAACATGATTGGCCCCTTATGATAAATGAAGCTATGCAGAGAAGATGGTAGTTTAATCAGCATGTAAACTGTGGTTGTGACGTGGTCTAGAACTTCTCAAACTATGAAAAAATGTGAAAAATAGGCTTCAGTTTTTTCTAAGCCACTCAGCTTGTTGTATTCTATTCTAATAGCCTGAACAGACTTAAATTCACAATGTGTAATCATTAATTATCTTTTCATTTATTCCGTGAAATAAGTCATCAGCTCCTTATGTAATCTATACTTACTCATGACCTTCCATCACATTGTATTTCAATTCTGCATAATTCCATGTTCTCATGACCTCTTCCCAATCCATGTGGCTAAGTGATGTAGATTAATTTAACAATGATAATGCGTATGTTAATAAACTCATTATCCAGAGTCCTTTCCTGGTTTATGTTCAAACAGTTTTGTAATCCTCATGATTGCAAATAAACACTACAATTGATTAAAAAAAAAACAACTAAGTGGAGATTAAAATATCTTGGATAAATTGACCAATTTCATAAGGCCATTAATTTGCACAATCAGATTGAAAGTCAGGCAAACTGGCTCAATTGTGCATCTATTTCAACTCACCACCTCATTGCACAGTCCAGCCTGATATCCAGAGAGTAATTCATAATCTTATTTTCAACTTGATCTTGCACAATAGTTTGATATGTCTATTTTGTGGGACTAGTTTTCATGAGGTCAAAAATTCTGAAATTACACTCATATTAACAAAAAGGTTTCTGTTAACTCTAGCTAAAAATAAAAAGTTTCATTTTGGCAAATAATACTGTCATCCCACACAGAATGATGAAAATTGTGATTTCTATTTTAAAGTGCCTCCCTCATTTCTGGCTTATTTCTAAATGGAAGCCTGGAATTAGAAATGTGGGGGAAATTGGCTTCATCTTTATTCCTGGGTCTCCCTCATTCTTTCCTTCTATATTTCAAGTTATGATTTTTAATAATTTTCAATCAGAGGAGAAACAGAGAAGAGAGATGGTGGTCAAAAACTACCTAGACACTCTTTTTTGCTCAGGGTAAGGTGTGGGCAGCCTTGTGATTTCCAGGGCTTTGAAAGGGCAAACGCTTTGTGATATTTAGTGGGTAGATATGCCCCTGCCAGAGTGTTTGTTACTGGTCATTCTTTCATTGGGCACGGATTCCTCTGACAGGCCTGTTGTATCTCTCTCATATCCTCTGACTTTTGATGTCCATCCTATTCTCTGAAGAGATCACATGACCCATTTAGAACTTGTTCACTAAACAGCCTCAAGATGGATTTTGAGTGGCTTTATTACTCCCCTTAGCTTTGTTTATAAAAATATGTACCCTTTCTTTACTCCCCCAAATCCTAGCAGTGCCAACCAATGCTAATGCAGTATGTACTTCCTGTACAATCAGACACAAGACATACATCAGCATTCTTAGGAGTGATGTGTCAGTCAGGCACTGTTGACCATCCTAGGAGACTGTTATTCTTCAAAGTCTTCTCTAAGATTCGTTGAGTATTTGTTTTTGATCCTAAGGTTGTACATGAGCTAAAAACAAAATGTAAGATAATCTGATCTTTAGTATTTTGCACTCTGGATTTTGTCAATTGTACAATCAAATTGATTTTTATTTTGATAGATACTTTAAACATTAATTTATTTGTATTGGAAAGGCAACTTCATAGAGAGAAGGAGAGACAAAGAGGAAGATCTTCCATCCACTGATTCACTCCCCCAGTGGTCTCAAAGGCTGGAGCTGAGCCAATCCGAAGCCAGGAGCCAGGAGCTTCTTCTGGGTCTCCCACCTGGGTGTAAGCTTTGGGCTATGTTTTACTGTTTTCTTTGGCCACAAGCAGGGAGCTGGATGGGAAGTAGAGCATCTGGGACATGAACCAGCACCCATAAGAGATCATGGTGCTGTTAATTAGAGGATTTAGCTGTTGAGCCATCACATTTGGCTCCAAAGCAAAATTTTTAGTAAAAATCTCTTTACGGGGCATGGCATGATGGTATAGTGGTTCAATCCCTGCTTTGCATATGCTGGGTTCCCATGTGGGTGCCGGTTAGGTTCCAGCTGTTTCACTACCATCCAGCTCCCTGCTTGTGGCCTGGGAAAGCAAGAGAGGATGGCCCAAGGTCTTGGGAACTTGCACCCCCATGGGAGATCCGGAAGATGCTGCTGACTCCGGGCTTTGGATCTGCTCAGCTCTGATCAGTGTGACCACTTGAAGAATGGACTAGTGGTTGGAGGATTTTCCTCTCTGTCTCTCCTTCTTTCTTTGTATCTGTCTTTCCAATAAAAAATAAATGCATCTTTAAAAAAATCTTACTTATCAAACTCTAGCAGAATTTATGATTAAATAACCATGTCTAGTTGGACGTAAATTTTATCCTTTGTCCCAAACACAACTCATGTTCTTCACTCAGAAATGCCCTGTGACTCCTGCTTTCTCTGCATCAAAGTAGTTTATTGTCCATAATTTGTCTTCAATGGACACTTGAAACGCCATAGCCTTGCAACAGCCGAATCATTATAGCAGGAATAGGTATGGTGGTGGCGAACAGGTAGCTCACTCAAAATTCATTCAAAGACCCAATAAACCTATGAACATAAATTCAACTGTACTGGCAATCCAAAAGCTAATGAAAATGATAATGAGATGTAAAATATAAGATACATGAAATTGCTAATGAAAAATGAATATCTTCATAGGATGTTAGCAGATGTATAAATAGTAATTCTTTGTAAGGGTTGGTGTTTCAGAGTTTACGCTGATAGCTAACATTTTTCATACATGCTATCCAGATCTATAACTTAATTCAAAACCATCAATGTTAAACAATTTTAGTGATACTGCCCCTATTCTTCAAAAAAAAGGCCTGAAATGAATTATATGCTGTTGACACAGCAATGTGTAGCTTGTACTTATTAATGATTGCATAAAAATGCCTATGTTTTTGGTAAGTAAATATAATCAAATTCTAACAATTGCTTTAGTGGTGGTGTTAGATATTTGATTTACAATGCTGCTCAATGCAAAGATATTAACAATATCTTAAGACTGATTTACCAGATTAGATTTTTTTCAGAAACCAGTTGATATGTTTGTGCACAGTCACTAAAGACAGGTGAAGAAAATGTTGTTTTCAAGGCTTGAGCGTGTTGAAGGGGAATGTGATTATGAATTCTGGCTTAATCAGAGCAGGGTGAAGGTTATTGGCAACTCTGCTTTTCAAGGGGTAGATGGCTTTGGGTTTCTGGAAGATGAAGGAAACACTATAGAACGAGAGCACTACTGAATGGACAGCAGAACTAACCTGCAGACAGAGCACACGGGCCAGGAAAATGCGTCTTTCATGCTCATTGTCTCCTTGCTCTCCAGTGTCTACTCCAGCAGCACAAATCCAGCCGGATAACATGGGTAAGATAACGTGTTGGCTAATGGAATCACAGAATGTACAGCTTGTCTGTGGACCACAGAAGGAGATGGGAAAATGTATGGATTGTTTCCGAAAGAATAAACAACATTATACCAAAATAACTAAATTTTTAAGAATATCTATAGAGTTGGATTTCTAAGACAGGATTTATGAAACACGTTACAAGGAAATTAAAGTATCTGTACACAAACATATATTTTTTTGTGTGTGGAAAAATGCTTTTGCTACTACTTGTCACTCAAAAAATTTTAGTAACTGTATTTCTGAAAAAGTGAGTCAGAGATAAGGAACAATTTCCAATTACACTATGTGCTAATTGGCCGTGCTGTATTTTGGTCAGTTCCACCAATTGCAAAGACATTCACATCTACTTTCAGTAGGCTAAGTATGTACTTAGCAATCCAATTCAATGATTATAAGAAATGTTTATGTTTCTTATCACACCTCCTGATTTCCAACTTCCCTTGTGTTCATAAGAAAAAAATTCTGTATACGTACTGAAAAGATGTGTAAATTAGTCAGGCATTTTATGTTATTGTATATTTGTTACTGAAATCCCTAATAAGAAAATAATCACCCAACTTTATTTTTTATCATTCAGATATTAGATATTATGTAAATCCAGATATGTTTAGTAGCTGCATGATAAGCAGTCTCAACACAGCCGTGACAAGAAAACAAATCACACTATCAGGGATATCAGCATGAAATATTTAATCCATTAGTCTTCCATCTACTGCCATGATGGCTATAAAATATTATAATAGAACTGGTTACAATAGCCTATTTAAATTTAATGATGTTTCTTGTTATTGACAGTTTCAAGTACAAGGTAATCTTTATCTGGATACTAAGATTTAAGAGCTTTACTAGAAAAGGCAAGGATAAGGCTTCTAGGAATACTGTCAAGTTTGTACGTTTACTAATGAACAGCATATCACACTTGGGAAACAACTATGAATTTGACTTAAAATATTCCATATTGCATTTAAACATAAAAGTATCTCTTCCACCAGAAACTATAGAAGAAAACAAAAGGCAAAAATCATGTTTCTTTGTATAAATATTATGACTTTCAGCAGAACTTTATTAATTACCTGCTTTCAAAAATAATTGAATAGACAATGTAAGCTCAGTTAAAGAACCATCCATGTACTCACAGTGTATAGAAACTATATAATTATAACGTTGCTATATGGAAACAATTACAATATTTTACTGAGAACTGATACCGCACCAGATGAGGATACTTAATACTCTTCCTTTCTTTTATTCCTTTCCCATCAGCCTCCTGGTGCTTATCAAGTCTCTCTTTTCTATTCAGAGGCAACAAATTGGTATTCACAAGCAAATTATCTTATGCTTCGTCTCTTCTGAAAATCGCCAATAAAATTCAGTTGCCAAGAGAATCAAAGAAGTGTTAACTGATCACGCAGAACTATTTCACCATCCTCTCCATGAACAATTATCTGAGCTATCCATCTTGGCCTAATGCAGGCATATACAATTTACACTCCCTTTTTGTGGACAGGTAAGAGGTCCTTGGCAGTAGCGTGGGGCAGCATTGGTGCATTCTGGAATTTGATAGCTGTGATATCAATGGGATTCATCCTACTTACTGTGAGAGTGCTGTGACTCATGACACTTGAACTGAAAACTGAGGCTCCATACAGTGCATAAAAGATAATAATAAAAAAGAAGCAAGTAGCATGGGTGTGAGCAAGAGATGGAAGGAATGATTGTAGGGCAGAATGTTTTAAGAAATTAAACCGTACATATGAAATACACAAATTTATTCCTTTTTCATAAACTTTGAAATAGGAAGGAAAAAAATCAGAGAGAGAGAGAATATGTCCATGCACTAATTGATTCCTCAAGTGCCTTAAGTCAGAAGCCAAGAGCCGGGAGTTTCTTGAGACATCCCATGTCAGTGCAGAGCTTCAAAATGTGGGCCTTTTTTCATTTCTTTGAGATCATCAGAAGGGAGCTGGGTCAAAATTGGAGCAGCCAGGACAGAGCCCATGTGGAATGCTAGCATCGCTGGTAGTAGTATTGCCCATTAGTCTACAATGCAGGTCTCTCATGTCAACATTCTATTGCTCTGTTTGAAAGAGAGACACGGTCAGGTTCACGGGAAGTGCAATGTAAGCCAATATTTCAAAATTGTATTAATTTTAGAATAACAGAAAAATTCAAAATAACTACAATTTATTTTATTATTATTATTTTATTTATTTATTTTAACGTATGCTGTCACAATGATAAAATACAGATCACAGAAACATTTTTAAGTGAACAGTCTTAATAAGTTACCACTCTAATATTTATCACTTGAAGACCCACAGAAAGTACTCATAGAATAATAGATTTTAGGAACATAAACCATCAAGAAAGATTTGAAAATCTGAAAACTAGTTACCTCAGACAGAATTTTTTTAAATAACAGAAAAATGCCATATTGAGCTATGGCTTAAATATAAATAGGTCTGTTCTTTATACTAATGAGAAGTTCAGAATGGTGGTTCTTGGACACTCATACCTGCCAGGCAATTTTTTAAAAAAAGATAAATACTTAATCTTTCCTGTATTCTTATTAGGGAATGGTAAACTGGGGAACAAGTGGATTATAATTGACTTTTAGGAATTGTGTCTTGGTAGCCACAACGCTGAAAAGATACACACAGTTCACATAGCTTTGTTAGCTTATGGATGCTGAAAAGCTTGCTTATGACATAGTGTAAGAAACTATAAAATAGTATGAATCCTTCCTAAAATCAAATAATTTATACAAAATAAGGAATGTTTCAGAGTTACACTAAGATTAAAAGTCTCAAGAAGTACAAAACTGGATTTTTAAAAGAAAATTAAATGACATTCTTTTTAATCCTGCTTTTTTTTTAGGCTAATGTTCTGCCTACTCTCAACTGGTAGTTAAGAACAAGTGCTGCATCTTGGGTCATGAGCCCTCCAGAACCACATCTCCTTTTCAATGAATTTTTTTATTTGGGATTTCCCCCCAGACTTCCACCGCATCAGATTTTCCCCATGTTGTTGCAATACTATAGTCCTTCGTAAGGAGTCATAACCGTTGTTGTGCCTGTTGTTCTAGTTCATATCAGTTGTTGACTTTGTTTAGTGGCTTCTCATTTATGGAAGTATATAGTGATGGAGTACTGGGGTCTACCATATCCAGATGTGGGAGAACAATGCAGCATGCATTCCTGCTTCCAAACAAAATATGGACTCCCAATGAAACTGTTGGAAATGTGTAGACAATGAGATGCCTGACTGTCTAACTTTGAACCAGCAATGTCAGGGAAAACTTCAATAAGAGACTGATGGAATTATGACTCCTAATCTTCCTGCTCATTGTGTTGCTCTGTGCTCCTTTTTGGAATCAGTTTGTTAACTCTTCTTAAAAATACAGAACACTTGGCCTTAGCCTGGTAGCCTAGTGGTTAAAGTCTTCACTTTGCAAGTGCCAAGATTCCAAATGGGCACTGATTCTAATCCCTTCAGCCTTGATTCCCATCCAGCTCCCTGCTTGTGGCCTGAGAAAGTAATGGAGGACGGCCCAAAGCCTTGGGCCCCAGCACCTGTGTGGGAGACCTGGAAAAGGGTCTGGGTTCCTGGCATCGGATTGGTTCAGCCCCGGGTGTGGGCTACTTGGGGAGTAAATCAGTGGACAGAGGACCTTTCTGCTCTGTCTCTCCTCCTGAATGTGTATCTGGCTTTCCAATAAAAGTAAATCTAAAAAAATACAGGAAGTAATGTGGACTATTTTGATGAAAGTGACATATCTGGTTTTTCCTTTCTGTTATATACTGTGCTGGTGGCCAAATACCCTCGTCTGAACACAGTACAAGCCTGATGTGACATACCTGTGTTTTCCTTTCCGCTATGTACTGTGCTGGTGGCCAAATACCCTCGTCTGAACACAGTACAAGCCTGATGTGCACAATTCCCTAACTAAAATTGTGTACCAGTTAATCTCTTGGGTCTTGCTAAGTCATTCTTATGTGAATTAAATTTCCTGTGCCCAGCTTGGTTCTAGGTTAATTTATATTTCTGCATGGATTTCCAGAGATGATCCTGGTGTGTGAGACAAACAGAATTTTAGCTTCTGTTTCTCTCAATTTCCACAACTATCTTTGTGGAAGACAATTTCCCAGCATCCCTCATTCTGAATGGTCAAGAACTGAGGTCTTCTAAAGATTATACCATTTTATTATAATCAGATAATATAGTCTTCACTTCTAGAGTAAATTACTTTATTATTCATTTCATTTGCAATCTGCTTCGCTTAAATTTTGGTGATGGTGAATGGTTATTCTTTCCTTCTTTTTAACATATGATTTTTCTGCTTTTACTATTGGAAATTAACTTATTTGAAAGTTATAATTATGGAGAAAAAAGGGAGTGTGAGAGAAAGAATCATTTGCCCTCTGGTTCTCGCCATGCATAGCAACATCAGCCAGGATTGAATTAAGTCAAAGCCAGAGGAGCCAGGAGCTCCATCTAGGTCTCCTGTGTTGGTTACACCTAGGCCATCTTCTCTGTTTTTCCAGTCACATAAACAGAGAGCTGAATAGAAGTGGAGCATTCGGGACAGAAACCAACACCCATACGGGATGCCTGCATTTCACACAGTGGCTTGACTTGCAATACCGCAACAGGGGCCCTTCTATTAAGTTAGGTGATAAAATGCTTTGGTTTGAGTATTGGAACTTTAGTCTGTAACGTGAGAAAAACAAGACAAAGAGAAGTGCTCCCATATGAATGACAAGGACACAAGTACTTGAGCCATCCACCGTTGCTTTCCTAGGCACATGAGTAGGAAATTGTATTGGATGTGGAACAGCGGGGACTCAGAATGACCCCCATGGAAGATGTCAGTGTCACAGCAATGGCTTAGCTTGCTATGCTACAACACCAGCCTCAAAGCTTTATTTATTGGTTTAAAAGCCTTTGTTATGAATGACATATATCATGCACATATAAATACATTGATTGGGATGTAGGGTACGATGTGCTTCAAATTGGCAAAACTTTCAACTGCAGCCACTGGATGTGACAAGATAAGACAAAACGTTCCCAATTGCAACACTTCAAAAGGAGAGACTGCGAAGATACAATAAACATAACAGATGAGACTGTCTTGTCATATTTTGTTATGCACTTTGGGTGCTCTTTTCATGTCATTCTTGGCAGTGATAGAGGATGTTAATAAGGGAAAAAACATCAGATGACACCAGTTGGTCCTGGGGCATGCAGTTAGGTATGTAGCACCTAACCGGAAGCTTTGCAGATTCCAGATGGGACAAGTAATCAGATTACTTGTGGGTGTTTTAATGGGACCCAGAGGGTATCATAAAATCATTCACCATATGTTTAATATCCATACAGCCCTGTTTTCTTTGAACTGCTACTTTAATCTTCCTTTTTATTTACTTTTTATTGCCATATACTTAAATTGATGTCTTTTCTTATCTACAGATAAACTTACAGGCAATATGTGAACACTCATGCATATCTCTTATCTTTCGTTTTACTGTATTTCCTACTTATTTCTTTGATATTTCAGCCATCCATCCATAATGGGCTCGTGATTTAAGCTTTGTAAAGGAAGGCTTCGATCCCGACATATTTTAGTTGAATTTACTTACCCTTATGTGATTGGGAATGAGAAAGACTGAAATTAAATCATGATTTTAGAAGAAAAAGAGGTATAGCAATGTGTAAGCTGAGTCCAGATTGTAGACAAAGCTGTTAGAAATATTTCAGAGGTTCTGTATCATATTTATGAACTGAAGGACCATGCCCACCTCCTTGAAGTGTTGTCTCTTAGTTATAGGCAAAGGTATTTTAATGGTGTTTCCTTTCTCTTTATGGCTAACTTGGGTACCTAGTTTCAGATTGAATTACAAGCAGACAAGAAGTGGCAGCTTCCTACAAATTCTGGATGACATGGATCCTCTATGCAAATAGTATGATGATAACTTTGAAGAGAACATGGAACATTCAAGAGAAAGACCTTAGAAACACAAATATTCATCTTTTTTTGTAGGTGAACAGCTACATCATTAATTGACATTTAATACAGAAAAGATTGAGTTTAATTTGCTCTCCACATATGTTCTTCCCCCTCATGTTAAGGAATATCTGAGTTCGCTGTGGTTGCACAGTTGAGGACTGTATTCCCAGACATCTTTGCAGCTGCCTGTTGTCACCTGACTAAATCTGAAAGAAGAAAATGAAGGCATAACTGATGTGTGCAAAGTGACTACTTGTTTTAGACACTCGTCTGTGGCTTTTCCTTGTTTGCAGGGAATCTGGGAGGTGATGGAACAACAAAAGAAGATACTCAGGGAATAAACAAAGATGTCTGTCCCACAAGCCCTAGCAGCTCGTGTCTAAACAGACTTGATGAAAGAGCAATCCCAAGACAAGACAATTAATAGTGCTTTGATACCTTGAGAATTTCAGCAACAGCATTTTATTTGCACTCTGAATCATGCATATGCCTTCTGTGAAAGCTATTGTCGATGATGTGCCACTTAAATCAGAAGAAGGATAAAGCTTGCAGTTACAAGGTAAATTGAAAGTATATCATTGCAAACATTAAAAGACAGAGAAGAAAGTCAAGATGAGGGAAGACAGAGAAGAAAGTCGAGATGAAGGAGGGTAGGAGTGAAGGAAGGATAGTGTGGGAAGTATCCTATTATGTTCTTAAATCTTCATACCTGCGATACATGCAATATCTTCCCCTTTGAGAAATAACTTTTTACAAAATATGATAGTATATATAAGTGCAAATTAAGGCCCTCTATATGTTTGTTAGCAAGGGCTGTAAGTGGTTAAACCAACAGAGGCTACAGTACATGCAAAATTCTAATTTAATGCCATCTATTTCTGTTAGTTCGCACTAGATTCGTCATTATGTAGTCACTGGCTTCTAGTTTGTTTTATTATTTATCAACATCACTATTGAAAGCTTAAGAAATACTTCTATCTTTTGAATAAAACAGCTTAGGTTTTGCCAATATAAGGTCAATGTGCTTCAGAGTTGTCTCCATGACTCAAAAGTTTTCTGCTCTCAGAATTTACAATCTATGCATGATGAGTAATTTAAAAATGTTAGGCTGTGTTTGACCTTGCATTTGAATAATTTCCTAGAACATTTTAAATTGTTATTATGATTTCACGAGATTATTTTAAGAGTTACAATGAGAGAGATGCACACATAGACACAAATGCACATACATAGCAAGGGATGGAGAGAAGGAATAATAGAGGGGGGAGAGAGACAGAGAGAGAGGGAGAGACAGAGAGAGGGAGAGAGATGGGGAGAGAACAAATGAGAGAGGGGGAGAGACAGAGAAAGGGAGAGAGATGGAGAGAGCTCAAATGAGACAGAGAACAAGAGAGAGAGGGAGAGACAGAGAGAGGGAGAGAGAGAGGGGGAGAGAGGGAGAGAGAGAGAGGGAGAGAGAGAAAGTGACAGAGACACAGAAAAGAAACAAAGAGAGAGAAAAGGAGAAAAGGATAGACAGAGAGAAAGAGAGAAAGAGAGACAGAAAGGAGAGAGAAAGAGGGTGAGAGAGAGAGAGAGAGAGAGAGAGAGAGAGAGAGAGAGAGAGACTGAGATTTTTCCTAACAACAGCAGGGTGCTGGATCATAAGCAAACCACCTGGGATTATATCCAGGGCTTACATGGGATGTTGAGTTTCAGGTAGTGATTTAACACAATATGCTATAATGATAGGTCCTAGGTAAGGTTTTAATTTTGTTTTCAAGTGGGTGACGTACATTTTGGTATTACAAAGTAGCATTGCTGTTGTTAATTCAATGAATTTAATAAACATATATAGTATATATATATATTTACATTTCACATACTTCCTATATTTAATAATATAGTTAACATATTTATGTTTTGAATATATTATTATTATTGTCTTAAATATGTTCTTCTATTCAGTACCTCTTATTACTGATTTGAAAATCATTTTTACCTCATTCTACTGTTACACATTTATGCCGACTCTTCTTTCTACAATTTAATGAAAAGCACATTTTCTGGAGAAAACTCAATTTGATTGCCTCATCACAAAGTTGATCTTTCTCTCTCATTATTAAGGCCTAAGCCACGAGACCGGCGTAAGGAAGAAGTGGGCAGTGACGAGAAAGGCAAAACTTGATACAGGTCTTGGTGGCCTCTGGAAGGGAAAAAGCAAGTGATTTTTTATCTCTGATCCAACCATTCTTTATAGACCAACATCAATGTTAAAATCTTTAGAAATACACTTAGTGCCTGGGCAGCCTGTGAAGTGTTAGGCAGTGCTAAATCCCCCCCTGGACCATTATTAAATGTCTGCCTGCCTCTAGAGAATGTCCCACGTTGGAATGCACAATGGTAACTGCTTATATGGATACATGAAATGAAGCAGGAGAACCTCAATCTGTTAGCTGGCCTGAGATCCCAGTATGTCTTCAGTATAATAGTAAGATGATATCAAAGACAAAAGCCAATTTTTATTGAGGCAATGAAAGCATCATATGTTTCCTATAACTGGTGATTTCTAAGGGGGAACTAGCCAGAAATCTTGATGCTAAGAAAATCCACGAGCAAAGCAGACATGATAGCTATTATTTCTACAACTGTCCAGTACAGGTAACAGGTAAGAGTGTTCAGTTTCTCGCAGAGCGTGGTGGTCGAGATCACACTGTGTACACCTCAGCATTTTCTCACTTTCTCGCAGTGAAGCTGCTGAGAATCCCATTACCACATCCGCCAAGCCAACGTTGAGTGAGCTGCTGCAGTGGGAAGAAATGTGAATGAAGAAGCCTCTTAATAAAACCACACTGAGTATATGTCTGAGACGGATGCTTAAATAATGCCAAATATATGTGAAAGATTATACTAAATCATATAAACATATAGTGTTCTGTTTTTTTCCTGCTAATTGACTGTTTCTCATTAGTGTTACAGAGAAATATATTTTTTCTTTATTTTTCTTTCCATGTCTAAATGGAAGTGTTATATTCACATCCTGATCTCAAATATTGTTACTCAATATTGTATCTATCCCTTTGGGCCAGTTTTCAATACATACCTCTTCCTTTCTTAACCTACCATTAGCCTCTGATTTGTAATGAGAGCTGGGTCTCAGTTAAATTTTTTCCTTTGCATCCTTTCTTTTGTGGGTAGAGGGCATTGGTGGAACACTGCAGACAGAAAGGGCTTTTGATCCTTGAGCTCTGTTTCCTGTTCTAGCATGATATTACCAGTTTCTTTGCCAAAAGAATGGGTTTCTTCCAGAGGAGAAGAGCCCCTACGGCCACAGCACTTTGTTCCTGGCATGGCTCTCTGTTGAGTTTCATCAGTTTTGTTGACTTCTCTGTAGATGGAGGCACAGCAAGCTTTTCAGAACCTCAGGACTAAATGTTCTAGCCAGTCTCACAGGCATGCTAGTAGCTTCCTCACGCATGTTGTTGGCAGCCAGTGCATAGCTACAGGCTCACCAGCCCTCATCCGCACATGCTACAGGAATCATCATATCTACTCTTGGTCCTAATTTTTATTCTAAAGAATACTAACATGACATACAGCTTCTTAAAGAATTGTGGATATAAAATATAGTATTGCTAGCTATAGCTATCGCAAATCTCTAGAAATTAATCAACTTGCATAACTGAACTTTTATACCTATGGTATCGTCCATCTTTTTTTTCAGTCTCCGAGGCACTATATAATTATGCTGTCTACTTGTATTGAGCTTAATTACCTTAAATATCTTACAGACACAGAATTATGCAATATTTCTGTCACCAGAGGTGGCCAACTTGCTTGCCTGTGTTCCATTTTGCTGATGGAATCATATTTCAGAGATACAGAAGTAGGGAGAATAAAGCAAACATTTATTGAAGTACATTCTGAGGGAGTAATGTCAGTGGGAAGAGCACATAGCCCCTTAAAATGATGAAAAAACAAATATGTTTCCAAGCAGGAAATGACCAGTGGAGGGAGCACATGTCATCCTTTCTTCCTGGTTTGAGACATAACCCAGACACCAAGACGAACATTGACGGGTTGTGCCCATGATGCTCACGACTGGAGTTTGTCATTGACAGCTGGGAGTTTCACACTTTGGCTCCCTTTGCATATGAGTATATGCTAGAATTTTCCAGTTTGGTTGAGCTCCCATAATGTCAAGATAGTGTAATAACGAGTTAAACCAGGAAGGGGAAGACCTTTGGTGGATCTCAGTGAAGTCACCCTTGATGGGTGTCTGTGGCCTCTTCAGCCACACATGTTTGGCTGTTTTCCTGATACATCCTGAGATGGCTTCACTGTCTGTGTTCTCTTATAGTGGAGTTTCTGTAGTTTCTCTCCTGATGATGCTGGGGGATATTCCCCAGGGTTTCCTGAGCTTACTGCATGCCTTGTTCTCACAAGTCATGGTTGCATGCCTATAGTTCTCTCAGGATGGAATTACATGCCTCTGGAAGGATCATCCAGTGGTCTGAAGGGGACTTTGCTCCCATAGCTGTGTTGTCCATTGCCTTGGTATGACTCTATTGTGGTGCTTTCATACTGAAAGCAGTTTACGTCCTAGGTTCTCCAATTCTCAAGAAGCATCCTTTGAAATCTCGGTGAAAGCATACATGCCTTCACAGCTCATTCACTTTGTGCACTTATGGACATGGCACCACCAGCCAAACAAAGGTAATGCTGGCACCTGCCAGAGGTCCTGCACTGAACCTGTGGCCACTTAGACATTTTCTTGCTGTGATAAATGAATGCACCTACAGAGGACCTACAGATCTGTTGCACTCTGGTTCTCTGCTAGGCTTGCCAGGCCCATGGTCTCCAAAATGCTTCCAAATCAATTCTTCCATTGTCTTGAAGAATGAAATCTGGCTTCCATTTAAAAATCAATGTTAATATCCTTATCAAATTCACCTTGACTATGTTGGAGTTGTTTCCTGCGTATGTTCCCTGAGTTTTTTCCATAGGAGAATGTTGAGAGTTTTCCAAATGTTTGTTATCCTCTTTCATTGTGTTTAAAACATCTTTATATTGTGTCTGGTTGTATTTGTTTAGAATAATTCGACAGATGCCACAACACATCATCAACTTATCGTTTAGACATTTCCTCAGCCAAATATCTAGTTTATTGTATCACAAGTTCTACTGTCCACCAAACACAAGGATGCAAATAAAACTCAGTCACATTCTTTGCCACTTTCACAAGAATGGCATCTCTTCATTTCTCAAGAATATATTACTCACCTCCCACTAAAATTGCTCCAGAATGACTTTTACTATTTCTCTACAGTAGCCCTCTTCTTCTGAGCCTTTCCCAGAACCGCCCTAACAGCCTGCTCACTGTGGTATAGGCTTTTGCAGCATGCCACTCAACACGACCGCTCGCTCTAACCATTACTCAGTAACAAAGGCATGTCCTCATTTCAGGGCAATTATTGTGGCAAACCTTCACTCTCAGTGCTAGTTTCTGTCTCGGGCTGTTCAATGTTCTACGATGCAAACTGTATACTTAGTGCTTAAAAACAACAGGATTTGCTTTTCAGATTTGATTTTGGTTCAAGTTCGGTTCCTAATAGATTACAGCTTCAATCAGTGTCCTCCTCCAGGAGATGGGGAGTGGAAGCTCTCAGTGTTCTTTCTAACAGGACACTGAAGAGACCAGGCACTCTCTGTCTTCATGATTTAATATCCCTCAAAGGCTCAACCTATGTATGCCATTGCCTGAGGGGTCAGTGGTTAAACAAACACTTTCAGAGGAGTGCAGGCACGGAGATACATTTCACTTTATACTGGAACCCGTCCCACCGCCACCCATTTCCAGACTCCGTTTCTTCTGCATCGTTCTTCAACAGTCATTTTGCCTCCTATTTAGGCATAGCATTCCTAAATCTCCCTTTTTTGCAATGTGGCTTCTAGGTCGTTCTGATTCTTATCACAGAAAAGCATTCACTTAAGTTTTCTCACTTCTATTCCACTATCCCTAGATTCTTTTTTTTATTAAAGATTTATTTTCATTACAAAGTCAGATATACAGAGAGGAGGAGAGACAGAGAGGAAGATCTTCCATCCGATGTTTCACTCCCCAAGTGAGCCGCAACGGGCCGGTGCGCGCCAATCCGATGCCGGGAACCAGGACCCTCTTCCAGGTCTTCCACGCGGGTGCAGGGTCCCAAAGCTTTGGGCCGTCCTCGACTGCTTTCCCAGGCCACAAGCAGGGAACTGGATGGGAAGTGGAGCTGCTGGGATTAGAACCGGCGCCCATGTGGGATCCCGGGGCTTTCAAGGCGAGGACTTTAGCTGCTAGGCCACGCCGCCGGGCCCCACTATCCCTAGATTCTTTCAAAAACTCTTCTTTGTATTCAGCCATTAGTAACCATCAGCGTTGATGGCAATAGCTGAAGATGATGGCTATGGTTCTTCCAGCTGCTGTGCTGCAGTGTTTCTGTTGCGTCTGACTCTGACTCTGAGCTTTTGCATCCGTTAGGTTTTGTTGGTATGGGTTAAAGACATATCTGTGTTATGATCACTGAGCTGAAAGTCACAAACTGCAAACCAGCTCCTCATGGCAAGTATCTATTACATTTATTTATTTTTATTGGAAGGCAGATTTACAGACAGAAGTCAACATAGGGAGAATGATCTTCCACCGGCTGGTTCACTTTTTCACCTGAAATAGATTTTCTTTACATGTCCCAGCATTAAGAGCTCTAATATTTATGAATGGCATGGGTCTGGAATGAAAATTATGCCTCACTTCTCCCACTTCAGTTTGAGCATTGGAAGGAGTCTTAATGATTCTTTAAACACTTGAAATTTCTGTATAATCTCAAGCAAAAAGAAATTATAGTTGTTCCAATATAGTTAGGCAAAGTTATAAACTATAGCCTAGTATGTTAGTTAAAATGTCCTCAAATTTCAGCACAAATGAACACATTATCTTAGTTATTTTCTTAGATAAATTGCCTCATATTTATGACAGCAAACATCTGTAGTTGTATTTCAGTTACATCACATGAACTGCTTATGTTTGAAGTTCCTTTTGTGAGGTTCAGATATCTTGCCTAGCACATCTGGCTCGGTAAACAGAACTACTTTGCAGTAGTGAAAGTCATGTGTTTTTTTCTCTCTGAGGCATAGTTACAGTCATGATATACAAATACTTATCCCCCGAAGATCTCAAAAGTAACTTTAACATAGGGATTTACTATTCTCTCTTTGTTGAAATTCACATATTTTCCCTGTAAAAGTTTGGCATCCAAAATACAGGCTGTCTCAAGTGCAAAATAGTGTATAAAGAAGCAGAAAAACAAGTTTCATATTCATTCTAGCAAATTTCTTTACCATCAAGGGTAGCCGGGACTTATTTATCTTTCTGTAAATTAATCCTACATCCACACAATCATTTAACTTACAAAAAATTTTTGCTGGCTACGAAAAACATTAATTAGAACACATTGATTATACTCTAGACATGAACCAACCTACAGTTTCAGTTGCTTAAATTCATAAAGTTTGTTGTTTTCCAATGAATCACTGAATCATCTTCTTTATTTTTGAAATGTCTTTACTGCCGGACACACACTGGCAGAATAAACATTCTAGAATCATCAAGGCAATGTGAAGCAAACTTTGCAGGATTTCACTTTGCAACGAAGTGCTCTAATTAGCAAGACATACATGTTCTTTCTCTGGTCCTCCCATATTCTTCCCATATCAAGGGAGGTGGACAGTAGTGTGTAGTAAACACCAAATATAGCTACAACTTTTGGTAGAATTTCTTAGTAAATAATCTCTCAGAAAATAAGGTGTATTATACTGTATCTGGTCTTTGGAACTGATATGATCTCCCCAGAATGAGACTAGCCCTCACACATAGAAAGACAAGAATCAAAGGACAACAGAGATTCTGAAGAATGTTGCTTTTATTTCTTTTCAGGGAATCTTAAAAATATTTTCTTATTAATAAAAAATAAATTTTGAATGTGTATTAGGTCTGTATTAAACCACAGGTTAGAATATTAGAAATTAAAGACTTTAAAATAAATATTAGAAATTAAAGACTTTAAAATAATTTAGACTACAATGATAAAGTTTATTCAGAAATCCGTTTATATTCATATTCATTATTTTCAGAGCCGGTAAGGATGCAAATGCCAAGCTTTTCCCTTTTGACTTTAAGGGTATACCTCCACTCACCCATGTTGAGTTAACCTACTAAAAAAAAAAGAGAAAAGGAGCTTAATTGTCCCCTAAAGCTAAAATAAGGAAACTTAGAAAATATAAATTATTCTCTGTAAAGAAATATTTATATTGGGTGTGGCATAATGGCTTAATGGGTAAATTCTCACCTGGCAACCACTGGGATCCCATATGAGCACTGGTTCATGTCCTGGCAGCCCCATGTCTCATCCAGCTCCCTGCTTGTGGCTTGGGAAAGCAGTAAAGGATGGCCCAAAACCTTGGATCCCTGCATGCGTGCAGGAGCTCCTGTCTCCTGGCTTCGGATCGGCTCAACACCACCTTTTGTAGCCACCTGGGGAGTGAACCAGCGTACAGATCTTTCTGTTTCTCCCTCTCTGTGTAAATCTGCCTTTACAATAAAAATAAAGGTTTTTAAGAAAGTATTTGTATTAATTTGCATGTAATGATGGGTTTTAATTTTCAATAAGTGAAATAATTTGCTGTAATATCCTTGTATTTATTTAAATACCATTTTATGAAAACAGGAATCTATATTAATGTGCCATAATGGAATTGCATTTTAGGATGTTTGGGTAAATATCATCCTTCATTCATCCTTCATTTTGAATGTTTGGCTAAATATTAGCCTACATTGCTTTTCATTCCAAAGCATTAGAGAAATAACAGCATGAAAATAAAAAAAACAGAGTGTTCTTCAGTTTGACAAATATGGATTTTATTGCATATAACATAATTTTTAAGTATTTGGTTTTATTCAATTTTCTTTTCTGGGAAGGAAAAATGTGTGGTTTTAATTGCTTCCATTTGTGCAATTCATCTGTACTCTGTTACCTATTTCGTTTGTGAGTACACTGCTTGCATTCGTTGATGGTGCCTGGCACATGGAGTCTTTACTCTGAGATAAGAAGGGTGGTGCACTTGTTAAGCATTCCTTGGCATCAGGATTATTTTGCTTTTCCCACCAGAGAAAAGAAGAGGAGAGAGGAATCTCTTTTTTCCACAATAGATTCAATGGAAAGCAGGCACCAGGAAATATTAACTATGATCTCTCTTGGGTGCTTTGGAATTCCAAAGGAAGTTGGACTAATCATTTCTCCTGCTGAATCAGCTGGTAAATCATCAGAACTAAGAGTCAGAACAAACCATGGAGATTAGGAATCAAGAAGACAGATTATCACAATTAGGAGTTGACTATCAAGCTTGCATGACAACACAGAAAGGATCTAATTTTTTCCATATTCTATGTACGTATCCAACATCAGCTGTTTTGGCTGCCTCTATTACAAATACTCGCAAAGGACTTCTCATTTCTTTGGCAAAAGTTCAACAGGTTTTTGTTTTGTTTTGTTTTGTTTTTATTTTAAATCATTTGTTTATTTTAAAGGCAGTGTTGCCAAGCGGGAAGGCAAGATGTAGAGATATTTCTTTTGCAGGTTCACTCCTCACAGAGACGCAGCATCTGGGGCAGAGTTACTCTATAGCTAGAGGCCAGGGGATTGTTGTCTTTTACATTTTTTCAAGATGTATTTTCCTTTACTGGAAAGGTAGAGCTACCAAAAGAGAAAGAGATGCAGAGATAGAACCACCATCCTCTAGTTCAACACCCAAACAACAACAGGAGTTGATCTGGTCCAAAGCCCAGAACCCAGTGCTTCTTTTTGTTTCTCCCACGTGGATTCAGGTGCACAAGGGTTTGGATCATCCTCCACTGCTTTACCAGGCTATTAGGAGGAAGCTGGAGCCAAAGGGGAGCAACCAGGACTCGAATCTATGCCCATATTGGAAATTGGTGCCATAGAGGCTTCACATGTCATGCCACCCTGCTGGCCACAACCAGGAGCTTCCTGATGGCAACCAATGCCCAAGCTCATGGACCATCTTCTATTGCTTTCTCAGACCATTAACAGGGAGCTGGATCTGAAGTGGAGCAGTCAGGACACGAACCCATGCCCATCTGTGATCTTGATGCCATAGACAGAGGCTTAGCCTTTCATAGCGAGGCGCTAGCCCTGTAACCCCACATTCTAAATATCAAAGGAGAACTAATGAGTAATCAGGTGACTGGTCATTCTTGTGGCTTTGTGAGTGCTAACAATCTGCCTACTTCCAGATTACTTACACTTTCTACTTTCACTGCCCCAAGGTTCCTTTGCAACCCAACATCCATTTATGTTCAATGCAGTTCGACACCAATCACTTTCAGAGGGTTCCTCCTAAACCTCTCAATAAAGTCAGATATCTTTGTATCATAGCAACATGTACTCTGTACTATGGGTTTTACAATGTTGTCAACAGTCAGTTCAACCAGTATTAACTACACAGTATAAGAGAGATTTGACACAGCTAGGTCATTTGTTGCATTAACTAAATTGTCTACTGAAAACCTTAAACACTAGACATGAACCCAATTATGGTATTTCTGAGAATTTTATCTTTATTCCATATTTTCCTCTTTTCTTCCTGTCCAGAAACTGCTTTCCATTAAAAGCAAATGCCAATCTCCATATTTTAAACCAAATGAAATAAAAGAATTCTGTGAAGATGGATAATCTGTTTCTTTTCTCACATCCACTGTTTTAAATTAGTAAGTCAAACAGCAAGCTAAGTCTAGATTTTCGCATTCACTCAGTCAAAACAAGTCTGGAGTAAGATAAAAGAGTGGGTAAGCAAGACATTCAGGTCTGATTAAGACGATTGAAATAATCCTGAATGAGGTATACCTATTCAAGAGACAGATTTCAGCATCCAGTTATTCTCTTTGAGGTGCTATGGATTTACAAATGTTGAGGGACATCTTCATAAGCTTCTAGTATATGAAATAAAGGATTTAAAAAAATAGTACGACATGGAGTCCATACCCATGTACACCATTTCATCCCAGCTAATTTTATTGTAGATAAGTCAAGTAGACATACTTTCTTCTTAAGTACTGAAAATCTCGCTACCTCACCTTTTATTTAGTAGTAATAATTACACTTATTATTTGTATTTATTACTTGGCTTTCCACTATAACATAAGTTCCGTAAACATAGACTATAAAAATATTTAACACAACTTTATGTCTTTACTGCGCCAGATACTACTGATATATGTAAATATCAAATATCTGGGGTGGAAAGAATAACATAGACATAAAAGCATGTGGATAACTAAGGGAAAGTTATTTTTGTACCATAAGTGTAAGACCTATTATACCAATGAATCATGAGTAATGTGTTCATTTCATTGTATTAGAAATCTTTGAGTTCAAAAGAACTCAATGTTTTGAAAAAATCTTTCCTGTTGACATGCTTTGTGAGTTTGGATTGTACCTCAACCGAATGATGAAATCATTGATGGGTGAAACTGCTTAACTTAATCTCATTTATTCACTGGGGCCTGGCATTAATTATGCTCTGAATAAACACTTACTAAATATTTCCTTATATATAAAATCATAAATGAAAAGCAGTTTCAGAGGATGTGTTAGTTCTGGCAACAGATTAATGGAGAATTCATTTGGCCCATTTATGTAATATTACTCTGTAATTATCAGGAATAAAGACCGGGTTTACTCTTGGTATTTTGGTACTCTAAGTATAAAAATTAATTCTCACCTCCCACTGTTTCATAATCACTTGCAATTGTCTAAATGTATTACTTATATACTTTAAATAACATTAATTTTTCTTTCTTTTTTTATTCATTAATTACATTGTATTATGTGACACAGTTTCATAGGTACTGGGATTCTCCCCACCCCTCCCCAAATTTATTTTTAACATATTGGCTACTCATTACTATGTCAATTAATTCCATAATGATGTAAATTTTTACTGATGGTATGTTGGAGCTTTTAATTAATAGGGATGATACTCTGCTGGCTCTGTCTTCAAACCAGAGAGGGTATACCTAAGAAGCCATTGAACTTGACTGGACAATAACATTAATTTTAATGAAGTGGGATGGCTTGTCTGAAACATTTGCGAATATTGAATGCAACCTTGCTTGGACATCAAGAAAATATGTGGTTTAATGAAAAATAACAAGTGTACAGGATGCAAATAAATTTGAGGAAGATCATAAGAGAGATACTCCACTGATTCTCTCAGGAACACTCAGATTCAATGAAGTAAAACAGACGGTCACCCTCTAAAGATACAACCAATTCAAGCCTCTGATTCGCCTTTGGGCTGAAAGATGCCACCGTAATACTTGACAGTAAAATCTTTGCTGTAATTGGAAAACTCATGAATAAATCAAAACAGAGACAATTTTCTAAGCTGTTTCATATGCTTTCATTAGCAGAATTAGAATCTCTTTAAAAAGAAGACCCCTAGTAAGTACACAGAAATGAACTCAGAATTAGATCACTCCCAATGGTAACCTAACGGCCTTTATGTTTTCCCCACTGCAACATGCCTTATAACACAATCCTATTAGATTTACTTCTTTTATTAAATAACATTTATTTTGTACATGCTGTGTAAATACAATGTGGTTGTTATTATCTGGTAATATAAGCTAGAAACATTAGTCTCCATACCACAATTCATGTTGAAGTGATACTATATATTACACTCATTTCACTGCAATGGAAAAATGGAAAAAAATGCTGCTTTCCTTCAAGTGAACATTTGCTGGACAGTTATTAGTCCTCTGGTCTGAAGATGTATTTAGTCATTGAAGATTCTGGTCTTGATACAACATAAATAAAACATCCAGGCTCATAAGTGTTGTTTCGATTGGCTAAAAGTTTCCTTCTTCATTTGAAAGCTTAACTTAATCCACCTTTATTATTATAACCCCAGAAGAATTTGGGATGCATTAAAATAACATGAAAGTTTCGAATGAAATGTCCAAATGGAATGTTGGCTTTCAGCTGTGGTCAGAGAAAAGGAGAGATGCCGAGTAAACCCAGAAAGTGTCTGGGCTGCGGAGTGGAAGGAAGAGGGAACAAGACAGACAGCACCTGCGTTATCCGAGAAACTGAGAGAAAAGCAAGTGGAACTGAAGTAAATGTTATAACCTTATTTTATCAGCTCTGGAGAGAGAACAGGAAATGGAGACATGTTTTATACTTCCATTTCTTGACTAAGTTGTATGCTGATAGAGAAAATAAAACAATTTTAAGATCCCTCAAGCAATATACAAAACATATTTGCCAGTATAGTTATCTTGAAATATTATTTTTTTGGATTGATTTGAATTTAAAATAAGCTTTCCTAAATGTATTTTTTGGGTAACTACTCCTACTTCTTTGTCTCCTTTACTGGCCTCGCCCATTTCTTCCTTTCTTTCCTCCCTCCATTCTTCCTTCCCCTCCCTTCTCCTCCCCTCCCTTTGCTCCCCTCCATCTCGCTGGCCCCTGCTTCCCCTCCATTACTCCCCTCCGTCTCGCCGGCCCCTGCTTCCCCTCCCTTTTCCTCCCCTCCATCTCGCTGGCCCCTGCTTCCCCTCCATTACTCCCCTCCGTCTTGCTGGCCCCTGCTTCCCCTCCATTACTCCCCCTTCTTGCTTCTGTGCTTTTCTTTCTGTTTTTGCATTCCTCCCTCACTTTTCTAGTTCTCTCTTTCTTCTCTCTCTTTGCTTTCATCCTCACACTTAGAGAATTGCCCTGTCACACTTTATTAGGCCTGGCACAATGCCTCAGTGGCTAAAATTCTTGTCTTGCCCACACCAGGATCCCATATAGTTTCTGGACATGTCCTGACTGCTCCACTTCCCATTCAACTCCCTACTTGTGTCCTGGAGGGGCAGCAAAGGATGGCCTCAAGCCTAGGGACCCTGCACCAACATGGGAGATCAAGAAGACACTCCTGGCTCCTGATTTTGGATCAGGTCAGCTCTGGCCCTTGTGCGCACTTGGGAAGTAAACTAAAAGACAGACTAAAGATCAGTCTCAGTATCCTTCACCCTACAAATCTGCCTTTCCAATGAAAATAAATAAATATTTTAAAAAGAACAAGAAATACCACTTAGTTTTAATTAAATAAGTAATTATCTTCTGCTTGTAAATAAAACTACCATCAGACAGTCCCAGGCCTCATTGAGGTCACTATGTATAAACCTAAGGTCTCCAGAAATAAGTTCCTGAGTTGGGAAAAGAAGTGATTCTGGACTCACACTCCCTTTAGTCTCCCACTGCCGCTTGAGAGGACAGAAGACAGGAAAGCATTGTCAGCCGTAGCCTGGGCCTTAAGCAGGTAAACCGGGGAAGAAGTTGCATCCAGGAAAGGGATTAGCCCTCTGTTAAGCACTGGAGGTATAGTCACAGACTTGAGTGCTACATGAAGGTACAGCGACAATGACCCATGTATGGACTGTATTTTTACACAATCATGATAAATTTAATTTGTAAAATTTCACAGCTGAAGATTAACAGTACCAGTTGATAGAAGTAGAAAAATTGTAATAATGTACTCTAACAAAATTTGACTTTATTTTCCTGGCATTTTCCATTTTTTAGATTGCATTGGATCATTAGTAACTAAAGGATGCCAAGTGAGGCAGTGGAAGGCAGGGCCTGTTCTCCCTCATGATCCAGCGCACAGAGACACATAAGAAGGCAACAGCTCCTAAACATTGAGCCTTTGAGACTTATTCAGAACGTTACATAACACACTTGCTCCTACACACTATGCCACTCCACCAGCAAATCTTCAGTGCAGCTGTAGAATTGGAGTTGGAAGAACAGCGTGGGCTCTGCATGGAGAACTGTGCCTGTGAAGACCCAGCCAAAAGAAAATACAAGAAAGAAGAGGCACTAGAGGTGTTTGAAGATTGTGATGATAGTATGTACAACCAGTATCAAACAGCCAGCTAGAGGGACGTAAACCTTCACAATAAGTATTTTTGTTTTCCCTCAGCTCTGTTACCTGATGGCAATATAACCATTCTGCAACAGAGTAGAACATCACTGCACTGGCAAGAGAAACTACAGGGTAAATAGTTAAAGCATGAGAACTAGATCCAAAAGGAACACAGATGTTGTTAAAAACAGTGGGCAGGAATTATGCAAAAAAAATGACAAATATGTGAATGGAAGTTGCAGAGACATATAAGAATAGATGTATAAGGCAGCCAGAGAGTAGAAAAGCAAGGGTAAAAGGTTGAAAGAAATAAGCAAAAATCAAATCTTGTTTTCATTCACTTTACTAGTTGACTACGTATGGCTACAGAAATTAGTAAATGAATGTAGGTGAATGGAAACTTTGTCTTCTAAAGTCCAGAGCAAAAGTAAAACAAATCACCTAAGAACTGTGGAATAGCTGAAGAAACTGAACTATGAAAACACACAATCTAGTTGCAAGATGGACAGAAGATATTTGTAAGTATTTTTGAAAGGAACAAATTGATATGTATAGCAAATACATGGACAAACGGTCAGCATTACCAACCTTCAGGAAAGTGCAAGTGAATACCTAAGTAAGACTTTACATCACCTCAAAAGTCAAAATGTACCCTAATGCAATGTTGGTGGGAATAAAACCTTCTATAGTTATTGTGGAAGACTGTACGGAGATTACTCGGGAAAGAAATGTAGGTATTTCCTTTGACTCAGTTATCCTACTTTTGGGAATATATCCAAAGAAATGTAAATATTACCTGTAAGCCTTACATGCACTCCCATGCTTACAGCACTCAATTAAAAATAGCTAAATATAGATATACATCAGTTGATGACTGCATTAAGAAAATTTGGTTCATACATGATGGACTACTATTCAGCCAGTAAAAGAATGAGATGTTGAGGCCAGAGCAATAGCTCAGTCCTTGCCTTGAACACACCAGGATCCTTTATGAGTGCTGGTCTAATCCTGGAAGCGCCGTTTCCCATCCAGTTTCTTTCTGTGGCCTGGGTAAGCAGTCGAAGACAGCCCAAAGCCTTGAAATTCTGCACCTGTGTGGGAGATTCAGAAGAGGCTCCTGGCTCCTGACTTTAGATTGGCTTAGCTGTAGCCATTGTGGCTGCTTGGGGAGTGAATCAACGGATGGGGCATCTTTCTGTCTCTCTTCCTCTCAATGTATCTAACTTCGCAATAAAAAAAATAACAAATCTTTGAAAAAAAGAATGAGATCTTGAACTTCTGCAATAAAAGCAATGTCATGTGTATTTTCTGATTTGGGAGAATATAAAGCTTTTAAAACATCTGTGATTGAAACTGACATCTTTGGATATGATCATTACTTATAGCTCTTGTCCACATTTTCGCTTAACATTGATACTTCTATTTTTTACTAGTTGAACTCTTTATTTTATGGAATATTAATCTTTTGATCATAAAATAAATTAAAAGTATTTTGTTTTAAGGTCAGCATTGTAACATAGCAGGTCATCCCGCCACCTGCAAGGCCAGCATCCCATATGAGCATCGCTTGAAATCCTGGTTGGTCCAATCCTAAGCCTGAAAATGTGCCTGGGAAGTCAGTGGAGTATGGCCCAAGTGCTCAGGCCCTGCACTAGTGGAGAATGGCACAATTGCTTGGGACCCTGTGCCTGCTTCTGGCTCCTGGCTTAGGTCTGACACAGCCATGTCCTTTCTGGCCAGTTGAAGTATGGACCAGCAGACGGAATATCTATCTATCTCTCCTTCTTTCTCTCAGTAATTTTGCCATTTAAATTATTAAACTTCATCTTACAAATATATTATTGCAGGGCCTACAACGATGGCTCAACTGGCTAATTCTCCCATTGAAAGGGCTGAGATCCCATATGGGTGCTGATTTATGTTCTGGCTGTTCCACTGCATCCAGGTCCCTGCTTATTGGTTAGGAAAGTAGCAGAGGAAAAAAATATATATATACAATTTTTATGTATTATTTATATTATTATAATTGCATAATTTATATTATATATATAAAATTTACTTTCATACATGGAAAACTCACAGTGTAGCAAGTAGCATAGACATCCACGATTCAGGTGGGTATGTTTTATTCATACAGCAGGAACACAAAGAAAATCAAGATATTGAAGAAATGGAAAGTACGAACGCAGATAAATAGCTTACTTCAATGGGGAAAGGATAAACAGTACAGCCGACTTATCATGCAAGCAATGGAACCAAAGCACTGGATGGAGTTAAAGCAAAGAGAGAACAAAATTACTAACCTAGAACTCTATTTTAATACATATTTACACTAAAATTAAGGAGAAAATATAAGGAAAAAGCTAAAGGAATTATTCTTAAACAGCCTCTTGTCACAAAATATTAGTGCAGACAACACATAGGGACTTCCCTTCAATGGGAATAGTATAAAAGAAGCAGAAAGCTTCATTTATAACAGACTCTTGACAAGGTTCTAAGTAACCAGGTAAGCAGCTCTATCATTAACATGAATAAGTCATGTTGATAACACATACCCTTAATACGATGGGCTGCAGTTTACATATTAGCTTGGGTGCCCCCCAAGATATTTATGTCATAAGTTTGATGCTACAAATTTCAAATGTATAGAAAAAAATGAAAAGTTGTCTAGCATGATGTAATGAGAAGTAGCTGATGCATCTGCCTTTAGCAAACCCATTGCATGCAGGAAGAAGACACCATACAAAATGGGAATTTGGAGAATGAATCTGTGAATGGAAGAGCTTTGATCTGTCTCCCTTATGACCTCTGCATTTCAAATACAATGAAAGTGAATAATAAATAAAATTTAAAACATTAAGACAGGCCTGTTGCATAGCACATAAACTGATGCCTACAATGGTGGCATCCATTTGTGTACCAGTTTGTGCCCCATCTGCTCTTCAGTTCCCTTTTAATAGCCTGGAAAAGGCAGCAGCAGATTATCCAAGTACTTGGTCCCCTGCTAGTCATTCTTGAGTCCTGGAGAAAACTCTTGGCTACTAGGTTTGGCCAGGCTCAATGCTGCTCATGCAGCCATCTGCGTGAAAACCAGTGTATCTCTTTTATATCTCCTTTTTAACTCTGACTTTCAAATACATAGCTAAATCTTTTTCTTTCCAAAAAAGTTTATTACAACAGATAAAAACAAAACTAAATAAATGCACTGCTTTGCCAGAATTAGGTTATGTAGGTTTATATTTTTGATTTCTAGACTCAAAGCTGCTTAATGGCTTTTACCTGAACAATAGTACATGAAGTATTTCTTGTACAAAATATTTAATAATTCTTTAATCTTCAAAAATAATTTGAAATATCTTTTTATCAAACAATATAGATACGATGGAAAAAGCAAACAATACTAGATTGCGTCTTGAAGTGAATAACAGGGAATAATTAGAGGATGATGTATTTGATTAGAAATACTGTAAATAATTGATATGTTAATAATGATTACTTTTTAATTTCTTGGAGGAGTTGACAGCAATTGTTCTATGCACTTTTTAAAAATGGTGTGTCTATTTAGCATCTCTTTGAAGGACTTAAACATGGTTCAAGTAATCTGATAGCTTTAATTTGGAGAATTCACATGATTATTCAAACACCAGAACCAGATTTTGAAAGGAGAAATAAAGAATCTGGCTTATGTGCAAACAGAGGGCTTTTTCACACAGGCAAAACAGGAGGCAATTTGCTTCCTTGATTACAAAACCTGTCTTAGGTTTCGTCCATATGTAGGGCAGCTGAGTTTGCTGTGAAATTCAAAGAGAAACCTATCTTGCAAACCGTATTATGGTGTGTTCTTGAGTTGGACTCCCAAAATCAGAATTCTGATCATCCTCTCAACTCTGAGGGGAGGACTATTACTCATAGATGAAGGGACTGTGTAGGGCAGACAGGATAAGAAACCGAACAGGTCCGAGTGTAGCTCAGTTTCTTTCTCCATCAGGTCAGCCTCCCCACACTTTGTGACCTAGCCCAGCACATGCATTTCCTACACAGTGGATTGAAAGGACACAGTTAACAGCTCGAGTTATTATAACATGAAGTCTTAAACCCCAGGACCTCAGAATGAATCTATGTTTGGAAACAGTGTCTACAGATGTTGTAGTGATGGGATCCCTGCAAGTTCTCTCCAACCCAGTATTTCCAGCATCCTTATGACAAGAGAATCTTTTCACATAGGCGGAATGCACAGGACACTGAGGTGAGATACATGGGGAATGTCAGCTGAAGGTGGTGGCAGAGATGGGAGCTATAGAACTACGAGTCAGGAAGACAAGGCTCCAGAGCCCCAACCAGAAGGTTCAGCAAAAACCAGCTTTGTCAAAATGCTGATTCAGACTTCTGTCCTAAAGAAATGGGCACAACACATTTGTATGATCTAATCTATCAAGCTTTATTTCTTGTCTATGGCAGCACTAGCCAACTGAGCCAAAAGGTAATGTAAGAATTTGATTACACTACATGCTCTCAGACTGTTATGTTTTCACTGTGTGATATATTTGGGTGTGGAATAAATGCAGACATTTTGTAAACTTTACTCCTACAAATGCCTATTCTAGTCAAAATGGTTTTTTTTTGTAAGATTTACTATTTTTGAGTAGCAAATTTTAGCAAATTTTACATTTTGCCTCATGCATTTCCTATGTAGTCATTAATTACTTACATGTGGATACTATTTTTCTTGAAAACAAATTAGTATCACAAAATAGAATTCATGAAAATGATCAGAGTGTGGCGAAGGAAGCAAATCATATACCTACTATGATATAGGGCAGACATATTTGTAATTATGCATCAAATTACACAATACTCACATAGTTCTTATGTTCTTGACATATTAACATCACAAACCAGACAAAATATGTGATATTTGTCTTTCTGAGTGTTGCTTCTGCTTAACATAATGATCTTATGGTCTGTCCATTTTGCTACAAAAATATTTCATTCCTTTTTATGGTGAGTTTTATTCCATGGTTTGTCTATGCCACTTTTTAAAAATTTTATTAATTTTATTTGAAGGGCACATTTGTAGAAAGGAGAGACAGGGAGAGATCTTTGTACCCACGGGTTCACCCCAAAGAACTGCAAGGACCACAGCTAAGCTGTTCAAAAGCTAAGAACCAGGAACTTCCTCTAAGTTTCCATGTGTATCACATTTTCTATGTCCATGCATTAGGTAAACAACTTCTATGGTGATTCCACATTTTTGTTATTGTGAATTGAGTACCCATAAACATGAGAGTGTAGATTACTTTTCCATATGCAGAATCACTGCTTTTAGACATGTTCCCAGGAATGAGATAGCTGGGTAGATCTATTTTTAGATTTCAGAGGAATCTTCATCATGTTTTCCACAACAGTTTTACGGATTTACATTCCCATCAACAGTGGAGTAGCGTACCACTTTCTCCACAACCTTACAGCATTTTTTATCTTTTGATTTGGTCCTAACAGCCATAACAAATAAAGTAAGTTGATATCTCATTGTGGTTTTCACTTGCATTTCCCTGATAGCTAGAGTGAGCTTTTTTTTTCTGTATCCTGCATTTTATATTTATTCCTTTCAATAATGTCTATTAATCTGTTCATTTCACCTGCCCATTTCTTAACTGGGCTTTTATATTGTTACCGATTTTCTCAAGCTTACTCTATTACAAATGTGTAATTTACAAAGTCGTTTCGCACTGTGTCAGTTGTTACTTCCCTGTCTCTCACCTTGATATAATCTCCTTGGTCTGCTCCTGTGTTTATTGTCTCTGTGTTCAAATTCTACCCAAGAAGACTTTGCACAGGCCAGAGTCATGCGCATTTTCTGTTTTCCAGTACTTCCTTGATGGTTTAAAGTTTTACATTCTCAGATCCTTACTCCATATTGAGCCTGTTTTTAATTGGGTATAAAATAGGGTATCTGTTCCAAACTTTTGCATGAGCAAATCCTTTTTCCAATAACATTGTGATTGTTTTTTTTTTTTTCTCATTTTAGCTTGCTTGTCAAAGATTGTCTGACTGTAGAGGTGTGGGTCAATTTCTGCTGCTTATATTCTGTCCCATTGGTCTACATGTATATTGCTGTGCTGTTATCACATCGCCATACTTATATCATGCATGTAGTATTTCTTGAATGATGGTATTTTGATGTATCCTGCTACGCCTTTACTGTTTTAAATTTTTTTTTGGTTGTGTAGTGTGTTTGGTGTTTATGGATTTTATGATTGCCTTTTTCTAGTTCTGTGAAAATGTCTTAGGAAAAAGCTGCAAAATTCATGGATTGAAGAACTAATGCAATAAAAATGTCTAGACTATCCAATGTGTTTTGTAGATTCATTGCAATGCCAATCAAAATTCTATTCACAAATATTTTGCACTGTCACTTCTGCCAAGTTATGGCTTCTCTGGCCAATCTGGAGTAAACTTCCCATTATTTCCTCATTTTGTTTTTCTGAGCCAGGACGTGAATATTGCTTTCCTCTTCCTGGAAAGTGAACTCTCACTTGATTTACACACTTCCAGTTTCTGAGAGTCTCTACTCTGCAATATTTGCAAATTAGAGTTAAAGAGAAAATAACATAATGATGAATTACAGAACAGGAGCAATATTGTTAACATTATTTCTTTATGACATGTGTACCTTTATGTCTGTATTTCCAAGTGAATGTGTATTTACCAAGTGTATAGCACTGAATGTATTTTTTCTTTAATAATTAATAACACTAATTGAAATTCTCTAAGCATGTATGACCTGGGAAAGTATTATAAAACTGCACTGAGAGTCAGACGTTTGCCCGGAGCAACACATTTGTTGTGGAAAACCTACATATGGATGCTTCAAAGTCTAACTTCCTTCCTTTAGAACGTCACATAAGAGGTGGGTTAACACAAAAAGAGAGTGTATTTTAAAAGCTGAATATTTTGCTTACCTACCAAGAAATCTCTTTCCATCCATCAGCTTTATGACATTGTATTATTTCATCACTGATTATAACAATGTCTAATGAGTGAATTATCTGATTTATGGTTTATGTGAGGAGGGCCGATTTAACGTTAAATCATTCGGTTTTCATTTTATTCAAATAAGATTACCTAACATATTTTCTAAGATTCACATCACTATGATCCTAAGTGGCAGTAGCTAAAGAAATTGCTGAAGTTAGGTTGATTTTATTTTATTTTTTTCAGTTAAGGCTATTTAAAATGGAAATATGTCATCAAAGCCAGTTCATGCAATGTTCATATTCAACAACATGAAAATTACTTACATGTGAATCTTTTATCCACTAACAAACATAATTTGGTACTTGTGCTGTACATGACTCTAATTGCAAATTTATCTTTTATGCTAAAGACACGCTAAACTATGGCAAAAGGAGGATTTTTTTTCTTTGATGAAAGGGCTTAATTATGTAGTCTAGAATTGTCTTTGCTGCTTCGTATTTGCCTTCCTTTCAAAACACAATACTCCAATTTATCAAGTAATCACTCTACCTGCTCTTATATCCCTAATTTCACATATTCATCCAAAAGCTTTAGAAAACAATTGTTCTATGAGGCATCTACATTTTTCTTACTTTCAAGTAGGAAGGTTTATTTTTAAATGCTATCAAATTTAATCTTCACCGTTTGCAAGAAATAGGCAACTTTCACAACAAATGAAAATGTAAAACAGAAAAACATTTACAAGACAAAAAAAGACAACCTTAAATCAAAGGATGAAAAATGAAATCTATACTCTTTATCTGAGAGTTATTGGTTCAAATTGGACTACCTAATTCCAGATTTGTATATATGAGTTACAAAGCCCATGAGTACCAAGCTATTTATTGTTTTCATATAAGTAAGATAAAAGAACAGGTTGTTGAGAGGGATTTTAAAGGATGCTACTTAAAGTGGTTTGTAATGACTACTTCGCTTAATGATGTTAGAGCACAGAACAAAGTTAATTGAGAAGTTCACAAGTGAGGAGGAAAGAAGGGGTGGGTAGGTGTTGTAAGTATTACTCTTTGCTGTTGACAGATGGTGGCAGACATGCCATGATGGCTGCTTCCAAATGCACCTAGAGGGGATCAGAGGGTTAACATCAGAGAAGCTGGTGCCACACAGCGAAGTAAGGATGAAGACATCGCGGTGCGGGTTGCAGGGCAGGGCACGGAGCTGAGCGTGCAGGGGGCGAGGATTGGTGCAACGTCTTGACTTGAGCAGGGCAGACGCAAGGTGAGCTGTGTCTGGTTGTCGAAGAGTGACACACTCGTGATCATAAAGGTGACAGCAGCGAGCTCACTGAAGGAACAGTGCAAGATTTCTTTCCACCTTGGGACTCATTGCCAGCAACCATGCCTTGTGGTTAACTTTTGAGTTAGCAAGTTTTAATTCAAATTTTATTCAGTCAGTGAATCCTTGCCAGATTAAACTCTCTTTTCTGTCATTTCCTATAATATACAATATCCCAGTAGAATGTCTTCATCGGCCTATCATTTTGAAATTTATTTTTTTCCTGCCTAGTTGTTCATTGAATATTTCCTCCACCGCTGCAAGGTCACTCTCCTTTCTAAGTTCTTGCAGTCATCATTGCCTGGAGGTCAAGTGAGTTACTCAGAGTATTTCATGACAAGAGACTGTCATAAGCAAATACAATTGTTATAAACCAGAGTTTAATAAATTCCTAATTTACTAGCGATGAAGTACTTTTCCTAAAGTAAACTTTAGTCCCCTCAGCTCTGTTTTTCAGTAAGGCTTAACATGAAGCCCTGCTATGCCTGCATAGCCTAATCATAGCAAAAACCCTGGTAAATATGTTTAGAAGGAATTACTCCCTCTTAATCAGCCTCAAAATCTGATTGACTTCTTCACATACTAACGTTGCTATCCAGTGAATCTGGGAGCCACCAGCGCTTTTGCAAAAATTGCCTATGCTGACTATCTCTTCTGGGAATTTTATTTCACAGAATGCTTATAATAAAATAAAACAAAAACATTGAAGATCACACAAAAGAAATACACAGGTTAATGACGCCGTCAGAACAGCACCTTCTAGTCACCAACCACATCAAGAAAATGACCATGCTGATAAATCCAGAAACACCATCACATTCTCTAGAGTGACAGTGGTCATGGCCATCTCCTTTCCATGATGGACACTGTCATTTCTAAAGCCTAGGTTACTCCCTTTTGCATCTCTAAGGTTGGCTGTGAGTCTTTCTAATAGCATCATTTCTTCTATTTTTTTTACCTAAAATATGGCTCTCATTTTTAGAAAATATAATTTGTTTTTAAAGATTCAACATGGTTCATACACACCATTCTACAGGGAGGGGTTGGAAAGATGCAGTCGATATTACTATATTCCTCTGAGAAGTTTTCTATCCGCCAGAACGCACTCCCCCTCCATCTTCTTAACTGAATCCTCGCTTAACTTTCTTTTTATTTCTGGAATTGAATCTGATCTTCACAACTTTGTCCTAGTAGTTATGAATAAGTTTTTCCTATAATTTTAACAAGTGTCAGAATGCTATTTTTTTAATACCAGTACATTTGAGAATCGTTTTTGAAAGTTGATACTATTTCTGAATATGTGAGTTGTTCCATCTTTTTTCACAAGTATTCAGAATGTCAGTACAGATGAATGTCTGCCTATGTTATAAAATTGGTTTTAAAAATCATTCCATACACATAATGGAAACTTAAGTCTAGTTGTGTTAAGCAAAATTATGTCCAATTATTCTAACTACAAACAAAATGCACGTTTATATATTAAAACAAATAAAAAAAGACACCGATGCATAGGAATTTATAGAGACAGCAAAATGCTGATAATTTAGTAAGAGTTCCTTGACCAAAATAAAAGAAAAACGAAGAGAGTTGGGAAGGTTAAGGCTTGCATTTTGGCGTCAGTGCTTTTCTGTTCCAGTTCAAATAGTCTGCGAACTCAAGATGTATTTGAATAAAGCAGACTATTGTCCTTTCTTACATATATGTTGAAATCTAAATCTACGAAGCAATCAGAGTTTTTAAAAATGTGTGTGGCTCTGTTTGATGAGAAAAGCAAATCGCAGGGACAAAAATCTTTGCTGCAGTGAATTTATATATGCATATATAAATATAAGATTACATATAGGGCAGAAAACATGCATCAAAGTGACCTTTTACTCTTTGGAGTTTTTATCACATTGACAGAAAATGAATTGACGCAGAAAGCAATGAAGAATTTGAATTCCCAGGAACTAGAATAATCCCTGAATTTTCAGAGATCCATAGGAGTAATCTATTGATTGAGCTTTATAAGTAATGCTTTGGCATTTGCAATTATCAAGTTGTAAATTAAGAGAGGAAACATTTCTTGTGATCTATTAGTTTCTTTTATTATTGTTATTATTATTATTGGAAAGCCGGATATACAGAGAGGAGGAGAAACAGAGAGGAAGAACTTCCATCCGATGATTCACTACCCAAGTGAGCTGCAACGGGCCGGTGCTCGTCAATCCGATGCCAGGAACCAGGAACCTCTTCCAGCTCTCCCAGGCGGGTCCAGGGTCCCAAAGCATTGGGCCGTCCTCAACTGCTTTCCCAGGCCACAAGCAGGGAGCTGGATGGGAAGTGGAGTTTCTGGGATTAGAACCGGCGCGCATATGGGATCCCGGCGCATTCAAGGCGAGGACTTTAGCCGCTAGGCCACGCCGCCGGGCCCGTGATCTATTAGTTTCAACTACAATTCTGTTGTCCTCAACGAAAATCTGAATTTTTTTCCCAACCACATGACATTGCTAATATCATTGTCATTGTGATAAACAGCAGCAGAAATGTTGTGTTTTGGAACTTCTCTGGTAAGCATAAAATTTTCAAAGTTGCCTTATTTCACATTGCATGTATTTTGATTTTTAAATTGTCATCATGGTAGACTAATAAATTTCATGGTTAAGTATTTATGAAAAGTCATCTTTGCACAAGCATTTAAGCCAAGGATGAAATGAGCTAAATGTTAGTGTTAGCTCTTTTTCATATTGTCTCTCTTGGTGTTCCACCACAAACCTGAAGCACCAGATGCAGTGAGTATGCAGGGTATATAATTCCAGCAGGGTAGATGGCCGTGGGGACAGGAGTGAAAGCAGAGAGAGGAAATAAAATGCAGAAACTGTTTTTATGACCAGGCAGGTTTTGGGAGCATGGGCTGCAAAAAATTGGCATATAGAGTTGTGGGCAGGCCACAAGGTCCTGATGGATAGGACACATGGGACAACAGGGGATTAGCACCTATCGCAGTGAGAAAGGACTGGTGGAGTGGGAGGGGATTGCAAGGGATTGGCAGATGAGGCCATCAGATAAGGCACCATGAGGTTAACATGGGTTGGGGAGCAACCAAATTTGGACCGAAAGAGCACAAAATTTGCCGATGCCAACCATGCAGTACAGAATGAAACCTAGGGGAAGCAGCTATAGTAAATGGAGCTGAGTCAAAAGTGGCAGGGTATTATCAGTCTTCTGGGTAGTTTGTCAAGTCACTCATCACAATTAGGGTGGGGAAAATGTCAAAACACAGAACATTCGTTTTTAAAGAAATTTGTAAACTATTGCTTATGACATTAAAGAAATGTCCATGTCAATCATGTTTTTGAATACCTATAAAAAAATCAATTCCCACAAAAAGTGCTGAAAAACAGAAAATATGCCTGTGAATATTTAAATATGTTTTAAGTCTATTAGCTTGCATCATTTTTCAATATTATGTACATTATATTTTTAAATCATCGTGGTCCAATATAGATGTTAGAAGGCTCAAGATAATTTTTTCCACAAGATATAAATCATAAAGGCACTTGACTGGCATCATGCACATATGGATGTATTTTCCCTTTTATAAATGTGTGTCAATTTCCAGTGGCATTGTGCTGTGACCACACTGAGGCTGAAGTGTGGGCAGACATGTGGGCTCTCTTGAACCAACACAAGCTAACTTTGTGATTTGTAATACAAAGTTTTATGCTTCCCATGAAAAGTGACATTGTGACACTTGGGAGCCAGTTTGAGTCTGGAGTTTTTGCTGGTACTCACAGCTGTACACAAATATTCAATTTCAAATAAACAGCACCATTCTGTCTTGTGTTTGATTATCACCAGATCATTGCTTGCTGGGGTCCATGCAGTGGATGTGGGGGGCATAAAGGTGTAAAGGGAACTGTTTTACTGCAAGCAGGAGTTGGTTTTTATTATTAATGTGAGCTTGGAAGTTGATGTTGCCGATAAGTCTTGCCAAAGGGCCTTTTATAATTCATACTGTCTCTGTCTCTGCTGCCCCCATTTGACCATCCTTGATCTTTAGTTCCTTCTTTTTTGTGATGCATTTCTTCCCTTAACTGATTCAAGATTAAGTTGTACAATGAGAACTGTAGTAGGAATGTGTTGCTGATTGATATGTACTGTCTATTGAGAACTTCTACTGAAAACTTGAAGGTGAAACAAAAGGTGGAATCATCCTTGGAAACACCCACTTGACCATAGCATAAACAGTCTGTGCCAGAGTTTGTGACTGCTTCTGTATAAATAAAGAGGACAGCTTTTCTGCATTGTTCATTATGATCATGAAATTGTAGTCATCCGTTTCTTTTCTCTTTACGCCTACTCCATGCACCCTTTTTGAGTTCCGAACTCAGCTGGAGCTGGACTCCAGCAGTTGCTTACTTCTTAGTGTTAACAAATAAGGGAGTTCTTTGGTGCTGTTTGCTGCTTTGACTTTGCCATCTTAAATTCAGTGTGAGGAAAGAATTCTTTCCCAAAGAGTGTCTGTGCTAACTTTTTCTGTACTTTGCACTTGATCTGTGCTGTTTAAATGCCAGTTTATGAAGAAGTTTATTCTTGCTCTGAGATGAAAGATTCCCAGTGGAGCAGTTGTTAATCTACTACCAACGTTTGTTAATTTAGTGAAGATAATTTTGCTTATACCGCAGAAGATACAGGGAATTTCACTATGAGTTTATCAGGGTCTCAGAGCAACCTTGCAAGGCTAGCTGGATTTTTTTTAAATATGTATTGTTGTTAAAGCCATATTAAAATGTTACATAACTTATAGTTAGCTTATATTTATATTTGCCTGTATTAAATTTTGCACCATGTTCTATCCACTGTTATTTTCTGTTCCTTGTTTATTATTAAATGCATAATTCCTTTTTGTATAGACAGTTGGCAAAGACTGTGATCGGTTTGTTATTGGGCATAGGGTATAGCTACAAGAGTTTTCATTCCAAGACAGCAAAATTCCCACAGCAATTTTCTCTTAAGTTGAATATTAATAGCAGCTATAAAAAACACTGTCTCTGAGGAAAATAATGAAAGTTTCATGCAGGTATTTAGAAACATGATTTTGTTCCTCACTGCTCCAGTCTAGGTTGTTAATGAAACATGATTTCTTCATACAGCAAATAGCCTCTCTTTAACGATCTTGGCTGAAAGTGAAATTGTAAGCATTTTTGCTATACTAACATTCTCTCTTCTCCATCTGAACTTTATTTGGAAATTGGAATATGCTCTTTAAAGAGTTCCTATACCTTAGAGAAAGGCAGGCACATATAAAGTATCAGTGACCATCCATTCATGCTGAATATGTCCTTCCTTGAAGTAAATAAATAAGATACCTCTTCTTTGATGCGCTACGGATATATTTTTCTTTAGAATTTTTACAATATCATATAGAGTTTTTTGAAGCTGTATTTGGTGTAGGTGTCAAGCTTGGAGTTTGAGAGCAAGCTTATCAAGGATAAACATCACAGAATGATTAGAGCTCACTTTATTTTCCTTAAAGCATTTTATGTTATCCCAGCAAAATCATGACACTATCATCATTAAACAATCTAATTAATGATTTTTCAATCTTTAAAGTGATGTTGAAATTTATTTGTGCAAAAGCATATATACAAAAGTGTGAGCAACTTGTGATCAAGATATAAAAACAGCATTTCTGCAAAAATGTCACAGCTCTGGTTGCTTGCAAAGTTGCTTTTCATAAACACACATATATACAATTCACTGAAAAGAGCTTTAATGTCTAAGGCATTGTGGACATGTAAAATTTACAATGTCTGAAACTTTCCACATGTTTTGTTCATTGTGTGGAGCTCCTCATTCTGTATTAACACACATACATCAGAACATGTTGTAGGTGGGGGAACCACTGATGCCTTTGGCATTTAGAAAAGTTAGTACCATGCTTGTGAGCACCCCAGTTCATAGCACCTTATTTTGTATATTATAACTGAGAAATAAAAGAGTTCAAAGTTTGTGGAGATGTAGAACTAACATATTTAACTGTGCATTTTGTCATAATATGCATTTCCATTCATTTTTAAAAGATCTTTTATATATTTGCTGAATAAATGAGTGAAAGGAATAATCACATCTCAGCTTTGTTTGAGGAAGAACAAAAAAAATGAAGTTGGGAAAACTACAAAGAAGTGCCTCAGCAGGACATCTGAACTTCTCCCAGTGCTGCTGAGATTGCTGTGCGTGTGCTCTGTGACTCCTTAGCGTAGTACCTACTCTTTCAGATTCAGAAGTATCATCAATCTGTTCATAGCAAGGCACATTTTTGTATGCATACTGAAATGAACAGAATCGCCATGCTAATTTTATTCCTCAGATGTAACGTATTGGGGCACTTCTAACTTCTCCAATAGGAGCACCAATGAGCTCAGAGTCACAAGCCCAGACAAACCCATCACCGAGCATCGATTCTGTGAATGTCAACCCCTCCTCAGAAGAGTGCTGTTCTGCTAGAACATCCTGGTGGACATAAAAGAAATGGAGACAAAGTGCAGAGAAAAAATTGTTAGAGAATAAACTAAACCATGTTTTATGTTGGTTAGTTTCCCCTGCTGTAAATACTCTTTCTATGGTGGGCAGTTGGCCTCACAGTTAAGACACCATGTGAGATGTCTGTGTACCTGTCAGAGCACCTGGGCTGGGTGTCCGCTGTGGCTCCACACTCTGTCTGCTGGTGCAAATCCCAGCAGGTTGTGGTGATGTCTTTAATGATCTGGCCACTGCCACCCACTCTGGAAAACTAGGTAGAGTTCTTAACTTCCAACCTTTCCTTGGCTGGCTCAGCCAATGCAGAGTGGCCTTTGAAAAGTGAACCAGAGGATAGAATTTCCTATCTTTCCTCTCAAACAAATATGTTTTAAAAATACTTAAATCATTTTTACTAATATGTGTTAACTCTATTGAGGTTACAGTCTTACTTTGAAATTCAGTACATACTTTGCTTCTTTCAAAACTTCTTTTAAAAATATACCATTACAACTGAGCATTTTCTTTTGACTAACACATTCAATAATGTTTTCTTTGTTTATCATCACTACATGCCAAGAAACTCCTACATGTTGGGGTACAGCAATGAACAGAGTCTGATGCCATGTATTTTACATTATGTTGTGAAAGAAACATTTCTTTCAACAGAAGTAAAAACTAAGGAGGAAAAAAAAAAAAGAAAAAACAGAAGAAGTAGACAAACATGATTTCCAGAGTCAGTTTGGGTGATAATCATTTGTCCGGATATTAGCCTGTTAAATGAAGAAATGTAACAAAATTAATATTTTGATGTTTGATTTCAGACAGCTATAAGCCTCACATCCTACCATATTCTCTACATCTATGCAAACTGATAAATTATAGCTATTCCTTTAGTTCTGATGGGAGTGTTTAATTATCTGAGCAGATGATGTCATGCAGGAATCGTCAGCTTGCCTCTCCTTTTAACCACCATGAAACTCCCTCGTCCTTCTCCTCAAATTTCAGCTCAATTTTGGACCATCTTTGGAGGTGGCATTGCTCTCTTCTGAATTCCTCACTACCCTTGATTTGTGACATTATCAGTTTTGGCATCTGAATCAAACATTTGATAGGCGTCCCAATAGAGTTTACAGAGTGGCCACAACACTTGCAGTTGTGGGTAAAGTCAAACATGAGCTGAAGTTGAGAAGCCTTAAGTATCAGGTGTTTGAAAGAACTAAATGTGTGGTTTCACTGGGGTAAATTTTACCGAATGTAAAGTGTTAGGAAGTGAGACCAGAAAGGAAGGAGAGGAACATATGTATAGTTAAACCATTGTATGTTTCATGGTAAGACTTGTGGTCCATGCAGTAGTGCTAATGGGAGTGTAGGAATTGCAATCAAAGAGGCCCATAACAAAATCCAGGTTAGTAGTTCTAGGGGAACCAATTACTTCAGGATAAGTCTCTTTGTCCCACATGGTTTATGCTACATCTAGACTTAAATCCATGTCATTCATTCATTATAGCATTGTCAGAGTGATTTTCCAAAACGCACAGTTTGGTTGTAAACCCACTGCTTCAGCCATTTGAATACTTTTCAGTGCTTTCAATGTTCAAATGCACTGCATCTCCTACCTGACCTGTCTTATCATTGACATTTCCTGACACGTATACCATGTGGATTGGATTGATACTCCATTATGGTGCTGTCAGTAAAGCGTTGACATCTAAGAGCACATATTTTTCCATTAAGGCATGAACATATTGATCCCTGTTTCTTTTTGCTTGTTTATAGACCACTTTCTGTCCCGTTCAAAGCCCCAGATCACCTTGTTTCAGTTTGACCTCTTTCTCCTTCATCCTAGCAAGTGACACCCTACAGCACTCCATTTCATTGAGGATTCTAAGGAGTCATATGTTCCATGGAAATCTTTACTTGCTTTAAAAATAGCATCTTATAAATCTTTTTTTGGGGGGGGGATGCACTTTATTTATTGGAAGGGCAGTATGATAAGGAATCTGATAGAGGGAGATACAGAGAAAGTGATCTTCCATTTGCTGGTTCACTTCCCCAGATGACCTTGGTGGCCAGAGCTGGACTAGGATGAAGCCAGGAGTTGGGAACTGTATCTCAATCTCCTTTGTGAGTAGAAGGGGCAAAGCACTTGAGTCATCTTCAGCTGCTTTTGGAACTGCAGTAGTGAAGACTTAAATGAGAGCTTTTATGGATTGCCAGGCTCGCAGTCCAATGCTGCACCCACCAAGACACAACACTGACCCCTAAATATTGCAGTTTAAAATCTCTATTTCCTGTATCGTATGGACAAAAACACATGGGCAAATAAGGGAAATGGATGAATAATCAACCTAGAAAGGACTTCAATGTGAGTGCATTGTGGGTGGATGCAGGACAAGGACCAGCTTAGATGCCACATTTTGTTGACTTCTATCCAGTTTGGAGAGTCTATGCTGGGTCCAGATGAAGACATTCTAGGAGAACTCTTGGAGATCTATGGCTGTGGTTCCAAGAAGAGTTCAAAGAAAGACAATGGCCCTGGGAATCACAGGTCTTTAAACATTTCAAACATCATTGAGAACATCTTCATGGAAAGTAGAATGACTAAAGTTCAAGAAGTACAGATATTAAAATAAAAAATAAAGGAATTACATTTGGGGAAATAAGCCACATTATTTCTGTGATTGCTTTTGCACCTGTTTCTTCATAAAACTAAATTAAGTTAAACACAAAGTAAAACAGTAAATATTTGTGGAACTAAAGCTGTAACTTGCCAAGAAGAAAAACAGAAGTTAGTATTTTTATAAAAAGCAAGGTTTAAACATTGAGGGATTGCTTCTATCAGTGGTGTTAATTGATGGTTATGTGAAGGTGTTTTGCACCTTCTAAACAATTTGTAACACAAAATGTAACATAAACAGACTGATAGCTTTATATCTTCAGCATTGTGTAATTGACATGAATGGTTTTCATTCCTGCCCACAAATGATCAAACGGAGTAATTTCATTAGCATTTTTGACTTGCTGTTTTCTCCGATCCTCAGTTTTATTAAGGTGTTTAAATGTATGATTGATAGTAAATCATATTCCATTAGTCTTGCTTTACTTTTTTTTAAGACTTATTTATTTTTATTACAAAGTCAGATATACAGAGAGGAAGATCTTCTGTCTGATGATTCACTCCCCAAGTGACTGCAACGGCTGGTGCTGTGCTGATCTGAAGCCGGGAACCAGGAAACTTTCCGGGTCTCCCACATGGGTGCAGGGTCCCAAAGCTTTGGGCCATCCTCCACTGCCTTCCCAGGCCACAAGCAGGGAGCTGGGTGGGAAGCGGTGCCAGCGGAACCAGAACCGGTGCCCATATGGGGTCCCGGTGTATTCAAGGCGAGAACTTTAGCCACTAGGCCAAGCTGCCGGGCCCAGTCTTGCTTTACTTTTATTTTGCCTTCATTATTGGTTCAAATGTGAAGTATGCTGTCTTCATTCAGGCTGTACTTACCAACAACCAGAATTCAACTTTCACTTATTTTTTAAAACAATCTCAAACAAAATTACGAGGTAATATTTGTCACACACCTGGTAGCATCTTATCATTTACTAAAAATGTGTTTCCAAATAGTCATGTTTTAACTCTTCATATGCTTTGTAAGATTACACCAAATATGGCCAACATGTTTCCTTACAGCTACTTGTGTACTTATCTATTCTAAGTGCACACTCACTACCTCCCAAAGTAATTACTAGGACAGGAATCTTTGTACAACAAATTCAGCTGCCTCTCGGGATGAATCCCATGATGGAATGCTGAGATTGGGCCCTGACTGCTTCAGATGCAACTTCCTGTTATGCACTCCTGGGAAGCAGTAGATCATGCCTGAATAGTTGGGTCCATGTGGGAGAATGGCATATGATACACAGTTCCTGCCTTTAGTCTGACCTGTTCCTGACTATGCAGGCATTAGGGAAAAACCAATGGATAAATATCCATCCTCTTCCCTTCCCTTCCTTTCCGTCTTCTTTCTTTTCTCTCTCTCTCTCTCTGCCTTTCATAAAACAAAGAAAGAGAGAAAAGGAAGAAAAGAAACAAATGGTTTGAAATTAGTAATAAACAAGTATGGTAGCTAAGTCTACTTGAACCTACAAATATATTCTTGGACATAATTCAATATTTGAAGTATTTTCTGTTTTGCTGAACTGATTTGACCAGGAATTTACAATTTCATCTGAAGTATAGTCTTCTTAATATTAGAAATTCAGTTTCCAACATTAAGAATCAGTGCTATATAGAGAGCTTAATTGGTTTTTGTGGTGTGTGTGTGTGTGTGTGTGTGTGTTGATGGAGAAGCAGGAGGCAGATATTCTAGTTTTCTATCAGAATGAAGGAACAAGGATCAGCAAGTTTGACATTATTCTATCATTAAAAGTGTGTGTGATCGCTCTGTAAGTTTATCCATAAACTTTACACTTTACTGAGTGCTGGTTTTCAACCTGAAAATTATGAAGAACTTATCACTGTGATCTCATCATATGCTCCGAATGTTGAGTAAAGAAAGTTTCTCTCATTTTCCTGGTGAAGAAACTGATGTTTACAAAACCAAGTAAATAATTAATCTGTTTCCCAGCTCTTATGATGAATGAGATTCACATAATATTAACTCAGTAAGCTTCTTTATCTTCAGTTTATATTTTTTGTAATTTCAGTTACCAGCAGTAAAATGTGATCTGCAAATATAGAACAGAAAATTACAGAAATAAACAACTCATATATTTTAAATTATCCATCATTTGGAACAACGTGATGATATCTCATGCAGCCTGGCTTCAACCTTCTAGGGACGTGAAATATTCTTGTACAGCAAATCTATGCTCTACATGCTACTTGCTGCTTAGTAGTTGGATTTGTTACCCGATCTAACTTCCTAGTTCCTTAGTTAGTACATAAGTTCTGATATTAAATTCTTGCCTTAGTTTAACCATGGACCCAAAGCACAAGGGTAGCAAAGCGGGTGGGTATTCCATATGCTGTGATCCTTAGGTTGAGCTTCTGGCTTTGAGTTCTCTGTTATTTGGACTTCCTTTATCAGTTTCTGCAAGCTGGCTTAAGTACAGACAGGACAAGCAGTGCTTTCGGGGTCAAGCATTGAATGTGTATTGCTCAGTGATAATGATGCTTTCCTCAGACATTTTGTTTTGCTCCTGTAGCCACTGACAGTCTTGTGGAGAGAGTTTGCATTGAATTTCCCTATGCATATCATGTGCTATTATCCTTAACTTTTCTAGGTTTGGAAGTTCTTCAAGCACTGGCTTCTTGTGGGGGGTTGATGAATGTCTTGGTGTTCTGGAACGTTCAATGTGGTTGTGCCAGGCCCCTGGTTTTAGGAAGGCAACTGGTAGCCACACTGTGCCTGCCAACCAGGGGGATATGTCCTACCTTGGTCTGACCTTTAATATCTAGGGTGCTGCTAACGTGCTGGTTCTGGGTGACTCTGCCTTGCATTAAACTGGCCTATTCAGGGGTTGATAGTTGTGATTCAGCTCTGTTGTCCCTAAAGGTCATCTGTAGGTGCTGTAGTCATGATGCCACCTTTGCCACATCTGAGGTCAGTTGGTCAGTGACAGCGTTGTTTGCCTTGTCCTGGTTTCTCTGACAGGCTTACGTCCCTCTCTACTAAACTGTTGCCTTGTGCTAGACAGTCCTCTGGGATTTATTACAACTAGTTCCTTGAAGATCTTTACATGTAGTACAACCCAACGGCTGTTCAATCAGTCTTTTCTCTTGCCTCTGGTCAGTAAGATGATCACAAGTTCTTCCTGGTCAGTCTCAACCAACACTGAGGGTTTGCATATCCTTTGCATAAATATGAGAATTATTCTTATTTAATTTGGAGTGCTTTGCTCATGTGACAGGCAGAGAGGTGACAAACTTTAACTGAATAAGTGTTTGAAGAAACAAATTAATGAATCTTACTGAATTTGTCTTCAGTTTACATTAATTTTGCCTCATGAGACATTTTTTTCTTTTTTTCTTTACCAACTGTGTGTATTTTGTGTGTGTGTGTGTAACTATTGTATTCTTAGATATTTTCCTCTTATTCAGTTTTTAACTGCTTAGGCTAGACACTCTCCTGAAATGGACTCTAGGTTGCCTACCTTAAAAATGTTGGTTTTTGAAGTCAATTAATTTATTTTTTAAAATGTATTTTATTTTTATTTGAAAGTCAGAGCTATAGAAAGAGGGGGGGAGAGAGCGAAAGAGGGAAAGAGAGAGAAATCTCCAGCTCTCCCGCGTGGGTTCAGAGATCCAAGGATTCGAGTAACCCTCTGCTGCTTTCCAGGACATGTTAGCACGGAGCTGGATCAGAAGTGGAACAGTTGGGTCACAATCCAGCACACATATGGGATGATGCCACTGCAGACAGAGCTTAGGCTACTACACTGTGGCACTAGCTCCAATTTATTTACTACTCAAGAGCAGAGATATGTACGTATATAGAGGAGAAAAAGAGAGAAGTCTTCCATTTTTCCTTCCTCTCTAAATGCGATCAACATGTGGAGAAAGGCCAGGTGTCAGGGACCCAAACGCTTGACCCACTACCTTCTGGCTTCCCATGAAGCTGGATTGGGACAGAAACAGGAAGGACCTGAATCAGCATCCTATCAGAAATGCAGCAGACATCCCAAATGGTGGCTTAATCCACTGAAGCAAAACAAGAATTCTCAGAAAAGTGCTGAACTAACAACTTCCATTTTTAATCTGTAGACCGTACATATCATCGCACCACGACAGCCTAGCAGCTAAAGTCTCCACCTTGCACGTGCCAGGATCCCTTATGTGCCCCGGTTCTAATCCCAGTGGCCCCCTTCCCATCCAACTCCCTGCTTGTGACCTGGGAAAACAGTCAAGGATGGCCCTTTAAATGGGGCGCTCAGAGTCGGAGGGGGAAGGGTCCTGGCTTTGGATAGGCTCAGCTCCAGCTGTTGCTGCCACTTGGGAAGTGAATCATTGGACAGAAGATCTTCCTCTCTGTCTCTCTGCTTCTCTGTATATCTGCCTTTCCAATATGAATAGATGAATCTTTTAAAAAATAGATATATTCTAATGAGAGATACTTGACTAGAACGAAAATAAAGCCTTTCAGACACTGGGACTGCAAGAGTGAGACTTGGAGGTAGAATTTTTTTTCACTCTGATTTATAATCTGAGCTGAAGACAGACAAAGCTATGATTTTAGGTGAAAAGTCCATTGGAAAGAAAATCAATTAATTCAGAGCTGCTTAACACACATTTCATTTTGTGATATAATTTGCTCTTTTCTCCTTTCATCTGAGAGTTATATTTTTATAGTCCAGGAGCAGTTTAAAAATCTTAAATGAAATCTGAGTTGATTCAATTAAATAAATAGTTATCTTTCAGGTAATTTCCAATTGCATGTGAATGGTATAGTAATTATGACAGACGTAGTCCTAATATTCATTGAAAAAGCTGTTATTAGGGATGATTTAACAGCACAAATTCCATGAGTTTTACAATGGAATGAAGACATATCTCTTTCTCTATTTCTACAATCATTTGCAAGCCAGCATATATATGGCATGGGAAAGAAGTGTTCCAGCAGGCAGTCAGCTCATTTGCTTATGCTTGGAAGCTGGAGTTTATCACACATATCACATGAACAGAGCATAAGCAAGAGGCAGTTTGTTTTCTACGTTTTCTTTCTAAAGGATTATTTATTCTTTTGAAAAGTGAACTTTATATATAGAGAAAATGAGTGATATATGAGACAGAATGAGAGAGAGAGAGAGAGAGAGAGAGAGAATCTTCCACCTTCAGGTTCACTCTCTAGATTCCTATGATGGCGGTATCTGGGCTGGTAGACAGCCTGGAGCCGGGGGCTGCACCAGGATCTGCCCCTTGGGGAGCAGGAGCCCAAGCAGTCATGCCATCTTCTGCTGCTGTTCTCAGCCCCTTAACAAAGATGTGGATCAGAAGTTTAGCGGTAGGGTCCTAAGCCAGCACCTACGCAGGAGGCTGGCATCGCACGTGGCCATGCCCTGCACTCACTGTGCCACAATGCCAGTCTAGGAGCAATTTCTAAAATAAAAGGATCATCTGTTAGCAGAGGTAAGAATTTTGTTGACAAAAGCACAACAGATTGGCTACTTTTTACCACACTTTGTGCCCAGAATCTTTCTTCCGATCCTTACCATTTTTAAAAAGTCCTGCTTTGCAAAATGAAACTATCTCCAGACAAGGAAAAGCTTGCTCACCCCGTCCTCAGAGGAGGACACCATACAGTGTTGCCAGCTCCATGTCCTGCGTGATTAGCTCTCCTCCATTCAGGTCCAGATGGAGCTCATCACAAGCCAGCAATCTCTTGCACATCCAAACACAATGGTGCAGAGGAATAGTTGTAAAAGTTGTCATTGGGGGTAGGAAACAGGAAAAAAAAATCACAGTAGTTTTTCTGGACAAAGAGCAGATTTCTGTGCTGGAAGAGGAGACAGTCGGGATGGAGCCAGTCAGTTGAGCCAAGAGTCTCCTCCCTGGAGGATTGGGTTGATCTGTTTTCTACATGGACCCTGTTATTTAAGATATTTACCTTTGGGGGTTGCCTCCTTTGGGGGCTTTGTGCCATCAATGACAACAAATCAAGCCTCTGGCAGACTTGTCCTTTTTATGCAATATAAATCTACAATGTCACATGGCATCCAAGAACTATTAGTTCAAATACTGAAAATTTCTGTTTTTCAGACTGTATAATCCACAGTGACAGTAAAAAATTTTGAGGTTTTATTCACTGAATTTCATTAGCTCATTAAATGTAAATTAAATGGCTGTGTGACTAGAGTAAAGTGAAATTACATCTTTTCAAAAACTGACGGGGTAAAGTAGGGGATGAGGAAGAGGAAGAAGTATGCGGTTGTCTTCTGGGAACTTTATATTGCATGAAATCTGCTCTCTTTATATTAATAAGGATGATAAAATAAAAATAAATTCACATTAAATGAATGAATAAGTTCTGCTTTTTTTAAACCCTCTTCCAAGTTCTATTATTTCTGACCATTAAATGGTTATTGATCTTGCATTTTTCTTGGTTCCCATTAACACCCTACTGAAACTGATCAGTTCTTGTATAAGATTTGGATCAGTCTGCTAAACAGTTCACCTTCAGAAATCCCTGTCCTATTTCTTTTAAGTTTTAAATTCAACAACAAAGATTATTTATGTGTATATATATATATATATATATATATATCAGATATATACCATATGCATACACCTTATACATGCACATACACATATACATACATATATATGTCAGTTTTCATAATATATATAATGAAAAGGTAATTCAGTCTTGAGTGGCACCTTTTTTTTCAAATAATTATTTATGTATTTGAATGGTAGAATTACAGAGAGCCAAAAAGGGAGAAAAAAGTGCTCTTCCATTCAGAGGTTTCACTCTGATGATAGCGGATTGTAGGACTGGTTTACTCCAAGAAAGATGCTTTATCTGGGTCTTGCAGAGGAGCACTGGATCAGAAGTGAAACAACCAGGTTTGGAACTAGTTCTCATATATGGATTTGATATTACATGTGATGGGTTAACCCACTGCACCACACATTGCCCTGTCCCTTTTGTTTTTAAGATAAATTGAACATCTTCCCAAAACCCTCACCATGCTATCTTGTCTCTTTTTTCCCACTGCGCAAGATCTGCCCCAATTTTCCTTGATACCTTTCTCTCTCTAATTTTCTAAATCACATACGTGCCACACTTCTGCTTCACAAAACATCAGGTGATGTTTCAAATTTATTCCTTTTACATGTAAGTTATTGTTTCGTCTGAAATATTTCTTTTGACCTATTCTTTCCACTTGTTATCTAGAAAAATCATCAGGGATGATTTAGACAAATTTCCTTAGGACTTGAACCCTTAAACCAAACTGAGTAGAGCACATCTCTCTGGTAATGCTGTTGCCTGTGTTTATCTGTGTGAGCCTGTGCTCGCCCTTCTGCTTCAGGGCCTTGCTTGGGATGAGCAGCCATCCGTTGGGCAGCGGTTCCTCTTCCTGGTGCTTCATGCCAAGGGTCTTGTGTTGTGCTGTAGGAGGGGGGCATGACACAGGCCTGATGAGAGGGTTCAGCCTTCCTCGTTACTTTGCAGATCAGAGGAAGAATCAAGTGTCGACCCCAGGGCATCAGCAAGTCTAACTTGATTGCTTTCTCTACTCTATTTCCCAAAAAGATTTATGAAAAAAAAAGCATTTTTTGTAAATTTATTTATTTGGAAACTCGTCAGGGAGGAATCTTAGAAATCAAGCGTTCCCTGAAGTTCCCTCCCACCCCAAAAAAAGCAGAGCCATGTGCTCCTAACCTGAATTAAAGTTAAAAGATGACTATGTTTTAAGCTCTCTATCTGCTTTGAAATCTGGAAATTGTAAAAATCTGGGCTTTTTAAAGCATCCCCTTAAATTTAAACTTCCAGTGTATTGAACAGTCAACAAACAACAGATAGTTGATTGATATTTTTAAATCAAATGGAACGCAATTGAATGAATAACAGTATTGTTCTTTTAAATATTTAGTTTATTAATTTTGAAAGGCTGAGTTACAGAGAAAGGAGGAGAGACACAGAGAGATCTTTTGTCCACTAGTTCACTCCCCAAATGGCCATGACAGACGGAGTTGAACCAATCTGAAACTGGGAACCAGGAGCTTCTTTTAGGCTCTCCACCTGGGTGCAGGGACACAAGGACCTAACCCAAATGTCACTGCTTCCCCAGGCCAAGAGCGGGAGCTGGAGCACACAGCAAGATGCTGGTGTCAAAGGCTGAATGACGATGCCACAGGGTCAGCACAAGTCAGCAACACTGGTTTCTCTTAGTTTCTTAAATTCAGAGAAAGAAGAGTTATTTCAAGATTTTTGTCCCATTCAGATCTCATGAGTACATTTTATTAAGCTCACAGCAGATGTACTAATCAAAGGGAAAGATTATAAAATTTGAGATATCAGAATCTGCATTTAATTGCTATCACCATAATCAAAGCTCAAATACTTTAAAGAAAGAATTTGCAAAATGAACTCAAGAAGCTTGGTCATTGTAGAGACACTGTTAATTTCGTGGTTTCTCATTTATCACAGTAAGTCTATAATGTTTCAGTTCCCTCATTCTATCATAAAAGTCAATTTTCTTAATCAGTTTTATTACTATTTGAAAAAAGCTATTCCTTTTTAATATCTACAGTAGTATTTTAGGTAGTAGGATATATAGTAGTTTTAAAATATCTGGTACACAAGTAAAAAGTATCCCTAGGAATTAATTTCTAAAATTGTCTTTCAAATGTCTTAGAATATATTCAAGCAGATACTTGCTTAATTTACAGGGCTTAAAGTGCTCAGTGATCATGAAATACTTATCAGGATCAAGCCTGGCTTTGTTTTCTCATTTTTTTTCATTTTTATGTGTTTACCTGAGAGAGAGACCCAAATGTGTACACAGGTCAGATTGCAAGCCAGGAACTCTGGTCTTCTCTTTCTTTCATGCAGGCGGTAGCAAGTTAAACCTAACAGACATCACCTGCAGCCTCGTCACGTCATCAACACTTTGGCTGCAACTTCGACCCAGGTACTCTGACACCGGATGTGGGAGTCTTACCAGGCCAACTGTTTCTCCTACTAGGATGCTTTCAAGCTGATCACATCACAATCGGGACATTATACAAATGTTATCAATATTTTCCATTGTTCCATACTTATAAAACTCTCAAATAATCTTCATTTTTGGAAGTAATACTAGTAAAACCTATTTTAGTAATTGGTCTGATAAACAGCATAACATGAAGATCTGAATGATATCACTTCTCTATATCCAGCACCTGCTTTACATAGGTAAGAAATAGGAGGTAAGAATGTTTTTCTGTGGCAGTAGAAGGTGGAGTCAAGAGGCTTTACATAGGATGCCGGCAGCTAACTGTTGGAATTTAATGATCTGCCTTTGATGTTGGTAAAGCTTCAACTCCAGACACTTGCTGCTGAGTTTCTGGAGCTTCCTAGTACATCCAGGCTGACAGTGTCTTCAACTAGTACCGTGGATGGCTTTGTGGCTGCACAATTTCTTAGGTTAAATATCCTTTTGTATGTGCCTGGCATAATTTCTCCTCCCCGATCATGTGTATTCTAATATCTGTTCATTTATATTTGTACATCACAACAGTTTGTATGTCTAAATATATGACAAAAATTATTTTTAAGATTTATTTATTTTTATTGCAAAGTCAGATATACAGAGAAGAGAGCTATACAGAGAGGAGAGACAGAGAGGAAGATCTTCCGTCCGATGATTCACTCCCCAAGTGACTGCAGTGGCCAGAGCTGCACCGATCAGAAGCCAGGAACCAGGAACTTTCCTCCAGGTCTCCCACGCGGGTGCAGGGTCCCAAGACTTTTGGGTTGTTCTCGACTGCTTTCCCAGGCCACAAGCAGGGAGCTGGGTGGAAACTGGAGCTGCTGGGATTAGGAGCAGCAAGCATATGGGATCCTGGCACATTGAAGGCAAGAACTTTAGCCACTAGGTCACCGCGCCAAGCCTGACAAAAATTATTATCTAATAGGACATTTGTGATGCAGGCAAGTTCTTGGTTTTTGAATGGATGTCTCATCTTGAATTGTTTACTGCAATTTATGTGCAGGGAAAAATACCCATACATTCCTGTTGAATTAGCTGACGAACTTGATACAAGTTGAAATATACATTTTCCTAATGTCGAAAACAAAGAAAATGCAATTTGCTAATAGGTGACACATTTTGGAAGCATGGCCTTACAAATTGTCAGTGTGCATGGACTGGTACGGGTGAGGCAACCTGGGCACCAGAGGATGTAAGACATTCAGAACCACCAGGGATAGAAACACCTGGAAGAGCCTCAGTGCTACTGAGTCACTTAGGTTCTGAGAAACACACACAGTGCTCTCACTTCATCTCATAAAACAGGCTGGGCATTGTTCCGACAGTACTCAAAGCTTGGGAAGTGTGCAGCTCTCATTCTTCAGCAGTGCAGGTTCAGTGTGTCAGCAGAGGATATTGTCTACCAGCTGGAAATGGACAGTTCACCCAGGACAGTGGATAGAGGCTGAATTGTAAGACACCATGCCATACATCCTGCCCTCACTTCTTCTGTTTGTTAACTACCATAACTGCCTAATTGCCAAATTAACATGATTGCTTAATTGATTTGATTGCCTTAAAAGCTTGTTGAATAAAAATCAAGCTATGTTTATTAATGGTTTCTAATTTTGTTTCTTTGCCCCTCCCAGTATTCCTCCAACATCCTTCAATTCACTATGTCTTTTCCATAATGATAGTCAAGGTTTCGATCTTTTCAATTGAACATGCAAACACAAAATTGGAAAGAGGAATCTATTTCCAAGTGTAATAAAAGAAAAAAGAAAGCATTGTGTAAAAATGGCAGCTTAGTAGGCTGGTACTATTAAACAGTCTTGAGTTGAAACAAAATTAAAAAATAACATTTTCTTAATGGTGGGAGCATAGCCTCTTTTTTTTTTAACTATTTGTAATATCTTAAGGTATTAAAAAGACTACAGAATTTTTATTATCATTTCTAGTTGTAATCTATAAATTGGATATGTGTCATGTCTATTTTGTACCTAAATGGACAGCATATTCAGTTTGCGTTTGATAAGTACAAATTTAATGTGGTTACAAGACTCCATGATGGTAGATGAGGTTTAAATTTACTGTACTGTTTTGCTTGACAACAGAGGACTAGTTTTTCTGAAGTTTGGTGGAGTAGCCTAAAAAGAGCTAAATTAATGTAAAACATGACAGAACATTTGTAGTAAAAATAAACTAATTAAAAAATTCCAGTACATGAATATCATACTAAGATACTAAATGAATATGTTAAAATAGAAGTAAAGCAGAACTAGGACACTATTCCATGGAGTCAACTTATTAAATGTCAACTTACTTAAGCTTTTTAATAATCCTGTTTTAATATAAAATCATCACTCTCATTAGAAATATCGGGGTCAATCATTTGGTACAGCTGTTGAGACAGCACTTTGATGGCCAGCATTCTTTGCTGCTGCTGGACTTTTGTGTCAATGTTTGAATCCAGCCACCCTGGCATGCTGTAGGTGGAGGGAAGCTTTGACACCTGCTACGCGCCTGAGAGATCTGCATGGAGTTCCTGGCTCCTGGTTTTGGCCTGGCACATCTCCAACTTCTGTAGGCATCTCTGAAATGAATAAACAGGAAGACCGGTGCTCTCTCTCTGTCCTCTGTGTTGCTGCTTTTCACAAAGTAAAAATGAGAATTGCTAAAAAGAAAAATATTAAAAATAGCCTTTACATGATCGTTTGGTTTCAAAATATAGTTAAAGAAAGTTTATAAATTTTACAGAAAAAAACTACATATCACTATAATTTGAAATTGCAATTTATGAATAGCATGGGAATTACAAAGCATTAAAAATTTATTTTAGCAGCCTGTTTTTTCTTATTAATATCTATAACATTTATTTGGTTCTTATTTCTTTATGAGAAGCTTCAAAGTAAGTAGTAATCTGGCACCATGACCCAGTAGTCTGGAATTGGTATTTCCACAGGGTCCAAGCAACAGCAGTCTCTAGCAAAGACAGTCTATGAATTTTCCATGGTTGCCATTACAACACACAGCTAATGGGGTGATTTGTTTACTTACAGTCCTAAAGAGTAGAAAAAGGGAGAAACAGCAGAAGCTAATCATATACAATCCACAAATGTAATTCAGATACACTGTGTCCAGGAGTTTCAACCAGTCAACTTAAGTTTTCTTTGCTTCCGGTGATCCACGGGCAGCTGGAAAACACTAGAGAAGTTTGTCATGGAATTGACTGTTTTCGAAATCTTGCAAAATGCTTGGTTTAGGATAGAACATCCTGTATTTAGTGATAAAGAAAAGAACTCATATATATATATGAGTTTATATATATATATATATATATATATATATATATATATATATATAATACGAGAGTCGTAGCATTGGAACCCTGGAAATGGGTTTCCTATGGACACTGGAGTGACCTTCGGAGGCTGAGTGTTCAACCTTTAGCACCTTTCTCTGGTGGAGTACTTCCACTGCTTAATAGTATTCATCCTGTAAAATTGACTCTGTCTTGAAACTTCTGAACCCAGCAGGGGACAGGTGCAAGGAAACAATATGAAAATGTGGAAACATACAAAGGAAAAGGAGGTAGAATAATAGACTATGAAGGAAGAGAGTAAGAAAGGAAATAAGGGCAAGTTTGATTTTTAATGTCTTTCATTTACATCTAGGTTATGCAGTAGAAATAAAAGTTGAAAGGAAAGAAAAATGAGATGGAAATAACCTATAAATTAAAGCTTGAGCCTTCAAAAGCACACATTTTACCTCTCTTCAATGGCATTTATTCAATATATCTGCTAATTATAGCAGAATATATTTCCAAGTTTATATTTGTGAGTATTACAGAATAAATATGCGGGTCTATTTCTTTCCTGATGGTTTGACTTGCCATCTCATCCTAAACTAGGTATATCTTTTTGAACATTTAAGAAAACTGGGTTTTTATTTTGGCTGCCAATATAATGTGTGTTTCAGCCACACATTAAGAAATTCTTTCTCCATGAATTATCCCTAGAGATTAAAAATAAAGATATTGTGGCCTAGGAAAGCTGCCAAGGCTTATTATGTCTGTTCCTGGCTTCCAGTCTCGTTTTCTATTCACGCAAAGCATCTTTCTGCTACAAAGATACAGGTGTGGAAGCAGATCCTTCAATCTGTGAACCCTTGGGTTTACATCGGAAGCATGTGTCTTATTTTAGAACAAGTATTGATGGTTTATAAAAAAAAGAATAGAAGTGCAGTGTTCTTATGAAAATGAATAAGAAGGGAAGCAGATGTCACCCAGTGGTATGTATCTGGGATATAGCTACTAGTTGTGCTCCAATATTTCTGATGCAATATTGGGAACAGTGATCCATATACACATGTTGAATGTTGAAAAATAGATCCTAAATACCATCTGTAAAAGCTAAACAGTATTATACTAATTTATAGCAATGTTTAGAAAAAAATCAATGCTTAGCAATGATTTGTGTTTGATATTTTGAGAAGTAAAACTCACAAAATGTTAGGGCATTTTTGACAAATAGCCTAAAAAAACTCCACTGAAAAGGAGGAATGATTACAACAGTTAATGGTAGAGGGGATGAAGAAATATCAATATTAGAATTGCGAAATCATTTTGTGTATAGTTGCAAATATATTCTTATTTTTGGAACAACGTACCAACTCAATTGTTCAATGGCAAATATTCAATTTCAGCAAATGTCACCGTCTTTCATTCAGTAGTAATTTCCAGGGAATTCATTTGTAAACAACATATTTGTCTATGTATTAAATTCTGCATTCTGGTTTTTAGTGACTCTCATGAACCAAATATCATGATAAGCAACTTACAACGGCCAAAAAAAAAATGTTCCATGCTATAAAACCCTTCTTTTAATTATGAACAATATATTGAGTGTTCCAAAGATCCTTTATATCTGTTTGAGAAGTTGTATTAGTCAGAATCTCAAGTGGAGGGCCCCATGCAATGGCTCAGTGGTCAAGTGCTCATCTTGCAAGTATCAGGCTCCCATATGGTTGCCCATTCACGTCCTGGCTGCCCCGCTTCACATCCCTGCTTATGGCCTGGGAAACCAGTAGAGGATAAACCAAACAATGGGACCCAACAACGATGTGAGAGACCCAGAAGAGGCTTTTAGTTCCTGGCTCCTGTCTACCTGTTCCGGGCTCTTGACTTCGGACCAGCTTACATCTGATCATTGCAGCCACTTGGGGAATGAACTAGCTGATGGAAGATCTGTCTCTCTGTCTCTGCCTCTCTCTGTAAATCTGATCTACTTCTCCAATAAAGATAAATAAATCCTTAAAAACAGAAAGAATCTCAGGTGGAAAGAGATAATAAAAATGTGGGTGTATATACACACAACATATATACGTATATATGTATATATCTGGTACTCTGAATTCTTACATATTAAGCAGAAAAAGGTTTGTTTTGTTCTGATAAACAAAATATTGCTTTAGCTAATGTCCATATAGCAGTTGAAATTGTTAATTAAGTCACTGATGTTGTTTTGTGTGTATACATATATGTATTGTGTCTTGTGTATATGTGTGTATTTGTGTATATATGTATTTGTATGTGTATATATACATATATGACAGAAAGATTCTCAGACACATACTGATATTACAGTTACACATATTCCTACACAAGCAGAGTGTTACTTAAAATTGCAACTTGCAAAATTCCAGATGTGAAACTCTGTAACTAATTGAGCTGATTGTCTAGTGACAAGTAGAGAAAATTTATCTGTAATTAAAATTTCTGAATATCTGTGGATATAAAACTCCATTTTATTTTTAGCTGAGATGTCTTCCAAAAGTACATCAGCTCTCCTCTCACTTTATCATCTAATTTTCTATCCATTTGGACAAGTGACATTTCACAATATATTTACTTGGTCTTTAAAATGATCTAGCAAGTGGAAAATGGGATGAAATGGTAATCCATGAGCAATCTTCGAAATGATCATGGGAAAGCAAATAACTGGGACAGTGGTTGAGATGCTGGATGGAATCACTGTATCCCAATGCCTGAAAAGGGGTTACAGCTTATTCCTTTTGCAGGCTGTTGCTAAGGTAGGACTTGTCAAGAGCAAAGTGAGTGCTTGGTCACCAATACCCATAAAGGCAATGCCAGTTTCAGTTCCTACTCACCACCCCAACGTGTCTCACTGTGGCTTTTGTAGCAATTTGCAAAATGAATCGGCAGAGGGAAGATCTGTATTTGTCGGTTGGTGTCTCTGTCAAATAAATAAAAATAAGCAAACATTTTGCATTAAGTAAGCCTTTATTTTACTTTTGCTTTTGCATGAAATTTTACATGTCCCTTGCTATCTATCTATTATACCTATCAACTTCCACTAAGGTCGTTTGACTGCTTTTCTTGAAATATGTTTCATACAGCACTGACATGCTTCTGAATGCTTACTTATATTAATTAAGACTTAGCCATCACAATCTGTTGATATTCAATTCACATAATTGGCAAATACATGTGTCACTTCCACACTTACAATTATATGTATTTTTTTTTTCAAATGAAACTGAACTGTTCTTATCTTTCAATGGGTTGTTGTGAAATCAGATCATCTTATGCAAGGTCATAAAATCTTGCTTTAGAAGATTTATTTTTATTTGAAAGGAAGATTTAGAAAGAAATGTGAGAGACTGAAAAAGAGAGAGAGAGAGACCCCCATCCACTGGTTCACTCCTCGAATGGCTCCAATGGACTGACCTGGGCAAGTCCAAAGCCAGGAATCTGGAGTTTTCTCAGAGTCTCCGGTATGAGACACCTTCTGCAGGTGTCCTAGCAGGGAGCTCAATCAAAAATTGGAGCAGTCAGGACTCAAATGGAGCCAATTTGTGATGTTACCACTGCAGCATTAGCACACTGTATCTTGGTACCACCCCCTTAGTAAATCTTCATGCAATGGGAATTGGGGATATAATTTGATGGCTTCATGCAACTTCAGATTTCACATAATACTGTTCAATTCTCCTCATAGATGCTTATGTAAATTTTCTGGAACAATTCATATTTCCTTGGCGTTGGAAGAGAAGCCCGTACAGTTTATATGAATTCTGGAGAAGTTTCAAATGTACTCACAGTCCTTCTTTTTCCAATCAAAATAAACCTTAAGGTCTCTAATTCCTTCAATACAAATATTTACTTAAATTATGTCTATAAACTACTTTTTGGCAGTGGAGAAATCTTTTTATTTTTTCTGGACAAAATGTAGAAAGAAAACCATTAGAAACAGAGGGGTTTCTCTTTACCTCCTCTCAATTTCCACTTTTCAGTGAAGATTTCCTTTTAATGACACATCTTCTTACATAGATCCTTCCTCTCTCCGGCTCATGTTGCTGAGTGGCCTTGTGTTTCCTAGTGCTTCTAAACTTTTAAATCCATTTCTTAGGAAATGACCTCATATCCACCATTTGTTCTTTCTCTCTTGAAAGGCTTTGTCCCAATTAAAGCAATAATGGGCATAGGCAAAGATTGTTGGAAGAGCAGAACGATTTTCCCACAGTCTTTAAAATCACAGTGTGTGGACAGGTGCTTGCTGCACTAATGAGGAAATGTGGCCTTACTCCTGAAGTGTGAAAAGCTCTGAGGACACAATCAGCATACGTGCCGCAATTATCTCCATTTTCCCAGATGTGTGGGTAGGGCAGTAGGGGCTTTCAAAAATGGCAACTTCAGTGTCAGGTTATTTAAGGATTACTTTTGACCACAGTGAATAAACTGAAAAAGCCACGCTTTAAAAAGAGTGTTGACACATTTATTGCCTGTACCAGAAATGACTGATCATCTGGGATGTTGGAGAAGGGTGCATGGCAAGGAGGGAAAGTGTGAAATATTAAAGTACTTGGAAGCCAAGGCAGGTAGAGACAGGAACCTGTATTTCTTCCACTGAAGCAGGCAGTGCTGACATTGCAGTCAGGCAGAAGTGGGAGTCGACACACCAGAATGTGTGAAGTGAGTCACTGACTGACAAGCAGATCTGTGGACTTCAAATGCAAGAAGTGGGAAGAGAACGACCGGCAAGTTGAGCCAGTGATGGGATGAGTGCGAGCATTGCTCACAAGATATCCTTCTACTCCCTTGCAGCGAGTTCCACAATCAGACCAAATTTAGCCTCCTCTTCTCCATCTCCCGGACTTCAATTGCTCTGAATTATGAACATCTTAAGACAAGCATGGCTTGAGTACATATTCTGCAAGCACTTCTTACATAACTTACTAGTTGTATCAAGATATCAAGTCACTTCTGAGTATCTAAGTGGATGATGTTTGGAATCGTCACAGTATCTGGACTCATCCATGGATGATGTCAAGATTACTGTTATGTTATTACTGTTATAGTCATGCTTTTATAATCATAATGGGAAATTACTGGTGGTGGTTATGACTTCAGTACATTTTCCTTTAAAAACGCTGCATTTTGTGATTAGTTAATAACAAGACAAGTATTCTATCTTGAAGGATAGTTTTTACTCATAGTTCTTCAGTAGAAATTTATTGGATTCATTTGATTACATTGGAGGTGAAACATGTTAAACTCTCACAGACATGTACAAGCCTACATACATAGACGCACACACACAGAGAGAGAGAGAGATCCTCCATTTCCTGGTTCTCTTTGAAGATTCACACAACTGCCAGGGCTGGACCTCAAACTTAACCCAGCTTTTTCACACTGGCGTAAGAGAAGTACTTGAGTCATCGGGTGGTTCTTCCTGGGTATGCGTTACCAGGAGGCTGAAGGTGGAGCCCCTTGGCAGACACGCAGGTACCATGACACGAGATGTCTGTGCTCCCTATGACATCTTACTGCTGCTCTGGATGACCACGCCTTTATTATTTTGGAATGGGATCTCTGAGGGATATCAAAATAGGCAATCCTGTTATACCTACTTGGAGGAGATAGATTTAGGTTTGTGACTACCTGAGACATAAAGTTAATAGATACCTGGTGTTTCCTTTTTATTGAGGTAGGGAGATGAGAAAATGGATGAAGAGAGAGAGAGAAATGGAGAGATCTCAGCTTAGTGATGTTTTTTAAGAAATGTCACTGCACTATTGTCAAGGCTAAGTCTATTCCAGAATGCACTTACATGATCGTTTCTGCCAGAGACAATGAAGGCATTCCCAAAGTCCTGGCTCATACAAGAAGGTGGTGACAGAGGGAACGCCCGCAGACATGTGTGGCAGGGAGTGGCACGGGGACAGGGACAGAAATGGGGTCGTCTATGCATTTCTTTACTGTTCCTTCTCTCTTCCTTTACTTTCCTTCCACATCTTTTTCTTTCTCAGTATAGTACAAAGGTTCTTAGGCTTACATATTAAAGAAAACAGGATCAGAATTGGTGGACAGAGGAGTCTATGAAACAGACAAGTATCTTAGAATCTGGTAAGATTAAAACAATGAAAGATGCATGCACCTGTGATCAGGCTGGGATATTGCTGCTACTACAATTCATGAATGAACCTTTCCTGAAATTGCTTGAGGGAAAGAATATGTTAATGTTTTAGGTGTCTTGCTACTTTTTTTTTAGTATACTCTCTCTCTCTCTCTCTCTCTCTCTCTCTCTCTCAGAATAAATTTACTAATTCTAAACACAGTTAAAGAATTTCAGGCACTCATTTTTTTCTTTATTCATGAAAGTGAGTGGCTGCCGTGAGTTCTTTGTAAAGGTAAGTGGATACACATCAAGAACTACTACAGCCGTTGTTGTTGTTGTTGCTTCGTTGGAGTGGCATTCATCTCTGAATGAAGGTCATGAGTCTATTCTCATCTTTTGTTCAAACTTACATATCCAATGCCTAGCACAGGGTCTGAATTCTGAGACAGTGACAAAATAGTGAATTAGCGATTGATGAGTGAGTTACCTGGGACAGTGCTAAGAGACAGCTTATGTATTGCTAAAACCACTTTGTGAAATTGGCCTGGCATGGTAACCTCCTGGTTAAAGTCCTTGTCTTGCAAGCATCAGCATCTCATATGGATGCCAGTTTGTGTGCTGGATATTCCACTTCCCTTCTAGCTCCCTCTTTGTGGCCTGGGAAGACAGTCGAGGACGGTCCAAAACTTGGGACCCTGCACTCGTGTGGGAGAGCCAGAAGAGGCTCCAGGTTCCTGGATTCATTTTAGCTCAGCATTGGTTGTTGCAGCCACTTGGGGAATGAATCAGTGGACAGAAGATCTTTCTCTCTGTCTCTGTCTATCTCTTCTTCTACTTGTAATTTTGACTTTCCAATAATTAATTAATTAACTACTCAACTCAATCTTTAAAAATAATAATTTCTGAAATGTATTCTGTTAGGGTGACTAGATTTAGGAAAATCATACTGTATATCCAGTTATATCTGAATTTCAGATAAAAGCGTAAGAAATATGTGTTTATGTCAGCAAATCCCACATATTGTAGGGGACATATTATGTAATTTGAAATTCAATTTTAACTAGACATTTTGTGTTTCATTTGACAGTCATATGCCTACTTGAATATCAGATTCCAGGTTTTGTTTGCAGAACTCAAATTAGATACATAGAATACTCTAGGGACCACTACCTTAAAAAAAAATCGATTTCTGTTCAGATTTGTTAAATGCATTAATATACCACTCAAATATGGAAATACTTCTAGGCCTGTTCTGTATTTGGCTTTGGAGCTTTTTTATTGTGTGTTATTATAAATATTAATTTTTCTTACTTGTTTATTTTTTCATATACTTGCAATTCTCCATTCACCTTATTTTTTGTTGTTGTTGGAATAAAGAGAGGTGTCTCAGTATGCTTTGTCAGAAATTAAGATTTTTGTCTTCCAAACAAGTAAAAAGACACACAGTAGATTAAAAGTGCAGTTAGTGAAAGAGGCATTTTTTAAAAGATTTATTTCTATTGCAAAGTCAGATATACAGAAAGGAAAAGAGATGGAGAGGAAGATCTTCCCTGTGATGATTCGCTCCCCAAGTGACCACAACGGCCGGTGTTGCACCCATCTGAAACCAGGAGTCAGGAACTTCCTCCAGGTCTCCCACGAGGGTGCAGGGTCCCAAGGCGTTGGGCTGTCCTGGAATGCTTTCCCAGGCCACAAGCAAGGAGCTGGATGGGAATTGGAGCTGCCAGGATTAGAATCGGCACCCATATAGAATCCGGGTGCATTCAAGGTGAGGACGTTAGCCTCTAGGCCACTGTGCCAGGCCTGAAAAAGGCATTTTTTTGCTTAGGTCAGTGGACTAGTTCAACTTGTTGACATGCAGTAATTAAACTGAAATCAAAATACTGAAGAGTTCAGTCTGTTAATAAAAATACTCAACATTTATTACTGTAAATAATGTTATTGATATAAATAATAAATAACTTCTTTTATTTTCTATGGCATATTTTTCTCATTGCATGAAATAGTTACCATTACGTTACAAATTTTTTGACGGGTGTTAAGTATGTTCTTAGAAGTTTAAGAAATTTCCTCAATATATGTCTACAGGTCCCAGGGTTTTCCTTCTTAGAATTTAAGATATCATCAGCTAAAATACATGGAAGTGTATTCTGGCCTGACTTTACAGTATGAAGTCATTTGACATGAAGAACGTACAGAGTCTGACACAATGGATACCATGAGAAAGCATCATCCGTGTAGAACTCCTATGTTGCACATGAAAGAGTGAAGGTCTTACTGTCCCTTCAGTGCTAGCTTTGGCAGCAGCTACCTAGAGCAACTTAGTTTCTCTGTATCTATCCAAAGGATTGTTCTACACCTTACTATTTAAAACACAAGTACATGCATGCATACATACATACATACATACATACAGGGGTCCAGTGTGTCAGGAGCACTGCATGTGTGTCCTAAGATGGCGCTGAGACCATTTCTCCTCTCAGAGCTTGGTGGTAATCAGGTTTTAGGAAGTGCCTTTTGATTGGCCCATAGCTGCATGCCTGGCGCGTGTGCTGCGCATGATTAGAGTTGTGATTGGCATTCCTGCCGCGTGCATCGGCGACCTTTAAGCTGATTGGACTAGGATTATATATAAGCTGTGGGGTTCCAGGAAGAACAGGGAACACAAGAAGAAGAAGGAGATGGACAGACGGACAGAGACAGAGGACAGGGCACGACGTACGGACAGACAGAAGACTCGGGGCGACGAGGAGACTGGGGAATGAAGCGGAAGAAGAGGAAGAAGGAAGAAGTCGAGTGGACCGCCTGGGAAACGGACTGGTTGGAAGAATAAAGTGCCTCTTGAAACAGAGCCTGGAGTATCGGGTGATTTCTTCTGCGGGACGGGAGACCCCGGTAACTGGGGCCGTGACTCCGATCCAGTTCAGCTGTTAAGTCACCGATACCAGTGCCCCTGCTGCATGGCTGCCTGCCATCGCCCCTGGGGCTGGGCTGTGTCCCTTCCGGCAGCAGCACCTCCCCCTGGCCACCCTGGGTTTGCACTGGGCAAGGCCGCAGAGGTGCAATTAGCTGTGCTTTCCATACCTCCACCCTGCTGGACTTTGCAGGACCCCCAAGGTCTGATGAGACTGCTAATAAATTGGCTACAATCACCACCACCAAAAAAATAAATATATCTATTTAACTTCTTTTTATTTCAAAATGAGGGAGAGAGACCTACACAAAGAGACAGTGAGAACAGAAAGCTATCCAGCTGTTCGCTGCCCAAGTTCCTACAACAGCCAGTGCTGGGACTGACTGAGTGCAGGCCTAAGGAACTCAATCATTTCTGTGATTTCTCTGGAAGATCCCAACCAAGCTGCAGGAGACCTGAATTGAGTCCCTGGCTCCTGGCTTCGTGCGGGCCCAGCCCTAGCTATTCTGGGCATTTGAGGAGTGAACTAGTCTCTCTGCTTTTCTTGAAAAGTGCAAAAAAGTTTTGAAAAAAAAAATAAAAGGGTATGGCATGCCTAAAAATAAAGAGGAAATTTGAATGCTGATGTTATATCCCTTTACGGCCTTCTACAAGAAAAATGATGAAATCAAAATTAGAATCTTCATTTGAGGCAAATTGTGACCAACTGTACTGGAGTTAATGGCAAATCCTTTTATCTTTGCTCATTGTCTGACGTTTACACTGAAGATATGAACTGTAACAAGTTAACCTTATGTCAGACAAGTTGAAGAATTACGTTAACGTATCACAGAATAGTGCAACGCAATGCACGCTGTGGCTATTTGCACTCACAGGCTAGTATTGAATGTGATTGGCCATAAAATATAAATCAAGGTGGTAGTGGGTAATTGTGTAGTCTCTTTGGGTACTAAATTTCCACTCTGAAAAATTAGCTGTTCAGAAAACTGGTGCTCTTCCAGGAGTGAATGTTTTCAATTATTAGGGGACAGATCAGATCCTGTGATAATTCGGCGTCAGCACTTCTCTGATTGAAGGGGAGCTGCCACGGAGACGTTGATAAGGTCAGAAGGCTTCATTCAGTGCTGTTTACTCACAATTGATTTCTCTCTCACTTTGCATTTTCAAATAATTAATATTTTCTTGTACTAAACGTAGTCCATTTCTTATTTCCCTTCTTGGATTCTCCATTTTGCATGCAAAACGGGTGAGAATAGGACATAAATGATTTAAGAAAATACATGAGGATCCTACTTAAGGAAAGTATTTTAATTTTATAGATTTAAATTAGTCTGCTAATGTTTTAAAATTACATGTGTAGATTTCTCAGCTGTCCTTTTGGCTCAGGTACACTAACTCATGTTTCAATTACCGCATCATTTTCTGAGTTATGACTTTGAAGCAACCTTGAATCATGTCCTCTCGGCATTACTATGTGAAAAATCCTTTAAAGGTCACCAACCTTGGTACACCAGCAAGTGTTAGTGTAACATCTGGAGGTGAAAGAGACAGAGGAAGAAGCGCCTTGAAGAAAGTTTTCAAGCATAGGAAGCCATTTCAGCAGTTAATAGGAAACTGATAGCTTCCGCCCCCCGCCCCATTTTTTTTAGATTTAATTTACTTTGCTTGAAAGTCAATCACAGAGATAGATGATAGATAGATAGATAGATAGATAGATAGATAGATAGATGATAGAAAGAAAGAAAAAGACAGATTTTCCATCTGATGGTTAACTCTTGAAATGGCTGAAATGGCCAGAGTGGAGCTGAACGAAAGCCAGAAGCCAAGACATTTCTTCCACATCTCCAATGTGATACAGGAGCCCAAGGCCTTGGCCCATCCTCCACTGCTTACCCAGCGCATTAGCAGGGAGCTGGATCAGAAGCCCAATCTTAGACCTGAACTGACTCCTCCATAGAATGCCAGCTCCACAGGAAGCCAGCCAGGTACACTGACAAACCAGGGCACGCGCGCCTCCAGGCTCCTTTTCTTAGAGAAACGATCTCCAGAGAGTGAGTGCTAAATTTTGATCATGAAGAAAGTTACATGTGACCCATTCATCTGTCTATCCATCCTAGAAGACTGATTTTCATTGAATGCCAGGAGGCTTTTTGACGACTTCAAATCTTTGTAAATGACAAAAGAGAAGTATGTTATCACGTCTTATTAAGGATTTTATTAGAAATAAAGTCAGCGTAAGACTGTCTGTTATTTCTGACATTTCTCCTGTGAGAATCCCTGGGTTGCCTGTCACACAGCAGTTGATGAGAATTCCGTGATAATTTTTTTGTACAATAGGACTGACTAATAAAAAGCATAAGAAAAAACATATTTTTCTCCTAGAATCAATGTTTTCTTATATTCATTTAATGCTGTTATTTGATGTACTTTATTTTAAATATCTATTAAAATGAAAGCTTTTTCTCATTAAAGTTTACACTGTGTTCGGATAATGGTTGGACTGACCCTCCGTTACCTTTGCTTTCTTAATCAATGACAAATATTTGTAAAATTCATTCTTAGATTACAGTAAAAGAGCAGCCTGAGCGTTTCTCAGGGATAATGTTTGTGACTTCACATGAACTAGAGGAAATTCACACTTTTGGAGCAATGTGTGGACACTTGTTTCCTTTCTAATATATGCCTTGTGTCTCAGGTTTCAGAAAGTTTCATAATGAACTTCCATCTTAAAACCCTTTATTGCTTTCATGGAACTTCTGATTAGCAATTTATTATGCCATGTGGCAAGTTGTTAAGAACCATTGTAATAAGTCTTTCTGTTTTCACATGGATTGGAATAGAAAACTTTTTTTTTCAATGGATCTGCAGAGGTCTGTGAACTGTTCTGCTCTTGAATGCTCAATACACCCAGACCAATTTCTCTTGAAGTTCTTCCTAACTCTGACTTAACTGTGCACTACTGCTTAGAAACTGTCTTCTGTTTATTATGGAAGAATAATTGACAATTTGAAAACAATCAACACCAAGATGGAAAATAAATCATCAAATAAAAATTGGACATGCACCCTGATGTGTGTAGCTGCTCCTGACACATACACATCACCCTTTAGGATTTTCATTTATCCTTAAATCACCAGAAAGGACTTCTATGCCTCCAGCCTCCTGCTGTCTTTCTGGGGTGGAGGCAGGGGCAAAGCTGCCCAAAGACACTAGCTGTTTCAGCCCTGACTTTGCATAATCCTACTCATTCCCCCTTTTCCTCAAGTATCACAGTTGAGGAACTCAGAACACTTCAGTGTGGGTGCTGCAGAGCTGTGGTAAATGACTTCGCAGCAGGTGGAAAAGACAGGGCTGGATCAATGCCTGGGACTGCAGGAGCCCTACTGGAGGTTAATATGAATGAGACATTATGCTTCATTGACTGAGTTTACCTAATTCTTTTATACATCAATATTACTTTTTATGATGCTGTTGCCTAACTTTGTAGCAATTTGCTGCCTAATCCATAATGCTATTATTACCTCAACAGTGATGGGGAAGCAGCAGGATGATGCTCTGATTAAGCCTTAATTATTATAGTGCCTTTGCTATAGGTATAGTGAGAATATACGATCTCTCCCATTGTTGGTGCTCTTTCTCTCTCTCTGTGTTACTGCAGAGCAGCAACAAGACGCCACGCCTGTTTCAAAGCAAACCTGTCACTTAGTTATCATGAGAAAAATATCAGAAGTTGGTTTGTCCCTCTTGTTTTAGTAATCAAGACAAGCCAGTGATGTCTTTTCTATGTCTAGTTGCCATAGACAGTACATGCTTCCTACGTGAACACATTGCTTGGTTTGCTTAGCGATAAGCTAGATTTGGATTTCTTTTCATTTCTACAGGTAAAAGCTGCATCCGTGTGGCTGAAATCTTTGAAAGTAAGTAGAGATAAAACAAATCAGCAGGTATTTAAGCTGAGGGCCATGGAGAGGAAAAGCACCATTTTGCCTCTGAGTAGAAGCCCAGAAAAGAATATATATTTCTTTATTGATGAGGTTTTATGCTGTCTTATGGGATTCCGAGTCATTTAAAACACAAATCTCAAAGAAGAAAATAAATGCCATCATGTATATGACAAGGTGGCTGGTGTTTTAATAGATGATTATGTTATATGATTCCCTCATCCGTCCCCTAGCTAAGAGATGGCACCTATGAAAATGCATGCACTGTGTGCTTACAAAGAGCTCACATCAGAAGCCAGTAAACGGGGCTTCACTTCTCTCGGGTTCCTTGCACAGTCTTCTCAATTTGGAGTTTGTTCAGGTGCTCAGGCTTACAGAAGCGTCAAACTGCATTTGCAGGATAGAAGGTGGTTTTCAATGTACAACTCTCATATTATTTGTATCATGGTGGATTTTGAATAAGCTAGAAGCATGTCGATAAGGAAATATTTCAAAGCAAGCTACTTTAGGTAGCTGTCACACTCATAGAGACAGCCATGCCTGCAAAAGTTTGCAGCTAATTCTGTGTGAAATCAAGAGTGCAGAAGAGAATTTTGCTTTTATTTTCAGAAGATTTGATGTTTTCAAGGAGAACTCAGCACTGACTTACACTCCACTATCAATGCCACCTGCCTATATTATAGCTGAAGCATATGTTTTCTTTTTTGGCTTCGCTTTGGAACTTGTTCTCCTGGCTCCATCCAAGCTGTAGCCTCCTTATCTTTATATTTTGCTTTAATCTCTACTTTCTCTTCTCTTCTCACCTTGCGCTTTCTGTCCTGCCTCCATCGCCTTCGCACACAGAATCGCTTTTCTTCCTATTCCCATTTTGACCCAGCAAGAGTTCAGAGAGCTGATTTTAGTTTCATTGCCAAATTCCTTAATTTGTTTCCATAGGACTGACACATTCAGCAACAAAAGAAAAGTTGTAGGAAGCAAACTTGTCAACTGCACATTAAGGCCATCTCTGGCTTCTAGAGAAAGGAAACAGGCACTCATCCTCATGGCAGGATTCATTTTCAGGAATCAGCTGTTGTTTGCAAAATTCTTCTATGCTGAAATAAAGTTAAGTTTTAATTTATTTTTTGCATGAAAATTCTGAAACTCTCATATATTTTTAAAGATACTTTTATTTGACTGACTTTAAGAAAGGGGGGAGGGAGAACAAGAGTGATAGAGATGTCGAGGAGATGGAGTTGGGAGAGAGGCGGGGCGGGGAGAGAGAAAGAGAGAGAGAGAAAGAGAGAGAGAAAGAGAGAGAGAATCTTCTGTCTGCTGTGTCACGGTAGCAGCCAGGACTGGGCCAGGCTGAATCCTGGACCCAGGATCTCCAGCTAGATTCCCCACATGGGTGACAAGGGCCCAAGTACTGAGCCATCCTTTACTGCTTTACCAGGTGCGTTAGCAGGATAGGCAGGGCCCCAAGCAGCACTCAAATAAAGGATGCTAGTGTTGCAAGTGACAGGTTCATCCACTGCACTGCTACACTGGCCCCACCTTGTGCATTTTACCTGCTTGAACAGAATCAAATGTGGAAAGGTTTAAACATAGGCTGGATAAAGTGTCTAAGACTAAAACCACTTAGTCATCTCCAGGATGGTGTGAAAATGGATATTTATTTAAAATATTTGAAAGAGCAAGTCTCCACATTTGTGTACCAGTCACCGTCCATGCCCTGTTGGGTGAAGAATCAGCACAGGGAGATTCGAGCAGCTTGAACAGCCATTGGCTCTGTGAGCATGCCTGTCTGTGTCACAAGAGCCACAGACGGTTGGGAGGAGTATTCGTCAGGAAGAAGCTGAAGGAAGAAATTTTGTTTAAAGTATTCAAAGTTAAATAATAACATGATGACTAAGTTTTCTAATGAGACAGACCCCCAAATGTCCTATTTGCAATGTTGTCCTGTATGACATGTTTAGCTCTGTAATTTACACCAGTTTCTAAGTAAGTGTCCCAAGTAACTGATGGTGTTTTATTTTCCCCAGGTATTTGAACCACATGTGATTTGTCCTGATTGTTCCTGTTTTCAATACTCTGAAAATGGTGATAAACCAAAACTTACCACATGTCAAGTTTTAATCTTTTATTAGTTTGATATTTCATAGCATGCTATCTAAAGCAAAACAAAGTAGATACCTGTATGGTGGAAATCTATTCATCCTTCATGAATATCTACAAATTATAAAAGAAAGCTCTGTTTGATGAATATTTACTTATTTGTATGATTGCTTTTTGTTTGCTCTTAAGCTTTAAAATTAATTTAATAAATGTAACTATGAAAAATAGTAATTCATTTTACATATTTCTACAAAGAAATAGTTAAAATTAATGAGCCAAAATTACAAGTATATAGCTCATGAAGTTGCTGTTATAAATGTTGGCTGTGCATTGATCTTGTCATGTAATGCCCACATTTCACTCTGATTTTGAAAACTCTGGGTTGTGATTCATAATGAAATCTCATGGCTCTATAAAGTGGATTATGTACAGTAGTAATAAAATAAGAACACATCAATGAATTATCTTTTACTTAAAACATTGGAAAATTGCTCCTGGCTACTCTGTAGGATGTACAAGGAGAGTGTATAAGTAGTTATTTTCACTAAGTAGGAAATAGTTCACACCTCTATTTGAGTCTATGAATGGGTATGCTTAGTTAATAACAAATTAGTTCTATTCAGTTTAAGTTGTCACACTCTAGGTGGTATTGTCATATGCCACAAAATAACTATGCAACACGAAAGAGTAGCACCAATCATAAATACGCAATAGAGGAAAGCAAATTCCCTGGTTCCATCTCTAGCAAATGCAGATCCAGGGATGTTGTGATAAGGGCTCAGACGAGGGAGACCTGGGTTGAATTGCTGGCTCCTGGCTTTGGCCATGACCATTGCAGACTTTTAGAAATTGCTCCGTATAGAGATTTTAAAGTGCCTAAAATTAAATTCAAACTGCCTTGTAACTAGAGTTCTTGCAATTGGAAATAGCATGCAAATTTGTTTCCACCTACTAAATATGTACCTGTGAGATTTGGAAATCAGAAATAAGAAAGGTCATCTTTCTTCCATGATAAATGTCTGTTCCCCAAGAATGCTGTGCCTCTCCATCTACAGGATCCACTGGGTATTCTGCAGCCTCTGGAAGGAGCAGGGCCTTCTTAGTCTTATGAAGCGGCAGTTTGGAACATTATTTTTAAAATATTTGTTTTCATTAATCTGAAAACTAGGGGAAAGGGGAAGAGAGGGAGAGAGTGAAAGAGATCCTCCAACCACCAGTTCATGACCTGAATATCCACAAAGCTGGAATTGAGACCAGGCCAAAATCATGAGCCATAACTCCTTTTAGTTGTTCCACACAGGTGGCAGGCACTCAGGGATCATGGAACACCACCTATTGCCACCCAAAATTTACACTGTTAGAAAACTGGATTGTGAGCAATGTAGCTGGCATCCATCCAGGCTCTCTGAATAGGGATGTGAAGTTACCAAGCAGTGGCTGAACCAGCTATACTGTCATGCTCACCCCTTGCATGTCATTTATAATATCCAAGCCTTCTATCACAACAGAGGAGATCCTGAGGAGTAGGCAAGTTTTATAACAAGTTAAATGGTCAAATACCTTTGGATCATTCTGGAGTCCCAGGCAAGAACTAGCTTCTTTAGTGTCCCCAATAACAGTGGAAGTTGTCATCCTATAATATCTTGTTCTGCTTAGTGTATTTTGGATACAATGTGATGTAGTACATTTCCTTTTCTATCTATGTGATTATCCTTGAGTGTATCTTTTGACATTTTACACATTTCTAGAACAAATGTCAAATGAGCACCGTTCACTTTGGCACGACTGTGCCACGTGGGCGTGCTTTGAAGAAAGGAGACAAGGGAAGACATGAGCAGTTCCACTGGACATGTATAGCTGTGTGGAAGGCCAGTCTTGCTTGCTTCCTGCTCTTGCATTAAAGATTACCATTCTTTCATTTCATGTCTTTTCTGAGCTGTTGCTCTAAGCTGCATCTTCTTTCGTCCCCTCTGCCTTTCCTTTGTTCTTTATTTTTCCCTCATATTTCCATTATTTTTCAGTTGCTTTCCACGCCTGTCAAAATACTACCTTATTCGTCTCTCATCAGTTATTTTTAATGAGACCAGAGAAAACAGATTCTTCAGGGTCAAAGCCCAAAAGAGTTGTCAAAATGACAGATATTCTATAAATGGACTCTCAAATCCCACCAATGTGTAGAGTAGTGGAATTATTCTTTGTTAGATTCTTCACCTTTAAAAGAATAACATTTTGAGATGGAGTTTGATTTTCCCAGAGCATGAAAAAAAGAAAAAACACATGGTATGTACATACACAAGGATGGCCACAATGATGGCTTTAGAAAATGATGTCCTGCTCGGGAAGCCACTGTATGCACGTTACTGAGCTCCTCGAGCCTGATGGAAGATTTAAAGCTACTGGGGCGCTCTTGCTTGCAGAGGGAACTTGCTGATTAGTTTCACAAGAGGAGTCTGGAGTCTGTGGCTGTTTGCTTTGCTGTGGAGGATGTGCTTGTGGTTTTAAGAAAAAGGATAATTAGGTCAATAGGAAAACCTAACAACACATATTTAGCAGATGAAAAGAAGTTCCTTGGAGTTTTAACTGTGTTCTTCAGGTGTGTAATTTCCTCTCATAGTTCAGTGGTCACCATGAGGACAATGGAGAAAACTTCTATGGAAATGTTGGCAAGCTGATGAGCAAACTCCATCATGATTTGCTGTTGCTATTTTACCTCCAAAATGCAGCCTTATTATTAACATTGTGTATTATATTCAAACAATACGAGAAGGACAAAGGAATGAGTAAGTAATATATGCTGAAGTTCTGAAGACAAACTTTCTCAAAAGCCTTCATTCTGACCTGCTAAGTTTCTCAAAGAGTACTCTTCCTACCAGTGTGACTGAGTTAGCGTTTTTGATATGTTTATACAAATTTTATTGCTTGATATCTGTCTATTGTATATGATAACATTCTAGTTTTTGATAACACATGACTACTAATAAGAGAAAATAATTCTATGCTTTCAGTAATTTTATCCAATAAAAAGAAAATAAAATTTTGGAAGGAATCATAGTACATATTTTTTAAAGGTCCAATCTTAGAAAACGTGTTTATCATATTGCTTTTGCTTTGTCTACCTGCTCAGGCTTAAACTCACAGTGTGGAACAGCACTTTACCCTGTATCAAGCTGCTGTCTACATTTTATATTTGAGTGCCTGGGATTACATCTCATCTCTATATCCAATCCAGATCTCTGATAATTCATCCAGATACACACTACATGAAGCACTACATGCCACTAATATCAGAGACTCGGAGGGGATTCCTGGTTCTTGGTTTGAGGTTGTTCAAAGAGTGGCTATTGGGATATTTGGGAAGTGAATCACTGGATGGAAAACCTCTTTCTCTCTCTCTCCCTCTCTCTCTCTCCATACACACACACACACACACACACACACACACACACACACACACACAAACATATTCTGCCTTCTAAATAAGTGAAATTTGATTAACTTACAAAATCCTCTCCATAACATCTGCTCAGGTTCTTGTTACACTGCACCCATGTGAGAGACCCCAGAGAACCTCCTGTGTTATAACTTTGGATCAGCTCAGCTCTGGCATTGGTGACCAATTAGAAGCATCGCTGTTAAGATTTCTCTGCCTCCAAGTGTGGACTGGGACAAGACGCACCAGGCCAGGCCAGACTGCAACACCTTCTAGTGTTCTGGAGGACTAGGGTACATGTGGGACAGACTAGGCTAGGTCTCAACCCCAACTGAGCCATATATGAACTATATGTGGGTATGGATGCACTGTGGGTGGGCTGAAACATCCAACAGCAAGAGCCAGAATGGGTTGAAGGCCAGTTAGGAGAGGTCACTATTCCTGCTAGGACAGGAGGTGAGCTGAGTAGTGCTGGCTCATGGACCCACTGGTATGCGTGAAATCTGGCACTTGGAGGGGTTATGATGAAGGAGCCTGGGCAACTCCTCTGGCAGGACACAGACCCTGCAGGTAAGGGCAAGAAGCATGGAAGGATACAGCCAAGAGGTCATGGAAAGTGTCCCACTGGCATACATTTGGCAAGGGTAGGGGGCAGACCAGACTGAATCAGTTCATGTCACCCACTGGCAAATCCGAACGCTGGAACAGAGTGTGAGTGGAGCCAGGTCCAGTCGCGACAAAAGCAGTTCATAATGCAGAATGCCAAGGTGAGGTTGCCTGTGCCAGACGTGACTGCAGCACCCAACCAGCACACGTGAGAGCCAGGAAGGGGAGTATGGGGTGGTCCCCTTGCTGAACAGCTACTCCCACTGGAGATCGTGAGCAGGGATGGGGGCAGACCAGACCAGGCAGGGCTACTGCACCTGTGCGCCTCATGGGGACCAGATCAGGGAAGAACCAGGCTGGGCCGATTATTCCTACTGGTACAATCTACAATTAGAGTGGGTGAGGGATGTTGGAGCTTGGCCACAGCATCAGCTGGCAGAAGCTGGCACTGGGGGCTAGTTCTGTCAAATTAAACCACAGAACCACCCGGAGACTACATAATCCGGGAGGAGGAGTGGCCTGGGAGGGAAACAGTGAGCTCCTCTCTCTTGGGTTACCACCCCCCATGGGAGGGCACAAAAGCTAGGGCAGGGGCTGGGGTGGCTAGACAGAGAGGCACTCAACAACATCCGTGAGGGCTGGGTAGTTGAGTTGGTTAGATGGGACATGGTTCTCATGCCCATTAACATGTACTAGAGCAGAAGGGGATGTGGGATAGACCGGACACACATATTGACAAACCAGGGTAGGGGGCGGGTCTGGTGGGGTTATTGTGGGTCGCTCCAACTGGACGCCAGCCCCCACTGGCTTGGGTGAGGGCCGAGTATGTGCTGGGTAGAGCCAGTCTGGGCAGCGGATATTCATGGGTTCCAGTGGAAGGCGGGGCTGAAAACAGAACCAGCCCAGCAACTGCAACCGCCAGCTGATTGGGGCGATGGATTGTGACGGCCCGGTTCTTGCCGGTACATACATGAGTTTGGTCTGGGAAAATCTCGGAGACAGGCTCTATGGGTATTTCCCCAATCAAGCTTTCAGACTCAGAACACTAACCATCAGTTGACGGAGGACAGAGCAGGTCGGTCAACCACCTCAGCTATGTGTTGGCAATGTAAGTGCTGGGCAAATGGAGATTCTATGATGGACTATGTCAACCAGTGGATTCCCCAGAGACCGCATTGTGCTTGCAGTGGTGAGAGTGGCAGCAATTCAGATCCTTCGAAATGTCAAAAACACTCTACCAGCTCTACCTTCAGACCAGAGACGGTCTCCCCAAGGAACTGATGAACTTATCTGGACAATAAGATGCTGGACTTCATGCTCGGTAGATGCTTTCAATGAAAGAATCTCAGCTGAATTTGAACTGTGGTAACACAACAGGGTGGAGGAGTCCACCATAGGGGGAGCTGGGGGGTTTGGGGAGGGGTGGGGGGATCCCACTGCCTATTAAACTGTGTCACATAACGCAATGTAACCAATAATAAAAAAAAAGATTTCTCTGCCTCTGCCTCTCCTTCTCCCTTTGTAAAATCTGTCTTTCAAGCAAAAATAAAAGTCTTGTAAAAATCTTTTTCCCCATTTTTATATTATTGTCTGCTTAAAATTACATATTGTAAAAACACAGAGCATGTTTTGTGAGTATGATTTGAAAATATTTTCTCTTCTGTAGGTATGATCTTTAATTCCTAGTGATGTTAGAAAATCAGACTATTCAAATTTTGAAGAAATCCACTGGATCTGTAAAGATCATACTCCTGATGTTATACGGAATAAATCGGCCAAATTCAAAGTGAGATGGTTAACCACACATTGTCAGGATCAATTTTTTCATTAACTTTCTGGATTCAGTATGGGAATTTCACTTAAAATTTTGTGGCCCCTATTGCGATGGATATTATGTAGCTTTGTTTCATAGTAATATATGCTTAGATTTTTTTAAAAAAAAATCCTTATTTATTTATTTGAAAAGGAAGGATTAGAGAGTAGAGAGATTGAGAGAGTTATTCCATTGCTAATTGCCTCCCCAAATGGTTGTGAAGACAAGATCTGGGTCAGTTAGAATCCAAGAGCTCATAATTTAATCTAGGCCTCTTATGTAGGTTGCAGATTCTCAAGTACCTAAGGGTATATTTTGCTGCTTTCCAACCAGGGATCATAAATGGAAAAGCCAAGAGCTGAATAGGTCAGCAAATGGGACAAGGTGTTGATGGCTGGCGCTTGATCCACAAATCTAGCGTCTATAACATTTTTACTAGGGAAATTCTGTTTTTGTACAGTATATCTCACTATTCTTTCCATTTTAATTTCCTGGAACATTATGTGAAGAATCATTTTTTTCCCTGTAAAAATGGCATGCTAGTCTTGTGCCTGTTTCTCCAGCATCCCATATGGGAACTGATTTGAAATCCACTTTCCTGCTTATTGCTGTGGAAAGCAGCAGAGGATGACCCAAGGCCTTGGGAGCTGCACCCAGATGCAGGATCAGGAAGAAGCTTCTGGCTTTAGGTCAGCCTAGTTCTGATTGTTCCAAACATGGTGGGAGTGAACCAGCAGATATATCTCTTTCTCTATTCTGTAACTTTTGACTTTCAAGGAAAGTAAATAAATATTTAAAAAAATGCAAGAAAGATAATAATGAATCAATCTGAGTTCAGTTTACTAACAAGAAAAATTTTTACACAACGATTCTGTTTTTCTGATCTTCTTAGGTCTCTTCAATATGGTTATTCATGTGGCTCAGTAACTAAATCTTTGCCTTGCAAGCACTGCAATCCCATGTGGGAGCCAATTTCTGTCTCGACTGCTTCGCTTCCCACTGGGCTCCCTGCTTATGTCACGTGAAGGCAGTCCAGGACAGCCCAAGGCCTTGGGATCCTGCCCATGCTTGGGAGACCTGGAAAAAGCTCCTGGCTCCTGGCTTTGTATAGGCTAAGCTTAGTCATTGCAGCCATTTGGGGCAGGAACCGGTGGACCCGAATGTCTTTCTATCTATCCTTCTCTCTGTAGATCTGCCTTTCCAACTAAAAAACTAAGAAAACAAAAAGCAAAACACAAAACAGACAGTTATGTGAATCCTGATGTCAGTCATTTGTGATTTCTTCTGCTTCTGCTTTGCCTCATCAGTCTGACCGGAAGTCTATCAATTCATTGATCCTCTTAATGAGTAGATTTACTTAATAACTTGGGTGGATATTTTACTGTTGGTATTTTACTGTGGGCTAATGTTATTAAGATCTCTATTTCTCTTTCTTTTTTGTCGCAGTTTGGGTTTAATTTGTTTTTTCTGCTAGTGTATTAAAAGGAATGCGAGGCTATTAAATTGACACTAAATTATTTTCTACTTTACTCTGTACATATTTAATTTCTTTAAGTTTCTCCTTGTATCTTGTTAGCAGAATTTTAAAAATTTGAGTATATTTTAAAATTATTTCATCTTAAAATATTTTTTCATTTTTCTCTTTATTGCTTCTTAAAATACAGGCAATTCAGAAGTGTTTCACCCAGTGCCTGTAAGAGTTTTATTTTACAAAGTATATCTTCCTGTGATCAATAATGAATATAACTCTGATTTGATTATTAGCATATCCTGTAAGGGTTCAGTCCTCTAAAGTTTTCGGGACTTAGTTTGTAGCTGAGAGCACAGCATCTCTTCTGGGCAAGGTGTGCATCCCTGTGGCATGCGTGTGTATGTGATCATGTGTTCGCTCAAGTTCATTAAGGCCGAGATGGAGAATATTTAATAAACATTTTATATTTAATTTTATTCTTAAGTTAATTAATCATAATCTACTGATATAATTTTATTTGTTATTTGCCTTGAAATTTTGTCAATTTTTGCTATATGTATTTTGGTTTTTTTTGGGTTTTTTTTGCAATTTTTTTTTTTAATTGTTAATTATTTTGCATTATGTGACAGTTTCATAGGCTCTGGGTATCCCCCCCTCCCTCCCCCTCCCCTCCCCCCGGTGGATTCCTCCACCTTGATGCAGTATTACAGTTCAAATTCAATCAAGATTCTTTCATTGCAAACATATACCAAGCATAGAGTCCAGCTACTTATTGTCCAGATGGGTTGAACAGTTTCTTGGGGAGACCTTTTCTGGTCTGAAGTTTGAGCTGGCAGAATATCATCACAGTCAATTAAGAGTCCCAATATAACATCAACAGCAATTTGCAATGTTATGGAGTTGACATGGTTTTGAGTAACCAGTATATTAAAAAGAAAATAAATAAATAAATAAATAAATAAAAAAAAAGGAAAACAAGTCTTAGCCACAACCTATGATTAGCTCATTGACATTTCAATTTAGTTCATATACAGGACCGGCTGCTCTATACCTTAAAATGGCCATAAGGCACCATTCAGCTGTTTCGTGTCCATTTCATCTTAGTATTTAGCCAGTTGTTGTGTTGAAGTAAAATTTTGCTGATCTTGGCAGATTTTAGGATAATCCAGACTGGCTTGTAACTCTAATAAGATATATGTCAACATTTTAGGTGCAGAACATTTTTTTTTTGGGGGGGGGGGGTGTTGTGCAGGAAAATCCTCAACACCATGGTGAGGAGTAAAACTAATCTTTGTGACCCACCCAGCGAGGCATGAGCCAATCCATGCCAGCTCTTTCCTGTCAGATTTCAAGTTCTACTTTCTGTTGTATATTTATTTTAGGTTTTTTTTTTGTTTTTTTTTTTTTTTTAGTTTGTATGATTGTTTGTTTGCTGTGAGGGGTTTTCGAAGCGATCCCGATGGTCATTGCGAGGGAGGGGGGGTCCAGAGGTGGAGCCAGGCTCGGACCAGAGAAAGCTCTCCTCCCTGGTCCCTAAGGACGTTTATTGTTCTTCTGTTTCTGCAGACCACTCAGGGCTTCTGGTTGTCTTTCCGATGACGTTGGTTTCTGCACGATAGTGTTTGGACTTCTTCCATCCCCTGTGGAAGCTCCGGTTGGGGGTGGGTGACCTCAGAGTACTCGGCCTCCGAGGGCATCCAATTCCCTGTGGCCTCCTTGGCAGTTGGGATATAGTCCTTGTTGCTCGTATTAATAGTTTGTGGTGAAGGTCTGGGAGTCTTCATGGTTGGGATCCAAGCTTCCTCCTTACCACCTGCTCCACTCTGGAGTGCTCCCCTGCTCCACGCACATGACCTCCTGTTAAGAGGTTGTCAGGATCGCACCCGATTCCCCCCTCATGCATTGGTATAGTAGTTTTAGTGTTGTTTAGTGCCGCTTTGAGTCTGTTGTCTATGAATTACCAGATTTGACCTTGATAGGCTATATTGTACTTTTTTCTCACTCTTTTTATGGTCCTGAAAGATTTCCCTGCACTCCCTCCCCCATTACAGGTTAACATAGCGTATTGAGGGTATAGTAGGTTTTACAGTTTTATGATGTAGATCTTAAATATTCTGACATTAATTGTTGGTTTATAGATTATATCGTGTCATCTTATTGCATTGGATACAGGTTATAAGAGATTGCACTAATATTACAATATACAGGTACTATTTTCCAAGTCGTTCTCTTTTCATCTCAGATTAAGGCAAACATGTGGTATTTAACCTTTTGGGATTGGTTCATTTCTCTTAGCATGATGGATTCCAGTCGGGCCCATTTGTCCACAAAGAACTGCATTTCGTCTTTTTTAATAGCTGAGTAGTATTCCATGGAGTAGATGAACCATAGCTTTCTTAGCCAGTCTTCCGCTGATGGGCATTTTGGCTGCTTCCAGGTTTTTGCGATCGTAGATTGTGCTGCTATGAACATAGGCGTGCATGTTGGTTTCTTGAGTAGGAGATGTTTTGGATATATCCCAAGGAGTGCTATTGCTGGATCATATGGTATGTTGATTTTCAGTTGTTTGAGTATTCGCCAAACTGATTCCCATAGAGGCTGTACAAGTCTGCACTCCCACCAGCAGTGGAGAAGGGTTCCCTTTTCCCCACATCCTCGCCAGCAAGTGTTGGTGGTATTATGTATGTGTGCCATCCTTACTGGAGTTAGGTGGTACCTCATTGTTGTCTTCATTTGGATTTCCCTTATTGCCAGGGAACTTGAGCATTTTTTCATATGCTTGTTTGCCATTTGGGTTTGTTCTTTTGTGAAGTGTTTGCCCATTTCCCGTGCCCATTTCTTGAGCAGTTTGTTTGTTCTGGTGTTTTGGTTTCTCTGTAGCTCTTTGTATATTCTGGATATTAGCCCTCTATCACCTATGTCGTGTGCGAAGATCTTCTCCCATTCTGTGGGTTGCCTTTTTACTTTATTGGTTGTTTCTCTAGCTGTACAGAAGCTTTGTAGTTTGATGAGGTCCCAATTGTTTATTTTGGTCTCGATTTCTACTGCATTTGGAGTCTTTTTTAGGAAGTGAGGGCCTACCCCTAAGTGTTGCAGTGTGTTTCCAACATTTTCTTCCAAAAGTTTGAAGGTTTCTGGATGTAGGTTTAGGTCTTTTATCCATTTAGATTCGATCTTGGTGTATGGTGAGAGATGTGGGTCTATCTTTTTGTTTCTGCAGGCTATCAACCAGTTGTCCCAACAGCATTTATTGAACAGACCTTTCCATTTGCTTGGGTTGTTGTCTGTCTTTTTGTCAAAGATTAATTGACTGTATCTGTGTGGGTTTCCATCTGTTGTTTCTATTCTGTTCCACTGATCTTCCTCTCTATCTTTGTGCCAGTACCAGGCTGTTTTGATGACCACTGCCCTATAGTATGTCCAGAGGTCCGGTACTGTGATTCCCCCTGTTAAGTGCCTGTTCTTCAGAGTGGTTCTGGCTATTCGTGGTTTTTTGTGTTTCCAGATGAATCTGTGTATCATTTTTTCCAGTTCGATGAAGAATGCTGTGGGTAATTTGATTGGGATTGCATTGAATGTATATATTGCTTTTGGTAGTATAGACATTTTGATGATATTAATTTTGCCTATCCAGGAGCATGGGATGTTGTTCCATCTTTCGAGGTCTTGTTCTATTTGTTTTTTGAGTGTTTTGTAATTTTCTTCATAAAGGTCATCTACGCTTTTGGTTAAATTTATTCCCAGATATTTCATACTCTTCTCTGTTATTTTGAATGGTAGCTTGTTGGTTAGGTCTTCTTCCATCTTGCGGCCATTTGCATACACCATGGCTATTGATTTTTGTTCATTAATTTTGTATCCTGCCACTCTGCCAAATTCTCGTATGAGTTCTAGGAGTCTTTGTATTGAGTTTTTTGGTTCTTCTATGTAGAGAATCATGTCGTCTGCAAATAGTGAAAGCTTGACTTCTTCATTTCCAATTTGGATTCCTTTGATTTCTTTGTCTTGTCTTATGGCTTCTGCAAGTACCTCTAGGACTATATTGAATAGCAGTGGTGATAGTGGGCAGCCTTGTCTTGTTCCAGATCTCAGTGGGAAGGGATCCAGTTTTTCTCCATTTAGTATGATGCTGGCATTGGGTTTTTCATATATTGCTTTGATTATGTTGTGGATTGTTCCTTCTATCCCCACCCTGGTTAGGGTTTTTAACATGAAGTGGCGTTGAATTTTGTCGAAGGCTTTTTCTGCATCTATTGATACTATTATATGGTTTTTGTTTTTCAGTTTTTGGATGTGATGTATCACATTTATGGATTTTCTTATGTTGAACCATCCCTGCATTCCCTGGATGAAACCTACTTGGTCTGGATGGATGATCTGTCTGATGTTTTTTTGTATTCTATTGGCTAGGATTTTATTGAGAATCTTGGCGTCAACGTTCATCAGGGAGATCGGTCTGTAGTTTTCCTTCTCTGTTAATTCTCTATTCGGTTTGGGGATTAAGGTGATATTGGCTTCATAGAATGAGTTTGGAAGAACTGCTTCCTTTTCTATTGTTTTGAAGAGCTTGTAAAGGATTGGGGTTAGCTCTGGTTGGAATGTTTTGTAGAATTCTGTGGTAAAACCATCTGGGCCTGGGCTTTTCTTTGTTGGGAGCTCTTTAATCACTGATTCTATTTCTGATTCAGTAATGGGTTTATTCAGGTCTTCTGTTGCTTCTGGAGTGAGTTTTGGTAAGTGGTGGGATTCTAAAAATCTTTCCATTTCCAAGTGGTTATCGGATTTGTTGGCGTATAGTTCTTTGTAATAATTTCTAATTATTTCCTTAATGGTAGTAGTGTCTGTTGTTATGTTGCCTTTTTCATCTTTGATGCTGCTAATTCTTGCTTTGTCTTGTTTTTTCTTTGTCAGTCGGGCCAGTGGGGTATCTATTTTGTTTATCCTCTCAAAGAACCAGCTTTTTGATTCATTTATTTTCTGAATGGTTTTTTTAATTTCTTTCTGATTTAGTTCTTGTCTTGTTTTGATAATTTCTTGTTTCCTCTTGTTTGTGGGGTCCTTCTGCTGTTGCTTTTCCAGTTCCTGGAGGTGTGTGCTTAATTCCTGCATTTGTTGCCTTTCTTGAGCTTTGACGTGCGCGCTAATTGCAATAAACTTACCACGTAACACTGCTTTGGCGGTGTCCCATAAGTTTTGGACATTTGTATCTGGGTTTTCGTTGGTTTCCATAAATTTTTTGATCTCGCCTTTAATTTCTTCTCTAACCCATTGTTCGTTTAGTAGCATATTGTTCAGCCTCCAGGAGTTTACATGTTTCCTGGGACATTTTGAGTTGTTGATTTCCAGTTTCACTCTGTGATGGTCTGAGAAGGTACATGGTATGATTCTGATATTTCTGTAGTTAGTTAAACTTGCTTTGTGTCCTATTATGTGGTCTATCCTGGAGAAGGTACCATGCACTGCTGAGAAGAAGGTGTAGTCTGTGGCCTTAGGATGAAATATTCTATAGATGTCTACTAGGTCCAGTTGTTCTATTGTTTGTGTGAGTTCTGTGGCTTCTCTGTTGAGCTTTTGCTGTGTTGATCTATCTATTGGTGTTAGTGGGGTGTTCAGATCTCCCAGAATTATTGTATGTTCATCTATGTCTCCCTTTAAGTCCAAAAGTAGTTGTTTCACATAGCTGGGTGCATCCGGGCTAGGAGCATATATGTTAAGAATTGCGATTGGTTCTTGTTGGATCCTCCCTTTCAAGAAGATGTAGCGCCCTTCCCTGTCCTTTTTGACGTTTGTTACTTTGAAGTCCGTATCATCTGAGAATAGGACTGCCACCCCAGCCTTTTTTTCTCGTCCATTGGCATGGAATATTTGTTTCCATCCTTTCACTTTGAGTTTCCTGAAGTTTCTTCTGGTTAGATGTGTTTCTTGCAAGCAGCATATAGTTGGGTCCTGATTTTTAACCCAGTCTGCTAATCGGTGCCTTTTCAGTGATGAATTTAAGCCATTTGTGTTGAGGGTTAATATTGAGAAATTATAATTATGCCGTGACATATGCCTGTGTTTTTGAGGTTGTTAGTAATTGATTGTCGTTTCCGTGGATGGACTTTATTGAGATCTCCCTGATTGCCATCCTTGCTTATGGCTTGCTTCCTTTTTCTCTGGGAGTAGCGCATTTCTAAGGAGATTTTGTAGAGTTGGTTTTGTGTTGGCATATTCTTCTAATTTCTCTTTGCTGTGGAAGTATCTAGTTTCGTTCTCGTATACAAATGAAATCTTTGCTGGGTAGAGTATTCTTGGTTGACAGTTGTTCTCTTTCAGTACTTGAAAGATTTTGTTCCACTCCCTTCTTGCCTGGAGTGTCTGTTCTGAGAAGTCGGCAGTGATTCTGATGGTCCTGCCCCTAAATGTAAGCTTCTCTTTGGATCGTGCTAACCTTAGGATTCTTTCTTTGTATTCATTGGAGGGCAGCTTGATTACCACGTGTCTTGGGGAGGATCGTTTTGGGTCCACCCTGTGGGGAGTCCTCTGGCCTTCCTGAATTTGGATTGGACTCATGTTCCAGGTATTTTGGAAGTTCTCTTGCATAATTTCCTCAAGTACTGGTTGTATGCCTGTTTCCCTTTCCACTCCTTCTGGGAGCCCTATGATTCTGATATTTGACTTCTTGATGTTGTCATTCATCTCCTGGATCGTCTTGGTCGCCTTGTGTAGTTGTGACTCTAGTTGGTTAATAATCTGCCTGCTTTCATTCTGGGAATCTTCTAAGTCGGATATCCTGTCTTCTGCTGCTGTAATTCTGTTGGCTAAGCTCTCAACTTTATTCTTCAAGTCCAGGATCTCGTTTTTGAGTGATTTTGTTTCTGTGATTATGTGGTTTTTAAAATCTTTGAGTTCGTCCCATCGTTTTTCATTGTCTCTGAAGAGTTTTATAATTATTTTTCTGAACTCCTTATCAGAGACGTCTTCAATTTCTTCATCTGTAATCTCTGTGATTGACCAGGCTTTATGTTGGCTTTTGGGGTTGGAGGAAGCCGTGTCTAGGTCACTACCTTTCTTACTACGTTTCATTTTTGTAGCCTAAGGTGTTGCTGAATTCTCACCCTTGACCTCTGTTGAAACCTAGTGGGTGGCCTGAGGTCTTGCTAGCCTAGGTTTTTGTTTTCCTTCGGCCCAGGGAGTTGTTTTTGTTTCCCTTCTGGGTTTCAGGTTTCAGCGCCTTAGGTTTCAGCCTTAGGTTTCAGCGCCTAGGATTTTTTTTTTTTTGGTTGTTGTTGCTTTGCTTTGGTTTTTTGTCTGAGGCACGGCTGCTTTCCTTTGGCCTGGGTTGGCCCAGAATTTAGTTTAGCTGTGGTCCTGGGCTACCGCACTTCAGGGTCCTAGCGCCCTTCCAGTACCGTAGCGTTCGTTATGTGGGAATGTGTGTTACTTAGCCGTCCCTGTCTTTGCCTGGGTCCCACCAAGGTCACTAATATCGCCACCAGCGCTAGAGGTTTCAGCACTCCTGCAGTTTCCAGCCGCCACTGGCGGGGCCTTGTGCTACGATCTCCCAAAATTGGCCGTTCAAAACTCCCGCCGGCCTTTCCCCCCTGCTGGGTTCCCAACTCACCCGTTTTCGAGCTGCGGTGAGACTGAGCCGGCTGCTGAGCGCTGCTTTGGTTTATTTGTTGTTATTTTTGGTTGATTCTCCAAATTGCGTGGATCTTGTTGATTCCGCAGTGTCCTGTGGGATTCGCACGCCTGTGTATACTATTTTTAACTAGACTTGCTCCTTCTTCTGGCACTTTGTGGCCCTCTCTCTCTGCCTTCCCCTTTACATCCACCCTCCGTGGTCGGCCATTTTTTCGCACTCCTTGTATGTGATTTTACATATAACAACTTGAAAAGATCACACCTAAGTGATAATACATCCCTTCAAATCTATTATACCTATTATGTAATACCATACTAACTGCTATGTAGTAGGACACTTTTATTTCTACCCTCATGATCTTGCCTTGTCATATTTGAATGTTATGATGGACATCAACCTCAAACATTTGATTATTCTTTAAAAAATATAATTTTCCTTTAAGAAGTTTACAAAGCAAGAACATGACTGGTCATAGCATTCTCCCCTTTAACATGGTTTGGGAATCCCTTGTTTCTCCTGCAATTGTGAATATGTTTGCTCACTGTAACTCCCTAGGTGGACCTTCTCCTTTTAATTATTGGAAGAAACAACTCTGTGGACTTGTCGCTTTCACTGCTGTGATACAGTCCCCCTCATTTCTCTCCTGCCTGATACCTTTTTCCTTTCACTCATTTGTGTTAATTCGATTCTGATGTTACTTGGAGTGCATTTCATTGCACTTCTTGATCCAAGAGTTTATTAAGTTCTTGGAAATAGGGTCTAAATAATTCTTTACAAATTGTCAGTGAGATTTTTCTGTACAAATTTTCATATATATATATATATACATATATATAGAGGCACAGAAATATTTATATTTCATATTATTTACATATTTCAACCTCCTTTCTCTACTTAGAAGTTTCAAATACGTAACCATAACTGCATTTGAACTTTTCTCAAAAGCCCTTGATGATCCCATCAGTTTTAAAATGATTTATTTATTGACAATGGAAAGGCAGATTTGCAGAGAGAATTGAGACAGAGAAGGCTCTTCCATCTACTTGTTCACACCACAAATGGCTGCAATGACTGAAGCTGAGCTGATCAAAGCCAGGAGCTCAGAGTTTCTTCCGGGTGCTCTCAGAGCTTTCAAGTTTGTCTGTAGCCCTGCTGTGCTCTGCACACCTCTCTGTTTACTGTCTCTGAGCCACAGCTAGAAACTACCTGAAGTCTGGAAGTTTGAAATTTCATAAAACGCATCTTGTTGCTTTTCAATTTCTGTTTGTTTTGTTTTGTTTTGAATATTGCTTAAGTAGGTGAGAGGGATGCATGACTCTGTGGGCTTCGGGTTATGGTGGGAGAGGCTCAGGTACAAGGGAGGTGGATGGCTCTGCACTGGCAGGATCCAGTGCTTCACACGAGCCTGGGCACCAGGCGGGAGAGTCAAACTCTTTCCTGAGATAGTCACTTCCAGATAGAAAGCCCAGAGCTTTAAGATCCCTCCGAGTGTAAGGGTAAATTTGACCTCTGTTACTGCATTCTGAATAGAAGTGTGATCACTGTACCTCATGGTTTTTAAAATTTTATTATTATTATTATTATTATTATTATTATTATTATTATTATTTTGCTTTATGATACAGTTTAATAGGCACTGGGGTCTTTCTTCCCCTCCCCCCTTGATCTCCCCTCTAGTCTTACAATGAGTGTGTTTTGTGAATTTTTCCCCATCATGTGGCCACTGAGGTTTCTCACAATGCAAGAGATTATCAGTCATATCACTGTGAATCCATCCTTGCATAAGGACATACTTCTCTCTGTTTCCACCTGTGAGCATATTCTGCTACACTTCTATTATGCACCCCGTTAAATTCGGCCCACCATGGGGCGAAAAAAATTGTGAACCTTCATCTGCATGAAGTTAACGATCATGTAACAAAGGTATCAATGTGACGCTAGGATGGTGAAAAGGAGGGTCAAGAATCTTGATGTAAGAGTAGATGCCAGCGTGTGTCCCATGTGGCACAGTAAGGACTAGATCATTGTTACTTATGGGCAGCAGCAAGAACGGTGATAACAGGGACAACCTCAGCTGATTACAAGCAATCAATCTGCTATAGATGATTGATTAATGCATTACATCACAAGCTTTTATTAGGAAAGGTACAAATAACTAGGAAGTACAAAAAGGGAAAACTCACAGGTAAAACGCTGAGAGGTGACTTCATACTGCTGTAAATGGAAATAGGAAAATTTCAGAACTAGGAAACACTAGAAATAATGAGATTTTCTCAAATCCCAACAATTCAGCGTTTTTAAAACACATTTGGAAACATGAATTCTATTTCTGGAAGACTTGTTGATTCCAATGGAACAGTTAAGACTCATTGGTCAGCTGTGAAGTAAGCAGGCGCTTTCCCAGTGTGTTCTCATCATTCATCATTACTGGTTTGTGGCGGTGGTTACCACATCCATCTAATTCTGCATGTCAGAAAACTGAGTGTCGTCACTGACAGGCTTCCTTCGTCATCCTTACTCAAGTTTGTTCAGTTTAGATTGGATTTCTGAAGTATTTTGATTGCTCTTCATACCCACCTGTGGTAGGCTGATGTACTACAGTTGTTGCTGTTTCCGCTTTACTGAGCCTCTCTTGCCGTTCTTGTTCCGCAGGCTGTGACCAGATGGAAATGTTTGAGACAAGAAACTAATCACATTAGTTCCTTATTTTTAAAAACATGATTGAGTTCTCTGGTTCTTATGAGCACATATTAAAATGATCAACAAGTTCTGCCTGAATACCATTGTCTTAAAAATTAGCTATCTTGAAATACTCAATTCCTTTACATATTTCTCCTTTTGCCACTATTTCTAAATGTAACTTCATATTAATTTGCATGTATATAATTATGTGATTCTTATTTTCCTTTCTCCCATTCATAAGGAAAATACTTAATTATCATACAATTCCCAGGAGTTAAAACAGCGTTTGACATAGCTTAATTGTGACTAAAGATAACTTGATATAAATTATTTAATTGAGTTGCTACCGCTAAGTACTTATAAACATATATGCAATGTGCGTATAGTAAACCATTTGCTGAGTACTTTACAAAGCACATTCTTCAGCATTTTACAATAATGCATGCCACTTGTACTTCTTTCACTGATGTTGTCATAAGGTAAAATATATAGAAAATAGAAAAAATTGCATTTGTCAAGAGATAAATCGGCAATAGGAAGTAAGCTGGAATTTAAAAATAAGTTTGTCTGATACCAACATATTTGTCTCAGTCACTTTATTGCCTATTTTTCTTATGCAAAATTTGAATAAGCCAACAGCCATTTATTGTAGAATGACACATCCTTTGTAAGATAGTTTCTGTTCAATTCTGCCCAAAACTCTTCTGTGTACATAATCTGCCATCATCCGTGTAAGGCAACAATCCACCTCATTGAGAGATGTTTAGAAATCATCAAATGTGACATTTTGACAGTTTTCCCAGTGTACAGCAAATTACAGAATAATAAGCAGATAATGAGAATGGGATACCTGATTAATTATCCAAAGCTATCCAAGTATAAATGTGTGCAGAATCCAGAATTATAAACATTGGAAGTAAAATGCTCCTTGAAATTATCCAGGGTCAGTGGGAGAAGGCAAGAGTAAGGTCCAGGGAAAGGGAAACTGATATGCACTTCCTCTTTCCAAGTGAATTGTCTTCCTGGTTTTGTGACACAGCAAATTAACCCACTGCCTGCAATGATCACATCGCATATGGACTCCACATTTAGGCTTTGACACTTCCAATGCAGCTTCCTGATAATGTCCCCAGGTAAACAAAGGATGATGACCTGAGTATTGCAGCCCTGTCACCCATGTTGGAGGTTGAGGAGAGGCTGCTGACTTCTGGCTTTGTGCTGCTCAGCCTGGGCTTGTTCTGGTCATCTGGGCAGTGAATTAGACAAACTCTCACCTCTCCTCCCTACCCCAATGTCCCTAAATCTCTGTCTTTCAAACGAATAAATAAGTCTCTTGGGAAAATAAATGCCATCCATTTCATTGAGGGTGATAATACCTCATTCATTTCCAAAGCTGTATACCACAGATGGTGAATAAATGTTTAGAAATGAACTGATACATTCATTTTCTTAGGTTTGCTGCACCTCTTGAGCCTATCAACTCCTCCCTTCCAATTTTCAGCGTATTATTGTGAAGGAATCACTCAACTGCACTGTGGGACACCATGCCCTACTGGTTCTCAGCATATTTTAATATCAATTATCTAAACTCCTTATTTAATCCCCTTATGTCACTGCTCCCTCTACTTTTCCCAATTGCTGGTAATCATTGCTTTATCTCCTTTATTTTCCCTCATTAAATAGAAGAGAACATATGGTTTTATCTTTTTCTGTATGGCTTATTTCACTGACCACAATGACAAATACAAACTGAAACCATAAAGACATATCATGGTATTGCCATTTGAACATCTCTTGTCCAAAAGACAGAAAGTAGCGGGTGCTGGAAATGATATGGAGTAAGGGAATTCTTACATACTGTTGTCGGGAGTGTGAATTAGAGGAGGTGTAATGAATAGTATGAAGATTTCTCCAAAATTTAGAAAAAAAGCAAATGTTCCATGTAATGTGCCTATTCTCCTGGAGGTGTATCTAAAGGAACCCAAAGAATAATGCTTAACATAGAGTTGCGCTTTCATATAAGTTGCATTGCTATTCACAATATCCAAAGTATTGAACCAACCTAGATGTCCATCAATGGATGAATAAATTAACAGGATCATATATGTTTATGCATTAGAATATTATTTGGCTGTAAATTAGAAATCCTTTTGTTAAGTGATGTAATGTGTAAATCACTTTGTGTACAATATTTTTACAATCCATGAACAAGGGAGATATTCAGATTTTTAAATTTTACTTGTTTGATTTCTTCCATCAGTCTGTAAGTTTTTATTGTATGTGAGTTTCACATCCTTGGTTAATTTTATTCCAATTATTTCATACTACTATCATGAATATGAATATTATTATAATTTATTTTTCAGCAAATTTGTTATTGTTATCTGACAATAATATTGATGGTTATTGCGTGTTGATTTTGTGTCCTGTGGCTTCATTTTCTTTGTAAGTCCTAGTAATTTTAGAAGAGTCTTTCGATTTCTAAACATATAAAATCATATCACCCAGAAAAGGGGATAATTTGAATTCCTACTTTTAATTTGTGAAAAGTTGTATGTTTCTCTTGCCAAAAATCTACACTAAAATTTATGTTGCTACACTAAATGATAGAGATGACGGTAACTATCACTATTCTGGCTCCAGATATCATTTTTTTGACATTCAGTATGATAAACATTGTGGGTTTGTCACACATAGCCTATGTGATGGGGTATATTCCTTCCAAATCTAACATGTGTCTAAGTTTCAGCATTAATAGATGTTGGAGTTTGTTGAACAATGTTCTTCCGCATTCATTGAGATGATCATATGATTTTTATCTTGCATTCTGTTAATCTGATATATTGCATTTACTGATTTTCTATGCTGACCCATTCTTGTACCCTTAGAATTAATTTCACTCAATGTGAATAACCAGTGTGTCTTGTTGTTAGATTCAATTTTTGAGTGTTCTGTTGAGAGCGTTTGCCTTTGTGCTCTTCAGGGATACTGGTCTATGACTTGGTGGTTTTTCCGTGCCCTTCTCTAGCTTTGAATCAGTATAATACAGCCTTGTACAATGTATCTTGAAGTTTCCATCTTTCCATTATTTGTAAGTGTTAGAAGAACCTGTGATACTTTATCCTTAAACGTTTTTGCAGAACTCAGCAATGAAGTCACCACTTTTGTTTTTAGTGGGGTTGGCTATTGATGCAGTACCTACTTAAATGTTGATCTGTTTCTGTTCATTCATGCTTTGATTTTGATAAGTTACATGTATTCAGAAATCTAATCACTTCTTGCAGATTTTTTTTCTTTCTTTCATTTTTTGGCATATCATTGTTCGTAACACCCCCTGATGATCTTTTGTTTCTTTGTGGTATGAGCCTTATTAATTCCGTATTACTGCTGCCAATATGATTTGAGTCTACACACACTATTGAGATTCAATTCTGTAACCTAAATAAGCAGAATCCTGATTCAAGGTATTTTTCATTTGTTTGTTTGCATCTCATGGTTTGATTCTAGCGTGGCTATCAGCGCATATGAAAACTTTGCTTATGGAGCTGTTACTGTTTTTCTCTCGTTTCCTGGAAGCAAACCCTTCATGACTATCACTACTAAAGCAGGTCTGAGGGCATTTTCCATTTGTAATGACTTTGAGATAACATTTTCTCCTCTCCTTCAGTGTCTCCCAGCACAGAAGGAGATAGTTAAGAGGGAAGATGCTGTTTTATATATAAATGTGTAAGTTCCCGATTTTCAAGCATAACCAAGTCCAGATTGCAAATATGGTTATGCCTTCACATTAGGATTGGACCTCCAACTTTGTCATTTGAAAGCAAATGTGAAAGAACATTTGGCGCAGCAGTGAGGTGTTGCTTGGTACTTTACATTCAACTTTGAGGTGTCTGGGTTGGAAGTCGAGTTCCACTGACAGTTCCACTGTCAATTTCACAGTGTGTGCTAGCACAAACTGTGAGAGGTATCAGGTGATAATTTATGGACTGGGCCCTGTCACCTAAGTGGAAGATGCTGATTAGGTCCCAGGTTTCTGGCTTTGCGTGATTCAGTCTTGGCTCAGATAACCTTTTTGGGCACAAACCAGAATATCTCTGCCTTTCTGTTTCTCCACATCTGTCTTTTTTTCTCCTACATTTAAATAAACACACAATCTTTTAAATGATAAACAGAATCCTAATTAATTTGTTCAACGTTTCCTAGCTAACAAGGCTATTTATAAAATTCTATCATTCAAGCAACACAACACAACAAACAAAAAGACTTTAAAACTTGAAGCCAGTGTAGCGGTATATCAGATTATGCCACTGCCTGTCATACTATCATTTTTTATGAGCACGGATTCAAGTGTGAGCTATTGTCCTGTCAATCTCTAATCCTGCTCATGTACTTGGGAAATAAAGGAAAATGTCTCAAGTGTTTCGGCCCTTGCACTCCCACGAGAAGCCAACATTAACTTGCAGGATCTGGGCCACCCTGGCCACAGTGACCACCAGTGCGCTCAATCAGCACATAGGACATCTGTTTCAGTTTCTCTCCCTTTTTCTTTCTGTAACTTCACCTTTCGAATAAATTAATTCCTACATAAAAATTCAAATTATTGTACCTCATGCCTCCCTATAAGCTTACCCTTTGCTTCCATGTCTTCCACAAACTTTCTAAAATATATTCACCTTAGGAGACAGCCTGGTGGTCACACGCACGGCTATTGAGCTGCACAGGTAGCTACAGCGTTTGCCTTGCTTAAAAGGAAAAGAAAGTTCTTAACCCACACAAACCTGGCAAAGTAGGTCATGGCAGATGTGCGTTGTCACAAGGAAGTAAAGTAGTTAAAGGTGATAAAATGAAACATGATGCAGAAACTTCCCTGACATTTCATGTGCTAACAGCATTCCTGCTCATTAGTGAAAGTCAGGTCTTCACTAATAATATTTGCAACCTCCTGAAATAAAAAGTCGGGGCAGGAACTCAAATCTTGTTGTCATCAGAAACTCATCCTTGACCAGCCCTGTAAAATGAAGATGTTGTAAAGGGCAAAATTTCTTCCCCATATGCTACAGCTGAGCTGATTATTTGAGGATTGAGAAAAGAAGCTTCTTCCCTCTGTACTCAGTCAGAGGTGCTCCAATATAAAAGTCCTGGGGACTGTCACAGCCTGTAGCACCAGCGAAGCAATCCTTGAATTCACCTACAAAGAGCCATTGACCCTCAGTGCCAAGGCAGAAGGGTAGGATTTATATCTAAAGTTCAATATGTTCTGTGCAAGAATCAGTTGGATTGTTTAACAACAACAAAAAATCCTATGCTATATTTAGATGAATATGGAATCCAGATAATTCATGTCCTAACTAAATATACTCAGTTCTTACAGTGAAACACTAGTATCCAGTAAAATACAACACTGAGCATTCAGTCTGGCATTATGTGAATTTCAGGGCATGCATTATATCATTGACTCCAAAAATAAACTTCAGAAGAGTTCAAGCACAATGCTTATCACATTGACAGGGCAACTAAACTGTGAAAATGTACAGTTTATTCCAATATAATAGAACCAGTTAGTGATGGGCCTAAAACTGAAGTTCTAGAGCCATAAGGTTAGGCATTACCTAGCTTAATTTGGAGAAAGAAAAATAATCTTGCCTTAACCAATGTGAATTTAAAACTGCTCAATTTACAGTTGCTAATATTGAGGAACTTGTAATTTAAAGGAAAAGTCCCTATAGTTATGAAATTGTGGAATGATAATATATGAGTATATGATTATACATATATATACATATATATTAGTAATGCAGAACTAATTACAAGTGTATTTGTATTGCATTGGATATTAAGAGATTATAACTGACAAGAAACATTACAGCATTTTATCCCACTCAAAAGTTCATGTTTGCATTTCTAGAAGTCAAAAATTATATTCATACATAATAATTTTTCCTTTCGTTGAACCTAAAGTTGCTTTCAAGGATAAGACAATTGGAGTTCACAGCTTGAAATCTGCAAATGTCTAGAGTTAAATATAAGAATCTTTAGGAGGATTTACTGCTCAAATAAACTGTAGAAGTTGGACTATTGTAAGTAAGTAGAGATTTTTAGAGCATGAATAATTCCTTATCTTTAAAGAAAAAAATATGAGAAATTTTTAGGATACTATGGATATTACTTCAATCTTAAATTTTTTTTTGGTATTTGAGAATATCATACTGCCTGGTGCAACATTAGAGTACTTTCCTTACATGAAGCATAGGGAAACACTCAGAAAAGATTGGATATCACACTAAAAACAATAAATAAAACTCTGCTTTAAGAGTGGACTTTAGTGTTGGCTCTGTGTAAGGAGAAGCATCATACTGTGTCAAATAGGAAACAGTCTCATTCTGAATGGTTAAGTTATGTGTTTATTTGTACATGCAATACTCTACTAACTAAAACGAATGCAAATGGGCATAGTTGAACTATATACATTTGATATATGAGTAGTTTATCAAAGTCTGGAAATTAGAATTAAGAAGCTGAAAGACTTAATGATGGAATAGCTTCACTTTATTGAGACAAACTCCACTTCTCAGGGATTGCAAAATCTGTGTGTTTGGGCTGAGCAAGTAAATAATCTAATAACGTCTTTCTTGGATTCAAAAAAGTCTTTGTTAACAGAGAATAGTACTCAATGATCTTATAACAAGTTTGAGTACATAGTGAAGTTTGCATGTTAACTTTAAACAGAGAAACTCACCAATGTCAGCAAAGACTGGTGAACTCACATTAGTACATTTTGTTCGTGTGCATTTAAGTACCTGCCTTGCTTCTCAGAACCTATGGCACCTGGTATATCCAGACCTTTTGCATAGATTCTGTGTCAAAAATTTGAGGAATATGAATCAATTATGGAAACTCAAGCATCTTAATCCTAGCTCTGTGAAATACCAGAACTTAAATGAATAAAGTTATCCTACATGAATTATACATTATTTCAAGAAATTAGTTAAGACAAGACTGAAGTATTTTAGAGTAGAGAACCTTCTGAGTATTCCCATATCATACAGAAATGATACTTAAAATATTACTGTTGAACCTTCCAGAGATAAGAGTTTACAGGGGCATGGTATCAGTTGGATTATTCAACATTTTTAAGTTGCCAACTACTTTTTCCCATAAATTCTATTATGTGTGTGTGACGTTTTCTTTGTCATTTTCAAGAATGCCATCTTTGAAGAACACCACAGCAATGACCCGTTTCTAGGTACAGCTTCTCCCCATCTGACGAGATTCTAGGCAACATTTGAGAACAGACTGGGTCATCAGATTTTGCCATGGGTGTTACTCCTTAACTAGGGCAGGTCCCAGTGATACTGCTTAGCAATCTGGAGTACACAAACATCTAATCACAGCTGTGCTACTCAGTCTGAAGTACTGACATCCAAAGATGGAGAGTCCAGCCACTAAAGAAATGTGTGTAATAGCTATACAAGACAGCAACAGCATGAGCCATTTCATTTTCTAGCATGTAGTGGTATCATTTAGGCAGATAAACAACTAAGTTGTTGTAAAAGACAACTGCTTTGTGTAAACTTGATAGTTTCTGCCTCTACTTTTGTCTCTCAGTTGGAATCAATGTTTGAACACTGATTTTATTTTTATCAGTTTTGTTCTTGTGATAAATTCTCAAATATTTAAGCTACCTTAAAACATTTATTTCATTGCAAAGGCAGATAACCAGAGAGGAGGAGATACAGAGAGAAAGATCTTCCGTTGGATGACTCACTTCCCAAGCGGCTTCAATGGCTGTAGCTGACCTGATCCAAAGCCAGGAGCCAGGAGCTTCTTCCAGGTCTCCCACATGGGTGCAGAGTCCTAAGGCTTTGGGCCATACTCACTGCATTCCCAGACAACAGGCAGGGAGCTGTATGGGAAGCAGGCCCAGTGGGGTTAGAACCTGTGACCATATGGGATCCTGGTGTGTTCATGGTGAGGATTTTAACCAGTACACTATTGCGCTGGGCCCAAGATACCTTTTATTATTCTAAGTACTTAAAAAGTTTCAGTTTTGAAAGACAAAATATGTGCAAAATAGTACACAAATGGGGGAGGGTTATATTTTGTATAGATTGTATTAGAAAGGAAATAACCTGATAGAAAAACAAGGAAATAAACATTCTGGCATTGCAATTTAGATTACAACGTAGACAGTCTCCCTTAGTTTACTCTCATTTATCCCACTATACCAACATGCAATAATGGACTTTTCCTGGAAAACGAATTTATGTACACATTTATTTTCATATAAAATGGAGATAGCAGGGATATCTGCTATACCTGCTTATTCCAACAAATAAATGAGTTATATCAATTAAATATGTCAGAGTAATACCACCTGGGCATGTTGTAAATTCTATTCATGCTCATTATTATTACCTCTTCTTTTCATTTCTTCTGCAAGGTGACAGAATTTCACAGAGTCCAAAACGTGCATCAGGCTTTGGTGATTGGTCCTGAAGAGAAGTTATAGTTCACTCTTCTTTGGCGTGCTAGAATAGACCCACAGCAAAGGAGAAATGCCTACCAGTTGCCTGAGTGTTATCTTAGGAAGACCCAGCAGTTGATCCCTGTGGCTGTTAGGTAAGCTGCACTAAAGGAGTAGAAGCTTCTTGTCTTTCAGGATCCAAGAGGGTGTTTGAGACATACCAGAGAGGCACAGAAGAATATGAGAGCCCTTCACATGCAGAAATGTAAGAAAACTTGCTTGTCCGTGGTCTATCCACTGCCCAGAAATGATACTTCCACATCTAATTATCATTTCATTGTCGCAAAATATCCAGTGAAACATAACAAGAAATTCTTTTTTGTTTTTATTTACTTATTTATTTATTATTATTATTATTAACATTTTGTGATACAGTTCCATAGGCTCCTGGGATTTCCCTTATCCCATCCCCAATGCAACCCCCAACCAAGTTCCTCTATATCATTACCAAAATATTGTTCTTCATACACAGTCATATGTCCATCATTGCGGGCATGGACAATGGCAGAGTGTCCAACATCCTATTGTCAAGATACAGTAAATAGTTTCATTGTAAGTCCATCTTTGTCTGGAAGCAGATATGCATACTACATAATATCCTCACATCTGGATATGTTATTCTCCATGTCACAGTTACTGTACATTCCCTTAAATGAAAAGTCACAATACAAAATCAAAAATAGGAAGAAAAATAGAAGTTTACAATGCAATGAAGTTAAATAACATGCTACAAGACATGACAATATCCATTACACAGCAGCTATAAATTGCAGTAAATGAAAACTCACAAAACAAAATCATTATCAGGAAGAAAAAAGAAATTGACAACATCATGAAAATAAATAACATGCTACTGATAAATTAATGTGTTGCTAAAGAAATGAAAAAGAAGATCAAGAACCTTCATGAAGAAAATGATGCTACTGAATGAACTATGAGTCATTGAATAACTTATTACTAATCTGTGACATTTGATTGAGTTTAAGCCATTTACATTCAGGGTTAATTCAAATAGGTGGCAATTTGATCCTGTCATTTTAGGAATGGATTGTTCATTGATTTAGTCTTCTGTTGTCATTTTACTGGGATGTTCTTCACATTTGCCTTTGGTTTTGTTTGATGCAATTCCTCTTCTCTCTCAAGAGAACATCTTGAAGTATCATTTGTAGCACAGGTTTGAAAGAGGAAAAGTCTTTTAACTTTTCTTTACTGTGGAAGAATTTTATTTCATTTTCAAAGACAAAAGAAAGCTTTGCTGGATATGTTATCCTAGGCCAACGATTTTTTGCTTTTACAGTCTGGGATATGTCACTCCATCCTTTTATGGCCTGTAGAGTTTCTTGTGAGAGTTCACCTGTGTGTTTAATTGGCATTTATATGTCAGCTGATTTTTTATATGCACATTTAAGGATCTTTTCCTCATGTTTGATTGAAGAGAGCTTGATGATCATGTGTCATGGTGAAGATTGCTTTTGATCAAGTCTGTTGGGAGTTTTGTGCCCCTCCTCGCTGTGGTTTCACAATTTTTTCTCTCAATTAGGGAAATTTCCTTTATTATTTCATTAAATTTACCTGTAAAACCAGTTTCTCTTTCTGCACCTTCTGGGACTCCCATAACTCCTATGTTTGGCCTCTTAATAGTGTCTCTCAATTCTTGAATACTTTTTCAGATCTGATCCAGCTCTGCTTCCAGCTTTTTGTTTGCTTTCCCCTTGATGACAGGAAATATCTTCTAATCCTGAGATTCTTTCTTCGGCTTCTGCATTCCATTTTGGAGACTCTCCACTGTACTTTTAATTTGTTCTACTGTGTTCTTAATTTCTGATATATCAGCCTTGATTTGCTTTATTGCTGTTATTTCTTGTGTAACATATCCCTAAAATTCTTTGGACTCTTTTATGTGCTTCTCATTGTTGATCAGAAGCTTTAAAATGAGTTTTCTGAATTCTGTGTCCTCCATTTTCTTGATGTCTTCCTCAGTTAACTCTGAATATGACATAGGGTTTTGCTCCTTTGCAGCGGAGTCTTCAGTAATATTCATTGTGCCTTTGTCTCTTCTTTTGCTCTTGGTCATGGTTCTTCTAGTTACTGGATTCTTCTCCTTGGGGCAGGTTTCTAAGCTGTGTCACCGGCAGGTCTACAGTTTGATTTTACTTATTGCAGTTGGTGCACAGCTCTTTGCTTGCAGCAAATTGTGCCACTCCCTCCAGCAAGTTCCAGGTCTGAGTTCTTATTAGATTTCTACCATGGTCTCCGTAGCCTCAGCCCCTGGCTCACTAGTCTCCACCTCCTGTGATACCGTGCTGAGGCTGCAGTGTTGTCTGTATAAACTTTCTCCCACTTCCGGTTAGAGCAGGTACCAGGATTAGAGAGACACCAGGTGTCTTATATAGCTAGGTTGTTGGTGATGCTGATCTTGCCAGATCCTGTTGGATGTTAGGTCTGGGTACTACACGGACCTATTTTGATCAGTACAATGCCACAATTGGTATTATTTTCCTGTGGAACCAGTGCAATCCACTGATCTCAGTGAGTTCTCATGAGCTCAGGACATGCGCAGTTCACTGTTGTCCCCTGCAGCCCTAAAGCTTTTGCCACAGTGTACAAATTGGCACCTGATATGTCCCTACTAGAATTCTTGATCTGCTGGCCATCAAGTCTGAGGGCTACCCAGACCTGTCTTGGATAGAACCTGTAGAATGCCACATTGCTGCACTTCACTGAGTCAGAAATGGGTTTACTCCGAGCTCAGCGTAGGCTCAGTCCTTTCCCTTGCCTTTGCCTGCTTACACAAAATGGTGCCCAATTTGTCTCTAAGAGGCTGACTGGGCTGTGAAATCCAGACTGTTCTCACACTGCCCATCTGGAATCTGCTGCTTTGTTTCTGCCCCTGGTCAAATCAAACAGATCAGCAGGAAGGGTAATTCTTTGTCTGGGTTCACCTCCCAAGCTCCCAGTGAAAGTCCCTGCCCACCTTGTTGCTGATGGAGTTCCGGCTGCTGGTGGAGTTCAAATTGCCACTAGCTGAATGCCACTGGGGTATCAGTCACTGCAACACCACACCGTTGTTTTCACTTCTTTCTCATGTCTGTCAATTTCCAGGTACACCTTTGCTGTTGTTCTGTCCTCTCCTATTTCCTGGAATGTGTCCTTTCTGCTTCATCGTGATTAAATGTTTCTCCATCCATTTAAACGTGTCCTTATTGTATTCCACCATTTTGATTCTCAAGGAATTCTTACTTAAAGTTGTTATCAAAATAATCATGGCTCAATGGAGACAATGGCAAAGCTATTTGAGCAGTGAAGGCAAAGGTCAAAATGGACATTAGAATGGAAGGCTTTGCTTAGAATGTGCTGAGTGGAAGAAAGAGTTTTCAACAACAAAGTAGTCAAGTTCAGAATGACCAAAGATTCCTGCAACAAAGAAAATCTCATGATTTAAAAGTAAGAGTTAGCGATGAGTGTTGTTTGCAGTTATTAATATACTGCTTTATATTCCTGCATCCTATGTTAAACTGGTAGGGTTCAAGTCCTTTGTGCCTCCAGCTGCCCACTAATGCACATGCTGCAAGTCAGCGGGTGACCAGTCAAGTACCTGCGTCCCTGGCAGCACTTGAGAGAGGTGGAGGAAGTTCTGTGGAGGAAGGCTGTGTGAGCATTGGAGCAGTGAAACACCAGATGGAAAATCCATGCCTATCTGCCACAGAAAGAAATAAAAACAAAACAACTGATTTTAATTCAGCGAATTATTTTAGGAACAGAAACACTACTTAAGATTTCAAACCAAATGTAGATAATTTTTTTTTATTTTAAAATGCATAGAAATGGAATTCATTGCGGAAAAATCAGTTGAGAACAGCTAAAGGAAATAACGTGTAAGAATGGGAATTACATAGCAGAATAAATACAAAAATTATAATTCCACATAAAAATATCCTTAAGATAAAAATAATCATAACTTTATTTTTAAGCATTTCACTATTTCTTTTAAAATTTTTGCAACAGTCTTACAGTTGCAAGTATGAAATACTTGTTGCAAATATGCAAATACTTGTTGCATAATATGCAACTTCAAAGTTGCCAGGAAAAACAACTATTTGTCTAATTTTCAGACCAAAAAGAATCTTTCCTTTCACAGTGTTCCCTGGCAATGTAAGCCGCAGGTAACTGAAGTACAGGCACAGACTCTTGAGATAAAACTGCTAACAATCCAAGACACTTTGCTTTGCCAGTGTATATTTCTTTCTGTTCATAGGATGCAGCTGTACATGGGGACACTCAAGAACTCAGACCGTAGTTATAAATATTACAGCTTTACATAGGTTACATCAATGAAATGATCTTGAAGCATGGAAGATACGAAAAGCAAATAAAAGTTAAGTGCTCCGGTGTTATGAGTAAATCCATGTAGATGATAACTTTGTATCTATAGCTAAAATACACACAATTAAGAAACAATTACTGAAAACAGAAGAAAAAGGAATAAGGAAAGATTTGTAATAACCAGGAGCAGCCATTTTAGTTTAGGGATGAAGGCAGAGCTAATGAAGGAAGCGAAGATCTTCCTTTTGGAGAGGGTGAAAGAGGAAACAAAGTATCCAAAACACTTTGTTTTGAAGAAAGCTATTGGTGCATGTATCACATGGATTAGTACTTTGAAAAAAAGACAGGTTCGATATTGTTCTTAGAACCAGACAGGAAACGGTCAGCTTGGACTCACACATACCTTACTAGGTAAGATATAAAGATTAGTTACTCCTCACTAAGGTATTGAAGATTTCTCTGCACACGCCTCCTAAAACTGTTCTGCACTTCAACTGTTGACATATGCCTTGTTAGAGTTATAAGCCAGTTTAGACAATCCTAAAATCTGCCACATGCAGCAAAATAATGCTTCAACACTATAAACTGCTAAATACTAAAATGAAAATAGACATGAGACAGCTGAATAGTACCGTACAGCCATTTTAACATGGATAAAAGCCGGTTGTATATAAACTAAAATTGAAATGTCAATGAAGTAGTCACAGGATGTGGTTTAGAACTTGCATTTTTCAACATACTGGTCACTCAACACCATGTCAATTAATTCCATAATGTTATAAATTGTTGTTGATGTTGGGGCTTTTAATTGATCAGGAGAATATTCTGCCAGCTCTACCTTCAGACCAGAGATGGTCTCCCCAAGAAACCGTTGAACATATCTGGACAATAAGATGCTGGACTCTATGCATGGTATATGCTTGCAATGAAAGAATCTTGACTTAATTTGACCTGTAATACTGCAACAAAGTGGAGGAATCCACCATGGGGGGAGGGTATGGGGAGGGGTTGGGGGAATGCCAGAGCCTATGAAACCGTGTCACATAATGCAATGTAATTAATAAAAAAAAATTAAAAATGAAACTGTTAACTGTATCTTGACAACAGGATGTTGGACTTTCAGCTAATATCCATGCATGCGATGGTGGACATATGACTCTTTATGAAAAACTATGTAGCACAGCTGCTGTTTCTAGTATATTGTGTAATTATGGGATCAAAGTAGTCATTGCTACATTGAGCATCTGTGTACATGTGTCCTTGGTTATGCAGAAAATAAGTTTCTTTTTGGGGAGTGGAGATGGATATCTGGACTTGGAATTGCTGTGTGGTATACTTTCCTTTAACTTACCTGTATTTTTCCAAATTGATCTCAGAAATGTTGTGTGATTGTTTTCAGGAATGTTTGACACACTACATGTTTAGATGGTTGACTGTTTGCTGTTTGAATCCTCCACTAAGAAGCAAGTTTCACAAGAGCAGTGATACTGTCTTTCCTATAACTGTTGTAGAATAGACATTCATTAAATGTTAACTGAATTAATGGTTATTTCAAAAATTTGACCTCATTAAAGCTGTGAAGTAGATATACCTAAAAAATGATAAATGCAAATCTTAAAAATAAATTTTCTGTTTTTAAATGTTTTTAATACATTTTATTTTATACAAATATGACTTACAGAGAATACATGAAATAATCCTGCAACTAGCTGAAATTGACACCCAAATCAAGTGTGTTTTTCCCTTGAGGTCCTTGAGGTTATGTGTGTTTGAAACCTTGCATGAAGGCATCTAACCTTAGCAATGATCTTAGTATGATTTTTCAAACATAGTTTACATAAATTTGTAAACATTTCTCTGCAATTTACCACATCTATATTCTCTCTACACCTATTAAGTGCCACATTTCTTAGTAAAGAAAATTCAATCTTAAATATACACATCAGGGAAATGAAAAAATTATGGGCCATAAACAGTGCATAGAAGAAAGAAAAATTAGGTAATTATACATTTTGAAATAAAGGAAGACATTAAATACTTATGAGTCAATGATAAGAAAGCCAAATGCATGCATGGGAATTCTTTAGAAATATCGGGGCAGGCGGCGTGGCCTAGCGGCTAAAGTCCTCGCCTTCCACGCGCCGGGATCCCATATGGGCGCCGGTTCTAATCCCGGCAGCTCCACTTCCCATCCAGCTCCCTGCTTGTGGCCTGGGAAAGCAGTCAAGGATGGCCCAAAGCCTTGGGACCCTGCACCTGTGTGGGAGACCTGGAGGAGGTTCCAGGCTCCTGGCTTCGGATCAGCTCAGCACCGGCTGTTGTGCTCACTTGGGGAGTGAATCATTGAATGGAAGATTTTCCTCTCTGTCACTCCTCCTCTATATATATCCGCCTTTCCAATAAAAATAAAATTTCAAAAAAGAAATAAATAAGAGCCTGGTGCAGGAGATTATGACTGAAGTCTCCCTTGGCACATGCCAGGATCCCATATGGGCACTGGGTCATATCCTGGTGGCCCCATTTCCCATCTAATTCCCTGCTTGTGGCCTGGGAATGCAGTCGAGGATGGACCAAAGCCTTGGACCCTGCACCTGCGTGGGAGACCTGGAAGAGGTTCCAGGTTTCTGGCTTCAGATCAGCTCAGCACTGGTTGTTGCGGCCACTTGGGGGGTTAATCATCAGAAAGGAGATTTTCCTCCCTGTTTCTTCTCCTCTCTGTAAATCTGATTTTTAAATAAAAATAAAATAAATCTTTAAAGAGAAAGAAAAAAACCACAAGTTTAGTGAGTGATGTAATACCATTTTTAGACTGTAACAAACAAAATATGCATAGCCTTAAACGTAGAAAACATTGGATGTCACCAATATGTCATGAAATCTGAACTTTTTGTTTACAAGTATTATATATTTGTTCTGTATACAAAACACACATTTTTCTTATATGCGAATGTTACCCATAGAAAGCCCACCATGTAAATTATGAGAAAGATACAATGATTTAGTTCCAAAATTGTGCATATTTATACATAATTGAAGAAACCCCCAAAAGCAAAATAGAAACATGATTAAAACATAGATTTATGCTTAAAAGTTAAAGAAGAGCCTCCAAAATAACCACAATATTTTACACAGCGGGCAAATTGGAAAGCAATTTAAAAAGATATGAAAATATCAAAAAGTGGAACAGCTGAACAAATCTGTTGGAATCAGTGAAGTGTGTGTTTTCAACTTAATTGTCACTGAAAAATTACTTTTAAGACAAAATAAAATAAAATAAAATGAATATTCAAATGAATGCAATAAACCAAATATAAAACAAATGGTGAATATTTTTTACTAAATTATATGAAAATATAACATAATTGATCAATAAAATCTACTTCTTTTTAAAGAATAATTAATGCTTCACAGATTACTTAATGTATTAAAGTATTAAGCAACATGCACCATTATTATATCAGAAATAATCCAGAGAAAGTTCATCATTTTCCAACAAAGTGTAATCTAACAAATTTAGTAAAAGATAACTGAAAGCAAGAGATAGACAAGGGAGTGATTGGAAAGCAAATTAAAATGCACAATGCAAAAAAAAAAGTGGGGGGGAAGGTAAAAAAAGAGATGTAGTGAAGTTTATACATAAACGTGAAATGAGAGGGACACCAAGAGAGGGACTCCCATATGATACGTCACTCCAGAGATGTCTGCAGTGACGATGGCTAGCCCGAACCAGCAGCCCAGAGTTCATTCCTACTCCCAGATATGACCGGCAGGGAAGCAATGAGGGGTGCTCTCATCTCCTGGTCCCTGTTTCGCGCATCAGCACAATGCTGGAGTCAGCAGGAGAGCCAGAACTCAAGGAGATTTCTTCATAGCATAAATATCATAGTGACAATTATGCTTGAATACAAAGTTAATGTCCTAACAAATGTAGATAATACAAATTCAGTCTCTTAAATGGAAATTTTAAAGAAATTAAATATGGTCATATTAAATGTAGCAATTCACAAGAAAACCATCATAACTAGCTAACATTCACTTTAGGAAGCTAATGTTAAGGGGGAAAAAAAGATAAAGAAGGAAAACCAGTTAATTCAAAAATGCATTCCAAACAAATGAATTAATAAAGCCCATTATTCATTATAGTAAAATGCTAAGTTAATTGGGACTAGATAGAAACTCATTAAACAAGATAAACTTCATTTGCTCAGCATAGAAAAAAAGTGTCAGACAACATGTTTAAGTACCAGAACCATTTTCTATTAAATTCAGGAAAAAAGGAAAGTTTATTTCCTATATCTACTATTATTCAGGATGAGAAAAAATCTTGTACACATTTTAAAAAGTACGAAGAGCAGTTTGTTATTGATTTGTGTGAAGATGATACGGGAATAGAAGAAGACTTAGAGTCTCTGGCTCAATGACATAGTGAGGAAAAGTTTTTCAATCTGCTTAGATATATAACTTCTTTTCTCTAACTCAAAGAATATAGAAACACAAATACACACATTCCAAAAAGTGGTCAAATATGTTGGGCATACAGAGTAGTATGAGAAAAAATAGGTATACTGTTTTCAGTGTAGGGATTTGTTTCATGTCAAGGAGCTTTAACAAATGGTGTTCTCAGATACCAGCACTAACCTCAATAGGTTACTTTTTTTTATTATTATTATGTTTTCCACTCTCTTGTGGCTGCAGTGGAATCCTGGAACAGAGCTCATCCAAAGCTACCAATCTGGGTGTGCCACATGGGTTAGGTGTCCCCACGCTTTGAGCCATCCTCTACTGCTTTCCCAGGCCACAAGCAGGCTGGGAAGTGGAGCGGCTGGGACAGGAACACACACGCATTTTGGATCCCCACACTTGAAAGGCAAAGACTTAGCAACTAAGCCATTGAACGGGCTCTGAAGAAAGATTTCTTTAGCTGTTTTCATTTCATGACTATAACTAGGTATCAGTGATGCATCAGAAATTTTAACAATAGATTTTAAAAACATTATGGAAAGCAATAGGTACATACATACAAATATGTGTATCAAAGATCCCTTCATTCTAAAACCCAGGAAGAAGCTCATGAATAAAATGATATCTATGATTGAAAGCAAGAAAACCACTTCAAAGTGGCGCAGATTATACAATAAGTGGTCAGAGGTCAAATGATACATCTATAGTTTAAAAAAATTGATAACCTTAAAAGAAAACAACTAACAGTTTTAAAAATAGCATAGGACTCTATGCTTGGTATATGTTTGCAATGAAAGAATCTTGATTGAATTTGAACTGTAATACTGCATCAAGGTGGAGGAATCCACCGGGGGGAGGGGAGGGGGAGGGAGGGGGGGATTCCCAGAGCCTATGAAACTGTCACATAATGCAAAATAATTAACAATAAAAAAAAAAAAAAAAAAAAAAAAACACACACACAAAAAAAAAAAAAATAGCATAGGAAGTGGGTTAGATAAATACATTCTGGAGGAAATATGAAAAGAACAGATAGTGAAAAAATCATCATGAAAGTTAAGGATAACTTAAATGCAAAAAACTGCAAGTTTAAGTCACAGGCAAGAATGAGAAAAGGAGTGTCTTCACTGATTAATTGGAAGGCGGACACTCTCAGACATCATTGCATATCTCTGAATTATCTTGCTATATTAGGAGAGATATAGGTGTTAAAAAGACCTAGCAGTATTAAAAGATATATAAGATCTAGCAGTATTAAAAACACACCTAGCTTTTTATTATACTGCATGAAAATTTGAGATGTTTTCAATGAACTAAATGAGATTTGTACACACATAGGTCTTGCGTGGTATTGTTTCTATTGACCAAAACATAATGTATCTACTTTGTCGAAAATATTTAGGTGATATTATTCCATTGTATATAGAATTCATTCATCATTGTTTCAGTTTGTTTATGGTTCTTAGCTATCTTATTACACAAATCATTCCCCACATAGTTTACCACTTCTGATCCTCCCAGCTCAGTTACCCCACATATTTCTTTGTATTCACCACTGAATCTTCTGTTATGTTTGCACATAATATTCTGATGTTCATAGAAACGACAATGAAATATAACAACCATCCAATGTATTTCCCTGGAAAGATGGACATTTACATTGTCCTAAATTTGACGTTCCTTCCATGAGACTGGAATACAAGTTACTTTCTGATTGATGGTGTGATCATCTTAACATGAATATATTACAGTAACTAACATGTAAGTACTAACATTTTAAGAAGTATTTAGTAATAAGATTATAAGTTAGATACTATATAAATATTTTCTCAGATTCAAATTTTGGCCATATATAATGTTAAAGATTAATTCATTTCAAATCCAGAAAGAGAAAGAGAGAGAGAGAAAGAGAGAGAGATATTCCATCTCCTGGTTTATTGTCCAAATGGTGGAAAAGTCTGTGCCTGGATCACTCCTAAATCAGGATTCTGGAGCTTCTTTCAATTCTCCTATAGCGGGTGTAGAAGCCAAAAACACCTGGACCACATTCCACTGCTTTGTCCATGTGTGTGAGGTGCAGCAGAAGTGGAGCAACCAGGTCTCACATGGGATGTGGGAAATGCAGGTGACGGCTTAACCCACTATGCCATAACGCTGATCAAAGCCATACATATTGTTTTAAACGATTAATGTGAATGCATTATATAAACTAAATGTTTTCTGCAATAGTTAATCCAGATTGCAAAATAAATCAGAATAAAACAAACCCAAAAAATCCACTGATTGTCACACAGCTGACAGAGTCAAATATGTATCCCATTATTCTTGTCATAAATTCTGGGAAACAAATTCTTGCTCTGAATGTGAGTCATTTATGTAATCATAGCTGTGTCTAATCTGATTAGTTTAATGGAGTGTCTGAAATTGTGTGTATAGAGACGCTATTGAGATAATCTCTATGTGCTTAAACTGCAAATATATCACTTTCATCTCAGCATTTTCCAAGTGAACTGAATTATCATCAATCTCTTAAAAATAGCACAAAGAGATGGGCAAAAATAAGGTGACTGTGCAATGGATTCCACAGTTTAATCTGGATAAGACATTAGAAAATACTTTTAAATTTATCCCTCTATAAAAGAGCTTATAAAAGAGTCTATGTTTATTAAGGGAGACATGCACATCAAGTCAGGTAGATGATTGATAAACTAACATCTAAGCTATATTTTCTTCTTTTGAAAGCTAGTTTGTGTTTTTTCAAATGTGCATGATCACAAAAATTACTAATGCCTTTATTAAACTCCATGATCCCAGATTCTTTCTGTGGAGGCAGCAGCTGATTCCGAAGGTCTGAGCACATGGTTGCTGTCATCTGAGAGGTTTGGGGAGAATTTGAAATTACTGTTCAATAGATGAGAAAGCTACCACAGTTTAGATTGGGATCCAAAGTATCTGCAAATCCCTTGCACCTGTTCAAAAGTGCTTTCTTTGTACATTGAATTAATTTTAAAAAATATTTATTTTATTTTTTATTAGAAAATCAGATACACAGTGGAGAAGAGAAATAGAGGAATATCTTCTATCTGATGATTCACTCCCCGAGCGCCACAATGGCCAGAGCTGTACCAGTCTGAAGCCGGGAGCCCAGAGCATCTATTGGGTCTGCCACCAAGTGCAGGGTGCCAAGGCTTTGGGCCATCCTTGATTGCTTTCCTGGGCCACAAGCAGGGAGCTGGATGGAAAACGGAGCCACCGGGATTAGAACTGGCACCTATATGGATCCCGGCGGGTGCAAGGCAAGGACTTCAGCGGCTAGGCTACCGCGCTGGGCCCTGTATATTGATTTAATTTTATAAGGGATTTAGAAAACATGAGCTGATTTGGTATTACATTTATAAGCAAATTCAAGTCTGCAGACTATTCAAATTTAAAAGTGAGATGTTGATTGCAAAGAATAATGCATGATGGGGGAGGGCTTACAAGGTATTTTGAAGCAAAATGTCATCCGTAGCTCATCACAGCATACAGACATCAAGGAAATGCTCAGATGGTGTAAACTCTGAATCTTGAGATCACTGCGCCAGTTGTTGGAAGCAGCAGATCATCACCGCTGTCACACTGATAATCCAGCATAAGAAACAGACTGCCACTAGATGGTGAAGAAAAGTGGCACACTTGGGTAGGCAGAGCCCCAGCTGCCTGGAATTCTAGAGTGTTTCATTCACTTCTGTTGTTACGTGTTGTGTCGGTTATGTTCCTTCAAAAGCCTGACTTGATGTACGGTAATCGCGGAGTTGTTTTGAAGCTATATGTTATTTGGAAATAAGTGTAAGTTTCCGTTGATAAAAATGATTGATGTTCCCTGTCATATTTTCCATTGACCTTGCTGTTAAAATGATTTTTAAACACCTGTAGTATGTTTTGATTTTTTGCTGTTTTATTTTAAAACCAGTTTAAGTGAAGTACATCTAGAGCATTTCTGTGTAGTTTAATTTAGGAAAAATGTCTACTTAATTCCTGAAAACAAAATGATTTTGAAAGAATGCCAACAGCATGGGGTTCTCATATACAGAAGAGAGGAATATCAGGTAAACTCCTTATAGCAATTTAAATTAGCATAGTTGGAAACGAAGAGGACTCACTAATAGAGCATGATTCTTGAGCAATAAATTTTTATTGAAAAATGCTGAAAGCATATTAAGTCTAAAGTGTGTATACACATTTTATGCTTCAAAATTTGTCAGAAATAAAATTTACAGGCTGTTCAATATTATTTCTTCAATTTGAAGGAAATCCTGTTACAAGTCGTAAGTTACATTCAGGTATTATACATAGAAATATGTAAACATTTGGGGAGCAGAAAGGAATAGTATTTATTTCTTATTAGCTATAGTTGTTTTCATTTAAAATGATTAAAAAACAATTAAGAGAGCCTGAGGTTGCAAGAAGAACTTAAAAGTGGTAAATATTAAAAACTTTGCAGCATAAAGAAATGCGAACAATATATTCCATATATCTTGAATTTTACAAAAAAGCAAAAGAAATCAAAAGAATTACCCATTTGCAAGAAAAAAAGAAGCTAAAATAATATTAGGAAATCCAGTTCATTTTGCTTCAGTCAAGTGCGAGTCAAAATCATGGAGAGGGAGGAGATGCAAAAATTATGAGATGACCACAATATCAGTGAGATACGCTAAGGTGAAAAAACTGCTTATTGGCATGTGTATTTTATCTTCATCATCAACAGTGGTTTTTTTTTGTTTGTTTGCTTGTTTTCAATATTTACTATTTTTTTAAACAGGCCAGAAGACCACATGAACAATAGTTGCCCTTCTCCAGAGCAGGTACCCATATTTTTGCTACAATTTGTAAAGCCTAAATGATCACGTGCTGCCTAATATATTGAATACAATAATTTGAATAAATAAGTATTTTCGAGTTATCAATTATAGAACTTCAAGTCTATTGTAACTATTACAATTCTTACCAAGGAATTAAAATAAAAGTCCAGTAAATACATGTTAAGTTATATTTTGTCCTCTCTGCATTTATTGATAAGACTGTATGGTTTCAATTAGTACATATGAGAAACTTATGCTTCTCCTGATACTTTGTCATTTAAATGATGTCACTTTTTCACAAAATTTAGTATGAAAACAGTTAGGAATATAGCGCAATCAGAAATGAATTCAAATGTAGCAACACCTCGTAAGGTAAAATGAACAATCAAAATAGTCAATAGCCAAGTACACCTAAAACAAGCACATTGCTACATGTCAAAGTGGGATGCATGGAGAACAGTTAATGGGCATTTATATGACGCAGGCCCTGTACCTGGAGCTCAGAGATAATACACACAGCATTTATAACGATTATTAAAATGTGTGAAAAATGAACATCAGCGTTGCAATGGCCAGTGATTAATCTTATTTGTTCAATTCTTATCTGTAAGACTTTCATTGAATAAAATTGATTTCACAAAACAAAGTAAATCTCTGTAGATTGTATATGTGTTATCTATTGCCAGAAGAAAAAAATATGTGTCTGGAACATTTGCTGTGGAAATTGACCAAAGCCCTGTAAGCTGAAGACATATTGTTAACAACTCAAACACATAGACACATTCTTCTCAACATATTCCAGATTATTATATCTAATATAGCATCTTCTGTTGTCAGAAAACCTGTTACATTAATTAAAGTTAGTAATTCAAAAGATTATTTAGAATAATCATAAGTAACCTATCAGACCACACTGATGTAGATAGCTAATTCAATGGGGTTTCACAAAGTTAGAATAAGGTTCAAAAAGAAGATACCAAATTCACGTATGAAGGTGTGTGATTGTCAGAATGGGAAGCCTAAGGCTGATGAAGTGGAAGGTCAGATCAACAGAAGGGACTTCAGTTATTCTGTGTGCTCACTGTGTTTTAGCCTCTTCTGTGTTTATAAACAATCACTATTTCACTCAATAAGTAGTTTTGAATACATGTTGGAGTCTGCATGTGTGAATGTGTGTGTCTGAGAGAGAGAGAGAGAGAGAGAGAGAGAGAGAGGAATACTTAGTGCCATCTCCACACAGGATTAGTCAACAAAAGAATATAAATTTTTCATACCTTCTATTTTTCCCTTCTCTTAATTCCTTAATTTGTTCCCATATGTTAATTTTAAGTTCGCATCAGTGTTCATTTTCTTCTCATTCCTGAACCTGCCTTAAGGCACGTGTGTAATCTCTGAATGGACTCCCAAAGAGTAGCACTTCACAGTTCTTTATGACACTGGGTTGCATCTTCAGAACACCCAAGGGCTAAATTTCCAAGGATATGGTTGGAATAAAAACCACTATCCATTGCTTCTGAAATTGGCTATTTCAAGGGACAGGAAGAACTGAGTCTTCTGAGGTACACAGCATGACATATCCAATATCTGCTGTGTGGGATTAACTTTGGCAAACTGTTGTCCAAGACTCATTTATTGATCTGATATGTAGAGATACAGAAAGAGAGGGAAAGGGGGGAGGGAGAGAAAGGGAGGGAATAAGTTGACAGAGAAAGGAAGAAAAGGAGAGAAGAGAGAGAGTGAATTTCCCATCAGCTGGTTCACTTTCCAGATGTTTGCAACAGCCTGTGTTGTGCCAAGCTGAAGTCAGGAGCCACAGCCTATCTAGACTTCCAACATGGGTGGCAGGGCCCAGCACTCGCACATCTTCTACTGCTGTTCAAACATTTGTAGGGAGCCAGAAGTGGAGCTTCCAGGACAAGCAAGCGAGCATATGAGATTCCCAGCATTGCAGTTGGCTACTCAGACTGCTTTACTCAAAACTGGTCCCGGTCATATTTCTGTTCTAAAAAGTGCATGAATTCTTAACATTTAAGTAGATTTATTTGCCTTCCCATTATGTACTGTTTTTATTTTTTGTATCTCATTTTACTAAGTTAAAAGTGTGGACACAGTATAGTTACTTACATTTCACGGAACAATTTTAATCAAGAAGAACAATTTGAGGACCAGATGAGGTTTTAAGAATAGCACACAATCATGTTCACAGCTATAAGTGTTGATTAGAATGCAAAGAACCTAAATTGGCATGTGAGTACACCTGGCTATGTCCTTCCCACAGATAAGAATTAATCTATATTTTTGTCATTCACTGGTAAAAAGTGAAGTGGGCAAAAGCAACATCTTAGTTTATCTGTAGAGTGATACTGACGCTTCACCACCCTGAAGATGGCTTTGGACTCCACTGAGAGATGAGCAGAAGACTTCTGTATGGTGAGTTACACAAATCCAGACAGGTGCGTGCGAATTGCCAGCTGTCTCATTTGGTTTATCCTGAAGAAGAGCTCCTTGTTCTCCATGTTTGCTGATGTTTTGGGTCTGTTGATCCAGGTTTTGTTTTTCTTTAGTACCGGTCCGTAAGAAGTGGTCTGAATTGAAGTCACTGACCTTTGCTTCCATGCCGTAACGGATGGCATCAGCCCAGGGAGTTCTGAGCTGGGATTCCACTGTATACCATTTTACTTTTACTGATCTCTTACTACACATTCCCAATCTGTGTCTCTCTTTCTTCCAAAAACATACTGTACAGAGTTACACACAGAGTTACACACAGAGAAAGAGAGAGATACATAGAGAGGGATCTTCCATCTACATGTCTGCTTTTCAAATGGTCACACTGGTTAGGGTCTGGGGTTGGGGCTTAGGGCAGCCCAGAGTCAGGAGTTTCATCTGGGTCTCCTGAATGGATGCAGGAGCCCAAGGGCCAGACTTCCCTCTGTCACTTTATGGGCGCAGCGGCAGGGAGCTGCATCAGAAGTGAGGCAGTGGAGACTCCAACTGGTTGTCTATGAGGACGAAGGCATTGCAGGAGGCAGCATAACCCTTGATAGCTCACAATGCTGGCCCCTGTATACAGTTATGAACCTGCAAAAGATTGGCGGACAATGATTTTTGTAGAGATTGTTGTTTCTTCTGAGTTACTATTGCTTGCATGGATCTAATGTCCTCTTCAGGTTTGTAAAACATTCCCTTTCTCTTTGTCATGAATGAAGCTTGGGAAGTATTTCCACACCCCATAGCTACCTGAGGACAGTGTGTGTCTTACTAACACAGATGTATGTATTTTAGGTAAGTCTTTTACACAGAAGTCTCTGCTGCTTTACAGTACATCGATTGAGCTCATCTGTAACTTTTATCATGGCTCTCCTTTGCCGTCTGGTGGGTCATCATGCTAGTCAGAAGACAGTACATCACTGAGAAGCAAAACAGCACTCACGTTTATTGGTGAGTTTTGGGTATGGAGGGAGAGGGACTGTTGGCAATCGCTGCATGTCTTACTCCTCTCTTGGCTCAGCTTGCTGTCCAGTGGAATCCAGGTCAGGTAACAGGCATGGCTTTGGGTGCTCCTTGCTCACTCCGTGTTTGTTCTTTTATCTCCCATGCAACATCTAGAGCGGACGGTAGGCATAAAACTTAATGCAAGAGACCACAGCCACCAGAGACCACTTAACCAGCTCCCAGAGCTGCGTAAGGTCTGACTCTTCTATTGAATCTTCACCTCTTTTAAGTTCTGAATTATATCCAAGACTTTATATGCATAGCAGGCTGCTCAGCTCTCCCTCACATGTTTGCTTTTCTCTCCACTTTATTAAAAAGGGAGTATGCCATGATGAAGTTTTGCTTGTAAAGCTAGAGGCTTAAATAAAATGATAGTGAATGCAAATTCTGCCAAGATCTCATTTTCCTATGCTGTGTTGAGGAATATTGCCCAATGGCTGCATGAATTGGTTTATTCTCTCCTGGGGACAGATTTCCCTGTGCAAACCAGGACCACACCTTGGCGGGGAGGGGGTGGTGAAACTTGTGTGGCATCACCTTCTCATGGACGGAGATATTGCTACCCCTCTGTTGAAGGCAGCTCTCATCACAGCTTACTGTTGCAAAAAGGACAAAACGTGGGTGTGGTCATTTCTTACCAAATCTGATCTTGTTTCACCCCAGCCTGGGTCAGTTCAGTGTTGTTACTGCGTGAATGGACTCACTGTTGGTCCACTGGTGGAAGACCAAGGGATTGTCACAGGGATCGCAGGAGACCATGCCTGCTGTTGTGGTAATTGGGAAAGCCACCTCCCTTACTTTAGCAGTATTTTTCTGTGGCATCTCTGACCTTGCAGTCATTTAAGGCACAATTATAAGATTCTTCCAGCCTAACAATCATATTCCAGGGTAAATATCATTTGAAAACTTTTCTTTATACTACAGACTCTAGCTTCATTTGACGTCCTTTATAGTTCTTTCACATTTCATACTAATTTACTTGTAATAGGGGTGATTTGGCCCTTTCCTAACATCTTATATTTTAAGATTGTTTTCTTGTTTTCGAAAGATGATTGGGGAGTGTTAATAATGCACGAGTCTGTGAGCCTCGTATATGCTTGTGGTTTAAAATAAAGGAATTTGTTTAAGAACTCCGCAAGAATCGCGGTCCCTCCCGTCTGCCATCCGTCTCTTCCTTCCGGCTTTCTCTGCTTCTTTCTGTCAGTAATTTTCCTTTCTCATTCATAAGGATGAAGTTTCAGTGTTGCAATTTTTTTGTTAAAAACATCTTTTGTTTTACATTTTCAGCTCAAATGTTCCTGTTTAAACTCTCAAGGGTGGAAAGAATCCTGGATTTCATAGATTCTTCTTTGGATTCAGACAGATTTTGCAACCCCTAAAGCATTGTATGAACTACCTCAGGTTTAGGAAAGTAGGCTAAGTTATAGTCATCTCTCTTAAGTAAACCTATGTGTGTATCATTTTCTCCCAAAAGGAGTAAGACCACATGTAAAATCCATGTAGAGTATTGCAATATAGGATAAATGGAAAATAAGCATAATGATAATGATAAATGTTATTACAATCTACAGATAACGTCTGATATTTACGGCTTTTCTATCATTTTCCTGAATTAATGTGGAAGTTGCTGGTCACCATGGTGTGTGGATTGTGTTGTGAGTGACGTATTTCACAGTTTAAAATGAGCTATTTATGATTCTGACTCCTCTTAGCTATCTTTGATTCACAGAAGGCAGGCTTTTATCAGCCAATAGACACTAGGGTTACTTTATACTTGGCTCTTTTTTTTAAGCAAAATGTTTTCAAAAGCAATGGTTATGATGCATGTTAAAATAACTTTCTTCCTGAAATAAATATAATTTAGGGTTTTACTTCTACAGTGCATATTGGTAATTTGATAAAACAGGAAATGACCTGACAGAGGAAAATGGATTTGTTTTAGGATATTCAGAATTGCCTCTTAGAGCGAATGCTAGGTAAAAATTCATAAATAAATGTTAAAGACTATTCTGATTCATTTTTGTAAGAAGCAACAGCACAGAATCATATGGCACTTGCGGATGAAGGTTGAATTAATTTTTATGTTTTATTACTCATGCCATTAACTAGGTGGAAATTAAATGTTCCTCCGCTGTTCTTGCACATTCTTTGTAGATGAGTCCACAGAAGGATGATGCTGGCTGAGGGAGAACCACATGCTTTATTTTCTCCCCTCTCTTAGCTTTCTTCCACAAGACTTGATACTGCAAACAGAGATAGTGAGCAATTTTTTATACATTTAACCTGTGAGAATGATTTTCTCCTGTAATGTCAGCAGTTCTCATTAATTGCCTTTTGAAAAGGCATTGACTCAGAAACCAATTATTTTCCTGGAAAAAATTAAAAAAAAAAAGGCAGCCACAAAGTAATGTTTCATTTCTTGAGAACTACTATTCATGCCATGTTCATTATCAAATAACTAGTATTTTTAGAAACATTGTGTTGCTATGTAAAATTCTCTCATACTTCAGAGTTTTTATTATCTTTTGTCAATAGATGTGCTCCTGTTGAATTATTTTTTGTACACTTTTATTTGCTAGAAACTTGGTTTATGTTTATGGATTTCCTTAGACCAGTATTGTTCAAGAGACAAACACCCTTGGAATTTATCTTGCACTAAATAAATTAGTTTTTCACAATCAAAATAAACATTGCCTGACCATTGCTACTTCATTCTTATCTTGTTTCTCTGAAAAAATTATGGTTGTTTTGTTTTCTAGAAAAGAATAATTTGAAAATATGATGAAAAGGTTGTAAGAAAGTGTCTTTTTTTTAATACTCTTACAGAGTTCAAAATGATATTGGCTAATCGTGATGGGTTGATAGAAATACATGGGGATATTTTCACCCAAAATTTGTATTTTCTAATTCTTTTGAAAAAAGTATCATGCTGATCTCAGATAGGTCACTTCTCAGCATTCAATTCCAAGTTAATGACATTCCAGGTTAGTTGACGTAATAGCATTTGTTTTATTTTTATCTTTGCTTATTTTACTCTTTATTTTTAATTATCCTTTTGAGATCATTCTTCCTTTCCTCCCTCAAATCCCAACTAGCATCCGCCAGCAGTGACAACGAAAAGTGTTTGAACAAATACATCATGATCAATGTTTTATCAAAGAGTTGTGAGTGGAAACAGAACCTATTTTTATTAAGAAACGAGTTCAAAGAGGAAAAGTCTGTGGCCCTGAGTGAGCCAGGATTAACAGCAGAGACAGATGGAAATCCTAAATCGGTCCTCTTTCAACTACAGCCCGTTCCTGTTTTTCCATACTTGTAAGAGCAACACTCCTGACAGCGACACATTGCCTGATGAGCTTCCCGTCAGCTGCCAGGCTTCTTCAGCCTTCTCAAAACCCACCTGTCACATTGTTTTGTCAGCTACTACCTCCTCCATAGAACTTTGTTGTAACCTTTTGGGCACTCTTCACAATATTTTGTGAAGAATAACTCACACAAAATGTTTTCCAGGGACTGGGAAAAGGAGGATGGGGAGAGGATAGGCGGGGATAAAGAAAAAGTCCCTGGTCCAACATGTGCCCAGAGAGATCTGGCCGAAGTTGTGACACAAATATCCTGATGTCAGTGTAAAGCACAGGAATTGTTCAACAGGTGAATAACATCTTTTTAAGGTGAGTAACCATTTTTTACACAGGGGTGACAAGCTGTGGATATGTGTAGAAAGAAATAACGCCTTTGTTAGGAAGTTATTCGTGTTTTCTGGGGACCCTGTTTGTCACCTCTGATGTGGACTTCCTGTGTCCTAGGCAGGGTTTCAGCATGCGTAGACACAGTGCTCAGAAAGAGGACAAGTCCAGTCACTGCATTGCCATTCCTCCTCCTGGATGATTCTGCAACTGAGGGAAAGAACAAAAACCACAAAGAGAGAAGTTTCAAAATGAGAGAAGAGAGGTGCAAGTATAAAAGGAACATATTACGGGCCCAGCACAATAACTTAGTAGTTGAAGTCCTCGCCTTGAATGTGCAGGGATCCCATATGGGCACTGGTTCTAATCCCGGGAGCCATGCTTCCCATCCAGATCTCGCTTGTGGCCTGGAAAAGCAGTTGAGGATGGCCCAGAGCCTTGGGACCCCGCACCAACATGGGAGACCTGGAGGAAGTTCCTGGCTCCTGGCTTCGGATTAGCGCAGCACCGGCCGTTGTGGCCACTTGGAGAGTGAATCATCAGACGGAAGATCTTCCTCTCTGTTTCTCCTCCTCTCTGTATATCTGCCTTTCCAATAAAAGTAAATGAATCTTTTTAAAAAAAGGAGCACATAACACAAATTATAATTGGTCACTGGTTTCTGTCTTGTAAATCCTTTTCCTATTTGCAATGGGTGATATTCCCAACTGTTGGTAAATGTTCTTTATTGATCTTCACATAATACTGATTGGAAGAGGAGAAAAGACTTGTCCAATAGAATACTTGTCCAATAGAATACTCCTAAGCAATCAGTTGTATTATATCGGCAAAATTATTTTTGCTCTGTATAAACATATTAAGGGATTCTGTAACATTATTTTTGATTCATTTGGTTATTTATGAATATGTTAAGTACAGCAATAGACATTAACTACCTAGATCTACTGATAGTTGTTTCTCAAATATGAATATCAAATATGCATAACCAGAATGACAAAGGTATAGTACATATATAATGTATGCATGCATAATATGAATACATTAAACTATTAGAGTCGTAAAACCATTTGTAGAAAATTGAAAGTATAGGTAAAATTATTAGAGTGTGAATTTTTTTGAAAGTCATGCAAGGAGTCAGCACATTTGTGTGAGTCCTCACTTTGCATGAGCCAGGATCCCAGATGGGCACCAACTCATGTCCTGACTGCTGCATTTCCCATTCCGCTCCAAGCTGATGACATGAGACGGCAATAGAGGATGGACCAAACCTTGGGATCCTACATTCATGTTGGAGATCTGGAAGAAGCTTCTGACTCCTAGCTTCTGATTGGCTCAGCTCTTGCCATTGCAGCCAACTGGGGAATAAACCATTGATGGAAGATCTTTATCTCTGTCTCCCCTTGTCTCTGTAAATCTACCTTTCCAATAAAATTATATAGCCCCTTTTTTTAAATTCATGCACTATTTTCTTGATAAAACATTTTCTGTTCATATGTCATTTTATATATATATGTATTATGTGTATGAATCAATCAATCTGTGTGTATATCTATATATATAGGTTTCCAGCTAAAAAAATACTCCCTACTCAATACCCTGACAAGAAGATGGAGTTTATATTAATAGAACATAATATTAGTTATTTATACTGTGTTTAATGCACATACGTCATCTTTAGTGCTATGTAAAATATGTATTTTTTTAAGATTTATTTATTTTTATCACAAAGTCAGATATACAGATAGGAGGAGAGACAGAGAGGAAGATCTTCCATCCGATGATTCACTCCTCAACTGAGCCGCAACGGCCGGTGCTGTGCTGATCCGAAACCAGGAACCAAGAACCTCTTCCAGGTCTTCCGCACGGGTGCAGGGTCCCAAAGCCTTGGGCCATCCTCGACTGCTTTCCCAGGTCACAAGCAGAGAGCTGGATGGGAAGTGGAGCCGTCGGGATTAGAACCGGCGCCCATATGGGATCCCGGCGCTTCCAAGGCAAGGACTTTAGCCTCTAGACCACAACACACGGCCCAAAATATGTATTTTTCACTTTAGGTTGTAAAGAATTATGAACTTAGGGAATATGTTATATTTTTTAAGATGTGACTAAATATAATTTTTTAAATTATGATTATATTTTGGACATTCTTTACATAGTTAATTACGGTAAAAAGGTTCAAGGGCTACAGGGAAGTGGGTAAGACTATTATTTTCATACTGTTTTCTTCATGTATCTGAGGTAAAGGGGGTTACTGAGGGAGAGGCCCCACCCAGTTTCCCACCCACCCCAAGTCCCGGATGTGGGGCATGCTCTGAGATACATGCTTAAGTGATTTGATAGTTCACCAGTCATGAATTGCTGCCAGTCTCGCAGCCAAGCAGAATAAGGTCGTTGAGGAATCTACTGGTTGACACAGTCCATCATAGAGACTACGTTTATATAGCATATAGCTGAGGTGGTTGATTGACTTGTTCTTTCTTCTTTCTTTTCTTGGCTAGGGTTGTGAGTCCGCCATTTCAATTGGGGAGATCCCCAAAGAAACTTTGGGTTATTCCCAGACCAGATTCTTGTTTGTTCTAGCAAGCACAGGGCCCGGCACAGTCCATCGCACAATCAGCTGGTGGTTGCAATTGCTGGGTTGGCTCTGTTTTCAGTCCTGACTTGCACTGGAACCAATGTTGAAGTCCAGCCTGGTTCTGCCCAACACATGCTCGGCTCTCACATAGACCAGTGGGAGCTGCAGTCTAGTCAGAGCGACCCACAATAACCCCCAGCAGGCCCGCCCCCACCCTGGTTTGCCAGTATGTGTAGCAGACTAATCCAGTCTGTCCCACATCCCACTTGGCTCTCACACATGTCAATGGGTATTGAAGCTTAGATCCATCTAACCAGCTCAACTATCCAACCCTCACAGATGTTGTTGAGTGCCTCTCTGTCTAGCCACCCCAGCCCCCATCCTAGTTTTCATGCCCTCCCGCAGGAGTAGTAACCTAAGAGGGAGGAGCCCACTATTTCCCTCCAAGGTCTCTCTCAATCCCGGTTTATGCACTCTTCGGGTGGTTCTGTGGTTTGACTTGACAGAGTTAGCCCCCAGTGCCAGCTTCTGGCATCTGATGCTGCAGCTAAGCCCGAACAACCCTCACCCACTCTAATTTATGCTTGCATCAGCAGGAATAATCTGCCCAGCCTGGCTTTTCCTTAATCTAGTCCACATGAGACGGCACAGGTGTTGTAGCCCTGCTTAGTCTGGTCTGTCCCCATCCCAGCCCACTCTCTCCAGTGGGAGTAGCTGTCCTGTGAGGGGACCAGCCCGTTAATCCCACTGTCGGCTCTGCCCTCTCCGTTCCTGGTTCTCACGCATGCTGGTTGGGTGCCGCAGTCAAATCCAGTACAGGCAATCCCACCCTAGCATTCCATATTGTGTACTGGTTTTTGTTGACACCAAACCTGGCTCGACCCACACTCTGTTCTGGTGTTCGGATTTGCCAGTGGATGACATGAACTGATCAAGCCTGGTCTGCCCCCAACCCATGCCAAGTGTATGCCTATGGGACACTTTCCATGGCCTATTCTGGGCTGTTTCCTATCATGCTTCTTGCGCTTACCTGCCGGGTCTGTGTCCTGCCAGAGGAGTTGCCCAGGCTCCTCCATCAGAACCCCTCCCAGTGCCAGATTTTGCGCAAACCAGGGAGTCCATGAGCCAGCCCTACTCAGTTCACCTCCTGTCCTAGCAGGAACAGTGGCTTTTCTTGGCTGACTTTCAACCCATTTTGGTTCATGCTGTTGGATGTTTCAGCCCAGCCATGGCTCTTCCATACCCACATACGGCTCCCAAATGGCTCAGTAGGGGTTGAGACCTAGCCTAGTCCATCCCACATCTAGCCTGGTCCTCCACGACACCAGACGGTGTTGGGGTCTGGCCTGGCCTGGCCTGGTGCATCCAATCCCAGTCCACACTAGTGCCAAGGGGAGCTACGACTGTTGCCCTAAAGTTTCATGCCTCTGTTCCTGGATAGCACCAGGAATCCTGTCTTACCTACACTAAAGCTGGCCCTATTCATGGCTGTCCCCAAGCAGCTATTACATATCATAAAAACCTCAGAGCTCGCCACCGGGTGGCCAGCAGGCAGAGCCTGGCACCACTTGATGCACTGGCCGCCCAAAGCGAAGGACCCGCCAACCTCCTCATGGCTGTGGCTTTGGCCTGGGTCCCAGGCTGAACTGCACCTCCAAGGGGTGCCTCCTGCAGCCACCACCCTGCAGATGTTTCAGGCCAGCCCCGGCCCTAAGAATGGAATTCACTCGATTTGCCCTGCCCCTAACTTATGGTGGCAGGGCGGAGCTTGGACCTTAGTCCAGCTCCAGAGTTTCCCTCATGGCTGCTCACTAAATGCATTTTTTAAAAAAGATTTGTTATTATTGGAAAGCCGGATATACAGAGAGGAAGAGAGACAGAGAGGAAAATCTTCCATCCAATGTTTCACTCCCCAAGTGAACCACAACAGGCCGATGCTGCGCCAATCCGATGCCGGGAGCCAGGAACCTCTTCCAGGTCTCCCACGCGGGTGCAGGATCCCAAAGCTTTAGGCCATCCTCGACTACTTTCCCAGGCCACAAGCAGGGAGCTGGATGGGAAGTGGAGCTGCTGGGATTAGAACCGGCGCCCATATGGGATCCCGGTGCATTCAAGGCGAGCAGTTTAGCCACTAGGCCACGCCGCCGGGCCCTAAATAAAATTTTCTTAGAGACAGTTTCCTCTAGCAAAAATTTTCACCTCTCTATAATTTTCTTTTATCCTTTATTTTTTTAGAACAAATTCTTCCAACGATCCTTGATTTTATTTATTTATATTCATTTGAAAGGCAAGAAGACATGGAGTGAGAGAGATAGGGAAGAAATAGAAACAGAGAACTCTTCCAATGGCAAGTTCAATCTTCAAATACCAGCAATAATTGGGGCTTGAACAGACCCAATCCCAGAGCCCAGGATCTCATGTCAGACTGCCCTTGGAGCCCAGAACTTGGACTGGAAATCCCGTATGGGGCCTGGAGACCCAACTACCTGAACCACTTGCTGCCTCCCTCCCAAGGTGCATATAATTTGTAAGCTGAAATTAACAATGATGGTGGACTTGAACCTGGCACTCCACTATATAATCCAACCAAGCACAGTCTTATTTTTGATTGATGTGCAAGTTGCTTCAGCCTGCCCATTTTATAAAACTGCTACCTTAAGACAAAAATGAAATTTTTTCATTGTAATTCAACAAAAAAATATTTAGTATGAGGACTTGAAGTTATTATGAATGATAAGAAAATATTAAAAATACAGCAAGTGAGTGGCAAAAATTCTAATTCTGGCCAAGTAGTAGGTCAGGATAATTGTTACCTGCAGCTTACCATGATATACAGAAAAACAACATCTAAAATTTTACCACAATGATAATCTGTGTTTCCTAATATCACATAGAATATACAATAGATTATATGAAGGAGTAGGTTATCAATAAATAAAATGATCATAGATTATTTGCTTTTGATAGCTGCTAAATAACACACAGCAAAATCTACTCAGGCTTAGAAATTCTAACTATAGCTGATGCCATTATTATTACTATAAATGAGAATAAAACATAATCTCACTTCCTGTCTCAATTTTCATTGGTATTATGATTTGTATGTGCAAGCAGATTTTATAATAGGTGTCATAAATCCTGAACTAATGCTTCAATGTCTCAAAAATCATATCGCTTTTCTTAAAATTTAGATTGACAATGGCTGAACTAGAATCATTTTAAACTGTGAAAGCAATAGTGCAATCTTTCAAAATAGCAAAAATTCTCGTAACTGATCCAATCCCCAGACTTCTGTACAGTAAAAAGAGAGCTGCATAGGACTGGGCCCTGCGTTGCATTTTTTTTTAAGGAGATATTGGAGGTGGTGCTGATGCTACAATACTGTCTCATCACAGTTTATTTTAATAATAAAACAATTTTCATGAAAAAAAAAGTTGAAAGGAGAATCAGCTGATGAACCAAATAAAATTGTATGATAGCAGTCACAACTTTAACATTTATTCACTAATATGAAGTGCGAACGTACTTAATCCAAACATTGCAAATGCAAAATATGAAGTCTGAAAATTTGATCTTCATGTTGGTACTCAAAAATGTCAAGTTTCAGAACATTTTTGATCTTTACATTTTAAGGATTTATTTATTAACTTTGAAAAATTTATACAGAGAGATATCTCCCATCCTGTTTCATTTCCCCAATAGCTGCAGTAGCCAGAGCTGAGCCAGCCAAAATCAGGAGCCAGGAGCTTCTTGGAAGTCTCCCATGTGGTGCATGAGCGCCAGTATTAAAGCCGTTTTTCTCTATTTCCCAGGACATCATCAGCTGGTGGCTTGACTGAAACTGGAGCAGCTGGCACATTAACCAGTACTTTAAAGAGACAATGACAATGTACATTACATTTTTAATCCTCTCTGCCACACTAATTGCAACATTTTGGATTTTAGATTTTCAGATTAGTGCAGTTCAACTGGTGAAAGATATGTGATTATCCCCCAATAATAATAGCCTAAAATTTGATACAGTTCTGGAGCTAAACATTTCAGCTAAGGAATACTCAGCCTTATAACATTTTAGCACTAAAGTTTATTGAGAGTGAAATATTTGGAGGTAATCGCTTCCTGCGTACGATGTCTTAAGTTGCTGCGGCTATGTTTGTGTGGTTTTCTTTCTGCTGATTTTGGAATGGTTGTGCTCCTTTTCTCCCTACTTTCTTAGAGATGTATCTTTTATTATTAATTTGAGATTTTCCTACTTCTTTTCACACTTCATGTTAATACAAAGAGGAGAGATTTCTTGCAGCTCACAGACCTATTTCTCAGCATATTTCTCACTTGCTTTTCTCCTCCCTTTCCTCTTTTTCTTTTCTTCTTCCCTTCCTTATCTCTTCTCACCCCTCTCCTTCTAAAATTCCTATTCGTATGCTTTGCTTATTTTTCAACTAGATTATTTCTTGTTGAGTTTCTTGAGTTCTTTATATATTATGGAGATCATTCCATTATCAGATCCATGGTTTTCTCCCATGTGTAGTTTACCTCTTCAATATGCGTTTTGTTGTCTTGGCTGTGAAAAAGCTGTGTAGCTTGATGCAATTTCATTGGTCTATTTTTGTTTTCACTGCTTATGTTTTTGAGGTCCCATCCAAACAATCTTTACCAATAACAAAGTCTTGTAACATTTCCTTTCTATCTTCCTCTCGTAATGGGATGAGGTTGAGTGTAACGTTTAGATACTTCATGCATTCTCAGTTAAATCTTGCTTAGGACTATCACATAGTGGAGATCCACTTTTCACACCATCATTTGTTGGAGACACTCTTTCTTCTCCAGGAGGGTGATTTTAGCTCGTTTGCTATACATGAATTGTTTGTAGATGTGTGAGTTAATTTATACAGTTTTATTCTCTTCTGCCTAATTTTGTCCTGGAAGCAGGCTATTTTAACATTCTTGCAGCATGTCTTCAGATCTGATCATGAGATGCTTCTAATATTGTTTTTATTGTTTAAGCTTGTGCTGGCTACTTAGGTTATCTTGTGTTTTCATATGAATTTTAGTTTTTTTTTTCCTAGACCTGAGAAAATGTGTTTGATTATTTGATTGGAATCACATAAAATGTAACTTGTTTTGGATAGTATGAAATCTTTATTGCTATTTATCTTTCTAAGTCTCAAGTGTGGAAGAATTTTTATTTTTATTTGTTTGCCTTTTCCTTTTATTTCTTTCAAGATCAAATGCTGTTTTTTCCTAATTAAATTGTAGAGATCTACCTAGCAGTGATTTAATTCATTGCAGTCTCATCCTTATGATCAAATCACAATCTTATTTGTGGGGGACAACAAAAACATCATATCGGGTACTTATAAACTTTTTAGTTTTTTTCATCGCAAATCTAGATGTATAAAAATAAGAGACAGAGAGAATGATCTTTCATATGCTGGTTCACTCTCCAAATGGCTGTAAGGGCTGAAGCTGAGCTGATCCAAAGCCAGGAGTCAGGAGCCTCATCCAGGTGTCCCACATGGGTTAAGGGTCCCAAGGTTTTGGGTCATATTCTACTGCTTTCCTAGACCACAATCAGGGAGCTTTATGGTAAGTAGAGCAGCAAGGACCTGAACCGGTACACATATGAGATGCTGTGTTTTTACAGATGGAGAAACAGCCAGCTGCCAGTTGAGCCATTGCCCTGGCCCCAGTACACACATATAAAATGTTTCCGACATTTTTTAATACACCAATAGCTGAATACATGAATGCATAATATGTGGAAGGCTAACCATGCATGCTCTATTTTTAGGTAACAATTTTATTTCAAATAAACATTCATATGTATTTTTTATTTTCTTCCCTGAGAATTGCTGTCAGCTGAATACCCAATAGGATCAATTAAAGTGATGTTCTGGCCCAATTCCGTAGGACTGATGCTTGGAAGCACCCCCGTTGGAGTTTAAATCTCTAGGTAGGCAAGTGCAAGATCAAGATGGAGCAGATATCTTGGATGGAGTTTAATGTCAGAAAGAAAGGCAGATGTCTGGAAGGAAATCACTAGGTAATTCCATCTTGCAATACGGTCAAAATATTTGCCCCATTCAGGCCTTCAGTTGATTTGGTATAGCCTACATTAAGACAATATCATCACTGTTAAGCTCCAAATGATGTGTAACCAAATGTCTTTGCAGCTCATGTTAGTCGAATCGGCACACAAGATGAGCCCTTTTAATGTACCTTGTAATAAATTGGCAGTGCTGGAAGTCTCAGGTTTTTGCTTCTGTCCATGTTTTTGTTTGGTTTTTGCTTATTTTTCCTTCTGTCTCTTACACTGTTTATCACCCATTCCTTCTGCAGAGTAGGTTTTGAGTGAGGCTTTTATTGTCTCTGTGTGGTGGTGTTTTCAGGCACTGGTACCTTCACTTCCAAATCTAAAATAGAGGAAACAAAAAGAAAACTGTTGAATTTATGTGACTCGAGTTTATGATCTGCCTGTTTCAATCTTTTCTCACACATTATTTTATTCAGAATGTCGAGGTTCTTCTGTGTGCTTGACTACAGGAATAAGGAAAAAAGAGTATGTCTCCATTTTGCTGAAGGGCAATATTCAAGAAACACGCTTTCAGTTCTTTAATCTGAGATCCTATCGCTGGATCACAAGGTCAGGAAGCAGCTTGGCATTTAGCAGAAACAACATTCTGAGATCTGTTTTATCTTGAATTTGGGCTGTTTTGATTACATTGATGGGAGTTGCCATGCCAAACACTGCACACACAGTCTTAAAAAAATGAGAATTTTAAATACATGAAGTTGGTCTCTAGTACCATTGGCTGTAGTTTTTTTTCTCATCTTTGTTCCTGAGAGATACACAGAAACACATTTGAAGTCAATTGCAGAAGGTTGTTCTGCTTACATGTAAAAGCCATTCAAGAAATAGACCTTAAGGGAATTGAAGTGATCCAGGCTAGGCTGCTTAAAGCCTTGGGGCGGATGTGCTTCTATGCTTTCATTTAAAAACCTTGAAGTAAAGGAAAATGTTTCAAGCATCATTTTTCTACGTAAGTTTATGCCTTTTGGAATGTTCAGTATTTGTACAATGTACTGTATTCCTTGTACTATTTCTTGAAATTCTCTCTGCGACAATGCTGAGAATAATAAAAGGCAAAAGGATGTAGATGCCAAATGACCGGTTTAACTGAGCCAAAAGATTTAGAACTCCATTTACAAATATTCAACTTTTATACTCACCTGCAGTTTAAATTAGGATGCACGTTATGCATGGCTTGTCCTTCAACACATTTCAAAAGGTTAACTTTATAATGTTGTCTGCAAAATACAATCTATGCAATGCAATGTGTAAGACTTATAATGTACAATGATAGGAGGATTTTTAAATGAATCGATGTTCTCTTATAAGGTGGCTATTCTATCTTAAGTGATTGTTCATATTTTATTGAACCATAAAATCAAGAAGTCATAAAATGCAAAATTAAAGCTTAACAAATGGGTGGTATCAAAAGATCAACTTACTATTCTGGATCTGTATTAATATTACTGTTTGTTAATGCCTACTGTTAAAGATGAGAAGTATTATGGATATATTTTTGAGACATGCCTAAAATGACATTTGGTAAATAATATTAAAATCCTATTAGTTATTATGTATGTTTCACTCTGAAAGACGTGCTAGATTTGGGGAGGGATAGCTGGTTCATGGTTCTTTCGCTTCGCCATTTTCATGTCCTTCATTGGTGATTATAACTTTGAAAAATCATGTCATTAGTTTTGCCTCACAATCCTTATCTTTTTGAAGATAAGAATCTTAAAATTTTGATAAGCCGTTTTTCCCCAAAATTTCCTGATGTCATGGCACATGGTTAATTTAGTTATAATGTATCAGCATCTGTATTCTGAATTTGGATGCTCAATACATTTCTTGCATTGTCTGAGTTGTAATTTTTAAAAAAATAACATGGAGATTAAAATTTTATATTGACATATTCGTAAGTTATGTTATTTTGATTTTAAGAATCTTCATGAGCTTTCTAGAGTTAAGTACTTGCTCTCTGGTCCCATGAAGAAGATTGTCACTATCTCAGGGGTGCTCAACATGGAGTAGAGGTGTTTGTTTTCCTTGGCTTGTGTTTAATAATTCTAAACTTTAGTTTCTCAACAGAAATATTATGTATTAAAATTATATATAGCTATATAACCATAATATATATATATATATATTCACCACTGCAGGTTATTTCTAAAAAAATGGCAGAAAATAAATGACTTGTTTCAGTTAATTTTTCACGGGTGTTACATGAAAATTTGTTTTGTCAACAATGGCTGACAGTACATAATGTTTGGCTCTCAAAAATTTTAGCTAATCATTTTAATTAGAAACAGAAAGAGTGAGCAAGAGGGAAGGAGGGAAAGCTTCCAACGCTGAGTTACTCCCTGAAATGCTTTTGATACTCAGGACTTGACTCATGACAAAAGCAGAAGCCACCCACTGCATCCAGGTCTTCCAAGGGGATGGCGAGGCCCAAGGGTTTGAGCCATCACTTGCTGGCTCCCGGGATGCGCATCAGCAGGAACCTGGATCTGAAGCACAGGAACCCAGAGTGGGATGTAGTGTCTGACTATTGTGCCCAACACTTGATCTTGGATTAGATTTTCTCATTTTCAATTCAGACAGATTTTAATTTCTCTCATAGTGCAAAGATTCACATACTGACACTCTCTTAAAAAAACAAAATGTTTGTTTTGGCTCACCTTGTTTGGATTAGGAGTCGTTTGCTCTTGTGCAGGTCAGAAGCAGTGAGACGCAGAGCTTCTCTTCACAGAATGTAGCTCGTTTCCTTCTGCCTGTCTGCAGAGGCTTCACTTGCATTGACGCTGCTTACTTATGTTAACAAACATGGAGGACTTAACAATTTATCGATTCATTTTCCTCTCATAGTTAATGAATGCAATGTGTGGTCTGAATTGACCAGCTTTTGTTTATTTATTTGTTTTTCAGGTACATTTTCTCTTGACAGGGCAGGAAACAACACCATGCCTTTCTAAAATATAAACACTCTACCTTTACATCATTTGTTTATGCTTCCTTTGCAAATGGACAGCATCTGCAGACCCCATTACCAGACATCCCATTCCAACTCTAACAACTGGTCCTTTCAAATGAATTGGTTCTTGTTTACTAAACATCTGCTTTGTAGGAACATCTTGGCAAGGCTTTAAAATGGGGAAGAAACTGGGTATATCTCCTTCTGTGCAGCATTTTTGCTTATATAATTTGTTTTCATTTAACATAGTTTTCGTACCTGTACATTTAATTATTATAAGAGTAGTAGATTTGAATATGTCTGATGAATAATGCAATGAAATTGTGATAAATTCTTGCCTTTTGTAACAAAAGCTGAACACTTTTCACACTACATATTAAATAACTGGAGAATAATAGCAATGATATTAGCAATAACCACTCACTTCTTTTGCTATCCAAATACACTGACAAATGGAAAAAAAAAGGTTTTTATAGCAAACAGTGAAAATGTCTACTGTTGGAAGCTGTCAGTATTGCAGTTAAGAAAATGAGTAATAATAACACCCTGTGTTTTTCTCTTAACTTCTGCATCAATTAATAAGTAAAATTAAAATTGCAGTCATAAAATGATCAGTGAATATGGCTTGCACAAGTCTGTATCTTTTCCTGTGGGTGAGTCCTTTACAGTAACATTAGTTTCCTAACATTCCTTCATCTTTCTTGCCATTTACCCTCCTACAGCACACTGGTGTGTTCTACCCAATGCAGAACTTCAGAGAACTTTGTTTTAAAAGGAGGCAAGGCACTTAGTCATTCAGTAGAATGGGAATACATGCAAGCTGACATGTGGTCTGAAATCCAGATAAAAAGCTTAAGGTTTGAACTAGAAGTGAAATATATTTATATACCTCAGTCCTTAAATGAGAAGGGGAAGATGCTTTTAGGTTTTTCCTTTTTTAAAAAAGATTTATTTATTTTTATTGGAAAGGCAGATATAGAGAAAGGAGGAGAGACAGAGAGGAAGATCTTCCGCCTGATGGTTCACTCACCAAGTGAGCCGCAACAGCCGGAGCTGAGCCAATCCGAAGCCAGGAGCCAGGAGCTCTTCCAGGTCTTCCACGCGGGTGAAGGGTCCCAGGGCTTCGGGCTGTCCTCCACTGCTTTCCCAGGCCACAAGCAGGGAGTTGGATGGGAAGCAAGGCAGTTGGGATTAGAACAGGTGCCCATATGGGATCCTGGCACGTTCAAGGTGAGGACTTTCACTACTAAGGTATCGCACCAGACCCTAGATTTTTCTTTCTTGCACATTTCAGCCAACTTCTTTCTCCTCCATGAACACAGAGGAGTAAACAATGACATTGATTCAGGTGTCTGGACATACAACATTTGGCATTGACTTCTGAACCCTAGGGAAACCAATGGGTTGTGGGTATTACTGCACACAGGCATGTAACTAAGAGGGTAGTGGGAAATAATTCCAGCCCATGCACTGCCTGTCCATGTCTTTTCTTTGTTTTGAAGTTAAATCCATCTATAGAAAGGGCTATCTTGTGTCACTATGGCTAAATGTACTGCTCATTCTGCAACTGAAACAAGGAATCCAGGCCTGTGGGGTGACAGGGTTTAAATAAACATTTCTGGGAAACCATGTTGAATGGACAGCTATCATTTTTGAACAGGTAGGACTTTTAGAAACATGTTGATCATATCACATAGGCTACTGCCACTTTCTCATGTTGACCTTGATTGCAAGCAGCATGAAGCCCTTTAAGGCTTTTTTTTCCCCTAAGTTGATGTCTCGGATTGTAAATAATCCCATATGCGGTGGCTATATATTTTAATATGGAAAGCACTTTAAGAACAGAACGATCAGATGGAAAGAAAAAAACGACGGCTTCTTGCCAGAGAAAACACCAACTCCCTTTGAAGCATCTCCGTGCTGCTCATGCAATGTAATTACAATGCCTTGAAAGAAACTCCAACACAAAATAATGGCTATTAGCTACCATCGCTCTGTGCCTAACCACTGCACTTCCACATGACACTAAAAGTGATGTTCATTATGGAAGCCTTCTCTTTCTTTTTTAATTGTTTCCATTTTTCTTGAAGTCATTAATATTCACAATTTCAATCACACTTACTTCATTTCCTTTTTGAGATTCCTAGATGAAAGACTTCATAAAGCTATAAGATATAAAGAATCATTTCCATATTGGCTTAGTTTTTAGAAGCAGAATGCTGAATTCTTGCTTTATGTAGAATAAGCCTAGGTTCTTTTGATATCTAACAGCCGAATAATTACCCTTGAGGACACGTTCTGAGGCTCAAGGCCTTTTGTCTCCTCTGATAATTGCTCAAATGCACATATTTTGCTGCATGTTTTATTTTTTCTTTTTGTTCTCCTGGAATTTTCTGTTTTACTCTGATCACATGTAAAATTATAAATGTAGAAAATATGCTTTAAATTTAGAAATTTATTTCCTAGAGACTGGCCTTTTCCTTTTCCGAAGGCAGTGCTGATAATGCTATTTTGCATTTGTCTTTTCTATTAACTTTGTCCCATGGACCTCTCCAAATTCAATGTATTGTCTCATCTGGACAATCACAGAGACTCATTTCTCTACAAGTTCAGGTAAAAGGTCATCATTAGGGTTAATTTAAAAATTAAAGCATATTTGTGAGAATAAATAACCTCATGTTTGCAGCCATTTTCATTTTGTTCAGCATAGTAGCATTTATGTAAGTGCAAAGTAGTTTATTTTCCTGAAGTTGTAGGTTTTCATAAATGTATACAGTTGGCATGGTCCCTTTTCTTGTTTGGATATGAAACATTTTTACAAACATTGATAATACTTTAGCTATCCCTTTGTTTTCTTTACCTTTTTCCTTAATTTTTTAAAATTAAGTTTTTCTTAATTGAAAGACAGGGAGACATAAAACAGAGAGAGAATGCTCTCACCAGCTGTAATTCACCAAATACCCAAATACCTTACAAGGCTTGGGAAGCTGCACTGGCACCTAGGAATCCAATCCAGGTCTCTCCATGAGTGCTAGGATTCTGAGAATGTGGTGCCTCACCGTTAATTCGCAGAGCTAGAACTGAATAGGAGACAGAGGCACTGTTACGTGGGGGATGTGGGACTCTTCACCAGTATGCTGCCAGTCCAATTGCCTACCCTGTATGTTTCCTTAATTTTATACTATGAATATTTGCATCTTTTCTTAAAGATTTAGTTATTTGAAAGACACAGGGACACACACATAGGGAGCGCTTCCATGCACTGATTTATTCTTGAATTCTGACAACAGCCAAGTCTGTGTCCCAGGCAGAAGCCAGGAGCAAGGAAATCCATGTGTGTCTCCATCATGGATGTCAGCGCTCAAGCACTTGGGCCAACTTCCACTTTCAGTGACATTAGCAGTCTGGACTGGAAGTGGCAGAGGGGGAAAGTAGGATGCTGCTGTCATAGACGTAGGCTAAGACTGCCACGCCACAATCCTAGACTTTCAGAGGTTTTCATGTATATATATATATATATATATATATATATATATATATATATATATATATTAGATTTATTATTATTGGAAAGCCGGATATGCAAAAAGGAGGAGAGACAGAGAGGAAGATCTTCCATCCGATGTTTCACTCCCCAAGTGAGCCGCAACAGACCGGTGCGCGCCGATCCGATGCCGGGAACCAAGAACCTCTTCCAGGTCTCCCACGCGGGTGCAGGGTCCCAAAGGTTTGGGCCGTCATCAACTGCTTTCCCAGGCCACAAGCAGGGAGCCGGATGGGAAGTGGAGCTGCCGGGATTAGAATCAGTGCCCATATGGGATCCTGGTGTGTTCAAGGCGAGGATTTTAGCCGCTAGGCCACGCCGCCGGGCCCCGGTTTTCATGTATATGTAAACACTCTGCAGCGTCAAACATTTGTCCCTGTGTCTCTAGGTTAGATGCAGAAACTCTTTTTAGCTTGTCGCAATTAAAATGGCACATTTCTGTTTCCCATTACAAGAATGGCATTGTCTTCTCCCTGGGTCATTTGCCTGTGATGCTAAGCATTCTAATGCCAGACTTTACAAAGTAAATCCTCTTTGGAAGATGTTTTCAGCACCACGAAGCAAGTAATCTGATTTACAAATGAACTCCTGGAAAGTCCAGATAGTTTGGCATCCCATGACAGTAGCACCTGCGATGTTTAATACGCTTCAATTACAGTGTTAAAATTCAATTATGTTCCTTTAAAAGAATTATTTCCCATAATACACTTCTGTAGGTATAGGGATTGCTCATCTTCTTCTCTCCCCAGTTTTCCCTCTTACCATTTCCCCCATATTATCACAGTCATATAATCATTTAGCAACAGTTACAACATTGTGATATTCAAGTGTATCATAGCATTGTAAGTAGAGACAAAGGTGAAAATCTAATATCGTATTGTCAAGGTACATTTAACAGTTTCGTTAGTATCGCCCCCTTTATCCTGGAGTAGAGATGCCTACTGCAATGCATCTTTACTTCCTTGTATGCTAGTCTTGATTATACAGTTCATCTATGAAAGGTCTTTTACTGGGGCCAGCATGATGGCTCAGCTGGCTATTCAGTCTACAAGTGCCACCATACCATGGGGGATCCAGTTCAAATCTCATCTGTTCCATTTCTGATCCAACGCCCTGCTGGTGGCCTGGAAAAGCCCAATGAAGATGGCCCAAAGTCTTGGGCTCCTGCACCCATCTGACTCTCTGTAAATTTGCCCTTCCAATAGAACTAAATACATACAAACAATGAAAAGAAAATCTTGCCCTCTTAGAATTTAAGTCTGCAATATTTCAAATCTTTATTTAAATCATAAATAAGTCTTGTTCTTTAAAAGGCAAACCTGTTTCTGGTAGACTTGGTCAATTGGGTATTATATCCAAATTCTTTTTTCCAACATCTTGCGTGAAAAGATGACATCATATTGATTCCAATTCTACTTCCTCAAAACCTTAAATTCACAGAACTCACTGCCATCCCATATCCTAGATCTTTGAACAACACATTGTGCCTTACTTATATTAAGTCTGTGTTTGCCCTAGAGGTGTATCTTTTCTCTTCCCTTTTTCCTTCCGAATCATTTATCTGCATTTTTGTACGTGAGATGATATCCGTCACAGCCTAGTGCAAGAATAAAATTTTAGACTTCCTAAATGGTAATATACCTTCCTGTATTGAGTCGGTTCCTTTGCAGCTGTTTTTGTCAAGGCAGGAAATTCCACTTCTCATTCTCCCATGAGACTCCTAAGTTCTATGTATTCTGTCTTTCCTAATAAAAACGGAGATTCAGGGTCACCTAGTCTCAAGATATATTAAGAATGACTTGTAAGATTTCAAAAATGTTCTTGCTTCATGAGGAAAGCACTTCTGCAGTGTTTCCAACTAAGAATAGAGATAGACACAAGAAAAAAGTGCTTTCTTATTTTGTTTGTTTGGAAATCAAGACCACATTTCCCTTGATTTGTCCACTGACTTCGAGAGAGATCATCACTCCTTCCTCATTCTTCCTGGCTCAAAGGTTGTCTGCAGCTGAAGAGGAGGGTCCTTTGAGTCTCTCATTCATCAGTTGGAATAAATCTGTTCCTCACATGTTATTTAATTTAGAGAAGACTTCACCAAACTTCCTCTCCTACCCTGACTCCCTGAAAATGCCTTATATAATTAATACTATTTTCAATTGATTATGACTTTGAATAGAGGAAATACGGTTAATTAATTTTGCTGCTCATTACTATAATGGGTTGGATTCCTTTGGCAGCAAAATTAATTCAAGCCTTTCCAGGGAAAGCTTGTGATCTGACAGCCACTTACTCTGCATCCAGGGCAGCTGCTGTTTCCTAACGGTGCCCTGGGAGCCTGACAAATTCAAACATGGGGGTATGGCATTGATACTGCATATGTGTCCTATTCCCTACCTTTAAATTTTGATTACTAAATAAAATTTTATCTCTTCTTACTAACTGAATTTTAATTTTTTTCCTCCTGACTCAAGTTCCCTTTCATTTGTTTCCTTCATAGCTGTTTGCCTCTGCTGTCTGGAACTTACAGCCTGTGTATTTAAAATTCACCTTTTTTCACGTCTCCTTCACACATGACTGCATGCTTCCCAGCCTTCATCAAAGTCAGTCATTTCTGAGAGAAATTCCTTACCAGCCTTCATGTTCTTTCTGCTTGTTCTCCTATTCTCTCTTCTCCAATGAGGAAGTGCTGACAATATATTTCATAATTACTTATTTGTTTGAAAGTTAAAGTTTCAGAGATGGGTGGAGGGAGGTCTTCTATTCGCCATTTTGTTCTCCAAATGATTTCCGTAGCATGAGCTAGGGTTACTCATCTGGGCGCAGAGGACAAAATACTTTAGCTGGCCTCCATTTCTTTTTTTTTATTATTAATTATTTTGCATTATGTGACAGTTTCATGGCTCTGGGAATCCCCCCACCCCTCCCCACGCCCCTCCCCCCTGGTGGATTCCTCCACCTTGATGCAGTATTACAGTTCAAATTCAATCAAGATTCTTTCCTTGCAAACGTATACCAAGCATAGAGTCCAGCTACTTATTGTCCAGATGGGTTGAACAGTTTCTTGGGGAGACCATTTCTGGTCCGAAGTTAGAGCTGGTAGAATATCATCCCAGTCAATTAAGAGTCCCAATATACCATCAACAGCAATTTGCAACATTATGGAATTGACATGGTTTTGAGTAACCAGTCACTCCTCACCATGGTGTTGAGGATTTTCCTGCACACCACCCCCCCAAAATAAAATGTTCTGCACCTTAATTGTCGACAAATGTCTTGTTAGAGTTACAAGCCAGTCTAGATTATCCTAAAATCTGCCAAGATCAGCAGAATTATACTTCAACACAACAAATAGCCTCCATTTCTTTACCAGGACCATAACTAGGGACCCAGATTGGCAAACAGAGTAGCCTGAACTGAAACCATCAAACAGATAGGATCCGGGTGCCACAGGCAATGACTTTACCTATTACTCCAAAATGCTGGCTGCTCTACTTGCAAATGCCATTTTACCAATCTTATAAAGTGGAAAGTTTTCTAAATTTGAAAGTAACATTTTCTAGGAATATTACATTGTATGTGTCCAGATAACCAGGAAACTGTTTCTTATTTGCTGAGAAGAAAACAACATATATATATAGATAGATAGATAGGTAGATAGATAGATATAGATATAGATATAGTTTTATATATACATATATAAATATGTTATATAGTATGTAATATATAACATATAATATAAACGATAAAGTTATATATTTCTTGCACTCACAGCAACTCTAAAATGTAAGCCAAATAATTTCCTTTCACTTATTTTAACGTGTGGACCATCACTGCATTTAGTAGAATGTCCTAACATATTAGTATTATATAAAATAGGATTGCTTTGTACTTTGGTTGGTTTGAGACAGTCCAGGTTAATATTTATTGTCCCAGTATAGTTGTCACTTACACTCCTGTAATGTTCAAAACCTGTTGGATATGGGAGGTAAAGCATTATCACCTGGCACTATAGTTCAGCTTTTTTTCTCTAATCTCTCTTTCAGATAATATATATGGACAAATATATTTATGTATTTATGTGTGTATATATTTAACATAATTTAAAATATTCAAATAATAATGAACATATTTTGTTGTACACATTTTGGAAACATTAAAAAATTGTCAGGAATCAGTTCCAAGTTTTGATTCATTCACATGAATGCGTTTTACTGAGATACAATTTCTATACCATTCAACTCACCCATGTAAAATATAAGCTGAATGCTTATACTGTACTTATAATAAAGTTCTCCAGTCTCGATTGATTTGGACCAGTTTTCCATGAAATGAAGAACCCCTGTAACCAGCACTGTTGCTTCTCTCAGCAAGCTGAGTCGTAGGTGATTGTGGACATAATTGTCTTCTCCCTCAGTTTGCCTGGTTTGGACGTTTCATCTAAATAGTGTCATACAACATGTGCTCATTAGAGTGTCTTCTTTGACTTAGCACATTGCTCCCTGCTTCTTCTAGGTTCTCGCACATGTCTGCCCTCAATCCATTGCATTACTGTGCAATGAAGCACAGCATGACCATATCCCCGTGTATCCTGCACTGGTTTGTAAGTATTGAGATTACCATGATGAACACCAAGTACAATTTCTTGATGGATATACATAAGCGTAAGCATAGAGTTTCTAGAGAATAGTATAACTCTATGTGTGACTTGTTAAGTATCTGCCAGAATGGTTTTCAAAATTAATGTCTTTTTCGGCAATCTTACCGAAAATCCAAGTACCAAATATGTCCGAATCTTGGATAACACTTATTCTTATATATACTTTTTATTATACTCTATCTAGTCAGTTTGTGGTGACACCTAATTGTGGTAACTCTTTCGATTTACACTTCCCTATTTACTAATTATGCTTAAAATTTTGCATTTGTCCTTGATGATGCATTTTGAAGAAAAGCCTATTCGCTTTCTTTACTGATTATTAAATTGGGTTGCTTGTCTTTCTTATGAGATAAGCAAGTTCTTCATACAAGTTTATAATAAATGATATAGTTTAAACGCATTTTCTACAACATGTGTGTTGACTCTAAAAAATGAATAATTATATGCATATATTCATTTATTAGACACACATATAAAAAAATATATATATATATATTGATTTTTTGAAAGTGAGAATTAGAGAAAGAGAGGATGGATGATCTTGCATGTGTTGATTTGTTTCCCACAAGGCCAGAATAGCCATTGCTGCGCTAGTTTAAATGCAAGAGCCAGAAAATTTATCCTGTTCTCCTATGTGACTCAAAGTGGTTCAAGCACCTGGAACTTATATGGGGTGCCACGTACAGACAAAAATCAAGAGCAATGGGCCAGTTTGGTGACACCCCAGGTTAAACCTCCACTTGAAACACCAGCAGCACATATTGGAGTGCTGGTTCGAGTCCCCACTGCCCTGATTCTAATCCAGCTCCCTTGTAGCAGGCTTTAGCCTCAGTATTTGGGTGTTTGTGAATCGTGGGGAAGACCATAAAGTAGTTTCTGGAAAATTACTTCATGCTGTCCAATACCTGACTTTTGCAGCCCTTTACGTGGGTTGGGGAGTGGTGATGGTATTACTAAGCATAAGAGTCTCTCTCTCTCACTCTCTCAGAGACACACTTTTTTTTTTCAACAAATCATCATTTTTAAAGAAAATCAACAAAGAGAAACAGAGCATGCACTGACGTCCACGCCTCGTCTTAGCAGAAAGCTTGAGTCAGGAGCTAGAACTGAGTATCATGCATCGGCATTTTGATATAGGAATGCGCTTATTAACTCATATATTGCTAACAAGGACAAGTTTTCTTGCTGTAAGAATTAATTTATTTTGATTATTAATTAATTAATTTGAGGATGCAAAATGACAAGGAGAGAGAGAGGGAGTGCTGTGCCAGGCTGGGGCCAGAAGCTAAGAACACCATCTAATCCCCCATGTAGGTACAGAGGCCCGAGGACGTGAGGCATCGACCAGTCAGGGTCCCACTCCTGTGACCTCACTTTACCTCTCCTGCCCCAGGATGTTTATTTATCAAATTATCTTACCATACTTTTCTATATTTTACCTATTATACTCTTTAAATTGAGGGTGATCTGAAGACATTCATTCAGGATTCCATGGATCTTTTGCAAGTAGACTTTCTTTCAATCCTGGTAGGTTTTCACTAATGTGCATCCAGATTTCCGGTCTTTTCCTCAACATCTCAAAGCATCTTATGTCTAAAAATCTTAGCAAATTGCATTGTCATGATTTTCATCATGCCTCTTAGCATGCCTATTTAACAACGGTGTATTCTGGTTTATTAATAAAATAGAAATTACAAAATAGTCAATCCATAATTCTTGGGCATTTTCTTCTAGTCTGGATCCATTTGTAGGGAGCTGACAGTTTTTGCAGAATCAAGAAAGAAAGGGCTACTTAAACATTTAGCCTCAATTAAGGCTTTCAAAAATCTAGTCGTTTGAGGATTACAATGTCATGTTTTGATGCTTGTATGCAAAGTGAAGAGATCATCATAATCAAACTAATTAATGTGTCTAGCTGCCTTTTTGTATGTGATGAATATACTTCCACTCTGTTTTCATTTGAGTTCACATTTAGACCACTTCACGTTTTGTGCTTTTTGATCTGCTTCTTCCTTCTTATTGACATTTCGTCACTGCTGACTCCCCCGCTGAAATTGCTCTCAGTGCTTAATCCTTGTTGCTAAAGCTATTAAGGAATATATAGTCTTCTGCATAGCAGAGATCCCTGTTAATTGCTCTTCAGCTGTCTTAACAATCATTACTTTGTTTTCTGATTTCTTGTCAAAGACTAGGTAGTTGTACATGTGTGGGCTACAGAAAACAATCCGGGAAAAAAGGAAAGTCTCTTCAAAATGTGCTGCTGGGACAGTTGTTTAATAGCCTGCAGAAAAAGCAAAATCCACATCTTTCACCATACACAAAGATCAAATCTGAATGGATAAAAGATCTAAACCTACACCCAGAAACTTTCAAACTTCTGGAAGAAAAATTTGGAAATACACTGCAAGATATGAAATGTAGGCACTGACTTCCTAGAAAAATCATTTAAAGCAAAAGAATTTGGGACCAAAAGAAACAAATGGGACTGTATTAAGCTAAGAAGCTTCTGCATAGCAAAGGAAACAATCAGTGAAATAAAAAAGCAGCCAACAGAGTGGGAGAAGATCTTCACACACTACACAGGAGACAAAGGGCTAATTTCAAGAATATGCAAAGAACTCCAGAGCAACAATAACATCAAAACAAACAAACCAGTCAAGAAATGGGCATTGGAAATGGGCAGACAATTTGTAAAGGAACAAATTCAAATGCCTAACAGACATGAAAAATGTTCAAGTTCTCTAGGAATAAGGGAAATTGCCCACATAGAGAAAACTGCCAACAACACCTGCTGGCAAGGCTGCAGAGCGAAAGGAACCCTACTCCATGCCTGGTGGAAATGAAAGCTGGTGCAGCCACTATGGAAGTCAGTATGGAGAACACTTACGTAATCAAAAATCCATTACCATATGACCCAGCAATACCATTCCTAGGAATATATCCAAAAAGGCTTGTTACATGAGAAAACAACATGCACCCCAATTTTCATTGCAGCACAATCAACAATTATAGGAACAAGCCCATCAACAGAGGACTGTATTTAAAAAAATATGTTTCATCTATACTATGGACTACTACTGAGCTATTTTAAAAAATGAAACACAATACTTGGTAACCAAATGGGCCAAACTTGAGACCATTATGCTAAGGGAAATGAGCCAATCCAAAAGGTCAGATATCATATGTTTGCTCTAATATATGCTATCAAGTCTAGGGGATATTACATGTAAACCCTGTTCTGTGTCACTTAATACTTACCTATACCTTATGTAATAAGATCTTGTGATGTAGTTCATTGATCAATGAGCCATAAGAGGCTTATTGTTTTTAATTAGCTGAGATGATCAATGTCCCTTTTATCACTGTTATTGGTACTGCCTGTAAGTAACAAAGATCTAGTCCTCATTGTATCTTCAGTAAGATCCCGGGTTATAGGAAGAAACTCACAACGGAATGACTGGCAATCTCCTAATTGGTTGGGAGACACTCCAGCGGCAGCATGATGGACTTAGGGAAGTTCAGGAAAGACACAGATTGTGAGACTGGACAGGTGAATAGAGGGGAGAGGAGGGAGCTTGGGTGAGGGGAAAGGGAGACCCCAGTACCAACTAAACTGTATCAAAAATTGTTTAAAATCTACAATCATTACTTTATGACACTGTTTTATCTTTCTCTTTTTAGAATTGATGATTGAATTACAAAGTTATCTCACAAATTTCATAGAAAATGAAATTAGAAACTCATTTTATTTTGATATAAACACTTTGAAATCCTTGCATGACTTACTTATGATAGACATTTTGCAGGCATGTTTTGAAGACCTGTCTATGCCTGAATTTCAAAAGTTTTGGTATCAAAATAAATGTAGCTTTTAATTCAATTTCCACTCACTTGTTGACATTTGCTACTGTTATCTCAGTTGATTGCTGCAATTCCCTCAGGTCTATTTCCAGTTCTGTCTTGTCACTACAATGAATGCTTTTAGAAGACTTTATATCCAAATGTTTCTCTACCAAGTGCACGCTGATGGTATCAAATTCATATTATAAATCTGCTTCCTGTACATTTCCACATAAGCTGTTCTCATCTATTCACAACTGACTAAGCATTTTATCAAACTTGATTTTTCCAATTCCTGTATTCATGATTCCGATGTAAAGGAACATGGTTGACCAAATAACCAAACTCTGAAATAAAGACGACATTCTAGCCACAATTCCCTAATTTATCTGTGAAATATAATCGATAACTAAGATCTATTGAATCTACTGCCTGGTGAATCAGTTCTCTTTAGGTGATTTTTCAACACAATTGCTGTTGAAGAAGTTAGAGTATTTCACATGCTAATATAACTGTTTGTTTTCTTGTTGCTTTCCTCTATTTCTGTCTCTGCTTTGTGATTCAAGTGACTTTTAAAAGAAGAGGTTTTTTATTCTTTAGATTGATAACAATCCCATGACTCTAAGGCAGTTCAGACAGTGTCTTTCCTGGGGCATGCAGAATATTTTATGATCTGTCTCATATTTTCCCTTTTAGTGTCAATTCTTGACAATCCTTTTTCTTCTAGCCTCTTGTGCTTCTAAATTACTGACCATTTCACAACTGTTTCATAGTCTCAGAAATTTAGAACTTGGACAACAAACTTATAACATCTTTCAATAGTCTCTTTTTTACTGGCAAAATTTCCATGAATATTTAAGATGCCTTTTAAACAGTCTCATCATCTTCCCTACTATATCTCATTCTCTGACTTACATTTACCTGTGATTATTCATGTTTACCTTTTAGTTAGCACTTACAGTAATCATTTCCTGGCCTATCCTTAAGACTAACAGTAAATATTGTTTGCATTACAAACTTAGCTTACAGAATAGATCTGGGACAATATGGGTCTGCAAACTCACTGGTATTGGCAATATACTGCAAATGAACTCTATACATCCAAGAGGATACAGAAGCTGATGTATGTCAGAGTGCACTTTCCAAAAGTTAGTCACAATGCTGTCCTTCTGTGTTACATTCTCCAAAATGATGGTAGAACTTCTTTTTTTTTTTTTAACATTTTATTTATTTTTATTGGAAAGTCAGATACCCAGAGAGGAGGAGAGACAAAGAGGAAGATCTTTTGTCTGATGATTCACTCCCCAGGTGACCGCAATGACTCGAGCTGATCTGATCTGAAGCCAAGAGCCTAGAGCCTCTTCCAGGTCTGCCACATGGTTGCATGGTCCCAAGGCTTTGGGCCGTTCTTGACTACTTTCTCAGCCTGCAAGCAGGGAACTGGATGGGATCAGAACCGGCACCCATTTCTCATTCCAGCGCCTTCAAGGCAAGGACTTTAGCTGCTAGGCCACTGCGTTAGGCCTGTTAGAACTTCTCATATCAAGAAATGCAGTGTGGTGATGGCAAGAGGTTTGATAATGACTAGCAAAACATTTTAGTTGTAGGTAATGGATTTTGGTGTTCAGTAGCACACTATTTAGCAGATTATTTAACTCCCTGGTGTTTTATTTTCTTTAACTTTACTTATGTTGTTAATATAGGATTATGGCTTTTCATTTAAGAGAATATATAGTAATTGCATAATAGACTTTCAAATCCAGTTGTGAAGACATGGTACAGTATACATCTCTGCTTCCAAATCAAAGAAGGATTCCAAATTAGATTGTTGGATACATCTTGAAAATTGGATGCTGGACTATCTGCCATTGTCTCTACTGGCAATATCAGGGCATACTTAAATAGGAGAATGATAGACTTACGACTGATTACGGAGGGCTATACTGTTGTAATAATATGAGGGCAGCAAGTTAGGTCAAAGGAATTTGGGGAAGAGGTAAGGCAAATCCCAGAGCCTATGGAATTTTACCATAAAATTAGAAATAAAATAGAAAAAAAATAAAAATAAGTGATACATTATAATTAGTATAGCATTTGGAGGGAGGAATCGATAAACTCAAACCACAGGAAAAAAAATTATAATGGTTCAATTTCTGTTGTGAGCATAGCTAATGAGGTACTTGTGCTTCCTAAAGGTAGACAAACGTAGAGTGATATCCTGCCTTCGCTATCTTCTCTCTGGGAGACTGCAGTGCTTGACATGCTCTGCTTTCATTCTTCAACTCCTGTGTATTTTTGGGACTGTCAGGCTGCCACGAGGCAAGCCTCGTCCCAGTCAATTCGCAATACTAGGAAACAACAATGAGCAGAGCCCACGTGTGACTCAGGGCACCTTTAGTCTTGGGCTTCCAGCCCTCCGAAAAGATAGGTGAATGAATAATTTTTCAGAGGATTCTGTCTGCTGGATGTTTAGTCACTCTGAGTGTCAGTGTTCCCAGTTAAGGCATCACACTGTATAAACTGGAGACAAGTGGTTCTCACCTTAGGCGTTCTGGATTCCTAACACACAGAGCTACGAACATAATAAAATAGTTGCTGTTACGTACAGCTCACTTGGGAGTAGTATGCTATGTGATAATACAAACTACAACAAGATGTCCCAAACAGACACAGGTCCAAGTAGAAAGTCAGCTGCTTATTTGTTCAGACGCAAAAGGTAGGCACAGGGGAATGCAATATTAATTTCCTTACCACTCAGGAACTCGGGAATTAATCTGGAATAAGGAAGTCTTGCTTTAATTTTATTTTATATTTTTGTTACTTTCTAGGTGTTTTAATTTTGTTTGGGCTTTGCCTTCCAAAGCAATATTGCACTGAGAGGATTGGGAATCTTATCTGCTAAACACTGCAGGGTATCTGGCAAGCAAAGTTAACATGCTCAAGAGAGCAGCTAATATTCTTACTGATTCTAGCCATGAGCATCAACCTGCTCAACTGCACAGGTAAGTTTTCCATTAAAAATATGACTGAAACCATTTTCTGATTTTGATTTTATTCCTTAGCTATTGATTAGTTTTTTCTCCTCTTTGGTAACGACAAAACTTACAAAATTTACCTTAAACTATTTTATATATGGCACTGTACAGTGATGAAAATTTTCATTAAAGTTTACCTTAAAATGGGTTTATTTTATTTTTGGGGGGGTTTATTTTATAACAAATTATAAATAATACCAATTGAGCTGCATACATTGACAGCTTTATATTAACGAGGTTATTTTCTTTTGCCTATATAAGAAAAAGTTTACCTATTTTTCCAATATCCAACAAAGGAAGTTATTTAACCTTATTTTCCTATTTCTACCATAATAAGATGTGCCAGTCAACAGGCATTTAATCACATACATTACATAATACCCACATTGTATTTGTAATGATAAGAGCTAAAATTTGTGTAGATGTTATTACATTGATTAACATATCTCATATCATATTTTTAAGGTAGGTTAAATATTCTGGTCTTTAAATGGAAAATACACTTCAAAAACTTAAATATTTAAAATTAATTTTAACAAAATATTTGTTCATTTTAAAAAGAGAAAATTTAAATCACTCTCGTGTTTCCATAACTGAAACATTTTCATATCTGTACTTTTGTTTATGATTGACGTAAATTTAGTCTTCATCCTTATCAAATTACTGTGCAGCTAAACAAAACTCAGCAAATTGAAAAACAATTGTGTACAATAATAGAAATATTACATATACCAAAACTCTTTTAGAACGTCTTTTAGAGCTTTTCCTAGATGACAGATTTTTTTTCCTTTTTTTATTAATTACATTGCATTATGTGACACAGTTTTATAGGCTCTGGGATTCCCGCACCCCTCCCCAAACTCTCCCCCCATGGTGGATTTCTCCACCTTGTTGCATTACCACAGTTCAAGTTCAGTTGAGATTCTTTCATTGCAAGCATATACCATGCATAGAGTCCAGCATCTTATTGTCCAGATATGTTCAATGGCTTCTCGGGGAGACCATCTCTGGTCTGAAGGTAGAGCTGGCAGAATATCATCCCAATCAATTAAAAGCCCCAACCTAACATCAGCAGCAATTTATAACATTATGGAATTAATTGACATAGTATTGAGTAACCAATACGTTAAAAGAAAAATAATGCAAGTTCTGAACCACATCCTGTGACTACTTCATTGACATTTCAACTTTAGTTTATAGACAGCCAGCTTCTATCCACCTTGAGATTGCTATAGGGCACGATTCAGCTGTCTTGTGTCTATTTTCATTGTAATATTTAGCATTTTATAGCGTTGAAGCATAATTTTGCTGAACTTGGCTTTTTTCTGGGTAGTCTAGACTGGCTTATAACTCTAACAAGACATACGTCAACAGTTTAGCTGCAGAACAGTTTTAGGAGGGGTGTGCAGAGAAATCTTCAATACCCTAGTGAGGAGTAACTAATCTTTGTGTCCCACCTAGTAAGGTATAAGTGAATTCACGCTGTTTCCTGTCTGATTCTAAGCTTTCCTTGTTGTTCTCTGTCTATCTATTCTACATTTTTTGTTTGTTTGTTTATTTATTTGTTTGTTTGTTTGTTTTGAGGGGTTTCCAGGACGATCTGGATGGTCATTGCCAGAGAGGGTGGGGACCCAAAGTTGGAATCAAGCAAGGATCAGAGAAAGCTCCCCTCCCAAGTCCTGAAGGAAGTTTACCGTTCTTCTGTTTCTGCAGACTGCTCAGGGCTCCTGGCTGTCCTTCCGTAGCCCTTGGATCCTGTGAGGAAGGATTTGGACTTCTTCTATCCCATGTGGAAGATCCAGATAGGGGGTGGGTGACCTCAGAGTTCTCGGCCTCCTAAGGCACTCCAATTCCCTGTGGTCTCCTTGGCAATTGGGATGTAGTCCTTGGTGCCCATACTGATAGTCCTTGGTGAGGATCTGGGAGTCTTCAGGGTTGGGATCCAAGCCTCCTCCTGTCTGCCTGCTCCACTCCGGGGTCCCCCCACTTTGTGCGTATGACCTCCTGTTAAGAGGTTGTCAGGATCGCTCCTGATCCCCCCCCCATATGCCTTTGTAGTTTTACTATTGTCTAATGCTGATTTGAGTCTGTTGTCCATGAGTTACCAGTTATGATCATGATAGGCCATACTTCAGGTCTTCCTCACACATTCTAAGGAGATGGAAGATTTCTCTGCTCTCCCACCCCATTACGGAATAACATAGGATATTAAAAGTACATTAGGTTTTACAGTTCTTTGATGTAGATCATAAGCAGTCTGACTCACATTGATTGTTGGTTCATTGGTTACTTCACAATATCTGATTGCATGTGAGATAGGTTGTTTGAGGTTGAGATAATATTACATTTTACAGGTAGTATTTTTCATATTGATATCATTTCATCTTAAATTATGGCAAACATGTGGTATCTAACCTTTTGGGATGGCTCATTTCCCTTAGCATTATGGTTTCCAGTTTGGCCCATTTGGCCACAAAGAACTGCATTTTTTTTTTTAATAACTGAGTAGTATTCCATGGAGTAAAGGAACCATAGCTTTCTTATCCAGTCTTTTGCTGATGGGCATTTTGGTTGCTTCCATGTTTTTGCAGTTACTGATTGTGCTGCTATGAACATAGGGGTGCATGTTGGTTTCTCATGTAGCAGATGTTTTGGATATATTCCTAGGAGTGGCATTGCTGGATCGTATGGTATGCAGATTTTCAGTTGTTTGAGTGTTCTCCATATTGATTTCCATAGAGGCTTGTACTGACTTCTAATGATAGTTTATTCTAGAAGTTAAGAGGTTTTTTTTTTTTTTTTGCATGTTCAGCTATCTTTCTTATGTAACAGTTTATGTGTCTTCATAGATTTTATATTTTATATTTTAAAATAACACATCATTGCAGGCAGAGTAGTCAAAATTAACCCTAATTCTTGTTGAATTTTTGGGTCAATTCTTATCAAATAAGGGTAAAGTATACTGCTTTGACTGTTCTTTGAGTATGTTTCAAAAGTAGCTTGTAGAATCAACATTTTGTGTGGTATATGTTCATCAAATCTTCATGGTCTTAAACACATGCCAAAATACTTGCTTTCTGAAGTATCTACTAACCATTTTAAATGTTCCAGAAAAATTAAAATGTTATAAACATAGTTATTTTATTTACAAGGTATTTCACGTATTAAATATGTGAAATTATGTGCCTTCTTATTAAATTGAAATAATTTTAATGATTTGTACATGGCAGCACTCCATAAAGACGTGACTTTTTTAAGATAATGTGAGACTTCAAGCATTCCATTAATCAGTTATATATTTAAACACTGAATCATGGACTCAGTGAAAATCTTAGTTATGTGTGGAGACTATGCAATAGCAGACAGACGCCTTAATCTGTACACTATAGGTGTTTTATTGGAACAATGAAGATAACTTTCATAATACTATTAAGATCAATTAATTGATTTGAAATTGTTAATATAGTCAATCCTTGTCAGAATTTACTCAGTGAAATTATCTATGGCTATATTATTATAATTGCATATTTTTGCTTCTCTGTCACATGAGCTCATAGCATGTCCAAAACAGTGAAAACGAATTCTGTGTGAACCCCTGTGAACCGCAGCCCTATTTTGGACATGGACACAGCATGCTGCAAGCCCCCTGGGCAGTAGTGTCCGTTATCTGCAGTGTCACTGATTGTGGCTTACGTATCCAGCCAGTCACTATCTGAAGGCATTAAGAGAAACGTTCCAGATCACACATTTCATGATTTGTAAATTGCACACCATTCTGTGCAAAGCTCTCGTTGCTGCACTAAGTCCTTGCTAGGGCATGAAGCACAATTCTATTGTCTGTAATACCAATAGTACATTCGCTACCCATTAGTTTGTCATTGAGCAGCCCTCTCTGCTGTCACAACGTTGTAGTGTCACACTGTATGCGTAGAGGTCACACTAATTTTTCTTGCAATGACGTCAGAGCACAAGAACACAGCCACCTATCATACGCATGTGCCCAACAGAAATCTGTAAGTGCCCACTTTAAGCAAAAAAAAAATAGAGTTCAAAGATGACAAAAATTCATATGCTGATGACACTGAAATCTATGGAATTGCAGAAAAATGAGAAAAAAAATTATGATCTCTCCACAAACTGCATAATTTATCGCAACGGCACATAATAAATACTTTGTTAATGCAGAAAACATTATATTATAAGGTTAGATATGGCACAACTTGCAGTATGCATTATATGAGTGTTTGATAACAGGATTCATGAAGATAACAGGAGACTACTATTGACAATTCTTAGATAATCAGAAAGCAAACGCAGACTATGAGACCACATATGTGTGTGTCTTAAAATTTCATCAGACATATTTTCTGAATTAGTTATTCAACTTAATTTGGCTAACTCAAAGGTAAAATTGACATTTCATGGCAGTTTTATGAAATATACTAGTGTTTATTTTCATTGTACATAATTATTTTTGTGTTTTATCAGAGAAAAGCTTTCTGTATATTTTAATAACACAGGTTATGCACAGCCCTGTGAAGAGTCGATGTGTGGGTAGACTCTGTATAGCAATTAGGACTTCATAAATCCAAAGTAGATTTCTTCATAAAATATACTAAAACAAAATTGGAAATGAAAACAATCTATAATTGCCCATAAGAATACATGTACTTTTTATTATGTTGCCTCTTATGGAAGATAGTTTGGCATTTATTTTTATCAAGAATATCAGAATTGATGGCTGTTGATTTGGATACAATCCGTTCCCTGCACAATTTCAATCAAAGTATTGAAAATGAATACCTTTTCAATGACTTGATAGTAGTCCGTTATAATAGGATTAATATAAACTGTCTTGAGAAACATCTCAAAGTTATAAGTTTCACAGAGTAATGCGATTGGAAGCTGTCAGTCAGTAAAGCAGCACCAGGCCAAGCTGCAGTAATGCATTAGCACCAGGATTTCTCATTTAGAGCTTCAGGGGTAACAGATTTGGCTGGTCTTATTCTTTGTAAGCCATTTTTTTTTAAAAAAAAAATGGGTAAAGAGTACAACATGCCATGAATTATACTATAAAAGAGAGCACATTTTCATTGCAAACATATTTGAAGCAGATAAGACGTTTTTCCATTTTATGTAATAGATAAAATATTTTAAAAATGTATAAACATAAACACGGTTTAATGGCTAAATACAAATCACACAAAATGCATATAGCATCATTTTAATGTAAAATAATTCGGAAAGCCATATCAAGGTCTATTTAATTCTACAATGAAAGTTTCTTATTGTCAAATGAAGTGGTCTAAATTGCAAGTCCAATGGTAAAGCCCTATGATTTAATGCAAGGCTACCACGTTGGTGCATAGGGCAAATGGTAGAGGTAAGAAGACAAAAAAAAAAAAAAAAAAGATACACTGTCTTTGAGCCTACAGGGGACCCTGAAGCACAGTTATGTAATTGTGTAAAAACAAGATTTCTTATAACGTAAATATAATGAAATTTAAAAATGAATATAACGATGACTTAATTTTTCAAATGTAGTGGCTTTAAAATTAAAAGATGAGACAACTGGAAAAATAATTGAGAAAGATTTTTAAGTAACAGGCTTTCTATCATTACACAAAATAAAATAATCAACATTGAGTATATATTTTTGCTATTAACAGTGTTCAACCTAAATTCTATCAATAATTTATCCTCTGCCTACTTTGGAGAAAATACAGAATGCAGAGAAGCAAGTTAATGCCAATGATATGACAAAAACAAATAAACCTATGCAGAGAAATTAGAGGTTCAATACTAGACTAACAGATAATGACGAGTAACATCAACCAAGATAATTGTGGTCCTTCAATTAACTGAAAAGTTTTGATTTCAGCAAACAAACCACACATTTGGAGGACAATTAGCAAGCTCAGCTGTGTCCTGTGTGCAGGACCATCAGTTGCTTTGTCAATAATATTATTGGGAATCTTGAAACACTTTTAAACTGTAAAAGCTTGGAAAAGCGGAGACTCGCAAGATGGCAGACATAGGAGGAAGACTGTGAGGGAGCTCACAGACAGAGAGGGCTAGAACGTGACAAAAGCGTAAGTGGAGCAGCATAGAGCTACAGGGAGAAGAATGTGAAGTTCCCTGGACAGTGTGGAGCCAAAAAAATCCACACAACCCGGAAGAGCAACCAGGGAAAAACAAAACAAAGGGCAGGGAAGACGGCTTTCCGCTCCTGACCTGCTGAGTCACCTTTGAGTACAGTCGCTGAGAGCTGCAGTCGACCCGCAGACCTCAGGGCCTGCAGATGCTGTGGCCTTGAGGACCAGCAGTGATCAGGACCTGCTGGCACCTGCCCACCCTAGTCACCAGGACCCGCCAGGACCTGCACCCGCTGCAGACATCAGGACCTGAAGTCATCAGGACCCGCTGGCATCCGCCCACCCTAGTCGCCAAGCCCCGCCAGGACTTGCACCCGCATGCACCCGCCGCAGTCTCCAGGTCACATCGGGACCCGCCAGGACCTGCACCCACCTGCAGTTGCCAGGAGACGCACCCGTGGCAAGGGTTCCCACCAGAGGAAGAGGCAGACTGCAAGAACCTGAGGTTTGAGTGAGTTGGGTGGGGACAGTGGTGGGTTGGAGGCTCCGGGAGTTCGCCCCCCAGGGGCATGCACAGAGCCTGAACACCCTTGGTGCTCATCTCCTGCCCCTCCCCGCCGAGACTCCAGCGTCTAGGGACACAGGGCGAGTGCCTTGAAACTGCCAAAACTGTGTCTGGGAGGTGACGCACAGCGGTCCTGTGTGCTGAGGAGAAAGGCAAAAGGCAAAATGAATACTCCCCCGTGCCTCTGCGGTCTGGCACTCAGCTGGGCGGTGCTATCCCACAGGAAACCGAGTACGCCTCTGGGCTGGGCAGTCCCGTGCTAGCGCTGGGGCGGTCTGTCCCCTGCAAGCGCTGGGGTGGGCGGGCCTGTGCACGAGGCGCTTCCAGAGAGCACCTGGAACACCCCACGCCCTATAGTCCCGTGCATGGGAGACGCACCAGGAGGGCACTGCGGATCTGTGTGCATAGGCGCTTCCAGAGAGCACCTGGAACCTCCACGCCCTATAGTCCCGTGCATGGGAAACGCAACAGGAGGGCACTGCGGACCCGCGTGCAGAAGGCGTTCAAAGAGAGCACCTGGAACCTCCATGCACTGCAGTCCCTGGCAATGGGGACACACCGAGAAAGCACCTAGAATCCTCCGAGCCCTGTGATCCCGCACACAGGGGGCACACACAGAGGGTGCCTTCACTCCCCCACGCCCTGTGGTAGCACACCTGTAGGAGACGAGCTGAGAGTGCGCTTTGAATCCGCTGGGCCCTGGAAGTGGCGCCCTGAGGTCCAGTGTTCTGGAGACGCACCAAAATTGCCTTAAAAATTCCCACACCCTGCTACTCCATGCCTGCAGACTCCTATCTCTACGGGATAGTGCTTGGAGACCCCTCAGCACGCTGATGCCTAGGTCTCTCAAAAAAGAAACACTAACACAATGGGAAGAAATACCAGAAAAGGTAATGATCCAGATGAGAGTGCCAACACCCTACCAATAAAGGATCAAAAGCCAATGTCTATTTCAGAGATGCGAGATGAAGACATAGAAGATCTACCAGACAAGGAATTCAAAAAAATAATGTTAAAATATGTCAGAGACAATGAGAAGAATTGGGAGGACTTCAAGGAATTCAAGAACCACATAGTCACAGAAATACAACAAATGAAAAGTAAAATCCTTGACTTAGAGCACAAATTGAAAGCCTAACCAACAGAACAAATACAGCAGAAGAGAGGATCTCTGAAATGGAAGACACACAAAACGAACATACCCAGTTCATTAAACAGCTGGAGACAAGTCTGAACAAAGCCAATAAGACCATACAAGAAATGAAAGACAACCTCAGAAAATCGAATATTAGGATTATTGGCCTTCCTGAAGGAGCGGAAAAAGAGTCAGGAATGCAAATGGTGCTCGATGAAATTATACAGGAAAACTTCCAAAACACTTGGAACATGAACCCAGCCCAAATCCAGGACGGTCAAAGGACTCCCAGCAGATATGACCCAAAGCAATCTTCACCCAGACATATGGTGCTCAAGTTCCACTCCAACGAAGACAAAGAAAGAATCCTGAGACAAGTATGAAGCAGAGAAAAGATCACATACAGGGGAAAACCAATCAGGATCACTGCTGAATTCTCTGAAGAGGCCTTACAAGCAAGAAGAGAATGGACAAAGATCTTCCAAATCCTGAATCAGAACAACTGTCAACCAAGAATATTGTACCCAGCAAAGATCTCATTCGTTATCTGAGAACGAAATCAGATACTTTCATAGCAAAGAGAAATTAGAACAATATGCCAGCACAAAACCAGCTCTACAAAATCTCCTTAGAAATGCACTAAATCCAGAAAAAAAGGAGGTGAATCATAAGCAAAGATGGCAAACAGGAAGTTCTCCCCACTAAAGTCCACACAAGGAAGGGCAATTACACAGATATCAACACCCACAAAAACAAGTATGGAAGGGCAAAATCACAACCTCTCAATTTTAACTCTTAACACAAATGGCCTGAACTCACCAATCAAAAGGCATAGATTAACAGAATGGATTATCAAACAGTACCCAACTATCTGTTGCCTACAAGAGACACATCTAACCAGAAGAGATTCGAAGAAGCTGAAAGTGAAAGGTTGGAAACAGATATTTCATGCCAATGGGCGAGAAAAAAAGGCTGGGGTAGCTGTCTTAATTTCAGATGATGTGGACTTCAATCTGACACACATCAAAAAGGACAGGGAAGGACATTATATATTGGTGAAGGACTGATCCATCAGGAAGTAATTACCATTGTGAACATATATGCACCAAATTCAAACGCACCTAGCTACGTGAAGCAATTACTTACGGACTTAAGGGGAGACATAGATATGCACACAATAATAGTGGGTGATCTTAACACCCCACTAACAACAATAGACAGATCAACAAAACAAAAACTCAACAAAGAAACAACAGAGCTCATACAAACAATAGAACAACTGGACATGATAGATATTTATAGAATTTTTTATCCTAGGGCCACAGATTATACATTTTTTTCAGCAGTGCATGGCACCTTCTCCAGGATCAACCACATGATAGGACACAAAGCAAACCTAAATAAGTTCAAAAAGATAGGAATCATACCATGTACCCTCTCAGACCACCACGGAATGAAACTGGAAATCAGCAATTCAAAATGCCCCAGGAAATACAGAAACTCTTGGAGGCTGAACAATATGCTATTAAACGAACAATGGATCAGAGAAGAAATTAAAGATGAGATCAAAAAATTTATGGAAACCAATGAAAACTCTGAAACAACATTCCAAAATTTGTGGGACACTGCCAAAGCAGTGCTACGGGGTAAATTCATCGCAATTGGAGCTCATGTCAAGGCCCAAGAGAGGCGCCAAATACAGGAACTAAACACACACCTCCAGGAATTGGAAAAACAACAGCAGAAGAGCCCCACACACAATAGGAAACGAGAAATCATCAAAACAAGGGAGGAAATTAATCATATAGAAATTAAAAATACCATACACAAAATCAATGAATCAAAAAGCTGGTTTTTTGAGAAGATAAACAAGATAGACACCCCACTGGCCTGACTGACAAAGAAAAAACAAGAGAAGGCAAGAATTAACAGCATCAAAGATGAAAAAGGCAACATAACAACAGACACTGCATTCATTAAGGCCATAATTAGAAATTACTACAAAGCACTGTACTCCAACAAATCAGAAGATCACCAAGAAATGGAAAAGTTCTTAGACTTCTACCACCTGCCGAAACTTAGCCCAGAGGCAACAAATGACCTGAACAAACCCATAACTGAAGCACAGATTGAATCAGTGATTAAAGACCTCCCAAAAAGAAAAGCCCAGGACCAGACGGCTTCACTCCAGAATTCTACAAAACATTCCGAACAGAACTGACCCCAATCCTCTACAAACTCTTCAAAACAATAGAAAAAAAGCAACCCTTCCAAACTCATTCTATGAAGCCAACATTACCTTAATCCCAAAACCGGACAGAGAACTAACAGAGAAGGAAAACTACAGACCGATCTCTTTGATGAACATCGATGCTAAGATACTCAACAAAATCCTAGCCAATAGAATTCAAAAACACATCAAACAGATCATTCATCCAGATCAGGTCGGATTCATCCCTGGAATGCAGGGATGGTTCAACATAAGGAAATCCATAAATGTGATACACCACATCCAAAAACTGAAAAACAAGAATCACATGATAGTATCAATAGACGCAGAAAAAGCTTTCGACAAAATCCAACACCACTTCCTACTAAAAACCCTAACCAAGGTAGGCATATATGGAAAAATCCACAACATAATTAAAGCCATATATGAAAAACCTAACGCCAGCATCATACTGAATGGAGAAAAGCTGGAACCCTTCCCACTGAGATCTGGAACAAGACAGGGATGTCCACTTTCTCCACTACTATTCAACATAGTCCTAGAGGTACTCACTGAGGCCATAAGACAAGAAAAAGAAATCAGAGGAATCCAAATGGGAAATGAAGAAGTCAAGCTCTCACTATATGCAGATGATATGATTCTTTATGTAGAAGAGCCAAGAGACTCAATACAGAGACTGCTAGAACTTGTACGAGAGTTTGGTAGAGTGGCAGGGTACAAAATTAATGAACAAAAATCAACAGACATAGTGTATGCGAACAGCCCCAAGATGGAAAAAGATTTAAACAGCAAGATACCATTCAAAATAACAGAGAAAAGTATGAAATATCTGAGAATAAATCTAACCAAAAATGTAGGAGACCTATTTGAAGAAAACTACAAACTACTTAAAAAAGAAATTGAACAAGACCTCAAAAGATGGAGTAACATCCCATGCTCCTGGATAGGTAAAATCAATATCATTAAACTGTCTATACTGCCAAAAGCAATATATACATTCAACGCAATCCCAATCAAATTGCCCAAAACATTCTTCATGGAACTGGAAACAATGATCCAAAGGTTCATCTGGAAACACAAAAAACCACGGATAGCTAGAACCATCCTGAAGAATAGGAAGTTAGCAGGGGGAATCACAGTTCCGGACCTCTGGACATACTATAGGGCAGTGGTTATCAAAACAGCCTGGTACTGGCACAAAGATAGAGAGGAAGATCAATGGAGCAGAACAGAAACACCAAAAGGGAGCCCAAACAGGTACAGCCAAATAATCTTTGACAAAAAGACAAACGACAATCCAGGCAAATGGGAAGGTCTGTTCAATAAATGCTGTTGGGACAACTGGTTAATAGCCTGCAGAAACAAAAAGATAGATCCACATCTCTCACCATACACTAAGATCAGATCTAAATGGATAACAGATCTAAACCTACATCCAGAAACCTTCAAACTTTTGGAAGAAAATGTTGGAAATACACTGCAACACTTAGGGGTAGGCCCTCACTTCCTAAAAAAGACTCCAAAAGCAGTAGAAATCAAGACCAAAATAAACAATTGGGACCTCATCAAACTAAGAAGCTTCTGTACAGCAAGGGACATAATCAACAAAGTAAAAAGGCAACCCACAGAATGGGAGAAGATCTTCGCACACGACATAGGTGATAGAGGGCTAATCTCCAGAATGTACAAAGAGCTACAAAACAACCAAAATGTCAAAACAAACAAGCCACTCAAGAAATGGGCACGGGAAATGGCAAACACTTCACAAAGGAACAAACCCAAATGGCAAATAAACATATGAAAAAATGCTCAAGTTCCCTGGCAATAAGGGAAATACAAATTAAAACATTAATGAGGTACCACCTAACGCCAGTAAGACTGGCCCACATGAATAAAAGCACCAACAACACTTGTTGGCAAGGTTGCGGGGAAAAGGGAACCCTACTCCACTGCTGGTGGGGCTGTAGGCTGGTACAGCCTCTGTGGAAATCAGTATGGAGAATATTCAAACAACTCAAAATCAACATACCGTATGATCCAGCAATAGCACTCCTAGGAATATATCCAGAACAATTGTTTTATGAGAAACCTACATGCACTCCTATGCTCATAGCAGCACAATCAGTAATTGCAAAAACATGGAAGCAACCAAAATGCCCATCAACAGAGGATTGGATAAGAAAGCTATGGTTCATCTACTCCATGGAATACTACTCAGCTATTAAAGAAAACAAAATGCAGTTTTTTGTGGCCAAATGGGCCAAACTGGAAACCATAATGCTAAGGGAAATGAGCCAATCCCAAAAGGTTAAATACCACATGTTTGCCTTAATTTAAGATGATATGATGTTATGTATAACATGTTATGTTTTGAATGTTATATGTTGTATATAAACTAAAATTGAAATGTAAGTGAGGTGGTCACAGAAGGTGGTTAAGATCTCGCATTTACTTTTAACATATTGGTTACTCATTACTATGTCAATTAATTCCATAATGATGTAAATTTTTGCTGATGGTATGTTGGAGCTTTTAATTGATCGGGATGATACTCTGCTGGCTCTGTCTTCAGACCAGAGAGGGTGTACCTAAGAAGCCGTTCAACTTGACTGGACAATAAGATGCTGGACTCTATGTTTGGTATACGCTTGCAATGGGGGAATCTCAACTGAACTTGAACTGTGGTTATGCAACAAGGTGGAGGAATCCACCATGGTGGGAGGGTATGGGGGGGGTGGGGAGAACCCAAGTACCTATGAAACTGTGTCACATAATACAATGTAATTAATAAATTAAAAATAATAATAAAAAAATGATACAGGTCAACTGGCAAAAAAAAAAAAAGCTTGGAAAAGCACTGAAAGTAGAATAAGGAGATCATTTCACAAAATACTGCAGAGAAGCACTGAATCTACATCTAAAACATACATCTAGGGCAGGCTTTGTGATGCAGCAGGAATGTATGCTGGCTGAAACACCTCCTTCCTGTGTTGGAGATCCCCTGCTCAAGTCCCAAGGGCTTGGCTTTCCTGATGGAGCTTCCTGTTGGTGCGGGCATGAGGCAGCAGGTGATGACCAAATAACTGCACCCCTGTCAACTGTGGAGGGTGTGGGCTGGAGTTCCTGACTCCGGGTGTCAACCAAGATGAGTTCTATCAATTGTGAACATTTCAGAAGCAATGTAGAGCGCTCTCTCTCTCTCCCTCTCTCTCTCTCTCTCTTGTTCCTGCCTCTCCATCACTCTGCCTTTCAAAGTAAACAAATAAATACTTCCAAAAAGTGAATTCTACATAGGCACGTACGACCCTGCAACATCACGTACTTACTATCTTTCACATAATTTTTAGCAGTGGCATGCATTTGTGGATGACATTTTTTTTTGCTATGGGTGATTTCCCCGCCAGCACATAATAATAACAATAAAAAATAAGTAAGTGAATAAGTAAATAGGTTAAGCAAATAATGTGATGCTAGGGAATTAGCAACTTTTGCAAGCACAGCAATCTTTGAGATGTGAATGGAGAGTATAAATATATTAGTAGCGCATGTACCCTGAACCTTAAATGGGAATGATGACAACATGCATTTTACAAGGTGTTTTGTAGTTGCTATGTATGACTTTACTTTAGCATGGCATTCTTTGCCTTGCCAATTTGTTCTTTATTATTGCCTACGCATTGGAGATGGACTGACTTTCCTAATGTCTACAGCGTTGGAGAGATATAGTGGCAATATTAAAGAAAATGTTTGAATGCAAAAGCATGGTGAAAATGTCAGAAAGTCTCCATGACAACATTTAAGAAGACTTATTTCTACAGCAAGTTTTCAGATTCAGCAAAACAGCAACCAAGTAACCTGAATGTGATGACAAGAGCAGTCTTACTGCATAGCTCTAGTTTGTCTCCAACACTGAAATCAGGCACTGCCTGGGAATGTGCAGGATAGTGAAATTAGGTGTGATAACATTTGGGAAATATACTTGAGTGCTTTAGATGATTGTATAAAACAGAATCCATGAGGCCATGGGACATGGCTACCTCTTCTCCACTACAGCTGAGGATTCTTGCCTCATTTGCACCATAAGCTTCATCTGAAATGAAAGACCACAGCATGTTCTATGAGATCTTCAAGGTTTTCCAAACTTCCTCTGGTGCTTGTTTTGTCAGTGAACCACGAGGATTGAACAAAGTCCCATCATAAAATTGTTCTTCCTGTTTTCAAAAAAGTATTATTCACAAATGTAATAAGACGATCTGAAAAATATTTTTAGGGAGATTTTTGAGATGTTCAGTGTTAGACATTAAAGTCACTGAAGCAAATGGGCTGTTGGTGGTGACAGTTTGACAGAGAATGAAGCTAGATTAGGGACATTTCACTTTGGGTTACTTTCAGGTGAGGCAGAATTTTTGTTTTATTTGGGATATATCTAGAACAAGTCCTAATGTTTTGGGGATGACCACATGAAATTCACAGAAATGATGACCTATACCAAATGAGGTTTGGAAGAACTGACCTGGCAGAATACACATGAGGTCAATAAACTTACAGAGGTTTGTAATCTACAACGGGTTTACTTCACACAGAACCCACCACACACATTCCCAAATATGTCCTAGAAAGCTCTTCACTAATCACAGAGAATAGATAACATCATCACTGTCAATATTGATAAGATCTTGTTGTTACATGGACTAGAGACAGAGCTAGCGAGGCACAAGGCCCTGGGTGACTTACACTATTCTTTTTGCTGAAGGACAGCACAACTGAAATCCCACCCTTTCTCTGGCAAACCCCATGGCTTCCAGCTTTCATACCTGGTTCCCCATCATGTACCTGAGCCTCGCTGCACCGTCATGCACTAGAAGCCATGATAGTTACATAAACCCTGTAGCTCCCCATGGGATATAATGTCACCACCATAAAGATCACCACTTGCATTAAAGCCCTACTGCAGCCCTGCCCCAATTGCATATCCAGTTAAGGCACCACATCCTTCTGGATGAAAGGGTGACCCAAACTTTGGTAGAGGCAGTTGTCGTCATTTCAGTATGGAGAGGGACTGCCTGCATTCTCATCTGATATATGTACTTTAAATAAATGCTGCTTTCCTTCCTGCCCTTATCTATGGCTCTGCTTTGAATTCTTCCCTCTCCCGAAAAGAAGAACCTGGAATAGGACAAGCTGGGTACTCCATGCCTCCACAACTCAATTGTATTTATTCTTCTTCAGAACCATTGTAAATGTAATTCTCTCTCTCTCTCTCTCTTCTCCCTTTATTTGTTTCACACATACTCACACACTCAAACACATACACAAACATATACATACAACCAGAATGTTAATTCAGGGACACTGATTTTTTTTTTAGATTTATTCATTTTATTACAAAGTCAGATATACAGAGAGGAGGAGAGACAGAGAGGAAGATCTTCCGTCTGATGATTCACTCCCCAAGTGAGCCGCAACGGGCCGATGCACGCTGATTCAAAGCCAGGAACCAGGAACCTCTTCCAGGTCTCCCACGCGGGTGCAGGGTCCCAAGGCATTGGGCCGTCCTCGACTGCTTTCCCAGGCCACAAGCAGGGAGCTGGATGGGAAGTGGAGCAACCGGGATTAGAACCGGTGTCCATATGGGATCCCAGGGCGTTCAAGGCGAGGACTTTAGCCGCTAGGCCACACGGCTGGGCCCGGGACACTGATTTTAGATGTGTGGTGATGGCCACAAATTTCGTATCTGAGTTCCTTCTCAGACTTACGTCATTCTTTCAATCAGTCATTGAGAACCATAAAGAAGGATTATTAGGTGGCAGAGCAGTAAGAGGAATACCTCTCTCATTCTGACTTCAAACGTCCATTATGCCTTCATGCAACTTGAGTGGGAACGCGTGCTGTCCTAGCTAGAGCTTTGGACCAAACCTCTCATAGTGGTTCATCAGGTTTGCAGGACTAACCCTCTATTTATGTACCTAGTACCTAGGGCATAATGGGTGGAACCCAACCTGGATCCATTAAGATCCATAATAATCTCAATGAAAACTCCAGAAAGTACTCCTTGACCAACACAGAATTATTCAAAGGAAGGTTCTAGCTGAGCCTGGAACAAGATCATCCCTGCCATTACAGGACTAAGTGTCAATTGTTACTGCATTCTTTCATCTTCTCGTAATTATTAAATTGTTAATAACAAAAATTCAATATCTCATAAATATGGAATGAAAATTAAAAGTGCTTTATGAACACATTTAAGTAAAATACTGAGGAATAATGAGATTCCTATTTGCAGACATAATTTTAAACTTCTGCTGAAGTGCTAATAGAGAAAAATCTGTGAATTTAAGAGTGCAGTGCCATCTTGAAAGAAGGAAAATATTTTTTTCATTTGCTAAATTTAAATGTGAAAAAAATTGAACACACAATTGAAAGTGCCTTATACAAGATCAGTCTAGAATGGAATGAAAAAGTGATGGGTCTTTTCTTCTGAAGAACCAGAAATTTCTTATCTTTAGGTAACCTAAAAGCCGGTTATTTTTATATGCAAGAACCAGTGCAAATGATGAACAGCGGACTATTGTGTGGGGCTGCGCTCTTATAACTGCATTTTAACTTCTTGCAGAGTTCTTAATGAAAGTATTATAATGCGCATTGCCCACGTACAGGAAAAGTGCATACCTCTTTTCTTAAATGAGAATTTCATAAAAGCTCTTCATTTTTTTTCCTTTTTGAAACAGCTTGTGGTGGCTTTATTACAAATCCATCATGGGTCTAATGGTCAGCTAGGCTAAAATAAGTCATATGCCATATACAAAAGTTCTCTTTTACTCATAATACTTAATTGATATTTTAAAGATATTTATTATGAATAAATTCTATATATTGTGAGCAACAGTTTATACACATTTTTTCCTTATTCAGGACATCATCAGGTGCCTTTTTTTAAAAATAAGGGAGTCCATCTTACGCAGAGGTAACCATGTTTCTATCAGAGAGTGTAACTTGCACAGGGCACTGATATCCCATGTACTCTGGATGAGGCACTTCAAAGGTGAGACTACTTCCCTGCATGAAACTTGGTTGTGCTTAAATCTTGCCCAGAAAATGTTAAGCATGCTCTTTGGAGGCTTCTGAGAAACTTCCTGCTCTATTGCAAACCTGAGTCAGTGTGGGTGATCTATGCCTTAGTATCCTGAATTCTGAATCCTGAAAAATTTTGCCTATTTGGAGCAAACCCAAAAGGTTAAACTCAGACAGAGTATGACATAACAAGACAAGTGGACAAATCAAACAACCCCTGACATAACCTTTTTTTCAGTATGCGTGAAATAGTATTTTTCTTTAGGATAAAACTTGTTTGAACTTTGTTACAGCTAAAGGAATACTGAATGTCTAATAAATATGAGTTCTTTTTTTAATTATTTATTATTTAACTTCATTAATTACATTGTATTATGTGACATAGTTTCATAGATACTTGGGAACTCCCCACCCCTCCCCAAACCCTCCCACCATGGTGGATTCCTCCACCTTGTTGCATAACCATAACTCAGGTTCAGTTGAGATTCCCCCATTGCAAGCGTATACCAAACATAGAGTCCAGCATCTTATTGTCCAGTCAAGTTCAACGGCTTCTTAGGTACACCCTCTCTGGTCTGAAGACAGAGCCAGCAGAGTATCATCCCAGTCAATTGAAAGCTCCAACATACCATCAGCAAAAATTTACATCATTATGGAATTAATTGACATAGTAATGAGTAACCAATATGTTAAAAGTAAATGCGAGTTCCCAGCCACCTTCAGTGACCACCTCATCTATAAATCAATTTTAGTTTATACACAACATATAACATTCAAAACATAACATATTATACATAACATCATATCATCTTAAATTAAGGCAAACATGTGGTATTTAACCTTTTGGGATTGGTTCATTTCCCTTAGCATTATGGTTTCCAGTTTGGCCCATTTGGCCACAAAGAACTGCATTTTGTTTTTTTTAATAGCTGAGTAGTATTCCATGGAGTAGATGAACCATAGCTTTCTTATCCAATCCTCTGTTGATGGGCATTTTGGTTGCTTCCATGTTTTTGCAATTACTGATTGTGCTGCTATGAGCATAGGAGTGCATGTAGGTTTCTCATAAAACAAGTGTTCTGGATATATTCCTAGGAGTGCTATTGCTGGATCATACGGTATGTTGAATTTGAGTTGTTTGAATATTCTCCATACTGATTTCCATAGAGGCTGTACCAGCCTGCAGCCCCACCAGCAGTGGAGTAGGGTTCCCTTTTCCCCGCAACCTCGCCAACAAGTGTTGTTGGTGCTTTTATTCATGTGGGCCAGTCTTACTGGCGTTAGGTGGTACCTCATTAATGTTTTAATTTGTATTTCCCTTATTGCCAGGGAACTTGAGCATTTTTTCATATGTTTATTTGCCATTTGGGTTTGTTCCTTTGTGAAGTGTTTGCCATTTCCCGTGCCCATTTCTTGAGTGGCTTGTTTGTTTTGACATTTTGGTTGTTTTGTAGCTCTTTGCATATTCTGGAGATTAGCCCTCTATCACCTATGTCGTGTGCGAAGATCTTCTCCCATTTTGTGGGTTGCCTTTTTACTTTGTTGATTGTTTCTCTAGCTGTACAGAAGCTTCTTAGTTTGATGAGGTCCCAATTGTTTATTTTGGTCTTGATTTCTACTGCTTTTGGAGTCTTTTTTAGGAAGTGAGGGCCTACCCCTAAGTGTTGCAGTGTATTTCCAACATTTTCTTCCAAAAGTTTGAAGGTTTCTGGATGTAGGTTTAGATCTGTTATCCATTTAGATCTGATCTTAGTGTATGGTGAGAGATGTGGATCTATCTTTTTGTTTCTGCAGGCTATTAACCAGTTGTCCCAACAGCATTTATTGAACAGACCTTCCCATTTGCCTGGATTGTCGTTTGTCTTTTTGTCAAAGATTATTTGGCTGTATCTGTGTGGGTTTCCTTCTGGTGTTTCTATTCTGCTCCATTGATCTTCCTCTCTATCTTTGCGCCAGTACCAGGCTGTTTTGATAACCACTGCCCTATAGTATGTCCAGAGGTCCAAAACTGTGATTCCCCCTGCTAACTTCCTGTTCTTCAGGATGGTTCTAGCTATCCGTGGTTTTTTGTGTTTCCAGATGAACCTTTGGATCATTGTTTCCAGTTCCATGAAGAATGTTTTGGGCAATTTGATTGGGATTGCATTGAATGTATATATTGCTTTTGGCAGTATAGACAGTTTAATGATATTGATTTTACCTATCCAGGAGCATGGGATGTTACTCCATCTTTTGAGGTCTTGTTCAATTTCTTTTTTAAGTAGTTTGTAGTTTTCTTCAAATAGGTCTCCTACATTTTTGGTTAGATTTATTCCCAGATATTTCATACTTTTCTCTGTTATTTTGAATGGTATCTTGCTGGTTAAGTCTTTTTCCATCTTGGGGTTGTTCGCATACACTATGTCTGTTGATTTTTGTTCATTAATTTTGTACCCTGCCACTCTACCAAACTCTCGTACAAGTTCTAGCAGTCTCTGTATTGAGTCTCTTGGCTCTTCTACATAAAGAATCATATCATCTGCATATAGTGAGAGCTTGACTTCTTCATTTCCCATTTGGATTCCTCTGATTTCTTTTTCTTGTCTTATGGCCTCAGTGAGTACCTCTAGGACTATGTTGAATAGTAGTGGAGAAAGTGGACATCCCTGTCTTGTTCCAGATCTCAGTGGGAAGGGTTCCAGCTTTTCTCCATTCAGTATGATGCTGGCGTTAGGTTTTTCATATATGGCTTTAATTATGTTGTGGATTTTTCCATATATGCCTACCTTGGTTAGGGTTTTTAGTAGGAAGTGGTGTTGGATTTTGTCGAAAGCTTTTTCTGCGTCTATTGATACTATCATGTGATTCTTGTTTTTCAGTTTTTGGATGTGGTGTATCACATTTATGGATTTCCTTATGTTGAACCATCCCTGCATTCCAGAGATGAATCCTACTTGATCTGGATGAACGATCTGTTTGATGTGTTTTTGAATTCTATTGGCTAGGATTTTGTTGAGAATCTTAGCATCAATGATCATCAAAGAGATCGGTCTGTAGTTTTCCTTCTCTGTTAGTTGTCTGGTTTTGGGATTAAGGTAATATTGGCTTCATAGAATGAGTTTGGAAGGGTTGCCTCTTTTTCTATTGTTTTGAAGAGTTTGTAGAGGATTGGGGTCAGTTCTGTTCGGAATGTTTTGTAGAATTCTGTAGTGAAGCTGTCTGGGCCTGGGCTTTTCTTTGTTGGGAGGTCTTTAATCACTGATTCAATCTGTGCTTCAGTTATATGTTTGTTCAGGTCGTTTGTTGCCTCTGGGCTAAGTTTCGGCAGGTGGTAGAAGTCTAAGAACTTTTCCATTTCTTGGTGATCTTCTGATTTGTTGGAGTACAGTGCTTTGTAGTAATTTCTAATTATGGCCTTAATGGATGCGGTGTCTGTTGTTATGTTGCCTTTTTCATCTTTGATGCTGTTAATTCTTGCCTTCTCTTGTTTTTTCTTTGTCAGTCAGGCCAGTGGGGTGTCTATCTTGTTTATCTTCTCAAAAAACCAGCTTTTTGATTCATTGATTTTGTGTATGGTATTTTTAATTTCTATATGATTAATTTCCTCCCTTGTTTTGATGATTTCTCGTTTCCTATTGTGTGTGGGGCTCTTCTGCTGTTGTTTTTCCAATTCCTGGAGGTGTGTGTTTAGTTCCTGTATTTGGCGCCTCTCTTGGGCCTTGACATGAGCTCCAATTGCGATGAGTTTACCCCGTAGCACTGCTTTGGCAGTGTCCCACAAATTTTGGAATGTTGTTTCAGAGTTTTCATTGGTTTCCATAAATTTTTTGATCTCATCTTTAATTTCTTCTCTGATCCATTGTTCGTTTAATAGCATATTGTTCAGCCTCCAAGAGTTTCTGTATTTCCTGGGGCATTTTGAATTGCTGATTTCCAGTTTCATTCCGTGGTGGTCTGAGAGGGTACATGGTATGATTCCTATCTTTTTGAACTTATTTAGGTTTGCTTTGTGTCCTATCATGTGGTCGATCCTGGAGAAGGTGCCATGCACTGCTGAAAAAAATGTATAATCTGTGGCCCTAGGATAAAAAATTCTATAAATATCTATCATGTCCAGTTGTTCTATTGTTTGTATGAGCTCTGTTGTTTCTTTGTTGAGTTTTTGTTTTGTTGATCTGTCTATTGTTGTTAGTGGGGTGTTAAGATCACCCACTATTATTGTGTGCATATCTATGTCTCCCCTTAAGTCCATAAGTAATTGCTTCACGTAGCTAGGTGCGTTTGAATTTGGTGCATATATGTTCACAATGGTAATTACTTCCTGATGGATCAGTCCTTCACCAATATATAATGTCCTTCCCTGTCCTTTTTGATGTGTGTCAGATTGAAGTCCACATCATCTGAAATTAAGACAGCTACCCCAGCCTTTTTTTCTCGCCCATTGGCATGAAATATCTGTTTCCAACCTTTCACTTTCAGCTTCTTCGAATCTCTTCTGGTTAGATGTGTCTCTTGTAGGCAACAGATAGTTGGGTACTGTTTGATAATCCATTCTGTTAATCTATGCCTTTTGATTGGTGAGTTTAGGCCATTTGTGTTAAGAGTTAAAATTGAGAGGTTGTGATTTTGCCTTGCCCTTCCATACTTGTTTTTGTGGGTGTTGATATCTGTGTAATTGCCCTTCCTTGTGTGGACTTTAGTGGGGAGAACTTCCTGTTTGCCATCTTTGCTTATGATTCACCTCCTTTTTTTCTGGATTTAGTGCATTTCTAAGGAGAGTTTGTAGAGCTGGTTTTGTGCTGGCATATTCTAATTTCTCTTTTCTATGAAAGTATCTGATTTCGTTCTCAGATAACGAATGAGATCTTTGCTGGGTACAATATTCTTGGTAGACAGTTGTTCTGATTCAGGATTTGGAAGATCTTTGTCCATTCTCTTCTTGCTTGTAAAGTCTCTTCAGAGAAGTCAGCAGTGATCCTGATTGGTTTTCCCCAGTATGTGATCTTTTCTCTGCTTCATACTTGTCTCAGGATTCTTTCTTTGTCTTCGTTGGAGTGGAACTTGAGCACCATATGTCTGGGTGAAGATTGCTTTGGGTCATATCTGCTGGGAGTCCTTTGACCGTCCTGGATTTGGGCTGGGTTCATGTTCCAAGTGTTTTGGAAGTTTTCCTGTATAATTTCGTCGAGCACCATTTGCATTCCTGACTCTTTTTCTGCTCCTTCAGGAAGGCCGATAATCCTAATATTCGATTTTCTGAGGTTGTCTTTCATTTCTTGTATGGTCTTATTGGCTTTGTTCAGACTTGTCTCCAGCTGTTTAATGAACTGGGTATGTTCGTTTTGTGTGTCTTCCATTTCAGAGATCCTCTCTTCTGCTGTATTTGTTCTGTTGGTTAGGCTCTCAATTTTGTGCTCTAAGTCAAGGATTTTACTTTTCATTTGTTGTATTTCTGTGACTATGTGGTTCTTGAATTCCTTGAAGTCCTCCCAATTCTTCTCATTGTCTCTGACATATTTTAACATTATTTTTTTGAATTCCTTGTCTGGTAGATCTTCTATGTCTTCATCTCGCATCTCTGAAATAGACATTGGCTTTTGATCCTTTATTGGTAGGGTGTTGGCACTCTCATCTGGATCATTACCTTTTCTGGTATTTCTTCCCATTGTGTTAGTGTTTCTTTTTTGAGAGACCTAGGCACCAGTGTGCTGAGGAGTCTCCAAGCACTATCCCGTAGAGATAGGAGTCTGCAGGCGTGGAGTAGCAGGGTGTGGGAATTTTCAAGGCACTTTTGGTGCGTCTCCAGAACACTGGACCTCAGGGCGCCACTTCTAGGGCCCAGCGGATTCAAAGAGCACTCTCAGCTCGTCTCCTACAGGTGTGCTACCACAGGGCATGGGGGAGTGAAGGCACCCTCTGTGTGTGCCTCCTGTGCGCGGGATCACAGGGCTCGGAGGATTCTAGGTGCTTTCTCGGTGTGTCCCCAGTGCCAGGGACTGCAGGGCGTCCAGGTTCCAGGTGCTCTCTGGGAACGCCTCCTGCACGCGGGTCTGCAGTGCTCTCCTGGTGCGTCTCCCAAGCACAGGACTATAGGGCATGGGGTGTTCCAGGTGCTCTCTGGAAGCGCCTCCTGTGCAGGCCCACCCACCCCAGTGCTTGCAGGGGACCAACCGCCCCAGCGCTAGCACGGGACTGCACAGCCCAGAGGCGTGCTTGGGTTCCTGTGGGATAGCACCGCCAAGCTGACTGCCAGACCGCAGAGGCACGGGGGAGTATTCAGTGTGCCTTTTGCCTTTCTCCCAGACACAGTTTTGGCAGTTTCCAGGCACTTGCTCTGTGTCTCTAGACGCTGGAGTCTCGGGGGGAGAGGGGCGGGGAGACGAGCACCAATTGTGTTCAGGCTCTGTGCATGCCCCTGGGGGGCCAACTCCCGAAGCCTCCAACCCACCACTGTCCCCACCCAACTCACTCAAACCTCAGGTTCTTGCAGTCTGCCTCTTCCTCTGGTGTGAACCCTTGCCGCGGGTGCGTCTCCCGGCTACGGTGTCAGTTGCTGGTCCCGGCGGGTGCAGGCGGATGGATCCTGGATGCTGTAGCTGGTGCAGGTCCCGGCAGGGCTTGGCGACCAGGGTGGGCGGATGCCGGTGGGTCCCGATGACTCAGGGTCCTGATGTCCGCAGCGGGCACAGGTCCTGGCAGGTCCTGGTGACCAGGGTGAGCAGGTGCCAGCGGGTCCCAATCACCACCGGTCCTCACGGCCACAGCGTCTGCGGGTCGGTGTGCGGGTTGGTCTGCGGGTCGGTCTCAATAAATATGAGTTCTGTTTAAAAAAAGATTTATTTTTGGGCCCGGCGGCGTGGCTTAGCAGCTAAAGTCCTCGCCTTGAAAGCCCTGGGATCCCATGTGGGCGCCCATTCTAATCCCGGCAGCTCTACTTCCCATCCAGCTCCCTGCTTGTGGCCTGGGAAAGCAGTTGATGATGGCCCAATGCGCTGGGACACTGCACCCTCGTGGGAGACCCAGAAGAGGTTCCTGGTTCCTGGCTTTGAATCAGCGTGCATCGGCCCATTGCAGCTCACTTGGGGAGTGAATCATCGGATGGAAGATCTTCCTCTCTATCTCTCCTCCTCTCTGTATATCTGGCTGTAATAAAATGAATAAATCTAAAAAAAAAAAAAAGATTTATTTTTCCTTGGAAAGTCAGATTTACAGAGAGAAGTGGAGAAAGAGAGAAAGATCTTCTGTCTGCCAGTTCACCCCCAAGTGGCCACAATGGCCATCTGAAGCCAGGAGCTTCTGTCGCCCACATGGGTGCAGGATCCCAAGGCTTTCGGCTGTTCTTGACTGATTTCCCAGACCACAAGCAGCGAGAGGGAAGGGAAGTGGAGTAGCTGGGACATGAACTGTCGTCCATATGGGATCCAGGCTTATGAAAAATAAGGATAACGATTGGGCTATTGTGCTGGGCCCATGACTACTGGTTCTAATCAAGCACTTTTATTTGCCTCCTTTCTTCTTTTCCTTTGTCTTGTAACTTCCAGGTCCTTAAACATCAACTTTCAAATTTAGCAATGTCCTGATAATGTTTTAGAATATTAAAAACATAATGAAGATCAGAATCTAAGAATCCAGCATTATGCACAGCTATTTTCTCCTCGCAAGCAATTGAATATAGGTCAATAGTAATAAGTACATAACTACTGGACTTACAATGTGCCTTAATCTGTACTAGTTATCATTCACATGGAATTTGGATTTGATGATTGCAAATGTTGAAAATGTGTGCATTTCTATGCAACTAAAGATGAAACTTGCAAGTGAGGTGCCTTCTTTTAAGCCTATTATTAGATGGAAGATGCCTATTAAGGCTCTTATAACATCTTTAATGTGATTTACAGAGAAAAAGAAAGATGCATTATTTTGCAATAGCCTATTTTTATTTTTTTACAATTTGGAAATTCTATTAACTCTGGATGCTAAGAAAATTTTTCTCCGTTACCTTTTTTAGCAAGCAAATACTCAAATCTGCCGTGGCAGAAAATAATAACAAGACTATGTCTTGCATATTTCACAGTAATAATGCTGTAAAACCCACAAACTTCAATATTTCTGCAGCTTAGAACAAGTGACATATATTCTTGCTCACAATAACCTTGTTAAATTTAAAAAAAAATAGTGAATGGGCTGACACAGTTCTGCGTTTAGCAACTGGCTGGAGTCAGAGCTCACGAGAGGGAAGATCCATCAGTGTGGCGTGCTTGCCCACAGTGGGGAGGATGGGACGGTTATCTGCAGCATACCTTCCTGTTAACGCCAGCATATCTTCTATGCAGGCCACCGAGTCTAACAGTCAATGCCATGTTTGCAGTTCATTATGTTTTCCTAGAATTATCAATACTGACACACATGCTTATTCAAAACAAGTAGTAAGATACCCCTCAACGTCTCTGAAATCAACATGAAAGTGCCTATGTGCAGAAAATATCACTGAATTTTGTATAATCATGTAGTAGCTTCAGACTTCCATTCAGCTCTGAAAGGTAACAAAAGAAAAAATGGATGGTGACAACTCTCTCTCTCTCTCTCTCTCTCTCTCTCTCTCTCTCTCTCTCTTTGGATTAATAATGATAGCTGCAGTGCATACCCAATTCCTGAGTGTAATAACTGACAATTATAATATTAAATGAAATTTTAACTTATGCAATTGTTCTTACATTAGAATACACTGGTTTAAAACATCTGCGGGGACTGCGGGTTTGGTGTATTGTCTAATCTGCCACTTGAGACATCCGTGTCCCTTTCTGGAATGTCTGAATATTGGCTGCACTTTCACATCCAGTTTCCTGATAATCTGTTCTTCGTGCAGGCAGCACGTGATGACTGTAGGCGGGAGCTCATCGCCACCCATGTGGAAGATCAGTCTGAACCATTCAATGCATTAGAAAAGTGAACAAGTGGATTGAAATTTGCTGCTTCTCTCTCTCTTTAGTGCTCTTTATTTAGCTTAAAAAGAAGAAGTTTTCATTTCATTTTATTTTATTTTACTTTATTTTATAATATGGCGGTTCAGTTATGTTTCAAGAGAAACCTGAAATTTAGTAGAATTTATATAAACAAATTGTTAAGCGAGGCTCTGCGAGCTCCACCTAGCAATACAAGAGCTCAGTACATACACGCAGAAAATTGAGGCAACAAACAAAAACTACCTGATTGCTACCCACCTTCTTATCTGAGCACTGTGGGATGTGGTACTTGTTCCGTAAGACCTAGTCTGATCAGCTGAGAGCTCGTGATTGGCTGGGGCTATGGAGTCACATTATTAAACATAATCACAATGTTTGCTTTTCCTGAGGCCATTTCTATTCCATTCTAATTTGTCTTAAATATGTACCACAATGCACCTGAGCACGAGTTGAGGCCTGACGATCCTTAAGAAAGCATCATGGGTTGGGTGGTGCAGCCAGCTAAGCCTCTGTCTGCAGCTCTCGTATCCTATATGTGCATCAGTTCCCAGCCTGACTGCTCCTCTCCAGCTCCCTGATGATGCTGTCAGAAAGCAACGGAGGATGGCCCAAGTCAGTGGACCCCTGCACCCCCATGGGACGCCTTGAAGCAGCTTTTCATTCTCAGGTTCAAGCCAACCTAGCTCTGGGGTGTGAACCAGAGGATAAAAGACCTCTTCTTCTGTCTCCCCACCCCCTCTCTGTGACTCTGCTTTTCAAATTAAAAAAAATCCTGAGAAATAAAGAAAACATGGTGTGACTCCAACTGAAACATGATTGGAACAGTTCTATTGCAGCAATCTGTGTATAAATCTAGTTTTCGAACTTTTCTTGATAAACTTGCAATAACATGTTTGCTCTGGCTTGAAAGTAGATTGAGATGTTGATGGATATTTGAGATGAAAGTTTTTCTATAAGGATCTTCCTGGATGCTTGATTTTTCATTTCAACATGTGCTTCATTTATGCTATAGAAGGACAGAAACTTTGATTTAACCAATTATAATCTACTATATTATTGATATAACTGTAAAATATCATTTAAATATAATTCTGCCCTTTACCATAGAAAAATGTTTAAATAAAATATAACAATAGAAGATACTCAGAGATAACAGTAATTCTCAATAATATTTGCTAATTTTTTGTTATGATTAAAATTTTCTGCATACATGCATTTACAGAATTTATAAAACAATTTAGCTTGCCACTGTCCTGCAACGATGGACTTGGTGCACAGAGCCGATGATAACACGCGTGGACTCTGATTGGTGGTCAAAGCCGAAGTTTATTAGTGGCATCAGACTTTAAACACTGAGGGTCATGTGGGATAAGGGAGGAGGTATTGAACTGATCAACAAAACCCATCCACTGTTTCTATACTTTTGTTTGGAACTCCTTTTGTTTTGTGTATTCTACCAAGTGTTCTCATTCTCATGCTGTCCACTCAACTGTGCTCATACAAATGATATCTAATCAGTTATACATACAGTATCCATTCGGTTGTTATCATACAAATATTATCCAATCAATTGTAATCCAGGACTCATCGACCTTCCAGGGTCATAATGTTCTTCTACAATTCATTTATAGGATATGAATAATAAAATATTTCACCAGATACTGTCATTAACTGATTTTATAATTCCTGCTTTTAGAAGATTAGGTAATGAAATATTTGTTGATTTCATGTATCTTTACTTTTTAAATATATTATATTATATATACTTAGATGATTGATAGGGACACTCTGCCTTTCCATTTCTTCAGGTATTCTTCAACCAGAAATACAAAGTGGTGCAGTGTTTGATTGTTGGAAGGAAAGGAAGGAGGGGGGTGGTATGGAGGTACTGTATTCAGGAAGTGGGTGATTCTTCACATTGCAGGCAACAAATCTTGGGCACCTGAAAATCACTTGCAAGTTTAAATCACAGCAATGTAAGGAAATCGTCTGAGATTTGTAGTGGAACAAAACATATTTGGAAGAAAAAAACAACTCCTAAAGAAGAGTTTGGATCTATAAAAATACCTCCACAGAAAAAAATTTCTGTTGGAGATATTTTCATCTTTTCTGAAATAAAAGCCTATTCTTATTTAAAATCTTATCCAAGCTACACTTTTCAAAGGAGAAGGAGTTCTTCGCTCCAGATGCTGTGATCCAAACCGCAACTTTTGAATTTTCAGAAGATATCACGTTCACCAATATCAAGTTGAATAAAGTCTGTTGGGCTGATGTGCTGATCTGACTTATCTTTCTACTTAGGGTAAAAGATATGCATCTATTTTACTGTGCCAATCGGTAAAAAATAATTGAAAGACAAAGAGATATGGAAAGAGATACACAGACAGGTACACGCGAGTGCATACAGACACACACACACACACACACACACACACACACCTCCTATCTATTGGTTTACTCCTCAAGAATGTGAAAGAGTTGGCTTTTGACCAAGCCAAGGAGAGGAGCAGAAAACTCATTCTGGATCTCTTTCAAGGTCAACAGAACCCAAAATACGTGTGTCATCACCAACGTGTGTCTTCCCCCAAGAGCAGGGAAGAGGGATAAATCATGGAGCTGGGAGTCCAACACAGGCCATGATGTGGAATGCAGGCTTTGCAGAGAGCATAGCACCTACACCAGTCGACAGCCCTAAACGCCGTGAGTTTCAGTAGAAACTGCATGCTTCTTTGCAATCATGAAGGTAAAGGAGGCATAAAGAGGCAAATTACTAGAATTTTAGCAAATCTACCTTTTGAGACAGCTTGTCTGAATAAATAAATCTGCTCTATAGATTACTGCAGTGTCAGTGAGTTATCATTTTCACTATGTTGATTTTCCTACCATTTTCTCATATGTTCAAATATCATTTATGCTAGAATTATATTGCCTGAATTATACTGAAGCCTTGTTCTGCTTTACCTTTTCCATTCTGCCTGTGTTGAAGCTTCCTTGAGTGTGTTACTTTGATTTGACGCTATGCATCTGAAGGCACTCGGCAATAGTATTCCAGGGGTTGTGGAGACACAACTCTTCTTGTCTTTTATTATTGTGCATTACATGTTATTATTTTTAAAGATCAGTTTTATTTTGACTTGAAAGGGAGAGTTACAGAGAGAAGGTGAGACACACAGACAGAGGTATCTGCCGTCACTTGTTCATAACCAAATACTGCAGCAGCCAGAGCTGGGTTGACCCTAAGCTGGGAACCAAGAGTTCATTCAGGGTCTTCCACATGGGTGCAGGGACCCAGGTCTTTAGGCCTTTCTCTGCTGCTTCCCAGGTTATAAAAAAGGTTTGATAATTCAAAGGTGGAGCACTAGGGAGTCAAACTGGTGCCTATTCAGGATGCTGGCACCAAAGGCTGTCGCTTAGCCTAGTGTGCAATGATGATGGTCCCCATTACAGATTATTCCACAACATCTCTCCAATCCTCAGTTGAAACAGACATGCTCAGAAATTTCACTAAAGGCCTTCTCTTGGGAGAAATCCATATTTTTCCCTGTTAGTAACCGGTATAGAATTCTTCAGGATTGTCCTAAATTCTACCATTTTTCCCTATGTATGCTGTATATCTGAACAAATAATCTTTCTTTGGCTTTGAAATGAACTGACCACATGAAAGGGAAGAGGACCATGTGTCATTGCTATGGCTTTGTTCTTAACATTAAATTCATTTTTAAACATTTGTAATAGGGAGATTAGCTTTCAAAAAGCATGTTCAAGTAAACTTCCATTAGTATGAGAATCAAGTTAGTAATTACTGCTTGTCCTTTACTGATATAGTGAGAAACTCAAACAGAGTGGAGAAAATTACACCATGATGCTTAGAAAGTTCATAACCTGAGGCCTTGGTACAACACTTACTTCAGGCACTGCTTCCCATTGATTTGCCTGATTTTAAACCCTACTGAGTACAGGGTGTTTCTGGTTCATAAGTGTAATTCCATCTTTAAAGGTGCTTCTCAGAACTAATTGCTATTTTTATAGATAATTACCATTTATATAATTAGACTAGCAGAGTTGGCAATTTAAAAGATGGCTGGAGCCGAACAGTGACATTCTGAAGTCCTACACTGCATCACATTTGGGAAATTTTCTTAAATTTCTGAAGGAGTGGGAAATTTGAGTGAGGAAAGAGGTTGCAGAAACAGCAATCTGGTTTTAAAAATACAGAAATGAGTCCAGTACATGTTTTTCTTGATACGTTTGTCATCGTTAAACCATAATACATGAGTATTATGTAAAGAAGTGTTAAATATTAAGGTTGTGATTTTATTTCTTCAGGAAATTAGTTGTTGGACACTAAATAGATTCAATAATAAGCCTGTCCATTATGGCTTGTGCGCTGGTTCCTGCATGATCTAGACCCCTGCTGTCCAGTGCACCTGTTCTAAATTGACATCCAAATGTCCTTTTCCCCAGGGCTACTTTTCAAAATGTTTGCTTAGAGGAATGGAAACAAGTACTCCTGATTTTGACATTCTAGTGATATCCTTACTGAAATCTGGGGCCATTATAATGTCCTTTAAGACATAATAGAGGTTACTGTATTCCTTTTTTCCACAAGTTTTGGTTAACAACCACTTGGAATACAAAATGAGATATCAGTTAACCTGAATATTAAAAAATAATAATTTTAGTATTCATTATACATATGAGAGTACTTCAAAAGCTCATGGAAAAGGAATTACAAGATAATATACATTTTCTGTAACCATGTTAATGATCCATTATCTGCATGCCCATATTGCTGATTAAATATACTGAAATTCACTGATTTTTTTCAAGGAATCAATGTGCAGCATTATACAAATTAAAATTTTCAGAGTCATTGTGTTTTTTTCAAAATCTAAGCTATCTCTAGAAATCTAGGGATATGTGCTGGTGAATAAACAACTATGCCATTTACATTTCAGGAGATGAAATTACAATTCTAAGTGAACAGCTTTTGTGCTGTTAATTACTGCCGCATATTACAAGTATTTCTTATGAGGCTGAACATATCTTAAAAACAATTCTGAGAGGGAAATCACATTGAGATTAGCAGGTTTCGTGGACCTAGCAACAATGCTCATTCACTCTAGCAACACCATTCTTAAAGAGTACTTCAAAACTTTATAAACGTAGCATGGAGGAATCTTCCCAATTCTCATGGAAATATGTACTATAAAAAGTGTTGTACATAGATGCCAAATTCCCTTTTCATCAAATTTTAGTTCCATTTTTATGGTCTACTCAAATGCTCTCATAAATGTTGTAGTCCTTCCATATCCAAGAACCCCAAGAATCCTGGATCATTCAGATGCTTGAACTCCTCATAGAATGTGACAGAGGACTCGGATAACCTAGGCATGCTCTAACATACAGTACAGTTCAAGCCAGTCTCGGGGTACTCACCTGAGCTGACCTAGTAGATGCTAGGTTAACAGTTCCACTGTATGAGACAATCATGACTAGAAAAAGAATCAGTACATGTTTACCACAAGCTCCCCCCCCCCAAATGAACTGCATTAATTCCATCTAGGAATAGAGAATCTACAGATACATGAGTGAAAAATCACAGGAAATTTGCCATTTAGCAATATTTGGCAATTAAACTATTTTTTTTTTACTTTGTCTAATCATTTTTTTAAAGAGTTAACCTTTTTAGGGCCCAACACACTAGCCTGGTGTCTGGGTCCTAGGCTTTCATGCTCCAGGATCCCATAGGAGTGCTGGTTCCTGTCGCAGCCACTTCACTTCCTGCCCAGCTCCCTGCTTGTGACCTGAGAGGGTAATGGAGGCTGGCCCAAAGACCTGGGCTCCTGCACTCAGAGAGTGCACTTGTGGGAGATTGAGAAGCAGCTCCTGGGTCCTGGCTTGTGTTCGGCTCAGCTCAGGATGTGGGGACCCTTGGAGAGTGAGTGACTCAGCAGATGAAACATCCTTCTGTATCTCCTCTGTGTAAAACTGCCTTTCCAAATAAAGTGGAAAAATCTAAAAAAAGAAAAAAAAAAAAGCCTTAACCTTCTCTTTCTCTAGATTTTTAAGCTACTTAGTATTGTGACAAGTAAGGTTAGTTTAGTACAGCATGATATATATAATCAAATCCTGTGAAATTTCAAAATATGTCAATGTATCATCTCCACCAATGACAAAACTGCCAGAAAGTACTGATGTTAGTTGATTTGTTTGATTTACGGTAAATGTACTGAAACAAGCTTTAAAATGCAAAATGTATGACAAAGCTAGCAAGAGTGGTGTGTTAACTCATCAGTGTACAACTTGCAATAAGCACATCAAAATGAACAGATTTCTCAAGTAAAACCTCACATGGATGGTCATTTTAGGTTGCTTGACAAATCGGAAAATAGTATCATATCAACGGCACATAGAAAGCAAAAATGAAATGCTTTTGGTAGAACCTGTAAGAAAGGAAATGGATGTTGACTAAGAAATGCGACCCTGGCTTCCTGCTTGCGAGCACAGCTGATGGTCCTTCCCATGCATGCCAGGCTGTTTGAGACATCCTTGCTTTTGGCTTTCCGCTGGAAGCAAAGCACCAGGAGCCCACATTAGCCTCGTGTTTACACACCTCCTTTTGCAGTTCATTCTCGGGCTAGCAGTATCTATGCAGTCGCAGGTGTTACAGTGGAAAACGAAATACCAATTCCAGTCAATAAATATTTCTAGTTAAAAATTTCCCCTGACAAAGCAAATAAATAACAACCTGATGATATGGATGATTTATATATCATCATTTAAGAGGTATTATGTATTTTTGTTGCTTTTAGCTCAAGATGAAATATAGCCGTTTATATTATAAGATAAAAATATCCTATCTTTAACTGATACATTTACTTAAATTAACTTATTTAATATTTCTCACATGCAGTATTGCCTGTTCTTTTGCCTATGCCACATTAAAAGTCAGGCATTGTTATGACGTCAAGGAAGGAATTAAAAAGGAAAGAAGGCAAAAGATGAATCTTTTTTTAACTTTAAATTTCAGAATTATTGCCCAGAAAAGACTAAAAGAGAACAAGAAATTGTTTTTATAAAGAAATTCAGAGCAGGGCTCCTGTTACTACTGGGATTTCTGGCACTGTTTCACATATTCCAGAAAAGACTGAGTTTTGCTGAGCTGGAAGGAAAGTGGAGCAAACGAAATAAAACCGAAGCTCAGACAAAGGGGCTATACACTCTTTTCTTTAATTAGCTACTTGGTAAAATGACAATGCTTCTTCATTTTCTTCTACTTGAAAGGCAAAACACCTGAGAAAGAGAGACAGACTCCATTCGCTGATTCCGCCCTCGGATATGGTGTGCTCTCTCACCCAGGCTGGGGCATGAAAAGGGAGATAGTTCTCTCTCCTCCTTGAACATCTAGACACCGTCCATGCTGTTTTACTGTCTATGCTGTTTCACTGCCTAACTGCTCCGATCACAATTGCAGAAAAGATGAGATTATTCCTAGCTTAAAGAAAAAAAAAAAAAAAACAGGAAAATGCTTTATTCTTTTCCTAAAACACATGATTTTGCCTACTTTTTCCAATACTTAAATGTATTCTTTTTATTTTCTTCTCTTTTGATACTCCATTTATGAAACCTGCGTCTTCTTTCTGTTAACTAGGCTACAGAGAGACACCTTAGTAGAGGTAGCAGTGTTCACTGCCCATGTCAGCGGGATCAGAATGTCCTCCTCTTTGACATTATGAGTGGAGTCGTAGTGTTCTTTGTCCTATCTGTTCATAAAACTCATACAATTATTGTGAACAATCGTCATCCTACTTGTATGTGACAGAGGATCTGATTTGGTGTTCTCTCTGTATTCCCCTACCCATTTCACACAGTCATAACCTACTTTCTGCACGATGATGATGAAGATGACAGTTCACTCCCATGCCAGGGAAAACGCTCAAGCAGTTCTGTTTCTTTGTCTCACTCATTTCACTCAATGTAATATCTTTATTATCCAGCTTTGTTTTTATGGCTGGTTAATAATCAGTGTATACAAGCACACACCATTTCCTTATCTGTCATCTGATGTTGGTCATGTTGGTTGGTTTCACCTCTTGGCTAGCATGAGTACTGTTGTCAAGAATATGGTTGAGTGTTCTCTTGATATGAGTCATGTAATTTGAATATATAACCAGCAGTAGGATTTCTGAATCATATGGTAATTCTATTACTAGATTTAAAGGAACCACCAGAAGGTTTTCCATCATGACTATAAATGAAGATAACTTCCTTGCCAGCAGCAGCAGCAGACATGGCCCCCAAGTCCTTACCAGCACCTGTTGTCTTGTGTTTTTGTTTGTTTGTTTTGGTAATAGCCAATCTTACAGATGTACAGTGATCCCTGGTTGTGGCTTTGTTTGTGTGTTTGTTTGTTTTGGTTACAGCCAATCTTACAGATGTACAGTGAACCCGGTTGTGGCTTCATTTGTTTGTTTGTTTGTTTTGGTTACAGCCAATCTTGCAGGTGTACAGTGACCCTTCATTGTGGTTTTATTTTCATATTGTGTATTTTTATGTATTTCTTCATGTGATAACTATTTACTGTCCCTTTGCCCCATTTCTTAATTGTATTTACACATTTTTGTGATATATTTTTAGTTGCCTGTATACTCTATTCTTTCTTGATGTACCACCTTATTGTTGCTGCTACTTTAATAATGAAAACATGTTGAAGTTTTGTCCATATTACTTTGATCTCTGTTGAGACATAACTGTCACATTGATTCTAATAATATGTATTTCAGGGATTCATGCTGAGTAAATCTCTCTTGGTCAAAGCTTATAATCCTTTGATAGTCCACTAGAATTGCTTGATCAGCTTTTACCAATGTTACCTGAATAGACTCATACAGGATATTGGTATATATGTTTCTTGTCATACCTTTGTATTTTTAGTATAATATTTGGGTAATAGATTAGGGTTTGTTTTATACTCCACGATTTTTGGAAGCATGTATAAAGGATTTAAGATTATCTTTCATTAAATATTTGATAGACTTCATGACTAAAGTCATCTGTACTGATGCTTTTTTTATTTGTAAACAGTAAGAACTCTCTTGGTGCCGTAAATTTTTATGAGTGTTGAGAAGTAAGGAGTGTCATGTAACTACAGTTTGATTATAGCTCACAATAGTTTCATAGGGAACTCTGTTCTCCCTCATCTTTGCTATGCTGAATTGCTGGCAACCATTGTTGTGTTTATTATTCTTCAGCTTAAAATATAGATAAATAGATGGATAGACAGATAGATAGAGAATATATTGCCTTTTTAGGTTGTCTTGAGATGTGTGGAAGTATTTGTGTAGCTTTATCACGTATTTATCCTCATTCAATGGTAGTGTGCAGTTGTGTGGAGGTATTGTTGTTTATTTAATCAATTCACATTGAATGATCTTGAGGTTCATTCGTGTTTTCAGAAACTTATGTAGAGCTTTTGGAAGGATGCTTCTGCAGACTTTTCTGTGCACATAGACTTTCAAACCAGTTTGACAGATGTTGAGGTATTTAATTGACCAATTCCAAAAGCACATTTACATTTGGCTTCTTAGAAAGTTATCAAACTGTTTCAAAACCTTGGCTAGATCAGGACTAATTCTTATTAATGAGAATTTATGTTATCTCATATCTTTATGGGCTGTTGATGGTGTTAGATCTTCTGTATTTACTTTGGTCCTGATTTTGCTCATTCCTGTATACTGGTGTCTCACTGTTTGGTCACAAATGATGGTCAACATCTTTTTCAAACACTTGTGTGACATTTTCATGTGTTCACCAAGGAGGTCGTCACTCAAATCTTGACACTATCTTGGATGTTCTCTTTGCTTTCTTAATGCTGAATGTAAAGATTTGTTCCATATCATATATATGCTATCTCACTTAATAAGCCATACAGCAAGGACAGTAGTTGGTGTCTCCTCGTTTGTAAAAGGTTTAGTAGACCAATGCATGCAAAGATTTAGCACAGTAGCTGCACACATTAAGTGCTCTATAAATCTGTAAGAGTGTCAGTAGTTCTGTTCTCACTTGCTTGCTCAAATCTTAGCACAGAGAAAATCAATAAAAATTGCCAAATGAATTAACAAGCATTTTTCAAATAGATGAGATATTGGTTCCTCTACACATAGCTTTTTTTCTTTTTCTTCATTTTCTCTTTTAAATTTTGACAAAAATCTACATTCATATCAAGCATTTAAGCCTTCCTACACTCTAGCAGAAGCAAAACAACTTCATACACACATACACAATTTTTTTAGTAATGGTTTCTATAATATGTTTTTCCTTTTCTATTAAACCAATTAGCTCTCTAAACTAACAATTCTTATTATGGAAATCATGCTTTCTAAGTGTAGAAATAAATATATCTTTTCATGTGTTTTTAAATTAAAAACATATAACATGCTTTAATGTAAATAAAACACTTTAATCTAGCTCAAATTTTTGAGCTTCCCAAAAATTCTGTTTATGAATTATGTTGCAGAAAAACAATATTCCTTGCTACTATGCTGTTTAGCAAGTTCAGAACCTTACTATTTCAGTATAAACTGAACAAACTAAACTCAAATTTTTAATAATTTCTATTTGTCTCATAGATAAATTTAGGACAATTAAAAGGTTGGAACTGAGTGATGAAAACAAGTATTGAAGATTAAAGAGAGAGATTTGCCTTAAAATCAGTCATATGATTCCTATCTTGGGCAAAACATACTCTGAATCAATTGGGTGAGCATCACAGTTCATAATTTTAAAAGCAGGAAAACATGTAAAAGTCACCCATGTGATGGTGAAAGGATACTGACAAATATTGCCTAACACAAATCCTTAGTTTTATAACTTTGGAATCATGGAATCTGGGTGCCCAAGAGTTTAAATGTCTCAGTTACAACTAAAGCGGTTTACCTACTCACTGCATTGGTGGTAGACTTTGTGTCTTTTGCTTTTATTTAACTTAAAAATGTATTTCATTTATTTGGAAGGCAGCGTTACAGAGAGAAAGAGCTGGGCGAAAGGGATCATCCTTCTGATGGTTCCCCCCGATGGCAACACCCACCAGGACCAGACCATGCCAAAGCCAGGTGGAAGGAGCTTAGTCTGCACTAGCAAGACTAGGTCTCAGCTGCCAAGGGACTCAGGACCTTTGTCATTGCCTTCCAGCAGCAGTAGGGAACTCAAACGTGCATCCCCATGGGATGCTGGTGTCAGAGGCAGAAGCTTAAACTGTTACTCAACAATGTAATCTCTTAATGTGTTTCCTCTGAAAGGTGATTTCACAGCTCAAAGCCACACCTTAGGGTTAAAATGCAACATAATGCATGTGTCTAATAAGAGATTATGCCGTTCAGCTTAGTGTAACTGATATGGTAAAGGATAAATAATGAGAATAATTGTCTCTTCATTTAGAACAAAAACAATAAAAAATGTATTTTATGTAATTCAGTGAAATGAAAGATTAGGACCAATTGATAAATGGCACAGATGCCATGAACACAGTTTAGAATGTCAGAAAAGTGAAGATATACTGAGATATACCGAATTGCCAGTAAATGTTCAGAAGTACTTACTGATAACTGCTTATCTTCACAGAGCTAATCCTTAAAATGCAGTTAATAAAATAATAAGTTCATAAGTTTTGTGAGTATACCGTTAAGGTATGCAAATCATATATGAGATCTGAAGCATGATTAGTGATGTAAATGCATTTTGCTTTAAATGTGCTCAAAAGCAACTTTTAAGCCCCTGACTTTGAGGAGAAAGCTCATTAGCCAATTCCTACATATGTGTGTAATGAAATAAAAGGCACGTGACATTATAGGTACTGCTATTGACCAACTACTTGTTATTACCCTCTTTTTTTCTCAAAGTAGTTTACCACAGTTCATTTTGCTCAAATGTTCATCATTCATGGCCTTAGATATCTCAAAAGAAATATCACTGTATGTTAAATATCACTGTATATTAATTCGGTCTGTCTATATGAAGCTGTCAAGAGATTAAGAAATAAAAGACACTGTTACCTGTCTGAATTTTTTCCTCTTTCTATAACAGAAAGTCATCAGAGAGTTTATGAAACTTGTAGAATGAACAAAGCATTTCTGAACTTTTAACGTCAAAGTAAAACTATACTGAAACCGAATTTTTTTAAAATGAATTTGTGGATGGGCCCTTGTATTGTTCAATATCAGCTACTTGTTTTCCAACAGTTGCATTTATAGGCGTGTTAGTCAGCTTTTGTTACAATTATGAAAGAACTGAGACTAAACATAAAGGAAAAAAGTCTTATTTGTCCAGTTTCCCAGTTTCAAGTCCAAGTTCAGGTGAAAGCATTTTCACTTGGTGGACTTCTGTGCCAATGCAGAGCATCACACCCATTGCAAGATGGGGTGCCGTTTCCGTCCGGTCTTTCATAGACCAGGATTTAATCATGGGGACCTAATGCATATGGCTTGGTCTAACCAAGTTACCTTCAAAGGCCCAAACTTAAATTCCATGATCAGATTGAGTGTCTATCCCTTAAGAATCAGCAAGCTACAACTCTGAGGAGTGTATCCTGGCATGTAGATTCTGAGAAGCAGTCAACAGCCACAGTAAAGTCCACATGGTGATGTCAGTGTAAATAACTTACCATTCTTTGAGCTGGAATAATTAACAGATAGATGTTCGGATCAGAAATTTGCTTTCATCTGTCTGCTAACCAGTGTATTATTCCATTTCAGAGCTATGAAAATAGTCTTGAATAAATTACTTGACCAAATTTGAGCAGCTACCAGGAACTGAATGGAGCCTGGGTCTGTTCTTATTTTCAGTGTTGTGCAGTTAATATTTTTGTGCACTGATTTTCTTTGCAAACATATTCTCATTATAACTTTGAGGTTTCATTTATTTTTGCATTGCCCAGCACTGTTTAATAACTATTAAATTAACTCTCCGGCATAAAAATAGTCTAAATTTCTGTAGGAAACATATGTTTCAACAGTCCTGTGACAGAGGGGCATTTAGGGCATTGTACAAACCCATATTTGTGTAACATCACATGACTACTTGGTGAAACACTGCCACACCCCAGGCATACAGGAGCATTTCAGAAAAACAGGGATAGAAGCTTTGTTGCAGTCCCTAACAAAGTAGAAATAATAATAAATATTGTACTTCAACATCCTGAAGGATATTAAAGCCATACATTGTTACACTGCTAAGGCAGGCTACAAGTCTGTAGCAACCACCTGATGTCTTAAACACTTTTGATGTACATCATGACACATATACAATATTCTGTAGTGGAAACTCTTTTGGGCAATAAAAATCATTTGAATACAATTACTTAAGCAAGTGTACTTCTCAGGTATTTTCTAAAAAGGGATCAGTTGCTTGTTTTGGACAGAATATAAGCAAAAACCACAACACTGCACTGAGAGAATTAAAATTACTTATTGCTTTTATGTTACCTGAGAGATTATTTTCTCTTTCATCTTGCCTGCCCTCTGCTATTTTTAATCTGCAAACAATTTGCTGTTATAACATTATTTTTATCTTAATAAACTATGTTTAACGTTATTGAAAAAGAAGTAAGCATGTTTTCTATAAAAGTAAGCTGTTTTTCTTTTTGAAACTTTCACACAAACACTTCTTGACCGCCATTTTCAGAAGGTTCACAGGCTTGCTTTAGGTGCACACTGCTTTGTTTGAAAAGCCGTTTTATTTTTCATTCAAACACTGTGTACCAGAAAACTGAGCAAGGCTGAGTCCCTTTACCTGTCAATGATACTAAAGTTGGCATTTTTTGTTACACTATTAGTTAAATGATGTTAAACTAAGGCTTTTCAGGGCTGTGTATAAAGAATTAAGATAATGAATGATATAAAGTATACAATTAGCAGATACATCATTACATTTAAGGATCAAAATAGTTATATACTGAAACACATTTGCAGTTCTTTGAACTTCAACTTGACACATCATGATACAGCAAAATTTGAAAATTTGTATTTGGGATATCAAAATTCAAGATACTACATTTTATTAAAACTTCTTGGAAAACGAAGTTAAATTATTTTTTAAATAAATAAAGTGACAACCGCTATCTTTTTTTATTTCTTTGAGAATTAAATTCTTAAGTTCTTTGGCATACAAAAGTAACATCTAGTGAAAGCAGCCATCTGAATGACTGCTGAGGCTCTGGGCCGGAGCTCAGGCCTGCACATCCTCAGCTGTTTCCCTCTCCGCTGAGGAGCAGACTTCTTGGTTGGCTGTGCTAATGGAGCCAAGCGCAGCAGTGAGAAAGTCATCAATTACTCCCCACTCAACCTGTAGAGCCCTTGCTGCCCTCTTGATGTGTGTATAACTCCCTGAGACTTGGATGGAAGTTACGTGCCTGTAACTGAGGGGAGAATTTGACCCTTACTGTTGAGTGAGAAATGATTGATGGGCTTGAACTCCTGCAGTTCTTCTTGAACTAATGAACTTTAACAAGGCCCAAACTGGCCTCTGGAAGTGTATATTTCTGTTTTCTCCAATCTTAGGCACACTGTATTGCGTTCTGCACCATGTTCCTGCCTGGCTCCCTCAAATCCCACCCATCCTCTTGTTTACAATGCCACAATAAATTGAACCATTTAGTTGGTTGTCTGCTTGTAAAGGATCATCTACTCTTATTTAATTCTAGAACATAAGGATTTGCTTTTTTTTTTAATTCAGAGAAAAAAAAGAGTGTAACTAAGGCTACAAACAGTCTTCAATGAGTAGAGAATAACAGAATCACTACTGAACATAGAAAAGCAATACTCTGTAGTGCTTTTTAAAAAATACTATATAAAACTGAAGGAACTCAGTGAATATGAAAATTTTCAAATGTTTTATAAGTTTTATATAGTCAAAAGATAGCTATTGCCTCAAAATATTATCACAGAGTACATTTTCTTTTATTTTGATTTACAAATGCAAATTCATTTACAAACATTTGCCACACTAATCTCAACTCTCCCTCACACACATATTTTACTTTTGTGTTTCTGATTGTTTATAATCTCTTTCTAGCATCATGTACCTCTGAGTAGGAATATTTTTATTTATACTTTGCACATGGTATAAAATATTTATTTCAAAAACATAGAATACAGTCATTTGAAAAAATAATAAATGGACAAAGTGTTATATAGTGCAATGCTTGCACAAGCAATGCTGGTTAGATCTCCACCGTAATATTGACTTCCTTTCCTTTGTTTTGAAAGGAGTTACTTATTTATTTCAAAGGCAAACTACAGGCCCGGTGCAATAGAATAGCGGCTAAAGTCCTTGCCTTCAACACACCAGAATCTCATATGGGCGCCGGTTCTAATCCCGGCAGCCCCACTTTCCATCCAGCTCCCTGCTTGTGGAGTGGGAAAGCAGTCCAGGATACTCCAATGCTTTGGGATGCTGCACCCGTGTGGGAGACCTGGAGGAAGTTCCTGGCTCCTGGCTCCGGGTGGTCACAGCACCGGCTGTTGCAGTCACTTGGGGAGTGAATCATTGGATGGAAGATCTTCCTATCTGTTTCCTCTCCTTCTCTATGTACATCTGCCTTTCCAATAAAAAATAAATAAATCTTTTTTAAAAAGGCAAACTGAAAAAAAGATAGGAAGACACAGAGAGAAGAATAACGTCCATCTGCTAATTCAGTCCCCAAATTAACCGTGGTTGTGGCAAGCCAAAGCCAGGAATCTGGGACTCCATTCAGGACTGCATTGTGGGTGCAGGAACCAATGCTCCTGGGCTGTTTCTTATTGGTTATTTAGAATCATTACTGGGGAACTAGTTCAGCAGTTGAGCAGCTGGGAGTTGAACTAATGCCCATGAGGGATGCCAGCATTGATGGTATCGACTAAACCCATGCACAACAGCAGGACTCTACAGTGATTTTCTCTGACAACAAAATGGCATAAAGACAGAAGCTCCAAACTAGATCAATTAATTTAAATCCTGAACATTCAATATGGCCACTGACATAGCTTATAGAAGGTCACATGGCCTCATACAAACCTCATCTCCAGGAATCATTGCCTCTACCGCTACCACAGTCAACAATTATCATAACATCCAGCTAAAGAGAATTACTACTACATTTCCAGACCACTAATGGTTTCTCCTCCAATAAAAGCGTGCTCCTATGTCCTCGTTTCTGCTCTGCTACTTCTCTAACTCCTTAGTCTTCAGCAGGGGAAAACTACTTTGTGAGTCAATCTTGCATTGCTCCATTCTTTAGCTACTAAATACTCCTTATGCTGGTGTTGCCTAATTTCAGTTGGGTTTATTGGTTTCACAAGCATAAACGTGGATTCCATTTTTGGGAGTCCCACATGCCTAATACAAAAAAAAAGATAACAAAATGAATAATGGTATTTCTTAATCTTCAATACACAGAAACCAATTATTTAAACAGATTTCTTATTAGAATAAACCTCTTACTGCATTCATATTATCATCTGGGGATATAAATTTCTGGTAAAAGCACTGCATTTAAACTCAAAGAGATACATTTTTATTTCTCTCTAAATGATTAGAATTTTGTCAGATTCGCTTCTATCACTGGAAGCAAACTTTTGAAAGCCTGGTCAAGGATAGGGCAGTGTGTTTAATTAATAAAGTCCCGAGTCATTACAGTTTTAGGGTTCAAAGTTTCAAAAAGAAAAATAGTCCATGTTCCCTTATCTTTGCAGGACAAATGGGATTGCAAAGCACAAAGAGATTCTTGTTTGAGTTCCAGACACAGGGCACCTAGCCCTTGCTATTCATATGGGCGCAAAACAATCCTTGGGCCAATGTGCTACAAATCATGTCTTACGATTTTTAAAATGTTAGTAATGTTCTTAAACAAAAGCTATTTAGAAAAAAAAGAAAGCTTTGTAATTTTCTGTTCTTTATATTTCTCTCAGAATTAAAACCTATCACTGGTGCTACCCAAAAGCACAAAGTAAGTACCTTTTTAAATACAATTTTGCTTTTTATCAATTTTGAAAAGTTGTATCCTTATTGTCTGTCCAACACTGGGCACTCTTCCAGATATCTCTTTATTCCTCATTACACATTTTATGCAGTCTCAGTTTCCATAGACACCAGGAGTGCTGACAATAACCCTAGAAACTGTGCTCAGATCTTCCCTTTAGCAAGACAATGCCACCATTTGCAGATGAAGTTGTACCCCATTGTTTCAGGAGATGTATAACAGGTGCTTCCTTCTTTTCATTTTAATATTGAAAATTTCAAGAGATGGATTGATTGTGCCAAGCTGCTGTACTTCACTTTGCTATGCATCCTTTTGTTTTCAAATAATACTTCTAATTTGGAATGCCTTACATGTGTGAATTCCCTTTCAGCTATGCAAGTATTAGTAAATGTCAATCTCAAATTCTCTTAGATGGTACTGAATGAAGAGTGCACCAGCTTTCAACTATCAGGAAAACCAGAAGATAAACAGTACCGTCTCACAGCAATGTCTACCGAAGTGTAGATAAACTCAGCACAGAGCATCTGTGAGATGTGATTTATTTCAACTCAATTCCATAAATATTGCCTGAGCATCTACTTCTGACAAAGCAATGTGCTTTTCACCAATAGGTATAAAGAAAAAAAAAAACAGGATGTGGTCTTTGACTTACAAAATGTTATTATGACCTCTCAGGTGAAATAAAATTTCCAAATACTCTGAAAGTTGTTATATATTTGGTAAGAAAACCAGAAATAAGATGCTATGTAATACAGGAGATACTGTGATTACTGCTGAATCATTGAATAACTGATACTGGAACTATAACTTTAAGGATGAATAAGCTTTAAAGTGGTAGCCATGGTGCTCTTTACTGACAAGAAAGTGCTTCTCAAAATGAGAAAGATGTGAACAAAGGCCAGATTGAGGCAAATTAAAGAAACAGTACAGACCGTAGTACTGAATGGGAAAAAAATTGTTAAAAGGTTTGTAAGATACATGTCAAAACATACTTTCAAAATCAAATCACAGTATCTGTAAATCTTAATGCAAAGGCATTTGAAGAATCAATGTTTTAGGTTACCTAAGACTTAAATTGTCTTAGAAATTCCATTTAAGGAGGTACAGATGAGCATATTGACCATGCGCGAGCGTATGTGTGTGTGTGTGCATGCATGCACACGCTTAGTTCATCAGCCTACTTAAAAACCCAGAGTTGTGCATTTTTATACATACAAACACGCACAAATGTATGCAAAGTTGTTAAGACAGCTTTGAATTTTAAATAACTTTATAACTTTTGCAATGAACATGTCCATTTATTAATAAGCATGATGCTCTTCATTTTCTGTAATATGCCCCTTAATTCTTATATATCTGAGATTTGTGAATCTGTAGCACCCCAACAGGAATCAATTGATTAGCAATCAATGTGGCGTTTAGCTGTCTGAAACAAATTCATAAAAAAATGTCAGTTTGTGAAATTCCCTACTTCTTTTGGACAGTATAGATCACTTAGTAAAATAAAATAAAAAGGTAAAAAAGAAACACACCTACAAATTCTGCAAAATATATAAAATTGTTCAACTTTGATAATTGGCTAGTGAAGACTTGGAATAACTTTACAGTATTTGATATCTTCATCATAAACTATGCTAAATTGATAGATTTTATTGTAAATCCCCTAAAATAATTTAGATTTTGGACATTTTTAAAGGAATATCACAAAGTTTATTTTATAAGAAAAGAGGAATTTAATAATTTAATGTATCAAGTGAAAATATATAAGTATATGCTTGATGAAAAAGGAAAATAAATGCCCAGGCCATAAACAACAGAAAAGGGAAATGTTGAGGAAGAACTCTGATGTAAAGGCTCCTGATGCTTAATAATCCCAGCTTCAGCACATGGACCTCCACAACGTTCGCATCCTTGGCATCAGCAGACCACAGGCTTTGCTGAAATGCTCATCACTCTTAAACATCGCGAGGGTTCCCTGGAGATTATGCTCAAGTACCTAGCTTTGTTTTTTTTAAGATTGATTGATTGATTGATTTAGAAAGCCAGATTTACAGAGAGAAGAAGAGACAGAAAGATCTTCCATCCGTTGGCTCACTCCCCAAATAACTGCAACAGTAGGGGCTGAGGCCATCCGAAGCCAGGTGCTTCTTCTGCTCTCCCAGTGGGTGCAGGGTCCCAAGGCTTTGGCTCATCCTCACCTGCTTTCCCAGGCCACAAGTAGTGAGTTGGAAGTGAAGTGGAGCAGCTGGGATACACACCAGCACCTACATGGGGTTCCGAATGTGCAAGGTGTGGACTTTGGGCACTAGGCCACTGCGCAGAGCTCCAAAGTACCTGACTTCTAAAAATTAAAGTCGTTCAGTGTTTCTGCACAGTAAGATTACACTAAACGTCTCATTCCTGCCTGTGTTTATTAGTAAGCATATTTATGCTTTGAGAAAATAGCCCAAATGGAAATTTTGATTTCTATAATCACAGAAACATATGCACATGTCCAGATGCATTTTGTGAAATTAAAAAAAAAAAACTCTATAGTTCACTTTACCCCCAAAGACTCTTTTCTAGTTTCTTTTTGAATTGATTACAGTTATATTTAGTACATTCAACAAGAAAATCATATGTCATCAAGTGTTCTCTCATGATCCTTCCAACTCATATTATGAGGGCTGTGATGACTAATTTACAAACCCAAGCAGGACTGAAAAATCATTTGAAACAGCAGTCATGGTGATGATATTATTGTCACGTTGACTCTGAACTTCAGGATGCATGCCATGGATAATGCTCCCATAATCCACATAGTGAGTCTGATAACAGCATGGATAGCTTGTTAACACAAGAAATATTATGGGGTTGGACAGCACTACTGCATCCTGAAAGCTGTGCCCAAAGGAATATGCTCTCCTGCTTCAATGAGCATCTTTGGGACTGGGTCTGGGACAGCTCCCTTTGCACGTGGCCGCAGATGTTGTCCCAGGCACTTTCAGCTGCTTCAGCTGCTGCACTCTGATTTTTGCCTATGCAAGGACAACTATCACGGATTGGAGGTGTTATGTTACTTTTCCCTAATGGCTTTCTCTAAAAGCAGAAATGCAACTTGTACTATTTTAAGAGGATCTGTTACTGGTACTGCCAAGATACAGGGAGTGCAAAAAGTAAGAATGATGTGAAGAACTATTTAGTTCCTGAAAAAAAAAAAAAAGAAAGCAGTAGTTCATCATTTCTGAATTTTCTTTAGACATGCATGAGTTTTGTTGAGGTTTGTGTTTCACCAGATACACCTCAAATGTGCGAACAAACACTTGAGAAATTGGTCAGTGAGGACCTCTGTGACTCCTCCTCTCCTGACACTTCGTCTCATTTCTGTGCCTTCGGATTAGCTTTCATTTAGGAATCAGAAACTGAACCATATGTAAGCATGGTGTTTGAGCTCTGATTCCAAGCCTACCCCCAACGAGAATCTCTACAATTCCAACATTTTTTTTAAAAAAAATATTGTTTTGTTTTTTTAAATTTCTTGAAAGTTTTTTCCACCTATTTCAAAATATAGTTCTACTTTGACGCGAAGCATTATTTATGCAGTCGGAACTCAAACTGGTACCCTAACAGAGTGCTGGTTCTGCAAGTGGAGAATTAACTTACATTGATGCAATGTGCCCCAAAATATAATAACCTTGAAAAAGAAATTAGAATGAGCATTATGACATGACTGTGTTATGTCACATAACTCCTTCTACAGTGAAGGTTTCAGAAGAGCTATCTGTAAACCTGTGTTCATAGCAGGATTATCCACAATAGTCAAAAGTGGGAAGCGTCCCTTGGCAGATGAGTAGGTAAGAAAAGTTGGTATCTACATGCAATGGAATGAACCACAGCCTTAAAATGAAGGAAATGCTGACATGAGCTTCAACAAGGGTAGATCTTCAGAACATTGTGTTAACTTGAGACAGCCATAAACACACAAGTACTTCATAACTCAATGAGAAACAGTATTCAAAACCATGGAGACAAAACTGTAGGAAGTGGGAATAGAAAGTTATTTTTTAATGATTATACATTTTTCACTGCACAAAAAATTATGGAGATTGTTGGTGATGATGATTATCCGAAATGATGAATGTGTTTACTATTGAAAATTATGTCCTTGAATAGTGCTAAAATGACAAGATTTTTTTGGTATCCACAAAAGCTTTCAGGAGAAGGTGACAATTTAAAGAATGACCTTAGTGAGTGAAGTGAAAGCACACTTTGAGACAGCGTAGGACAGTGGTGCTCAGGTGGGGAGAGAAGACCAGCTGTTGAACAACAGCTGCAGAACCATGTGCATTTTGATTTCCTTAAAAAAAAGTAAAATAGTCACTACCAGTCTCCTGTTGATACTCTAGCACCAAGAACTCTCCAAGTAGTGTTCAGGGGTTTAAAAGAATAGCTTTTCCTTGAAAATCAGGAGCAGAAGTCCTGGCAGAGCCTTTTATGTGGTTCAAAATATTTTCACTCTGTAAGTATTGATATGTTTGATACCAGCGTAAGAGACAGCGAAGACTTCCTTACTTCATTCCGACATCTGGGAGCAGCAAAGTATGACTAGTGATGTTTTCGGTATACAAAGTCCCGCTTTCTGCTTGGAATATTTCCAGGCTTAAGTGTACGTTTTCAAACTTGTTGTATGTCATGTTTATAATAAAACTGTATTCTGAAATAAAAGACTGGATGCTTTAAAAATGCAATTATGGCAATAAGTGAGATGAAAGTGAAAGTAAAGTGAAATGAGTTACATGTGAGTATCATTATCTGATCAGGATCCTGAAACTAAAACAATGCGTTTGTTTTTTTATCAAATAAAATTTTCTTTATCTTTGCATATGCAAACCAAACTAACATAGAACAACACAAACAATACGTACACTGTATGTGATTAAGTAAACTCAGGCTGCATGTAAGAGAGTAAATGAAATTTGTCAGAAGAGGGACAGATGGTGGGATCTCAACAGTGTGTCTCCAGAAAAGGCTAGATCAGGAGACACTCAGCTTTCAGGGCCAGGCTGAGTTAGGTGAGAATCAAGATGCAGATATTTGCGTTATTTATCTGATTTTGCTTCTTTGAATGGCAAAGTGGCATGGGAAGGTTGGAGCTGAGGAGAAGAAAGGAGGAAAGATAAGAAGAGAGTGAGAAGGAGAGCAGGATAGAGAAATTTTCCACCTGCTGGTTCACTCCCTAGATGACTTCAGAATTGGAGCTAGGACAAGCAAAAGCCAGGAGCTTGGAACACCATCCTGGGCCATTGGTGGGTGGCATGAGCCCAAATGCTTTAGCTATTCTCTGCTTGTTTTCCAGGCTCCTTAGTTCAAGCTTGGAATGGAAGATTAGCTGGGACCTGAACCGGTGCTTATATAGGATACCAACTTATCATCTGAATGCTTACCCTGCTGCATTACAACGTTGTCCCATTAAGCCATGAAGAATCCTGAAGACCCATGCAGGACCTCCACAACCGGGAAAGCAGAAAGGAATCAGCAATGACCATGGAAATCTACAAGAGCACTGTTGTTTACGACAGAGAAAAGACATCCTAAGAGAAGCGCAGCCAGTCCTGGGTTATGGCCTGGGTTGTAGTTCTGAGTTCAGAGTCCCAGCATTAATGTAGAAACATGGAATCTTGGTTAGAGTGGAACGTTTGTTATAAGGAGTAGCCTGTGGCAGGCAGTAAGCAAGCACAGAATTATGGAACCTTCACTGGACTCTGGGCAACCCAGACACAGATCTCACCTTGCTGAATCTGATGCTAACAAGAAAGATTTCCTTTGGGAATATTTGGGGGTCTTGAAGATGTGAAGCTGTTTATTTAAATAAGAGAAGATATGTTGGACAATGATCTTAAAAGCATTTCTTTGTGACTTTAGAATGATCTCCATCTTCTCACCCCCTGTGTGAAATGAAATTGGACTTTAAACCTCATTACTGAGATGGAATGCTTTACCCAGCTTATTTATGTTGAAGGGAATATAAATTTCCTACTCTGGTTGTGTCTTTTGTAAAGACTGGCCAAGCAGCCATACCTGTGGCATGAGGAATCTCTAACCTCATCAGTTTAAGTGGGAACCATTTAAATAATGATATTATACCCACTCATACTTTCTGATGCCCTATGCATCAGTGCTACCCTTTATGTCTTTTCTTTTCATTTTAATTGATAACTTCAATATATTATTCTTAATGGCACCAGCAAATATATGAAAGATTAATATTGGGTCAGTGTTCACAGGCTGCGATTTCGTCCTTAGTGTTCTACAAACCTTTGGAGGAATTTTTCCTCTTCACTCACCAGCTTGAGAATGTGCACTTTGGGTATGTCTAGGTGATTGAAAAGAGGCCATAATATTATCCTCCAGAAAATAATAAATATTAGAAAAATATATTGACTCTACTTTGCTCTTCTGTTGTGTTCAATGACTTAAATAAACCACTTGCAAATAATATTAGCTCATTTTTTTGAAAAAAAAAACACAATGCTTAGGATTGATAACATGTAATTAAATTGCATTCAAGGACTAGTACAGTGACACAGCAAGCTGCAACTCCAATTGCAATGCTGACATCTCTGTGGGCACTGGTTCATGTCCCAGCTGCTCCACTTCCAATCTGGCTCTGTGTCTGTGGCCTGGTAAAGCAAACAGAGGATGACTCAAATCCTTGGTCCCTGCACCCATGTGGAGACCCATAAAAAGTTATTGCCTCCTGGATTTGAATCAGCTAACCTGGTCATTGCAGCCATTTGTGGAGTGTACTTGTGGATGGAGGACCTCTCTCAATCTTTCCACTCTTCTCTTTCTGTAGACACACACACACACACACACACACACACACACACACATATATAAACCAAAGAAATTGCCTTTCAACTAAGGAATTAGATATTAAACAACTACTGTGCAATTGTGCTCTCTTCTACTACTGACAATCCCTAAGTCCCTGTAGCAGCTATATGGCCCATCTAAATTCATTTTTCAGGATAATGAAACATACTGAGTGGACGAAACATCTCTCTAGGGTCACTCGGTTGGATTGTAGCTTCATTTCATGTTGAGTTTCTCTAAGTCCAAAGTTCACATTTTTACGGCTTGGGTAACTGACAATGACTGTGTGGCCTTAACCTTCTCGGACAAGGGAGACATGGAAAAATTTGTATATGCATGCTTGAAACATGAAGCTGGCAGCAGGAGTGCAAAACCAGTTGTCTGGACTAGATTGCACAGGAGATACTTTCCCCTATCTTCTCTGAAGTTGTGTCTATATAGAAAAACATGATGTTAAGTTCATTTTGGTACAAAATCAAGATTTTGACAGCAAATTGTAATTAGCCCAAGAATTGAAAAAAATAATACTAAAAGAAAACAAGCGCATTAAGTTAAACTCTTAGAAAAGAAGCGTGGTACATGATTTTCAAAAACAACCGTGGAATGCCACCCGGGCCTCTGTTCAGAAGCTTTGCAATGTTACTCTTCTAGTATGCCTGTTAGGAATTAGAATCCTTTTTGTTCATCTCTTCAACACAGTCCAGTCTTATTCTGTGGTTTGTTCAGCAAAGTGAAGAGGAAGTAGCTATCTGCCAGTTGTTAGCCTTGACCTCAAGGGGCTTATAGTTTCCTGCTTGTTGTCTGGGTTCGATTGGTGTCATCTAAGTCCTGTGCAGCCTGCTTCTTGAGGCAAACCTCCGAAGTGAGACGGTCGTACATCAACCAGTTTCCAATGAAGGCCTCACTTGTTACCAGGTCAAGCAGGTTAGTAGGTTGAACTTTATTAGAAGACTTGTACAGCTGCTCCATGGCAGTAAGTACTGCTGCTTGCACTAAGTGTTGAGTTGTGTGCTGTGTACTAAAACAATTATAAGTGATGAAACATGTGGCTTGAGAAATAGCAGTGACATCCAGATAGTCCACTTCAAGGAAATAAATGAAGTATATCGGTTTTTGGTAGAAGACAAGGTTGCCCAGGAATTATCTCTTTCTCTGTGAATCACCGAAAACATTCAAATATATACAACCTGATATTTCCTAACTATTAAATGTTTATTTATTTATTGTCAGAAAGGCTGAATTCCAGAGAGAAGGAGAAATAAAAGATCATCTGTCTGCTGGCTCATTACCCAAGTGGCCACAATCGCCAGAGCTGAATTGATCTAAAGCGAGGAGCCAGGTTCCTCCTAGGTCTCCCACGTGGGTGCAGGGTGCCAAGGCTTTAGGCCACGAGCAGGGAACTGGATGTGAAGTGTAGCAGCAGGCACATGTGTAGATGATCATGTGGAATCTTGGCATGCAAGTTCAAGGTTTATTCACTGAGTCATCACACTGGGCACTCACTTGTTTCAATAAAAACCATGTATTTGACAGGCAACAAGCACTAGGAAATGCTGTAGGATTGTGAGGAAAGGCAAAGAGAAATAAAGGGAGAAGCAGAGTGGACATAGAGAGAGAGAGAGAGTATGTGTGATTGACAGATAGTCTTTCATGTGCTGGTTCACTCTCAGTGGCTCGGATGTCCAAGGATGGGAGAGGCTGAAGCAGAAACTGGGAACGCCACCCAGGTCTATGACATGGGTAACAGGGACAGTAGTAGTTCACACATCTTCTGCTGGTTTTGCAAGGAAGTTTGCAGGCATCTGGATCAGAAGTGGAGCAGCTGCTCTGATGCTGGATGTCATATAAGAGACAATGGTTCTACCACATCAAACGCCTGACAACTGTCATTCTTAACTTGACTGACAGATAAGAATTATATACTGTATAATTTTAAAAATTCAGTAACATTTGTCCAACATTGTTGTAACAACTTAAAAAAGCCTTCATCTGTGCCCTTCCTTTGTAGAAACCTCAGTTGAAACAGGCCAGCACGGCAGAAGTGTGGGGTTTTCCAACTCACATGTGTGACAAAAAAAAATGTAGATTCGGTTTCTGCTGGATGGAGATATCAGAAAAGGCAGGAATTTCAAGTTCCCATGGTGTGTCATCCACAGTTAGACTCAATGAGTTGAAAGAAGGACTTTTAGCCCTCAGAAGGATTTCAACTATGCAAACATTTATTGATAGGAAGCGAAAGCATTCTGCAACATTCCAATAGTTCAGCATATTAAAAGATTTATGATGTTAAAAGCATAGAAAACAATTTTGTTAACTAAATGTTGGAGAATAAAGCAAATACAATTTCAAAACTTTTAATATAGTAAGGTATAATTATCATTAGTACAAATTTGGATTTTGAGTGTCTTTTTTTCTTTTTTAAAGATTTTTTATTATTATTATTGGAAAGCCGGATATACAGAGAGGAGGAAAGACAGAGAGGAAGATCTTCCATCCAATGTTTCACTCCCCAAGTGAGCCGCAATGGGCCGATGCGCGCCGATCCTATGCCGGGAACCAGGAACCTCTTCGGGGTCCCCCACATGGGTAAAGGATCCCAAAGCCTTGGGCCATCCTCGACTGCTCTCCCAGGCCACAAGCAGGGAGCTGGATGGGAAGCGGAGCTGCCGGGATTAGAACCGGCAACCATATGGGATCCCGGGGCATTCAAGGCGAGGACTTTAGCCGCTAGGCCACACGGCCGGGCCCCAGGATTTTGAGTGTCTTAAAAGCCAAGCATACCGGGGGCTTTTGTCAGCTTATTAAGAGCCTACATATATTCAATATTGCTTTAAGTATTGTTTAAGTTATTTTATTGCACTTAACTGTAAAATACAATATCTTACGATTGAGCTGGGCTATATGATCTATTACGTAACAGAAAAATAAAGTACTTACAGCTGGATAATCTAGTTCATATATTGGATTTTGAATAGAAAACCCATTTTAATCATCAAAATATAATTACTAACTCATTCACTTAAGTATTTATTCCTTTTTGCATCTTACAATAGATTAGAACACTTATCATCAGACAAGAGAGACATTATTACATTCATGTATTCCTGTGTATTTGTGATGAGACAGATTAAAAATAAAATTAAATTAAAATATTTTTTTCGTTTTCTGAACAAGGAGTGGAATACTAAAAGTACACCCTGTAGCCCTTGACCCTTCATGCCCTAATCAACTATGTAAAGATTATCAAAATAAAATAATAAATAATTAAAATAAATAAATAAACCAAGAAAAAAAAAAAACAAAAAAAGCAAGAACAAAACAGATACTAAAACCCCCAAGTGAGAGGTTTCTGACAATGTTCATAACTCAGTGAAATATAAATGATCATTGACATGGTACAACTTAGTTATGCACAGTTTATTGCTATCTGACAAGTGATGTGACAACCACAAAACATTTACATTCTTTGTATACTAACTTTCAAAAGTAAAAGAAAATATGATATTGTTTTTTTTTTGATCCGGTTTATTTCACTTAACATTGTGATTCCTAAGATTGCCAGTTCCATTAATTTTGTTGTGAATATCAAATTCATTAGTTTTTATGGCTGTGGAGCATCTCATGGTGTGTGAATAAATGTGTAACAAGAAGGTAGAATCAGCCTTAAGTAGAGTTACGTGAGTCCCATATCTCTATCAGATAAACTCACAGTGGTAAAGGTGTGGAATCAGAGTAGGTATATATTAACTGATGATTGAGTCAAGAAACGTGGCAAATACATCGTTGTAATATGATTAGAACCTTCTTGGAGCAGTAAGTGAAAGTGACAGCTCTGGACAAAAGATTCATAATGTCATTCCTTTCTTCCCCAAAAGGAGCTGCGCGGCTTTGTGGAAACAATTCATACTTTTTTACTTCAACATGTTGATTGTGAAATTAGGATTTACTGCTCTCTGGTTATTTTGGTGTTTAAGTCACTGAATATAGGACATTTTTAAGGATTTATTTTATTTTTTGTTGGAAAGTCAGAATTACAGAGAGGAGGAGAGACAGAGAGGAAGATCTTCTGGCCATTGATTCATTCCCCAAGTAGTCGCAGTGGCCGGAACTGAACCGATCTGAAGCCAGCAGCCAGGAGTCTCTTCTAGGTCTCTCACACAGGTGCAGGGTCCCAAGGCTTTGGGCCGTCCTCGACTGTTTTTCCAGGGCACAAGCAGGGAGCTAGATGGGAAGTAGGGCCTCCAGGACACCAACTGGCTCCCATATGAGATCTTGGTACATGCAAGACGAGGACTTTAGCCACTAGGCTACCATACTGGGCCCAACATAGAGACTTTTAAAGGTGATATTTTAAACAATTGCTCACTAAACATTAAGACATTTTTACTTCTGTGATATGAAAGGTCTTCAAAAGCATCATGAAAAACATACTATGAACAAAACTGATCACAAACGTCAAAAGTGTAGCAGAAAATGATCATAAATTTAACTCCATTTTCCCACAAACTTTGTCAAATCATTTTCTGTAAGTTCATTTGTCTGAAGAAACTCCAAAGAAATAAACTGAGATTTTAAACGGATAGTGCTGGAATTCAGTCCACCACTCGCACTTGAGTGGCCTGGACATAACTGCCGGAACTGTCGCTTGGACCTGTGTCAGCAGCATCGGAATTGCTAGCTGGTTCCTGGAACTAAGTAAGGCACTCTCATATTCGAAATGTGAGTGGCCTGACTTAACCAGCAGAATTTGTACTTGCCCAAACATTCACAACAAGACATAATTAATATTATTAAACTATGTTTAAAATGGATTTTGCAACTTAGGGGAAGGCATGATGGATGTGATAGAACCGGCAATTAAAAGGAATATATTTACCTATCACACGGGTTCAATTTAGCTGTGTATTATTTGAATAGCAACAAAAAGTTAAAATCTCATGAGTTATCCAATTTTTTGACACATTTCAAAAATTATACTCAACCAAAATGTGTGTATTTTAGCATTGAAATAATAGATTTCTATTATTTTAATCTGCAAAAGTCATGGTATTTATAATGTAATTATCTATTGTTTTTTATTTTAAAAACTGATTCTAAATTTTGCTTTGAAAGCCAATATTTTCATTCTATAGCAAAAAGTTGGTTCCTAAAATGACATATAATTTAAACAAAATAGATACCCTATTATCTTAAAAATATCTACCTTATTTATTTTTCATTTGTGCACTTGTAGATTGAATTCATCATTCCCGAGTTGATAGACATGGTGGCTTATTCCTGAGTTGCCACTTTTAGAAGAAGAAAAAAATAATTTTGTGCTTTCTGGGAAGAAATCTTGTAAATTTCTGTAAATTCTTACAATTACTTAATACATACATATATATGTACACATATATATGTAATGGAAGTGATTCATAGTGTTTTCAAATATACTTAACCGTAATCTTTTAATTCAAGTGCAAGACTAAACACAGTAACAGCATATGATCAGTATAAATTTTACAGTCATATAAATTAGTCTTATAGATACATAGATATTAAATGTGTTATAAATGAGAGAAAGATATTCTTAATTAAATAATCAATAACTGTAAACAGAGTTTAATAGAAGTTTCCCTAGACTTTTCACATAAAAATCTTAGTTAATATTAGACTCAGGTGACTAACGTGAGTTATTTTTCTTTCCAGTGCAAACATTATTCTAATCCGTAGGAATTTATCCTGATTGATGGGGTTAGGAGATGCATCCCAGCATTCTCTAACTCCCATTTTCCTCTAGTTTCTTCATGATGTTACAAATTGGTGCCACCTTGTGTAATTATCTGATGAATATTTTACTGGGTGCCTATTTCTAACAGAACATGAATACATGTGTGTAAGTGCTTCAGTTATCACCCGTTGCCACCAGGACACGAAACAGCAGGAAGTCGGTTTGGAAGGAGATGTGTAGGAATGTAGCCAGACATTCCTGCATATTGGATGTTGGTGTCCAAAGCAGTGATCCAATTGCCTTGGCAAATGCCAACCCCTGAAACTACGTTTTTCTAAAGTAATTAAAATTTCACCTTAAATATTTATTAACTGCTTCAGGAACATATATACACTGTAAAATGTGCAAGAAATAAATTATTTATTCAACGTATTCTTTTCAGAGCAATAAATACACTAAATAGTGGGAAAAAAATACCGATGAGAGTCCAAAATAATTTTTGTACATAAGATAATGAAACATGTATTTGCCTAGAAAAACAAGTGTATTTGTAAAACTCACAATAATAAAATGAGGGAAAGGCAGGCAAGAAGTTGCTTTAAAGATGTAAGTATTAGCGAAAGGGACCCATAGGAGACACTAGCTATTTTATCTCATAAAAAATAACAGTTGTGCACAGCTATCCAATCACGGGGGAAGCTCTGAGCTTTCTTTCCTCAGTTTAGTACAAACACTAAAAGAACCAAGTGTAACAGAATCTTTATCCAAAGTGATCGGGAGGCCTTGGCCTGTGAAGAAGCAGGGAAGTGCACTGTCCAACTGAACACTGGCTTTAGGGCAAATGACTTGGGCTTTCTAAGATTATTTTTTCCTTTTCTCACATTCATGAACACAGGGAGAGGCACTAGGTGATCCAGGTGTCTGGGCTGATAAAGAGTATTATGAAGGAGAGCACTTACTGATTATCTTGAGCTGTTCTGGGAGATGGCCTGCAACCACCCATTCCCTAAGGCTGGGCAGAGAAACACAGCCAGACACCCTTCCTCTTAGTTGTCAAAGCAACTCCCCAAATCTTGCTTTGCACAACTGTCCCATCTAGTACATGCCAACAGTGTACATGCCAACAGTGGGATGGGGTCCAAGAAGTGGCCACCCTGTCTCCAAGACCTTGGACCAGGGCTCAATCCATAAATGATAAGACATGGGGAATCTGAACTGTTTAAGACCAGCAGCAGCACCGCACAGGAAATATGCACGATAATCCCACAGAGTGGTTAATACGGAGACTAGCAAGGCTGAGATATTTGGAGTGTGTTAAGATAAGAGCAAAAACTCTCAGTACATTACACAAGAAATGCACCACAATCCCCACTAGCCAACTTTGTATCACAACATACTGAATGGGATGAAAGACAAGCCCAAAGGTCATATCACACTAAGTGTAGCCTACCATCCCCAATTCAATTCTGTTTATTACTGGAAACTTGCTTTGAAAAAACCTAAGCAACAATCAATACAAGAAGAATCCAAATAAATTATGAAGCAGAATTTCCTATTCCAAAGAATAAAGAAGAGTTTATTTAATTCTTCATATTAGTAAAGAGCAAAAAAGAAATAATAATTAATTTGAAATTTGATCCTGTTAAGCAAACTTTTGTACAAAGAATAGAACAGAAGTAGTTCCACTTCTGATGAAAGGAAGTTATGTATGGTAGTCTACACGTAAGCAGATGCAACATGGGAAGCAATGTGCTCAAGCCTTTGAAGACAATGGCAGAACCATACGCCCACGGAGTGTCACGTGGCAAGTCAACAAGCGGAGCATGTGTGGACCAACCTGCCTCACACAACAACTGCCTTCCGAAGCTGCATTTCCTGTTCTCTGAATTCTCTGAGAACTAGCCAGAACCAGTGAATCAGGCTTTTCCCTTTAGTACAGTCAGCCCTTCACCTTGGAACTTACCACCTGTGTAAGTTCAGGAGCCACGTCATGTTCAAATATCGGCAGCTGTGAAAGACCTCTATTATGAAAACTATAAATCATTTTAAAAAGAAATAGAAGAAGACCTTAAAAAATGGAGAACCTTACCATGTTCTTGGATTGGCAGGACCAACATTATCAAAATGGCCATATTACTGAAAGCAATATATAGATTCAACGCAATCCCAATCAAAATCCCAGCAACATTCTTCTCAGAAATAGAAAAGATGATACAGAAGTTCATCTGGAATCACAAAAGACCATGAATAGCTAATGCTAATGCTGTCTTGAAAAATAGAAATCAAACCGGAGGAATCACAGTTGCAGACCTCAAGACATACTATAGAGCAGTGGTTATCAAAACAGTCTGGTGCTGGTACAGAAACAGAGAAGAAGATCAGTGGAACAGAATAGAAATACCAGAAGGGAATTCACACATGTATAGTCAACTGATCTTTGACAAGAAAACAGAAAACAATCCAGGCAAAAAACCTGGTCTATTCAATAAAAGCTGTGGGGACAACTGGATAGCAGCTTGCAGAATAAAGAAGCAGGACCCGCACCTGTCGCACTATACAAAAATCAGCTCTAATTGGCTCAAGGACCTAAACCTACACCCAAAAACCATTAAACTACTAAAGGAAAACATAGGAAGCACACTCCAAGATATAGGAACAGGGAAAGACTTTTTAGAAAAGACGCCTAAAGCAACGGCGATCAAATCCAAAATGAACAAATGGGACTATATCCAACTAAAAAGTTTCTGTACAACAAAGGAAACAATTAAAAAAGTGAAGAAGCAACCAACAGAATGGGAGAAAATTTTTGCATTCTACACAAGTGATAGGGGACTAATATCTAGGATCTACAAAGAGCTTCAGAAACCCAGGGATAGTGAAAAAACAAACCCTGTAGCAAAATGGGCAAAGGAAATGAACAGACGTTTCTCAAAAGAACAGATACAAATAGCTAATAAATATATGAAAAGATGCTCAGGCTCTCTAGCCATCAGAGAGATACAAATGAAAACCACCTTGAGGTACCACCTAACTCCTGTGAGACTGGCCTACATTCAGAATTTGAAAAACAACACATGCTGGCGTGGATGTGGGGAGAAAGGTACCCACATGCTGGTGGGAGTGTAGGCTAGTACAATCATTGTGGAAATCCATATGGAGAGTGCTTGGAAAATTGCAAATAAACCTGCCATATGACCCAGTAATCCCGCTCTTAGGAATATACCCAACAGAAGTAAAATCTGCATATGAGAAGGGAATCTGTAATCCTATATTTACAGCAGCACAATCTACAATAGCAATGACATGGAAACAAACCAGATGTGCATCAAGAATGGTTAAAAAAACTGTGGTACATCTACTCAATGGAATATTATTCAGCTGTCAAGAAGAACGATATTATTCTATTTAAAACCAGGTGGTCCCAACTAGAAACCATTATGCTCAGCGAAATGAGTCAATCACAAAAGAATAAATACCATATATTCTCTCTCATATAAGGAAGCCAATATGGAAAGGGTAACTCCAATAGTCCAATCTATACTGTTTTTTTGAGCGTCTGTTGGCTGTTTTGGCTGTGTCTCAGATGTTTTGATGTTTTTATGTTGGTTTATTTCTTCCAAATAATTTCTTTTCTCTAGTGGAGTTCATCAAGTGCCCATGGAGTATGCAATGGCAACATAGTTCCTAAGAGACTTCTGTGTTTCCTTTTAGTTAAGCATGTGCTGCCTACTCAGTGGCACATTACTTAATCAAGGTGCTACAATTTGTTGTTGACGTTGTTGCTGTTGTTATTCATGCTGTGATTGATGTGGCTGTTATGAAATGATGTCAATCCGAAAAATAGTTTAAAAAATGTTCTAGATATGAGAAAAAAAATGTCTTTGGTATTTTGAGATTGCAATAAGCTTGTAAATTGCTTTAAGTACGATGGATATTTTGATGATATTAATACTTTCAATATATAGGAATTTGATTTTAACAGATAATTTTGTACTATGAATGTTTACTGTTAGTACCAGGTGTGAAATATGGCTTTTTGTTATTGTTATACTTTTGTTTTCAAAAGGTTAATTTTTCTCGCTGAAAGTCTTAATTATTTTAGAGGCAATCTGTGACTACTTTGCCATGTGTGTGTTTTTCCTTTCTTCCTGCGTGTTCCATGAGGAAGATATTCTAACTTTGTAGATGAAACATGCTTATGCTTTATTGTACAAGAAGTCTTATGTTTTTAAAGCAAATAAAGGTGTTTTTTTTTAAAAAAAAACAAATATCGGCAGCTACAGATTCTGAGAAAGATAAGTTTCCCTAAATATTAAATTACAAGTACATATTAGTTAATTTCAAAAGAATCTAGAGTATCTTTAGGGATGAAAATAGCATTGAAGTAAATAAATTATTTGAATTATAGATACCTATGTTTTCCTGGGGATTTCATTTGTAATGGCCATAATTGCTGGTATTTTTTAAATAAACAAACCCTCAGTAAGAAAAAAAAAAATCCTAATGAAAAAAATCAGCTGAATTTTTAAGGACTAGTTCTTAATTTATTCTAAAAAATCATATAGTACATTAAGAATTTATAATTCAATCACGTAGAAGAACATCACAGAAAAACTATTAATAGTTACAATCATGACAGAATTTTAAATTGAAAGTAGAGCTGAGAAATTTGAATTTCTCTGTATAATAAAATGCTCTGGGCACCGCACATGAAGGAAGATTCATAAAAAAAATCTGAACAACCTGAATGTGTAAGAAGATCCGTATCAGGGGATGAGAGTACTCTGTCTTTGAATTTCCGTGCAATGCCATGAGGCACTTGCACAGCAGAAAGACAACAATTATGTGAAGAGGAGACACAGATGTAGGAATCCTTATACCTAAAAATGTATAATTAAAATAAGGACAATAGAGCTCATACTTACATTTTAAAAGGGGTTTTATTTATCAAAACACGAGCTTACTTCTACTCAAATAAAAACTTCTGGTTAAAGAAAAACATCAGAGAGGGAAAAATAACCTTTCTGTTCCTGGGGACCAGGATGTACAGAGTAAATGAGAAAACTGTGGTGTGACCTGAATCCAGGCTGTGGAAAACATACAAAGAACAATTCAATCAGTGAAAAAGAATGAGAAAAAAGAAATAATGTCTACCCTTAGAATGATTAACACGCAATGAAATACACAAAAAGGTGGTACAAATCGAAACGAAGCTGAGGAAGACTCACACACAGTGTGGTGATTGATAGCTGAAAAGAGTAATTTCTGTACTGTGTATCATTTGAGAGGATGAAGATGTTCAAAACACTATAAAACAATTCATTTCCTAGTCCTCATTAGGCTAATGCAAATTAATAACAAGCATTTATTAATAAGTTGCCAAATGTAATTTACTTACAAAGTATAAATGTAATTTGAATTTTATTAGATGTAATTATTATACAGATTCTGCAGAAAATATCATGATGCCCTGATCAGTTCATTTTCTAAGAATGATCTTCCAGTACTGAAAACACTGGATTGTCAGGACAGATGAAATAAAAGCGCTACAGGATCAACTAGCCATTCTCATTATCCAATAAACAAGCAGCAAGTTTCAACTTATCAAAAACAGGATCCTTCCCAGAAATAAGCTGAAAACATGGAAAGGTTGGAGGGCAAGTCGCTAAAACCCTTTACCAAAGCCGTGATTGGTCAGAAGTGCTGAGAGTGGAAATGTGGAATGAGCAGAGAGCGGGTAGGCTGACGACGCAAAGCAGCAATGCTCCCCAAGTCACAGTACGCAGAACGCACTGCCTCTTTTAATGAAGGGGCTACACAATATTTGTATCACATTGTGAACTGCATCCTTTTATATTTGATACTATATTTCTCTCAAAAATGTAGTCTTTGGCTACTGAAAATAGATTCAATGCAGCACATTGAAATCATCGACTTTTTGAATTAATTTCAGAGGAAACCGTCTGTACACACACCCTGACCCCGATAAATGGTGTGTGTGTGTGTGTGTATAAATACAGACACACACATAAATTTAATTGTAAACACAGTAAAATATATCTTATATATTATTATATATACTGTATATTATTATATTATATATAGTAATATATACAAATCTGTGACTTTATAAATTATAAATATATATATATAATTCTATGTGACTCTCATGGGCAAGGTGTGTTCTGTGAGAGTAAGCAGAAAACACAATGTAATCAGAGCCTTTGTAACTCCTACAAAACCCAGTTCTTGAATAAAAACTACTCGTTCAGCATCTGCTTTTACTCTTGTTGTTTAAACGCTAAATTCTAAAGTAAAGGAATGTGAATGGTGAAGGTGTCTTCTCAAATATAATTTCTTAAAGAACTTCTTCCTTAATGATATCTATTTTGCCACATTTTGTTAAGCATGTCATTTTTATTCTGTATATTGTGCTTAAATGCTTAATTTTTAATAAGGAGTCTAGTGTTCAAACTCAGGTGTCAAAGAAAAAAATTTGAAAGTGCAGCATTGATTCAAGGCAGTCAATACGGAGCTGGGAGGTTCCGTTTTCCTAAAAGTAGTGTTTCTTCCCCCTGCACCTGGTGCACTGAAAGGTGGTGTTACAGAGAGGATTCACCCCCCAAATGGACACCACTGCTGGGACTCTACCAGGCTGAAGCAAGGAGCAAGGAGCATCATCTGGATCTTCCACATGAGTGCCAAAGACCCACACACTCAGGCCATCTTCCTCTGCTTTCTCCAGGTTAATAGCAGGTATGTGGACAGAAAGTGGATCATCTGGGAAACAGTGCAGACATGGGATGCTTTATACATATCCATCTAGATGTTTGCGGATTTCTGAATTAGGCTAGCTACTTTTTTTGGAATGCAATTTGAAAAATGTTTCCCTTGCTTTCTGAAATACAAAACCCTCTCTTCTCAGACAGCTGAAGTTTTGGTGCACCATCAATACTTCCTGACAAATCTGAGATCCCATCAACATCTTCCTTGTAGTCGAAGCTATAAAACCAAACCCTGGGCTACCATACTGAGATGCCTAAAGCTGTGGTTTTAATGCTGGCAGCCCAAATGGGCACTGGTTCCAGGTTCTTCTGCTTCCCTTCTAAATCGGCTCCCTGCTGAAGGACCAGAGAAAGCAGTGGAGAATGGCCTGTGTCCTAGGGCCCCTGAACCCATGTGCGAGACCAGGAAAGAAGCTCCTCACCCCTGGCTTTGACCTGGCCCAGCTCCTGCCTTGTGTCCACTTGGGCGTGAATCAGAGGATGAAAGGACTCACTTGCTCACTCTGTATGAACCTCTCTCTCTGTAACTGTACCTTTCAAGGAGATAAAATGAATCTTAAAGAAAAGAAAAACCTGTCTTGGCTCTTCCCAGTTGGAATTCTGAAATGCTTTAAATAAATGCAATTGCTTTTTGCATCATTCTTTTCTAGGCAGACTTTATTATGAGAGAGATTACCCAGTAGTCTGCAGTCTGAGGCTGGATTGGAGCCAAAGTCAGCATTGCTTTTCTCCAATATGAGGTTGTATCTTGTTATGCAAAATTCATTCGTTGTCAGGTTTGATCATAGAAAACTTGCATCAAATTTAAAATATTATCTTTGTATATGATTATTTACTTCCTTTATTCACATGTGAATACAAATTTGTATCTTATGCCTATAGTGTACTTGGTGTCATTTTTGAGTGATTTTTTTAGTTCTGTATAATTATGAAATTGGAATTGGGTTTGAATTTACATAAATTCCATCTGTCATATTATTATAAAATCTTTTGAAAATAAGCACACACTTTATAAAGGTGTATATAACAGGGTTGTGTTAGATTTCCTCCTCGCACGTCGTGGTCTGGGGATTGAGCTGAACATTTATAACAGCATCTTTTTCCTGTTTGGATATTTCCTGATACTTTGCCAAGTTTCCTTTGTTTTGTCTTTATGATTATATATCCTTAGTGCAGTTTCCGTTGAACAAGTTGGTTTCTCGATGCCCTCTCTCAGTAACCAAGCCACTTAGTCCTCAGGTAAACCTGTAAGTCTCCTCCATTCCTTGCAATAATTTGAATTGTAGTTGCCATTAAAAGCAGCTTCTAGTCCTAGACAAAATACTTCAAACTGATCTTAGATGTCTTTTAGTAATGAAAATATTACCTCACTTGCTTTATGTCCAATTGTAATCTTTATTTCAATCATGAATTTGGAAGTGTCCCCATTGTGATCTTGTTAAAATAATACATTCTGGGCCCAGCACGATAGAATAGTAGCTAGGGTCCTCAACTTGCATGCGCCAGGATCCCATGTGGGTGCCAGTTCGTGTTCCGGAGGCCCTGCTACCTGTCCAGCTCCCTGCTTGTGGCCTGGGAAAGCAGTCGAAGATGGCCCAAAGCCTTGGGAACTTGCACGCACATAGGAGACGCGGGAGATGCTCCTGCCTCCTGGCTTCAGATGGACTTAACTTTGGCCCGGCCTTTGAGACCACTTGGGGAGTGAATCAGAGGACGGAATCCCGTCCTCTCTGTGTATCTGCCTTTTTAATAAAAATAAATAGAAACAAAGATAAAAATAATTAAATAATTAAAACAAAGCAGAAAAAAACACCACAACAAAACAGCGAAAAATGCATTCTATCCGTATATACCACTAGTGTCTCATCATCATCATAAACTCTGAAACTCATCAAAATTCCTAATTCGGTGTAATGAAATACGTTGGCCAAGAAACAAAGTAGATGTCTCCTTGCTCATTAGCAACACTGCAATCCTGCAGTGGTCAAAAATGGAGTTTTCTGTTAATTATTTCATAACAAAGCATCAGTTTTGTAATGAATGATTTTACTGAAGTCCACACAGAGGACTAATAATTAAATGATATCTTCAGGATCTTTAGAATACCTGTTACCTTTGAAAAGAAATAAAGCACTTGTTGGTAGTTACGCTGACAACATTATAAGAAACAGAGATGCTAGGATGAACTGACAGTTCATGAACATGTCTACAATGATAAAAGAGAAGAACGAACTCCAGAGTTATCTTAAGGTTTACTAAGCCTTCTACGGTTATTATAATTCAAAAGTTATTTTAACGTTTACTAAACCATTTTTGTTTCTCAAACTTTCTCTTATTTTTAAAGGAATAATTTTAGTTGTTTGAAAGGCAAAGTTACAGAGAGAGGGAGAAATAGACAGAGGTTTGGCTGGTTCACTGCTTTAATGTTTTCAACACCTTGGGCTGGCCCAGGTTGTAACCAAGAGCCAGAAGATACATCTTGCTTTCCTGTGTGGTTACAAGGGCAATGCCATATGGGGCATCCTTTGCTGACTTCCCAAGTTCATTAACAGGGAGCTGGATCAGAGCACCCACAGGAGATGCGGCTGCTCTGAGCAGTGGCGTGACAGGCAATCCCAAAGCATCGGCCCCAAGCATCTTCATTTTTAGCATTTGTCTTCTTAGTATCCTTCACCTCCTGCAATCTGACATACAATGATTACATTTTGACTTATTGTCACAGGCAACTTTTGATTTCAGTACCACTTCAAGTTACGGTTTAAGACAAACATATTTCAGTAAAAAAATATATAATATATATGTATATATGTGTTTGTATATATGTGTGTATGTGTGCTTATACATATACACAATCAGGCGGCTGGTGTGATGGTCGAACTAGCTAGTCCTCCTCCTGCAAGTGCCAACATCCCATATGGGCACCTGTTTACAGCCCGGTTGCTCCACTTCCCATTTAGCTCCCTGCTTGTAATGTGGGAAAGCAACGGAGGATGGCCCAAATCTTTGGGACCCTGTACCCGCATGGAAGACCAGGAAGAAACTCCTGGCTCCTTGCTTCAGATTGGCTCAGCTCTGGCCATTGCAGTATATAATTTCTTTTAGTACCAATATAAATATTTAGTTACCTCTTTGTTGAACTTTTCTGAAATACTGTTGCGTAGAGAATAGCATTATTATATGGGAAAATAACTGATGTGTGATATAAGAAATCATAAAGAAATCACTTTCCGTGTCAGTTAAAATCACATGACTAACAGGAAGAAGATAAAAGTTGAGTGTCCACTGTTGCATCCCTGTAGCTTCAGAATGCTGCCGTGCGACACAGAGCTAGGATAAATGTATCTTATTACAGATTATACAAACAAATCAGATGAATTCTTTCACCAGGAAAATTAGGCTCAATCTAAATGCATGGAATTATTTTAGCAATTTAGCATTCTCCTATAGTACACTGCCAACAGAATAAGGCTTAGTAACTGACAGGAAGGGTCTGATCCAGAATTTGATCTCTCCTTAAACATAATCAGTTCAGTTATACTCTCATGGTAGAGTTTAAGTTACTTTAGATTATAGGAGAGGGATCTTGAAGGATGGGTCTTTGCTCTGTGTATGTGCTAGTCTATACTTTTGTGATTACCAAAATTTTCATTTTTTTTCCTTACACTGAAATATTTGCTCTCACAAACTAGCTCTTCACTCCCTAGCTGGCAATCTTTCCTTTTTTTCCTAAACAAGTAACAAGGCATTTGAAGAAAACACATGTATTCCTCTATCTCCCACCTCCATTTCCTTTCAAATATGGTCAGACCGTGGCTCTCACAATGCTGGTTGAACTGGTCTTCACTCATCTCAAAGATTGTACTGCAGTGATTCAACTGTCTTTATGTGTCACATTCAACTCTTTCCCATTATTGCTGATGACTTCTGTCTACATTTTAATAGTCTAGAACTGTTACACTGTGAACAAAAGTGTTACTACACAAAACAATTGTGTAATCCAATTTTCTGTTGGCCAAACAACTGATAACTCTCCAATTATGCCTTTAAATGCCTCATTTTTTTCTTTGTCATTTTTCTCTTCCTCCAATAAGCTATCGAAGGGAAAATTTTACCAATCTCCATGACTTATTTAATTAGTGACATGCTTTAAATTCCCAGAGAAGCTTCAAAAAGCTCAAAGAATGCTTTGCAAAAACTATACCTGTATTAAAATAATTTTTGTACCTGTTGAAAATTTCATTTTCAGGTATATTTTGAAGTATCCTCATATTTATGTCCTAAGCATATCTAGATAACTATCCTGGGTTCAAAATGATGCATGTTTTCTTGCTACATTTCTATTTAAGTTTTTAATTAATTAATTAATTGTTACTTTCTTAGTATTAAACTTATTGTATTCTTTACATCTTTCTTCTCTTCTTCTTGAGGCCTGGACCTTAGACACATGTTACAATCCCTAACACATTTAGCCCAAACTGAAAGATTCCCCTGTTTTATTTCTTCAGTTTCCCCACTGTGGTTGGTGGGATGAATTTCACAGACTCTGAATCTAGGTGCGTATGAAACAAGTGAGGTTGGCAGATGAGACCAGGGTGAGGAACTTTGAGATGAGGAGATCTTTCCAGATTCCTTACAGGAATTCCTAAAGCTGTTCAGTCCCCTGGGTGGCATCAGAGAGGGAGGGAGGATGGGAAAAGACCCATGTATTGGGTCTGAGGATGTAAAGGGTTTGTCCATGAACTGGGAGAAGCCATTAAGATGTGAGAGTGATGACCAACGTAAACAAAGAAATGTGAGCCTGACTTCTGGAAAACAAAATATTCTCTTCTGAAGTTCCCCGAAAGACACGCAACAACCTAAATCATCATTTTAGACCAGTGAGATATGTCCTGAAATTGTGTTCTAAAAAACCTGAAAGTAAATAATTTGTGTTAAGTCACCACAATCATGGAACTTTGACTGCAACTGGGGACAACTAACTCATCTACTCCTCCTGTAATTGAATTTTCTAAATTACTGTCAGATATCTCAAAACAATATCATCCATTTCTTACATGAATTAGCTACAGATAAAAATGTTAAAAGGTTTGGAAACGCACAAAACAGTCTGCGTTTCTTTTCCAAAGTGCTGAGCCTTGTGTAACACAATCCCTGGGAATTAGCTGCGTTTATAGATGGAAAGGCTTTGATCTTTCAGTTTCTCTGAACATCTATAAAGGGCAAGGTAACTAGGTAACTTGTAGAAATTAATAATAGTAAGAATATTTATTGGCCGTAGAAATCCAAGTTGTTAATACAATGGATGTTGTGCTGTAGAGAACATAACTTTTTTTTTTTCCTCACAAGAGACAACACCCGCTTTTAAGTATTAGCAAGTAAGTTTAGGCATTCATGGCCCAAATACAGTAGCCGTGACCTGATTCCGGCCAATGACAATAATGGAGGATTTGAGGACATTGAACTGAGTGTTCATAAATATTGTTTTGCTCATTCAAAGATCAGTTGGACGTATATTTTGATGTGTGTTAAGTTTATGTTATAAGAATCACATTTCATATTGCCATTTTTACCCTTCTTTTAAGATTTATTTTATTTTTATCGCAAAGTCACGTATACAGAGACAGAGAGGAAAATCTTCCGTCCAATAATTCACTCCCCAAGTGACCACAACGGCTGGTGCTGAGCCGATCCAAAGCCAGGAGCCAGGAGCTCTTCTGGGTCTCCCACACGGGTGCAGGGTCCCAATGTATTGGGCTGTCCTCCACTGCTTTTCTGGCCACAAGCAGGGAGCTGGATGGGAAGTGGAGCTGCAGGGATTAGAACTGGCTCCCATATGGGATCCTGGTGTGTTCAAGGTGAGGACTTTAGCCTCTAGGCCACGCCGCCGGACCCCCATTCTTACCCTTCTCCATTCATCATTTCTCTTTTTACATGTTTAATTTTGACAAAAATGTAATTTCAATCCTTTCTGTAGTTACAGCCTTAATTTACACTAACCAGGATTTCCAAACGAGTTTAAACAAGTGCTAAAAACAATAATGATGTGTATTTCGTCCCTATACATTGTTATTATTATCATCATTTCCATGTAAACTGACAGATATCAGCGAGAAAAGACGGTATTTTGTCTATTGGGGACTGCCTACCTTATTTCACTTACTATAATGGTTTCCTCTCATATCTATTTTGTGTCAGACAGTAATTTATTGACATTTTTACAGTATAGTATTAATCCAGAATGTATATACACCACATTTGCTTTATCCAGTCATCATTTGGAGGTCATCTGTGTTGATTCCACATGTTCACAGTAATGACATGGACTGCAATATGCAAGGGGTACATGTAACCCTTTCATGTGCTGAGTCATTTCACTGGGTAAATTACCAGGGGTGGGATGGCCAGGTCACATGCTAGATCTGTTTGCATATTTTAGAGTGCTCTCACTGCTGTTTTTTATAAACAACATGAGGGTCCCAAGAAAACAATCTTTTACTCCCACATCCTGGCCAGCATTTGTTTCCTGATTTTTGTCATATGACCATTCTGAGGTGATGGGAAATCTCATTGCTCTGTGTTGAGTTTCCTCTTTTCTGCTAAGTTCCTTAGAAATTTACGCTTGTTGCTTTCAAAATTTCCCCAAATTAGCTCTGGAATATTAATATTCAGTACTTCTGATTGCAAAGCCTCATTTATTCCCCACACACCACATTCCCTGTTAGATAACAGAATAGTGAATGAATGGCCAAATTTCACACCCCTAAACTTTCCCTTTCTATCCAAAGTAGGAAAAAATTACTAATTCAAGGAAAGGATTCAGTAAAATGAAATTTGGGGAAAGACTATCACATAATATATTCCATTTTAGTAGCATATATAATGTGCAATTTATATTGGAGACATGTCAAAATTAAAAAAATAAGTGAATGAATAAAAGCAATGGAGGACAGTGACAGGATATTTTCATCTCCTGAGAAATTCTTCTCTTGATATTTCCAAATGTTCTGGAAATGAATTTAGTAAAATACCAGTGGAGTGAATAAAATACCTGTAACGCTCATGCCATGACGTTTTCCCACTGAGCTTTTTGTGATAAATACTTGCTTTGCTTTCTTTCACTAAACATTTAAAATCACTCTTACAATTTGTCTCACTGTTGCCATTTTAGAGCTCAAAAAACTACCAATTAGAAATATTCTATCAGTTGGTTTTAAAAATTATTTTGAAAAGAGGCAGATGCAGAGTGTTGATACTACTGCTGCTGCCGACATCTCCAAGTGATTTTCCGTTTTCACTAAAAACACGTTCATTTTACATGCTCCCTCCACGTGGGAGTCTGTCTGATTTCATTTCCCCAATAAGGATATAGAGAATCATACAGATTTTCTTATCACCCACTAGAGACTTACTTGTTATGTTGGTACAGTTGTGAGAAACCACTGAAATTTTAAATGGATGTCTAATTTGTAATTTGTTACACAGTTTTGTGTTTCCAAGTGCAAGATATTCTATACTAGCCATAAAATAATAAAGAATAATTTAAAAATGCTGCAAATTTTTTTACACTTGCTTTGATTAGACTCTTTAAACAACTTTATTTAAGTATATTGCTTTAGGAAATTGTGAAACTCACCAAATGTAGAAGGAATCATTTTATTGTAAGAACACCTAATAAGAAAATCAAAATTTTAAAAAAGTAATTTCAATGATAGAGGTCTTCCATATGCCATTTCACAAACAACAGCAAGGGACAAGGCTAGGCCAGACCACAGCTGGAACCCAGGAATTCCATCTAAACCTCCCCCATGAGTGGCTGGGAGACATGTTCTCGGAGCACCACCATGCTATTCCATGCACATTAGCAGGGGACTTGAAGGATTAGATGGGACACAAATTGGATGACAGTGTCCCAGCCTGGTCCCCAGCACCAGACCAAGTGTGTTAATGTTTTATTGGCTTCTTAAGAAACGCAAAGTTTGCCTGAGTAACCTGAGTAAAAGATGGCATTTTAAATCAAATCCTCTGAAAGGGTTTGAGTCACAAGGTATATAAGGGGTCTTTATATGTTACTTGCTAACACTCGCATGTTGTTCGCCATGGCCAACTAATTTCTCAACATACCACACTTCTCATAAGTGCAGTAAAATAATATCATTTTAGTTTCATGTATAAAAAACGATTCTGCTGATGTACCAGTCATATTTAATTTAAAGCACCAAATGTAGTAATAAAGAATCCCAGGGAAGCCATTTTATGAATTGGGATACTAAAGTCTTTCAGGGGGAAAAAAAAGCTTCATTGTGTATAGCAGAGCCATCTAGCCTTTTGAGCATAATCAGGTAAAAGTGGGCACAAGATTACTCTTAGCTTTTTAACTCATTTTACAAACTAGAAAACTGAGCTGAGATTTGCAGATTCAGATTTCCCGATGCCGCGTTCTCTGGAAGATAGTTCAGACTCTCGTCCCTTCCCATGTGGAAAACCTCCACGGACTTCCAGCCTTCCTTCAAGTTGGCTTGCAATCCAAGCGCTGACATGGAAGATTTATAATACAGTCACATGTGAATATTAAGGTGATGGTATAAAAGATTAATGAGGGTACAGGGAGAATTCAAGTACTATTAAGCAAATAGAACACTAGGTTTTAATGAATGAAGACAGAAAAGAGAAAAAAAAAATCAAGCACAAATCCTTTGGGACTGGTGTTTCACACTGCATACATTCCTTGGAAACAGTGCTCAGGCTTGGGTCCAGGCATCATTTGTTATTTGAGCTTCCTACTGATCATGCATACTCTGCAAGAAAATAGAAGATGGTCCCGTCATTCGGGTACTTGCCAATCATGTGGAAGACCATATTGTGTTTCCGGATCTCAGTCTCAGCCCAGCCAGTCGCACCTGTTGGAATCATTTGGAAGTGAGTCAACAGGTTGGAACTCCCAGGTCTAACTATCTGTTTATTTTTCTGTTTCACTGCCTTTCAAACTAACAAGTAATTGAATTACATATTTTTAAAGAACCAGTCATGAATGCTTGTCTTCAGCTATATTAGAAATGCATATAGCTAGGGGGAAGAAATAAGAAAGGTAATAATGATTGGAATTTTAAAAAATGCCATTTCATTTCTCTAAAGATTTATTTTTATTTGAAAGAGTTACATGGGGAGAGAGATATACAGAGAAGCAAATCTCCTGTCCACTGATTTACCCCAAATGACCTCAGTGCTGGGAGCTGAGCTTTTGGAAGCTGGGAGCTTAAAGTTTCCTCCAGGGGCCCCCAAAATGTTAGCTATCTTCTACAACTTCCCAAAACACAGAGTTCTATCAGAAATAGAGCAGTTGGGATGCTGAACCATCAATTACATGGCATGGCAGCATCTCAGGTGGAGGCTTAACCTACCACACAAAGACAATAGCCATCACTGTTTCATTTTAGGCATTGATTTTTGAGATATCTGTGTATTATTCAAATGGTAATTCCAAATAATAGAATTTACAAATCGGCCCAGAAAGAAAAGTGGTAGCAGAAATTAGGTGTGTAGATGAGGCCTCTAAGTGTGTTGATACAAGGCAAGAATACCTCTGCATTTATCTTAAGAGATAATTCAAGGAGTAAATACTTAAAAATGTAATAAAAGACTCACGGAAATGGAGATTCAAACATAAAACAGAGCAGTGTATTGTAAACACTAGGTGGAGCCCAAGACTCCTCTTTACTGTCCAATTACCATTAGGTATGGGTGGAGTTAAAGGGCGATGTTACTGTACTGCAAAAGGCATCCTTCTGGGGATTTGATTCTTTGACTTTAAATTTATTTACAACAAATATGATCCTAATGCCAGGATGTCATATGTAACCAGTAGGGCTTGGGGCATGTGGCACCTGAAGCACTCCAGATACCAAGAATGCAGGCCCACAAATGCCCCAACATACTCCTGCCCTCATTGAAGACCATCAACATAGCTTTCTTCCATTAATTATGGATAATCTGCATAACGATTACTTAATCCTATCATCAATCTACTCTTTACAATGATAGCCACCACAATTGCATTCAAATTCACTTTTCCTTGTGCTCAACACAATTGATTGAGATAAGTATGGGAAATGTGGTCCTGAGAAAACAAAGCTTTCAACTCTAGAATCTTGGACTTTTCTGTTCAGTGCAATTGGCAAAAACTGTATGGAGTCATGGAGTACCATAGTCATTGCTTGTGTGACCATGAAAATGTGTAAATTTTATAAAATTAAAGTACAAGTCATTTATTTATTTATTTATACATCAGAATTCGCAGCAGAGAGAGTTTCCATTGACTGACTCAGTCCCCAAATAAGTGCAACAGCCACACCTTGGCCAGAGGTAAGCCCAGAGCTTTGGTTGTTTGTACCCTTCAAGTTAATGGACTCAAGTGTGTGAGCCTTCTGCTATTTTCCCTGGCCGTTAGCATGGAGCTGCATGAAAGCAGAGCAGCAAAGGTAGAAACTAATGCCAAAACTTAATGTTAGCACTTTAGGTGGCAACTTTGCTATGTAATATTGGGCAGAAGGTCAAGTATTACTCATGTAAGTCTTGCCGTTTTATCTGTACCATGTTTAGGTTTACACTTGATGTTTACGTTTCAGCAAAAAACCTTAAAATATGTAATTTATTTGAAACACAAGGTGACAGAGGAAAATCAGAGAGAGAGAGAGAGAGTTAGACTCTGGTTTGTTTGCTTTCAAAAGGCTTGCAACAGCCAGTTTTGGATCAGCAAAGCCAGGTATCCATTGTAGTCCTCCACACGCATCACAGGGCTTGGATATTTGTGCCATTTCCCATGGTTTTCTGATATGCAATTGTAAGAAGTTTCATCAGAAGCAGAAACCCAAGAATTACTCTGCATTCTAACATGGAATGCCATTTGTCCAATATCGTGGTTGAAATCTTTGGGTTACAATGTTATCCCATTAATACTATGGAGATGATGTTTTGAAAATGTTGTGAGAAACGAAAGTGAATAATGTGTAAATAACTCTTAGCTATCTTATAAATAAAATTCATAACATATAAGCAATGTCATATTATGTACAATAAATGTGTGTTCAATTATGTGTATTGCAGATTATATAATCCAATATATTTGTAGTAAATATCAAACATACAAATACTGTATAAGTAAAGTTATGATAAAAATATTTTTCTTCTTTTTCATTGCTCTCAAAATAGTCCTTTGAAATGCAACACGTATGGCTTGATTTATTTCTGTTGGTCAGCATGGCTGTAATCAAACACAATACTATGGTAAACTGTTTTACTGCGTAAGTGGCGCTTATGTCCTCTGCCCAATATTCCATACTAACTGTGCTAACAACCATTGTTACCTGGAGTTCCCATTGTAGATTAATCTCCTTCTAAACTTGTCCATGTTCTTCACAGAACTTATTAGTTGTGGCATCAGGAGCCTAGATACGTGGCAGATAACATGGAGGGTTACTACACATCTATGGGGGAGTCACGTTCCTTTTCCGTGTTTAACATATTAATCAATGTTAACAACAAAACACATTGTTGGTTGCTGTGTAGAATTCTGTCACTGATGAGATTTCATGGTCAATTGAATCTATCATTCTTGGACCAAGTTTGAATTGCACATAATTATGAAAGGTGATTACATATATATAGAAAATGTAGCTTGCAGAAACAAAATATCGGTGGCTTTTATTTATTCATATTTTGACAATGTTTAAAATGAAACACGCTGTGTGTTAGATTCTGTAGCTTAAAATACCATTTCTGATAATTATGCACAGACCATAAAGGAGGTATGGCAGAGGTAGCACTGGTCAAGCAATTGAGGATCCACTAGCCTGGTAGTAGATCCTGCAGATGGCAAATAAATAAACAAACAAATAAATGGACTCAAAAAGAATGGTTCTTCCTTTCCTGAAAACCCCAACTTGTGTAGAAATAATTGTAACATTTCAAAGGTTTCTAGTAATAGAGTCTTGTCAGCTCATGTGTGGGCCATCTGAACATCTATAAAAGATCAATAAGTTCTATGTCTGGGAGTATTGAAGGTTAATTATGAATGCAAATAAAATGAAAACCTACTTTACTCTTGATTCTTTCTGAAGTAATGTTAACTGAAGTGATTGCAGATAGGAGAGATTGGCAGCTAAAGAAAATGAAACAAATGAGATCAATGGTTATTCAAGCAAAATATAAATGCAAAATATGTGCTGATTTTACTCCAGACCACTTCTCTTCTGATTTCTTAGAAAAGCAGTGAGGGCAGCCCAAGTCCTCAAGCCCCTGCACCCATACACAAGACTTGAAAGAACTTGTGGCCCCAAGCTTTAAACAGGCCCAGCTCTGGACAGTGCTGCCATGTGAGAAGTGAATGAGTGGGTGTTATTTAATTCCATAGCAGCTGCTAATTGTTTCTTTTGATTGTTGCTGTGTAACTAATCATGGCAGAATTCACTAGTATAAAACAATGGCTTCCTTATTTTTCATGATTTGATTGGTTCGGAGTTTGAGCAGGGATGAACTGAGTTTCCTCAGTTTCCTGTTTCCTGTTTCCTGTGTTTTAACCTGGGGCCCCATTTAGGCTGCATCAGTGCTATACAAACTAGATGCTCCTTCAGCATCCTTCCACGTCATCTTTCCTACTGGCCACTTTGGACTTCCTCAAAGTGTAATGCTCTCAAGACAGGGAACTTTAGAGGACAAATGGTGGTGATAGTTCCTTTAGGGTATTTCCCCGGGGCTGACATACTCTCATTTTCACTACATTCTATTGACCAGAGTCCCAAGTTGGTCCAAATTCAAGTTTTGTTCTTGCGACAATGCTGCAAAATATTTGAGTGATTTGATTTTTCACCTGACTCTAAGACCTCTTCTTTCTGCTCATTCCCTACTAAATTCTGGGATCTTTACATTATTTAGGAAACCTTTGCAATCAGTATCTTCACTCTTGGTCTTTTAAGCTTAACTCTCTCCTGCTCTATACTCAGAAATTTTTTTTTTTGCTATTTCTTTATGTTGCAAAAGCAGCAGAAATGTCACATCAGGATATTATCTTTGACCTCTATATTTTAGTAGCTACCTATTCAGTTATTGACTATCATCTCTTATTAGTAGTTTTACATTTTATTCATAATTAATTCATCACATTTATAAGCATAGATATATAATTATTTCCTTCACTATTCATTGTTTTCATCAGAATATTAGGAATGCAAGGGAAAAGCAATGACCATTTTATAAATGTATGTGCCATATTATTGTGACAAACGTTACTTGCTTAATTAAATCTTTTGACAAATGAATAAGTTATGAAAAATTTTCATGATAATTTAGCGCTAATTTACAACAAGATTATTATACAAAAGATTGGAAGGATTTGAATTTGTGTGTATCTGCGTGTACTGATAGTTTGGAAAAGACTGCCAAGAATTTCATGCTTATTTTCATATTTGGGTGGTGATGTTATTGGCATTTTTAAAGCATTTTCTATTTTTCAGTTCATTAACTGTGATTCTTTGTATGACATGTTTTATAATATTGATTTAAAGAAAATTATTACTAATTGTATTATTTTTCCTAGTGAAACTGGAATTTGCTTCACGATTTTAGCAAACTTCAGACTTTTAAAAAATATTTATTATATTTTTATTGGAAAATCAGATATATAGACAAGGAGAGAAAGAGATAAAAACCTTTCAACCAATGATTCACTCCCCAAGTGGCTTTGCAAAAGCCAGAGCTGAGCCCATTCAAAGCCAGGAGCCCAGGGCCTCTTCTGGGTCTCCCAAGCAGGTTCGGGGTCCCAAGGATTTGGGACCCTGCTTTCCCAGGCCACAAGCAGGGAGCTGGATGGGACGCAGGGCTGCCTGCATTAGAACCAGCACCCATATGCAAACCCAGAACATGCAAGGAGAGGATTTTTGAGACTAGACTACCGTACTGCACCCAAATTTCAGACTTTTTGTGTCAGTTGAGTAGTCCATATTTCATTGGCTTATTTTTAGTTCAGTCTAATTTTGAATAACATACAGTAATTCATATGGTTTTATATAAAGTTATTCTGGTTAAAGCTGATGTATTAGCTTCTTTGGGGATGCAGACAAATCACTGCGTAAGTTACAGAGAAAATCGCTCACCATCAATCATTGGCATCACACTTTCTCCACTGATATGTAGTGGAAATGGATCACATAAATGTTCCATGTGTGCTGTCCTGCTTGCGGCAAAGCTTAAAGGAAACCCAGCATGCTACTAAACTCAAGTTAAAGGCAGAGCTAAAGAAATGGCTCTATTGTAAGAGCTGTGAGCTGTGCAGAAAGTAAATTGGCTGTGAGAAATTCAATGAGGTACCACCTAAGATGAGCAGATCAGGTGAGGGGAATCTTTTGTAGAAACTGTGAGAAAGCAATTTAGATATTTGTGGTGATAGCTCAGACTTCTGGATGCCTCGAAGTAATCTAACCTTGACGGATATTGGACAAGAATACTCCATTTCATTTTTGCATTTATTTTTGCTTGTTAATCTCCTGTCACTCCTTAAACATTCCTTATTTAGTGCATCTCACTATTAAAAAGAGTGAGAGAACAGAGACTTAAACCACAACGAAAGCAGTTTCCTTAAACAGAAAGGCTGTCTTGCTCCATCATATGCATGATCACTGCTGAATTTTCATTCATTGTAATGATATTGCTTTCAAGATACATTCATGCCTATCTGGGCATTGCATAGCATTTAAATGTCCAAAGAACTGAACTTCCATGCTGTATTTGGTAAATGATAGACTTTAAAAAACCTCATTCTCTATGTATCCCTAAACCCTCCTCTCTCATTGTTCTGCCAGTATGAAAACTGTTACACTATTTTTGTGGATTATCTGATTTAGTTCATAGGGAAAACAAATCAACTTTATACTACCATGACCACTTAAAGGTGAGAAAGTGGGCCCTGTGAAGAAGTTCTGTGGCTACATTCTAGTCTTGCATCGCTGGGATTCTATATGGCCGCCAGTTACTATCCTGACTGTCCCCCAGTCAGAAATGAAGCAGTGTCATTCTTGTTGCTTTGTATGAAACAAAGTGTTCTGCACTCCCCCTCCCACTCTTACCTGGAAAGAGCTTGCTTTGCACAGTGAGTTAGAAAGAAAAACTTCCTTCATGTCAGTTACAGCTGCCCTGGGATTTAGTGACAGTGTCTAGCTACCAGCCTATGTCCAGTCATGTGAACATCAGATATTATTCCATCTACGTCACAGTCAAGAATTCACAAAATAATGGAGAACAAGATGCCAAATACTGAGAAACCTGGGAATTCCTGTTAGTTGCATCTTAAGCGCCAAAGGAAAATCAGTATCAACCAGTTGCTACTGCTAAATTGCGTATGACAAGTGGGAATACTTTCCTTCATTTTGTTACCCTCCAGTATGGTGTTATGGCCAACAGTTTACTTAACTGCTAACGTTTACATTTTTAATATTAAATGATTTATAAACAAAATCAACTCTATACTATTCCAAATAACATTTTTATTCCTTCTTCTCAAGAATAAGAAGTTCCTACCGACTTGCATACATAGATGCAAAATGTTGTTATATCAGAGTAATTAATCTTGAAAGCTTTTTCTGCGTCTATTGATACTATTATGCGATTCTTGTTTTTCAGTTTTTGGATGTGGTGTATCACATTGATGGATTTCCATATGTTAACCATCCCTGCATTCCAGGGATGAATTCTACTTGATCCAGATGAATGATCTGTCTGATTTTTTTTTGAATTCTATTGGCTAGGATTTTGTTGAGAATCTTAGCTTCAATGTTCATCACACAGTAATTAATCTCATTGGTATTACTACTCAACCTCCCATGCATTCTTTCCTCATATGTAGTCAATCCACATAATTTCATAACATGTTGCAGTTTCCCCTTACTGTACTGAAGGGAAAAATATATGATATGATTGGAAAAATATTGCTTGACAGTTTCCATGTCCATTTCTAACCAATCATCATTGATATATATTTTTTTAAGATTCATTTATTTTTACTCAAAAGTCAGATATACAGAAAAGTGGAGAGACAGAAAAGAAGATTTTCCTTCCAAAGATCACTCCCCAACTGGCTGCAAGGGCCGGAGCTGAGCCAATCCAAAACCAGGCACCTTTTCTAGGTAAACCATGCAGCTGCAGGGTCCCAGGGCTTTGGGCCATCCTGGACTGCTTTCCCAGGCCACCAGCAGGGAGCTGGATGGGAAGCGGGGTCACCAGTACACAAACCAGGCCCCATATGGGATGAGAGCACATTCAAGGAGAGGGCATTAGCCATTAGGCTACTGCGCTGGGCCACATTAACAAAAACCTTTTATTATTACTTATAAAAGAAAAAAAAGCAGCATATTTGAATTTTTGTGATTTTCCTTTTTATTTTAGCTTTTTGTAGCTAAAATGGCAATCCTTCTTTAAAGTGAAAAATGCTTTTATCATATTGACACATTGAAAAGTGGAAACTGAGTTCCCATTTAATGAAAAAGTAGTTTTCAGAGTATATGCAAGTTCAGTATTTCTAAGTGATCAAATAACTCGTCTATCTGTTAAAATTATTTCCCAGAAAAAGCCAGCAATTCCCAAGTACTCCTCAAAGCCACAGCCCTACTTTCACTTACAGAATTCACTCTAATTTTCTTTTGTTCTTTTTTCTTATTGAAAATGGATAAAACATCAGCTTTGTGAAGAATAGAACTATTAAATAAACGTATGCAGCAAAAGCATGTAAATTGCTTCTCTGTCTAAAAAACCCATTCCTTTTTCCCCTTACTTTAGAAGGGAATTATTAAAGGATTTTTAAAATCATTAATCTAATTGAATGTCTGAATTTATTGAGGAAGAAAGAGCATGTAGTGCTTGGAAAAAATAGTGGTTTTTGTTTTAAGTTTGGGTGTACTTGCGATGTGGAATACCTGAAAAAGAGGAATTCTGTCACAAACATGATACAAAACACAAAATGAATATTATGGCATTGAGTATTAACTATAGAGGAAAGGATCTGCTGGGTAGTTTCAGATATTTATATATTCTTCATTCCCTTTTTCCTCTACCAAATGCTGAGAATTCACAGAAAGAGAAAACTCATCTATGAAGGGGTTCCTATCACAAGGAAGACCATTTACTTCAGAAGACTGATCAAAATTGTGCTCAGTGGTCTGTGCCAGTTTTAATGAAAGGCTCTGCTACTTGGAACTCAGAGCTAAAACTTAGATTAGAATGAGAAAATAGGGATAGCAGGGAAGAATCCCTGCCAGGAAAGGGTGCTCAAGCTGGAAGTCAGTGTTCCTCCCGCTTGCGGGGCAGACACTCAGCTTGTGGGGTGGGGAGAAAGCAGTGGAATTCTAGGAGACTGGGGCTGTGAGAATCACAGTGTGTGTCAAGGGGGAGTTGTATTGGTGCAGCAGGATTTATTCCTGGAGAGAATATGGACCTTTATTTGTAATCGTATTTGGAAGGATTGAATGGCTAGAGAAATAATGTAAGAATTTACTGTATACGTAATAGAATGAAGTCCCTGTCAAGGCAGTAAGAGCTTATTTTGGAAATAAACTCAAGGCAGGGAGGAAGAGACGCTAGACAAGAAGTCTAAACTCAGGGTGATAGTTTGGAGCCAGTTAACGCTTGTTTCTGAAAGAAACAGGAAGATTGACATGAAGCACCAGAAATGATAATAAAAAGAAAGTATGTGCTCCTAGCACTTGGCATTACCTTTGTTTTGAACACTCTTAAGGGGGACAGGAGCAAGTATGAACGAAAATAAGACAGTTCCTGAACAAAAGGAAAACTGTCCTTTACCAATACCAAGTAAAATGGCAATAGACAAGTAATAACTGATTTAAAGTGTTTTGTTAGATGAGCAGTTCAGAAGGAAACTTTTTGTTGAACCCCATGGTTTAAAGTAGGTCTAACGTACAGATAAGACACGGAGGTCCACCTTATTAAGATTATTTGTATAGAGGAAACATCTAAAATTTTAGTTCAAAAGTTATGATCACACCAGTTTAACTTTTATTACAATATTTACTGGTTATGTTGTTTAAATTTGAAACATGAAAAAACTGACAGTGGCAAAAAGTTGGTATATTCAACTTTCCATCTGTCCTAATAAGTAGGAAATTTGTCATTGAAATTTATACTCCAGGATGGATTCCCTGGGGGAAAGGATCTTATAATTACAGTTCTTGTCTTCAGCATGAAAAAATGTTTGAACCTGATATTTTCTAGTATTAGGCTTCCACAAATTGGGAAATGTGACAATTCACTTTCTGTAGAAATTCTTTTGAAATCTTTAGCACTTTTATCTTAACTATTGATAATGAGCAGGAATACAGTCTTGTGTACCTCACTGGTCTTACAGGAAGAAAAGCACAAAATTTTGTTCATATTTTTTCTTCAGGTTTTGCTTGGTAGTTAAATTCAAGCTACTTGAATTTTTCAACATTGTTAAATGTTATTATTTACATAATGTTTAATTACCTAATCAAAATTAATTATACAAATTGAGCTCTATTATTTTTATTAACTTTAAATTTCTCACTTATTATTTCTCGTAGTCTAATTTTAAAGTCAATAGTGTCCACAAACCAAAGGGGCGATACGTGTAGTGTCAGAAATGTTGACTTTTGTAATAGGGTGTTGTGGGAGATTATTTTTTTATAGTGAAAATTTTAAAGGAAGCATAGCAGCTTGTGCTTTAATTAAATTGCAAATGTGTTGTTTTTCCTTTGAGTATTAAGTATTAACAGCTGTGAGTTATTGGGATAGCAGTACTGCAGAGGGGGTGGGGCAAATAAGCAATTCTTCCACAATGTCTAACTGCTTTTTAATAAATTCTAGGTTACTTAGTGTATATATAGATGTGTGTGCGTGTGTGTGTGTGTGTGAACACACAATGGACTCTCATGACTTTTCTTTGAAACAATAATTGTAGATATGCATTTAGAATTTGCCTAGAGCTTTATCTTCTGTAGAAAATGGCCAAGAGTTTGTAAGTCATCCCTGAGGCTTTGAACACACTGCTTAGTCTTGAAAGTTACATGGGGAGAGGTTGCCGGTGGTCCAGCTGGCCAATTGATTGAAACCAGGACAAAATCACAGTTTCTATTTAATTATCTGTGACATTGCTACAACCCCAAGTAATTGGGTTGCCTAGTAATTTTGATGCAGTGCTGAATCTGTTACAAGGTGAAAATGGTGAATTCAAGAAATTCATTGAGTTACAGCCCTGCAAGGAAACTTGGATGTTTACTTGGTTCATCCCCTGGCTTTAATCCTAGGTCTACAGAGAAGTAATCCCATGAAAATGCATGCGTTTTTGTTTTTTTTTTCTATCTTGGTGAAGTGAGACACTACCTCTTTTTTCCAACCCAAGCCTCATTGTCTCCACATCATCTGAGTCAAAATACCATCCCGGTTTCTGTAAAAGCTTTGAGTGTATTTTTGTTATCACTTATTACTGGAAACAGATTGAAAATTAAGCACGTAACATTGGTAACATTGAAGACTCGATGTCTAATATCGAAGTAAAGCAAGTGTATCTAACAGCACTGGTTTTTGAATTCTAGTGTTTGTGATGTGGAGCTCTTCCACGTTGAATGATTCTCTTTGGAACACCCCATTTAATAGAGAACTCTATTGTCACGAGAGAGAATCATGTACGCAATTACGGTTGCCTTTCAGTACTACTTTTCCATTTCCTAAATTACTAGCCACAGAAGGGAATTGGGTGTTTGGGTGAAAGCTGGTGTTTGAGATGCCCACATTTTCTGAATGCCTGATGAAAATCCCAGATCCTCAACTTTGAATCCAGGTCCCCCTAGTACACACCCTGGGAGCACTCAAGGAGAACCCAAATGCAAGGGTCCCTGCCACATATTGGGAGGAATATTTCTGCTGTGGTCGGCCCCAGTGCTGGTTGCTGTTGGGTATTGGGCGAGTTAAGGTGTGGATAGATTCATCTTTGTCTCTCTTTGCTTCGTTCTCTCTTACTGACCCTTAAATAAGAGAAACACAAATAATTTTAAAATAGATGCTACTCGTGTACACTATCGGCAGAAGTGCAGATTGCTACATTCAATGTGAGAAAAAATATGAAAATTCCTTTAAAACTAGAAATAGAAAAAAATGTGCAATCTAGCAATCCAAAGCCAGGAACCAGGAGTTTCTTTAGGTCTCCCATGCAGGTGCGGGATCCCAAGGCTTTGGGCCATCCTCGACTGCTTTCCAAGGCCACAAGCAGGGAGCTGGATGGGAATTGGGGCAGACAGGCCTTCAACAGGCCCCCACGTGCTATCCCAGCTTCTGCAAGGTGTGGATTTAGCCACTAGGCTGGGTGCTCCCCCAACCCCACTCTATTTCTAAATAGTTCCTTTTTAGAATACTTCCATCATTTTCTTGTAGTTGGCTGTTTCTTCAAGTTGCAAGTTATGGGTAAAATTAGGCTAATATCAAAGTATCATCAATCAAAATTTTCAAATGCCAAATTTTATTCTAGGTGAAAGTTCACTCAAACCCATTCTTCTAACTACTCAGAGAACCCTGCTCTCTGTCCACTCCTCCCGCCCCCGTTGTTGCTGTGGTGGCTTTCAGCACTGCTTGACTGTGTGGACCACAACAATTTGTCTTGAGAATGAAGTGTTGCATCTGCATTGATTTATCTGCTGCGACACTTGTTTTGGTTTAAGCGTAATTATTTAAGTATGAAATATGTTGCTTTGTATTCATGCGTTTATCCATCTAAACATATTTTATCACGTATTGCTGTAGTACCTGGGTGCCTTACAATAAATGAGAAATAAGCAAAATTATGAATAAAAAATCAGTACATTTAACCGAAACCCTTTTCTGTTCTAACAGCTGCTAAATAGCACCTGCTAAAGACTGCTTACATTTGACTCTTAGAATCAGCGAATTTGCAAAATAAAATGCATTCATATTACTTACAATTTACTTCATTTTTAATTATAATTTCTTAAATCATTTTGTAAACACAGTTGAAAACTACACATTTTAGGTTCTCTGAGTGAAACAGTGATGTTCTTTGATCAGCAGTGTTATGAGGAAGTCTGCAGGTGTGCACTTCGAGAGCTTGAAGGTTTTCTGTGACACAATGATACAATGGTTGCATATTTATGGTGGGTTCCTTGAGTATATCTGTTCTCAAGATTTTTAAGCTTATTCATTTAGCTACAATTATAGCTTTGATCTGGAATTCTCTGCCAAGAGAACACTTTGCCAGCTCCCAATTGCTGGTTTCAAAAACACATTTGTCTTGCAGCATGTGAAGGCTTACCCTCAGGTTCTTTAGTAAAGGCTTGGAACGCATCTTGCTGTACACCTTCTCCTTGAAATGGACACACAGACACACACACACACACACACACACACTTTATAATAAATATATAGAAATGACATGATTACAGTAGAGTACTCGTGTGATAGTGGGATTTATTGTGCACCTTCCAGAAAATTGCTTCTCAGTTTCAATTGGGAATCTATAACAATCTGTTATCATGCAGTAGATTATAAGTAAATTTACATTTCGCTTGAGATTATATTTAAACTTTATAGTATATATTGTATTTAAAATTTTAATTTGTGCTATTTTAAATCTTAATTATAAACTCATCTACAGTTATAAGCCCATGTTCAATTCATATGAAATTAAATTGAAATATTGTATATTCTGTTGACAAGACTAAAAATGCAACCAAGGTGACATAGACAGTGATTAACACAGCTGGAATGCAAAGTGAATTTTCCTAAACTTAATGTCCGTGTTCTTTCTTGTTAGAAACACTTGCTGTAACATATTAACTGCATTTTCTGTGTGATGCTGCAGGAAGTCTACAAGTTTAGCCTACAGGTGATTATAAGCCATAGTATCAAACACAAGGTGAGGATGAACAGTCTAAATGACAGTAATATTTTTAATCTTATGATTCAGCTTCATAGGCTCTGGGATTTCCATTCTTCTCGCCAAACTCTTCTCCCACCCTATTCCTTCCATATTATTACAGTAGTATAATCCTTTAGAAACAGTCCTACGTCCATCATTCTGATATTTAAGATCATCCTGACATTGTAGGTATGTACAATGGTAGAGTCCATCATCCTACCTTCAAGATATATTTAACATTTCCATTGGGAGTCATTTTTTTGATTTGGAAGTAGAGGTAAATACTGCATTTTATCTTCACATGTGGATATGATAGTCCCTATTACACAATTACTATACCAACTGGTAAATGAAAAGCCATAAAACAAAATCAACAATAGGAAGAAAAATAGGTAATTTACAATATGAAGTTATATAAGGCTACTGAATGACAAACGTGCCACTGAAGAAATGAAAAAGAAAATAAGAATCTTGAAGTAAGTAGTGCTACTGTATGACATGTCAGTCAGTGAAGAAAATAAGAGAAAAAAGTCTTTTGAAAAAATGAATGAAAAACAAAGACATCGAAACTCATAAGATGTAGCAAAAATAAAATTGAAAAAGCTTTTGATTTTTTGAAATTTATTTATTTGCTTTTATTGAGAAGGCAGATTACTGAGTGAAAGAGAGACAGAGAGAAAGATATTCTATCTGCTGATTCATTCACCAAATGGCCACAGTGACTGGAGCTGAGCTAGTCTGAAGCCAAGAGGCAGGAGCTTCTTTGAGGTCTTCAGCATGGGTGCAGGGTTCATACGCATTGGGCTATCCTCAACTGCTTTCCCACGCAACGAGCAGGGAGCTGGATGGAAAGTGGAGCAACTGAGGTCTGAGCTGGTGCCCATATGGGGACCTGGCTCTTGCAAGGCAAGTGCTTTAGCCACTAGGCTACCACACCATTCCCAAGGGTATTGATCCTTTATTTTGCATGAAGATTTCAGTATATCAGAAACAGCATATGATATTTGCCACTTTGGGATTGACTTATTTCACTGAACATAATGGTCTCTAGTTGGGAGCATTTGGTTGCAATACCCTGTGGAGCAGAAACACCATTATTTATTTAAACAATCCTTTTTGGATGGGCATCTGGGTTGTTCCCATGTGTTTGCTATTGATGATTATGCTACTGCAAATACAAGAATACAGAACCATTTCTCATAAGCAGATCTCATTTCCCTTGGGAATATCCCAGCAGTGGGATAGCTGGGTCATGTGGCATGCCTAGTTTCAGTCCTCTTAACACTCTCCATACTGATTTCCACAGTAGTTGTACTAGCCGACACTCTCACCACCATTGAAGGAAGGTGATTTTCTCTGCACATCCAAGCCTGCAGTGTTGTTAATAGAGTTCTAAATGTAGTCAACCTCACTGGAGTTGGGGGGACCAAAATGTGGTCTTCATTTGTATTTTCTGATGGCTAGAGAGCTTGAGAATTTGTGTGTGTGTGTGTCTATTAACCATTTGAATTTGTTCTTTTGAAAAAATGTTTGTTCATTTCTTTGGCCCATTTCTTCACGGGGTTGTTTGTTTTGCTCTCACTGGGTTTCTGAAGCTCCTTATAATTCCTGAATACTAGCCCCCTATCAGTTGTGTAGTGTGCAAAGATTTTCTCCCATTCTGTTGATTGATTCTTCACTGTGTCAATTATTTCATTTGCAGCATACGAGTCTTTTAGTTTGATGTAATTCCATTTATTTACTTTGGTTTTGACTAACTGGCCTTTTGGTGACTTTTCTAAAATGTCTTTATGCCAATATTTTAGAGAGTGGGTTCTTTGTTTTCCTCTAACAGTTTCATGGTTTCTGGGTGCATATTTAATCTCTGGATCCAATTAGAGTTTATTTTTTTATAAAGTCACAGGTGGGGTTCTTGCTTCCTATCTCTGCAAGTGCTATCCAATTTTCCCAACAGCATTTATTAAAGAGCCCATGCATTTCTCTAGGATTATCTCATTGAAGATTGCTTGGCTATACATGTGTGGGCCGCATTCTGGTGGGCTGCATTCTGGTGTTTACATTTTGTTTCATTGATCTCTCTTTTTCATTGATCTCTCAGTTCCAGACAGTTTTGAATACCAGCCCTGTAACAGACTCAGGAACATTGTAAGTTTCTCCATCTTTTCATGTCTTCCTTTATCTACTTTTTAATGTGTTATGATTCTCATCATAGATGTCTTCCAAATCTTTGCTTAGTTGAATCCCAAAGTATTTGAAATTCCATTCAACTATTTTATAGGAAACTGTACTTATATTTTCTTTCTTAGCTATGAAGTCATTTGTGTATACTAGTGCCTTCAATTTATGTTCATTAATTTTGTATCCTACTACAATTCCAAAGTCTTTCAGTTCCACTAGTCTCTTTTTTATTTATTTATTGTTTTTAATTCATTAATTACATTGTATTATGTGTCACAGTTTCATAGGTACTTGGATTCTCCCTACCCCTCCCCAAACCCTCCCACCATGGTGGATTCCTCCACCTTGTTGCATAACCACAGCTCAAGTTCAGTTGAGATTCCCCCATTGCAAGCATATACCAAACATAGAGTCCAGCATCTTCAAACTTCCGGTTTTCCTATGTAGAGAATCATTTGTCTGCAAACAGGGGCAATTTGAATTCCTCATTTCCAATTTGAATTCCTTTAATTTGTTTTTCTTGCCTAATAGCTGTGGCAAGGATTTCCAATACTGAGTTGAATAGCAGTGATGGAAGTGGACATTCTTGTGTAGTTCCAGAACTTAGTGGAAAATCTTTCAATCGTTTGCCATTTAGTCTGATGCTGACATTTTTTTGGTACATTGCTGTAATTGTTCCTTTGTTGCTGGATTTTATCAAATGTCTTTTATGTAACTGTTGAGATAATCATGTTTTTATTTTTTGAATTAGTTGATGTGGTGAATCACATTTACTGATTTGTGAATGTCAACCCATCCCTGTATACCAGGGATAAATCCCACCTGGTCCGTGTGAATGTTCTGCTGATAAATTGTTGGATCCTGCTAACTAGTATTTTGTTGAAAATCTCTGTGTCCATGTTCAACAGGGATATCAGTCTGTGGTTCTCTTTTTCTGTTGTGTTTCTGTCTGGCTTTGGTATTAAGATGATGTTGGCTTCATAGGAAGTGTTTGGAAGGATTGCCTCCATTTCTATTGGTTTGAAATAGCTTGTGGAAGATTGGGCTCAGTTATTGTAACATTTGGTAGAATTCTGCAGTGAAGTCATCTGATCCAGGGATTTTGGCCGGGATTTAATTACTGATTCAATCTGAGTCCTTGCTATGTATTTAGATTATCAATTACCACATGATTTGATTTTGGTGGATCATATATGTCAAAAAATTGATCTATTTCTTCTAGGAATTTTGATTTGTTGATATAGAGTTGCTTGTAATAGTTCCTAATAATCCTTTGTATGTCAGTACAATGGGCACTTCTTTGCCTGGGTTTACCTCCTGAGCTCCTGGTGAAACTTCTCCCCTGCCCAACTTCCCACCTGTCCACTAGTGGAGCTTTGGCTGTCACTGGAGCAGTGACCACATTCATTGACTGCCACTGGAATATCTCATCAGTGCATCGCTGCTCCATTACATCTGCTGCTTCCCCATGTCTGTGAGTTTCCAGGTGCCCCTCTGTCGCCAGCGCATCCTCTCCAATCACCTGGAATCTGCTCTCTCTGATCCACTTTGGCTAATGATTCTTCATCAGTTTAAACCAATCCTCACCCTACACCAGCATCTTGTACTTTCTGATGACATTAACTTCATGACAAACTTTATAATACGGCTGTTAGAAGAAATATGTGAATTGTGCATCAGACCTGGATAAGTGCATGTTCTTTTTTCCCAAAACAATTACAAGAATTTGAAGTTTTCAAATGCAGTATTGGCTTACTCTGGCTTCTATGAAGCTCTATTGTAATACATGAACACAACACTGTGAAAGTCTAAGAGGGTCACAGAAGAACATGCTACAGGTTCACTTTGAAAGTCTTCCCCTTATTTTTAGAGTGACGCACAGATGAAGATAAGGGCAGCTGTGTTAAAACTGAGGCAGGATTTATTGTGGGAGAATTCATTGTGCTTTAGGTCCTATTTCCTCATGGTGACACACTTTTTTCTCTTTACTTGTTAAATAGGCTTCTTAAAAGCTATCTTAAAAGTAGCAGAAGAAGTTTTTCCAGTGGTCTAAGGTAAAATTGCTACAGTTTTCCTTACTGTGATAATGTTTGCACAATAAATAGATTCGTCCTTATACATGGTCAAATATGCATAGTTGTCAGGGACTATTACGGAAACACACTATTACATTAATGGTTCAGCATTATTTGACAACAATGCTAGTCAATAAGACTACACCACAGATAAAACAATTGCACACAAATAAGGCAAAAATGAAGTACAAAAACCGGAAAACTTAATAAGATGGGGATATAGGTTATGTGGTCATTGCAAGCACAACACCACCTATCAACATAGAATTGCAGTTAGAGGAATTCATTATGGAGCAACCAAACCAACAAGACAGAAAGGGAATGAAATCAGCATTAGCCAAATGTAGAAATTTTGCTTGTTATTACCTACATTGTGAACTCAGTTTAACAGTAAGTACTTGCTACATAATAAATTAACATGAAACATAGTGGGTTGAAACAAGAAACATTCTTTTCCCATTCAGCATTAGCTTGGTGGTTCTTTCATGAACTGCTTAGGCTAAGACTGGGATCCCTGGAAATTCTGCTGACCCTGAAAGCCTAGGATGGTCAGCCTCATGAGATTGAAAGCTGGTGTGAGATCATGCACAAACAAGGTGATGACTTCACCACGTCTCTCATCATTCAGGAGGCTAGCCTGCTCTGTGCTCAAGCACACGCTCCTAGCGTTCCCAGTAACTGCACAGCACATAAATATGAGCTGGGAGGCAATAACAAGTTTATGTCTTCAATTGTACCAAATCTGATTGTGTCCTATGGGTCAGAACAATCATAATAAACCTGGAATCTGAGGAAGGACCATGCAAAAATGTGAGGGCTGGAAATATTGTGATAAATGTTGCAAACAATCTACCAGATATATTTTAAAACCAGTTTAGTGAAGTAAGATAAAGTGTGTGTCAGTGGTGGGGGATAGGATACTGAACTACATGTAAAACATATAGCATAGACTTTAGCTATAAGACTACTATTCTAAGAACTAAAATGATGTTTTTAATACTTTTATTATCAGAGAATAACAGGAAAATTTAAGAAATGATTCAAAGCTGTCAATCAAAATTTTTTATGAAGTGTTAGAAAATCGAATGTATTTGAGTGAGCATATTCACCAACTTGTTTTGTGACATTACGCCTTGCATTCTGGTTGTTTTATGTAAGTTTAGAGCTATGATGTGATATGTGATGAGGTCTTTAACCGCATTGGTTTGAATTCACAAATATGTGAGCTGCACCCTATTTACCATAAATCCAACCTATTGATGCTGCTTTATGGTGATAGTTTTACCAGTCCTGTTTGCAGCAATTCTTGGTCCTTCTTGCTAAAATGCATACTCATTTACAGGGATATTGCATTTTGATAGAGATTGAAACAAATCACAAAAATGTTTAATGTCTAAAATTACGATGTGATGGGAAGTGTAGAGAAAATATTGGACATTTAAAGTGTGGATCTGTAAGTAGAATGGGTTGCATGAATTCTCTTTATATGTACAAAACAATGATGGCATAGGCTTCAAAAGTTAATAGACCAGAGGTTTTCTATAGGAAACGAATTAATGGGTTCGTTGTGCATGAAATTCCATTTTGTTAAATGAAACAAACCCATCTGTCTTTATTGATCTTGTGGCTTTCAGATTGGATATGCCTCCTGATTTCCTGTTATTTAATCAATACTGCTAGGTGAAGGTAGAAAAGCAATCTTGATAACTCATAATGATAAATTGTCTTAAATTAATCTCTAATTTGCATTTTCACCAAATTGTTTACTGTAAATATGTTCTTAGTTTTAAAAAACAATTAGCACAGAATTAGGAAGCAAAGAAGACAAGAAGTGGTATCTGATTAATTGGACTTGGTGAGTGACTCCATTGGATAATCCTCTCCCTTCAAACATGTTGATCCCATATGGGTGCTGACTCGTGCCTGGGGATTCTCAACTTCCCATCCAACTCCCTGCCTATGACCCATGAAAGCACTAGAGGATGGTTCAAAGCCTTGGGACCCTGTACCCATGTGGGAGATCTGGAAGAAGCTCCTGATTCTTGGCTCCTGGCTTCAGATGGGCTCAGCTCCAAGCATTATGGCAGCTTGGGGCAGTCAACCAGTGGATGGAAAATCTTTCTCGTTCGCAGCCTGTGATAAATCTGCTTTTCCAATAAAAGTATATAAATCTCAAATTTTTGAATTAAACTCTGAGAGGGAGAGAGACAGAGAGAGAGAGGAGAAAGATTACCTGCACCTATTGATTTTGCAAAGGATCACAATAGCCGCAGGAGCATCACACAGAAGCTTGGAGTTGAGAATTCAGATGTTTTAACGTGGGTGGTGATGACCCAAATAAGACTTACCTTCAAGGGCACATATTACCTGGAATCAGGATTCAAACCCAGGCATTCTAATATGATATGCATAACCAATACAATGTTTTAGTTGTTAGAACCAATAGTTGTCCATGTACAGTTTTTATTCCTTCATCTACTCTGATAAAAATTGCTTCATAACTTTACTTTTTCACAGAAATATTGACTATATATAACTTGCAGGACATATGTATCTCTCTATAGCTCTAGATAATAATGTAAATCAGATACCTTGAAAATTTGTAATGGCTTTATTTGGTATTTACTCACAGTTAAATCTGGCCTTCATGACATATAAAATCAGATCCTTTAGTAGCTTCTTTATGTATTCACATCAGTTTTAGGACTAGTTGTTTTGCAAGGAATATAATCCTGTATCAAAAATAATTCATTGCTTCATAAAATGAGTCCACATGTGGCTATAGCTTCAGGTGTGGCTTCATTGAGAACTTCAATGGAGCTCCAGAATTCTTTCTCAAATTTTCTGTTTCCTCCTGCATTTTAAGATTGAATCACCACCTTAGCCATACCTACTATGTGAACTGGGATATGATGGTTTGTATAAAATTTTCCTTATTGATTCCCTGTTGTTTAGTTGCATACTGATGTCTTAGTTATCTGTGCAGCTCTGACAAGAAACCAGCAAGCTTCACATCTGTTACACAGTCGTTTTTTGCCTCTATATGGAGAGTTTGCTCATATGCTTGATGTGGACTCAGAAAGCAACTTCTGTCATAGTAACAGAATTACATGACTGAAAGAAGTAAAAATACATGACTAAGTAATGACAAAAGATAGAGAAAGGTGCCCCAATTTGCATTTTTATATGACCACTTGCCATTAGTCAGAGTGAGTAACCAAAGTAGTAATTATAGTATCAACTTAATGTTACATTGATTTCAAGCAAAGATATTAAACCTAAGTAATGCCTCATTTAAGGACTAAACTTACTGTCATTTATTGCTAAAAAATGAAAGCAATTACAAAGGTAGAGACAAGGTAATGATTTGCCAATGGCATCTCTTAGTTCCAGTTTATAATGAATGATAGCAAGGTAGGTTTCATCTTTCTGCCATGCCCTCTCTTCTCAAAAACACCTTCATTAGATAGGATTGATAAAAAATCAGTAGTAGTATAAACTCACAGATGAATGCTACATAAGTTTTATAATTTGATCTGTAAGAGTCTTCGAGTTTTAACGAACTTTATAATACTTAAATATAGTTATTCAATACTTAATATTGAAGTTAGAAACACAGAAATTATGTGTAACCTATTTCCATATTACAGTATAATCTTTTGATAATGGGGAATAAGCTTATTCTGATTATGCAACATTTAAATAAAGAAGTTATAACAAACAAAATTAACATTTCCTTGCCCATTATGTCTCTTTTCAATGAATGGATTTGGAGTTTTAATGTATGGCGAGATTAAGTGTTGTCAGATTGCCACATAATATTTGAATTTATTCAAAATGTGGTAGAGCTTACCTATGCCTTGAGATGCGTTTTAAATATTTGTTTAAAAAACAATTTTCAAATATACAAGCAACAATCACTCAAATATTAAGAAATAGCCAGTTTTTTTTCAGATATGAAAAAATAGCTATTTTTTGTCCAAAATTCCTAATACTGATCATCATGTGTTTCTGGAAGAATCCACTTAGCCAGTGTTCACATTGAAGAATAGTGTATGTACACTGTCCAAGTATCTGTAGAATCAACAATTTATGGAAAACCTAATGTCCAGTTGGAAGCATCTTATAACAACCACAGTATATTTCATTTCAAACTATGACCTAAATACCTAAGTCATCAATGTTAAGTAAACAACAGTTCACTTATTATATGATTATTTTAAAAAGTTCCCAGAATAATAACTTTGGAATTCATACATTAAGATGCTTTGGAGGGTGCTAAAGGAAATCATGTAGAAATTACAACTGTTTAAGTATTGTAAATTTCTCACAGAGCTGATATTCTTAATTTTCGCAAGATTACTGGAAATTAATTTTTAACATAACAATATTAGTCACTGAATCTTTTCTACATTCTGCTCATTTCTTACAATATACAACTCAGGCGTGTGCAACATTCATGACAATAACTGAAATGGTCAAAATTAGCATGATGAAAGTGTAGCAGCTGCAGTATTCTTGTATGTGAACGGTATAACACAACACAATTTTTGAGGCATGTTAAAATTACCTCTTAATTTTTCAAATCCATTTCAATTAACGTATAAAACAGTACTGTCATCATTTATTGTCTACAACATGCTTTGGAGAAGAGGCACATCTTTGAATAAGCTTAGCTATCATGCAATGCTTTACATAGCTATTTTTATATGAGAATTCTTAATAACCATTTAGCATATTTTAGGATACCAATATTTCTTCATTAGCTGTTTTTATCCAATGATAGAATGTATCTTCAAATTATATTGTATCCAACTGCAATTTCGTGAGACTAAATTTTGTAGCAATGGGTTATAATACATTAAGTCAGAGTTATAAGAAATATGGATTTTAATTTCACTTTTTTCTCTACGTCTTTGCTTTTTAAAGCAAAAAATTATTCTCTATATGTCAATAAAATATAGAGCTGAGTAAAATTCTATATTTTTGACAAGAAGACTTTTCAGTTGTTCTGGCATAGGTATGAATCAATAATAATATTTACAATGTGCTATTTTATAAAATTAATATTCTGCTGCAACTAACACAAAACATATTCAAGTTGAAAGAACTTTGTCAACTTATTCAAGGTAAAAATAACTAAAATATATTACAATCAGTTGCCCATATTATATGAATACAGTCAATTAGTTACTGTACTAATCAGTTGCTATTTCCATTGGAAAGGTAGAGTTGAGATACAGCACATAGAATTCGCTGTTGAAAATCTTAGCATAAATGTTTTATTTTTAGCATTTCATTATATTTTCAGTTTTGCAGAGAAATTACACAAATTCTGAAGTAAAGGTGTAGGTCTATGTAGTGAAATATTGAAAAGGAGAGGAGATGGAAAACTCCATTTTAATTCTCATACATTTTTTAATAATCTCAGTGTAGCTTCCAGTGTAATTGGTACTTGGCATGATGCTTTAGCTGTCATCACATGTTTGATTTTCAGAAGACATCCATAATTGCTGAATAATGATCAAATCTATACTTAGGAATTGTGTTAAATGTAACACTTGGGATTCTTCCCATGAAAACTAACTGGCTAACAGGAATTATTTTTAGGCAACATTAAATTGTTACTCTGAAGTAATGTCTTGATAGCTCTTGTGAATTTTTCAGATAGTGGTAGTAGAGAGTGGTAGAAAAAATGTGAAGCTATACAAAGGTGTGAAATAATTTTGTGCTGGGGTATTTTGTAAACTGAAACGTCCACTTACCTATTAATTTTAGAGGAAGAGAGACAGTGAAACATCACATACTCACACCCATGCACACGCACACACAGTCATGCACACACACAGGATAGATGCCAACAATGGCCCCTGTTTGGCATCAAGACTAGGAAGCTAGAATCTCAGTGGAGAGCTCTCTTGTTGGTGGTGGGAACTCAGTGACGCCAGGCTCCAACAGTCTGTATAAATACATATCTACTGTCAGGAATGGAGTAGGCATTAAAGCTAGCATTTCAATGTGGGTTAGGGCATTACTGTACCATAACTACTAGACCAAACACCCACCCCTGAACTAAAAGTTTTAAGGAATACATACACTTCATTTGGTGACACAGAGATAGCTCGATCAATCAGTCAGCATGCTGCGTCATTTTAGGTTTTGCAAATCCCACAAAGAAATCAGAAATATCATCATAATCAAATTACAACCAAACAGCCTGAATCGATAGTCAGAACCTGAATTGTGCGTATACTGTTCATTGAACAGGTGGAGAAAACTCTTTGTTTTGAATCATGACCAGATGTCTGATTATTCATAAGTCTCCAAAGTTGGGGCAGTAAAATGGATGTGCTGCCTGATAGCTAACTCTCTAGAAACTTTATGTGCCAGTTCTTTCGTTCACTTTGGCCGTATCCCATTTGCATCCACTGGAGTTAATTCATGGAAGCGATTTAATGATGTCACAGAGAAATCAATGTCATTGAAAAAGAATATGTTACCTGCAGTTTCCCGAAGGAGTGGCATATCTACTTTTCAAAAATTTATAGATTTGACCAGAAGACTGGATTCTTAATCGTATTTTTTGTACAAATAAAGCAGGGCATAGAGATTCTTAAGACTCTCTAGCTTGGGGCATGGCACAGTAGCCTAGTGGGTGAAGTCCTCGCCTAGCATGCTCTGGGATCCAATATGATCACCTGTCCTAATCCCTGTGGCCCTGCTTCCGATGCAGCTCCCTGTGGCCTGGGAAAGCAGTTGAGGACGACCCAAAACCTTGGGACCCTTTATCGTGTGGGAGACCTGGAAGAGCTCTGGGCTCCTGACCTCAGATAGCCTCAGCTCCAGCCGTTTGTTATGAAAAGACCTGTTTGCATGTGGATTGCTTGTTCTTTCAGCAATTTTCTAACTTTGGGGTGTATACATATTAAATTATCATCAAATATTAAAATTAGAACATATCAATAATATAGGCTGATGAAGATTGGCTTGGTTATGTCTCTAAAGGGACATAGCCACACTTTTCTGAAGGTTATTCCTTTGATAACTGGATCTTACAAACCCAAGGTTTTGACCATAGGTTTGGAGGAGAGGCTAGATTGGGGTGCTACATGTTTATCTAATGATTATCCAACACTTTCTTGTACTGCACCACACTTAATTTTACATTTTGCCTTCATATGACTATTCAGTGTTGGGTCTGGTAGATTCTTCCAGGTATCTGCACTAATATTTACAACTGCACAGAGGAGTATATAGTTCACATGGAAGTGAGCTGGACAATGCGGCAGTAGAGGTGGGCTTCGGGAGCAGAGGCAAAGATGATGCATGTACCCAACCCCAGAGTTAGCAGTACTGCATTTCAGTCTGACATGACTCAAACCCCAGTTCTATAATCATGGAAGTAGCAACTCATCAATGGAGTGCCCAAATTTCCCTTACTATGCCCAGTCCCAGCCCTGAATCTTGTGCATACCAGCAGACCCTGTGGCCCAGTGAGAAATGCCCCACCTCCTATCTCAGCATCTGCCAACAGGTGCTATAATTTGACTCCGGCTGCCCTACCCCAGTCTCAGCTCTTGCTAGTGGGTGTAGTAGCCTAGCCTAGCTTTGCTCATATCCTGCCATCATGTGAACTGATGGGGGTTGAGGTAACACCTAACACAATCTGTGGCCTCTCCTGGCTTTCACTCATGCCAGTGTGTGCTGTGGAATGGCCCAGCCAAACCTGCCCCCAAACCTAGCTTACATATATGCTGAGAGGTGTTGCAACCCTGTCTAGCCTGGTCGGCCCTAACCCAGCTCTTGTGTTCCCAAGTGGGAGCTGCATTCTTGCCTGGTCATGCATGTGCCCCAGGTTTAGCTTTTGTGTGTGCCAGTGGGAAACAGGCAATGTTATTTGTCCCAGTCCAGTTTTCCAACATGGATGGGTATCTTTGCCTGCCAAAATATGACCTCTGGCTTCCCCCTCTAAAGGACTGTTTCAGCAACTTCATCTACCTGTGAGTACAGTAGAAGACCCCAGAAATCATTTCTCCCCTGTCAGTCATGCTCTCTGTCATTTGCACTCAAATAGGTCCCATATATATCCTTCCCTGGGCAATCCGCAAGCCCTCACCTGGATTCCAAGGTGGCATGCCCTGGCCAAGCATTCCCACCTTCCCCACATATCTTTAAAAATAAAACAATAAGCAACTGTGCTGGCACACTGGTATTGTTAGCACAATTTAGCATTAACCAAGCCGAGAATGCCCACCAACTACTGGCTGCATTTCTTCTAGCAATGTAACTTTTGTCTAGGTACAAGGAAACCTAAACCGTTGCCTATGGTTGGGGATAATGTTTTGGTTATTATAAGAATTAATAGCATGGAAATACTAAGAAATATCCATCCAAAAATTCACCTAGTTGCACATGGACAAAACTCTTATGCTTGGCTCTGTATTGTGGCTTAGTAGTTTAACCTGCCATCTGTGAGGCTGGTATCTGTATGGGCATCCCGTTGTGTTATAGTGGCTAGTCTGGTTCTCAGCCAGTTCCTGGCTATTATGCCCGGGAAAGTATCAGAGCATGATGTGTGTGCCTGGGCTCCTGTATCCACATGGGAGATCTGTCTAAGCACTTGGCTACTGGATATGCCCCAGCCATTATAGCCATTTGAAGACTAAACCAACAGTGTGTGTGTGTGTGTGTGTGGCTCTGCCTTTCAAATAATTACAGTATTTAAAAATCCTGATATGTCCACATGATTTTAAAATGTTACATATTCAAAAAAGTGGGAAATAACTAAATAGTGTTTTTTATTAATATGGGATGTGTGGCTTAAAAAAATAAAAGTTTTCCCAAAATATTTCTAAAGGGATTTCTACTTTTGTTTGATATATAGCATCACAAAAGCAAGTTTTGCTGTTCCTCATGACTCCTGCCATTTTACTTTAATGCAATTTATTTCTCCTTCGAATGTCTCATTTTTTCTGGCCAGTTTTCATCATGTCCTGTGACTTCCAATGATTCATAAATTCTCCCCAATCCATACACAGAATAGAATCATCAAGGATACACCGGGAGATGACTGAGCCTCAAGTCAAGACAGGAAAACCTTTAAGAAACAATTTATTAGCTCTCTTCAAAGATCTTTCTAAAACTGACACATTATACTACTCTTGATTCTTATGAAGAGCATAAATATTACAGCTTAAGTGACTGTGGAAATATGGGTTGAAAATTTGAGCCTTCAGTAGAACAAACAATGTAAATATTTTTTTTTCTCAAAATGAGACACTAAACCTCCCACCTCTGTTAACGGTCTCTATAAGCTCTTCTCGGTAATAATACTTGCTTTAAAGTACAGATGTCTGAAAACTGCATTTTCTTTTCTGGGCGTGAGGCACCAGCGCAACACTTTGTAAAAGCAATAAAAACCTTAGGTAAAGAAGTGGCTTGATTCATTTTATGGCAATTAAATACAACAAGTATTTATTGAGTCATAATATGTGTCAGACACTGTGGAAAGTGCTAGAGATATAAAGATAAACATGGGACACTTTGTTCTCAAGGGCACATGGTCCTAGGGAGGGGGAAGTAATGTTAATAAATCTTTGAAATACAAGTTGATAATTTCATCCGCACAAGTCAACAATCAGACTGAATGCATGTTATATGTTTAAAGAAAGATACTTTACACAGATCATAGAAGAGACATAGGATTTTCTACTTGTGAGCAGAGACAGAGAGAAATAGTAGCAAACAATGAAGTCTATGTCAGGAGACAGAATAACATGAGCCAGAAGTGAAATATTTCAGACTATTAAGAGAAATACAGAATTTTGCCATGAATCACAGTGAAAACTACACATAGGTAAAAAAATAATAAAGGCATATTTGATAAGGGAGAAAGTTTGCAGTATAACATACATTATACCAAAAAAGTCAGATTTTTATTGCTAAGCACTGAGATCCCATGAGAAAATTAAAGAATGACAGCAACATGTTTATTTTCACACTCAAAAGCCTTTGTGATTGTGTTCAAGTTGGTCAAGTCCCACAGTGCAACTCACCACACCTCAGGAGGGATGACAAGTTTGAAGGCATTACTGATTAGTCAGATGTTGTCCATTAGAGACCTTGAATTTTTGTAATGAACAAATTTCTCTTGAATTCATAGTTTCAGGGATTGGACATATGCTAGCATGTTGATTCAAACATCTTCATAAGAAACCGGTTAAGTTTAAAACAATTTTAGACATTATACATGTTGACCTGGAATTTAGGAATTTGAAATTGTTTTGATAGTTGCTTTTTAGTTCTTGTTGTATTTATGTAGCTAAAATACTTAAGCAGATCTAATCTGAGAGTTTTGTTGCATTTCCCTTCCGTTTCCTTATTTTAAACCAAATTATTAGTGCTAATGTTTGGATTTAGATACTTATATTTAAGGTACTCTTCTGTCTATATTTAATGGCTTGAATTTCCTATTCCATTATAGAAAGCAGCAGATCAAGAAAAGAAAACTATAGTTATTTCTAATAATGTGGATGACAATCTTTTCACAGCTATTGTTTCTGGTTAAAATTCCAATTAAGTTTTAGAAAGCCTGAGATGAGAGTAAGAAGAGCAATTTGTTTCCATGAAGCCATTACTGCTTTTCTCCAATGTTTGATATCAGAGCTATCTTCTTCAGCTTCTTCCCAAGAGGCAATTATGTTGCAGTCCGTGAATGCAGAAAAAAGTGCTGATTTCATTAAACTAAACTTTGACATTGAGAAGCCATACATGTACATGAATTGCTAAATGCCACTATTTTAGAAAGCAGAAATAATGATAGTAGTTGCCTGCATTTAATATTGCCATGCGTTGACTATAATGTGAATACTTCATTGAGCTGCCAAGGTTTAAGAAAGGCTGAGTTCACTTCAATGCCACTGTTATTCAGCTGGACTTAAGTTTCATTAAAATTATTTGCCAATTTTCTTTATGTGAATCATAGAAATATGTGCCTTCTATGTGCTGTGTAACCCCACTCCATTTACTCCCACAGCTCAGCAAAGACCTTCATTTTAACATATGAAGAAAAAACCAAAAGTCATTCTTAGTAGATTCTTGGGGGAGATTACATCATTAGCTTTTGCAAATGCATCATGATTGTCTTCTTTTCCAAATAGGCATCATGTGATTATTTTTTAACAAATATTTTAAAAACGCTCATTTGATAAAAAAATTCTTAAGTGTATAAATTTTATGATGTTTTATGAGAATATTGCAAACAGTAAAAGAAAATAAGAAAATGAAAATGGTCTACTGGTCTCAGTAACATATGAGGATTGTCATTGAGTTCACTTACGAGTGGATCTGAGGAACACCAATTCTAGACCTGATGGGATGTTTGGGTCATTAGAGAACCTCTGACATTTGCATGTTAGCGCTTTTCAGTTCTTCCTTCTACTCTCCATCCTGAGCAAGCTGGGGGTCAGCAGAGGGGATCTGGGGTCTGGAGGTTGGGGTGGGTAACTCTTTACCATAAAGATTTCTTGTAGTATGCATCTGGACCCTCAGTAAAAGAGCTAAATACACCTCAACAATACTATGCAATCTGCCTACAGACACAGTGCTGTCGTGCTGTGGATAGCACAATGCTAAACGTGTAACTGTTACTACAGAACTATACTATTGGGGAAATATGGGGCAAAATGGTGGGAGGGGACTATGGGGAAGGAGAAATGGAAGCAAAAATTAGTAATTAATATACTTATAAAACTATATCATGGAAAGTAATAATTTTATAAGTGAAGTAGTCTATATAGTATGGTTCCTTCCAAGAATTTGCTTTAGTACACTTAATTAGTGTAAAAACATTCCAACTTAGGGCTAACCCTCCATCATCAGTGCCAGCATCCCATATGGACATCTGTTCTAGTTCCCAACTGTTCCATTTCCAGTCCGCTTCTCTGCTAATGGCCTGGGAAGGCAGCAAAATGATTCAGCACCTTGGGCCCCTACCCTGACATGGGAGACCAGGAAAGTGCCTCTGATTCCCCACTCTGGGTCTGCTCAGCTCTGGTCTTGTAGCTGTTTGGGAAGTGAATCAGCAGTTGGAAGATTCTCTCTCTCTCTCTGTCTCTCTCTCTCTGCCCCCTCCTTTCTCTGTGGTTTGTATGTCTCCAACCCTCAGTGACTCTTTCAAGTAAAATAAATAAACATTAAAGAAAAATTTATTTCAACTCAAACTGGAGTTCCATTCATTTCCCAGAAAAACTTTCTGCTCTTTAGCAAGTTAGTCAGACGCACTCAGAAAAACAGATTCGTGGGCTTGGTGCGATAGCATAGTGGTTAAGGCACTCGCCTTGCACGTGCAAGGATCCCATACGGGCACCAGTTCTAATCTCGGCACCCCGCCTCCCACCCAGCTCCATGCTTGTGGCCTGGGAGAGCAGTTGAGGCCAGCCCAAAGCCTTGGGACCCTGTACCTGCGCGGAAGACCCGGAAGAGCTCCTGGCTCCTGGCTTCGGATCGGCTCAGCACCAGCTGTTGTGGTCACTTGGGGAGTGAATCATCGGACGGAAGATCTTCCTCTCTGTCTCTCCTCTTCTCTGTACGTCTGCCTTTCCAATAAAAAAAATACATATTTAAAAAAAAAAACAGATTCATTAGGTGAAATCAAATGACACAATTTCCACAATACTGTTCCAGGATTGTATACAAATGGTTCCATTCTTTCCTTTGATTAAAACAACAGAAGACTTTGTATTTTTAAATTACATTTCTAATTTTAAAAACCAAAGTAATTCAACCTGTATCCATGTCCATGTGTGGACAATATTTTTGTTTCTTCTTCATGAACCCAGGCCTATAGTTTCTCAAGAAATAAGCAAGCAAATATGATGCCTGGGATAAAATACAAAAAATGTTTAGGTTTCTTTTGCTCACAATCTTCCATATATTTCCAAGCTTTTAACAGAAGCACAGGCAAGCAACTGGAAGGATCCTAAAATCCAACACTGCAAAAATAAGTCCATTAGACTCAGAAAGAGATCAGCATACATTTGCTTGCTTCTGTGAAAATCTTCAAAATTTCAGAAGTCAAAAAGGGAATAAAAAAGATATAGTGGAAAAACTAGTCAAAATTCTTACACAGTATTTCTCCTACCTGAAAGACAATGTGTTTGAATAAATGTAAATATCATCAAAGAATAAGTGAAGCATATGTTTATCACAGAAAATTAAATAAAACATGGTGACTTGTAAGAATCTAACCCACACATCCATTGTTTTACTCTATGTTCACAAAAATACACACTTGATAATTCATTTTCTAAACTGAATGACAGATACTTAAATCGTTATTTTTTCACTAATATTTTCAGGGAGTTAAATGCATTGACCAGTATTCTTTGTTTTTTCTTCTCGTAAATTTATTTTCCTGCAATAAAACCATTAATCACTATGCAGAAAGCATATCTTCCAACATATTTTCTAAAGTTCAGAAACAAACTTTAAATAATCGTTCTTGAAATGGTCAGTCGTATCAGTGAGACACTTGTAGAAAAAAGCTTTCTAAATAACCTTTTGAGGACATTAATTTTTGTTTTAAGCTGTTCTCAAATTGGCAAAGTATATAATAACTTTGAAATACCTATAATCCTGATTAAAGACTTGATACATTAGAACACAGCAATTAGCTTGCAGAACTGTCTTGTTGAATATGCAATCTAACAGTTACGACTGTGGGCCATCCAAAGCTGAAAAATCTGCTCTGTCAAAGCTCTTGTGTTTGTAAAACTGCAGGTGCTTCTTGTGGAAGTACACATGGTTTACAATGGCAAAGCCCAGAATAAATACGACACGATCACTGAAGAGGAATTGTTGGGAAGCTGTTAAACTGCTGTGCTTCCTGAAATGTTCAGCAGTGTTTATTGTTAATAACTCCAGTTCTACAGATTGAAAAGAATTGGACAACAGTCTCAGAAGAGATGGATTCCAAGGACAAAGCAAAAAATAGCAATGTATGTTTGAGCACAGGAAGTGTCACAAAGCAATCAAAGTGGAACATTTTCAGGGATGTAGTTCTAAATAATGTAAACATTTGGAAAATGAATGGTCTAATTAATCAATTATGGTGCTACTGGAAAAGAGTTAAGCAGGTTATTTTCTGAAGGGCTACTCTTGTAAGCATTATGGAAGCCAAAGTCTCTGAAAATTTGGAAGATCTTTGTGAATTTCCAAAACTTTTCACCAGAGAAGCCAACTTTATGTATGAGAGCAGCCTCATATGATGAAAGTTTTATTTCGACTCTGTTACCTATTATCATTTCACTATATCAGTTAGAAGTGAAGCTTATTTATTTTGTGTGCTTACTGCACAAAGACACAAATTTTATAGGGCAAGCTAAGTAATTTGAGTAAAGGTCTTGAGTTGGGACCATGTGAATGTTTCATGTTATTGTTTGGTTATTTCTAAAGGAAGGATGAGTAGTGCTACTTAATTTTATTCTTAAACATCAAACATTTTCAGTTGTGTGAGGGTTTTTTTTTTCACTTTTTTCTAATTTCTCATTCAGAAGTTGGCCTAATTTGAGTTGGTTCAATAGCATAGGAGAATAATTCATACTATAAAATATTGGAGTGAGTTTGAAGAATTGATTGCACAGTTTGTTGATGAATAAGACCATAATCATGCATGACCATAACTTCAGTGAACACTGAAGCCAGGCCCACAATGTGCAATTGCTTCTGGCTGAACCTCATACAATAGGCTTGAACCATGCAGGGGACTGAGCCTGTCAAACCCTAAAAAACTCTTCCCTCTCCATTCCTGCTTGTATCTTCTGTTGCCAACACGTGGAATAGATGAGCTGTTCTTGCAGAGCTAGCTTGGTTAAGGGTGTTAGAATGGTGCACTTGAAACTAGGAATAGAACTCCAAATGACCAAATCATACAAATTAATAAACTAAAGTACAAATGTGAGAATTGTTAAATTTACAACTTTTGGGACTAATATCTTTGTCATCCACCTTTGGACAGAAAAAAATTAAAAGATGATTTATTTACTTGACAGCAAGAGTTACAGAAAGAGAGGAGAGATAGAGAGCCCCTCCACCTGCTGGTGGGTCTCCAGTTGGCTTCCATGGGCAGCCCTGTGCCAGCTACAGTCAGGAGCTTTCTGCAGGTCTGTTTTGAGTGTGGCAGGGGCCCAAAGACATGGGCCATCTTCAGCTCATTTCCTGGGGCGTTGGCAGGGGGCTGGATAGCCAGTGGTGTAGTGGACTGATATCAGTAAGGGATACTGTTCTTGTGGCAGACACTGGTTTAACACACCCTATCAGCATGCTGGTCCTCAGGAACTGGTTCTGGAGGAACATTCATTTTCTCCCTTTCAGTTTCCCTTCATGTTTGGGAGATATTGATTACCATGCCTGTCTGCTTTCCACAAGCCTGACGCCAGCAGTGTTCAGCAAGCGCCACTGAGGAAAAAAACAATTCTTTGGGAGGAAGTTAAGGCCAAGAGGGTTAATTGACCTTCCCCCCCGAAGTTTTCCTCCTTCAGAGCAATAAACTTTGAAATATGTTGACATAGAATCTGCTATTGTTCAAATAATTGGTTTTAGAAGAATACATTTCTTTTTTTTTACAAAGTGATTATTTTGATGTAAATAATTTTGAAATGCTTGCATAGGTAAAAGTTTCCATAAAGTTCATGGATATTGTATATTATGGCAAAGCTACCCAGAGTTCAAAATTGTACCAGACTAATTTACTTACAATTCTATTTCCCACAAGCTTTTTGAAGTATCCTCCTATGTTTGAAGATTTGAAAGTAAATTTGCTTAGCAATTGCACAACCTAATAGACCAGAAGCATTGAATGGTGCAATTTTAGTCCTAAAATAATTTTTAATAAAGGCTCAAATAATAAAAACAACACTCAAAGTATGATTCACTATAAAAGTTTGACTAAGTTCTTTTTATTGTCTTCTTTCAAATATTTGTTTGCTTGATTATTTATGTTTTGAAAAGTCAGGTCAAAGCCTCGAGCCAGAACCTCCACTGAGATCTGCCTTGTTGGTGACAGGGGCCCAAGTAACTGAGTCATCGTTTGCTTCACCCCGAGCACATTAGCAGGAAGCTGAATTGGAAGCAGAGCAGATGATATTTCAACCAGCCCTCTGATATGGAATGCTGGTGCTGCTGGTGGCAGCTTAGCCGATTACATCAAAGCTGACTCCAATTCATTCTTCTTATACCATAGCACAAACAGATTACATTTTAAAAAACAAAGTCTAAGAGCAATAAAATTCCTCAAGACCAAAACCAAATAAAGAAAAAAAACAGGAAAAAAAAGTTTGGTTTTAGCTTGTAAAGCTCAAACATTGTAATATGTTCAACACCTATCAAGAATGGAGATTTTCTAATGTATAGATAACAAATGAAAGGTGTTCATTACTGGACTTTTTTTAATACAGATTTTTTTTTAATACTGATTTCTTGCTTTTCTCTATTTGGCAATGTCATGGAACTTAAAATTCAAATGCACTGCTAATTTTAATTTATTATCATATGTGAATCTAAATGGTCTAAGGGGAGCAAGAACATACCACGCTATCACACACATAAATTATTGCACTCTTGCGAAAATCTATTAAACAGGCTTCAGGGAAGTAAAGGAAAATGGAAATGAAATTAAAAATTTTAAAGAAAGAATGGTTAGTAAACAAAATCACTACAATTCGCAACTAAAATACTACAATATTATATAGCAATGTGTCAATGTTCATAGATGCAATTGTTGGGTCATATGTTAACGGGACTCTAGCCACTTCTATCTGCAGCAGAAATGTAACATTCAATTCTCTCTACAATTTAAATTTCTCTACATCCTCAATACATAGATTTATCAACTCTATTTTTAATCCATGGAAATATCCTTCATTAACTCATTAGTGAAGTTTTCAGATTTATTTTCCAATTTGAAGAGTTAGTGTATTGTGTTTTTATCTGTACATTTGCATTTATATGCTAACGTGTGAAAACTATATGAAATATTTTTAAATTGTGTGTTAATTTTAGTTGAGTGGACAATTAGAATGAAGTGAATTTGTAAAGTTATATTGTATGTGCTAGATTGGTCTCATAACCAAAATGTCAATGTGTTGCTTACACTAAAATCACTGATGAAGATGTCTGGACAATTGTATTGGTACAGGTGATTTTGCAGTTTTGTTGAAAACTTTCAGAATTTTTTAGTAAGAATCTGTTGCTCTTTATTAATTGATTACTAACCCAATGCTGATAATATCTTAATTCACTAAATTCAGCCATACGAATTATCCTAAACAAAGTTAATCTATGTAGGTAACTAACTGTTTCATCAATGAAGGCTTAGCTAAATGTAAGTGCTTGTTGTAGATTTAAAAGTCTCAAATATGGGAGCCAGCAACTGGCTAATCCTCTACCTCCAAGCTCCAGCATCCCATTTGGCCCCAGAGCATGTTCTTGGCTGTTCCACTTCCGTCCAGCTCCCTGCTTATGACCTGAAAAGCAGTTGGAGTGTGTTCCAAATTCCTGGGATGTGCACCCACGGGGTAGACCCACAGGCAGCTCCTGGCTCTTGGTTTGGGTAGGCTCAGCTCAGGCAGTTATGGCCATTTGGGGAGTGAGCCAGCAGATAGAAAATTGTTCAGTCTCTACTTTGTGTAAATCAGCTTTACCAATAAGAAAAAATAAATCTTTAAAACAAAATAAAATAATAAAATAAAAATCTTACCTATGTCTAAGATTACTCCATGGCAAAACATTTAACAGAGTGTATTTTCTTCTAATTTCTTCAGAATTTTGTATCATGATGAAAATCAAATTACAATTTGAAGTTTCTGAGGTGAGCTGGAGATCTAGCTATGTTCTTTGTTCTGGGATAACTGAAATTGCAACCACTCTTCCTTTTCAAATTAAATGCAATCACAGCTCTGTCTGTTTCTAAGGTCATCTTACTGTCTCTAAGGAAATAGTTGTCCTTATGTGTGTTTTTGCAGTTATTTTGATAGAAAATCAGTGACTTCCGTTAAGTTTTCAAATTTGTGAGTGCAGAGTTCCATATGGAGTGACCACGGTTTCCTTCCTTTTGCTAACGTTGTTGCTGTGATTTCTGTGTGATTCTAAGACGAAACGTTTCCTTAATCCTGCTGAGAACAATATAGAAACTGTATTCTTATGTTTTCAAATAGTAGCAGTTTGGATACATTTTGCTTTTTTTAGATCTGTGTTTTTAAAATTCATATTTAAGTATCACATTTAGCTATCAAAGGGTGGTATTTCATATTTGTAACTTATTTATGACACTGAGAAATTCTTAGATTTTCTTAGAATTGTCATGACTTGATCATTTACTCTTAAATATTTGATAATTCAAATTTATCTAAACATGATATACACACGGGTTTATACATGTATTTTTCCCCAGTTCTCTCTCTCTCTCTCTCTCTTTTTAGATTTATTTATTTTTATTACAAAGTCAGATACACAGAGAGGAGGAGAGACAGAGAGGAAGATCTTTCATCCAATGATTCACTTCCCAGGTGAGCGCAATGGCTGGTGCCTTGCCTATGCAGGGCTGGGTCAGGAAATTCTTCCTGGTCTCGCACGCGGGTGCAGGATCCCAAGGATTAGAGCCATCCTCGACTGCTTTCCCAGGCCACAAGCAGGGAGCTGGATGGGAAGTGGAGCTGCCGGAATTAGAACCAATAGTGCCCATATGGGATCGTGACACCTTGAAGGCGAGGTCTTTAACCGCTAGGCCACTACGTCGGGCCCCTACAGTTCTCTTAACTATGGAACATTTATGAAAAAAATCACACATTTGGAGAAGGCACACTTACCATATATTTTATATGTATACGTAAGAATTTTAATTTCTGGACATTTCCAAATATCTTCTACAATTTTTTCTAGTGAAAACTATATTGCTTTAATACATGTTTAATAATTGGTTCTCATTTGTATTATTATCAAGATGAACTTCTATATAAAACTTGCAAGTAAGTTTAAATATTCTTTTTAAGTAAATGTTTCAAAATTACACATTTTATACACGATTAGCCTCTTTACATTTTGGAGTTTCTGTGGAGCACGTATTCATTGTTGTACGTTGTGTTAGCACTTTATGCTCCTAAGAAAGAGCGCAGGCGCGCCAAGGCAGAAGGAAAACGGCTGTGAACCATGATCACTAAATAACTTGTTTGGCTTTTTGCTTTCACATAAAAGTGTTTATGCCATAACATAATCTATTAATTATGCAATAGTAGTGTCTAATAAAAGCATCTACTTTAGTTAAATATACTCTATTTCTAAAAATACTAAACATCATCTGAGCCTTCTCACTGGTGATGGATCCGATCTCAGGAATACTGGCCTAAAATACTCAACAAGCCATTCTGCAAACACGTGTGTTGTCATCCACACTTTTTTGTATGTGCAGAACATAGGCATGGCATATTTACTATAATTCTTGAAGATCCTATCATTTATTCATTAATGATTTCTTCATCTTAAATTCACCAACAGCATTAGTTCCTAGCAAAATAGTCAGCGAGTGCTTTGAACGTTTGAATCCAGTCTACCATTCTCTTTTCTAGCCTTGAAAGTTGCAGGTGTCGTGTTGTTCTGGTAAAAGGCTGGCTATTTCGTGCACTTTGAAATCCCGGCAGCTCCACTTCCTCTCTATCTCTCCTCCTCTCAGTATATCTGACTTTGTAATGAAAATAAAATAAATCTTAAAAAAAAAAAAAAAAGAAAAGAAAACCTGGTGCTCAGTGTAGGCTCCTCGATGATTTCAATCCGACCATTAGATAACTTTCTGTGTCTTCAACATCAGTGTTTGCTTCTTCACTTTGCACTTCTACATTGTGAAAAGGTCTATCCTTACATCTCTGCTATGGGCCTTGCTAGCTCCACATGTATAGATGTGGAATCTTCACCCCTCAAAGCCTTCCTTGGGGGATCTCTCTGTGTTGGTTGAAGTGAACGCTGTGCCAGATTGGATCACCACGCACATCACTACAGCTCTATGTCAGCAGTGTGTCCAGTTTGCTTTCCTGTGCTTCATTTGCTTACAGGCGTTAACACTTCAAATTTTGCTCGCAAACTTTTGTTTTGAACCATCACTTTGCTAACAATTTCACTCAAAGCTTCAGTTGGTCTCAGTTTTCACCATGCTTTCCTCATTAAATATTCAAAAAAAGAAGCACACTTTTATTTCAGAAGAGATTTAAAATTTGCAAAACAATAGAAAAGAAAATAAAACAGCACAAACTTTTAACGTACCCATCTACACCTAGCTTGGCTAATAACATTTTCTATCATTGTCATATATTTGTCACAATCAACAATTTTCTTCCAACTTCTCCTGTGGTTTTTATCCAAATTCCTTGCACTTCTGCCTCTAATAAATTATGTTCAGATTGAGTTGTTATTTGGTGTTGGTGGAACTTTCTTCTCATTTGAGGGAGAGCAGACTGTACTGATATTTCCATGTCAGGCTCATTCAACACTATGTGCTGTCATTACATCAATTTTGTTGCAAGTGATGGTTTTCTTTTTTTTAGTAGCTGAATAACATCACATACTATACATTTACATTTTCTTTACCCGTTTATCTGATAAAGGAGATCTTTATTTTGGCTGCTGTTAACAGTGCTGGAGCACTGCCTATGATACAATTAGTTCACCTTTTTTAGGTAAATATAGCCAGCACTGATCACATGGTAGGTCCAGTCCCAGCCTGCAAAACACTTTTCATATTGTTATTTTAGTGCCTGCACACGCTTACCAAAAGTTCTTTCTGCACATTCTTAACAAAGGAAATGGATATACAGTACTCAAAAGAAATCCAGATGGTCAATTCATGTATGAAAAAATTACCACCCACCAGGAATATGCAAATCAAGTCCACAATGAGAAGTCACCTCACTCCTATTGTAATGGCTATTATGGAAAAGAGAGAGAATGTGCAAAAGCAGATCCCCCTGAGCTTAATAAGTTCCAGCTTATTTTGATATGAATGCCGTGCAATGGTTCCCTTCAGCGCTTATGTATAATTTTAGATTTATTGATTAGAGTAATTTTAAAATTGGGTTGTCTCAAGAAACAGGGAGGCCTAGGGAAAGGAAGAGAAACAAGGGGAGGAACAGTTTGTAAAGAGCTGAAACATACAAATCATTTTTTATGTCTGCTATTCTGAATTGGTCCAACTTGAAGTGTCTCCAAAAGATTACGATAGCAGTATTGAATAGCACTGACTACAGATCAGACAATACACATACTACAAGTGGAAAGTTACAGTATTGTGTGATCTCCAAAATGTGTACAGCTCATGAAACAATCAGTTTCTTGGACAAATGCTAACGATAAAACAATTCTAGAGCTTTCTTTGTTAGCAAATGCTCTGCCTGTCAGGCATAATGAAGTGAGGTACAGTAAGCTTGGAATGCCTTCTTGTACATTATTTGATCCTGTACATTTATTAGGGTTTTTTTTAATCAATTCATGTATTTTGTTACTACTTTTTCTTCTGTATTCTATGTATATAAGCACCTGCCCAGAGATCAACATAACTGTCTCTGCTAGTTATGATAATTTTTGGAATTTCTATAATCTATTAAGATTTATTTTTACTGGAAAGGCAGTTTTACACAGAGGGGAAAACTTTTCTGTCTGCAGCGTCGCCTCACAATTGGCTGCCGCAGCCAGAGCTGAGACAATTCGAAGCCAGGAGCCAGGATTTTCTTCGGGTCTACCATGTAGATGCAGGGACCGAAGGCCTTCAGCCATCCTCTATTGCTTTCCTAGGTCATAGCCAAGGAACTGGCTGGGAAGTGGAGCAACTGGGACAGAATCAGTGCCCATATGTGATCCCAGTGCTTGGAGGCAGAGAATTAGCTGGCCCTTACATTTCTTTAATCTGCAGAAATGCTTATATATCCTTAATTTTATTGTAGCTTGATTATCTGTATGTATAAAATATGTGTTAAAATATTTAACTACGTACATGCCTAACAAAGTACTCTAGTGAATTTCTAGTGTTTTTAAGTTTACTGGGATTCTGCTTGAGATGAATTTGAGAGTGCTTCAAAAATTTAATGGAAATAGATATTAAAAGCTAAATTCATTTTAGCAAAAAATTGTAATTCTTGCATAACTGTATCATAATGCATAACTACTTCAGAATACTTCAAAAAGAAGTAATTTCCTAGGATAACTTTTCTGTATTTTGTCATGCTATAGAAACTTCTACTTAATTTAACATTTTAAAAAACTTTTAAATTAATTTTATGATAAAATTTCAAAGGCTCTGTGATTTCTCCTCCCCACACTGCTTTCTCATATGTTATTAAAATAATTTACTCCTTCAAAAAGAGTCATAAGTCCATCATTCTGCTCTTTAAATGTATCCTGAGATTGTATATATGGACAGTGGCAGAGAGTCCAGCATCCTAGTATCAAAACATATGCAACAGTTTCACTGAGAATGCATCTTTGAGCTTAAATTAGAGATGCACTTGCAATGTATCTTCACTTCCAGGATAATAGTCTGTAGTATGCAGTTCCTCTAGGCGAATATATAAACATGCATTTTACCTTTGTAATTGTTGATCTTGTATTTTGCATGAAGGTTGGCTTATATCAGAGAGAACATATTCATTTTCTCTGCAGTTCGAATCTTTGTCAAGGGAAGTGTTGACATTTTTTTAAAAGATTTATTTATTTTTTATTACGAAGTCAGATATACAGAGAGGAGGAGAGACAGAGAGGAAGATCTTCCATCTGATGATTCACTCCGCAAGTGACCTGCAACGGGCCGGAGCGCCGATCCAAAGCCAGGAACCAGGAACCTCCTCCAGGTCTCCACACGGGTGCAGGGTCCCAAAGCACTGGGCTGTCCTGGAATGCTTTCCCAGGCCACAAGCAGGGAGCTGGATGGGAAGTGGAGCTGCTGGGATTAGAACCAGCGCCCATATGGGATCCTGGCGCGTTCAAGGCGAGGACTTTAGCTGCTAGGCCACACTGCTGGGCCCAACTTTTCTGGTTTTTAAATATGGCTTTCATTGTCAGTGGACATGCTAATGCATTTTTGTGTTTTAGAGATATGTTTGAATCATACATTGATTCAATATGTTATTGATATTGATACCTCTCAAATGGGGTTTTAAGTTGTTGCTACATTAATCATATAATATACTATTGATTTTGATTCACTGATATTAAAGACATTTGCACTAGTATTGATGAAGGAATGTGTCTTGTTTTATTTTCAAGTAGAGTACCAAAGAAAGTTCTATATTTCAAATGTTTATTTTTGTATAAAGCAAATGAAGTTGGAATATCATTTTTGACTACCATGTTCAGTGTTTGATATTATAATTGATCAATGGACTTTCTCTGATCTATTTAGCATTAACTTTAGTAGATTTCATTTGTATGAAGAATTATCTAATTGGTTCACATTTCTAGATTCATTTTCATAGAGCTTTATGATTATGTATGCATTAAGGTATACGTGATGTAGTAAGAACTAGTTATATTTATAAGTGTATACTTATTTAGGTTATAGTATAGACAGAGATATACATTCTGTGTGTGTGTGTGTGTGTGTGTGTGTAATGTAGGCATTAATTGTCACACATAAAATATAGTCATTTGTGTTATTCATAGACATGCATCATATCTTATTTTAGTTTTTTTAAATGTGCCACTATTAGTTTTAACCTTGTTGAAATTTTCTGGTTTTTTTCTTAACAGAAAATTTGAAGTGAGAGTTTGGAGAACACTTACTATTGATACGGCGACTTATACTCTTTACGCAGATTAAACGTATGACCTTTTATCTGTATGTGAGACAACACATAAAATAAAGCTAAGGAACCGTTGGAAACACTTCTCTGAAACATTAAATCAAGTGAGAAATAAACATCATTCATGCTTCTGCTTACATTGCATTCATTACATTTACCTCAAGACAATTTAAATTTTCTTTCTTGGCTACCTGACTTTTCCCTCCAAAGTTTTCAATTTAAATACATCTTTGCTTGTGTGACAGATATAGTATCACATTTGTATTTGCCTGAAAATATTAAGTGATACAATATCATTTATTTCCCTGGAATTATTTTCCCCCATAATTTTTAAACTATTAGCTCTTAAAGATTTACGTTCTTTTTTGTTTGAAAGGAAAAGTTACAGAGAAAAAAAGGGACAGAGAGACAGAGCAGAACTGGGAGGGCCAGAAGCCGTTTACCTGGAGCAGCTTCTGGGTGTCCCACTTGCATATAGGGACCAAACACTTGAAGCATCTCTTTTGCTTTCTTAGGCACATTAGCTAGCAGCTGGATCTGAACGGGGGCTGCCAATGTAGTCACTGGAGCCCATATTGGACACCGGCACTGCAAGCAGTGGATTAGCGTACTAATCCTCGGTTCTCTTTTTCAGTGTAAAATATCCCAGTTTCTGCCCATATATCAATCCTAGTGTCCAGTAGATCAGAGGCCATGAAGTTGAATCTGATATGTGTGTGTATGTTCTAGGAGATCTCCACGGCAGTAAGGCACGGGAGACAGAAGGGGTTATCCGTCATCTCAGCTGCATGCTCTGGTCTGTGCACATCCGTCTCCAGGGGGAGTGGTGCTGTGTGCTTGTATCAGTGCTTGTGTGACGTTCATCCTGAGTGGTTCTGTCATGATGGGACACCTATACACTACGTGGAAAGATGAGAACATTTTTCCAGAGGCCTATCTAGATCTAAGTTAGCATTCTGTGTCACTGTGGGGTGAGAGTTACCTTGAAGAAAAGGAATTTGGCTGTGTGAGTTCTGCTGTGGTGTGTGCGATCATGTTTCCCTCCAAGAGCAAAGGCTGAAATCTTAATCCCACCGAACATCAATATTTCCCTCAACTTATTAGCTGGTAGAGACTTCAGGGAAGGAATTCGTGCAATACAACCAGGCCCAAGAGAGATCAATGGACCATACTCAGAAGATGTCTGCTATGAGCTAGATAATGAATGGACTGGCAACTAGGTATTAAAATTTCTCACAACTGTGAGAATTAAATTGTTGGTTCATCAGAAAGGACAGGAAAACGTCCATATCACATAAGTCCTTCTGCACTAAGAGCTTCGCAGAGGAAACTGATCGGGAAGGGAACGTTCTAGGATTTTAATTGCCTTACACTTTTTGAAACCAATAATTTTGCATTTCCGTTCCAACAGTGACTGCGCTTGCAAAGGAATTCAGTCCTTTCAATTCTTGCTGCTATTTAAGATTCTGTGAGTTGATTCATCTTCTGCGTGAAATTCCCCTCTCGCTGACTTACGGCCCAATTCTCTTTGCTTTTCTAAGTCTCTTAGGACTTATTTGATTTCTAGCTGTAAAAATGTTGTTGCTGTCATGCTATATCTAATTTGCTGTGTTCTTCTATGCTTTATTTGCTTATGCATTTTAAAATTTATTTTTACTTCCACTGTGGTTTCAGAAGGGAGAGGTTGTAAATATAGGCTTTAATCTGTTATAGTTAAGTAGAAATCACAAAGATTTACTTCTGCGAAGTACTCCCGTTTGAGAAGAGTGCCCTGAGAAACACAGAATAAGCATGATAAAAGCCAAAAAAATACAACAGGAATAATTACAATTCGCTGGATGCCGAACTCCACCAGGAATTTCTCGTATGTCATTGTATTTAACCCCAAGAGAATGCTTCTATTGTAGATGTCATTATTCCAAGACAGAGAAATTAGTACTGCTGTTATGCACTCGCATTGTCTGTTACATATAATGGCACTAAACACATAGATTCCTGTGAACATAAAATATGTAATGCACGTTTATCTTTATGAATCTAATTCATCACGACACGGGAATCCACTGTTAGATGGATTTAACGATTAGATGAATTATTACACGTGAAAACTGGAAAACAGTTCTTGACACATTATGTGCACAGACTGCCTTGCCTCTCCCAGGTCCCTATTTCCAGTGAACTCAAATATCAAGGAACAAGTAAATTTTAACTCAAGAAGTCAAAAGAAGTGATTAAAACATAAAAATTTCATGGGTTAGTTTTTCACAATTCAAATTTGTAATAAGTTCTACAATATTCAGTGTACATATTGTGTTGTTTGAATCTTACCTTTTTAATCCTATTACAGATTCTATTGCAAACACAATATTAAAGTACAAATAACAGCTACACTTTGCAAGCATAAGCAGGGTGACAATCACATACAGTTTCAGTAACTTCATACTTGAATGAAATCTATTCAAATCACCAATTTGATGGAATCAGTAGTTTATTAATCACCAATTTATTAGTCACAAATGAGCATATTAGTGTATTTAGAGTGTAAGGATATTTCTAAATTCTTATTTTAAGGCTTTACAGAAAGTGTATAATAAACAGCATTGGACAAATTTTCATATATGTATCTATTTTTCCTCTTTTAAAATTCCTTTAGCATGTGTCTATGTGTGTTTATTTTAAGAATGACACAAATCCAAAGTTTCTGTTTACTGAACACTCTGGGTGCTTTGTTAAAAACTTATTGTCCGGGGCCTGGCAGCGTGGCCTAGCGGCTAAAGTACTCACCTTGAAAGCCCCGGGATCCCATATGGGCGCCGGTTCTAATCCTGGCAGCTCCACTTCCCATCCAGCTCCCTGCTTGTGGCCTGGCAAAGCAGTCGAGGACGGCCCAAAGCTTTGGGACCCTGCATCCGCGTGGGAGACCCGGAAGAGGTTCCAGGTTCCCGGCATCGGATCGTCGCACACCGGCCCATTGCTGCTCACTTGGGGAGTGAAACATCGGACGGAAGATCTTCCTCTCTGTCTCTCTCCTCCTCTCTGTATATCTGACTTTGTAATAAAATAAATAAATCTTTAAAAATAAAAAAACTTATTGTCGGGCCCAGCACTTTAGCGTAGTGGTTAAACTCCTTGCCTTTAAGGTGCCCAGGATCCCATATGGGCGTTGGTTCTAATCCCAGCCGCTCTATTTCCCATTCAGCTCCCTGCTTGTGGCCTGGGAAAGCAGTGGAAGACGCCCCAAAACTTCGGGACTCTGTGCCTGCGTGAGAGACCTGCAAAGAGCTCCTGGCTTCGGATTGGCTCAACTGCAGCATTGCGGCCGCTTGGGGATTGAATCATCAGATGGAAGATCTTCCTCTCTGTTTCTCCTCTCTGTACATCTGCCATTCCAATAAAAATAAATAATAAATAATAATAAAATATTAAGTGCACAAAAACTTAGAAAATAGTCTATTTTGAGCCCTGCACAGCAGCCTAAGTGGCTGAAGTTTTTACCTTGCATGTGCCAGGAAGCTATATGTGCACCAGTTAGTGTCCCAGTGGCTCCTCTTCCCATCCAACTCCCTGCTTGTGGCCTTGGACAGCAGTTGAGGATGCCCCAAAGCCTTGGGACTTCACAAGCATTTGGGAGACCTGGAAGAAGCTCCTGGCTCCTGGCTTCGGATTGGCTCAGTTCTGGCAGTCCCAACCACTTGGGGAGTGAATCAGCAGATGGAAGAACTTTGTCTCTGTCTCTCCTCCTCTTTGTATATCAGAAATGGGCACGGGAAATGGGCAGACACTTCACAAAGGAACAAACCCAAATGGCAAATAAACATATGAAAAAATGCTCAAGTTCCCTGGCAATAAGGGAAATCCAAATTAAAACATCAATGAGGTACCACCTAACGCCAGTAAGACTGGCCCACATGAATAAATGCACCAACAACACTTGTTGGCGAGGTTGCGGGAAAAGGGACCCCCTACTCCACTGCTGGTGGAGCTGCAGGCTGGTACAGCCTCTATGGAAATCAGTATGGAGAACATTCAAACAACTCAAATTCAACATACCGTATGATCCAGCAATAGCACTCCTAGGAATATATCCAGAACACTTGTTTTATGAGAAACCAACATGCACTCCTATGTTCATAGCAGCACAATCAGTAATTGCAAAAACATGGAAGCAGCCAAAATGCCCATCAGCAAAGGATTGGATAAGAAAGCTATGGTTCATCTACTCCATGGAATACTACTCAGCTATTAAAAAAAACAAAACGCGGTTCTTTGTGGCCAAATGGGCCAAACTGGAAACCATAATGCTAAGGGAAATGAGCCAATCCCAAAAGGTTAAATACCACATGTTTGCTTTAATTTAAGATGATATGATGTTATGTATAACATGTTATGTTATGTATGTTTTATGTTGTGTACAAACTGAAATTGAAATGTCAATGAGGTGGTCACAGAAGGTGGTTAAGATCTCGCATTTACTTTTACCATATTGGTTACTCATTACTATGCCAATTAATTCCATAATGATGTAGATTTTTGCTGATGGTATGTTGGAGCTTTTAATTGACTGGGATGATACTCTGCTGGCTCTGTCTTCAGACCAGAGAGGGTATACCTAAGAAGCTGTTGAACTTGACTGGACAATAAGATGCTGGACTCTATGTTTGGTATATGCTTGCAATGGGGGAATTTCAACTGAACTTGAGCTGTGGTTATGCAACAAGGTGGAGGAATCCACCATGGTGGGAGGGTTTGGGGAGGGGTAGGAAGAACCCAAATACCTATGAAACTGTGTCACATAATACAATGTAATTAATGAATTAAAAATAATAAAAAATTTTTAAAAAATAATAAATCTTAAAAAAAAAAGAAGAGAAAATAGCTTGTTTTAGGGACTGTCACTGTGGTGTAGTTGACTAAACTGCCACCTTTATTATCAGCCTCTTCTATGATTGCTAGTTCAATCCTGTGTGCTCCAATTCTAATTCAGCTCCCTGTTTACAGTCTGAAAAATAAAAACAAACAAAACAAGCAAAAACAAACAAACAAACAAACAAACAAAAAACACCAGCTCAAGTTCTTGGGTTCCTGCACCCAAGATGGAGTGTTGGATTGGCTTGGTTCCAATATTAAAGGAGTTCACTTATATTTGTAGGTTTATTTTCTCATTCCTGAAACACAGGATTAGATATATAAATTCACTGTGCAAATTTTAATAATTTTTGGTGTCATAAGATAAGCTAGTGCAATAAAATGCTGGAGAAATTTTTACTGTTATTATTTGAAAGGCAGAGTTACAGAGAGGAGAGTCAGAGAACTTCAATCGCTGTTCACTCCCTAAATAGCCCTATTACCAGAGCTATGCGCATCTGCATCGAGGGGACAGGAGCTTCTCCCCAGTCTCCCACCTCCGCACAGGGGCCCAAGGCTTCCTCCACTGTTGTACCAGAGCCAACGCAGGGGGCTCGGTCACAGGTGAAGCATCTGGGACATGAACCAGCCCATACGGATTGCTGGGATCTCAGGCAGAAACATGGCTTACTGCACCATGTAGCTGACCTGTATGTAGGAACAATTTTAAATAGTTCTGCATACATATCAAGGGAATTATCAACAATGTTTTGCATCATAAATATTTGGTGCACTTCAAGCTTATGCTGTTTCACTCCCCAATGGAGGTGCTGGGCAGATCTGAAGCTGGGAGTCAGGAGCTTCTTGAACCTCTTTGGAACAACTTCCACTGCTTTCCAATGCCCTGAGCAGGGAGCTAGGAAGTGGAGCAGCTAAGACTTGATTCAGTGCCCTAGAGAACACTAGGTCCCCACAAGCGGAGGATCAGTCTGCAAGTCCGCCATGTTGGAAACCAAATTAAGCATTTAATGACTTTTTACATCATATGCTATGTCTATATTTCAGTCAAAAGAAACATGTAATTATTATTTTAAAAAAAGCATGTGTTTAGGGCTCGACACAGTAGCCTACCTACTAAAGTTCTCATCTTGCTTGCACCAGGATCCCATATGGGCGCTGATTCTAATCCTGGTGGCCCTGCTCCCAACCAGTTCCCTGCTTGTGGCCTGGGAAAGCAGTCGAGGACTGTCCAAGGCCTTGAGATCTTGCACCCCTGGGGGAGAACCAGAAGAGGCTTTGGGTTCCTGGCTTCGGATAAGGGTAACTCTAGCCGTTGTGGCCATTTGGGGAGTGAATCAATGGATAGAAGATCTCACTCTTTGTCTCACCTCCTCGCTGTATATCTGACTTTCCAATAAAAAAAAAATAAATCTTTAAAATAGCGTGTATTTATACAAGAGGAAATGAATAATCCCAATGCTTCTAAATAGAGTTTGAGGTTTTAAATAGTTTTTTTTTCTTGTATGTGAGACAAATAATCATCACATTCGGTTTTGCAAAAACTTTGTCTTTTTTGGGTACAAATCTTACCTCATTCTAATTTTTAATTTATTTTTTAATTTAGAAGAAATTTGCTAAAGCAATCCTTTTGTTTTACTTGCAACGTGTTTCTGTCTGTTAGCCTCCCTTTGTACTCTTTTAGAGAAACGCCCTGGGTGATTGGCTGCTCTCCAACCATCCTCCAAGCCTCTCCGCAGCCCTGATCGTCCTGGGAAGCCATGGACCTCTGCTTATGCCTCTTTCATGGTTTTGTCAAACCTGCTCTTCACATCATTATGCTCTGAAATCTGTATGAATGAGCTACGTAGAATTTGTTCACCTAGCATAAGTCAAATATTTATAAAAGAAAAAATAAATAATACTTGCTGATAGAATTCTAGAGTTTCCATTTTATGTTTATTTGTGTATTTTCAAAAGTACCATATATTCTCAGTTTGTTTACTGAACTTTAAACTCAAGTGAGAGCAGGAACTGCATCAAGTTTTCTCTTAATAATTGTTTATGTGCTAGGTCCACAGTGAGTGGGTAGTTGTTGCGAAGATAGATAAGCTGGGATAAGGTGTAAGATTTATTTGAATTACATTGAATTATGAACAATGTACATGAACAAGTATTCTTAAAACTTTTTTATTTTATATTTTTTCAAGAATGTTAAGTCTTAGATGCTAGTGTAGTGTTGATTCTATCAGAACCAGGATGGCTAACACTGGCTGATATTTTTATGAAATATTTCGTTTCTAATGAACTGGATCTTTCAGGCAAGAGGGTATAAAAAATAGAGAATTTGTAATGATATAATATAGATAGTGCTATCTCTTAATCCAGTAATTCCCTATTTTATCCATACATTACTTTCTGTTAATGTGATTTATGGTAAAATTTTTATATTAAGGGAGAGGGCCATTCATTCTTTCTTCAAAAAGTTGCATGTGTTCATTATTTTTGCAGGACGCTCCTGCGTTTATCTCTGCTGTTTTCAAGTTGCAATGTTTTCAGTGCTCCAAAGATATCCAGGAACTTGTTAGCTTCTCAGAAACAAAGAATGGCCAAAACATTTTGACAGGTAAGAAAGAAGCAGACTTTTTCTTCTTGCCTATGATTTATGAATTACTTGGAAAAGCAAATAGAAAATCATCATTTTCCTCACTGTGTGAAACTAAAATTCCTGAGTTATAAAAGGCCCCTTAAAAATAACTAAAAACATTACATATTGATTCCAAAAGTATAAATGAACAAAATATTTCAAGAATATATTTTAAAGAGTAATTATGTAATGACCTCGATAATTTTACAAAATATCCATATTACATTAGCTATTTTTAATACATAAGACCATCTGTATAAAATTATAAAATAATATTACTATATCTTAAATTACAAATGTACTCATCAAATCTTTAATTTTGTCTTTAAATTCTACTTCAAATTTGTTTTTTTTAATTTGTGAAAAAGGACAGAATCACAGTTCAATATTTAAATTTTCTGTGCTTTGGAAATATTGTTCAATAAATTATATTTCCGCTTGAGTTTTGATACCATTTTATATATCAAAATAAGTGTTTAAAATGGGCCACAATGTATCACATGTTGTGCAAAAAAATCTATTTCTGAATAATAATGAAAATTCGTAAGTCTCAACTGTTAAAAATCTCAAAGAAGTGTGAACTATGAAAATAGTGATAGCTTCCAAAGTGTCCTGTTACTAGAAGTGATGACAGAGACATGGACAATGGAATCAATTGCTGTGACATCTTTGGCACGTAGGGAGGATGGTCAATAGTTTGTGCAATGCACATGGAGTGAGTTGAAGACCTACCTCCTTTTTTCTATTTATTAAAAAAATAAAAACTTCATTGTTCTTTTCCATGACACCTGTTTCAGATATAGGGAGTCACCGCGCTTCCCTTCCTTTCTGCCTTTCCCGTTTTCTCCTTCCACCCCGTTTCCCCATCCTTACAGTAGTATCATCTTTAGTAACAGCTATTAGTGTAAGTTTGTTAAGTGCATCATGGCATTACAGGTTTACCAAAGGGAAAAATCTAGTATTATGTTTTCATAGTATATAGAGTCCTCCTTTTATATCATTCAGTAGATCATACTTCTGCATCAAGGGGTACAATTAGTAAATAATAATAATAATAATACTTTTCTGTATATGACAGAGTTTTTAATGAAGCGTTTTCCTTGTTTCTCGTCATACAAGGCTGGACAAAGACAATTAACGTAGACCTAGAGGTGCTAGTCACTGTTTGGGCAGAAGAATATTCATTGTACTTCCAGGATATTCTTAATGTCATCATTAATGTCCTGGAAAACACATTTGGCTAAAATGCAGAAATGGGAAGCAGCTAAATATACCTGTATTGTTCTGTGAGGTTTTCCATCATTGGCTTTGTGTACCCAGGTTAAGCTAAGGCTAGTGTCCATTGATCTGTATAAAATATATTCACATCAGGTTTTGTGGCAGATTTGTTGCTAAATATTCAGGACTGTTGCTTTCACAGTTCAGTGGAACGGCGTAACTTCTGTTGATTTGCTTTTCTTCAAATATTCAGTAGAGAATTTCAGTTTGTTTGCTATGTTGATTGTGAAATATAAATCAAACAAGAAAGATTTATTTTCTAAGACAAGCAATTTTTATTTTTTTATTTTTCAAGATTATTTTACATTTTACTAAATGAGATTAAAGTTAAATGGAAACCAGTGACTTTAACTTTATAAATTGTATAAAGCTGAACAATGATATTCAGACAGTATTGAAATTAAATATGAAGAATAAATGTAAGATTCATTAAAATGCACCAAAATGATATTTGAACACATATAAGTAGAATTCCTTGATAAAATACAAAAATGATAAAAATTTGACAGATAAACAACATAGTTTTCTAAACTAAGCAGAGTGTGGGGTTATTTCAAAAATAGACCCTAGGGTTAAAAAATATTTTTGATGATGATAAACAAGTTCCTGAATATGGTCAAACCAAAATATTCAGATGCATAAACACAAAACTGAATTTATTAAATTATCCTATTATTACTGTGAAACTTGTATTAAATAAAGTGGATGTATTAACATAGAAGCTATGAAATAATTTTGATGCTAAACAAAGAAAACTTATTTACAAAAAGCATATATCCATACCAAAAAAGTGCAAACTTTTATGTGTGTTGTGTCTTCTTTCTAAACTACAAGACTTTTCCATATCAGTAGTATCATAATGCTCAATAAGAAAATATGATGAATTCACACTCTCTTTTTTTTTTTTTTTCGTTTTATCACAGCTTCAGAGACTCTGGGATGTCCCCCAACCCTTCCAAAAAGCCCTCCCTGTATTGAATTCCTTCATTTTGTTACAGTAGTACACATGTAATTCACATTCTTAAAACAATGAATAATGTATCCCTGAAAAGAACACACTCAAGCAGTTATAGGGATTAAGCTCAATTACAGAAGTTCCTTTTGTAATGTTAGTTTTCTTGGTAAACAACTTCTATCTAATTGCCAGAGTTTTTTCTAATGTGTTAATTAAAAAAAAAATAAAACTTCCCTGTAGTGAAATGCAAAAGAAATCACAGGGTTGATGAAGGTTGGCTACAGTGCTGATTATAATTGTGATTATCACTCTGTGAATTTTTCATTGTCATAATTATCTAATTCAATTTCAACCTGATCAAATTCATTCAACCCCACCAAAACAAAAATAAAATGAAACTGTTCATCTTATATTTTCCGCACATATTGATAGGTATGACAATCCGAATATCAATGTGACTAAAGATTATATTATCAAGCAAACTTTTGCATTATTCACTTGCTAATAAAAACTATTGCCTATTTTACTTAAGATTTTAAATTACAATCTACTCATCAACAATAAAACTATTTTTGATAAAGTGTACTTACTATTACATCTGTGATATGAATCTAACTTTCTTATTTCTTTTCATTTATGTCTTGATTTTCTTTTTGTTCGTTTGCTTTATGGGAGTAAATGCTGCATTTTGGATGATGATGAAATCCAGTGTGATACTGAAAGGCTTCATTTTATGGCCTCGGAATTCAAATACTTGGGTTCTGCAGTGATGGCTCAGCGGCTAAATCCTTGCCTTGCAAGTGCCGGTAACCCATATGTGAACAAGTAAGTTCATGTCCCAGCTGCTCCACTTCCCACCCAGCTCTCGGCTTGTCACCTGGGAAAGCAGTATAGGGTGACCCAAAGCTTTGGGACCCTCAACCATGTCCAGAGGAATCTCCTGGCTCCTGACTTCAGATCAACTTAGCTGTGACCACTGAGTCAGCTTACGGAGTGAAGATCCTTCTCTCTGTGCTTCTCTGTAAATCTGCCTTTTCAATGAATAAACCTTTTTTTCTTTTTCTAAGAATTCATATTTTAAGTTTCCTCTCACTTATCTTTTATTTTCTTTGACTTTGATCAAGTGCTATTCCACCAATGTTTCCATTGTAGCACTGCCAGGTTCATGTATAAATGATTATGTTGTGGTTTGTCAGGTGTTCAAATGGCTCAGAAAGACCAGATGGTGAAAATCAAAGTCATGCATTGAAAGTGAAACAAAGTACTGCCCGTTATGCTTGTTCAACGCATTTTCTGGAAGGGAGCAGGGGGACATGAATCCAAATCCTCTCGCTGTAACATGATTGAGATCATGCATTACCCGTGATGATACATCCGTATGGATTCCCCAAACTTTTGGAGGAAAACAAACAAAGGTGTTTCTTCAATGCAGAGCCAACAATTTCTTAGTTTCTTTAAATTCATCCTGAGGTCCTGAAACTTCCCGACAAACACAAACAGGATCTTATTGTGCTTTGTTCAGCAGAAAAAGACTAGCAGTAGATTCATTTAATAGGTTTAATACTTTCTTAGGAATTGGTGGTGGTGATTAACTAAAAAGGAAGGTTAAATGAGAATTTATCAACAAATAAAAATAATCAGCTGATTTCTTTACTATTAGATTATTTTCTTATTCTTACGATTTACTTTATCTGAAAGGCAGAGACAAACAAGAGAGATCTTCAATCTGCTGACTTCTCCTCAAATGCCCATAACAACCAGTTTTTAACAGTCTGAAATCAAGAGTCCAGAACTCCATCAAGGTCTCAGATGTGTACAATAGGAATGTAAGTCCGTCCGTCTGATCCTGTTGCACCTATTTCCCCAAATCACTGCCTTAAATCTTGATTTCCCAAGCATCCTTTATTTTAAACACCTAAGGGAAATTTATAATCAATATTTTCTTTTTGAACTGTTTACCACTCAACTTTGTGTGGTGTTCATTAGGTAGTGGTTTTGTATGTGACTAGGATAGCTCATTAACAAATTTTATCGACATAATGAAAATGTGATTCTTGCAGAATATGCACTTTTACTTTATAATTAATTTGCATTGTATTTACATTGCATTTATTAATGCTTATAAAACCTTACAGTAAGTGAACAGTTCTCAGTAAGGAACACTGGGGAAAGCGGGGACAGTTGCTAACCTTACGTGTCTGATGGGAGGGAGGGTAGTTGTTCCACTGGAGAATAATTTCACAATCAGTCAGTTTCACAATGTTTACTTCCATGTTATAGTGGAATTTTTTTTAATCTGCTCAATCACTTAACTGTTGGGAATCACAGGGAGGAACAGATAATGAAAGTACAGTTTATATTTACTGTTCTTTTATTGTTCCCATAGGAACCCTCAGTTTTTATTAAATTTGTTCATGTACTCTTATGCATCCAATGAGACTATAAATTCTGTGGGATTTGCTTTCTTTTAATAACAGTGAGACAGTAAGGGTAATAGATAATAACTCTTAGAATTTACTTTGGACACATAGTTTTGGGTAACCTTTGTTTCAATCATCTGACAACATTAGAAGACACTGTCCTTTTGTGTTACTATGGTTATTCTACTTTACATTTCAGAAAGAGAGCATGGATCGGGCCTTCTGACATCGTTGGGAAGCACATGGCCCATGGCTGGATGCCTGGAGTTTAACTGGCCTCCACTTCTGACTCAGCTGCCCATTCAGCGCAGCCTGGGATGCAACCAAAGATTATTCCAGCACTTAGATGACATCTAGGATCCGATCCCTGTCCAGGAGTTATCCAGATACAACTCAGGCTGTTGTTGGCATTTGAAGATAAAACCAGCAGATGGAAGATATCGCTCTCTCTTCTGACTCTTTTTTTTCATTCTGTCTTTCAAAACATGAAAAGAATAAGTATACGAGAGTGGAATCTGTAGTCCTATATTTACAATGGTACAATCTACAATAGTAAAGACATGGAAGCAATGCAGATGCCCATCCAAAGAGAGGTGTTTAAGGAAATCATGGTGCATCTGTTCCTGGGACACTACTCAGCCATTGAAAAGAACGAAATCCTACCATTTGCAACCAAATGTTCCCAAGCAGAGACCATTATGCTCAGTGAAACAAATCAGTCCCGAAGGAACAAGTATCATATGTTCTCTCTGACATAAAGCAACATCTACGTAAAATACAAAATCAACCCTTTCAGTACTGTTTTTGCTATGTGTCACTGGGGGGTGCTAATGTTTTTGTTTTTAGTTTCATTCATTCAAAAAAGTTGTGTTTTCTTATTAACTTTCTCACTGGCTCATAGGTCACACAATAGTGTGATTAGCTTCAGGCAGCTCTTTGATTTTTTTTTCATTGCATGCTATTTCACTTCATGTTGTTGTAAATTTTCTATCTTTCTCTGTTGGTTTTGTTTCATGGCTTTTTGTTTAAGGGGATGTATACTCACTATATAATAGAGACTATCACACACCGATATGAAGATACAATGCAGTGTGCATCTGTACTTCCAAATCAAAGATAGACTCCCAATGAAACTGTCGAATGTATCTTGACAATGATATGCTGGACTCTCTGTCATTGTCCATGCCTACAATGTCAGGACACACTTAAAGATCAGATTAATGGACTTATGACTGATTATGAAAGACTATTCTATTATAGTTATATAGGGGAAATCACTGGTGGGGGTTGTGAATTTGGGTAGAAGGAAAATCAATCAATCAATCAATATTAATGAAAGAAATAAGCTTTAATACCATTATTTAAAAAGAAAGAAATTTAAAATACAGGAAAAGTAACTCAGTTGTTCCATCACATACCTAACATATAAACCTGCACGCAGACCCACATTGCACCCCACATGTCTGTATCTTTAAAGTGGTCAAGAGATCCACTTTGATTAGATGGAGTCCTCCTTTTGTTTTCCTTTTTAAAGTAATATTCATCAGTGATTTTTTGTTCCTTTTTTGCTTTACTATGATCATTTGAAAAAGCAGAAAACACAAACACCTGGTTCTTTCTACTTTATTGATGTCAAGTTGGCCAATTTGCTGCAAATAAAGAGCTTAGGACCTTGATAGCCTACTGGTTTGTACATCGACCTAGGTAAGACCCATTACCTTCCCATGATTACCAAATGGCAATTTTCAAACTCTATTATTGCTTCTGCATTTACACAGTTCCTTTAAAATGTCTGTGGAAAATTAAGTTAAAAGTAATACATTTTATGTAAATGATTTGAAATTCATGCATACATTTCTCTTTTTTTAAGGGTATTAAAGTTAGTATGTATTTGGTTCACATGTTTACATTCTAAAAATAAGTTTTTCCTAGAGAGATCGTTATGCTGCTTGATTTCAGTGTTTTGTTTTTGTTTATTTTTTTTATTAATTATGTTGCATTATGTGACACAGTTTCATAGGCTCTGGAATTCCCCAAACCCTCCCCAAACCCTTCCCAAACCCTTCCCCCATGGTGGGTTCCTCCACCTTGTTGTAGTATTACAGTTCAAATTCAGTCAAGATTCTTTCTTTGCATACCTATATCAAGCATAGAGTCCAGCATCTTATTGTCCAGATAAAATCAATGGTTTCTTGGGGAGACCATCTCTGGTCTGAAGGTAGAGCTGGCAGAATATAATCCCGATCCATTAAAAGCCCCAACACAACATCAACAACAATTTATAACATGATGGCATTAATTTGCATGGTGTTGAATAACCAATATGCTAAAAAATGCAAGTTCTTAACCATATCCTGTGACTACTTCATTGACATTTCAATTTCAGTTTATATACAGAACCGGCTGCTATCCACCTTAAAATGGCTATAGGGCACGATTCAGCTGTCTCGTGTCTATTTTCATTTTAGTATTTAGCAGTTTACAGTGTTGAAGCATAATTTTGCTGAACTTGGCAGATTTTAGGATAGTCTAAACTGGCTTATAACTCTAACAAGGCTTATGTCAACAGTTGAGGTGCAGAACAGTTTTAGCAGGAGTGTGCACAGAAATCCTTCATTCCCTAGTGAGGAGTAACATGCCCTTTTAAAAATAAAATTTGGTTTATAATATTTTAACTAGACAGTTTACAAATACTGGATTTCTACTTACACCTTGTAATTTCCTCTGCTATTAGCATGCTATGATAGTAGTTCTGTCATATTTAGTCATCCATTACCACATATCTGCCCTCTAATCTAAAATACTTTATCCTTCTATAGCTCCCAGTCTGTAGGAGTTAACATCTTGCAAGCAGAATCAATATAAAAAAAAACATTTAACTCCCTCATATAAGAGAATTTGTGCTATTTGTCTGATTATGTCTGCTTATTTAACTCAGTGTTTTATCTTCCAGCTCCACCTTTACTGCAACTATTAGGATTTCACTCTTTTATAGCTAATTAGTATCTTATTTAGCAGTTATACCATGCTTTCTTTATCTGTCCGTGTGATGATGGTCTCCTTGGTTGATACCATATTTTGGTTATTGCAAACAACACTGCTCTAAACATGTCGCTTGGACACTGTGAGTTCATGGTGGTAGTGCTGGATGATTTGGCATTTCCAGGATTACGTTCTCGATTGTTCAACCTATTGAATTGAAGGCCTATTATGGACATATTTCTAATTCAACTGCTTTTAATCAAATGATTCTGGTGGCTTTGTAAAATGACCTGTTGGTTGTGTTCATTGATGAAACTGAAGCAGAGTCTTCTAATCTCTAAGCATGACCTATTCATTCCTGTTTATCTACCCCGCATTCTGTGGGTGACACAAGCATGGATTAGCACAAGTTGAAACGCCAACATTATTCTTGGCAAGAACTGCATAAATGAATATCTGTTATCTGCCTTTGTCTGTCTGTCTACTTATCTGTGCATGCCTCGTATGAAAGTGAGATAATTTCCATGCATACAATACATTTTTACAATTTCGTACAATTAAACCTATAAAAATAGTAGATATCAAATGCTTACATATTATGCCTCAATAACACAACTCTCCTTTTTGCTTTTAAAAACATTCTTTAATCTATCATAATTAAATAAAATACAGTGAGCTTTTACATTTTGGATTAAGAGAGTCTCAGTATTTTTGAAATTGCCAGTTGGACTGAAGAAAAAACCTTTTTAGGAAGAAAAAAACAACATCGAAACATGGACATAGTTAAATACATCACATTTCTTTTATGAATACTGATATTTTTACTCCCAAAGGGTGAAATGTAACTATTTTTTTTCTATGTTTTGTCTCAGCTAAAAATGCCATTTATCTAGATTCCTCTCTGGGTCTTCCTCGGTGCCTTTGTGGTTCCCACATGCGTTCCGCATGGGTAGTATCCTGGGCCATCATATATCTCACCTTTTGCTTCCACACCTGGAGGGAATATTTAAACCTGAATATATTTTTGATGGCATTACAGGGAAAAGACTGGATCATGTTACCTCCAGCAAATGGGTCTCATCTGATATAAACAATCTTCTGTTTTTACTTTCCATGTAAATGTCCTAATTTTTAGAAAATACTAACTCTAGCAATTTTATATGCATATAATCAACACCCATGCTCTTCCAGTAAGATTCCATTATGACTTTTGTATTCTTGAAATCCAGCCAAAAATTGAGTTTTCCGCTGATGGCGTCTATGTTATCTAAATCTGGTTCTTCTCTATCAGACATCTGAGACAGTTACATCAGCCAGCTCATTAACTAGTGAGTATTGCATATCAGTTCTGAACTCTGCTACTGCTAACTTCTGATGCAGTCAACTATAGATTTAGTTGTGTGAATACATGTATTTGTATTGTGTGCACAGAAAGTTTAACAGCTCTAAGACATCTGATATTATATACACATATCATATGCATAGATATCATACGAGATATATGCATCTATACATCTAGATTACAAACATGTATAGATACAGGCAAGCTTTAAGTATTAATGGTGACGAAATATCTATCCATCAAGAATCTCTTGGAAACATATAAACAATTTTATTAGGGGAACCTACAGTTTACTCTGAGATTTATATCAATGATTCTTTAGAACAATGTGTTGGAATCAGTGACAAATCGGAGAAAGCAATTATTTCATGAATAAAGTAAGGTATTTTTGAAATAAAAAAAACAAGACTAGTGCACAAAATTAAATAAATTTTGAGTAACTGTTGCAAGAAAGTAGCAGTAAGTTTTTTTTTTTTTTTCATAAAGTACAGCTGGCAAGATATAAATGTTATGGTAAACTACTGAGTGTATTTCTTTTCAAGTCTAACTCTGGTCAGCATCTTCCACCTAGAACAAAAATCCCACCTTTGAGGTACACCAAGCTCAATATTACATAGAAAGATTTCAAGAAAAAGAAACAAGCAAACTAACATTGTTCTGTTTGTACGGACAGATCTTGCACTGTGTCCTCAACCTTCTAATCCTTAGGGACAGATTCCAAGGTACTCCGTAGTTGTATTTCTAGGGATTATCAAATCCTATACATATTTGAGTTCTCCCTTGTTTGTTCACACACATGCATCTCTGGTGGAGGATTCTTAGCTCACTGGAGGCATGCCCTCAAAGAGCTTGTAGGACCCTTACCAGTCAAGAGAAAATCACCTGCCTGTTTCTGTCCTTGGGTTCCAGATACTGTTACTCTTTCCAACCTGGGGACTTTCCGTTTCTGAAACATTGACATAGGTGTCCCATGCTAGTGCTAACCTGACCCTCTTAGCTTGAAACACCAGAGGAGATTAGGTGCAGACAGGGTTGGAATGGCCATAGATGAAACATTATTACAGTTGGATGTCTTATCTATAAATTGTATTGCCTTTGGAATGCTGTGACAGTAATGCAAAGCTGACTAATGCACATGTAGAATGTGAAACTTTCTGTTGAGCCCCGGAAGCTCTATCAAATAAACGAAAACTCCTATTTTGAAGATTCACTGTTAATGAAATAGGTGACTTTTTCATGGAGTTGCTGGTTCCTCACTCTGTGTTCACCCAGCTCTCAGACCTGCAGGCATTTGGAGAGTTGACCAGAAGGTGAAACATTTCTGTCACTCTGTGCCTCTGTCTCTTTCTGCTTTTCAATCAGTCCAAAACAAATGAAAATCTTAAGAACTGCTACCTTATCATAGGAAAATACTTATAATTAGGAGCAAAATACTATTGTGGAACCTTTTATATTCCACAACAAAATCATGAAGTGAATATAAGAGATGTTTTATTATTCCTGTGAGGACTTTAAAGACACTACTAAACTAAGATGTTACACAAAAATATACATTTAATTGCCTCTTGAAAAATAAAAAGTATAACATTGGAACAGAATATGGGACTTTTGGTCAATTAAAAAATCATATTTTGTGTGGTTTCAACAGGAAAAGGATCTTGTTTGTTAACAAACCTTAAAATGTTGCTTCACTAGCTCTGCTCTAGCCTGAAAGGCACTGTCCATTTCCTTCATTCCCACTCAGTTACTTTCATCCATTTTTCAACTCCATCATTTTCCTCTGCATCTGTGTAAAAGAGAATGGAATATTGTTTTAGTTTGTCTATAGTGCAGCTATTCAAATTCAAGACAATAAACATTTTGGGCACACAGTTTTAATGGCTATGTTTATATGCTCACGAATATGAGCAAGAAACAAACGCACGGACAAAGCAAGATGCAAGGACACACTAAGAGAGTGAGAGACAAAAGAAGTCATTTTTAAAACTACTCAGCACCATGAAATGGAACTTTAGTCGTCGTCTTTCCCTGCAAATGGAAGTGTAAGATAGTTAATTTTTTGAAGCAAACAAATCACCCTAATTGAACAGTTTTCATTTTAAAACAAGTTGTAGAGCTTAAGGCTCAAGTCCTCCAGAGAAAATAGCCTTATGATTTATATCAGCACTGCCTGAACTGGAAGCAATTTGTGAGGCTGCATATGAATAACGCAGGGTGAGGACAGCTCAGGAACAAACTATTCAAAGAAAGCAGATCGAGTCTTTTTTACATGGAATATGTAGGAAATGCTAAAATTTGAATTATGCACCAAAAACTAGTGATATTACAGGAATATCCCCAGATTAGTGAATATTTCAAATTATAAGATGGGGTCATGCTGTTCTCTTTATTATTAAAATCAAATCTCAGAGAGGAATGGAGCAGAGAAGGAGAAGTGCTTTGAAGTCTATGGATATTCACGCATGTCTGGACTTTATCCGAAAAGAAACTGCAGACTGGCGTGTTGAACCTCTGACACACTGGCAGAGTTTCAGGCAACTTGAGTCAAATTATCTGCAGAATTCCAACTGTCCAGCAGCAGCTGAGCCTTTTAGATGTGTTCTGCCTATTCTGTCTATGATGGTTTGTTGTCTGTTTTGGAGAAATTCCAAGACCCTGAGAAGTATCCCGGTTCCTGTACAAACAGAGAAAGAATGCATGGTGTTCCTTCTGCCGTTTTCATAATCCTTAATGGTACAATGTTAAGTAATTTGATTCATAAGTATTTCATAACTCAAATGAGAATTTAAAGGAATTGATTGTTCAATAATGTGGTAATAACTGCTACCACTATAAAACTACATAAACCATTTGACATTTACTCCATTCAAGTTAAATGCAGAAACTTATCAGTTTTAATATCAATTGTTCCTGTTTAATAATGTGCAGTGTTTTTTAGCTTTGTAGTTCCTTTAAATACCTACTGTGTGCCTTCATACTGCTTTAGAATCTCATATTTGAAAAGTCAACTTTTGTGTGGAAGTTTGAAATCAATAGTTATTTAAAGTTAACAGTATAAGAATTTAAACCATCCAGGAAAACAGCCAGCTAACCAATGTTAGGTTGAATTCCTAGGCTTGGTATTTGAATGTAAGGTATCCAGGAAGGATTCAGGTATCCTTAGTTAAAATGATGTGATTTTTAAGGTGGCAGATCATGTTTGGTAAGGAAGCCCAGAAATACCTTTTCTGAATACATCTGGGAAACGGTAGTTACTAGGAGGTTACTGTGTCGCACTTGGAAAAAAATGTATCTAAAAGTGACCGTATTCATTGGATAACTCTGAGAGTAATATACAAGTCTGCCTAACGCACATTATGTGTCAAAGAACACTGAAGATCACTTAGATCTTTGTCTAAGTGATGTCTTACCATTTAGACCAAAACAATCTTTGATTTCAGATTCTGGTGAATACCCCTGATAGTGAAAATAAACAGTCTTTAACTGTTAGTGTATAAGTCTCATCTGCTTATGGAAAGTTTTTTTTTTATTTTCTCTTTTTAATATTACACTGCAATAAAGCTAGTGGTTTCACTGGCTAATATTTACTTGTTATCCTAAGAAAAACCTTCATTAAGTTTTAAATTTTAGGATGGTTTTGTCCTTCCATGTTACGGTATACTTTGCAAGGTGTCTAGATTTTTTCTTACAGAGCACTGGATGTGGGCTGTGAATGATGGACGTTAAAGATGGTGAGTTTACAGAGATGAAGTAAAGCATTAGACTCACATTTGAGAACTTCCTACAATGTCTTCCAGTGATCTGAGAAGGGTTACTTTAGGCCAGGTTAAAATGGCCTTCACAAATATTACACAAACCATTTTTCAGAGTATTTCTATTATCATGAATGCCACATATTTATCTGTCCAACAGTTAACTCTGTACCAGACCATTTTTTTAACTAATGGGGAATATTAATGATCAGTAATTTTTTTTTGCTCATCAATTTTTATCAGCGTAATAGTAATTCTAGTTTAAATTTTAATAGTTAATTTCACAGTGGTGTGGTAATATTTCTGTTGGTTCTCCATCAGTGCTGTTTATAATGATTAATTGTAAGTATGTATGAATTAAGTCATTATAAATAGTGTTTAATATATATGATGACTTCAATATGGTAGGAATAAGCAATATGTGTTGTATGAATTATAAATATACGAAATACTATGTGTTAAAGCAGCGGTTACATTTATAAGACAGCTTGGATTTATGTGTATAGTCTGTAATTTAAGAGTATATATGAAATTAGACTCTTAATTTAAAAATTTCTAGCCCTGGGCTTGGCAGTGTGGCCTAGTAGCTAATATCCTAACCTTAAACGTGCCGGGATCACATATGGGTGCTGGTTCTAATCCCGGTGGCCCAACTTCCCATCCAGCTCCCTGCTTGTGGCCTGGGGAAAGCAGTCGAGGACGGCCCAAAGCCTTGGGACCCTGCTCCTGAAGGGGAAGACCTGGAAAAAGTTCCTGGTCCCTGGCTTCAGATCGGCACAGTACTGGCCACTGCGGTCACTTGGGGAGTGAATCATCGAACAAAAGATCTTCCTCTCTCTCTCCTCCTCTCTGTGTATCTGACTTTGCAATAAAAGTAAATAAATAAATCTTAAAAAAAAAAAACACTACCCCTACAATCCTTTGAAATTCACTGAACATCTGTTATCAGTGGTGACTGTTAGCTTCAGTTGTGGTTGCTGTGGAGGCTGAATAAAGGATTCCACACTTACCACTGAGAGTCATGTACATCAGTACTCAAGGAATGGTTCCTTTCAATATTAGCTTCTGGTATTCCTGACACTGAATGTATGTGATAACATTTTAACTTATGTTAAGAATACCACTCTTCTAAAATAATAAAATAGTCCTATTGACATTTTAATTATTCTCTATTTTGTTTTTGAAAGTATGTTTTCTGTGTCTGCCCTTTCTGACATCAAAATTCAGGTTTTTACAACAGCTGCATTTGTTCTCTGTCACATGTTTTCCGTTCATCTTTGACTTGAGGTGAAATATGTTTCACACCAAAATTTTCCAGAGCTCAGAATGAAAGCAGCACTACTGTTGTGACCAAGACACACTCCTGGTTAGCGGCACAAAGCGCAAGAACAGTTCATGGTTTCACCTCACAGCTCTCAGTGCCCATTGGCTGACGTCAACCACGTCCTTAAGCTTGGTGTAGCTGCTGGGTATTGCACTCCATTGCTTCAGTAGGATCTGAGTTTGAAAACTGTGATTATCCACAGGGAAAAAAAAAAAAAAAAAACATTTGAAAACATATATTTCTGTGCTAGTGCCAGGACCTGAATTTCTGTGCAGTCCTAATGTTTAAAATCAGTATCTCATACATTCTCAAATCAGTTCTTACAGGAACATAGGATCAAATTGTGAATGTTTTCCGGCCAGACATGATAGCATTGCAGTTAAAGTCCTCGACTTAAAAGCACCAGGATCCCATATGGGTGCCGATTCTGGTCTCAGCAGCCCCCTACCCATCCAGCTCCCAGCTAATGGCCTGGGAAGAGCCTCTGGCTCTTGGCTTTGGATCGGCGCAGCACCGGTCATTGCGGTCACTTGGGGAGTGAATCATTGGGCAGAAGATCTTCCTCCCTGTCTCTCTTCCTATGTGTATATCTGCCTTTCCAATAAATACATAAACAAACAAACAAATAAATAAATCTTTTAAGAAGTGTGAACATTTTCTGCTCTTTAGTAAGTTACATGGTGGATCTTGTAGTCTATGTCATTTTTAGGCTTCTTAGCAAAGTACTGCAGACTGAATTATGGACTGAACAAGACTTATGTTTCTCAACTCAGGCAAATGTTTTCATCTTTAACAAGAACTCAATACTTTGCTCTTTTCCACTTCTAACCCAGGCCACATATACTCTTCATTTAGTCACCAATTTCAGAATGTGACGCTTTGCTTAAATGTGTATGGGTAATTTAATCAGACTGTATTCAGTACTCTGAATCAGCATATATCCAACTCTTTGGGATTTTTAATTTCTTGCAAGAGCTTTGCATATTTTCAAATTTAACCATTGCATTAAATCTGTGATTATTTTTTCTACAATTCTGTTTTCTTTTTCAGAAAAGGAAAACAAGAGTTTTCCAACTATTTGTCTACACAAATCACAAAAATACTAAATTTTTCCATTCGGGGCACCCGCTTCACTCCTTTTCCTCTGTCTGCATACATTGATGTGTTCTAACAGACAAATCTCCTTCAGTGCTGGTGGGAGTGTAGGCTAGCACAAACACTGTGGAAATCAGTATGGAGAGTGCTTAGAGAGTTGCAAATAAATCTTCTATATGACCCAGCTATACTGCTCCTAGGAATAAACCCAAAAGAAGTGAAATCTGCATATAAGAAGGGGATCTGTAATCCTATATTTGCAGCAGCACAATCTACAATAGCAAAGACATGGACACAATCCAGATGTACGTCCAAAGAAGAGTGGTTAAAGAAACTGTGGTACATCTACTCCATGGAATATTATTCAGCTAATAAGAAGAGTGAAATTATACTATTTACAACTAAGTGGTCCCAACTAGATACCATTATGCTCAGTGAAATGAATCATTTACAACAGAACAAATACCATATGTTCTCTCTTATATAAGGAAACCAGCATGGGAAGTGTAATTTCAATAAAATGATCCATATTGGTTTTTGTTTGTTTATTTTTGTTTTTGTTTTGGCTGTATCCCATGTGTTTTGATGCTTTTTATTTCAGTTTTTTTATTCCAAATATTTTCTTTTCTCTTGTCGAACTCATTGCCGGCTCATGGATTACATGGCGGTATCATTTTTCACAAGAGACTTTTGTGTTTCCTTTTTGTTACTCATGTGTTGGTTACTCACGGTGCTGTAATTTGTTGTTGTTGCAGCTGTTACTCTAACTCATGGAGTTGTTGACCTTATTTCATGGCTTCTCAATTATGGAAATGTATAGTGATGGAGTACTGGGGTCTACCATATCCAGATGTGGGGGTATAATGGAACATGCATCCCTGCATACAGACGAAAGATGGAATCCCAATGAAACTGTTGGACATGTGTAGACAATGGGATGCTGGACTGTCTGACATTGTCTGTACCAACAATGCAGGGGTACACTTAAATAAAAGACTGATATGATTCCTTATGAAGGACTACACCATTGTAGTAAAATGGGGAAAATCTGTTGTGGGTTGGGAGTTTGAGGGGAAATCCTGTCTAAATAAAATTGTACCACATAATTCAAAATTCAAAATTAAAAAAAAGAAACATTAGCAGGCAGAGAAGTAAACAGAATTGAGATGAAAAAGTATATATTAATAACTTCGCTTTTGTTGATGGTTTCATCAAATTGTTAAAGAATGAAGTGTAACTACCTCCTTTCTTTTATTACAAGTTAGTAAGTTAACATTAAAATATAAGGTAAAATGTGCCATGTTTTGTAGAAAATCTGACTCAGAGCTACTAATTTAATCATAACTCACTTCATTATAGTGCAATCAACTTTCCATCTATTCCAATTCCCCTTTCAGGTTTGTATAATCAGTCAATTTCCTACAAATGAAAACTCCAGTGAAATAAAAATATAGCCCTTGAGTATATATTTTTATGTTACCCACCATAAGAAAAAATTCTAAATGCTGTTGTTTGGTTGTTTACCTGGTAGATTCCCAAAATGCTTACCCTGTACTTGTGGGGATTGGATGACTCTTAAATGATCTATCCGCAACTTGAGGCTATTGCCTGGTTTCCATTAATCAAGTTTCCCCTGTTCCAACATGATTTCTCGCTCAGATGAACAAACAGGAAACACTATGTTTTGTTCTGTCTCAAATAAAATAAGTGTAATTAGTCTTACAAGATTTAGCAGCAAATGTGTGCTGAATTAGATAACTATATAAAACATCTCAGTGGCTTATTTAACATATGTTTATTTCTTCCATATATAACAGATTTTTCACAACATAGCCATGTGGCTGTTCTGGGCCAAACCATGTAAATGACTATCAGAGGTCTAAGATCCCTTTGAAACTCTGCTGCTGGTCCTTAGGACCTGCATGGCAGAATCTCAAGGATTTTAGCATGCTGACCAAGCAGCCTGAGAAAATCATAGCATCCTTTGGGATAGTTTAGGAGTGAGGCCTGGAAGTAATGGAACTAACATCCCTGTGCAGAAGCCTGTTGCAAATAGTAGGTTCTTTCCATATATGGACAGTTAATACTGTTCCTGCTTTAAGAAAGACCCATAGTTTTGTTTCGCAACCTGAACTGGAAAATGGTCTCTATAGTCCCAGTCCACCTTTACTTGGAAGAACAAATTGTGGATAAGTTACAAATCTGAGCTGTAGAACTGATATTAATTCAGATTTTCCAGTTTCAACTGTATAAATGGTTCTCTTATGAAAATTATTATCTTAGTCTGGAAAAGAATATAAGAACAACTTATTCCATATATGCTTGCTTTGAGGAGTAAATGAAATAATGAACAATAAATTCACAAAGTTGGGGTGTTGTTTTAGAGTAAGCATCCAACAAAACTTGTACATAGTTTTATCTTAAGTAAATCAAAATTAATTTAACCATCATTATGTGCACAGCCGCACTAATTCTGAGATGTGTTGAATTTTGATTAAATAGTTTTGGTTTTTTTGCTCCCTGTTTTGACTGCCAATCTAAACCTTTCAAAGCATTGTAAAGCTGTTACATTAAAATCTTAAAGATGGCATAATTATATTCAGAAAAATATTGAGAGTTTTTAGTAGTGGGACATATTATCTTAGTGGTCGTTGATCAAGTAAGTGGAGAATATTAGTTGGGTAATATTGATTAGCTCATGATTGTATCAGAATCTCTCAACTGATATCCTCCCCATGATTTAAGAGAATTCTTCAAACTATTGAAAAGTTGTACTTGAGGAGCAAAATTGCCCACTTTTTGTTTAATGTCATAACTACAAGTATGCCTCTGTGGAATTACATTTTTTTCAAATATTTAAAACTATTTGAATTAGAGACACTCATTACTTAAAGAAAGGGGACTCCAGGATCTAGGATTTGATGCGCATGATCATATTTACAAAGGGACAGGATGACCTCACACCATCTGACACACTGACTCACCCTGTGGACTCCAAGGGAACCAGTTCTCTGAATTCTTAAGTGCATCATTTGCAAACTACTTCCTCAGAGCACAGACTGAGGAGAATGAAACTCTAAAGTGGGACCAGACTTGGAAATCTGGACACGACATGGAAATGGCTATAATATTGATATTTTTCATGATCTCATTTGTTTTCAATGCCAATAGAGATGAGAAGATATATGTATTTCAAAGAGGCTAAGAAGTACTGAATCAGTTGAGAGGTAGTATTGACTGACCCATCAGCACACATGGAGTTATACTGCACTGCGATAACTCAGAAGGAAACATATTGACTCTGAAACTCGATAACAAAATAAATAACAACGAAAGACGATAAAATCTTTTCATAGAACAATACTCTTTGAAAAGGTGGTGTTACTGATGCTCTAACTACTCTTCATTTGAGGATGGTATTAATTCTTTGAAATCTTAATGATCATAAATTGAACTCATAGGCAATAGATAATGTTTATTTCTTTGAGGGATAAAGTATAGGACAACAGTGTACAGGATGCTGAAAAGTAACACTGTTTTATTTTATGGTACAAATTTCTTTTAAACATTAAGTGATAGGGACCTGGCATGGTAGCTTAGAGTGTAAAGTCCTCACCTTTCATGAGCTGAGATCCCATATGGCTGCAGGTTCTAATCCCAGAGGCCTCACTTCTCTTCTGCCTCCCTGCTTGTGGCCTGAGAAAGCTGTTGAGGACAGTCCAAAGCCTTGGGGCCCTACACCTGTGTGGGTTCTGGGCTCCTGGCTTCGGATCTGCCTGTCTCTGGCTGTTGCAGCCACTTAGGGAGTTAGTCAAAGGACGGAAGATCTTCCTCTCTTCTCTTCTCTGTATATCTCACTTTCCAATAAGAGAAAAAAAAAATTAGTAAACATGACCTCTAAAAACAGTGACATTATTAATGAGATTTTTTTCTTATTGGTTCCTGTCATGCTACTCCAACTTAATTGATCCCAATACTTTTTTTTTCTGTATGTAGTTTGGAATTAATATCAGAATACTATTTTATAGCTAATCTTGCAGGCATTTAGTCACATTACTCAACATTCTTATTTGTAAAAATCCTTATTTGTATTGCATATTTTTTCATTAAGTTTAAGTATATAAATAACATGGGAATCAAATCACAGGGTTAATTTTGTATTAGAAGTTAAACTAGCAATGAGAATAATGAATGCCTCACAAAAACTCTTTAATATATATAATTCAGCAATGTTATGATCATTATCATGAAGTGTTGACTTCTTTTTTCTTTCTTTTCTTTTTTTGACAATAGGGTTAAATCTTCAGCGAACTGGGGAGATGACGGTGCCCGAGCTCCATCCTGGCTGGGCACAGGACAGGAATGCAGCTGACAGAATACACACTGACATCAGAAAGACCAAAACATTTACTTTATACATGGAGTCTCCCGTTGCAAGGGAGTTTTCATGTAGAAATAATGGCCCAGAGAACTACTTAGAACTAACAACTTACATACTGAATGGACAACGAATAAGATGGGGAACAACAGGTGACAGAAATTCGTGTGTTTCAATTGTGTGTGCTTGGTGGTTAAAACACCCTCTCCCCCCCTTTTAAGGTAAAACACTAGATATTAGCAACCTGATTCTTGTACTCCAGAAAATCAGTGAGAAACTCCAGTTAGCACTCAAAAAATAAGCATTGTTCCTAAGAGACAGCATGCTGATTAAATCATCATCATAATAATAATACACTTCCATAGGCTCTGGGATTTCCTTTACCACTCCCAAGTTTTCTCCTTCTCACTGATTTTCCCTATTTTATTACAATAGTATATTCCTTCATTGGCAGTCATAAGTCCATCATTCTGCTGTTGAAGCGTATCCTGACATTGTGGCTACGGACAACAGCAGAGAGTCAAGCATCTTACTGTCATGATATATCCAACAGTTTCGTTGAGAGGCCATCTTTGTAAAATGCCCCTCTCCCATGTAGATTTTATTTCTTCCTTTTAAGACTTATGATACATTTCAGAATGATCTTGTATTCTTTTTTCTGTATTTTTCAATTGTCTATAATTTGAAACAGACAGTGTGCGAGGTAGATATTTTTTAATTCTTTCAAAACAATGGGGTGTACAAGTTATAGGTAAACACAAAAAAGTAAAAACAATTTAAACTATTTAGAGGTATAATTTGAATTGGAAAAATCCTGATCTCTGACACTTTCATATTTTCACATGAAAAATCTCAAAATGCGCTAACAGTCTTTAAGTATTTCTTACCCTTCAATATTATTTTAATGTACATAAGATGAATTAAAAATTTTCAGGAACATTCATCTACCAAATGACAAACAATATTCCAATTTCTTAATTTTAAAAATCCATAGATACACAATGTAATCTTATCTATGAAAAAATTGTTAATGTATTTTCTTATTGTATTATTTCAAAGAAATTTTTATTAGAAATTATAATTCAATCTCTGTATAAATACAGCTTAACCAGCATGAAAATATTTACTTGGAAAGTTACAAGAAAAAGTATAAATATGAAGGAAGTGATTTAGGGGAGTGTTAATAGTTCAAAAAATAAACATCATGCATGTATATTACATGGTCAACTTATTTTTAAATGATTTTGCAGATAAGGGTTTTTTAGCTAGTGTTAGAAAGGATGCATTATAATAGATTATCACCCTTGAAAGCTTAAATATTCAATATCATCATTAAAGCTACAGTATCAACAATATTTACACTGTCAGATATTTAGCATAGAAGGGCCCTTTTCTTTTTCATCCTCTTAATCCTAACGATTTTAACTAAATGGTTCAGCGTGACAATGCTGTCCTAAGCCCCCAGAGACTGCAGCTTCCATAAGCCTTGCTTTTACCAGCATCTTTTCTTTTCCTCTGGAGATTTTGTGTTTCCTTCTGAATCGTATTCAGAACTGAAACCCGAATCATATGTTTTTACATTTAAGTAAATATTATAAAATTAGGTGAGGGATTTGCAAATCCCTAAATGGAAATTCTTTTACTTACAAACAAAAGGTTGTTACACTTTTTTCTAAGATACATTAATTATTTATAAATATTATATTACTTAAACATAATAAACATAATAATGCAAATACTCTTTTCCTGGAATTAGGAACAGGTCATTTTTCTTCTTGCTACCGTGAAATTTACCACTGTTGCCTTAAAATGTAGTAAAGTGCTCACCAAAACAATAGCATTCTTTTGGGAAAAGATCTCAGAAAGAACAATTTTTCTTAAACCTCATTTGCTTCATTTATGTAGAAATGTGTTAGAAGCAACCAGCTATTATTCAGTTACTCTTAAAAAAGTCAGTAAAATTAAAACGCTAAATTAGTCCACAAAAATCAGTGAAGTAGTAAGAATTTTTTTACTGCCAATGTAAATTTAGGTAGAAATAATGCTTAAATAAAACATGTGTAGTTGTGAGATTTGATTATTAGTGTTATGCTGCAAGATATACATTAGGGGTCAAACAAATTCTACCATTGTCAATACCAGCAATGTTGTGATACACTTAAATAGAAAAATAATGGGCTTGTGACTGTTGCTGAAAGACTCTACGATGTTATTAATACAGTAGAGAATAGTTGCAGCTAGGAGCAATCGGGAGGGGAGAAGGAGAATTCCTGAGCCTATGGAACTCTATTATGAAAAATAAACATTAAAAAAAAGAATAAGCTCAAAGTCAGCCGAAAAAAGACAAATCCATCAAAAGGTTAAAATTATGTTTTACCAATGGATTTTTCTCCACAGTGACAGTAATACAAGGGAAATAACAGCTTAGAAGGTGTAACAAAGTAAGAAAAATAGAAATTGAATATTGCCGTTCTGGACTACACATATTTAAGTTTTCCGCCTTGGAAAACTTTTAATCCTTTCTATATAAATTTGCTCAAAAGGAGAAAAAATGTTGCACAAACATTCATGATTTTTCTCCCAATTAAGACCCATCCAGGAAGACACTTCAGCCTAGGATAATTGGAAAACTAAAAGTTCTGCAACACCCCGTGTTAGCACAGCCCAGGAGCAATGTCAGCCTCACAACTGATCTAATTCTGAAAGAACCTTAAATGTTTAATCAGGCCAGATTACTTATCATGGTGTTATGGTTGTAAATTTGGGAAACTATTTACTATTTTGAAATGCACAAGTCACTCAATAATTGAAGGCTTTAACCAAGTATTGTAGAGCTTATGCAAGTTGGTAATCCATATTTTTTTTCCCTGATTTGATTCTGGACAATTAAGCAGGGTTCTCAAATTGAAATGGGTATTATAGTATTTGAAATTACCTTGGAGTGAATGCATTTTATTTAATCTCTTTTAACGTTCAGTATTTCTAGAGTCTAGTACAATGGCTTGTTTGCTAATCTTTCCCCTGCCATGGCCAGGATTCCATCTGCCTGTATTTCTGATTGCCCCACTTCCCATCCAGCTTCCGGCTTGTGTTCTGGGAAAGCATTAGAGGATGGCTCAATGCTTTGGAACCCTGCACCCATGTGGGAAACCGGAAAGAGGCTCCTGGCTCCTGGCTTCAGATCAGTGCATCTCTGGTCATTGCAGCCATTTGGCGAGTAAACCAGAAGAGAGATCTTTTTCTCTGTTTCACCTTTTCTCTGTAAGTTTGCTTTTCAAATAAAAATAAGAAGATCTCTTCTTTTTTTTTTTTTTTTTTTAGCAGTTCTTCCAAGGCATGTGTTTGTTGTAGAATTGGACACCACTAGAGATACCCACATTTGATATTGTAGCCTCTTGCTTGATGTATACCAAGGGAGGCAGTGGGTAGTGCACCCCAGCCACACACACGTGGGCTGGAAGAACTGCAGGCTGCAGCATCCCACTTGGCCCAAAACTAGCTGTTGTTCACATTTGGAAAGTTCAGCAGTGCACAAAACATCTCACTTTGTCCCTCTCATTTGTACGAAATCTCTCTCCATTCTCTTTCTCTTCTAGAAAAGAAATTTGAAACTTAATTTTAAAAATATAAATTATGCAAGAAATTATTTTCTTACCCCAAATCCAAACATGTGATTTAAATAACTGTGTAACTCTTCTGACTGAAAGGGATCAGACACAGTCTAGAATGGGACTTCACTTGTTCCAAGGTTAAAATACTGTGTTTGGGGAAAGAATAGAACAGGGAAAATTGATAGATGAGTCTACGATATAGACAGGTGTAAGATTTTATTCAGTGCTGTTGCATATTAAGAAAAATTTTGTACTTTGCAATTCTTTATATTAAAGTAGATAATGTAAGATTTTAGATTGTTCACTAAAAAAAGTGTTAAATGTTTTGGAAAATAAAGACACATGTATTCTAGAGATGATACAATGTAAATATGTATACAGATACCTCGCAACAACAGTATATTCATAACTAATTGCATGGACAAGCTACCCACACAATACCAAGGTACAGAAAGCATGCGTGCGTTATTTCCTGCAATTACATGCTTAGACAAGCATGTTTTTACAGAATTCTCCAGCTTAGAAACTCTCATGGCACAAACAAGGTATTGAAGGGCTCATGCTCAAGCCAGTATTCAGCAAGACAAATGTGTAAGTGTAAGTCAGTTTCCAGGGGGTTACTGGGCTCATTCTGCACTTAGCTGTTTGCCAAGTGAACCTCTCCAATATGGCAGCTTATTTCATCGAAGCATGCCATCCAGGAATGCAGTAGAGTGCGTCTGCTAAGAGGAGATAAAAGCCACAATCTTTTCCAACCTAATCCTGAGAGTTTGGTCTTATCAACAACTATGTGCTTGTCTATTGACTACAAGTGCCTCTCTGGCCTACACTTATGAAAATGGGATTATGCAAGTGGGTGAACATCAAGAGATAAGCATCTTTGAAAGCTGCCTAGAAAAATAGATTTATTACATGTGTCAAATGCCTTTCACATTTTTATTATATACATCTAATTTATATGCATTCAAATAATCCCACAGATAGTTATGGAAGAATTAAAGTAAATATATTGAGTAGGATTCACACACAACGTGTATTCAGGACCAAACTTTTTCTGCCAAATACTGTGCTTATAGTGGCAACTCTAAATAGCTTTCTAAAGCTATTTACATAGAGGAAACCAATTGAAAGCATTCTCTTTTCTCAGATTGTGAAAGCTATTTCTATGTTGCCATTTAATACCCCACAAGAGAGATTGCCAGAGCTTTGTACAGATTTAAAAGGACTACCATAGGGGAATTTCTATAAGGTAAGATGGATTCTCCTGAGATAATGCTAGAACTTTTGCGTGAACTCGGCCAAAGTAATGAAACAAAGACAACAAAAGAGAAACTGTATTAATATTTAACAGAACTTTTTTTTTACTTTTTAAAATTATTTATTATTTTTAATTCATTAATTACATTGCATTATGTGACACAGTTACATAGGTACTTGGGTTCTCCCTACTCCTCCCCAAACCCTCCCACCATGGTGGATTCCTCCACCTTGTTGCATAACCACAGTTCAAGTTCAGTTGAGATTCCCCCATTGCAAGCATATACCAAACATAGAGTCCAGCATCTTATTGTCCAGTCAAGTTCAACGGCTTCTTAGGTATACCCTCTCTGGTCTGAAGACAGAGCCAGCAGAGTATCATCCCGATCAATTAAAAGCTCCAACATACCATCAGCAAAAATTTACATCATTATGGAATTAATTGACATAGTAATGAGTAACCAATATGTTAAAAGTAAATGCGAGATCTTAACCACCTCTGTGACCACCTCATTGACATTTCAATTTTAGTTTAGACACAACATATAACATACATAACATAACATGTTATACATAACATCATATCATCTTAAATTAAGGCAAACATGTGGTATTTAACCTTTTGGGATTGGCTCATTTCCCTTAGCATTATGGTTTCCAGTTTGGCCCATTTGGCCACAAAGAACTGCATTTTGTTTTTTTTTAATAGCTGAGTAGTATTCCATGGAGTAGATGAACCATAGCTTTCTTAAGCAATTCTTTGCTGATGGGCATTTTGGCTGCTTCCATGTTTTTGCAATTACTGATTGTGCTGCTATGAACATAAGAGTGCATGTTGGTTTCTCATAAAACAAGTGTTCTGGATATATTCCTAGGAGTGCTATTGCTGGATCATACGGTATGTTGAATTTGAGTTGTTTGAATGTTCTCCATACTGATTTCCATAGAGGCTGTACCAGCCTACAGCCCCACCAGCAGTGAAGTAGGGGGTCCCTTTTCCCCGCAACCTCGCCAACAAGTGTTGTTGGTACTTTTATTCATGTGGGCCAGTCTTACTGGTGTTAGGTGGTACCTCATTGATGTTTTAATTTGGATTTCCCTTATTGCCAGGGAACTTGAGCATTTTTCATATGTTTATTTGCCATTTGGGTTTGTTCCTTTGTGAAGTGTCTGCCCATTTCCCGTGCCCATTTCTTGAGTGACTTGTTTGTTTTGACATTTTGGTTGTTTTGTAGCTCTTTGTACATTCTGGAGATTAGCCCTCTATCACCTATGTCGTGTGCGAAGATCTTCTCCCATTCTGTGGGTTGTTTTTTTACTTTGTTGATTATGTCCCTTGCTGTACAGAAGCTTCTTAGTTTGATGAGGTCCCATTTGTTTATTCTGGTCTTGATTTCTATTGCTTTTGGTGTCCTTCTTAGGAAGTAGGGAGCTAGCCCTAGATCTTGCAGAGTATTTCCAACATTTTCTTCCAAAAGTTTGAAAGTTTCTGGATGTAGGTTTAGATCTGTTATCCATTTAGATCTGATCTTAGTGTATGGTGAGAGATGTGGATCTATCTTTCTGTTTCTGCAGGCTATTAACCAGTTGTCCCAACAGCATTTATTGAACAGACCTTCCCATTTGCCTGGATTGTCGTTTGTCTTTTTGTCAAAGATTATTTGGCTGTTTATGTTTGGGTTCCCTTCTGGTGTTTCTATTCTGCTCCACTGATCTTCTTCTCTATCTTTGTGCCAGTACCACGCTGTTTTGATAACCACTGCCCTATAGTATGTCCAGAGGTCCGGAACTCTGATTCCCCCTGCTAACTTCCTGTTCTTCAGGATGGTTCTAGCTATCCGTGTTTTTTTGTGTTTCCAGATGAACCTTTGAATCATTGTTTCCAGTTCCATGAAGAATGTTTTGGGCAATTTGATTGGGATTCCGTTGAATGTATATATTGCTTTTGGCAATATAAACATTTTAATGATATTAATCTTACCTATCCAGGAGCATGGGATGTTACTCCATCTTTCGAGGTCTTGTTCAATTTCTTTTTTAAGTAGTTTGTAGTTTTCTTCAAATAGGTCTGTTACATTTTTGGTTAGATTTATTCCCAGATATTTCATACTTTTCTCTATTTAACAGAACTTTTTATTTATCATATGGTACCCCAACTTTTATTTCTGTTAACTTAGTTTAATCACATAATAACCCCTTGAGGTGTAAAGAATCACTCTTTGCATTTTTCTAGTGGAGAAGCATGTAAAGTGAGATGAAGTCATCCATTAAGGAATTACAAACCTGGCTTGAACTCAAAGAATTTGATGGTAATCTCTATAAAAGCAGATACTTCTTCTACATAATAACAGTTGTTAATGATTTCTTATGTGCTAGCTTATGTTTCTGTTCAATTATAATGTCCATATTATTCAGTAACTATTACTAAGTCAATGAAACTGAAGAGTTGGAGAACAGTCCAAAATCAGAATAAACAATGGAAAAACATTGATTTGAAAATAAAATAGTTACATGATTGAACTGTTGATAATTGCTGTGATCTATTGAATTTACTACATTAAGTATGATGAAGTTGAATTTTATAACTTTCAATAATAATTGTCTCTCAATTACCAACATAGACTCATTAAGGCAAGAATTAGTTCATGCTTTCAGATTTAAATTTCTTTTAGAATACTGAAAACATTATGAACACCTTTTAAATTTTTGCAGCTTTTAAAATATTTTCTTTATTTGTTTGAAAGAATTAAGAGATAGTGGGAGCAAGAGAGAGCTTTCCCATTCATTTATTCACTCCCAACATGGCCACAGTACCCAAGCCTGAGCCAGGCTGAAGCCAGAACCCAGAAGCTTCATCAAGGCATCCCAAATGGGCAACATAATTCTGAACACTTTGGCCATCTTCTGCCTTTCATGGACTGTCAGCTGGCAGCTGGATTGGAAGTGGAGTGGGTGGGAATAGAACAAATGCCCCCATTTTATGCCAGAGTCACAGGAACTGGCTTTACCACCAGGCTGCAATGCCAGTCCATAAATTCATTAAGTTTCAATATTTTATTTTAATATTTTGAATATTTTATTTCAATAAGTTACACATACAAAATAATTCAGCAAAAAAGAATTCCTTGTTTTCTCTATTAATCGCATGTCATTACAACATACAGAGGCAAATAATGATCTATTTGAGAACAAGTTGGAGATGTGTTTCCCTATACTACTTAAACTCTCAGTGCGCATATTCTACAAACAAGGACACTGTCTTCTACAGTCACACACAAATTTTGAAATAATCTAATATATAGTCTATATTCAAATTAACTATCAGTTATACATTTTGTAATGATACCTTTTATCATGTTTTAATTCTGGTCGCATGCACTCTAGGACACCATGTCACTTCATGATTGCTTGCCTTTGTTCTTATTTAATCTAAGACATTTTGTATTTACAATATCCAAATACTGATTGTGCTAAAGGCTTGGATGAAACATCATTTGTTGGAGTTTCCCAGCATGAATATCTCTATCTCATTGATAAGTAATATGTGAAGATGCTTACGTTGTTTCTCTTTATGTTCTACATGTTCTTTCTTTACTCCAGTTTTCGTTTTCATTGATAATTTGTTGTCTCCAGTCTTCTGTAAGAAAAATATTTCATGGGCCCGGCGGCGTGGTCTAGCGGCTAAAGTCCTCGCCTTGAAAGCCCCGGGATCCCATATGGGCGCCGGTTCTAATCCCGGCAGCTCCACTTCCCATCCAGCTCCCTGCTTGTGGCCTGGGAAAGCAGTTGAGGACGGCCCAATGCATTGGGACACTGCACCCGCGTGGGAGACCCGGAAGAGGTTCCAGGTTCCCGGCATCGGATCGGCGCACATCGGTCCGTTGCGGCCCACTTGGGGAGTGAATCATCGGACGGAAGATCTTCCTCTCTGTCTCTCCTCCTCTGTGTATATCTGGCTATAATAAAATGAATAAATCTTTAAAAAAAAAAAAAAGAAAAAGAAAAATATTTCATCCAACCTTCTTGATATAATTGACACAGAAACTATAGATACTCTTCCTCTATAATGTATAATCTACTACAATATTTTATTTTGCTGTCCAAATTTACCACATGATACAGCACCTGTTACTTTGTGAATTGTTACACAGAAATAACTTGATAATGTTCCATTAAAATCAATATGGAGTTGGGTCCGGCGTGGTGGCCTAACAGCTAAAGTCCTCACCTTGAACGCGCCCCGGGATCCCATATGGGCACTGGTTCTAGTCCTGGCGGCTCCACTTCCCATCCAGCTCCCTGCTTGTGGCCTGGGAAAGCAGTCGAGGACGGCCCAAAGCCTTAGGACCCTGCACCCACGTGTGGGAGACCTGGAAGAGGTTCCCGGTTCCCGGTTCCTGGCACTGGCCCTTGCGGTCACTTTGGGAGTGAATCATCAGATGAAAGATCTTCCTCTCTGTCTCCTCCTCTCTGTATATCTGATTTTGTAATAAAAAAAATAACTCTTTTAAAAAGTCAATATGGAGTTAATGTGTTCCATAAGAGTTTAAATATGACATCTGATAGGATCGTTTTGATTTTCCACAGTTGCTTTTGTATTTATATAGAGAGAAAACGTTTGTGTCTCTTATGTGTACAATTTTTTTTTAAGATTTATTTATTTTATCGCAAAGTCAGATACACAGAGAGGAGGAGAGACAGAGAGGAAGATCTTCCCTCCGATGATGCACTCCCCAAGTGAGCCGCAACGGCCGGTGCTGCGCTGATCCGATGCCGGGAACCAGGAACCTCTTCTGGGTCTCCCACGTGGGTGTAGGATCCCAAGGCTTTGGGCCGTCCTCGACTGCTTTCCCAGGCCACAAGCAGGGAGCTGGATGGGAAGTGGAGCTGCCGGGATTAGAACCGGCGCCTTATGGGATCCTGGGGTGTTCAAGGCGAGGACTTTAGCCGCTAGGCCACGCTGCCGGGCCCTCATGTGTCCAATTTTAAGCGCATGTTGGTACTTCTCCTCCACCTCTTATTCCATCCTGTTCTGTTTAATTTGTGATGGCAAGTTTTCAATTTGCTATGTAATATCAGACTTCCTTCTGCATTAACTAAGGGCTTCCACAAGTAGAAATAAGAAAAAAAAATTCTACAGGTGTTAACTGTTTCTATTTGTCTTTCAATTAGTGAAGTAATTGTTATATATTTTTATTACATGGAACAGTCTTCAGCAACCTTACTTAATGGGGAATTGTTTGAAGGAATAGCTCTACCTTGACATCTGTTTCATTTTGTTCTATATAAAATTGAGCAATCTCATTTCTGTCATCATGTGGGACAGCAACACGGGTACATTATGTTTAGTGATCAAAACAGGAAAACCAACTTTTCCCTTCCTTGACAATATTTCATGATCGAATTCCTGGACGTTTTATTCTCTATTTGGTGATATTTATTTGATTTTTTGGTCAGCATTCTCCCCTTTCTATTATGTAAAACTAGTAACTTGTTCCTTTAACACTAAAAATAGCTTCATGAACTGTATAAACTGGAAGTGGTTCCGCTTGTAGAGGACACACAGACAAAGCATGGTCTATCAAACACTCAAAACACTGGAAATTGAAATGCCATTTGCAGGTATAAAATATATAAATTGGCTAAATTACTCTACTAAAAGTTTGTTGAAATAGTTAATAAAAAATCAAAACGCAGTTATAGCCTGCTTATGTGAAGCTTGCTCCAACTCTGAGGATACAGGCAGAGAAGGAAAAGAAGTAAAAGGAGTTGGCTGAAAATTAAATTCAAAAGAAGTTGCAGTAACCATGCATACGTAGGATTCAGTGCACCTCAAGTCAAGAGCAGGAAAATATGCAATAGTCATACATATCAATAAGAGATTTTGGCAAGAAAAACAACCGTATACAGGGTATGTATAAATATAAATAAGCATACCCAATATCTGAACATCCAAACATGTCACTGCTTACACAGAGATACAGGCTACAACACAAGAAAAGAAGACTTCAGCACCACACTTTCAGCAAAGAAAAGATCATGCAAACAGAACTGTCATTATCAAATAGTTTATCGGAAGACATTTTTATTTAAAATAACATCTTACTAAAGATGTATCTAGAAAGGCACCATTGCCTTCAATACAGTTATGGCTAATATATGCAATCATCAAGAAGGTGTTTTTATATAAAAATGTCACTAACTGGTTAGTATTATTCAAAAGTTTCCCAATGCTATCTTACTCTATGTTATTTTGTCATTTTGTAGAAGTGCCACATGGAGGGAAGATGAGATGCCCCAGTTGACCTAGAAGCCTAGAAACAATATTCAGATGCACGGGTAAGTCTGCTTTTGGTTTAATTCAGCTGCTTTTTTCCATCCATCTCATTAAGACCGAAATGTGACAAGGTAACTATTCCTTCTCTACTTGTTGTAATATATAATACAAAATATTACAGCTAAAAAAGTTGTTTAATGTTACCGAGTGGGTATCAATGTGTTTATGTGTTATGTAGCTTAGCAACCTGAAAAAGGCTTTGGTCTCCAGACTGGGTAGCGCCACTATGAAAGCTAAGCCTGTTGGTCACTTTGTCCTCTTTATCATTAGATAATATTGTCAATATATTGATGCATATCATTTGTAAATTAAATTTTATCAAAATTATGTATGAATCTACAAAAAGCACTTCAGTTAATGGAAAATGCATTTTTTGCTGTTTGCAAATTATTTTTGAGGTTTGTGGGTAACTTTTCAATCATGGACATGTTCTGTGGATTTTTGGAAGACTGTCAGGTTTATAAAATATATAATTTCAATTAATTTTTGCATAGCGATACAGATGGTTTCTTGATTGTTTGAATTTATCCCAAAATTCACAAAAATTTATTTGTGTATACTAAGTATGTCCAGCCTTTTTATTTCTATTAAGATTCCAGTGTTGGTACATTGTAAATAGAGATAAAAGGTGAACAAATTCATCATCTAAATCCAGTCCAAGTTTGGATAAAGCTTTGAAATAGCTTTTTGCCGGTGTGCAGATCTTCGAACCAATGGATAGGGTATCTGAAATTACACATTAAACGTTCAGTGAGGCAAGCATGGAATATTCTTCATAATCTTCCCCATTACCATAGTAAAAGAAAATTAGGTTCCTTAAAGGAGTTATTGTTTTACTCAGTTCGATAATAGAGTTAGTAATATGTTGAAAGTATTTTGAGAAAAACCCTTTGTCTGCAAATAACAGGGTTCCTGGCTCAATTTTCCGGGCTCAAGGTCTTTCTCTTTAGCCAATCCTTTTCTGTGAAAATATGTATATGCTGTATACAATTAACTTCCCTCCTTTGCAAACAGCATGTTGTTAAGGCTGCTTGTTTTATACACTCTTAATCCTTTTATAAGCAAGATTATTTTTGATACATATGAACATTTCTTCACTTGTTGCTTTGGAAACCTTTGGTTTCCCTATATATTGTTTTATCTTTATTTTTTTGTAATGACAATTGTCTCAAATGTGTTTGCTATTCCTTTTCCACTTATTCAACTGCTGTAACATTGAGTTGATACTTTTCCTTGTTTTATAATGGATTTTACATTTCTTTATTAAAAAGTGTGAAACAAGCTCTTCTCAGTCTTTTGGCTAAGATCGAGTGTAAAAGTGTGGGACATTTCAACATTGGGTGGGTCATCATTGAACACAGGTTGTGTCCATTTTCTCTGTATGATGGCAATTTTAACTCACGTATGAACAATACAAACAGAGGACTGCTTGTTGTTGTGCTTTGTTTTGTTTTTATGTAAAAGGTGGAATGCAAGCTGCACAAATTTTAACGTGGTACTAACACACCCCTAGTCTCTAACTTAACAATGGTCGAACTTAAGGTCTTTCCACCTCACAGGGGTACAGAAGTAATATGCATTCAAGAGATGATGAATTTAGGATTTTGTTAGTACTTAGTTTAACTTTATATTACAGAACATTGTTTCCTCCTGAGTTGCTGGATCATGGCGTCAAAGTGCACTCCCAATCACATCACAACCACAGTGATTAAACAACTGATACTCCAGGGTAGAGCTTTAGTAAAACTGTCAAGGTGATGCTTGGGTCACCAGCATCTGTTACTGGCATTGCCTGGTTTTCTACCCAGGTTCTGCTGCTTCAGATACAGATTTCATATTGATGCTCTATAAATGAACAGGTGACAGCTTGAATCCTGAGTTACCTCGGGTTGGAATTCTGTGTTTCTTCCTTCAACTTGGTCCAAATGATGGAGGCGGGTGTTGTTGTTGTGATAAAACAAACTCAGCCACAATGTGCAGCATCGGCACCACATTCCAGAGTGTTGGTTAAGTTTTCAGCAGCTGCCATTTCAAACCAGATCCTTGCTGATATGCCAAGAAAGCATTAGGATGGTGCATGCTTTTGGCTCCATGTCACCCATTTCAGACAGCTTCACAGAGTCCCTGGCTGCTGGCTACTTCCGTGCGAGTCCTGCGTTGCTGCATGGATGTGAGGAGTCGCTAACTGGTGGAAGATATTTCCCCTGCCCACCTCTTTCTCTTACACTCTCTGTCACTCAAACTTTCAAATAAATATATGGGTAAATCTTTAAAAAAAAAAAAAACTGTATCATGGGCGTGACATGGTAGTCTAGTAGCTAAAGTCCTCGCCTTGCAAGCCTCAGGATCCCATATGGGCAATGGTTCTAATCCCGACAGCCCCACTTCCCATCCAGCTCCCTGCTTGTGGCCTGGGAAAGCAGTCTAGGATGGCCCAAAGACTTGGGTTCCTGTCCCCGTGCAGGAGACCAGAAAGAAGCTCCAGTCCCTTGGTTTCAACTCAGCTCAGCTCAGCTCCAGCCATTTAAGCCACTCGGGGAGTGAATCGCCATCTCTGTTTCTCTGTTCTGTGTATATTTAACTTTCCAATAAAAATAAGTCTTTAAAAAAGGCTGTATAGGGGCCTTAGGGCTAGTTCCGCCCCACGGCCATATGCTAAGAGGCGGGGCGAGTTTGGGAGGGATCGGAACCTTGGAACCATGGACCAGAAGACGCTGGGCCACCCCACAGGACTCCGCGTGGTCCTGGGGGCGGCCCAGCCAGGCCGGATCCGAGAACAAGGACTCAGCATGCCAAGACCACCGCCGCAAGGCAGTGAGGGGGTCCTTGGCTATGGGCGGCCAGTGCACCAAATGGTGCCAGGCTCTGCTGGCCGCCTGGCGGGAAGCTTTGGAGTTTTTATTATCAGAAATAGCTGCTTAGGGCCACCCTTAAATAAGGCCAGTCTTTGTGTAGATGAGAGATAATTTTCTGTGTATCCCCAGTAATAGTAACCATAAACACTAGGGCAAGAGTGGGACAGAGACCTGAAGGTTTGAATGAGAGCACCCATAAGAACTATTAGAGCCAGACTGATCCACCAAACAAACCAGGACCCAGAAGCTCGAGAGGACTAGTAGGGAGATAGTGGGCACCTCCTTTGTAGTTTCTTTTAGGATCCCCGCAATCGAGCTTTCGGTCTCTGGAAGATAAACATCAAATGACAGAGGACAGAACAAGTCAATCGACCACCTCAGCTGTGTGTTGACAATGAAAAAATCAGGCAACTGGAGACTATATGATGGACCATGTCAATCAGTGGATTCTCCAATGACCGCATCGTGTCTAGAGTGGTGAGACTGGCAACAATACAGCTCTGTAGAACTATCAAAACCACTTTGCCGGCTCTGCCTTTGGACCGGAGATGGTCTTCCCAATAAACTGATGGACATTTTTGGACAATGGGATGTGGGACTTCTTGCCTGGTGGATGCGCGCAGTGGGGGAATCCCAGCTGAATTTGATCCGTGGTGGTGCAACAAGGTTGAGGAATACATTATGGTGGTGGTGGGGGAGAATCTCAGGGCCTACAGAACTGTGACACATAATGCAATGTAATAAAAAACAAAAACAAAAACAAAAACAAAAAACAAAAATGTAATATGGCAACGGGGTGGGGCGGTCCACCGAGGGGTAGGGTACAGGGAGGGGTTGGGCAAAAAATAAAAAAATGAATAAAGGAAAAAAAAAAAAGGCTGTTTCAAAGCATTTATTTATTTAAGTGAATTAAGATAGGAGTTATTTTATTTAAGAACTATTCAACTGATAAATAAAATAGGAAAAAATTGAACATTTAATTTGGTTTTGTATTCCAAAATCATTGTTTTTTATTATTAATTGAGTTTTTATTTTGAAAATAAGTTAGTTAGGGTCTAAAATGTATTGGTGTTTTGGCTGGTAGCAAAAGGTTAGACCATTGAGAGTTCCTTCTTGTTTCTTCTGTATCTCTTAGTTAGGTAACTTAAAAATAATGTGGAGTCAAGGTTTCATTCTCCTAAGAGTGGTTTTTTATGGAATTTACAGAGTCAGAGTTACAGAGAGTGAGAGAAGAGCAATGGAGTGAGCTCTCCCCTGCTGTTTCTGCCCGCAGATGGCCATGTTGAAGCTGCAGCCAGAAGCTTCCCTGACTCTCCCAGGTACATAGCTTCCCCCCCCCCGCCCCCCAGCCACTGGCATGGACCTGGCTTAAAAAAGCAACAGCCAGAATAGCAACTGGCACCTTATGGGAGACTGGTGTCACCAAGACACCACGAGAGTGTTAGGAAGAGTTTCTATAAGGAGAAAATCCCATTGAGCCAAACTGGCTTCTTGAATTTAAGGATCACACCAATTTTAATTGTACTGAATACCACTGTATCCTTATGCCTTATATATTATGTAAGATCTAAATATATATGTTTGTATATACATATGCTTATATAAATGTATATATTACATAACACATATATCTTTACATATCAAAATATGTATGCTTATTTATATCCTAATAATGATATTATGTGCATATTAATTATAACAATTCAAGTAACCGAAAATGAATGTGAAATTCCTCAAATAACTATGAAAGCCTTACCCTAACACTGTTCTGCTCTGTTCAGTGACGAACTATTTATACGTTTATGAAGTTTGATCACTCCACTTTACTTTTAAGTTAAACAATGACTTTAAATTTCAACAGAGAAAAAGAGCAAATGTCTCAATGAGATGATTTAGAACTCTAGGCAAAAATATACCTGTGATTGAGGTCATCTGTTCAGTCTGTGGCATGATGGAATCGTGGACTTCAAACCTCTCTACTAAAGCATGCCCAGTGGGCATCCATTAGACAAAGTAAGTGGGTAAAAGTTATTTATATACTGGGGGAAGTACATCTTTTTTAAAAAAATATTTATGTATTTGCTTTGGTTTTTAAAGTCAGAGTTGCAGAAATTGGGAAAGACAGATAAGGAGATCTGGTTCACGTCCCAGAAGGCCATAGGGAATGCAGCTGAGCCTGGCTGAAGCCAGGAGCCAAGGCCTCATGCGGTTCCCCATGTGTTTTGCAGGGTCCTAAACCCTTCTGATTCTGCTGTAATACCAGGCCAGTAACAGGTAGTAGGATGCCAAAGGGAGCAGCTAAAGCATGAACTGGGGTCTTTCTGACATGTTGGCGTATGTTAATGCTAGAAGTTAATATGTCTAATACAATGTTAATACCTCTTTGACACTATTTTCATAATCACTGTGTCATGAAAGGATGACTCAAAGATTTGTAAGATTTTTAGTTTAAGTTTAGGGGCTGATGTGGTGGCATAGCACACTAATCTTCTACCTGTGCCACTGGCATTCCGTGTGGGCACTAGCCCAAACCCAAGCCACTTCAATTCACATCCACCACCCTGCTTTAGTGCTTGGTTATCAGGAAAGGATGGCTTGGCCTTGGGCCACTGTGTTGACTTGGGAGACCAGGAGGAAGCTCCTAGCTCCAAGCTTCAAACTGGCCCAGCTCTGGCCATAGTGGAAACCATATGGGGACTGAATCCGTTAATGGAGAATCTCTCTTTTATGCTTTCTTTCTCATGATTCTGACATTCAAGTAAACAAAAAATAATACAGTTTTTTTGAAAAAAATATACAGGCCCAATGTGATAGTCTAATGGTTAAAATCTTTGCCTTGCATCCACCAACAACCCATATGGGCTCCAGTACTTAACGTGGCTGCTCCATTTCCTTTCCAGTGCCCTACTGCCAGCCTGAGAAAACAGTGGAGGACAACCCAAAAGCCTTGAGACTCTGCACCCCTGGGAGACACACAAGAAGCTCCTGGCTCCTGCCTTCAGGTCAGCTCAGCTCCAACCATGAATGGTCAAATGGATGATCTTCTTCTCTGTCTCTCCTTATCTCTGTAAATCTGATTTTCCAATAAAAATATAAATAAATCTTAAAAAATGAAAGGCTAAAGCTAACCCATTTCAAACTTTGATAACAACCCTGAGCACATCTCTATTAATAAAGAACAGGTGCAGGGCAATGCCCTGTTATCTTTTAGCAAAATTCTTTGTGTTAACAGTAATTTCTTCTTTTGCATTAATTTTGATAGCTGTTATCAAAAGTACAGTAAAGATACTTTGGGAAAATTCTGACTACAAAATTTCTGCTATCTGAAAGCCAGAAATTATGGAAAAAAATAGGTGTAAAATATAAATGAAATGAAAACTGACAGAATATGTAATTTACGAAAAGTAATTCCAAAAAAAATACTAGTTTACAAGTGTAACGCTTACATTTTCAACTTCTGTTTTTAAAATGCTTAGCACACAGTACTCTATGTCAAACTAAAAGTTGCAGACATGAAAGTTTAACTGTTCATGTTTAAACCTTCACAATTTTCTGTTACAAAAAGATTTTTCATTTATCTAACATTATTTCTAGTTTTAGTTCAGTTCTTCAACTGAGTTGACTTTCTCAACATTTTTAGCTCTGGAGCTTAAATATCATCCTTTCATAGAAGATTATTTGTATTTGTTATAGGAGGTAAATAGATTTATTTTTTTCATTCGTCACCTTTCTAAAGTACAATCATCTCTGAGAATGAATTTACTGGTTCTATTTGTTTAGAAGTCTCCAGTGACTATCCTGTTTTCCTTTTTTTCAATTACACTTACCTATAATTACATTAATTCCTCTTCTACATGAACGCTTTTTGTTTTTACCTGATTTCTAAAATTATAAACCACTGGAGAGAATGAATTTTTCTGCTCCTGTTCATCTGGGTAACCTACTGGCAATGTGCCTCACATGCAACCAATGATCTTTCACAATCCACAAAAATGCACGTTTTAAAAGAAATGCTTCAAAGTCTGTACCTCACAGGTTCTTTGTCGTTATGCAATTATTGAATCATGTTGCCTCATATCTGAAAGATTTTGCACATAGCATTCTTTTGATATAGATATTATCATCAACCTCTACTTCTCAAAATTTGTTTTATTAAAGAGCTTAACTTGAAAGCAAATAGTTGCTACTACTGCTAATAATAATTATCTGTCAAGAAGTCCAACGCCCATGTCATCATGGAGCCTCTCAGGGTCTTCCTGTTGTGTTCATACTTTCTTCTTTTCAGTTGGACAGTGGCTGTGGAGGAGCTAACAATGCTTTGTGGTTAAGACTTGTGCAAATGTTTTTCCTGAAACTAATCTTGGTCAGGCATTGATGCATAGGCTATGCAAGAAAAAACCTCAAGCAGAGACAAGATCTTCCATAAATTACTAAGTTCTTAGAAATTGTGAAGACATAGTTTCTTTTATGAATTAATAAAATAACAGTAGAGAAATTGAGAAATACACAAAAATTCTTCAGATTATAGTAAAAAGTAAAATGAATGAATGGCACATAAAGATGAAGCCTGTCAAAATTATTGCAAATGAAAAAATGGAGACTTTATTTTGCATCAAATGTGTACAAGCCTTTCAGAAATGTAGATTTTGAACTACCTGGAAAATCGAATTACATTTATTTTATTCTAATTAGTATTTTTTTCTTTCCTGTTCAACACTCTAGATACATAAATTCCCAGCAATTTTCATCATCTACACGTGTACATCATTTACGTGTCCAACCTCAGGGGTTATAGAAGCACAAGCACAATGGATAGATGGAATGTTGAGAAACTGTTAGCAATGCATAGCACAGCCTGGCAAACCTGCATGACAAACATGTGTCTAGACCAGGTAGGCATCTGTAAAGAAAGGAGAGCTCACCACTCCTTATCTTAGTCATACTAGAAGATTTGCTATATAAAAAACACAAGGAAATGATTAAATAAAGGGTTTATAACCAGGGAGTAACAAAACAGAGACCATCGCAGAAATTTGGGAAACTTGATATTATTAAATCAAATTTATCTTGATTTTTAATTCATATCATAGTATGCATTTCCAAAGTACTTTTAAGATAAGCTATATCTATATAAAACAATTGCCTTCACTCATCAAGTTGTAAATAGTAACTAGCAATATAAGAAAAATAGGAGGAAGGTATCAATACATTCTCTACTATTTTCTCTGAAAATGATTTCTGAAATACCAAAACTCTTTAAACCAAAACTATGACTCAAGAATTTCACATATTGCAGGTCAAATGCTTTCCTTTAAAGATATAAAAGGAAAATACTCTCTGGCATGAAGTGCCTCACATATAAAAGCAGGTTTTGAAAACCTAAAAGAAATTTAAGGTGCAATTTTGACACACAAATGGCAATAAAATATTGATTATGTCAGAAAGAAGAGGATACTGAGTAAGATTAACAAAGCAAACATACTTAAAAGACTTACTTAATATGGTCAAAAAGAAATATAAACTACAGAATATTGAGTCAGAATACACAGACTATAAAATTAAATATCTGGGTCTAAAATCCAATGATGTTAATTAAAACTGGAGCAGAGATCAGCAGTCAGAGATGAAGGGATAAGTAAAGTAATTATTTAAAGGTTCAAGGCTTAAAAATATTGACTGTTTAATCTTAGCCTAGAAAATGGTTTCCTGCAGGAAAAATGATAGTGGTTTTCTTTTTGCCATAAATGCAATATGATATTCAATTGTAGTAAATAGTTCAGCAGTTAAATGCATTGTGCAGCCCTCTCACTACCCGTTTCCAAATTCACATTCCTACTCGCCAGGGCTGTCCATTGCAGTCACCACCACTAACCACCATGGAGACATTAAATGCCCATTTGCAGTGAATGTCCATTCCTGTGTGTGCTTGTCTGTGTCTTTCCTCATCTGTTGTTCAACTAGCAAATACCTAAGTAACTAGAACCTTTCGTTTGTGTTGTCTGCCATGTAAAAATTAAATCGGCAGTGCCAGTTTTATATGTAAAACAGAATCTTCAAAATCACTACCGAAAGTGATGAATCAAAAGTAAGAGGAATGTCTGATAAGGAAGACCATGAATAGTTTGAGACATAAACTGAGTTGCACCACAAATAAATTAACTGTTTTTCTGACATGCCACGTAATAAGCAATGATTTGAAAGATAAGAAGAGTTAATTCATAAAAATATGAATAAGAAATAGTTGGTTCTCTGGGTATATAGATTTCATATCCATAAATTCAATCAGCTGTAGAGCAAATATATGAATGGTACAGATTTTTTTCTTGTCATTCTGTATTAAACAATATGGAATAAGAATTATTTATTAGCCAGTGTGAAGTAGAGAGGGCACATTCCAGGAAATCAGACAGGATAGACCAAAGCTAGAGGGGTACTTGGAGACTGATGGACATAGGAAAGCAGTGGAAACATTGGGGTTGTTTTGCAGTGAACAGACATTCTAGCAGCATTCAGCCAGTGACGATCTGAACTGCACTGGTGGCCGCAACTACACTAGCAGCCAGGTCCAAGTGGCCCTCAGATCTAATGGCCAGCAGGTTCCAGCAAGATCAGCACCCTCAACAACCTAGCTATTTAGGACACCTCTTGTCTCCCCAATTCTAAGAAATGTGTGAACCGGAAGTGGGAGAAAGATTGTTCAGACAACAGTACAACAGCAACACAGGATCATATGAGGCTGAGTGCTAAGCCAGGAGCCAGGGCTACGTAGACCATCGTGGAAGTCTAACACAAGAGCCTATATGTGAAACTTGCTGGAGGGAGTGGCACAGTGACTGCAAACAAAGAATCATGTAACAAGCACAATTAATAAAATTGAATGCAGACCTATGGGTGACACTGCTTGGAAAGCGGCCCTAAGGAGAAGAATCTGCTAACCAGAAGTATAGTACCAAGAACAAAAGAAGAGAAAAAGATACAATGAATATTACTGAAGAATTCCCTACAAAGGAGCAAAAGATTTTGTCAACCACAAGGTTAATTAAAGAATACATTGAAGAAATAGGGAATACAAAATTCAGAAAACTCATTATAAAGCTTTTTATCAGCAATGAGAAGCACTTACAGGAGTTCAAGGAATTTAAAGAACATGTCGAACAGGAAACAACAGCACTGAAACAAAATCAAGCTGAGTTATTGGAAATGAAGGACGCAATATAGCAAATTAAAAATTCAGTGGTAAGTCTCAATAATAGAATGAATGAGGAAGAAGAAAGAATGTCCGTATTGGAAGGCATTTCTTGTCACAATGGGAAACACTCAAAAAGCTAGAAGCAGAGCTGCATCAGGCTAAAAAAATTATTCCAGAAATAAGAGACACTATAAAAAGGCAAAATAAAAAAGTTATGGGAACTCCAAAAGGTGCAGAAAGAAAAGCTTGGTTTAAAAATGTATTTAATGAAATCATGCAAGAAAATTTCCCTAATCTAGAGAAAGAATTGGGAAACAACATCCAGGACTGGCACAGAACCCCCAACAGGATTGGCCAAAAGCGATCTTCACCACAACACGTGATAATCAAGCTCTCTTCAGTTGAACATAAGGAAAAGACCCTAAAATGTGCTCATGATAAAAAAACAATTGACATGTAGAGTAATGGCAATTAGATTCACAGTTGATCTCTCATAGGAAACTCTACATGCCAGAAGAGAATGGAGTGACATATTCCAGATTCTAAAAGAAAGAAAAAATAATGTACCCTGAATAATGTACCCAACAAAGCTTTCTTTTGTCTTGAAGAATGAAATAAAATTCTTCCACAGTGAAAAAAAAAAAAAAACTTAAGAGGAAACGCCTCTTCCAAACCTGCCCTACAAATGATACTTACTTACAGATGTTCTCTTGGCAGGGAAACAAATAGCACCCACCAAAACCAAAGGCAAATGTGAAGAACATCCCAATAAAATAACAACAGAAAACTAAATCAATGAACAACCCACTGCCAAATGGTAGGACCACACTACCACCTATTCATATTAGCCCTGAGTGTAAGTGGATTAAACTCATGAATCAAACTTCATAGTTTAGTAGATTTGATTAAAAACACAAAACACATTTATTTGTTGCCTAGAGGGAATACATCTCAGCAACAAAGATCAGTGGACCTCTCCCATATCATCACAACACTAAAGTTCCTCATAAACAGTAAGAGGTACATCATTGTGACCATGGACAATGCAAGAGGTCCAGTACAACATTGTCAAAACACATTCAATAGTTTCACAGGCAGTCCATCCTCAATCCGGAAGTAGAAATTTACACTGCACCGTATCCTCACATCTGGACATGTCAATCTCCACTACACAGTCACTATAAATCCCTCCAAGTGAAAAGCCACAACAAAATCAACAACAGGAATAAATTAGCCAAAATTTAAGAAAATATGCTTGCAGTGCTAACCATAGAATGGCTAGATATGTAATAGCCACAATCTCCAATTGCAAGCTGATAAATATGCTAATGTAAAACAAATTTAGAGAAAGTGATACAAAGAATGAAAAAGACAGTTGTAATAATTGAAAGTAAATGCGGTCAGGAGTGCTCAAAGCCAGGTTGATGACCAAGCCACAATACTTGTCATACCAACCCAATAAAAACAAAGGAGAAAAGGGGAATATTTTTTTGAAAGAAGTGATGGGCCAAAGCATCCCCCTATCAGGATAAACATGAATGTACTTTTCTAAAATAATGAATGAAACTAACTGATCAATTTCTGGACACACTGAAATTAAACTTAGAAAAAAAAGAGAAAATTGCTAAATAACTTGAGGTAAGTGATTAATTTACTTTTTTATCACATATCTGGAATATTGGATACTAGAGACTAATATAGCATTGGGTAACCCAAGTCAGAGAAAAATATGGCCGTGGAAAGTACACTTACATGCTTAGAGCTGTAATTGAAATATATGAAATTGATTCTCTTTATTAAAAAAAGAGGCTATTAAGAGAAGATCATGGACAAACTCATGTAAGTCCCAATATTCAAAAATGAATGTTTATTTTAAATACTTATTTCACAGAGAATTACTGGTCTACTGACTGAATGTTTTGTCATTTCCCCCCTCATTTTTATATCAATTTTTGTCTCCCACATTTATTAATATTATCAGAAGGCTGGCTAAATATTTGGTTTATTATTTTAAAGATTTATTTGTTTTTATTGGAAAGGTGGATTTACAGAGAAAGATAGAGAAAGAGCTCCCATCTATTGGTTATTCTCCCGAATGGCTGCAACAGCTGGAGCTGAACCGATTAGAAGCCAGGAGCCAGGAGCCTCTCCTGTATCTTCCATGAAGTTGAAGGATCCCAAGGACTTGGGTAATTCTTTGTTGCTTTCTGATTTGGAACAGCCAGGATACAAGCCAACACCCAAGTATGATGTCATCTCAGGTAAACTGAGGACTAGCCAATTCAGCCAATGCATTAACCCCGAAACCACCCTCTTTTACAAGATTTTCCTTGATTGAAAAGATGAAATATCTGGAGCTTTTGTTTAAAATGCATGCAGATATGAGGAAACTTATAGATATACGAAGGAAGATATGTGTGCTTATTTTAAATACCATATACATATATACATATGTATTAATTTTGTTGTTTTTAGTTCACTGAACTTTTGTTAGCTGAATATTACAGCGTTATTGTAAGGATATTAGTCATTTGCGATGACTTTGTGGCTGTCCACCCACCCACCTTTCCTAATTCTGGTCTGGTTTAATGTCTTTTTTAACAATTATTCTGAGTGGGCTGATGATATCACAGAGGCTAAACCATGGTAAGCTAACAAGAGCACGATGCCATTCCCGAGTAAGTATTGACTAAAGCAAGTCAGTTATTCACAGACACAGGTATAAAAATAACATTTCTCCTCATTTCTTGCAGTCAGAAGAGAATGAGTTAGCTATCTGTATTAGATCATAAATTGTATTGAACAAAATTGCCTTGTGAAATGCTGACAAAACAAATTTGTTTATCCTATATATTTAATTTTTCAATCAATTGTTTCATACACTTTCTCCCATTTTTCTCTGTTCCCCTATTTCAAACTATTGACAAACTTACATAAAACTTGTCATAATACTCATCCCAGATAAACTATCCATGTACAATAATAAAATCATTTCATGTTGAAACTTGGCATAGTAATCGATGAGTTTCACTAAACATGTTCATGGTTAGCTTTGTAACTTGGACAGATCTTGTAAGGTCACAATCCTTAATCACAAGAGCTTTCAACTTTCCTCCAATTCTGCTATCTATGGCAATAAAATTCACCTTTTTTAAAAAGATTTATTTATTTTATTACAAAGTCAGATATACACAGAGGAGGAGAGACAGAGAGGAAGATTTTCTGTCAGATGATTCACTCCCCAAGTGAGCCGCAACCGGCCGGTGCGCCGATCCGAAGCCGGAAACCTGGAACCTCTTCCAGGTCTCCCACGCGGGTACAGGGTCCCAATGCATTGGGCCGTCCTCGACTGCTTTCCCAGGCCAGAAGCAGGGAGCTGGATGGGAAGTGGAGCTACCAGGATTAGAACCGGCGCCCATATGGGATCCTGGGGCATTCAAGCCGAGGACTTTAGCCACTAGGTCACACCGCCGGGCCCTAAAATTTACCTTTTTAAAGTCTTGGGAATAAGTTAATAAAATTTCTATGATATATGAAATCGCAAGGCACATTAAATTTTCTATTATCTTCCAATAACATTTTAAGCAATTCAGCTTCAGTTTGGATTAGTAATTTACACTTTGGGCTGTTAAAGAAACATAAAAACAACAAAATTAGCCCTCAATCTCCTCAAAACTGTTATAAACAAAAGTAAAAAAAAAATCTAGTAAAATTTTCTTTTTAAGTCACTCTACTATGTAAGGAATGGGATTAGCTGTGGGTGTATTTCAATCTTTTTCCTTCTCTTATGGTTTATTATTATCTTTTAAAGACATGGTGTAAATACACAATCTATGCCCACATTTGCTGTCTCAAAGGTTAATGTTAAACGGTCAACTGATTGTTCTGCTGTTTCCAAAAGAGCTGTGTAAGAGCAGAGAGGAGGATATCAGTCACAAATCTGTATTTTCCAAAAAAAATCCATCTATAAGAGAATATTTGCATTCAAATGAAGCAAATAGCTGTTTTTCTTCCAGCAGACATATTAGAAACACTATCAGAAAGGAAGCACCATTGCAGACAGACGTCTGGGGACCAACTGAATTACCTAAAACGCTCTACTACAAAGCTTATCTGGAAGTTTGTTCAGTCATGTGCAGGGTGATCACAAGCTAGGACAAGTCTCAAGCAGGAGTAGAGCAGGACAGATTAAGGACTTTTTTCTCGTCCATGTTTTCAACACAGATGTGGTCAAGAATATCTGAAATACCTTCACAGGGATCCACCCCCCCCACCCCCCACCGCTGCTCCTATTGGGTAGCATGAAAGACTCCCTGAAATAACTGAGTCAACTTGATGTTTGGTAGGTGTAGCTTCAGATTGAGAAATTAAACTAATGTTCTTTGTAAATGTTTTACTTATTTTACTTGAAAGTCAGAATTGAGAGAGAAAGAGAGAGAAAGAGAGAGAGAGAGAGAGATGCAAAGATAAAACTTCCAACCAGTGGTTCACTCCCACAAACCCCAAAATGGCCAGAGCTGGGCCAATCTCAGAAATGTGAGCCGGGAGTTTCTTCCAGGTCTCCCAAGTGAGTGGAGTGGCCCCACATCTTTAGCCATCCTCTTCTGCTTTCTTCAGCCTTTAGCAGGCAGCTGGATTGGAAATGGAGCATCCCGGATAAAAACCAACACTCCAATGGAACACTGGCACTGTAGGCATTGCATGAGCATGCTGGGCCACTACACTGGCTCACTTACTATTATGTTGCCTTTATCTTTTCTTTTTTTTATATTTTAAAATATTTTGACTCATATTCCAGGCAATGGCTTAGTGCTCCAGTAAGTAAAGAGTTCAAGAAAGCCACGTAAAGCACTCAAATGAAAATATGCCAACTTCACTGATAAACAGTACCAACCTCCATGCCAGGTAGAGGTACAGAACTCAGCAGAAGGGGCAGGCCTAGTCCCCAAAGACCATTTTCTGGACTTGTTCCACACGCAGTTCTGTCTGGCAAATTCACAATAATGTGGAGAAACAAACAGGCAGCGGAGGGAAAGGTGCTGTCCTCATAAACCAGTAGGAAAAAAGGCCAGAAGACATCAACAAGGCCCAAGCACTGCGGCCCTGGCCTGGCGATGCCTCTGCAGCTCTCCTCATGGCGCTAGTGCTCCGCTTAGTCTGTGTGGAAAGAAGTGTAGTTATGTTGGCACTTCCACCTCCTTTGAGGTCTGCACCTTTCGCAAAGATACTCTGTTTGGAGCCACACATCTGCATTTTATCAGTTTGCACATACTAAGCCAGGCACCCAGAATGTCATTGTTTAGTCTCCTCCACGTTCCTGTCAACAGTGTGGGCTTCCCACCACAACTATAACCTCTGCACTACATGCACATTCGCTCATTCATCTTCCTAATTGAGATCACATTTAGGTTAATTTTATCTAAGTCAACATCTGCACACAGCTGCGAGTGACGCAGAGAATAGGTGCCTTTTGAAGCATTTTCTAACAGTGGCACCCAGTAAGTATATAGACCCAAGTTTTTTTTGGTTCAGTCCATAGTGGACACTAACAAATATTTTATCGGTTTGGAAATTTCCTGCGAGTGATTTTCATGGTGCAACAGCAAAGCTTTCTTTGCTAGAATAATCACTTAAAATAATATGCTAAATTAAACACACAGTTATTACAATATGGCAGAGTTTATTTTTGAGTATATCAATACTTTTGTTGAAATTGTATACATCTGATTATCAACATGCGGATGAAATATGAACTTTCAATAATTCCATAGGATATAGATAGATACACCACTTTTGTTATACACACATACACACACACGAGTAAAATACTACAGGTAAGAATTTTCTGCAAGATAAATATCCGTAAGTGTTTGTTATTCATCTTAACACAACAGCAGGTGCAAGTCATGCTTCCCCGAATGTGTACTTGATTTCTAGAATACAGAGGATCCTTAAATGACAAAAGTAACTTGACAGAGGTGATCATGGGTACAAGGTAACTATTCAGGTGGAAATACGTTTATTTTGTGTTAGACTATTTTCCATGAAATTTTGAAGTGTTCTTGCATGTTAACATATAATAAATATCTAGTTAAAATATCTGCTGCTTCCTAATGAATGTCATTGCCTCCTAAGCTTTTGTAAATACAAGTTATTTATTCATTAATTTTATTGCTATTAAAGATTATTTGAAAAAGAGAGGAACAAATACACAAGCATGAGAGAGAGAGAAAGAGAGACCCTCAATTCGTTGATTTATTCTCCAAATGCACAAAACCATCTGGCTGATCCAGGAGCTTGGCGCTCAATCCAGCTTTCCCAAGCGAGTGGCAGGGAGGCAGGCAACGCAGCAATCATCGACTGCCTCTGAAGATGCACATTAGCAAGAGGCTGGACTAGAAGCTACAGGTGCACAAAGCAAGGTGCATTAAAATGGGATCCACAGGGTCCGGATGATACATTAACCACTGCACCAAACACATTCTCTGATGCCTTCTTGGTTTAATGTGGACCATTTAGGGACAGACTTTGACCACAAGTGAGCTAAACATGGCTTCCACTTTTCAGGTGACTACCAGTTGCTGCTATCCTTAAGAACTGCATATTGAATTGTCCTCTATCAAACTCCAATGTATTTTAAGATATATTGTGGGTTGTCTCCTATGTAAACATCTGTTTGCTAAGTTTATTCAATTTCTCTTTAGTTGTTTTATTGAAAAATTGTTTCCTAGCACTTTGAAATTATAAATATATATATGATATGCACATATACATGTATACATATATGTTAAATAAATATTAATATAACATGTGTTTTGTTATATTTAAAATATTTTGGTACTATGGATGATTGCAAAGATGAATTATATTATGCTTCCAATTTATTGCACATACTAAACACCCTTTACTACAACTGTAAAATTTAAAAATTACATTTCCAGTCATTTTGTCTACTTCGTCATTAAGCACAAATTTGGTCCATCCTTTGGATCCCAGCCTGACCAAGATGGTCTTTTCATGTAATCCTGGGAATTTATTCCCCTGGTCTTTGTGTTGAAACTTTCTCCTTGGCCGTGTTGATGTTTTGGTAAGCACGCAGCTTCCTGTGAGTAAATTCTTAATGATTAAACATGCCCCAGAGTTGACAGTTTGTGATGTTTCTGTCTCATTTTATAGTTTTTGTGTTTGATAAGCAGTTATAGCTTCTGACTCCAGCCGTCTGCTTTAACAAACTCCGGAAGGTTGAATACGTGCCTCTGTTCACAGTACCTCGCTTCCTATGTGCGGGATCTGGATTGAGTTTCCAGCTTGTGACTTTGGCCCTGTACAGCTCTAGTGGGTATTTGGGAGAATGAACCAGTGGATGGAAGCTCTCTGCCTTTCTGACTCTGAAACAAATTTAAAAAGCTTAAAATGTTGGAACAATTTTCTTTCTTTTCTGAGTTCTGAATAGTAGCAGTAGTTGAAAAATCCTTTACAGAAATATAAAGATGCATTATCCATAAAAATTGCTGTGGTATATGTGCAAAAAGTCGATATTCTTTCTATTATTAAATAGAGAGTTAATTGTAAGCCAATTATAGCACCTTAACTATAGGACATCTGCTTCTACAAATTCATGCATATGATTTTTCCTGGAATTTGAATTATTGTCATTTCAAGCAAAGGGTTATATGCATGCTTGACATCAGCCAAAAAAAAAAACACATAATAAATGACAAATGATAATTTTTCAACAATGAAGAAGATGCTGTTCAAATATTATCCTGTTGATGGAATTGAAAAACATTTCAAATAGTGTGCCTATATTTATACACAGATATATACATATTATGCATTATTTATCCTGGTAGAAACAAAAGAGAAGATTAGTTTTCCATGAAAGTCTTGGAACAAGAGAAAGAGACTCACTAAACATGAAATCACAGCTGGATTTGAACTTTATGTCCTCTGATTTATATAGAAAATAATGCAACACATCTCTCAAATATTAGAATAAAATACTAAAATGTGATATGCATAAATATCTAGTTCAAGGCATTTTGTTCGTACTCCCTTGCTTTACTGTCACTTTCTCCCAGGAGTTAGCCTCTTATTCTAGTGGAGATTCACGAAACCGGTCCCATGCAATCATCAAAACGGTAACCACCTCTCTTTGCACACCATCATTCAGTTTTCCTGCACTACTAACTGGGCAGGCTTGTAAATAATAATTATGTCCTCAATAATGGAACCTACTCTGCATGCATTTAGCTTTCATTCAGTCACTGTTTCTGAATTTTTACAAAAGCCTATGCAAGTGCACAATGATTTGAACTTGCAAAATGAAGTTGTTACTTTAGCTTGATCATGTTTTGAATAAAAAAAAGGGAGACAGAAAGCATGTAGCTAAATGATATAACTTTTTAAAAACATCCAATTTTGGGCTCGGCAGCCTGGCCTAGTGGCTAAGGTCCTCGCCTTGATCCCATATGGCCGCTGGTTCTAATTCCGGCAGCTCCACTTCCTCTCTATCTCTCCCCCTCTCAGTATATCTGACTTTGTAATAAAAAATAAAATAAATCTTTAAAAAAAAACAAAAAAACACATCCAATTTCATCATAAATATCTGTGTAACACAAATATCAAATTAAGGTCAAAACATTAATTTCTTGGGAGGAATGTCATTCTCTGAATCCCTTCCCCTCCAACAGTGGAGGTATTTTATATGCCAGCATTGACTCATAACTATATATTTTTTCAAACTGGGCAAATTATTAGAGATTCTTCAAGAGAAAATATTCTAAAGACAGTTGGAACGGTCTAAAAATAGACCAAAAAGCTTTCTCCATATAACTACTTAAATTTCAAAAGGACATGCTTGCTTTGGCATAATGTGTTATTTCAGCACTTGGTGAATTTAAGCTGGTATTTAAAGCATGTTTTATTGACTAATATTCTTAAATCAATTTTAACTTTACAGAGTTTATACAGTCTTCAGACAGTATTCTATTATATTCCAATTATTTCCCGAATAGAAACATATATTGTCATTTTTATTGTGTTTTCTGGCTAGGTGGTCTATTCCACCCACATAGTTGGCAAGAGGGCCTTCTACAATGGACTGCTTTGTAGTCCCTTAAATTAGATGAAAGGCAGTTTTGTTTGGTGATACTCGAATTTAAGAGAAATAACTACAAGAACATGAGCTGTGGTATCTTGGGTTTTATTAATTATATTAGTAGAATACTTTTTTATAACTAATTATTGTGAAACAGTACTGTCTCCAGTGGCACCCCTTTCAATATATTTGTGTAAACTGCCTTATAAATCCTCAACCACCATATATACTGAGTGAGCGTATAAAATGAGCAAGTGCAAAAACTGTGCTGGGCAGCTTGTTTCGCATAAAGAATCAGAACCTAAACTCAGTGAAACCAATTTTTGGATGAGAAAAATTAAGCTTTCAATTGGAATTAAAAAGCCATTATAAATTTTAAAACATTCAAATAAAGCAAAAATAAAAGAAAGCTTGAGAACTTTATAATTTCAAAATAGCAAGATGGGGGAATTTGACCAAATTTAGAATTACTTTCTTATTTATCATTTTATCAATATCTAATTGACATTTAGAGCAATGTCACGTGGCCTCTTTTGAATTGACCAAACAATGCATGCACCATGTATTGAAGTCCCAGCAGTCATGGATAAGATTATTCATGTTTGCTATCATTGCTTGAAAGCAAATGCAGATAATAAGCAAATAAATGAATAGGCAGAATTGTCTTCCAACAAAAGTATATGTAGTGAAATAAATCAGTCTCACAAAGACAAATATGAAATGTTTTCTCTGATAGAATAAAAATATATATAATACAAATATATGTGTATATATGCATGCGTGTATATGAATATAATATATAATATATAACAAATTTAAATACATGTATAGAAACATATTATGTATCATATATGTGTATATGTGTAGAAATGAAATGGACATCTTGTCATAAAATCATTGTCTTTATTCCTTCCTTATTGAAGAGGATCTATAATCTTGCTATGTTTTAATTGTTGGTTATTATGGATAGTGTTACAAAGAGCCAGTGGTTACAGGGTGAATTGAACTTATATCTTGGCAAATATTAATGAGTAGAAAATAAGGAAGGCAAGGAGGAGGATGAGAAGGAAGATCAGTGTGCTTGTTATTTTAGATTAGTACATATAAAATTTGTTGCCTTTGCCTTCATAAGAAAGAAAAAAATATTAGATTACATTTTGCTCAGTTGCTGAGAAATTGGTCACTTTTGGAACATTTTTATGAGGCTGAGAGGAAATTGTGTTTTTATTTCTTACAAGTAGGTTTGATCACAGCATAAGTAAAAGAGTCACAATTTTTTTTCAAAATTTTTTTTCTTTTTAAAATTATTTATTATTTTTACTTCATTAATTACATTGTATTATATGACACAGTTACATAGGTACTTGGGTTCTCCTCACCCCTCCCCAAACCCTCCCACCATGGTGGATTCCTCCACCTTGTTGCATAACCACAACTCAAGTTCAGTTGAGATTCCCCCATTGCAAGCGTATACCAAACATAGAGTCCAGCATCTTATTGTCCAGTCAAGTTCAACGGCTTCTTAGGTATACCCTCTCTGGTCTGAAGACAGAGCCAGAAGAGTATCATCCCAGTCAATTGAAAGCTCCAACATACCATCAGCAAAAATTTACATCATTATGGAATTAATTGACATAGTAATGAGTAACCAATATGGTAAAAGTAAATGCGAGTTCCCAGCCACCTTCTGTGACCACCTCACCTACACTTCAATTTTAGTTTATACACAACATATAACATTCAAAACATAACATGTTATACATAACATCATATCATCTTAAATTAAGGCAAACATGTGGTATTTAACCTTTTGGGATTGGCTCATTTCCCTTAGCATTATGGTTTCCAGTTTGGCCCATTTGGCCACAAAGTACTGCATTTTGTTTTTTTTAATAGCTGAGTAGTATTCCATGGAGTAGATGAACCATAGCTTTCTTATCCAATCCTCTGTTGATGGGCATTTTGGTTGCTTCCATGTTTTTGCAATTACTGATTGTGCTGCTATGAATATAGGAGTGCATGTTAGCTTCTCATAAAACAAGTGTTCTGGATATATTCCTAGGAGTGCTATTGCTGGATCATACGGTATGTTGAATTTGAGTTGTTTGAATATTCTCCATACTGATTTCCATAGAGGCTGTACCAGCCTGCAGCCCCACCAGCAGTAGAGTAGGGTTCCCTTTTCCCCGCAACCTTGCCAACAAGTGTTGTTGGTGCTTTTATTCATGTGGGCCAGTCTTACTGGCGTTAGGTGGTACCTCATTGATGTTTTAATTTGTATTTCCCTTATTGCAAGGGAACTTGAGCATTCTTTCATATGTTTATTTGCCATTTGGGTTTGTTCCTTTGTGAAGTGTTTGCCCATTTCCCGTGCCCATTTCTTGAGTGACTTGTTTGTTTTGACATTTTGGTTGTTTTGTAGCTCTTTGTATATTCTGGAGATTAGCCCTCTATCACCTATGTCGTGTGCGGAGATCTTCTCCCATTCTGTGGGTTGCCTTTTTACTTTGTTGATTGTTTCTCTAGCTGTACAGAAGCTTCTTAGTTTGATGAGGTCCCAATTGTTTATTTTGGTCTTGATTTCTACTGCATTTGGAGTCTTTTTTAGGAAGTGAGGGTCAACCCCTAAGTGTTGCAGTGTGTTTCCAACATTTTCTTCCAAAAGTTTGAAGATTTCTGGATGTAGGTTTAGATCTGTTATCCATTTAGATCTGATCTTAGTGTATGGTGAGAGATGTGGATCTATTTTTTTGTTTCTGCAGGCTATTAACCAGTTGTCCCAACAGCATTTATTGAACAGGCCTTCCCATTTGCCTGGATTGTCCGAAATCCATAAATGTGATACATCACATCCAAAAACTGAAAAACAAGAATCACATGATAGTATCAATAGATGCAGAAAAAACTTTTGATAAAATCCAGCACCACTTCCTACTAAAAACCCTAACCAAGGTAGGCATAGATGGAAAAATCCACAACATAATTAAAGCCATATATGAAAAACCCAACGCCAGCATCATACTGAATGGAGAAAAGCTGGAACCCTTCCCACTGAGATCTGGAACAAGACAGGGATGTCCACTTTCTCCACTAGTATTCAACATAGTCCTATAGGTACTCGCTGAGGCCATAAGACAAGACAAAGAAATCAGAGGAATCCAAATGGGAAACGAAGAAGTCAAACTCTCACTATATGCAGATGATATGATTCTTTATGTAGAAGAGCCAAGAGACTCAATACAGAGACTGCTAGAACTTGTACGAGAGTTTGGTAGAGTGGCAGGGTACAAAATTAATGAACAAAAATCAACAGCCATAGTGTATGCGAACAGCCCCAAGATGGAAAAAGACTTAACCAGCAAGATACCATTCAAAATAACAGAGAAAAGTATGAAATATCTGGGAATAAATCTAACCAAAAATGTAGGAGACTTATTTGAAGAAAACTACAAACTACTTAAAAAAGAAATTGAACAAGACCTCAAAAGATGGAGTAACATCCCATGCTCCTGGATAGGTAAAATCAATATCATTAAAATGTCTATACTGCCAAAAGCAATACATACATTCAACGCAATCCCAATCAAATTGCCCAAAACATTCTTCATGGAAGTGGAAACAATGATCCAAAGGTTCATCTGGAAACACAAAAAACCACGGATAGCTAGAACCATCCTGAAGAACAGGAAGTTAGCAGGGGGAATCACAGTTCCAGACCTCTGGACATACTATAGGGCAGTGGTTATCAAAACAGCGTGGTACTGGCACAAAGATAGAGAGGAAGATCAATGGAGCAGAATAGAAACACCAGAAGGAAACCCACACAGATACAGCCAAATAATCTTTGACAAAAAGACAAAAGATTCACAATTTTAATGATTGCACCTGAAATTAATTCTTCTCTTTTCTTCTTGTGTTGTGGGATTTCTATTCATTTATTGATCATGTACCAAAGGGTTTACTGAGTTTTCATTTTTCTTATCTGTCACTATAAATGAACATGTGCTTGAATGATATTTTCACACGTCTCCCTCACAGGGAGCTCAGATTGAGAATGACATAAACACATATCCAAAATATTCCAATATGTGTATGATTTTTCAAATCTCAGTATTGGATAATAGAAATAGGTTCTTGCTAATTTGAGTCCTCCTTTTGTGTAACTGAATACAGGTTGGTTGGTCTCTCCTTTTTCTCTGTATTCTACTTTGGAACACCACTGTTACACTCTCCATTCCTGGCAATTATTGCCTGTAAATTAAAAGCAAAATAAACCCAACGTGATATTGGCAATTTCCATATGGACATGAGAGTCTATTAAAGAGCCAACAGGGACTCCTGCAGTTTAGGAATTAGTGTGAGTTAATAATGATACAGTTATCTGAAACATTGGTCCTCATACTGCACAAACTGTGTTTGTGTTTTAAAAAATAAAGAAAAATCTGCAGAATGCTATATAGTGTGTTTTAGAAAGTGGGAGAAGTATGATATGCTTATTGCTTTATTTCTGTAACCCTTAATTTTACAATAGCCACTGAATGTTGCACAATTAAGGTAAATTTTGGGGTGAACTACAAAATATAATAGAAATATCCACCTAGATTGAAAGCCTCTATGTTCGTGATCAGTTTTATTGTGCTTTCAGTTTTCTAGAGCTCTCGTAGGTGCACTGTTAGCATGGGACTAGCAGAAGATTCTGTAGGCTTTGGACTGAGATGAGTTCTTTTGTGTAGACACATTTTAGTTGCTCTCCCATTGTTGAGACTGATGTTTCAGAAGTTTCAGAGACAGCAACTCATAAAAGGTGGTCTATTTGATGTTATCATCTATGTGTGAGTGCCTCGATATATGATAATTTCTTTAGTGCTGTAAAAACCTTGTTCTTTTGAGGTATACAGGGGATAAAAAAGCAATGCATCTGGCCTTATACACTGGGATTCCCATGGTCGTACATCTACACATCAAGATGAGTTAGTAGAAGGGCTAGTGAAAGAAGGGCTCTTCACTCTATTATCTCTTAAAGTGCTCATTTATACTAAGCTACACAAATTGTGTAGAAGCTTTATAGAATTAGATTACTTTTTCTGTTCTGAACTAAAATGACTTATTCTGTTACTGATTGTCCACTTACATTAGTGTCCTGTCAAACGGTATGAATTTCTGTAAATTAAATGTCAGTTCACTGAAACTAAAGATTACATGTGGAGCGACAAAATATTGCCTTCAACTCTTATCATCTGGAACAAGAGGAAAAAACCAGAAGTAAGCAGGAATAAGAGGGCCCCCTTACAGTGATATAACATTTCTAAGCTTTTTCAAACTCAATTACTGGCAGTCAAATGAGGCAAATGGACAAAGTAATTGTAGACTCCATCAACACTGCCTACTGCCACATGGGAGCCAGAACTAAATGATGGTTTGTATATTAAATACTTGCTTTTCCCTTGTCAAGAGTAAATGGCCATTTGTTTTTCTTTATGTTTCAAGTTGAGCATCATTTGAGGGCTGCATATACTTAGCTTCATTAAAAAAACACAGATAAGGGGCTCGGCAGCTTGGCCTAGTGGCTAAGGTCCTCTCCTTGATCCCATATGGCCGCTGGTTCTAATCCCGGCAGCTCCACTTCCTCTCTATCTCTCCTCATCTCAGTATATCTGACTTTGTAATAAAAATTAAAAAAAAAATAAAAATAAAACACAGATATTAGACAGAAACAAAAAAGCACTATGCCATAATAAAAGAGCAATATTAACACTGCAAAAGATATTTGCTTCAAGTCTTAGATCCACCACTTACTGATTGCATATCTTTGAGACAAGTTATTCACTATTCATTGTATCTGAGGTTTTTTGAAATATAAGGAGAAAATCTAATTTACTGCAGCAATTTGGCACAGATCAAATGATATGATAAAGCATAATATAATGAAAATAATACAAATTAAATACAGTTAAAGATAAGTTAAAATAAATTAAAACTTAAATGATAAAGAGCTAAGGTATAAAATGCAATCTTATTTTATCAAATATGATTTACAAATATGTTAAGTTATATGTTAAATATACTTAAATATACTTAAAATATGCTAAAATGTATATGATACAAAGTTAAGGTTTAAAAGTGAAAACTTACTTTATCACATATGATTTACAATATTTTAACTGCATTTTAACTTATTTTAAATTAAATACCTACTCTTCCAATTTTAAGAAAGCATTAAAGTTTTGAGCCCATTTTCATAACATGGTCTTTAACCTTCAGTGATGAAATGTAGGTTGATGGAACTCTGAGGTTAGCGTGATACTGAGATGAGGCTCCCACTGAACTGTGGCTCCTTAGCACACAGATGAGGCGGTTCTTATGGCAAAGCTGCTCACCTTGCTCTTGGGCATGGTCACATCCATCATAGAACATCCTCATTGTACTTTTTAACCTAAATCACGGTTAATGTTCTTGAAAGCCCTCAAACATATCATGGCTACAGGCCTCAATTTCTGCCACTCAGGTGGAAAAACCAGCTGGAGTTTCTGTCTCCTTGCGGTTAATGTACAATTTTTCTCTCTCTTTATGACATTTTTTAATAAATGAAACTTAAAAATATCGAAATAAATCCACTCTCTATGTGTCAAAATTATTTAAGATGACTATTAGTAACAAAATATTCTAAAGGAAAACAAAACCTAATACTGATTTTTCTTCTAGCCTCCTGTTTATCTTAGACAGTCAGAGTCTTTTTAAATATGTGGCATTTTATCAGTGTGAATAAAACATTATATTATAAGGAAAGAAATAGTATAATATTAGTTCAATATTTGCAACAGCCAATGATAATTTGGTTAGTAAGGTTCTAAACGGAGTGGATTGCTGGAAGACAACTAAAATATGCTATGCCCAGATGAGGTTATAATTTTTCCAAAAGTAATTTATTTGGTTGCATTGTGTCAAACCATAGACAATGATATCTAAAAATAAGAAATATTTTTAGATCATGGACATATTTCATGTTTCATATTTCATATTTCATGGTCCTCTTAGAGTCTCTGGCTTTGCTCACAAATTACCGATTTCATGCTCTACTGAAGTTATCTATTTATTTATTTGATTTCCCATTAGATTATGAAAACTTTGACGATAAAATTTCTGAGTTCAATCAATATGGTTGCATCCCATTGCATTTTCATGAGCACATACGTGCAGCTACTTTATTGATAAGTCTGTCATGAGGGTCTAGAGGAACGCTGCAATGGAGGATAGGCCACATGTAAGCAGATAAGTGCCATCCAGCTCTCAGTCCAATTTAAAGAAGGGACTCAATTCTGATCATGAAGACCGTGTTGATAAATACTCAATTTTGAAGAGAAGTTAAGCAAGAAGACAGGACAGTGAGGCACAGTTAAGAATGTGTACACGTAACTTGGCAGCCAGGAAGGTGTTGCATCCCTAATGCTTCATTATTCTGCCCTGTCCAGTTCTAGGTTTATTCCATCTGCTTAGTGTCCTTGATCCATCTTTAGATAACAGGCAGAATCTAGATGTGTGCCATTGGGCAATAGACCTTTATTCAATTTGGGAAATGTATTATGAATGGAATTGCTATTTTTCCAGTGCTATTTAGATTCAAACAGGAAATGAACTGAAGCTTTTAAAGGTACTCTTCTATAGTTCATTGTTAAGTCTCTTGCATTTATTCTTCTACTAATTTGTGAGCTATAATGTTCATAAATACTGCTTTTAGTACACTCAGTTTGCATCAAAATAATTAGCACAATCTGAACTTCACTGAAATGATATTGACCGCACTTTTGAACACACATCATGTCACAAAAATGACAAAAATGTGTAGAGACTACATAGAAAAATGAACTCTACAGAAGTATGCAATGAATAGCAACATACTGATTTTCATATTATTATAATTCATTTTATATAAATTATATGCTTCAGCATATCTGATCTTGAAACAATAAGATCTACAAAGACTACATTATGAATTAACTAAAAATATAGGACCCTTGACAAAATATCACACTACATGTATCTTCATATTAACCCTCCTATTTTCCTAAGATAACATGCAAGCGTAATATTATTATATATAATTTAGAATTGGCAGTATTTAGAGATTTTCTAACTTAGCTAAAGTTTTAAAATTTATCAACAGAGGAACTATGATTAAAATATCAATTTGTCGCTCATGCAGGATGATGTTGAAGCATCACCAAATCTCAATGCATTCGGCATTGCTTTCACAGCTACACAAAGCAACATCCAGACATGTTCACTTAGTAATGTTCAGGATCCAGTAACCTGGGGAATGTCAGAAATCAAGTTTCACTAACTGTCCTGTATGGCAGATCACCACAGTCACCCCTAAATTTGAACTCCTTTTACTGACCAAACAGTACGGAACAGTGTTTAAGGACTATGTGTGGGCACTGTGAAAGCAACATACCCCTTCTTTCAAACTTGGAACTGAACCCGTACAAGCATACATATTAAGGAAGACATAAATAATGAGGATACAATCATTACTGTATTAAGTGTAAATTTTCTAAATAGAATCCCCAAACATGTTAATAGTCTAGGTGACGATATTGATGTTACTCTAATGACAAAGGCAATGCAAAGATACAGAAAACAGATATTTTAATGTGGTGTGTGCTCCAAATCATAAATCAATCTAGACTTTTCTTTGGTACATATTAGGAAATAATGAATATCAAATATGCTACAGCTATGATTTTAATAAGTTTTCACCCCAAATTCATGCAGATACGAATCCCCAAGGCTACAAATAAGTAATGTGGAAGAGTAGACAGCTAATCCATTTTTTTTTTGTAGGAAATAAATTCATAGGAGATGCTTCCATCATTGAAGGTATGTCTCCAAAAGGTAATTTATAAAACATGAGTTGGGGGCGGGCAGTGTGGTAGCCAAGCGGCTAAAGTCCTTGCCTTGCACACATTGGAATCCCATATGGGCACCAGTTCTAATCCCAGCAGCCCCGCGTTCCATCCAGCTACCTGTTCGTGACCTGGGAAAAAGCAGTCAAGGACGGCCCAGAGCCTTGAGATCATGCACCTGCGTAGGAGACCTGGAAGAGATCCCTGGCTTTGGATTGGCTCTGCTTTGGCTGTTGCGGTCGCTTGGGGAGTAAATCTGCGGAAGCAAGATTTTCCTCTTGTCTCCTCTTCTTGATATATCTGAGTTTTCAATAGACATGAATAAATCTTAAGGAAAAAGAAAAGCTCAGTGGGGCCCAGCTATGTCTTGGCTTCCCAGTTGTTGAGTTAATCATTGCTCCACGCAGACTCTGCCACTCCCATCTCTGAACTCACCATGTGGCTGACCCAAAAAGGCGTTCCTAGTCGTGGACTGTAATTCTCCAAATCTGTGAACCAAAATAGATGGCATTCCTTCCTAAGGAGATTGCCTTAGGTACTCTATCTTAGTAACAGCAAACTGACTATAACACTATTGCAATAAAAGGTTGAGTGTGCTGCAGAAAATAAAGATGGGAATATAAATTATAAAGTCAAAAAACCACCCCTTCCCAAATTATAAAGGGTTTTGCTAAACAATTTAACCAAACTCTTTTTACAGCAGGCATCACTACTCTATTCCTCTTGTGTAGCTCATATTATGTCAAGAAGTGGCTAAATGTAAGATCTGCCATAAGATAAATTTTGTGAACAACCTATCTGAATTAGGAGGGTAGAGGACATTTGAGAAAAGTTTAAGGCCCTGAATTGCCTGTTCCATGAATTTCTCTCAATTTGAGAACCTTGATAATTGCATGAGATATGCTTATTACAAAACAACTAGACATGAATTCCAAAGTAATTTTGCCTGCAAGTAAACTTTGTTTTAATTTTTCACAACTATTTTAAAGTTCTTCCTTATAAACATTTTTCAAATTAAAATGTATATATACATATTTACATATTTAATTTGTATGTGTTGTGCAATATACATATGTGCATAATTTTATATATATATATATAATATGTAACATCTATATATAGAGTTCCAAAATGTTATTATTTAGGAGGAAGTGGATACTTTTTGACATGCTGTTATGATTCTAGATAGGCTTTACCTTTAGTATTTAAAACAAAAGAGCTACTGTGAGAGTAATAATGGAGTAAAGAATTAATAGAGAAATGAAGAGAGTAATGGAATCATTTCACACTATAAATCTTTACCATGTACTCAGTAACTAGGTATCTGATGACATGATCTTCTGTGATAAATTACTATAGCTTGTAACTTATGAAGTTTTATGATTATTCATAAATCATCTTCATCCTCATAAAGAAACATCAAAATAATTTATTGTGCATCATATTTGACTTTAAACAACCCAGTCAATACAGAAGGCATTGTATGATCTCAGATCACATGTGTAATAATTTAATAGTATCACACAAACCTGAAAATTCAAAATATTGATCATTTAGTTAGTTTTACGATCTCTTCTGAAGCATTTTAACCCAAGCACATAATCGCTTCAACAGTAAAATAATTTCTAATAAAAAAAGAGTTTGGAAACCATTAATATGACCTAGAAAGAAATGTGAAGTTCATATCGGAGTCGTAAATGAATCACACCCAGGTATTTCTATATGTAGGTTAAACATTATCAATGAATTAGTCTGTTGGGCAGGTGAGATGAGATTGCCCATGCTGGTTCTTCCCTGACTGGAGACAATGTATGCCAGTGGGTATCATTACCTGGCCCAGTCAGTTTTGCTCCCTATTGTGGATCTTTGCTCTCACCTGCAGGGACTGTTTCCTGACAGAGGCATTTCCAAGCTCCTCCATTAGAACTCCCAATGCCATCAGCAAAAAATTGACTGGGATGATACTCTGCTGGCTCTGTCTTCAGACCAGAGAGGGTGTACCTAAGAAGCCGTTGAACTTGACTGGACAATAAGATGCTGGACTCTATGTTTGGTATATGCTTGCAATGGGGGAATCTCAACTGAACTTGAGCTGTCGTTATGCAACAAGGTGGAGGAATCCACCATGGTGGGAGGGTGTGGGGAGGGGTGGGGAGAACCCAAGTACCTATGTAACTGTGTCACATAATACAATGTAATTAATGAAGTAAAAATAATAAATAATTAAAAAAGAAAAAAAATAAATTAAAAAAAAAAAAAAAGAAAGCAAAAAAAAAAAAAAAAGAACTCCCAATGCCAGATCTTGTGCATACCAGTGAGTTCCTGGGCCAGCCCTACTTAGTACACCTTCCATCCTGGCAGGAATAGTGGCCTTTCCTGACTGGTCTTCACCCAGTCCACTTCTTGCTGTTGGGGGCTACATCTCAGCCACGCCTAGTCCTTACCCAGACATACCTCATACATGGCTCAGCAGGGGCAGAGCCCTAACCCAGCACATCCTATACACACCCTGATTCTCACGAGCACCAGTGGGTGCTGGAGTCTAGCCCAGTCTGGCACACCCCAGACACAGTCTTCACTTGTGCTCATGAACACTGCAGCCATGCTTAGACCAGATAGCAGCCCCTCCTCCAACCCTCGAGCTCCCAAGTGGGACTCACAGCCCAACCAGGGCATACCCGTTTCTCCCCAACCAGGCCAGTTCCCAGCCTCAGATCTCACATGTGTCAGTGGTTGCTCTGACCCACCTTGCATAGTTCCTCACCTATCTTGGCTTTTCCTTTGGATGCTGTAGTCTGGCCTGATCTGCCTGGCCCCAGTCCCAACTCTTGCTGGTGGGTGTGACTCTGGCCCTGCTCAGTCTGCTCCCATCCCTGGCTCATGCAAACCAGAAGGTGTGATAGCCTAGCCCCGTATGACCCACACTCCAGCCTGGTTTCTACATTTGTCAGTGAGATAAGGTTTGCTTGACCCTACCTGGTCAGTCCCCTTCCAAAACCAACTCACACACTAGCCAACAGATGATGTACATTGCATTAGTTGTATTTATAGAAGAGACTTCAATTAACAACATGGACCTTTTGTAATGTAGTTTTATGTATTTCACCTAGTTCATGCTATAGCAGTACGTACAAATGTATCCATCATATTCAAATCAGTGAGGAGTGTTTAGCCTAATGCTTGAAGCCAGCTTAGATACGTGTTTGCCCACATTAGATTACCAAGAAATCAGGCCAGTTCCTGACTCTAGCTTTCTGCTACTGCCAATTCTAGCAGGTAACAGTGATCGTCCAGGTAAATGCCTTTTTTCATCCACATTGCATTCCTGGATGGACTTCCCAGCCTTGCCCTATAATCCCAATTGGACATAGTGACTTCAGGCATTTGAGGAGTGAACAGAGGAGAGGAGAGCTTTCTCTCTTATCTCCTTCTCAAATAAACAAATACAAACTTAAAATTCTATAAATTTAAAATAGCACTACTTAAGCACCCATATTTAATTAGTCATAAGCTTAGTCTTGTCTCATATATATTTATAATATGAATGCAGACAATTTTAAAGATGGAAAGTAGAAAGAACATCATTTACAATTAAAAGAAAAACTTGTAATTATTCATTTTCTCTCTTATTTAAGTCCTTTTGGTAAACAGCGGTAATAGCGAGCTAAGAACTTTCATCTTTCATTACTGCAATAATCTTTCATTGTTAAATACAGTGATATATAAAACACCTTTTGTGTTGCAATTATTTTTTTAGATAGAGTTTGGAATAATTATGCAACTATTATTATGCAATTATTCCTAGAGTTTGGAATTATGCAATTTTCTCATTGGTAAAGTATGCATTTAAAAGTGCATGCATCTAGGTGAATTAATGGGAGAACAGAAAACTGTTCTTTAAAATGGCATATTTGTATTGGACACCAAGTCACCTGAAACATCGGTGGTTGATTTAATCACAGCCATAGCTGATATTAGGAAGAGATTGTAATAAGCAGACATAGAGTTTTAGAAAATGATTCTTTCATTTTGTGTCAGTGAAAGTGGTATAAAATAGTCAATGGAAAGAAATGGCATTATCTTACTCTTTCTAATAATACCTATGATAAATATATTTTAAACACAGTAATAGTAGTAATGAGATCAGCCAATCCTTGTGTGGTTCTGAATTGTACTTAAAATGCTTACAGCTTTTTCCCATGCCACATGATGTTTACTGTTGATTCGTCACATGTTGCCATGATTGTGTTGACATGTTTCTTCTATATTCAATTTTCTTAAGGGTTTTTTTTTTTCTTTCATAAAGCATGCTGGATTTTATCAAATGCTTTCTTGGCACCTTTCAAAAAATAGTGCGGTTTTTATTTGTCAATTTGTTAATACAATATGTCATAGTTTATTTCCATGTACTCAATGAACCCTGCAACCCAAATATATCCTGCATGATCCAGGTGAATGATATTTTCAGGTTTGATTGGATTTGATTGTGAGCATTTTAGTGAGGATTTTGGTAATTGTTCATCCGGGGATATTGTTTTATAGTTCTCATTCATTGTTGGATTTTTTTTTTTCTTTTTGGTTTTGGAATTAAGGTACTGCCGGCATCACAGATGTTCAGAGAGAACCTACTTCCCACACTCCCACACTTCGATTGTTTTGAATACTTTAAGAATTAGAATTATTTCTTTTTGAAAAGTGTGGTTGAATTCAAAAACAAAACCATTGGTCTTTGTAACTGATTAAATTTCTGTTTTAGCTATTGGACTACTTCATTCTTGCATGCCTTTGTGCTGAAATTTGGTTAAATTTTATGTCAAGAAATCTATCCATTTCTTCTAGATCTGCTAACTGTAATTTTACTTATGTTTATTCCTCTTTTTTCCCCACAAACTCAGATACTTGTTTGTAATAAATTCTGATGATTTATTAATTTCTCTAGTGTAAGTTGTAATTTTCTTTTTTGTCTGATTGTATTAATTTGTGAGATTGCATAAGTGACGGAATACTGCTGACGTAAAAAGAATGAAATGCATGAACATCATGATTAGAGAAATAAAGTAATCTTAATCAGGCAACTTTGATTTTTTTTGTATACGAGTAAATTTGTCATTTTTAGATTTAATTACTATCTATAAAACTTGTCCATATGCGTGAAGAACATGGGAATTCTAGCTTTTCTTTATTGAATTCTGTATTTTGTGGAAGATCAAGCTTTGGTTGCAAAGATTAAGATAAAAGTAAGAGATGAAGGAGGAGCGAGGGATACCCATGAAACTGAGCGAGGGAGTAAGGAGGGAAGAAAGGTTGGAAGGAAGACGTAAGTTCATTTTCCATGAACTTTGAAGAAGTCTCTTACATACCTATGAGTATAAATATTTGTAATTGTGTTTTTATAAAAACAAAATGATTTCCATTTAACAGGTAACCATGCTTTAAGTAAACACAGCTTTGGGTATATAGATAGAATTTACTGATGGGAACTATTCGTCCTCTACTGCTGACTGAAATGTAAATGAATGTCAGGGATTCTTCTCCTGATTTTGAATGAAAAGAAAGTCTCACACACATTTAATTAGAAAACACTATATTTATTTGTTATTTGAAATATGCTGTTCTATATAGTGCTTTTCAGTGTGACAGAATTTAACATGAAACCCATTCTTAAAAAAATTTCCAAAGCTAAGAATTTTAGCAAGCAGTAAAGCTGAACTGGATTGAGAAGCCATGCAACTAACGGTTCTCGGGAAGAGTCCAGTTTCCTCTTCCTGTGTGTCTATTCTCTTCTTGAGGAGGGCAGCGGGGCTTGGGGAGAGGCCATCGGACCATCCACAGTCACGATGCACAAAGTCGACTTCAAGCTTCTGTGTTCACACTCTTAGTATCTCATGTGTTAATCTTGGATGCTGTGAAGTCGGCCTTCACTAAGCTGAGCAGAAGAGCCGCTTGCCAGCACCACCCCCCAATCTGGTACACAGTATATTTTTCAACACCCTTGTGAGATTTCTAAACCACCATCAGTGTCAGTTCTATGAGTAGTTGGAAATTCTAGATAACAAAAAACAATTCTGGGGATTATCTATGAGTTGGTACTAATTTTATTGTCCTAGTCAAGGAGAATTGGTTGGTTCCTGAGTAGTAAGGATCAATATTTGATTTTCCTGTTTTGTGCAACTTCCCTAGAAAGCACTGTCTTCCAGTACAAACCCCATCATTCCCTTCATATGCATCCACTGTCTTCCCTCCCACTTTCAATAGTTGGAAAAACTTCGGCTCATTGTGATTCAGGAAGTGACCACGAACAGAAATTGGGATTCGTAATCCATCATTAGCTGAGTTATATTCAATATGGGAGTATGTCTTTGTATGTTTCTAGCCACATTTGAATGGGAAGTAACAAACACTGCTCACTAGCGTCTGTTTGGAACTGCTCTTCCAAATATAAAGCTCCTCATATGTGTTTACCAATCCATAAACTAACAGTTATATATTTGGAAATGATGCTTCCTGTCACAGGCCATAAAACCAGAATTGAGCAACGACTTTCCTTAATTCTTTTTGTGTTGAAAGATATTTTTCTGTAAAGTGAGCAAAAACTCCTATCAATTACGCTTTTTATTTGGGTTGATTTTGAGTTCTGTTCTATCAAACTCAGAAATGATGAACTAAATGACCATGTTCAAAGAAATAAAATAAAGCCTTGATATTGTAAGCATAGAGAGTAGATAATATTCAAATTTGACTTTGGCATTAGGCTGAAGAGAAATGTTGCACAATCCTTAAATTTCAAAGTAACAAAGGGAAGAAGTGATGTTGGAATAAGACCAGTTTTGTAAAAGCAGATTAGAGACCCTTGATGAGATTGTTGTTCATGTTTGAAAGGACTAAAGGTAACAAGCTGACATGTGGAAAGGATAAATGATCACAAAGTGAGTTGGATTAGGTGGAGTCAGAATCCCTGTAGGCTTGTTGCTGCAGGTGAGACAAAATTGGAAATAATACTTTTCTCTGAGTAACTCAAAACTCAATTATATGAGTGATGTGCAGCAGAAGTTCCTGCTTTTCACCGTGGAATTATTCACAGTGGGCTCCAGAACTGGAGAAAGTGAATGCTTTGTGGTCTATTGGAAAATGGAAGAATCGTAAGATCTGCCTGTTGCTTCATGGCCAGGAAGTCAGTCAGTGGAGAAGCAGCAGTGAACACAAATCGCAATACTGCCTGGCTTTGCACCAACCTGTACTGAGAGCCTAAACCTTTTCCAGCTTGCAAGATATTGTCGGAGATCTTAAGAATTAGCAATCTTACTTTCTCAGTGATTTAATTAGCACAGATTTAAAGAACTTGTGACTAGGTCTAATACGCTCTTGTATGTCAGATATCCTAAACCCTAAGTACCGGGTTCATGTTAAACATTAAGAACTCTTCTCTATAACACCAAGCCAGTTCTAATGTTTCAACTCCATTCACAAAAGTTTTCTTTGGGTCTCCTATTCAGCCACCTGAGCAGAGAGCTGGATGGGAAGTGGAGCAGCTGGGACATGAACCATTTACTGCCACCCATATGTGATTCAGGTACTTGCTGGCAGAGAATTAGACAGTGGAGGCTTCACCCTGGCTCCCATCCACCTTTCTTGTTTTTTTTTTTTTTTTTTTTTAATTGAGGGCTGAATTTCAGGACAGATTGCGAAATAACAATTTGTGGTATATAATGTGTAAATCAGGAATCTACATGAAAAAGAGATGAAGATGATCTGTAGATTACATATTGTTTTACACGTCAATCTCATTTTTCTTGAAGTATTTAAAAGTGAAGTATCCAAATAGCACAAATAAAAGCCCATGCCATGTGTTTTAAAAAGCAATAAAATACCAAATTATGTTTATCTATTTATTTATAAAGTAGCAGTGAGCACGATTATATTAATTTAGTGTATATCAGAATGATGAGCTAGCTTTCTTTCTACACCAATTCTCATTAAAAATAAGAACATTGTTGGGTGAATCAGATCTTATGCAAAAAAATTTAAATTTGAGCAATGTAAATTTAACAAAGATGAAGTTTATAATGAAACAAAATACAGTTTCCAAACTTATACTTCTGAAAACATTTGCTTTGTCTCAAATATCTATGATCCATCAGTGTAGATTTACCTTGTTGGAAAGATACTCGCTGAATGTGACTTATAAATCTTGAACTATCAATTCTTGAATTCACTTACCCTACACAATTCATAAAATTGGTTGAAAACAAGGTCTGTGCAACAGAAAAAAAGCTGCATTTCCCATGTTTCAGCAAAGAAATGCCATATGTCATTCACTAACTGAATATTTTACTCAATATGTCAGGCAAACACATCCAAAATCAACAAGCAACAGATCTTGCTTAATTATTCAAAACACATAATAGTTCTACTCATGGGTGGAAGCAGTAATAATCCAAAGAAAACAATCACATACTATAAAAAGACATTGTTCTTTTCAGTCCAGTTGGTTTGCTTAAAAAAAAATAACCATCATACTATGATTCAGCAGACAGTGAATTGAAGATTGACTATGCATGAATTTTTCATAAATATGCTGAAGTACAATCATCAAAGACAGTTTCTTGCTACTCTAATAAAAATTGCATGTCATATGTATCAACTATTATAAAGATTTATTTTATTTTTTTATTGGAAATGCAGATCTTCAGAAACAAGCAAAAACAGAAAGAAATATTACCCATCTGCTGGTTTACTCCCAAAATGATCCCAAGGTCTAGAGATAGGTGAATCCCAACCCCAACCCAGAAGCGAGGTCTCCCTTGTGGGTCTTCCATGTGGCTACAGAGCCCCAAGGCTATGGCCCATCTTCTGCTGCTTTATCAAGCCATAAGCAAAGAGCTGGATAGGAAGTGGAGGAGCCAAGAAAATGAACTGGTGCCCATATGAGATGCTTTGGCTGGAGGATGAAGGACTAACTAGTTGAACCATTGCACCGACCCCCCTTAGAGTATTTTAAAGGCATTTTTTGTTGCATTTAATAACATAGTAAAAATGTGTCCCATTTAAGTGAACCTCCTGTAGATTCTGAGCTATGAAACAATGTGTCTGGGGTCTCTATGGGAACTGAGCAAAGTATACCAACATTCTGTCCTTTGGCTAAAATGGAATTGGTTGTAGTAGCAAATGATTCCACCAAGAATGAATAAATACATCATAACTACTTAGAAAAATAAAAACAACCAAACTTTAATTTAGACATTACAAAAGTAACAATTGAGCTAACACTTTGAGAAAAATGAGTATTTTAGGAATATGAGGCTGAAGGTAGTGATCCTAGCATAAATTAGATTTAAAATAGAAATTTTGTGGAGTCTTATGGTTCTGAAGCTACGGAAGCGAAGGGAGCCACAGTACAAACTCTGAGCTTGCAGGTGTATCTGCTTGTCTCACACCAGCATGGGACAACCCTGCAGGACGCAAGGCTGAGAAACTGGAGCCGAAAAGACTTAGAAATGCAATGTTTAAGACAGCGGCTGAGAGAATCAGAGACTAAGCAAGACTTTAGATTAAATAGCAGGGTCCAGGGAACTGTCAGGCAGGTGAAAACCAGACATGATTCTGTTAGGTTTCCTCACATACATCATACATACATCATTACAGAGATACCAGAGTCGTTTTTCCCATTACTGGTTGCATTAAAGTGTCAGTAACCTTTAGCACTACGAAAGTAAGTGAGTCATAGTCATTGATTTTTTGACTCCTAAATGACAGTCCTCTGATGCTCCGTAAGTGACCCTCTTGTAGACTCTAAGCTGTGAGCCATTGTTTCTGGTGTCTCTGTGGGAACTGAGCAAAAGTCAGGCTTGCCATGTGCCTATCCCTGGCCTTGATGAGCAGGTGTTTAATCAGAGCAATGCATTCCACCCCTGACCTCGTCTCCATAAGTAACCAGCCAAGAACAAAGGAATCAACAGTCAGAGTCAAAGGTTAAGTCACCCACCAGACAGTCAGGGGTCTACAATAAAAACCAGCCTTTAAGTATACCAAGAAGTGAAGATTCATTGGAGTAATCATTTATACTCCTGAACAAAAGCCGTGCCTCGAATGAAACTGTTAAACGTATCTTGGCAACAGAATGTCGGACTTTATATCGTTGTCTATACCTACAATGTCATGACACACTTACATAGCAGAATGATGGACTTGTGACTGTAATAGAAGAACTACACTTCTGTAATAATACAGGGGGAACAGTAGGGTAGGGTGCAGGGAAAAATGAAGGGGAAATCCCTGACACAAAAAAGGACTGTATAATGAAAAATAAAAATTTTGAAACTTAATAAAAATAAATTTTAAAATGCTAACACAGACCTTCCTGCAGCCCAAGTTAGTTTAAGCTAAGAAGTTAGTATAGATGTAAAATCCCAGCAAATGCTGAAGGAGTTTGAGCGGCAGAGCCCTGGATCGAACCTCATAGCACAGCTCCTGTAATTCACCTGTGGAAGATGGCAGTGAGTCTCCCTTTGTGAGCTGCATGGCAGAGTAGGGGTGGCTTCTGTATAGATGACAACATAATAACAATCCTTTATAATTTCTATTAAAAACAATTCAAAATTGCCCACTGTAATAGGTAGAAGCACCCATGGAGAATGAAATGGCGTATAGGAACATTGCAACAGGTATCATAAACATGGATATTGGACATTAAAAGACACATTGAAGTCATTGTGGTTAACCTGTAAAAGAATATATATGAGTGATAAATTTAGGACCTCACAGGAAAAGATTCACCTGTTGGAAGGAATCAAATACATTGGGAGTTAAAATCCAAAAATTTAAATGAATAGCTGTTAGGTAAGTTTATGAAATAAACTAAACTACGTTAGATGTGATAATTATCAGCTTTCATTTAGCCTGGCTTTATCAAAAGCAGGGAGACTTGTATGTGTTCTGAGAATACAAATAAACAAATGTATCTACCATACTTGTACAAATCAAGAAACCCAGTTCCACCTTGCCTCACTGACTCAGCCAGGGCCCATTCTCTTCATTCTTCGGACTCCCATGACTCTATTGTTTATTTACTTTAAAGATGATTGTTTAAAGTTTGCTGGGGTCCATGTGCTGGGTGTGGGAAACCTGAAAGCGTGAAGAGAACTGTGCCAGTGCAGGCAAAGCCTCAAGGAATTTCCTGCTGCATGGCAAGGCCCAGCAGATGTCTGCATCCACCTGAAGGCATTTCTACCTCCCTTTGCATGGACGCAGGACAACCCACTGAGATTTCTGTAATCTATTTAGGCATTGTCTGCCATTGCGGACTTGGTCTTTACTATCAACATGAGCTTGGAAGTTGATGTTGCTGACACATTCTTAGCAAAAGGGCCTTTTACTATTCAGGCTGACTCTGCTGCCCCCATTGATTGCATGTTAATCAAGGGTGTAGCAGGAACCCATGCTTTGGGCTTTCCTCCCCCAATGGCCACATGCTAATCAAGGGTGTTAAGTTCCTAGCTGTAGTGGGAATCTATTTTTCCCTCTTTTCTTGATCTTTAGGTCCCTCTTTCTGTAATGCCTTTCCTCCCTTAACCGAGTAAAGACTAAGTTGTAGAATGAGGATTGTAGCAGGAATGTGTTACTGATTGATATGTGCCATCTATTGAGAACTTCCTGACCGCAGGATTAGGACAGCTGATATCCTGCCTCAAGGTGAAACAATTGGCAGAGATATCCTTAGCAATGCCCACTTGACCAGGTGTGAAAAGTCTGTGCCAGAGTTTGTGAAGGCTTCTGTATAAATAAAGCAGGCAGCTTTCTCACTTGGTCCATTATGATCCTGAACTTGAATTGTAGTGGTACATTTATTTTCTCTATGCCTACTCCACGCACCCTTTGGGAGTCCCAAACTCAGCTGGAGCTGGACTCTGGCAAAAGGTGCTTTTGTACTTAACTGAAATGTGTCACCACATTGATCGATTGTATATATGGTCTTTTACAGAGTAAAAAAAATCAAGTTATGATTAGATCAGAACAAAATGCTCTAACTCCCCCCCCCCACAGTTTGAAAAATGTGGACTATTCCAAAGAGTACAAGGTGATATAGGAATCTGAGAAAATGTTAAATGAAAATGCTAAAAGTGTATTTAGGATCCTGTCATAGGAAGAGAAGAGAAAATTGAGGCAGTAGTAACATTAGAAAATATAGTGGCTAAAAAACATGATGAAATTTATGTAAGAAAACAATCTAAAGGTTCTAAACAGATCTCCAAATAACAAGAGAAGAACTAATCCAAAACTGCATCTAACCACATCATTGTGAAACCGAAAGACATGGAAGACAGAGAGAATTGCTTAAATGAAGCCCCAAATAGAACATACTATATCTAAAGAATAACACCAGTAATATTTTCACACGGAAATAATACAGTGCAACTGATGATAATTATACCAATAATTTTAAAATACTGGAAAAATTAACTAAGATTTCTACCTTCTGAAATTACTCTTCAAACATGAAGCTTAAATGAAGTCTTTTTTAGCAGACTGAGAGCACTTATCTCTTACAGGCTTGAAGAAAAACAAATGCTTCAAGTAAGTCACAGGCGTTATAACAGCTGGCATAATCATTAACATGCTAGTGAAACAATAAAATGTGTGTGCTAAGAATATCTTTTAAAGATTTATTTTATTTCTATTGCAAAGTCAGATACAGAGAGAGGAAGATCTTGCATCCAATGATTTACTCCACAAGTGACCACAATGACCTGAGCTGAGATAACCTGAAGCCATGAGCCAGGGAATTCTTCCAAGTCTCCCATGCAGCTGCAGGATCCCAAGGCTTTGGGCTGTCCTCCTCTGCTTTCCCAGGTCACAAGCTGGGAGATGAATGGGAAGCGGGGCTGCCAGGATTAGAACTGGCACCCATTTGAGATCCTGGTGCTTGCAAGGTGCGGACCCTACCTGCTAGGCCACCGCACCAGGCCCACTAATAATCTTAAATATTATATATTACCTGATCAGTCTAAACACCTGAAATCAGACAAATTTGAACTTAGGGACATATTGCTATCCCAAATCAAGTCCTAGCAAGAGTTCATACACATAAAGAAATTTGAAGATTTCTCAAAACCACACACGACCAAGCGAAGTACCAAGTAAATCGTTCCTGATTCATGATTCTTGGCTTTATGTTGGTATTAATATGATGGTATTAATATGATATACAGTCTGTGGAAACTGCTTCAAATGATGAGTTTTAATCTTAGTGCTAATCTGTAAGTAGTGACTTCCCTCATCTTCTTTCATGAATCTGATAGCAGCCGAGGCACCAGCTCCCAGTCAGCCATAGGATCCTGAGGTTAAACAGCCAATATCTCGGCTATGATGCTCAGTACACTGGATGTATGCAATGCCTTTCTGGCTTTTGATGAGTTTATTGTACACTGACACAAGCTGACAAGTACCTGTATTAATAGCCCTCAGCATTTCGGTGACTATGTAATGTCAACAAACACCTGTGAGCTAGGAGGGTACCCTGATGTCAACCTCTCCCTTGTCTTCACCCCTTGTCCACCAAGTCACTTCAGTATTTAAAATATTTCCTGATTTGTGTGTCCGTGAGGGTGTTATATCTCCATTCCCTTTACAACCATTTTCATCTCTATCCTATTTCAATAGTCTTAAATTCTTTGTTGCCTTTTAAACTTATTTATGCATCTTTTTGTTAAGAAAAACACTAAATATTCCAGAAAAAATATTTCTTCTACAAACTTTGGGCAAAAAGCTTTAAAATAATTAAAAAGTGATTGTAGTCTAATTGCATACAAGATTGCCAGCTTGCACTTTTTCCAGAAATTCAGGTTTCCTTATTGATTTGAATATTAGCTAGTGTAATGTTTGATAATCATTGTAAAAAGAAAATGCATATTTGTCTGAAGTAAGCATCCACTTAAAACAGTGAAAAGCAATAATAAAAGAAAATTCTTTGACCTGGTGATTTACTGAAGCAAAATACAGTTCTGGTTTTCATTATCACGATCATAGACAGGGAATCAGGAACAAGTGACAAATAATTGGTAGGAGCACAGGTAGGAAAGTGGGAGAACGATACAGAACTGAAACTCAATAAAGGGTACAGGTTTGTCTACTAAGTGGGTAATGGAAATTTAATTCTTTGGGGGAATGATATAACAAAGACCTCAAGGCGAACAGTCTTGATGCGTCATTGTGATTCATCTAGTAGTTAAAGCTATTTCCTTGAATTGTTTGTTTCCTGGAATTTCTAACCCTATCCAGTGGCCCAGAAAGACATTTCTGAAGAAAAGCACTTTGTATTAACTGACCATGGATGTTGGAATCCCATGGGTTGCAGTGTTAGGGTAAGGATTGAAGTAGAGGCACAAAAATTGTTGGTTGATTATAAACTTGTGTGGAAAACAAACTGCCTATGTAAACTTACGTTCAGGAACAAGGGAAAGAAAAACATCTTCATTACTGGCATTTCTAATTAACACTGAAATAGATGTTTCAATCATGAAAGTAAGGTGTAAACAGAATGAACTGAAAAATTTTCTGAAATAGTCAAATAAAAACTTAGTATTAAAAATTCTTGTATCTGAACAAATACATAAACTAGATAAGACTGCAGTGTGCAACTCAAAATTCAACAATTATTACAATTTAAGTGAATTTATGAGTCTGGCTGTTATAGCATGTACCATTGTTTGAATAGTAAATGTGTTAAGTATTTACTAGGCTTAATTCTGAAGGGTAAAATCTTCTACGTATCACAAAAAGATGATTTATGTGTCCTTTGGTTGGCAATTTTTTAAAAGCAGATGATATAATGTTTGCCATAAATGAAAGTGTTGGCAACGCCCACGTCGCCACGTAATCCGAGCTGAGCGGAGGGACTAGGGTTACAACACAGACAACGCAGAGAGACAAGGCAACACGCAGTACACAGAATGCCAATCGATGATAGATTGATCTTTATTGCAACTCCAGGCTTTCTTTTATACTCTCCCTAGCTCCTCCCAGTGTTTATCCAGTCCTCAAGTGGCCACCCTAAATCCTCTAGTTCCTCCCAGTAGTGGCCACCCTAAATCCCTTGAGTTCCTCCCAGTAGTGGCCGCCCTAAATCCCTTGAGTTCCTCCCAGTGTTTATCCAATCCTCTAGTGGCCACCCTAAATCCCTTGAGTTCCTCTCAGGGTTTATCCAATCCCTTGGCAGATAACTTGACAAATAGGAAGCAGGAACTTGCGGTTAAGCCAGTGGCTAGATGTATCAGGCCAAAATTGCTCATCCTGTTTCCCTCTGAGAAACAAGCTAAGCTGTGGAGTTAATCCTTGGGAGACCGGGGCCTGCAGAAAGGTTTACTGTTTTGGAATATAATAAAAAATTGTATTTATCTATAAATATGATATACCACATCAAAAAAACTGAAGAAAAAATCATATGATAGTCTCAATAAATGCAGCAAAAGCATTTGTTAAAACTCAACACTTATTCATGCTAAAAACTTTAAGAAAGATAGGCATAGAAGGAACATTCCACGACATAATCAAAGCAACTTATGAAAAACACAATGTCAGAATCGTACTGAATGGGGAAAGATTGGAAGATTTCTCGCTAAGACGTGAAACTAGACAAGGAGCCCCACTATTGCCGCTGCTATTTAATACAGTATTGGAAATATTCACAAGAGCTATTAGACAGGAGAAATAAAGGAATTAAAATTGGAAAAAAGGAAATCAAGCTGTCTCTGCAGACATCATGATTCTATACATAGGAGAGCCAAAAGACTGCTGGAATTATGTGCAAGAGTTTGGTAAAGTGGTGCCAAATGAGCAAAATAAACAAACAGAAATAAATGGTCCTAGTGTATGCAAAGAACTCCAAAGCTGAAAAAGAACTAATAAATATGGTATTTTCAAAATAACAGAGAAGATAATAAAATACTTTGGAGCAAATATAACTACGGATGTGGAAAATCTCTATCAGGAAAATTACAAAACATTGAAGAAGAAATTTTCAGAAAATACTTTAAAAAGTGGAGAAAAATATCATGTTCCTTGATAGGCAGAGTCAATAGCATCCAAATGTCTATATTATGAAAAGCAATATACAGATTTAACTAGATTTTATTTATAAAACCAAGAACATCACAGAGCTGGGAAAAAATATACAAAAATTCATCTGGAAACACAAGAGACCATGAATAGCCAAAACTATCTTGAAGAATAAGTTAACAGGAGAAATCACAATCTCATACCTTTCAATATATTACAGAGCAGTAGTAATTAAAATATCTTGGTACTGTACAGAAACAAAGAGGAAGATCAATGGAGCAGAGTAGAAACATTAGAAGAGAGCCCACACATTTGCTGCCACCTAATATTCGACAAGACAACACACACACACACACACACACACACACACAGAGCGAAGAATGAAGGTTTCTTCAATGAAAACTGTTGGGAAAATTGGAGAGCAGCCTGCAGAAATATGAAAAAAGACTCCCTACCTTTCACCATACCCAAAGCATAAATATAAATGGATACAGGATCTAAGCCTATACCCCGAAACCATCAAACTTTTAGAAGAAAATACAGATTCGGGCAAAGACTTCCTAGAAAAATCATCGTAAGCAAAGTCAGTCAAGATCAAAATAAACAAATGGGACTGCACCAAACTAAGAAGCTTCCGCACGGCAAAGGAAACAATCAACAAAGTAAAAATTCAACCAAAAGAGTGGGAGATAATCTTTGTACACAACACAACAGACAGGGATTGATATCCAGAATTTAAAAACAGAAACAAAAACAAAAATCCAGAATAACTCTGATGACAAACCAAGCAATCAGTCAAGAAATGGTTGAAGGAAATGAGCACACACTTTTAAAGGAATAAATTCAAATGGCCAACAGACATTTGAAAAAATGGTCAAGCTCTCTAGCAACAGGGGAAATTCAAATACAAACAATACTGAGGTTTCATTTAACTCCAGTGAGAATGACCCACATACAGAAACCTACCAATTATACCTGTTGCAAGGATGTAGGAAGAAATGAACCCTACTCCACTGCTGCGGGGACTGCCACCTGGCACAGCCACTATGGAAGTCAGTATGGAGAACACTCAGGCAACTGAACATTTGCGTACCTATAACCCGGCAGTCCCAATCCTGAGAATATTTGCAAAGGATCTGACACATGTGAAAGAGACTTGCACCCCTATATTCATTGCAGCATAAACAACAATTACAAAAATATTGGAGCAACCCAGATGCCCATTGACACAGGACTGGTTAAGGAAACTGTGGTACATCTACTCTATGAAATTTACTCAGCTATTTTAAAGAATAGAATTCTAGGGCCTGGCAGCATGGCCTAGCGGCTAAAGTCCTAGCCTTGAACATGCCGGGATCCCATATGGGTGCCGGTTCTAATCCCGGCAGCTCCACTTCCCATCCAGCTCCCTGCTTGTGACCTGGGAAAGCAGTCGAGGACAGCCCAAAGCCTTGGGACCCTGCACCAGCGTGGGAGACCCGGAGGAGGTTGCTGGTTCCCGGCTTTGGATCGGTGCAGCACCAGCCATTGCAGTCACTTGGGGAGTGAATCATGGGTCAGAGGATCTTCCTCTCTGTCTTTCCTCCTCTCTATATATCTGACTTTGTAATAAAAATAAATAAATCTTTATAAAAAAAAGAATAGAATTCTATCATTTGCATTCAAATGGGCCCAACTGGAGACCATTTTTCTAAGTGAAATATGCCAATCCCAAAAAGACAGGTATCATATATCCAATATGATAATAAACAATTGCCATTGAAAACACAATACAAACAAACAAGCAAACAAAAGAATAAACACACATGTGTAAACCCACAAAAGAAGGATGTAATGGAGACCAGAGTACTAGGAATCAAGGAAAATCAACAGAATCCATTTCTCTTAAAGAACCAAGGTAGACTCCCAATAAAATTTCTAAATATATCTAGACAAAAAATTGTAATTCCTACTATTGTCTGTGCTAACAGCGTCATGACCCACATAAACAGTAAAATGTAGGATCCATTCCTTTTCACCTCTAATTTTAGGTGGCTGTTCTCTCATAACACTCTTTGTTAATATGACTGACTGAGGGGTTGTTTTATTTATCTTCTTAGGGAATGGCTTTTTTGTGTTACAATTTGAAGCTTTTTGGTGTCAAGTCCAATTATTTTGTTGTGAATTTTACCTTTTCATACTTCCTAATCATTTAGATTTTTGTGATAAGTCCTTGTGATTCATTAGTAGATCTTCCAGAAGAGACTGATTGTAAGTACCTGAGGTTGTAAACGTCCACGTCAGCACTATTTTCTGCTACATCACATGGACAATGGTGTTTCTGTTTTTATTGTCATTTCTGTAGTGCCACATTGGTCACACAGTAACATCAAGTTCTACAAGAAGGTTTTTGATTTTCTTTGTTATCACATTCATGACACATTAGTCTTTCTGGAGCATGTTGTTTAACTTCATGTCGATGCAAATTTTCTCTTTTTCTCTGTGTTGTGTGTTGTGTGTTGTGTTTTCTGGGTCTGTATTTAAGGGGATGTGTAATAGAAGGGTAGCAGAGACTCACATCTCCAGATATAACGACATTTTGTACTACGTCTGCATCCAGACCAAAGATGGAGTCCCAGGGAAAGAGTTCAGTATATCCTGACAGTAGGATGCTGGACTCCTTGACATTGTCCATGCCTACAATATCAGGTAACCCTTCAATAGCAAAATGATGGGCTAATGACTGTTTATGAATGATTATCCCGGCAGCTCCACTTCCCATCCAGCTCCCTGCTTGTGGCCTGGGAAAGACGTTGAGGACGGCCCAATGCATTGGGACCCTGCACCCACGTGGGAGACCCGGAAGAGGTTCCAGGTTCCCGGCTTCGGATTGGCGCGCATCGGCCCATTGCGGCTCACTTGGGGAGTGAATCATCGGACGGAAGATCTTCCTCTCTGTCTCTCCTCCTTTGTGTATATCTGGCTGTAATAAAATGAATAAATCTTAAAAAAAATGAATGATTATTCATTGCAGTGCTAAAGGGGAAATCAATGGTTGGAGGTAGATATGTGAGGGGATTTGGAGAATAGGATGGGAAATCTCAGCACCTATGAAACTGTATCATAAAATCACAATAAAATAATAAGAAACCATATTTGCCACATGACATCATGGAGTGTGATAATGTAAAAGTATCACGGCAATACTTTCTAATGCATCTATCAGCAAATGACTGAAATGGAGAAAAGGCTTTGAATAGGCTGCACAGTGAAATTAAAAGGAATGAAAAATGAAAAAGAAGGGCAAACATCTGAAAACATACCTTCCTGATGAAAAACGACGATACATGGTCAACAAAACAGTGACGTCATCTTTAACCTCATTTATCAAGACAAATGCTGATTAAAACTGCATCCTTTACTGCTACATATCCATCAGAATGGTAATCAATTTAAAAAGAAATATTTTACTGCTTCTTATAATATTACAGATCAAAGAGAATATGCAGCACTTTTAGTAGAAGCTGAATCTGGCAGAAAGTAATTTGAAAAAATAATTTTTTTTCACCCAATAATTTTTACTCAGATTTGAAGTTTAAATATTTGAAAACAAACTTATGCTCTGGAATGTCTTTAATTATAGTTCTAGCATTAACCACAAACTACATTAAATGAATTCATTTACAGTAATATGTATATATTGCAGTATTGTTCAGTAATAAATACTATCCAAAACACACCAATTGCTGCATGGGGTTAAAAATACAGGAGACTGTTGGCTTGCTTGTGGAATGCAAATTCAGGTGGCATATGAGAAAAATTTCTTGACTGTGACCAATGTTGAAATATTTTATCAAATTTTTGGTTTAATTGGTACTTATATTTTTTAAAGCACTGTACTTTTCAGTTATACATAAACTACTAAAATACCACTAAATTTTATTCAGATGCACAGAGGTAGCCTTGAAAAGCATTAGTAAAAATATGAAAAATGAGCAGCCTAGTCCTGAAAGATGAATGCGGCAATGCAGTTGATAAGCAACTCTTCAGATGGATGATTATTTGCTTTGGCCAATTCTTCCGAAAACAGTGACAAGGTTATGTTTCAGCTTTTGCCACTTGGTGTTTCGATGAGACGTGCATAATATATAGCTGTCAGACATGCTAAGATAAGTTTGGAGGCAAGAAAAACAACAGAGATGATACATTTTCTTTTGAGTTTAAGTTATAGTTTAGGTTAGAGTGCATAAGATAAAAGAAGAACTCAGGGAAAGGCATTGTGCAAGAATCATGTGTCTGCCGAAAGTGAACACAGAAGCTCCTATTTACAAAGGGATTGCATCAGCAAAGATTTAAGTGAATACACTTCAATGCAGTCATGTCCTCTCTGATTCCTGTATATCTGAAGTGAGTCAAAATCTCAGAAACCCGAAATCTCCTTTCAGATTTTCATATCAGGGAGCTGGAGTCCAGCCACTACAACTAAACTACCTCCTTAATTCACTGTGAAATGGCTTGAAAGTCCCACAGCACAGGTGAGAATGATGCTACAGCATGCAATAAATGACATTTCTTAAAACCTATTTCTCCTGTTCACTGGAAATCGATGGCTATTACAGCAATTATATGTAAATATTTTATTTATAGGATGAAATTGTTTATTTGAAATAGTTTCAGAAACAGAGGGAGAGGCAATGAGAAGAGAAGCAAGATGTGGAGCGGAAGGGAGCAAAGAGCAGGTGGGGGGAAGAGGGAGAGAAAGAGAAAGAGAGAGAGAGAGAGAAGAGAAATCTTCATTTTGCTGGTTCACTCCCTAAATGTCTGCAATGGCCAGATCTGAGTCCTTTCAAAGCCTGAAGCCAGATGCCAGGAGGCAGGAGTTTCAACTTCATCCCCCAAGTGTGCACAGCACCCCAAGCTTTTGCACCATCTTCTGATTTCCCAGGTCATTCCCCGGGAGATGTACTGGAAGTGGACAAGCCAGGAACTGAATCCACATACGAGTGCTTATGGTGGCAGCTTTACACACAAATCACAGTGCCTGCCCATATCTAAATTGTTAAACTATTCAGATTGTATTTTTGTGAATGTTGTTTCCTATGATGCTTTGTGTAGTGTTCATAGAGAAATGCATTGCCACTGTTACGTGTTCAAATTCTTCTGAGAACTCACACATGCTGATGTTGAAATCAGAAAATGGAAGGTGCAATGGAAAACAGGCATATTAACTGTTTGAGAAAGCAGATTTGATAGAAGAGGGTTTCCTAAAAATAATGGAACTGGGTTTGCAGCCAATGAGAAAGTGACTGAATATAAGCAGAGTATTGATACAATCAGATTTGCTTGTTTACTATCTTAGCTAATTGCAAAGAAGATACATTTGAGTGGAGTAAGAAAGTCATATGGAAAGAATTTAGAATGAAATTCCAAAGAAAGACATAAGAAATAACCCTCTAACCTCAGACAAGCTATAAATGGATTCTTTAAGTGAGTGAGCTCATACAGTATCTCCTCATGCAATTATTTTGGTCAAATTTATACCAAGTAATACATGCCCACCAACAAACTTTCCACTGCATCAAAACAGCTAGAGCTTTGTAAGAAACAAATAATATTCCCCCAGATTGGATGTCATTTCAACCAATACTCTCATGAGAACTGCACTGTAGCTTGCTAGTTCTGTAACATAATTTGCATTGTTTTCAAAGATGTTCTTACTATGCTACTGAGTTGGACACACACACACACACACACACACACACACACTATATAACACAAGAGAGTGTTCAACCACTCATCCATGCCCTGAATCCATAAACCAGAGAAGTGCTTGGAGCCAAAACTAAGAGAGCGAAACTTAATCTAGACCTAGTCCTTAGAGACAGCCACCTAAACGGCCTCCCAAGGGCTGCAGTGGCAGGAATCTGAAGTCCAGCAACTGCAGCTAGGAATTGGGTCCAGGCAGTACAATATGGGACATGGGGATCTCAACTGCCATGCCAGATGCCTACTTGCTTAACTTGCAGTATTTGAGTCATATATTTTCAGATTTCCAACACTATCAAGCAGACAAATATGCCTTCTAACAAATTGTGTGTTACTATCAGCCTGCAATTCCTGATGTATCACCAGAATATGTTTCTGTAATCTACCTTTTAGCATTATTTTGAGTGAACATGGATGACTTGTAGATCTACTCTGACCTATTCCGGTTTATGCACGTGGTTTGTGTCATTCATTATCAATGAATACCATGGTTGAAAAAAAAGTTCCACTCCAATGAGAGACAGAATTAGCAACTACCTGGGAATGTACATTTTTCCAGAGAATATGATTAAATATATTGTGTGTGGTAAATATGAGAGTAGCTTATTGTAGAATTTCGGTTAACAAATGATGCACCTCATAGTACAATCAAAACGATCACTCATTTGGGAAGTATCTCGTGCATTCACTTAAGACTATTGACTTTTTCTTAACTCTTATGTATCAGTGTAATGCCTCCATGTGAAGACAAAAGAAAAGTACTTCAAGATAACCCATGCAACTCTTTAACATAAATGAATGAATAAAAACTATATTTACAAGTGCACAGAAAATTGAAATTAAAATGCACTCATTGGATGCACAGATTTTGAAATTCTTGAACTTTTCTGATAATGTCACTTTTCTATGAACTGCTTCAAATACTTTCGTAAGATTATATCTTCAAAATACTGAAGCTCTTTTAACCTAGAATATTCTAATAAAGGAGTTGAGCTTTTAAAATTAACTTAGGAAGGAAGGTAATTAACATAAATTTAAAATGTTAATTTTAAAATTTATGGTGGTTACCTAAGGATATGTTCACAGAAATAATCATAAGTCTGCAAACAATATTAAAAGATTTTAAAAAAATAGCAAGGTAATTATGGAAATTAAATACTTGAGAAAGCGATATCAAATTAGATATAGGGTGTTTACTGTGAAAAATGTATTGGATGTTACTAATCCTATTTAAACGTTAGTACTGATTTTAAAATACAAGAGGCATTTTAAAGTAAAAAAGTCAGTATATACGGGGAAAAACACAACTGTGGTTTTAGAGGAATGAATTTCTGCTTCATTCCTTGTCTGGATTCAGAGTCATGGTTATGCTATCACATAAATATTTGAAGCCCTGTCTGTAGGGCTTCCTCCGTGCAATTTCCTAACGTTCTGACAGGCCTGCTTGGCTGGAGTGAGTGGACGTGCTGTCAAAGGCTCTGGTTTAATTGATGTCAACTCCTAGCATCCTTCCAAAAGGAAGCCTGATGGGCCGTTGTCTTAAATCTGAAATTGCCTGGATTCCAATAGTTACAGTTTTACTGTTTCCACAGGTCTCATTCTTTCATATTTAATTTCTTAAATAATGATCAGGCCTTGACAAGTAAGGGTCAGAACAGTGTATTTGTGGCTAAAAGTAAATCAAGTACATCATAACATGTGGGTTTACTCTAAGATAACTTCAAAGCACAATCATGCTGTAAGCTATTCTCAGATCAATTTCAAAATGCTTGCTTTTCTAAACACAACACAAATGGTTATCGTTTTGTCTAAAGCTTAAATTTTGATAGCATGCAAATAGGTTAAAGATACACTAAATTATTAAGCAAATTATGCAATTGAGTGTGTAACAGAATGATTTTTCTCCAAAATGTATAACTATACAAAAGTGTATAACTATGCAAAAATGCTTAAAAAACAGAATTATTTTCAGTAATGGGTTAGAATATACACAGATATTGATTCATAATGACATATGGCTACCCGCAACCATCAATATTTGGTTTCAATTATACAGTGTGTTAATATGTTAGATGCTTGACAATTTTACATTTTTCACATACTTGCAAATGTCGTTAGAATTTTTGAGAATCGGAGTCATCCCTGTCTCTTTAGCCCATTCTCATTCTTGTTCATTGAAGTGTAGAACTTTGAGCATGTTTTAGTTTTTCACCTCCTCCGTTACTGGTAATTGTATTCATCCTGTCTCCAATTCTGACTGATTTGTCAGTATCGCTTCTTGTGGTCAGTATTAACTAATTCAGACACTGTCCTCTAACCCCTTTTCTACTCAGCAAAAATAATGTTCTTCGTATTTTTATTGCACTAAATAATCATATGAACAGATGGATATAATATTTTTAATTGATGGTTATGAGTAAAAACACAAATTCAACTTTATTTCTGAAAGTTATCTGTTCTCATAAGCAAGCAAATACTAAACACTTTCTTTTACAATATACAATTTTTAGATTTGTTCAGGATTAGCAATAATTTTGATGATACGAAATTTCTCACTCTTCAGTAAAACAGTTAGCATTCTGAGACAATCCCCCTACTTAGATGTACTGGTAAAAAAGAAATATATTTGCCTTGTCCCTGTGTTAAAATCTTTTATGTTTTTGAAGGAATAGCTTTAATATCTAAGCATAACATTAATGCTTCCTTAATTTGAACTATTAGAAATAATGTCCACATGGTAATTGGATAACCCTGTGATTACAAGCTCCGACATGTCGTAACAACACTAGTTCACATCCCAGAGCTCCACGTCCCACCCAACTACTTGCACATGGCCTGGAAAAGCAGCAGATGATGGCCCACAGCCTTGGGATCTGCATGGGAGGCCTGTAACAGGCTCTACCTGTGCTCCGGATGTCTCAGCACTGGCTGTTGCAGCCGTTAGGGGAGTGAACTGGTGGATGGAAGATCGATGATGTTATCTCTTCTGTCTGTAAATCTGTGTTTCCCATAAAAAAATAAATAATGACTGTTGAAAAAATTCCATGTAAAAACTTAAACACTGCTCGGACTTCCTTAATAAGCAACTCTGAGAAGTCAGGTGGGTGCATGCTACCAACCAGCCTAGCTGGTGTAAGTGACCCACAGCCTACCTGCCAGCTGTGAGTGTCACATGTGACCTATGACATGATAGGAGGGTCTAGAGAGATATACATTCCTTCCAGACAACTACAGTGCCATCGTTGGGTGGGAGAATTGTCAGGAGATACCCCCTCCCACCCTGCCTTCCCTTTGTTTAGTCTATATAAGTTTGTGTGTGCATTACAATAAACAGACATGCTAGATCAGACTGTCTCTAGGCGGATCTTGTCACTGAAGAACATTGCCATCTTACCCCCCCAGTGGTTTTGGGGGCATGCTGGACAGGAAACTCCAGAGAGTCAGCAAACTCACAATACAGAAGATGGCTGTCAGTCATCTTGACTAATTAGCTACAAAATCACAGTCATGCTTCCACACAAACTTTGAGAGCTTTGAATGTAATAAGCATGAAAACAAAAGATGTAATTCTTTTTTACAAATTGTACATCTTTTGGGGAAAAAAAAGAACTTGACATGATACAAATATATTACAGGGCTGAGAACAAGTTCATGAAGACGGGTACATACCCTATTAAACTACAAACTAAAGAGTTCACTCTGACTGTAAGAATTAAGGAGAGCATTTATAAATAAGTAAAAATTCCCTTAGAATTGGTGGATTATGACACACAGGTAGGAACGATTATTGATGTTTTGTTTTTTTGTTTGCCCCATTAAGGAAAGTATTTGAAGCATAAGAAATGGCATGGACAAAGTAAATTTGGATATGATAGGAATAGCTTGTCTCAGAGTGAATCTGACATGTGTATATAAGCATGAGAGAAATGTAAAATGTAAATAGAGAAGTACGATCTAATTTCCTTAAAGCATCATTCCAGCCTCTATGGGGTAAAGAGAGAGAGAGGTGGGATATTCAGCAGTCTTCCGACTGAGGGGATAAACAGAAAGTACATCTGTGTTTAGTAAATGTGATTTGATTTGAGGGAATGTTGGGTATCATAAGTATCAACCATGTATCTGTTTTGTATTTTGCATTGAAGTTGCATTATATCAGAAAGAACATATGATATTTGTTCTTTTGCAGTTGGCTTATTTTATTGAGCTTAATGGTATCCAGTTGGGATCAATAGTTGCAAATGCTAGGATTTCATTCATTTTTTTAATGATACAGTTTCATTGGCTCTGGTATTTCCATCACCTCCTCGCCTCTACTAGTTTTTCCTATATTATTACAATAGTGTAGTCCTTCATAAGAAATCATAAGTTCATCATTCTGCTATTTAAAAGTATCCTGGCATTGTGCCTATAGACAATGGCAGAGTCCAGCATCCTACTGTCAAAATATATTTAAGAGTTTCACTGGGATTTTATTCTTTTTTAATGGTTGTGTAGCGTTCTATGGAGTAGATATACCCAGTGTATCTATTCATTTCTCTTTTGATGGTTTTGATGGGCATCTGGGTTATTTTCATGGGTTTGTTATTGTGAAGTGTGCTCCAGGTTGCTTTCTCATGCTCACTTCATTTCATTAAATATTTTCTTTTTCTTTTCTTAATGTTTAGTTATTTTTATTGCAAGTCAGATATACATAGAGGAGGAGAGACGGAGAAGAGAAAGTTATGTCCACTGAATTACTCCCCAAGTGAACGCAATGGCCAGAGCCGAGTTGATCCTAAGCCAGGAACCAGGAGCTTCTTCTGTGTCTCCCACATGGGTGCAGGATCCTAAGGCTTTGGGTCATCCTCTATTGCTTTTCTAGGCCACAAACAGAGAGTGGTGCCCATATGGGTCACCAGTGTCTTCAAGGCGAGGACTTTAGCTGCTAGGCCACCACGCCGGGTCCCATTTAATTATTTTCCCAGGAGTGAGATAGTGGGATAGCTGGGTCATATGGCAGATCAACTTTTACTTGTCTATATACTTACTGTCTATCTATCTATCTATCTATCTATCCACCAAATTTACTGGAAAATGAAGATACACTGCAATATGTATCTCTACTCCTGAATAAAAGGAGGACTCCCAGTAAAACAGTTAAATACTCCTTGACGGTATGTTGGATTTTCTACCTTTGTCTATACTTACTTAAGCTACGCTTAAACAGCAGAATGTTAAACTTGTAGCTGTTACTGAAGGGCAGTACAACTATAATAATTTGGGGGAATAGTAGGAAGGATTATAGGGAGGGAGTAAGGGGAGGAATAAAGGGAATCCCTATACTTACAAAATTATACCATGGAAAATAATAAAAATAATTTTTAAAAATAAAAAAACTTAAACATTGAATTTAGTGATATCATTAGCAAATAATACTTTGGAGTGTAAATTGACATCTCACATGAGAATTGTGGATTTTTCCTTCAGTGAGTAGTTGAAATGCCATTATATTTATTTTATGCAAAATACTGATAAATTCTAGCATGTGCAAATCTTTGAATCACAAACTTGCTTGAATGTAAATTCACAGCGCTAATGGTAAGTGGATGATTGCTGTGATAAAACCTGAATACTTGCATGTTGATACAACTACAAATGTGAAAGGTGTCACATACACATACAGACACACACACGTGATTCACAGGATACTTTAGATTGTTTTCATGGCTGACTTTAGTAACTAAGCATAGATTGTTCTCACAGATAACTTAGTAACTATCCATAGGTTCATCATAATTTTAGTATGAATAAACATATCACATCAGAGGTTTAAAATCAAAAAGAGTGCGTGTCGCTATATCTGCAGCTCTAAAAGGGAGGAGCTGCTTTTTCTTCCTCAGTATGCAGATCCTCATTGATAGCCCCTTTCCAGAGCCACGTATTTACTGGGTTGCTTCTAGGCTAGGCAGCTGCCTAGATGGCCCCTGGAGACCGTCTCCTCCTAGTTTTCATATCTGTGTATAGTTCTCCCGACTGAGTGTGGGCTGGAGAATAGTTATGTAGCAGATGAGGTTGAATGTGCTCAAACTCTAGGATTAACTTATAAAAAATATATTGTAAACCTTGCCCTGATTTTGTCTTGAATGACTTGCCTTGTGAAGATCAGGTTCTCAGAGTCAGCCCTGTGAAGAGTCCTCTATTCCAAGTGAACAATGCTGGAATTGGTCACTTAGTTTGTGGAAACTTACAATATCCCTTTCAGTACAGTTCCTCAAATGAAACCCACAATCCTCACTGAAATGAATACTACCTCCTGACAAGGCTTATGCACAGGTGTTCAGTGATGCTGTCCATATTTCTAAGTCACGTCCACTGGAAAACAACAAATGCCCACACAATTTTGGAATAAGTTTAAACATTTTGTGGCAAGAATAAGCGGACCCACACACAAACACATGTGTGCCCACATACAGATTTCTTTTGTTTGGTTGTTCCTCTAGATGCCACATTAGCAGGCCCAAAACTGACATTCAGTTTAAGCAACGATCCTGTAATATGGCTCACTTTGCTCACTCAAGTTTCTCATACCTGATTATTTCAGTCAGTAGAGGTGCCTCCTGGAATGTGCAATAGCCTTAAAGTGGAGTCAGGAGGTATACCAAGATATGCTACTCTAGATTCTTCCATATATGACAGAGACATCTCAACCAGAGTCATAAATACTTGGTTAAATGCCTGCACCTGAAATAATTGCAAAAAGCAGAAACATAGAATGAGCAAATGGCACTGTGTTCCCAAAGAGCAAACCACATGGTAAATACACATTTATTATGGGGCAAATTATTTTTAGCACATATTTCAATTTCTGTTTTGCACATATAATAAATTATTAGCTAACCTAGATAATATAGCTTAATAACATTTTTTTCTTTTATGCCCACTTTAACCTCCAGATTCTGGATCAAAGTTTATTATTTAAAATATTAAATTTAACAGCAATGTACTAATTTTAAATTTGTTTTAATCATTTCTTCCAACTACTTTTGTTCCTTTGAGAAGTAGAAAGTCTCTCACACACACACATACACACACACACGCTGAGACAGAGGGGAGAGAGAAACACACAGATAAAGAGAGAAGAGAAAGATGGAAATGAAAAAAGAGAGATGCTATTCGTTGAGACAGTATCTTCGTGTATATGTCTCATTCATCTCAGGATCAGAGAGTAAGATAAAATGAAGGAGGGAATGAGCGAGAGATCGTACATGCACCACAGTTAATTTATGTTTTCTAGGGATTTTTCAACACATACAGTAAAGAGAAATTTAAGATTGCTTGACATGGGGCCCAGCACAATAGCATAGTGGTTAAACTCCTCGCCTTGCACATGCCGAAATCCCATATGATGGCCAGTTCTAATCCCGGCGGCTCCACTTCCCATCCAGCTCCCTGCTTGTGGCCTGGGAAAGCAGTTGATGATGGCCCAAAGCCTTGGGACCCTGCACCTATGTGGGAGACCCAGAAGAGCTCCTGGCTCCTGGCTTCGGATAGGCATAGCACCGGCCATTGCGCTCACTTTGGGAGTGAATCATCGGATGGAGGATCTTCCTCTCTGTCTCTCCTCTCTGTAATTTGACTTTCCAATAAAAATAAATAAAATCTTACATGATACAAAAGATGTCTCTACACACCATTCACTCGCATTTCTGCTTCTCACAGTCCCATTGATAGACAACATTAATTTGGGTGTTTCTTATACAGACTCTTCCTCTTTCAACCTTGACAGATTACTATTAATTTTTACTATTTTATGATACAGTGCCATTGGCTCGGGCATTTCCACAGCAATCTCCTAATTCCCTGGCTTCATAAAGAGCCACAAGTCCATCATTGTGCTATTTAAGTGTATCCTGTGTGTAGGTATGGACAGTGGCAGAGAGTCCAGTATCCTATTGTCAAGATGTACTTCCGAGTTTCATTGGAACTCTGTCTTTGATTTGGAAGAAAAGATGCATACTACATTGTATTGTCACATCTAGATATGACAGTCTGTATTGCACAACTACTATGCGTCCACTTAAATGAAAAACCATTAAAAAACAACGATAGAAAGAAAATGGAAAATTTATAATGAGATTAAGCAAGATAACATGCTACTGAAAGACCAATGTGTCGCTGAAGAATTGAAGAAGAAAATCAACAGCTTTCTTTAAGCAAATGACACTACTGTGTGACCTGTGAGTCACTGAAGAAATTAATGAGAAAAAGTAACTGTTTTGAAGGAATGAAAATAGAAACAATAATATATAAACAAGTAACATGCAGAAAAAAGAGTATTTAAATGGATATTTATAGCAGGAGGTGCTAATAAAAATACAAATATCTCAATAGATGATCTAATAATGTGTCTTAAGAACTTTGTAAAAAAGAAAAAATGCACAGGAAGCAAGAAGTGATAAAAACACAGCAAAAATAAGGAGAATTGTAACTAAAGACTACAAATTTCAGCAAGAAAGAGCCATTTTTAGAGATGAGCAAAACAAACTTACAGACTGACTAGCAAAGAAAAAAAGAGGAAAAAAAATAAAATCACAGATGTAAAGGAAAATATTATAAGAAACTAATGAGGTGATCTCTTCCTGCTAAATGGATCCTTTGCTCATAATGGAATGTCCTTCCTCGCCTTTAATATTTTTCATGTCAAAGTGTATTTTATCTGGTACAAAAATAGCCACACCAGTTTGTTTTTCCTTCCCATTAGCCGAGAATATCTTTTGTCATTCTTTCACTCTGTTTCTGTATATCTTTCTTGGTGAGATGTGTCTCCTCTAGGCTTTGCCTTTTATTCCACTTTGCTAATCTGTGTCACTTAATTGATGAGTTTAAACCTTTTATCTTCAGGATTAATATCAATAGGTACTAATTTGGTCCTGTTATTTCAGCTATGGTTTATTCATTGTTTGATTTAGTCCTTTGATGTTTTACTGGGACATTCTGCACATTTGCCTTCGGTTTTGGTAGGTGCAATCTTTTTTATATCAATAGAACATCTTTAAGTATCATTTATAGGGAAGGTCTGGAAGAGGCACATTTTTGAACTTTTTTTGAAGATTTTTTTTTAAGTTTCAAAGACAAAGGGAATTTTTGCTAAGTTATTCTGAAATGACAATATTTTACTTTTAGAATCTGAAATATGTCACTCCATTCTGTTCTGGCCTGAAGAGTTTCTTCAGTGAATCTGATTGTGGTTTCTCTATATGTTAAATTTTTCATTTGTACATGAAAGGATGTTTTCCCTGTTTTCAGCTAAGAGAGCTTGATCATACGTCATGGCGAAAACTTCTTTTAGTCAACCCTATTGGAAGTTCTTCTTCCTTCTGATTTTTGTTTCGATTGCTTCTCCAAAGAAAGGAAGTTTTTCTTTATTATTTAAACCCACGTTCGCTTTCAGTGCCTTGAAGAGACAGCTGAGTGGGTTGCAGGGACCGGACACAGCACTGGCAGTAAGCAATCGGCAACCAGACTTCCACCAGCAGCCAGGTATAAACGGGAGTTCACTGGGAGCTCTGGAGATGAACCCAGACATAGAACCGCCATCCTGATGATCAGCTTGATTCAACCGTGAGCAGAAGCAGAGTGGCAGAGCCCAAGCTGGTGAGTGCAGGAACAGGGTAGATTTCATGGCTCAGACCTCCACCAGTGCCACATCAGACACTGTTTCATGTGCTGAGGAAAAGGCTGGGGGCCTGAAGGGACAACAGCGAGCTACGCTTGTGCTAAGCCAGAAGCGAGTTCAATTCTGGCTTGAAGTATTTCACTTGCCCCACAGGGAAAACAGCATGATTTGGCATCCTACAAATTCCACCCAAGATAGGTCCAAGTGACCCCCATATCTAACCGCCATCAGACCCAGACCCCCACCAGTGCCACAACACGTACCATTTTGTGTTCAGAGGAAAGGGCTGGGTGGTAGGAAGACTAGAGGGATAACAGTGAGCCCCACATACACTAACATGGGAGAGGTTCCATGTGCGGCTCAAGGCCCTGCACAGGTCTCACCAGGAAAATGGCACTGCCTTGGCATATCATGGGTTCCACCCAAAACAGGTCCAGGTGGACTTCAGACCTCATGGCCAGCAGGTTCTGGCAAGACCAGGACTGATAAAAATCCAGTCGTTTAGGATAGCCGGCATCTCCCTAATTTCAGGGACTGCTAACTGGGAATGGGATAAAGGCGGTGCAGGCAATGGTGTAGCCACAGCACCGAGTCATAGTGGGTGGAAACCAACCTTATGGAGAGGAATCTGTTTACCACAATAGCAATGAATGAGAGCAGAAGGGACAGAGGCACTGTGAATATTATTAACACCTCCCACACACAGGAGCAAAAAAGATTTTGTCAACCTCAAAGTTGACTGAGGAAGACATTGATGTAATTGAGAATAAAAGATTCAATAGCCCTAATATAAAGCTTTTTAACAACGAGAAGCACTTACAGGAGATCAAAGATGCTAAGCAATATATCACAAAGGAAAAAGCAACAACACTGAAACAAAATGAAGCTAAATTGTTAGAAATGAAGGACACAGTAAAGCAAATTAAAAATTCAGTGGAAAGGCACAATGATAGAATGAGTGAGACAAAAGAAAGAATCTCAGAATTGGAAGACGTTTCCTTCAACAATGGGGGAAAAAATGAAAAAACTGCAAGAGAAACTGAGTGAAGCTAAGCAAAGTATCCAAGAAGTGAGGGACACTGTGGCAGTTGCTGTTTCTGTTTCCTCTCCCTAGGTGTTCTGTTAGGTGCTTGGACACCTGCTTAGCCTTCCCTCATCAGCTGATTCCATTTCTGATGCCCCTCTCCTCAGCAGTGATGCCAAGTATTACTAGGAAAGCAGTTGACCGGCTGCATTGTAAGATTTCATTTGTCTATCGTCCTTACAAGACTTGGAATTTCGAGTTTGTATCGTTTACTACTGGTAATTGGCATAATTCCCAATGATAGTTCCTGATTATGCATTTTGAATAAATGGATGAAGCAAAAAGTTCTTGATATTTTGACAGCATATCTATAATCTGTTCATTGTTACCTTGGTTATATACAGTCATCTTTTTTAGCTATTTGGTTACATATTAAGTATGCATACAAAGAATAAACACATAATATTATTTAAAAGCTGTAATTACTGAGAATAGCTAACCTGTATTGATTCTGAATTTGTCCCATTTTAATGCTTTAAATGGTCTTACATACATTTGACCGTTTAATAAATGTGGTTCTGTGAACTCAATGTTCCGTGAATTTGAATGTTTAACAATCATGTATATATTTGGAGAGAATAGGCTACAACCCCTGATCATGTAGCTTTTTGTTTCAGTTGGAATACTTTCCTCATATTGACTTTATGGTGTAATAAAAAAAATGAATAACATACAATATCCAATTATCACAGAAAATATGGGAGGATATTCGTAAGTCAGCAGATTTCTAAGCTAATCAAATTTAAGACTGACAGAATATCAGCACATTTTCAGATACAATTGAAAATTTCAATTTCACCATGTTTGTTGAACATATGGCACTTGTCTTTCGACATAAGTTGATAAACTAAGGATATTTTGGAGGCTGCATTACTAAAGGGATAAGTGGACAGCTGAGTATATATATATGCTTATAATTACATCGGGATTCTGATGAGTAATGCAGAATGGTAAATATATATGTACATGCACACTATTGCATAATGCATTATGTAAACAATGAAATATTCTCATTATTTAGAAATCTAAGGCATTATGGTTTAGCTGATTTGGACTGAATGCAGATTATTCTTGCTTCAAAAAGATTTGCAAGATTATGCCAATTTTTAAATTCAAATTAAGTGGTAAAACAAATGAACTAATTTCCTTGCTGACACTGATGTAAAAAAGAAATCTGAAATTTCTGGAGATTTTGCTTATTAAGGACATTGAATTTAGTGTTCAATTCCCTTGAGTCCAGGTGAGGTGTCATAGCCTGGTGGCCAAAGTCCTTGCTTTGCATGCAGCAGGATCCCATATGGGCGGCTATTTATGTCCTGGCTGCTCCACTTCCCTTTCAGCTCTCTGCTAGTTGCGTGGGAAAGCAGTGGAAGATTGCCAAAATATTGGGACCCTGTACCTGTGTGGGAGACCTGAAAGAATCTCCAGATTCCTGGCTTCAGGTCAGCTCAGGTCCGGTCTTAGCGATCACTTGGGGAGTAGAAGGGTGAGCAAAATTTATTTAAACAAACAACAAAACAAAACAAAAAACCCTCTGTTTCATCCAATGCGTGTGCCTGGGAAGTTTTTTAAAAATAAATTGTATGTCCATGGATGAATTTCTGTATTTCATTCTTTTGTTGTTGTTGTTGATCTATGTGTTTGTTTATATGCTACTACCATAGTGCTTATTACTATGGCTTTATGTTTTGTTCAATATGTTGATGCTTCTTATAGATGTGAAAGGGCTGATCCCAGAACTGTCCCAGAACTGTGCATTGTGAAGGAGATCTCTCCTGTTCCTCCAGGGTGACTTTGACCTTCCTCCTGATTGGCATAGTCTGCAGATGTGCATTACAGGTCAGTTCTAGTGTTCTTCACTAGATGAGAGGATGTTTTGGAGTGTTTGAGTAGCGTTAGTCACAGTCCCGGATGATGCAGTCTACATTTACCAAGGTCTCAGGGTGACAGTCTGTTGTGTTGGGCATTGTGGATTTGCAGCTCCCTCTCTGAACACGTGGAAGAGGTGCAGAGTCCTCTAGAGACAGCAAGTGGGAATGAGTTGCTTTGCTTTGTGAACTGTAACACTGTGGATAAAAGTCCAGTTACATAGATCACATAAGCAATGGCTCTACGGCTACAGTGATACTTGGTCATTACCAAAAGCTCTCAAATGAAATCATATAGCGAAAATGAGTAATCGTAACAGTAGAAACATGTGCATGCTAGTATTTATGGATATGTTTTAGATATTTCTGCTCATGGAAATACATATTTTTACACAGAGCACTTAAGCTTCCATCTGACTGCGGCACATATTCAGCTGAGTAAATTAATGAAAGTTAAACACATACTGGTAACAGGTGATCGGCAAAATATAAAAAGTAAAAACACAATACATGAAGAGAAAACAAAATAGAGCATTTGTAGCAACTTACAGACCTTCCCTTTCCTTTTCTACTCACAATCTTCCCCCTAAAGACAATGACCCTCTGTATACACAAAAGAAAAGTCGTGTTAATTTTTTTAATTTACCCACATTGAATTTGTAAATTTCTCTGTGGTTTCTTTAATTCTAGTTTGATGTTAAGATTAATCCACATTGTTGTGCACTACAACTCATCTATCACTGAAGAATTTTCTAATTAATTGAGAAATTTTGTGTGACTCTTGGCATGCTAGTGTTACATCTTGGAATAAATCTCATGGATTCTAGGGTTTAGACATAGTCATATTTTTAAAAATCTTCTAATTTTTAAAATTGTATTTGCTAAATGGTCATTTTAGTTTCCATCCACAATATGTTTCATGTTTTACACTCCATATCATGTCAACTGATGCTACAGACACCGTTTTGTTTGTTTGTTTTTTCCCTGGAGTGGGACTTCCAGAATAAGTGGCATTTTTTGTCCTTTATCCCCACAACAAGCCAATGTGTACCGTGAAATATCTATTCAAGACTTTTGTCTTTTCTCCAGACTTGATATTTTGATTTTCACTGGATCTGTGCTAGTTCTTTAGATGCACAGAATAGAATCTTTGTCAGATGTAATGGTTGTAAACATCATTGCAATTGTCACCTGCCTTTTTCATTTTCTTTGGCAGTTCAATTTATCAAACTTTGAATCTGCCTGGGTGATGATTTGTAACCTACTAAATTATTACTTGCTTTGTGATCATGCGGATTTTCTCATACGATTTCTTTTAAAGTGTTGTTATTTTATATTTATCTGCAGGACTGCAAGTGTTATTTATAATATAAGGTAGAGTTGAGGATTTATATTTTTTATGTGAGCAACTACTTGGCTTATCCTACTTATTTAAAGTTATTTCAATCCACATTCCAATGCATGGTCATTGTTGCCATAAATCCTGTCAATGTATTGTAACTTAATACATATTGAATATCTGAAATGACCAATTCCCTATTGTAGATGCATAGGAGAATTTATAAACATTAGGTAATAAAATACTGAAAGTCATATAACAGCTTAGTATGATATACCCAAATATAGAAGTAAAAAACAAACACTGAATTAATTTCTAGCAAGCAAGCAAATATCATTTTGGTGCTTATGGAAACATGAGTGTGGGAAGAGATACAATAAGAATAGCCCATGATGGTAAAATTCATTGTTCCTTGATGAGTTCACCCTGTCAGCAGGAGGAAAAAACCCTGGAAATGGAAGATTGATATTATTGATTGTTGTTTTGGTATGATGCTCAGACTTCTGAACGTTTAATGCAATTAGAGCAAATTTACAGTAATTATAGCAAAAAGAATTGCAAAAGGAAAAACCTAAATATGAAAGACCAAATAGAATGTTTGAACTCATATGAAGGTGTTAACTTACCGAGTGCCAGGGATATATCCTAAAATGATAATAAAAATTGTAGAAACGCGTTAACATCTCAAGGACTTGTCAGTCATGAGGAGAGTGGTGGAACTCCTGGCCTGAACAAATGCAATGCAATTAAGGTAGAACCTAGGGTGTTGAAGATGTTAGAAAGAGAAATGCCAAACTGACACAAATTTCCCCACAACATGGGAGACAAGTAATTTTGATTTGGCAGTAAGTCTCTCATCACAGTGGTAAAATTAGAACTCCTCTCAAGACTTCAATTTGCAAATTGGAATGGAAACACATAGTACAAGAGTATACATTACAATAGTTTAAAAAGGAGGTCTTTTATGAAGATTGCAATTATTCTTGTTAGATACTGAATTAGGGAGCAGTTTATCAGTGAGAGACAAAGAAAATATTATTTCTAGAGAAAGCATCCTGGTATATACACTTAAAGAATAAAAGGGCAAAATGAATCCAGAAACACAAGGGACCACAAGTAGCAAAAAAAAAAAAAAATCTTAAAGAATAAAAATCAAGCAGGAGGAATCACAATTCCACAATTCCAAACCTCAAGATACACTACAAAACAGTGGTCACCAAAACAGTCTGGTACCGGCACAGAAACAGAGATCAATGGAATATACCATAAAGCCCAAAAAAGGAGCCCACACATGTACAGCCAACTAATCTTTGAAAAGAGAACTGAAAATAATCCAGGATAAAAATCTGGTTTCTTCAACAAATGTCGTTGGGACAATTGGATAGCAGCCTGAAAATGTAAGAACCAAGACCCCCAACCTGTCACCTTCCACAAAAAATCAACTCTAAATGGATCAAGCACCTAAATCTGCACCCAGAATGCATCACTTTATTAGAGGAAAACGCACTCTTCAAGATTTAGGAATTGGGAAAGACTTTGTAGAAAAGTCAGCAAAAACACAGGCAGTCAAACCAAAAATGAACAAGTAGAACTGCATCAAACACAAAACTCTGCACACCAAAGGAGAATATCAACAGTAAAAAGCAAACAATGAAATGAGAGAAAATCTGTCCATGTGTTTTTTTCCTTTTTTTTTCTTTTTCTAATTTATGATGCAGTTCCTTAGGCTGTGGAATTTCCCTTACACCATGCCCAAATTCCCTGCCCTCCACTCATTTCACCTATGTTATTATAGTATAGTCCTTCTTAAGCAGTCAGGAGTTTATCATTCTGCTATTTAAGTGTGTCCTGACATTGCATATATAGACATTGGCAGATAGTCCAGCATGCTATTTATCGTTAAGCTACATTCAACAGTTCCATCGGGAGTCCATCTCTGATTTGGTGGCAGAGATTCAAAGTGCATTGCATCCTCACAATTGTAATAGTCTTTACAACACAGTTATTGTGAATTCCCTTAAAGGAAAAGCCATAAAACAACATTAAAAAAACCCAGAAAGCTATAAAATTTACAACTTCATGAAGTTACATAACATGCTACTTAATAAACAATGCATCACTGAAGAACTGAAAAAATAAAACAAACCTTCTTGGAGAAAAATGTTGCTACTGTATGACTTATGAGTCAATAAAGATTTTAATGAGAAAATACTTTGCACACTACACAGTTGATAGGGGAATAATATCTAGTATTTACAAAGAGCTTTATGAAAGTAGCAGCAGCAAAACAAACCATCCTTTGAAGGCAAATGAACAATCCTTTTTCAAAAGAACAAATTCAAATGGTTAATAAGCATGAAAAAGAAATGCTTAGGCTCCCTAGCTATCAGAGAAATGTAAATAAAAACCACATCAAGATTTCACATAACTCCGATGACGTTTGCCTACATTCACAACTCTACTAATATCACCTGATGGCTTGACTGTAGAGAGAAAGGTACCCTCCTTCATCATTGCTGGGAGGGTAGGCTGGTACAACCACTATGGAAATCAGTATGGAGAGTACTAAGAGTTCTGAAAATTGATCTGTCATATGACCCAGCTATCACACTTCTGGGAATATACTCATAGGAAATAAAACCTGCATATCAGAGACGGATCTGTAAGCCCATATTTACAGCAGCACAATCTACAACCACAAAGAATGAATATTGAATGAATAATGAAACTGCAATGCGTCTACTACGTGGAATATTATTCAGACATTTGAAAGAATGAAATTTTCAATGAATGAAAAGGAAAACAAAAATAGTATTGAAAGGGCTATTGATCTATAATTTTGTAGTTGCCTTGTATCAGAAAGAACATGTGATACTTGTTCTTTGGGTTTTGACTTGTTTGCCTAAGCATAATGGTCTAGTTAGAACTATTTGGCTGAAAATGTTAGGATTTCATCCTTTAATGTCTGAACCGTGTCCCACAGAGTAGATGTACCACAGTTTCTTTATCCACTCCTGCTTGGATGGGGTTATGGGCTGTTTCCATGTCTTTATTTTTCTTATTAGTTTCCTCACTGACGCATAGGTCAAACAATAGCTTTGCTTACTTCAGGAATGTTTTTAATTTTCTTTCTGATTTCTTCAGCAATACATTAGTCATTCAGACCATTTTCTATTTTCCTCTTTGTTTTTTTATGGCTTCTCATTTACAGGGTTGTATGGTAACGGTATAGTAGAGACTGTCACTCACCTACACATATGAAGATCCAATACAGTGTGCATCTCCACTTCCAAATCAAAGTTGGACTGCTAATGAAATGATGAATGTATCTTGACAATAGAACACTGGACTATATGTGAATGTCCATGCCTACAATGTCAGGTTATGCTGAATGGTTATACTATTCTAATGACATGGGGGAAGTTGGTGGGGGTGGGCAAGAATTTGGGGTCTGTATGAAGGGAAATCCTGGAGTTTCTGGAACTATATCATGGATTAATAAAGTATAAATCAATTTTTTTAAAAAAAGAACGAAATGACAAAAAGTTGGAGAAAGAAGAAAGGGTAGAAATGAAAAGAGATTACACAAGAGGGATGATACAATTAAATTATCACAGCAATTTGGAGGGAATTGAAAGAATAGTTGCATCCTTCAAGTGGCACTCTAAGAGATGCTCTTTCAGATACTTTTCTTAATTGCTTTCTGGAAAAAAAGCAACATGAAGCCTGTGGGTTCATCTCAACATCCTGAATGAGAGACTGCCATCATCCCAGGTGGACAGGGCTTTCTCTCTCCTTCATGGCATTGTTGAAGCAGGTGTTGCTGCTGTCTGCCATTAACGGATGAAAGCTCCAGGGGAGGTCAGGATGGCTTGTGGTCTGTAATGTGTTAGGATGGAGTGAAAGGGAAGCAGATACGAGAGGCACCTGGGATTCTGCTGGGAGGCCTGTAGGAAAAATGAGAGCATTTATTTATAATCAGACAATCAAGTGCACAGATCATACCCTTCATACCCTGTATAGAAAGAGGACCTCCCAGTTTATCAGCTGCTTGCAAATGATCAGCAATGCTAAGAGGAGCATGTCTGCCTGGTAGTGTGGTATAGGGCAGCTGTTGAGGCACGTTATGGCAGGATGGCATTTAAGTAGGGGGGGTATGGTGGAAGACATGGTACACTGACTTACCTTCTGGTTTACTTGTCAAACGCATACATACATATCCATTCTCTACTAGGGAATGCAATTGCAATGAGGGGCTGCCAGAAAACTAGAATGTATACTGAGGTATTGGGTTGGAATCTGAGATACTAGTGTGTACTTACCTAGAATAATATGTATGTATGCAAAAGGATGTTAAAAAGGCAGCATTTGATATAGACATAGATATGGATACATATCTTCATTTCTTTGAATTGTTTTCTAAGAAACTGTGAAACTATCAATAATTAAAAGTACAGAATGTAGCAACATCCATATCTCAATCTCCAAATAACACTTTCCAGTAGACTTTGTTAGGTTTCCTTGGATAAGCAGTTGGTTTCTCTGTTGGTTAGGAGAAAAATCCCAAGGAATTGGGCATCTTATCAAGGAGGAAGAGAGAAGAACTCGGGTGTTTTAAAGGTCACATCATGAAGAAATAGTAAACATGAAGGGGCCACCTAAGAAACATGAGCAGAATCTGAGATGTTAAATCGAGCATTGATAGGAAGTGGCTATTGACTGTATATGAGTATGACCTTTGGAATAAAAGTGTTTTATACTTCCAAGCTGACATAAATATTTAAATGAACTTGTTGAAAGTTTGATGAGAAACACGACTACTAAACATAATGTCTCAGAACTTTCTGACAGAATACTTGTTAATTACAAAGGGACCACATGTAATTTACACAGGAAAAGTCTAATAGACAGACACTGAATGAAGTGATGCCAGAGAATATTATCATAATGGAACACCGAACACTGAGCTGGTGCCACTCGAAAGGAAGAAATGGGAGGCAACTTCCTGTCACAGATATGTGACATGAATCTAGTTACGGGGAAATATCAGGCTGAAATTGAAGAACATTCTCCAAAATAACTAGTGTGCAATCTACAAAAATGTCAAAGCCATTAAAGTCAGAGAAAATCAAGAAGCCATTCTATGTCAACGGCATACAAACACAAGTAAATGTAATGTGATTTTCGATGGGACAGGACAACACTGAGACAACCGAAAAGAGTTAATGGGATTTTAAGATTTGTGTAAGTAATGAGACTATGATATTTTTACATGGGTGACCAAATTCTACATACTTGGGACAATATCCTAGTTTTTGATGATACACATTTAAGAAACCAGAAATGGGCCCAGCACAACATTTGTAGCAAAATAAATATATTTTGAGCCTGGCGCAGTAGCCCACTGGCAAAAGTCCTCACCTTGCATGTACCAAGATCCCATATAGATGCTAGTTTATGTCCTGGCTGCTTCGTTTGCCATCCAGCTCCCTGCTTGAGGCCTGGGAAAGCAGCAGAGGATGACCTAAATGTTTGGGCCCTGCACCCGTATGAGAGACCCAGAAGAAGCAGCCTACTCCTGGCTTTGAATGAGCTGCTTGGAGACTGAACCAGTGGACACAATATCTTTCTCTCCTTTTCTCTGAATATCTGCCTTTCCAGTAAAAACAAATTAATTTTTACCTAAATAAATCAATAAGGAATGAAAGAAACGTAGGATGCAGAAACTTTATGTCAGCAACACGTTGTTGAGTAGTTCAGAAACAAAAGCAGTCTGTGTACCACATTCAACTTTTTAATAACTTGGATATTATCCCCCAAATAAGAAAACAGAACTCAGCCAGGCAGCAAAGAGGAAATGAGGACAAAGATATTGTTCTAAGAGAGAAGATATTTTAAAAATCCTTCTCTTAATATGGTTTTGCCTCACATAAGCTTTTTCTATTCTGGTCAGAACAGAAGGTGAATTTCGTGTTCCTGATATTTTGAAAGATCATTCCAATTGCTCTAAACTTGGCTTTGTGTTTCAATACAGGACTGAAACTGCATGCACAAATAATATCAAATAAAAATTTCAGAAAATCTCTAGACAATGTTACTGAGATATTTAGATTTGTAACTTTTCATCCCCATATTGAGATACATTACCTAAAAGGATATTGGCAATTGTTTTTCGGTAAGTAGAATAGCTAATGTCCCCCAAAAATGATTCTTGAAAAGCATATTATTGTTATTATTATTATCATTTTGTGATACAGTTCCACAGGCCCTGGGATTTCCCTTATCCTCTCCCCAATTCGCTCCACCCACCGAGTTTCCCTATGTCATTACTATAGTATAGTTCTTCATACACAGTCATATACCCTTTATTGTGGGCATGGACGATGACAGACAGTCCAGCATCTTCTAGTCCTATAGTAAACAGTTTTGTTGGGAGTCCATGTTTAGTCTGGAAGTAGAGATACAGGCTGCATTGTATCCTCACATATAGACGTGTTAGTCTTCGTTTCACAGTTACTGTACATTCCATTAAATGAAGAACCACAATACAAAATCAACAATAGGAAGAAAAATAAAAATTTGCAATGCCATGAAGTTCAATAACGTGTTACTAGATATGAGAGTCTCTAATACACAGCTACTATGCATTCTTTAAATGAAAAGCCACACAAAAAATTCAACAACAGGAAGAAAAAAGAAATTAACAACACCATGAAGTTAAATAACATGTTACTGAATGACCAATGTGACGCTGAAAAAAATGAAAAAGAAAATCAAGAACCTTCTTGAAGAAAGTAATGCTACTGTATGATCTATGAGTCAATGAAGAATTTAATCAGAGGAAAGTGTTTTGAAGAGATGAAATCAGCAACAAAAAATTAAAATCCATGAGGTATAGTATAGTTTTGGTGGGTGCTATTCCTCTTCTCTGTCAGGAGAACATCTTTAAGTATCTTTTGTAGGACAGGTTTGGAAGAGGTAAATTCTTTTAATTTTTCTTTACTGTGGAAGAATTTCATTTCATTTTCAAAGACAAAAGAAAGCCTTGCTGGATATGTTATCCTAGGCCGACAATTTTATTCTTTTAAAGTCTGGGATATGTCACTCCATTCTCTTCTGGCCTGTAGAGTTTCCTGTGAGAGATTTCCTGTGAGTTTAATTGACATTCCTTTATATGTCAATTGATTTTTTTCATGTGCACATTTAAGGATCTTTTCCTTATATTCTATTGAAGAGAGCTTGATTATCATGTGTCTTGCTGAAGATCGCTTTTGATCAGGCCTGTTGGGATTTCTGTGCCCCTCCTAGTTGTTGTTTCCCAATTCTTTCTCTAGATTAGGGAAATTTTCCCTTATTATTTCATTAAATACACCTTTAAATCCAATATCTCTTTCTGGACCATCTGGAACTTCAATAATTCTTATATTTGGCCTCTTAATTGTATCTTTCTTTCAATTGTTGAATACTTTTTTTTGGCCCGATCCAGTTCTGCTTCCAGCTTTTTGTTTGCTTCCCCCTGATGACAGCAAATACCTTCCAATTCTGAGATTGTTTCTTCTACTTGCTTCAATGTATTTCGGAGACTCTCCATTGTACTTTTAATTTGCTCTACTGTATTATTTATTATCAGCTTTCATTTGATTCATTTCCAGTGTGACAAGTTCCTTAAATTCCTTAAACGCCTGCTTTATGTGCTTCTTGTTGTTCAAAAGTTTTATAACAGGTGTTTTGAATTCTGTATCCCCCATTTTCTCGATGTATTCCTCAGTTAGCTCTGGGCTTCGCATAGGGTTTTCCTCCTTTGCAAGGGAGTCTTCAGTAATACTTTTTTTTTGCTCTTGGTCATTGTACTTCTGGTTAGCAGAATCTTCCTCTTGGGGCAGGTTTCTAAGTTGTGTCACCCACAGGTTTACAGTTCAATTTTACTTATTGCAGTTGGCACACAGCTTTGTTTGCAGCCAATTGTGACATTCCTAGCGAGTTACAGGTCTGGGTTCTTATGTTAGATTTCCACAAAGAACTCCATAGTCCCAACTCTTGGCTCACCAATCTCCACCTTCTGTGATACCATGCTGAGGCTGCACCATTGTCTGTACAACCTTTATCCCACTTCCGGTTGGAGCAGGACCTAGGATTAGGGAGACACCAGAGGTCCTATATAGCTAGGTTGTTGGTGGTGGTAACCTTGTTGGACCTGTTGGTTGTTAGGTCTGAGGACCACATGGATCTATTTTCACCTGTATGATGCCATAGTTGGTATTATTTTCCTGTGGGACCAGTGCAATGCACTGAGCTCAGCACATGCGCAGCTCATTGTTGGCCCCTACAGTCCTAAAACTTCTGACACAGTATACAGAATGGCACCTGAGGTGCCACTATTAGAGTTCTTGATCTGCTGGCAGTCAGGTCTGAGGGCTACCTGAACCTATCTTGTGTGGAACCTGTAGCATACAGTTCACTAAGCCAGAATTCAGTTCATTCCCAGCTCAGCGTATGCTCAGTCCTTTCCCTTGCCTTTTCCTTCTTGCACAAAATGGTGCCTGATTTGGCTCTAGGAGGCAGACAGGATTGTGAAATCCACCCTGTTCTCGCACTGCCCGTCTGGGATCTGTTGCTCTGTCTCTGCTCCTGGTCAAATCCAGCAGACCAGCAGGATGGGCAGTTCTTTGTCTGGGTTCACTTCCCAAGCACCCAAAGTCCCTTCCGATTTGGTGGCTGGTGGAGTTCCGGCTGTTAGCTGAATGCTGCTGGGGTATCAGTCACTGCAACACCACACTGTTGTGTCCACTGCGTCCCTGTGTCTGTCAGTCTCCAGGTACCCCTCTGCTGTTGTTCTGTCCTCTCCTATTTCCTGGAATGTGCCCTCTCAGCTTCATACTGGTTAAACTTTCTCCATGTTTTTAAACATGTGCTTACCTTATTCTGCCATCTTGATTCTCCTCCAAAAGAAAAAATATTCTACATGAGAAGAATTCTGATATGTATGTTATAAAGTGCAATGTGTTGGACCTTGTCTCTGGTAATTGTCATGGACTTTCTAAAGCTGCTGGAATTGACTGAGTTCAAGGAAAGCACTTCATGTGAATTATTTTGATAAGGTTTGAGTCCATGCTAATGAGTTAAGTTAGGTCAAAGCTAGACAGTTTCAGGTTGGGGCTCATTTATCACTAGAATACAATGATTAGAGAAGAAACATAGACCTACTGACGGTGGGAAGGAGGTAGGGATGGAAATGAAGCTTCATAAGAATCCTTGAGCTGCTAGGTACCATGAGCTTCCAGATTGGCAAAAGCATTGCAACGACAGGAGTGTAGTCAGTGGAGTGAAGGTGCGGCTGTTCTGGGACACCTGCACCTATACCTTCTTATGGGCACTTACCACTTTATGTACGTTTTGTGATATATTTTATTAGACATAAATTAATGTAAATATCTCCCTGAGTCCTTTGAAACAACGTAGGACATTAATGAATCTGATGGAGGGGGTTGCAAACTGCTTAGAATCCTGATCACAGGTGAACTTTGGGACCAATATCAAAAGTAAGGAGAGTCTTGTGGGATAGAACTCTTTACCCATCTAGTTAGAATAATAACTGAATTGAGTCACAGGGCAAGCAGCTTAATTGCAGAGAATTTGCAAAACCCACAAGATTTTGGAGTCCAGAAACATGATATTCTGCAAACGTGCAGAGCAGCGGAAAGGAAGTGGAGATGGTGCTTATTTTTCATTTTAGATTATACTTTTGTATGCTCCCTAGAAGAAATGCCTAATTTTGGAGACTGTGCTTTTCCTCGACTAGAAAAATATGATTTCTTTGTAAATTATCTCATTGATAAATAGCTCCTAATAAAAAAGTAGCAATTATGGTATAGTTAGCTTACAGATTTTAATGATTGCTGTTAGTATATCAATATTATTATGGAGGTACTTGTAAGAACTCATAGGTAAAATTATAGAAATGTTTATTTTGGTGCAAACGCTTTTAAATCCATGCATAAAAGTGATAATCTAGAATTCATGGAAATTACATGCTGGGGGAAAAAAAACTACAGATTTCAAAGTATGTTTTTATCAGAATAGTTTTGTACTAAGTTTATTAACTTTGATATACTCCTGTAGATAGATATATTCACACATACAGATTTATAATATGGCATATACATAAATAGAACAGATTAAATATATCTGTCCCTTGACATATCACAGTTTCTTTGTATCCCACATTTGGTACTATTTTTAAAGGTTTGAATTCCTGAAAGCACTGAGTAAAAATACATGCAGGTCAGCAAACAATTCTGAGATACAATCCAAACACGACATCACTAAATCATCTCCAGGACGTCTGTGAGTAGGAAGGTGTGATTCCAGTGACTAACACGTGGAGAACAGCTCAGGATGCTCTCAGGAGGACACACAGGACACGTCCATTGGCTTGTCTGAAACGGAAAGTTGAACTGACACTCAGGGACATCTTCCAAACATCTTTTTTGACTCAGACACCAGGGAATGGTCAGTGTTGCAAATTCTGTGGATTGAAAATAATATTGACCATTATCTGAATGTATCCTAAGTTATGGAGATGCATGCGGTACTTTAAGGAGAAAGTGCTTCACCAACAGGTAGCGTTTAGTCAACATTTAAAAACTAAAACCATTATTTAAATTCAACAAATTGGTTGGTTCAAAAAAGACACATCCTTTATGTAAGATGCATAACGATAATGGAATCTTTAAGTATCCAATGAATAACACTATATTTAACATTCATGTGCATTAATTGAAGGCACAATCCCATTATATTTTCATAAAATGATTTGTTTATGAAAATCAAAATTTTTTTATTTATTCATTTTTTAATTTTTTGCCCAACCCCTCCCTGTACCCTCCCCCCTCAGTGGACCGCCCCACCCCATTGCCATATTACATTTTTTTTTTTATTACATTGCATTATGTGTCATGGTTCTATAGGCCCTGAGATTCTCCCCCACCACCACCATAATGTATTCCTCAACCTTGTTGCACCACCACGGATCAAATTCAGCTGGGATTCCCCCACTGCGCGCATCCACCAGGCAAGAAGACCCTCATCCATTGTCCAAAAATGTCCATCAGTTTATTGGGAAGACCATCTCCGGTCCAAAGGCAGAGCCGGCAAAGTGGTTTTGATAGTTCTACAGAACTGTATTGTTGCCAGTCTCACCACTCTAGACACGATGCGGTCGTTGGAGAATCCACTGATTGACATGGTCCATCATATAGTCTCCAGTTGCCTGATTTTTTCATTGTCAACACACAGCTGAGGTGGTCGATTGACTTGTTCTGTCCTCTGTCATTTGATGTTTATCTTCCAGAGACCGAAAGCTCGATTGCAGGGATCCTAAAAGAAACTACGAAGGAGGTGCCCACTATCTCCCTACTAGGCCTCTCGAGCTTCTGGGTCCTGGTTTGTTTGGTGGATCAGTCTGGCTCTAATAGTTCTTATGGGTGCTCTCATTCAAACCTTCATGTCTCTGTTCCACTCTTGCCCTAGTGTTTATGGTTACTATTACTGGGAATACACAGAAAATTATCTCTCACCTACACAAAGGCTGGCCTTATTTAGGGGTGGCCCTAAGCAGCGATTTCTGATAATAAAAACTCCAAAGCTCGCCGCCGGGTTGCCAGCAGGCAGAGCCTGGCACCATTTGGTGCACTGGCCGCCCATAGCCAGGGACCCCCTCACTGCCTTGCGGCAGTGGTCCTGGCATGCTAAGTCCTCATTCTCGGATCCGGCCTGGCTGGGCTGCCCCCAGGACCACGCAGAGTCCTGTGGCGCAGCCCAGTGGCTTCTGGTCCAGGTTCCAAGGTTCCAATCCCTGCCAAACTCACCCCGCCTCTTAGCATATGGCCGTGGGGCGGAGCTAGCTCTAAGGCCCAGTTCCTTCCCCAGGTTCCCTAGTGGTGCGCTTACCCAGGGGGGAGGTGGTAGCTCCTGGGCCTGGAAAATACCCAGGGACCAATTTTTTCCTTAGAACATTAGATAATGATATGTTGAGAGAGAAGAGATAAGGGCCTGGCGTGGTAGCCTAGTGTCTAAAGTCCTTGCTTTGCACACACTGGGATGTCATATAGTTGCCAGTTCATGTCCCAGTGGCCTTACTTTCCATCAAGCTCCCTGCTTGAGAGATAGAAAAGCAATCGAGGATGGCCCAGGGCCTTGGGCCCGAGCACCTGTGAGGGAAACCCGGAAGAAGCTCCTAGCTCCTGGCTCCAAAAGAGAGAGAAAAAGAGAGAGAGAGAGAGAGAGAGAGAGAGAGAGAGAGAGAGAGAGAAAATTAGGCGAGAGAGAGAGAGAGAGAGAGAGAGAGAGAGAGAGAGAATTAGGCTCTGGGCAGGTGTTTTCTCCGTGCTTGAGATGATGCTCGTGAAATCCACTTTCCATGGCAGAATGCTTGAGTCTGAGCCCCAGCTTGCAATTCTAGGTTCCTGCTGTTGTGCAACCCAGAATACCACAGTAATTGCTTTAGTATTTGAGTACCTTTCTCTCAGCCCTGGGCCTCTGGCTGCAGCCTCAGCCAGCACTGCCCGTTATGGGCAATTCGGAAGTCAACCAGGGTTTCTTTCACTCTCTAGCTCACTTTAAAATAAATAGTAAAAATATTGAAGGCAACAAGCCTTTTTCTGATGTGAAATGTTTTCAAGATTTTAACTGGCAATTCATTTTTATGAAGAGTGTCTTGTCTTCTTATAGCCAATAGTCTGCACAGGTCTCAGACCCTTTCCAACGCTGCAATGGAGTGAAGCATCTCCGCAGTGCTTTTGCACGGGGATCCTCCCTCAGCTGACACACTTGTTGGATTGAGCTTCATCTTGAAGAAACTGAGACGCAGGTGATGCTTCACTGACTTAGCAGCCACTGGAATAACACTGTCAACTTACTGCCAAGAAAGAGTTAATGCAGCCTTCAGAGGAAGATTTAGACGCTGAGAATGCCTGGTTTCTCCTGACCATAGCTCAAGAATCCGGAGACCCTGGAAACTGAAACCATGTGAATGAAATTACGACTCCATCCCTACATACTTTAACATCCTTACTATTTGTTTCATTTTGTTTATGCTGGTGAATGCAGAAAGCTCACAAGAGACCTGACACGAAGTCCATGCTTTCAAAGTTCCTGCTATTTCCACTGCGAACTTTAATTCTGAAAGGAAATGGAAAATACTAGTTTTGTGGTGACAGCTCTGTAGTGTTCCATATAGCCTGTTACCTTCAAGTGGTATAAAGTGTCTGGGTCTTTCAGTGGTATTATACGGGAAGCCACACAACCTAGTTTTTTGTATGTTTGTTCATTTGTTTTTGTACTTATTCTGATGACAGCTGGTTCTGGTTTTCAAATTCAGTTGATAGGTTCTAGTTTCAGTTTCAATTGCCAGATTTCTGGTTATAGGGCATCTTTCCAAAGAAGATTGGCCAACTCACTGAATGACCAGCATACATGTACTTGAGACACCTTGTTCCATTTCACAAATTGAGACCTCACAACCTTTTTTTTTTTTTTATCAAAAATACTTTTAAAAGAGGAATGGGTAGTGACTCTGGACTCTGGCTTACTTGTCGAAGAGGTACATCTGTAATGAACCATGCCCTTAAAGCTGCTGCAGAGCTCCTGGTGGGCACTCAGGAGGAACAATTGGGAAACTCCTGGCAGGAACATCTGAGATCCCTGACTCCAAGCAGCAATGCCAGCGGCAGCTACTGGGAACTGTCACACACAAGGGAAAAAATTCACGGGAGCCATCAGGCACAGTCATGGAGCAAGAAGGACATATTTTGTAGAGGACTGTGAAGACACTGATGAAAATGCACACTGCACCAGGAAACTTAAGTAATCAACCATTTACCAGGCAATTGTGGCTAAACATTCCATAGGATCTGATGGGAGATGAGCCACACACCCAGAGTGGGGACAGAAATTAGTCAATTGTCTCATCAAGAATCATAATATGGGTAAAGGTGGAGGAATAGGAGAAAATCTTACCTATTATAGCTATTATTTAGTTCTTCAAAACCTCTTGTTTTTGCCATATTCAATCAAATTATTTATGTCTGAGAAACTGTTGCTTGATAATCAAAGAATCAGGCGTACCAATAATATCAAGTATGAAGGAAATGCACTATTGCTTAAATAGTGTTGTAACACATGCTTGATTAAAAAAGAAACTAATATTATCTAACATATAAGCCACTAGGTTTAATTTGAAATGTAGCAACAACAATTCTGTTATTCTAATAGAATTGTAGTTCCTAAGCATTTTCTACCTCGTTATCTTTGGTTTCTGTATGGATGATTTTTGGCATTTACACTATTTTTCTATATGCTGGCAAGTTGGTAGTAGTCTTCATGCAAAATCAGAAAAATTAATTAAAGTCTTGCCCAACCAACATACTACATGCTTCAGAAAAATATTTCTTTAAAGAAAGCTGCACCTGGGCCCAGAGGCGTGGCCTAGCAGCTAAAGTCCTTGCCTTGAATACGCCCCGGGATCCCATATGGGCGCCGGTTCTAATCCTGGCAGCTCCACTTCCCATCCAGCTCCCTGCTTGTGGCCTGGGAAAGCAGTCGAGGATGGCCCAAAGCCTTGGGACCCTGCACCCGCATGGGAGAGCCGGAAGAGGTTCCTGGTTCCTGGCTTTGAATCAGCGCAGCAATGGCTGTTGCGCTCACTTGGGGAGTGAATCATCGGAGGGAAGATCTTCCTCTCTGTCTCTCCTCCTCTCTGTGTATCTGACTTTGTAATAAAAATAAAGAAATCTTTGGAAAAAAAAGAAAGCTGCACCTGAATAATTACTATAATAGTCACAAAGGCCTGCATTAGAAAAGTCGAGAAGAAAACATGGAACTCTCTTATAGAACACAGAGGGATTTATGAAGCTTTTTGTACCAGTGCTGTTTATGTTTTCTTATATTTATTGTTAAACAATTTCCACAAAAGAGAATTGAAGTACAGAGTTGGATTTGTAAATAGATTTTGAACAACTGAGTTATTATTGAGAAAATGATTATACCAGAACCACTAAAAACAAATGGAAATGTATAAAAATACATTTTCAAAGTGACATATTGGGATCTGCCTGTGCCTGACGCCTGACCACAGAACCTCATGCAGGTTAAAGGGAAGGAAAATCAAGCTTTCTGTGTTTCTGCTGTTTTTATCAGAGCTGGAGCCGTTGATTGAATCATGCGCTGAGTCTCATGAAAGACGGAATAGTTCTGTGAATGAACCTCATTTTTACTCTCCAAGATCAGTTTTCACGCCACTTATTTCATCTAGACACTGGCACTTTTGCTTAAAGAAATTTCCCACTTTGACAAGATCTAGCGGATAAACAAATGGATAACAAATTGCAAAAATCCTTATACTTTAAGAATTTATGAGCTGTAAAAACAAAACCAAACTTTCACCCATTGCAGAAATTAAAGCTAGACACAACAATACAGATATCACATGATCTCCCTTTTATGTTTGAGCAAATATTGAAAAATAAATAAAAGCAGAAATCAGAAACAAGAAAGAGTTCCTTATATGGAGCAGTTTTCCTGAAAATTCGGTGTATAATTGACATGGGCCTGGTACAGGGGCCTAAGGCTAAGGTCCTTGCCTTGCATGTGCCAGGATATCATATGGGTGCTAGTTCATATCCTGGCTACTACACATCCTTTCCGCTCTCTTCTTGTGGCCTGGGAAAGCAGTAAAGGGTGACCCAAAATCTTGGAACCCTGTTCCTGTGAGGGAGAACCTGGCCGATGATCAGCTCAGTTCGGGCAGGCTATTGTGGCCACTTTGGGAAGGAACCAGCAGATGGACAATCTTTCTCTCTGTCTCTCCTTCTCTCTGTAAGTCTGCCTTTCCAACAACAACAACAGCAACAACAACATTGCCAAACAAAATGTTAACTAAAAAAGAACTACTATGATTTTGATGATTTATGAGTATTTTTGAGTTTATGATATATGAGAGAAATAGACCTATTTTCTGAAGAAAAAATCAGTGGTTGATCTGTTTATTATTATACAATGCAATGTGTGGATTATTTTGAATAGTTTGCATTAACTATGTGTAGATATCCATATAGATGATGATACTGAAGATGTTATCACATATGAATACCACTGAAAGTTGGTAAATGAATGAAATTAATCTTTAAAACTGACTCAGGTACATGTTATCAAATTCCAGTACCTGGGGACTTCTTAACTACATGGAGATTGATTTTTAAGCTTCCACCTTCTGATTTCATCCTGACCAGCCTTGCTCTCACGGGCCATTGTTGAGATCATCTGTTGATAAAATCTCTTCCTTGCAACAGAACTTTTGTTTTAAAAACATCATTAGATTGCACTAATGAATATAATATTCAGCATGTGAAGTATGCTAATTACTAGCCATGTTATGTGAAATATAGAATGTGAAATATACTAGTTACTAGTCATATTAAGTATCAATTTGGTGTACATATAAAAAGTTATCATGTACAAGATTAGAGTGATGTGGAAGGTAAAAATATAATTGAAAAGGCTGAAGAATTATTAGTTATAGAATGAGAAGACTAAAGAGGGATGTTTGTTTTATGTATTGCAAGGGTTTCATATAAAAACTGCGGCAAACCGCCATACCAAATACATGGAAACAACTCACTTATCCACCAAAAGAGGGATGGATAAAGAAACTGTGGTACATCTACTCTGTGGAATGATACTCAGACATTAAAAATAATAAAATGCAATAATTTGCAATAAAATCATCCCAACTGGAGACCATTATGCTCAGTGAAATAAGCCAGTAAATTATATTCTCTCTGACATAAGTTACTAACAATACCCATGCAAAATACAAACAGATATATAGGTGAACAAGTATGCTTTATATATGTATACGTACACATGTGTATGTATGTGTGTGTGTGTGTAAACATGCACACTCATAGATGACTATATAATGAAGGATAGCATTCCTGGAAGTTAAGGTACCCTGTGGTATGCATTTCCACTCCCCAAATAAAGGATGGGTTCCCAGTGAAACAGCTCATTATATCTAAATAATATCATGCTAACTCTTCTGCTTTTTCTATACCTACAATTCCTTGTTGCACATTGCAGCAGAATGCTGAACTTTCAGCTGTTGCTGTTGGACTATTCTGTAATAATCTGAGGGATGAATAGTAGGAGGGGAGGGTGGGGAGTGAAAGTGGGAGACCCTATACCCACAAAATTTCATAGCAAATAATTGTAAAAATTAAAACAAATCTCAATTGTTTTGAATATATTATGGATATGGACATACTAAAATGAGTTGAAGACAAAATTTTTATTCAAACTAGGAAGATAAATTTAAAATGCATGATCAGATGTTAGCTTATTGACCATAGATACTTAACACATCATCATGTGCATTTTAGCATTTGGGTTAGTGCCCCTCACATACAGTGCCTCAAAACTTGATGTTGAGTCAACAGGTATGTTAACAGTCATGACAATTCAATAACGAAATACATACGAAACAGTGTGAGACAGCGAGTTTTGTAATACTGAAGGTATTGAAGCCAAAGTTCAATGGCTGTCCAATTAGAATGCAATAGAGCTGTGATTGCAAATTGTTCCAAAATTTAATGTGTGTCTTCTGAAATCAATCTAAAATTTGTTTTATGCTTGTACAGAATATTATGTTTAGAAACACTGTCATTAAGGGGGAGGTAGTAAGTTTTGCACCCCCTCTCGCCTAGTCCACGCTGTAAATAGGAAGATATATTGGGTAAAATCACAGATGTTGGTATGAGGTAAAGATGGCTCCAAATATGGAACATCACATGAAGATGTGTCATCTGAAGCCTTGTCTATGTCTGTAAATGTGGACTGCATGAGGAGCCAAGTCTTGAGGGATGTTGAGGGAGTCAACTAAGGTTATGTTTTGCAAGACTCGGGCAGAGCTGTGTTCTTGGTGTGGTTTATCTCATATGTAGCACTTTCTGATTTTATATGTGATATTCTATTAATTTATATGAATTTTACTAGGCAGTCATTATAAATCCATTCTCAGTATGGTGTCATTTTAAAGCTGGATTAGTCAGTTGCTGTAGGCAAACCAGAGGGTAATTAAATGGATGGATTAACAGACATTGAACATTTTGGTTTTTCAGAACTGTGTATAATAGTGCCCATCAATTTAAAGGAAGACACAACTCTATTTCTCAAAATAATTTGAAATTGTTCTTTAAAAAATACAAACTGCTCTTTCATGAACTCATATCCTACCCGGCTTGAAGACTCTTACTAAATGTTTAACCATCAGAATTTCCTGCTTCTACTCCATCATTTTAAATTAACCCATATATGAGATGAATCTCATATAAGGAAAACACATAGGAAAAGCAACAAAATGGGAGACAAGAATTTCCTAAGAGCTGAGAATACAAGTTAATCATATGCTGAATTGTGAAGTAAGAGAGTGAAATCTCAGGTCAAAGTAGGACAAGTTTACTCTGCATTGATGGAAGATAAGATGAGGATGGTCTGAGTGAGGAAGGACAGAAAAGCCAAACTAGAAAGCCATGACTGCAACACTGATGAACAAGTAAGAGAAATTCTTGAACATTGTAAGCTCTTCATAAATCCACAACCTCCACTGAACACTTCATGCAAATCTGTAGGAGGATGTGAACATATTTTATGCTATTGTTTGTGTAATAATAATGTGAACTATGATACCAAAGTAGGTAAGAATAGCTGTTACTGTGACCGCCAGTGGAGAATTTTAGATCCAGCAACATCCCTAAGCTAGCTGTCGGAAGCCGGTAAGCATGGTTACCAAGCAAGAGTTTAAACCTGATTTGTATTGTCCTAACAGAAATCATGTATGAAATGGAAATGAACTAAGGGTCTCAACACTTTATTTCACTAACTCTATAAGTAAATTTTCTTTAAATAAAAAAGAGCACACACTTCAGAATGAAATAGGAAAGACAAACACTTTCCACTGTGTAATGATTAATTGAGTGCTGATTTCTCAGATCTGGACAAGTATGATATCTAAAAAACGCAGTTTTCATTTTACATGTCCCGTTTGCAACACAGCCTCAAGGTGCTTTTATGTATGTCATCACCAGAAGCAGGTTCTGAGGAAGGTTCATCCCAGCATTACCAGTGTGGGCAATTCTCCCAGAAGTTAGGACTGCAGTTAGGATGCCCACTTTCTAAACAATAGGACAGTAGCTGGCTCTAGTCTCAATTCCACTTCCCAATTGTGCAGACCTGGGCAAGCAGCACTGATGGCTCCAGAGACTCCTTCCCAGCTCGTTCCTACCCACTTCATACTTGGTCCTCACACAAACCAGTGGGAGCTGCAGCCTAGTTGGGGCGACTCCCCATTACCCCCACCAGGCCTTCCCCCAACCCTGGTTCCCATGCTTGCCAGTATGTACCGCAGGCTTGTCCAGTCTGCCCCACATCCCATTTAGCTCTCGTACATATCAATGGGCATTGAAGCCTAGTTCAACCCAACCAACCTACTATTCAGCTCACACACTTACTGACAGGTGCCCTTCTGTCTAGCCACCCCTGGTTTTCGTGTTGTCCAGTGAGAGTGGTAACCCGAGGGAGGTGCCCACTCTCTCCCTACTAGGTCACTCCCACTCCCAGATTATGCACTCTCCAGGTGGTTCTGGCGTTTAACTTGACAGAATTAGCTCCCAGTGCCAGCCTCTGTTAGCTGATGCTGAGGCTAAGCCCAACCAATGCTCACCCACTCTAATTTTTGCTTGCACCAGTCGGAACAGTCAGCCCACCATGGCCCTTTTCTTATCTAGCTCACATGAGGCCCACACGTGTTATGGCCCTGCCTAGTCTGATCTGCCCCCATCCCGACTCGTGCTTTCCAATGGAAGTAGTTGTCTAGCAGGGGAACCCACTTTCCCCTGTCAGCTTTGCCTCAGACACAACTCCTAAAAAGCACATTTCTCCTGTCTTTCAGTAGTTATGCTAAGAAATTGATATGCAAAACAATATCAAAGTGGAACAAATTCCTGAATACATGGTGGTAAAGTCACTGTTACTTTACCCTTTGGGATTCCTTCAGAAAAAAGTTAAATGACAGACTCTCAACTTGTACAGTTCATCTCATGATTTTCTTGTTTCAACCTAAACACAGTGGGTGATGGTGACATTATTTAAGAAAAGAGGAACAAAGCGATGTCCCAAATGACCCTGAAAATAACAAACTAATTGTATTTAGTGATTATATTTCACCTTCATAGGGAACATAGCTCTCTCATAAAGGAAGGTTTTGTATATTACCTCCTTAAAATGCATAATAGAGTTTCACAATTCTTACACAGTAAGAGTTTTTACATAATATTCTATTAGAAGCTTCCATCATGGAAACAGAGAAAACACAGTCTTGCAGAGCAGTCTTGCACTGGGACTCCTATGAGAACAGTTCTTCCAAAGATTTGTGATAGTGATTACACAAAGGCAGGCAGAAGGCAAACATCACACACAACACAAGGATACCTTGCAGTATGCACCTCTACTCCCAAACAAAAGGAGTTTCAATGAAACTGCTAAATGTACTTTGACAATCTGGTACTTGATTTTCTACCATTATCTACACCTACACTTAAAGCATATGTTAAACCATAACTGATACTAAAAGACAATGGTACTGTAATAATGTGGGGGAAAATAGTGGAAGGAGAAATTTGGGTGAAAGGAAGGGGAAGGAAGACACATACGAAACTGTACCATGGGAAATAATGACAATAGAAATCCTTTAAAAATAGAGTAGAATCACAAAAAAAAGTTACGTAAATTCAAACTCTTAAACGCTTTCACTTTAGTATGTGACTAACTTACACAAGGCCCCTCATGACATTGTGTGGGCTATGCCAACCTCAGCTGTCTGGTTTTAAAATTATGTGTGATAGATTTCTTCTTTTTAAGATTTCAAGATTGATTTGTTTTAATTCGAAAGGCAGAGCTACACAGAAAAGGAGAAATACATTTTGTTTTCTATCCACCGTTTTGTTCTCTGTGTGTCTGCAATGGCCACAATGGCACTGGCTGGAATTGTTGATCCAAAGCCAGGAGCATGCGCCCTCCTCTAGCTCTCCCACATGGGTGCAGGGCTGTAAACCTGAGCCACCTTTCACTTGTGCACCAGCCACATTCGCATAGGAACTGGATTGTAAATGCAGCAGACAACACGCACAATCACAGGCTTATGGAATGCTGGAAATACAACCAGAGGCTTAACCCATATGCCATGGCATTGGCCCCAATACTTCAGTAGTTTTTACAAGAGCCTAATATCGGGCAAGGCTGGGTAGGGAGCACAGTAGACCACCCACCTCTCTGTTACTATTGCTGGACATATTATTATTTAAAAACAGAATGCTAAAAATAAGCAGAGAGGCAGGAATCAATACCCACCATGTCTTAGCTCATAGAGGCTACTATAACACTGTGCCCATAGAAGAGATAGCTTAGAAGTAACGCACATTTATTTTTTCATGATGCTGGAAATTGTCAAATCAAACACCAAGGTAAAGATTCAGTGTGCAATAATGGCCTACTTCTTATGTGAGGGATGCCAGTTTTCACATGGCAAAAAGGAACCAGGAGCCCAGCGGTCTTTTTCACGGGTTCACTAGAACTACACTTGGCAGCTTTCCTTATGACCTACCTATCTTACAAAGGGCTTCACTTTTTTCTTTTAAAATTTCTATTTTACGTTGTTTATTATAGGAGCTAAGAAACACACACACAGAGAAAAAGAGAGAGAGAAAGAGAGAGAGAGAACTCTCAATCCAATGGCTTACTTCTTAAATGTCTCCAGGAACTGGGGCTTGACAAAGCGGAAGATGAGAACCAGAAACTCAATCCAAGCCTTTGACATGGGTGACAACTTTATAAGGACTTTAAGCCTTTATCTGCCCTTTCCTGGATTGTATATAAGCAGGAAGTTTGATCAGAAGCTAATAATCTGGAATGAGAAACAGTTGTTTCAGCACTGGTTGACTTAACCTATGTGTCAAATGCCCACTCTAAGTCATAATTCTTAAGGCTCATGTTATTACAAATTACACTTTTAAACTTTAGAAGATGGTGGGACTAAATCATTCTATCTATAGCAAACCAGGGACAAGCCTTTGGCTTTGCTTCAAAACTGAGTAACTGGGGAAAAGGTATTAAATTATGTGAATAGCAAAGTTTTGGGTTTTTTGGGGGGGATTTTTTAAGATTTATTTATTTTTATTACAAAGTCAGATATACAGAGAGGAGGAGAGACAGAGAGAAAGATCTTCTGTCCGATGATTCACTCCCCAAGTGAGCCGCAACGGCCGTTGCTGTGCTGATCCGGAGCCGGGAACCAGGAACCTCTTACGGGTCTCCCAAGCGGGTACAGGGTCCCAAAGCCTTAGGCCGTCCTCAACTGCCTTCCCAGGCCATAAGCAGGGAGCTGGATGGGAAGTGGAGCTGCCGGGATTAGAACCGGCGCCCATATGGGATCCTGCGTGTTCAAGGCGAGGACTTTAGCCGCTAGGCCGCGCTGCTGGGCCCGTGAATAGCAAAGTTTTATATTAAGAAACTTGTGTTTATAAAATTAGTAATAGTGTTAACTTTTCTAAAAAAAAAATGTCTCCTATTACCCTTTAAGTTTTCCAGTGGAAGTATTGTCAATTCATTTGTTCATTCTCACCTCAATGCACTATATATTGCTTTAGAGTGAATCGTAAATCCCTGTGGACCATGGTTTCGTCCAGGGGCAGCTGCCGCTGAGAACGGTGCCCTGCATGTGAGGACTCCGGCAGCGCCACTCATCTGAGTCCGGCGTGAGTTAAGTGACCAAAATTTACCCAAGGTAGCATACACAATCGTTTTGTATTTTGTACATCCAGCATGGATTCTCAAAGCTGGAGTAAGGACATCTGTCTGTTTCTCCCTTTAGCGTGAACCTAACGTCGTTACTTAGTACTGGTAGCTGGCATGTTTCATCTGTAAGTTCAGAAGATAATGATATTTATCTTACATGTTTGATGTGAATTTTGTGTCCTGAAGAAAATATTGTATAAGGAACCAGGGTGGTAACTCTATCGGGTATTTCTCTACCTGTAAACCCAGCATTCCACATGAGGATTGGTTAGTGTCCTGAATCTTCTACTTCCAAACCAGCTCTCTGTTTACGGCCCAAAAAAGCAATGGAGTTGTCCCAGGACCTTGGAATCTGGCACGCACATTGGAGACTTGGAAGAGGCTCCTGGCTCCCAGATTTGAATCAACTGCACTTCAGCCATTGTAGGCCATTGGAAAGTGAACTAGACCATAAAAGATCCTTCTCTCTGTCTCTCTCTGCAAGTCTCTCTTTCCAATATAAATACATAAATATTGAAAAAAGAAAATATTGCATAGATCATGCATGATTCAAAGACTACAATAAATAATAATAGGGGAAAATAGGGGGAGAGGGGATAGGGAGAATAGAAAGAGAAATCTCTGAGCTTATGGACCACTGTCACAAAAAAAAAATCACCATATGCCCAAAACAATCCCCTTCCCCCAAAAAACATGCAAGTCATATGGAGCAGTTTCTTGGCTTGGCAATTAAAACACTGGTTAAGGGCCCGGCGGCATGGCCTAGCAGCTAAAGTCCTTGCCTTGAACCTGCTGGTATCCCATATGGGCGCCGGTTCTAATCCTGGCAGCTCCACTTCCCATCCAGCTCCCTGCTTGTGGCCTGGGAAAGCAGTCGAGGATGGCCCAATGCTTTGGGACCCTGCACCCGCTTGGGAGACCCAGAGGAAGTTCCAGGTTCCCGGCTTCGGATCGGCACAGCACCAGCTGTTGGGGTCACTTGGGGAGTGAATCATCAGATGGAAGATCTTTCTCTCTGTATATCTGACTTTGCAATAAAAATAAATAAATCTTTAAACAAACAAACAAACAAACAACATTGGTTAAGACATCCACACACAGGGGTACCTAGATTTGTCCAAAAAACAAAAAAAATATATATATATAATTTGTCATACAGAAATCACAATATATTGTTGTTGGAGCAGTCAATTAAGTTTGAATAGAAAACAGGACGAACCTTCAGTTCCTATCAGTCTTGAAGAACATAAGTGAAATCCTTCCTGTGCTCCAAATAGAATAACGAGTATTTTAAACTGTTGCGTTAGCATGTTTTTGTTTGAAATATCAAAGCAAAATAAGAAAAAAGTGCTACTTCTTTCCCCAGAAATACATGCCACTTTACCAGAATAATTGATCTTACTAAAATCTAACAAAAATAAAACTAAATTCTGTCCTTGTTTAGTCGGTAAAGATGATATGTGCACAAAAAAAAGAATTTGCAGTAATCTATGTGAAGAAATAATTTCCGGAGACTTTTAGTATTAAACAAGCATGGGTTATCATAAGGCTGACAGTTTTAGGAAAATCTCAGAGAGACAAGGAAATTTCATAATAATCCGTTGGAAAAAGTACTTTACTCTTCATTCTGTTTGATCAGGGAACAATGCACACTGTGTTGTTTTGTTTTGTTATGGAATCCCTATTTGGTTTGGGCAATATGAAAATATTATTTTTCTATATGTGCTACAATAAAGGACAAGATTTTTTTGGTTGATGGAAAATAATCAAATAAGTAAAGCTTGCGTGATCTTGACAAGCTATAAGATTGTTTTAACAGATAACATTCCACATTTACAATCAACATATCTGTTTATTGATATGATTATAGATTTTGAGTGACCTATGCTACTTAGTGTGAAATGTGTATATTACTTCATAAATGCATTTATCATATTGCCTGCATAGCAAGTTTTTAAAATTGATTTTCTATTGGAAAGTAAAATATACAGAGAGAAGAAGAGACAGAGAGAAAGATACACTATCCATTGATTCACTCCGCAAGTGGCTGCAAGCAGACGGAGCTGAACTGATCCAAAGCCAAGAGTGAGGAGCACCGTTTGAGTCTCCCACAGGAGTACAGGGTTGCAAGGTTTGGGCTGTCCTTGATTGCTTTTCAAGGACACAAACAGGGAATTGGATGGGAATCAGATCCACTGGGATATGAACAAGTGCCCATATCCTAGCGTGTGCAACGTGAGGGCTTTAGCCACTAGGCTACTATGCCGAGGACTGAAATTGAGAGAGAGAGAGAAACAGAGAGAGAGAGAGCTGTTACTTTGCAAAAGATCTTGCTGTAATGTATTTTTCTTTCCATGATCCAAATAGTTGTTAGTCTATAAAATAGGATGTCTGATGGACTTAGACCACCCATCAGAACCGTTTATCCTTATTTCAATGAAACTATGCTTTCTAAACTATTACAGATTGAGCAGGCCCTGTCTTTCTTAACTCCTGAAGGTGTTTAAATTCTATAATCATATGTTAGGAGTTTATATTAAGGACCCTGTGCCATAGTCTAGTGGCTAAATACCCGCAGCATAGTATTAATGGAGGTCAAAAAAAATCAGTGTTATACATCTAGCTTACACTTTATAAAATACATATTTGTGTAAACAAAAATGAAATGTACGCAAAGATTGAATGTACTGACTCATTAGCAGACCTTAACATTTTGAACAAATAAAAATATGCAAAGAAAATTACTGAATCATAATAATATTAAAGAAGAGAAAACCAGACCTGCAGTTCTAAGAGACCATCACATGTGTTCAGGTTAAACCACACACACACAGGTAACCCATGGATCCAAGAGAAGGCCTTGGGCTTCAGAGCAACTGCGATAAATGATGATTACATGAGAATACAGTAGGCCATCAGACACAGTAAAAGTAGGGCTCAGATGAATCTTTACAACATTAAGTGTGAGTAGTAGCAAAGAATAACACGTTTAAATCAATAATCTAAACAATTACCTAAATCTCTCTCTTAAAATAAAGAACAAAGAAGATACATTTTGGCTGAAATCAGGTAGGAGAAAACATGGACACTGCGCCAAAATGAACAGATTTTAAAAAACAGCAGCGTCACAGGGTTGGAGAGATGGAGATGTTCCATTCACGAGTTCACACACAAATTGATGCGATGGACAGAGGCGGACTGGACCAACACCACAACGCAACGGCCTCGGTTGTGCTTCCCATGGATTCGCCAGGGTCAAAGAACTCGGCTCCTCTTCCACAGGTTTTCGTAGCACAGTAACAGGGAGCTTGGTTAGAAGTGAAGCATCTGTGAATTGGACTGGATCCCATATACACACTGGTGCTGTGAGTGGCAGCTTAGCGTGCAATGTGCCATTAGCCAGCTCAATACAATGAGGATTTAGATATACCAGAAGTATGATCATAAGAAAAAGAAACTGAAAGCTTGTGCTGAATTAACCCTAAAATATTTGCCTTAAAAGAAATGAGTTATTTTTCTTCATAAATAATCTGCCCCCAATAATTATGCATAACTCTGAAGAACTGTTACACTATTCGACAGATGAAAGACATGGATGAATCTTAAATGCGCTTTGCCACATGAAACCATTCTGTTCAAAATAACTGCATATTGTACCAAACCAATGATAAATTATTCCTGAAGACACAGTTGTGTTCCAATGCTAAAATGATCAGTGGCTGCCTGCAGTGAGGATTGAGCAGAAAGTTCAAGATATGAGGCACAGAGACATTTTTGGAGTGGTGAAATTATTCTATATGATATTTGTAGTTTTGGATCTTTATCACTGAATTTTCTTACAAAACAAAAATAGTTTTTCTTGGTTTATGCACATTTTAATGAAATAATAATTAGGGGTGCAGGCGGTTGAGGATAAAAACAAAATATGAAAAATTTTTATAGTCATTAAAAATATAATGGGCCTGGTATGATAGCCTAGTGGCTGAAGTCCTCACCTTGCACTTGCCAGGATCCCATATGGGCGCCAGTTCGTATCCTGATGGACCCGCTTCCCATGCAGCTCTCTGCTTTTGGCCTGGGAAAGCTATCAAGGATGGCCCAAAGCCTTGGACCCTGCACCCATGTGGGAGACCTGAAAGAAGCTTCTGGCTCCTGGCTTCAGATCAGCTCAGGTGTGGCCGTTGCACCCACTTAGGGAGTGAATCAATGGACAGAGTATTTTCCTCTCTGTCTCCCCTCTTCTCTGTATATCTGACTTTCCAATAAAAATAAATAAATCTTTAAAAAATATTGTACAACTTCACATAAGATTCAGGAAATAGGGACTGACAAATAACTCTGGAACGAAATATACATATGTAAAGGCAAAAAGACAGTACAGAAAACGGAACTATCGGTGAGCTGGTTACTTTCCATTGGTTCTAGTACTCGTATATTTACACACTGCCATAAAACAGTTATGTAAATGGATGATACATGATGGGAACCGTGTTTCTCACTGTGGGAGAAAATGGGGGAGGAAGCTCAAACAGTTCATGTGCTAATGGACTAGATTTACTTAGATCAGTGAACTCCCACAAATGCATTAGTCATACTCTGCATACATGTATTTCCTTACACTTCTTGGTCTCCAAAGGCCAAAATCACTATGATAAAATCAAGGTGTTGTGGAACTTATTTTTATCTTCTGAGGCAATTTGGCATACAGAATATAGTGTTTCCATCTAAGACACATTCCCACCACTCTACTCTTACACCTATGACAGATTTGTGTCCAAAGAAACCCTGCAAGATATAAGGTGGAGAATATGGCCCATGAGGATGCATTTCATAGGAAAATGGGCTATTTTATTTGCCTTGTATTGTGGTGAAGCAGCTTATGATTGTCGTCCACTGAGACAGCGTTCCATCCAACAGTTCTCCTGGTTGCAAATCCAGCTCTTTGCTAATGCTCCTGGGAAAACCATGGAAGATATCTCTAATTTTTGGACCCTAGTAACCAAGTGATGGACCTGGATGAAGTTACAGCCACTAGCCTTGATCTGGCCTACCTCCGTTCTTTGATACTATTTGGGGAGTGACCACCGACGGAATTGTTTCTCTATCTGTCTGTGTGTATATGTGTGTGTGTGTGAGAGAGAGAGAGAGAGTATGTACTCCTTACTTTCAAATAAATAAATTAAACATTTAAAGATAACATGAAATAGTTGAAAATACATATTCCCATAGACATAAATACAAGTGACTTTTGTGAGAATGGAAATTAAGGGTTCCAGATAATGGTGAATGGCATATACACTTGGATTGGGATATATATGTAGATTCAGGTTTCATTTAGCAGTGAGTCTGTATTTAATGATCATACTGAGGCCCACCAGTAAGGGTAGGGTTGGGACATAGGCATTTGAGACAGATCATGGGTGTTTCTGGCAAATGCCTCTTGGTGGATATAGTGAGCCACAAAATCCTTCTACAGCTGCCTCCACTACGCTGGAAAGTGCCGTTAGAATAGATACACGGAGCACTTGTGAGATTCTCCACAGCCATCCCCTGCGGGGAGACCGAGATTCTCCACTGTGTGAAAGGCTAACCGGGCACCTTTAGAACTTTCTCTGCCTAGGACAGCACATGATGATAATGATGGTGATAATGATGCCATGCTTCTAGAAGGATTATAGACAATAGTATCACACAAGGCCCTTAAGGGCCTGTTGAGTCCCACCATATCCCCATTCAACTCACTTATTTGTCTAGTGCAAAAGAAGCCACAGGATTGTGGAAAATGACATTGGACGATTGTAAATGTTATTGAGTGGTAGCCCCAACATGTCTACTGCATGACATATGGCTTCCTTGCTTGAACTAATTAGCATAACATTGACCCCTAGCTTGTAATGGTTTATGTGAAGAACATCTTATTCTTTGTCCCAACCCTCGCCCCTGCCCAGAGGCAGCTTGTCTTCAGGTGACTAGGTCAGTCATAGCCATACACCTGGTTAACAGCTGTTTGTGTGGACAATGCCTTTTCCTTAGTCCAACTCTGCCCAACCCCAAAGTCAGCTCTTTCAGCAGGCCTTCCATGTACGTGTGCTGGTCTACTTCAAGGGCATTGCCATGTTCTAGGCATTTGTTTTCTTTTAGTTATCATTCATCTTGATCATCTTTTACTTTCACAAGGTAGCATAGAAGCTCGTTATCATTGATGGTGACACTGTGCTAATGTGGTTTTGTGAGCAGGAAATAGTAACTAGGCTAGACTTATTTGTAGCACAGTTTAATGCTCAAAAAGTGGTGTCCTCAGCAGTGGAGCTTTTTATTTTTTCATAATCATGTGGATGAGATGACAAATTCTGTGGATAGTGCCCAGCAAGTTTCTCCAGCCATCATCCTTGGTTGCCTACTGAGCTTAGGAAAATAGGACACATTGCCAAAGGCCACGGATATGTACGTGCTCAGCCACACAAATGTCCACCTTTCGGGCAGAGTCTATAAGTAGCAGACATCAACCTTTATGTCTCAAAACAGCCATGATCTCCTGAGTGTCTCCCAAACCACCTGGAGAGAGGCTAGTTTCACTGAGCTGATTTTTTTTTTTTTTTTTTTTTTGGCAAGGGAAGCAGGTAAAGATTGTTTCTATTTATTACAGAAAAACACAGAAAAGAATGAGGAGAGAGGGTGAGAGACAAAAAAAAATGGAGAGGGAGAAATCTATCTTCGGGTTCACGCTTCAGATTTCCAATGACTGGGCGAGATTTCAGCCAGGATTCAGGCATTGCAGCTAGATCTCACGCGTGACCGACAGGCTCCTGAGCAATGGGGTGAACTTCTGCTGCTCTACCTGTCATCGTGGCAGGAAGCTGGAGAGAAGCAGAACAGTAGAGATTCGAAGCAGTGCTCACATAGAATATTAGGTGTCACAGGTGGGAGTTAGCCAGTTGTACTCCAACACTGTTCCTACCTGGCACTGGTTTCATCATGGGATGTTTGCATTTCCTTCACTGAGAAAAGGTTCTCCACAAGAGGGTATATTTGAATCACTGTATAATAAAGAATTCTATTCCTGTTACAACCAAAATTCTAAAGTCTCATAATTAAGAGGTAGAAGCAGGAGTGGCACCACTAACATCCTGTAAACCCAGTTGCTCATTCTCACTCCCTCAACCCATGCTCGTGTGGCCTAGAAGTCTTATTCTAAAGGAAGAGATGTTTTCACTAGGAGATACAAATAGTAATTTCAGTTAAACTGGAATTTAGACTGGTCAGGTCTAGCTCTTTAAACATTCGAGGAACCGGGAATAAGACATGGAAAGCTTAAAAAAATGATCACACCCACTTCTCCCTAACCCCTGATCCTTCCCACCCTGACTGACTATGTAAACAGCATCCAAAATGATTGAAAAAAAAAAAATCAGTCAGTTAGTTGGCTGGGGTGATTATTAGAATTCTAAGTAGAAAGCAAGATGATATTTTTTAAAAAAAAATTAAGATTTATTTATTTTTATTGGAAAGTCAGATACACAGAGAGGAGGAGAGACACAGAGGAAGATATTCCGTCTATGGATTTACTCCCCAAGTGTTGCAGTGGCCAGAGCTGAGCCAATCGGAAGTCAGCAGCCAGGAGCCTCTTCTGGGTCTCCCACACAGGTGCAGGTTCCCAAAGCTTTGGGGCATCCTCGACTGCTTTCATAGGTCACAAGTAGGGAGATGGACGGGAAGCGGTGCCACCAGGATCATAGCCTGTGCACATATGAGAACCAGGGCGTGCAAAGAAAGGACTTTAGACTTCTGACTACCACACCAGGCCTGCAAGATAATATTTCACTATGGAGGTAAGGAAGCGCATCTGTGGAACACAGGGAGTCTCTTAGAACCTTGTCCAGTGTCACTACAAATAGTCAAGACATGAAAGAACCAGGCAGGCCCTGTTACCATGAATTCTTGAATCAACCCGAAAGACTAAGAACCAGAGTATTCAGTCGTTTTTCTGGATAACAAAAAACATGTAGTGGAAAAATACAATTGTTAATACTACTTACAGTTCATGTAAATAGCTGATGAATTGAAGATTATCACTCTAATTCCTCCTTATTTCTTCCCTGTCAATTTCTCTTTTTCTCCCTTTTATCTTTATTTTCTTTCTTATTCTTTGCATGTTACTTAAAATACATGGACTTTATCTTATTATGTTGAAAGAGTTTTACGTTTACACAATAGTGTGTAAGTTTTAAGATTTCAAGCAAATTGAACATGACACAAGAGCTGTAGATCCTCCTCTGGCTCCTTGCACCTATGTCGCATGCAGAACTGCTGATTCATATTGGACTGAATTGTGACATTTTCAGTTGTCTTTACATGGGAATTCAGTATGCCTATAGTTGAGATGTTTGAGTGCTAAGGTGACAGTTGATGAGGTTTTAACAATTAATTGTGCCTATCAGCTTAAATGGTACACAGGACGCATGGATTAATCCTGAGTTCTGACTGTGTCCGGGAAGGTATTTATGATATTTGAATCTGTTTACTGACTAACCCCAATCACTCTTTCCCTGGCTGAGTGGGCGCCTCCCATCTATTGACATCATGAGTGCAAAAAAAAAAAAGGCAGAGAAATATGGGTCTTATTGTCCCTAACTGTGTTAGATGCGATAACAGTAGTCTGTTGCCTTGGATTTGGGCTTAATTATTCACTCCTCATTCCTGAAATTCTATCTCTGAGTTTCTGCACCTCCAGTTTGAAAATGGTTACTCATATGCTTCTTGCACTATGTAATTGTTTCAACCAGTTGTTTAAGAGCCATTTTTACTGGCTCTGTTTCTTTGGAAAATTTTAAATCAGTGACCATGTTCTCGAGTGTGGTCCATGAATGATTCTGGCATAAAGGGACACATTACTGCAAAAATCTTGTGTATTTGATCATATTTTTTAATATGAAATTGTAAAAAACTGTTAACATGGAAGAACGGGATAATCTGTAAAGTTATTTGGGCTACACATCTTTCTTTCTGTAAGTTGAAGATTATTTATTTTGTAATTAAATACTTTGAATATGTACCACTATAATGTATAGAGCAGAAAATAAAACCTTACATTTCTGGTTTGACATCAAATTTGTTCTTGCTACATTTGTGTTTTACTTCAAATTGTCTACTATAGAGTGAGTCTAGGCAATGCCCAGGAAAACATTCCTAAAGACATCGATATGACAGCAACCTCAATTTATGAAAACATTATTTAAACAGAAAAAGTAAAGACATTCTATTAGAACAGGACAAAAACACAATCAAAGTGTGATTGAGGTGAACACAAGGACTATATCCTTTAAATAAAAAGAAATATATTTGACGAAATAACAGAATACTCTATTTTAAAATCACTAGTTTACATGCTAGATTTTTATATTCTTCTTATTTTTTTTTTAAATTACCTGGAAAGTCTGTCCTGTGCTGGCAAGACTGTGGCTTTCCTTCTAGGTAACAGCTGAGATGGGATGAACTGCCTTAGGAATCCTGTTATCTCACACAGAGTGTGGCCATGGGCATGAATAATGATCTGCCCAAAGAGATTTAACATCCTATCTTAAAAAAGAAAAATGATATTTTTAGCTGCTATACAATTTTCAGACACCACCTTGTATTTTGCTTAATGCTTAATGCATAAAAACAAAATGTCAAAGATCATAAAATGCAAGATTCCTGATTCTGTTTAAAATGTGTGCCTTGTTACTTCCTTTTCCTACAATAAAATACACAAAAGAAAGCCACAAATTGAAACACTAAGAGACTGAACTTTATCTCCAACATGACTTCCACCTGTGAGACCATGAAACATGATCACACAATTCCTCCTTTAAATGTACTTTAAAAATAAGAAAATGTCATTAAGATCATACATATGTTTCATCCTTTGATCAGCTTTTTCTCTCTCTGCTTTGTTTCTTCAGTTGGGGAAGCAAAACGGAGATCAAGTTCATAATATATGATTTCTATGATGTATTTTGAGAGTCATTTTGCCTGCTTGTATGTATTTGAGAGTAGAGTAGCCAAGAGCAAGAGACAGAAAGAGGAAGGCGCGCACACACACACACACACACATTTGCTGATTCAGTCTCCAAATGACTGAAATGGCTCGGGTGCAGCAAGGTGGAAGCCTAGAGCTAGGAACTCCATCCACTACTCTCCCATGGTTAGCCTAAGCACCATGCCAGGGTTATCATTTCATATCTCCTAATCTTTTGGCAGGAAGTTGCAAATGCAGATGGAAATAAGTCCCAAACGATGCAATATGTGATACACGCATCACAAACAGCTGCCTCACATGTTGTGTGTTTATTTTAATGTACAGATTTCACTAGAAGGTACATTCCTGAACAGAGCAGCTCAGAGGGAAGATATTATTAGTGTCTGGGTATGTTTTTCTTGCATGTGGTAACATTGCGTTTTTGACAAATTCGATCAGTATGAGTGAGACAAGCATTCTACATTCTATATATTTACATTCGGGGAACTGAAGTCTACTCTATGCTGGATGTCAAAGGAAAACAAGCTGTGAAGGAAGTATTTACTGTGAGACACACTGGCAAAGATACTCACAACACTAACTTCTGAGTGGGAAAAAGAAAGCACAATGTTTTCTGAAAAGTAAACTATCGAAGACTAGGTTTCATCAGATAGGCCAGCTGCTTCTCATACTAAATATTTGGATTTGATACTCGATATGGTTTCTGCTTAATGGGAGGCAGCTATAATGAAGTGGGAAAATGTGTCTCTACCATCCACATGGGAAACCTGGATTGAGATTTCAACTCTTGGCTTCATCCACTTGTCCTAAATTATTGTAGTCTTTTGGAGAATGAAAAACGAGAGAGAGAATCCTACCTCTCTCGCTCTCTGCCTCCCCCCCTCCACCAACAACGTCAGAAAATAAACATTTAAAAGTTAGAAAGATTCCCTGGCTAGGTTGCAGAAAATAGATCTTAGGGTGCAAATATTGCTCATAAAATGTCAGTTGAAAAGCTTTCCTTTTATTCTAAGGGAAATAAAGCAGGCCTGGTAGGATGACACAGCTAACTATGGTTGATAATTGAGAATGTGTTGAGACACATCCAGCAAGCCTCTCTTTGAACTCTGGAGAGACAATGCCAGCCTCACTTGAAGGATTCAAGAAGAGACAACAGCTTGCCAGGCTCTGCTGCCTTTCTTTCCTCCTTCACCTGGACAGCTGCTTTTTCTCCACCTTTGTCTACCTATGGAGACGTCGTTCACATGTGTATGTTAGAAAGCAACTTTAAACTTTAGTAAAAGCAGGCAGAGACCACTAAATGAGTCAATGTCAGGTATCCACCGCTGTTTCTATATCAGTGCAACTTGAATCTTATGTTTAAAATAATGAATAGCTATCTTTTTAAACTCTGTTTTTTTTTCTTTTTTTTTCTGAAAGTTTATATTAAATGAACAACTTTGATCTATTTTACCACAAAGAATTAACTTTATAGCGACATTTCCAAACCTAACCTACCCCACCCCACCTGTACTCCCCACCAAACTTCCTCCTTCCATTTGTCTTTTTCTTTCACATTTTTACAAAGACTTGGTTTCAGTCATTTTGCAACAACATTCCATTACATTAACAGTGCAACAAATAGCATGTAGATAAATAATAGAACCCTCCCCTGAATGGATACAAACACTGTGATCAACTTTTGATTGTCAATTACACTCATATAGATTGCAGTTTTGTAGTCTACATTTTATGCAACAAAGTGGATGCTACCGGAAGCTATTATCCTTGGGGACATGAACAAGTACCAAGAAGACAAATATGCTGTTGTTTGATTGTTTTCAATCCTTCCTTCCATAGGGGAGGTGCAAGTTTCTTGAGCTTTAAATTGTATACATGCATTTTCAAATGTTTTGAAAGTGTTTTAATCTCTCAGTAGAATTTGCTATTAGCTTCAATGTCTTATAAAGAAGAAACGAATTTACATCACAAGTTTCCTTTTGTATCATACACTCTCAGTCCACCCACATAACCTGCATACTCACCATGTAATCTGTGGTAACTTATGACAATTTCATCTCCTTTTTCAACATGTGGGAAATTATGTTCAGAAATATTTTTCATGTAAAAAGATGGCATATTCTCCAACACAGTACTCCACCTAGTTCTGAAGTAACCTTGCTCCAGTTGCCAAGGATGACTTGGATACAAATCCACAGCAACATTCCATTCTGAAAACCGCCTCAAGTGCACAGATCCTCTGCCTAAGGTCATGATAAGTTATTGGACAGCCTGCGTAAGACGTCTGCTGTATATGGACTATCAAGTCTCAACTATTCATCTCACTTTTTGCAACTACCCGTTATAGTCTGAGTATCCACTCTTTCCAAAATGGAGGTTGAGTTTTCTTCACCATCATGACAGAATTCAGTTAGTCTGAATGTGTGAAGAATCAGATGGGATACTAGGCAGCTAGGGCTTTTCTGGACCCCAAGTTTAGCTTTTTTTTTAAATATAAAATTCCATTTTCCCCTCCCGCTCTCAGTTTCCCCAGAGCACATTTCTCCCAAGAGCAATCCTTTCACCTCAAAAGACACAGGGCAGGATTAATAGATGTGGCCCACCTAATCCCTTCTCCAGGCCACTGTCAAGGAGAGAGTGCTTGAATGATCAATTTATCTTTTGAAAGGGGATGAGGAAGTTATCCAATCCCACCTTTCTGAGGCTTTTTGTCTCAGAGCCAGGTGCTATTGAGACCATTTTTTTTTCCTTTAGTGAGATTCCTTTGAAATGGGATTTAAATGGCACTAGCCCCTTGCACAGGGTGTGTGGGGGGTTACCCATCTACCTTGGAAACCCCTCTTGCTGCTAGGGCAGGAGTCACTTGCCTCTTCAAATAAACCTTGCTTTACAACTAGAATTTGTCCGCATGAAGATTCTTCTTTTGTGTGAGATAAGAAGTTAGGTTCCTGTTATGTTTTCATACCAAACATACTAAAACATGAGGAGGTGGTGGGTCCATAAAGGTTTAATGTGTCACATGTTGTGTTCCAAGAGTAAACACTCCTGTGAGGAGCTGGCATTTTCTCCATCATCACAGGATACTGCATGCAAAGATAAATTTGGAGGTAGAGAATCCAGCAGCATCCTGACCTATGGCTTCTTACTGTCTGGAACTGTAATCCAAAGAACAACTGCTGCTTATAAATTACTAAATCCAACAGGAGTAACTGTTATAACAGCAAAAACAGACAAAGGTGACATCTCTATATAAAACCTACAATCAACACAGGTCTAAAAACAGAAGCAGTTCCTGAACTGAGTCCCTGAACTGAAATACTGCCTCCATCAAACTAAATGTGATTCACAGTATAAGCCATTGCTCAAGCCAGGAACTCCAGAACACCTAGGTTTAATCAAAAGGAGAAATCAGGTGGGATCAATGCATTCATTTCAGCTCTGGTCTGTCTGTTCTCCTGTTTGTCTTGCTCTGTCCCTGCAGGCTTGCTGTGACATGGCTGCTTACCTTCTGCTACCTAAAAATAACAAAATCTGGAGAAAGTAAATTTTGGTGTGTCTGAGACAAAACCTGTACATTTGTGGTTTGATTCTGAGAGAGGAGGAACTCTAGGGAGGAAACCTACAGGCAGGGTCATTCTCAAAAAAAAAAAAAAAATCCAGCTCTCTTTCCTTATTCTCTGTGATTCAGTTTCTTGAAAAATTTGGGAATCAAACACAGGTAATTAAAATAATGATGTCTTAAGACTTAAAAGAAATATGAAGCGATGATTAAATACTATACACTATTCAACAGAAAGTTTTTATATTTTCACATGGCTTTCACCAAATGCATTTATATTGCAGCATTCAGGTCAACATGTTGAATAAGAAATCTCTTGAGAAAAATGTCTAGCTAGAAAAGTAAACTTTGTGAAGTATAGTAGACAAATGCCTATATCTATATGTGCAGTCCTTTGCTGGGAATGTTAAAAAAATTAGGACTAGAGGGCAGAAAGTTCCACACAGAGAGGGCTGGAGCTTGCAATTTGAAGTAATGCTTATAAAAGCATAACAACTGGAAAGAATCAAGGTGGTGGAATAGGGTAAGGACACGTTTAAACAGAAGAAATAACATTAGCCAAGGTGAAACATTGAGGTCACATTCCAGGAAATAGGAGAGGCAGAACAAAGGCAGAGGGGTACGTGGAAACTGACAGACACTGAAAAGCAGTGGAAACAGTGGTGTGGTGTTGCTACGACCAGATATCCCAGGGGCATTCAACCAGCAGCAATCTGAAATGCAATGGCGGCCAAAACTCCACCAGCAACCAGGTGGGAAAAGGAGTTTACCAGGAGCTGAAGAGGTAATCCCAGACAAAAAACTGCCCATCCCGATGGTTTGGTTGGTTTAACAAGGAGCTGAGACAGAGCAGAGACAGAGCAGCAGATTTCAAACAGGCAGTGCGGGAATAGGAGATATATATATATCTCAATCACAGCCCAGACACCAAAAATAGCTGAATAGGGTGCCATTTTGTACAGGGGGACAAAGACTGTGGGACAGGTTCCATGCAAAATACATTTGGGTAGCCTCTAGACCTAATGGCCAGTAGATCAAAAACTCCGCAAGGGACGCATTAGGCACCATTTTGTTCAGGGTGGCTTAGAAACTTACCCTAAGGAAAAGAATGTGTTAACTGCTACTATGACCAAGAACCAAGGAAGAGACAGAGGCACAAAGAATATTACTGAAGACTACACTGTCAAGGAGCAAAAGCCTTTGCCAACCTCAGAGTTAACTCAGGAAAACATTGAGAAAATGGGGATACAGAATTCATAAAACTCATTATAAATCTTATCCACAATGAGAAATGAGAAGCACATACAGGAGTTCAAGAAATTTAAGGAGTATGTTGCTCAGGAAATAGCAACACTGAAACAAAATCAAGCTGAATTATTGGAAATGAAAGATGCAATATAGCAAATCAAAAATTTAATGGAACGTCTCAATAATAGAACGAATGAGTCAAAAGAAAGGATCTCAGAATTGGAAGATATTTCGTGTCACTACGGGGAATTAATCAAAAAGCTGAAAGTAGAGCTGGTCAAATTTTTCAAAAGTGCTCAAGAATTAGGAGAAACTATATAAAGGCCAAATATAGCAGTTATGGGAGTCCCAAAAGTTGAAGAAAGAAAAGCTGGGCTTGAAAATATATTTAAGGAAACAATAAATGAAAATTTTCTAATCTGGAGAAAGAATTGGGAAACAACATCAAAGAGAGGCACAGAACTCCCAACAGGGTTGACCAACAGCGATCTTCACCATGACACATGATAATTAAGATCTCTTCAATGAAACATAAAGAAAAGATAATTAAATATGCAAATGATAAAAATCAATTGACATATGGAGGAGTGGCAATTAGATTCACAGCTGATTTCCCACAAGAATTTCTCCAGGTCAGAAGATATTGGAGCGACATATTCCAGAATCTGATAACCAAAAGTACAATGACCGAGAGCAAAAGAAGAGACAAAGGCACATGAATATTACTGAAGACACTCCCGCAAAGGAGCAAAAGCCTTTGCCAACCTCAGAGTTAACTGTGGAAGACATCGAGAAAATTGGGGATACAGAATTCAAAACACTTGTTATAACACTTTTTATTAACAATGAGAAACATGTAAACAGGAGTTCAAGGAATTCAATGAATATGTCACACAGTTGAAAGACACTACTAAAAGGCCAAATATGAGAGTTTTGGGAGTCCCAGAAGGTACATAAAGAGAGGCTGGGGTTAAAAGTGAGAGAATATACCTCTTCAAAACCTGCCCTACAAATGATACTTAAAGATGGTCTCTTGACAGCGAAAAGGAGTTGCACTCACCCAAACCAAAGGCAAATGTGATGACCATCCCAGCAAAATAACAACAGAAGACTAAATCAATGAGTAAACCAATGCTAAAATTACAGGACAAAATTACCACCTATCCATATTAATCCTGAATGTAAATGTCTTAAACTCATCAATCAAACTTCATAGATTAGTAGACTGGATTTAAAAAAACAAAATCTCATCTATTTGTTACCTACAGAAGACACATCTTACCAACTAAGATCAGTATAAACTGTATCTCATGGATTATCATGTTTTTCTTTTTAATTTCATTCTTCAAAACAATTTTGTTTTCTTCACTGACTCATAGGTCATGCAGTGACATTATTTTCTTGAAGAAGTTTCTTGATTTTCGTTTCTTCAGTGACATATACGTCATTCAGTAGCAATGTTGAAACTTCATATTGTTGTAAACTTCTATTTTTCTTCCTATTGCTAATTTTGATTTATGAATTTTCATTTAAAGAGATAAATAATAACTGTGTAGTGGAGATTATTATATCAGGTCTGAGGATAGAATGCAGTATGCATCTCTACTTCCAGATCAAAGACAGACTCCCAGTGAAACTGTTGGATATATCTTTACAATAAAATGCAGGACTCTCTGTAGTTGCCCGTGCCTGCAATGATGGACTTACGCCTGTGTATGAAAAAAATACTATTGTAATAATATAGGAGAACTCAGTGGGGGGTGTGAAATTGGAGAGGGGGTAAGGGAGATCCTGGCCTATGGAACTGTATCCTTAAAATAATAATAATAATAAAAGAAAGTGCCAAAATTTTCCCACTTTAATATATATATATACATATATATATATATATGAAACCATATATATATATGAAATCAAGGTGTTTGCGTCTTTGCCAGCTACTTGAGGTAGCCATTGTGGACAATGCTCTCTTCATTCTAAGAATCTTTTTTATTAAAAGACGAGAAAAGTTATGTGTTAAAAAGTGCAAACTGTGTTCAGGAGCAGATACATGGCAGCACTTACAATACATAGCATGTTGTTTTATATTTTGTGTCTATGGAAATTTAGCAGTACCAGATATGTTAGAAATCTGTGAACTGTTTCCCAAGGCAAATTTCAACTAAGCTAATGTGTAATTTGCTATAAAATCACATTTAAATAATGCCTTTCAATTATGCATAATTCAGCTTTCAGACGTATGTACTGAAATTTGATTTATTTTTCCTTCCCTTCTTTTCTTTTTCTTTTTTTGTTTGTTTTGTGTTTTGCCTCAAAAATGTAGTTCTCAGTCCTCCAAGAAAGATTTCAGGGTCAGTTTTCAGGTATTAAGTTAGAAATAAGGACAATGCTAAGAACAATGGTGTGGGGAACACTACACGCACTGTAGCAGGTCCTAGCTGCTGCAGCTTGAGGCCCTCGCCTTCTTCATTACGTTGACCCTCTGCTTGGTCTACACTTGAATCGGCTAACCGTGTTCTTCTATGTGTTGATCGCCTCAATCCCTTCCAAGTTGAGATCTGTCCACTGGGAACTCCATTCACGGAGAGGTTTGAGTCACAGAGGTAATCAAACGGAGCTGGTTACAAAGGCTTTGTCTAGTTAGTAGGTCATCGAGCAGCACGTATGGATCACCCGGCCAGCGGTCATTCTTCTCCGCTCCACGACGCAAGCAATTGTGCATAACCACCAAAGATCTCCGAGATCACGTCGAAGGGTTTCGTAGACAGCCACTCTATTTCTGATAACATAGGGTATCTTGTATTTTCCTTCCTCTTCTTTTCAGGCTCTCTATTTTCAGCCACTGATATTTTGTAACTTTATGATTGTAGTGAATTGTAGAAGTACGTGTCTTGGGAATAACACTGTTGGTTTATTGTTTTAGGATTCTCTTCAAGGAGATATTTGCTTTACAATATGCTAGGGAACATTTAAAATTGAGAGTGAAAAAGCACGTTGCATTTAGTTGCAATTTATCCACTTAATTGAGGCACCTCAACAAGGCTGAAATAAGAAAACAAACTGCTTGCTCAAAAGAGTATATTGATGGTAATGAACAATATTGGCAATCTTGGGTAACTTGATTTTCTTTACTTCATTGCTAGAAGTGAAGACACTGGCGATGTCAGGTGTTAAACTATAAGCATCGCCACACCAGAGACTGTTGATGTGTTTTATTCCAAAAAGTTCTTTTCATTGCAATTTTGGCAATGACAAAGGAAATATAAATACATCTTACATTCAGAGTGTTTCCATCATGCATGTGTGTATATGCATATATCCTCACAATGTTGCTGAACATGTATCTTCATTGCCATTTTATTTTCTCTAAACATAGGAAAAATGAATAACAAAGTGATAGCAAATACGGATGTACACAGATTTTATTGTTATTCACCTCTATCAGTATACACACAAACATATACACACATTATTAAAAGTCTCCAAAAGAACCAATCACTGCCATGTAAACCTACTATCCAGCTTAATCACCTACTAGAATAATATCATCATGCTAGCCTTGTAATATCATATAATGACAGCATTTTAATATCATATCACAGTATTAGATCCTCAGTAATAATTACCTTGAAGCATATTCATTTATCACATATGACTCTTACCTTCCCAGTACAAAATATGTCTTAGACACAAACTTACCATTATCTAAAATTTGTGCTCTGTTGCATTAAATTTGACAGACAGTGGTTAATGAAAAATTCACATCTATTCACGAAAGAAAGATTGAACAAACTTGAGTGATTGGATGCTACAGCTTTACTAAACAATTACATAGTGATGAATTATTGGTAAACAAAATTTTTTAAAAAATCAATAATGGCTGGAAATTAACTGTGGAAACAGTATTGAGGATGCTAATGACTCTAAATTAATCTCTTTGGATTTATATATTGTTTTGTAAGTTTCTAAAATAAAGATTAAAAACTAATAAAGCAATAATATGCAATAATTATTCTTGAGAACATTCCCTAGGTAATACTGCAAAGGTTTGGTATGAACTTTTCACGTTTGGGCATTCATCCCTCCTCATAATTGTTCACTGAGCTTTCACAGAGATGCCAACTTAAAGAATTAGGCTTCTGTCTACAGTGGGCACAGGAAAGTCGTTTTTTCTTTTTCTTTTCTTTTCTTTTTAACCAAAATAATCAAAATAACTCTGAATTATTTTAAAGCTTTGTTCTTAAAAAATTGCCTCATATGTTATTCTGAACACAAACTGGAATTTCTGGTCAACAGTTATATCTAGAGAAATACATTCACTGGGAGCCAGTCTGTCATTATTCTCCTTTTTCAGCCATTCTTTTCTTTCTCCTCTGTCTGCTAAAACAGAACTAAAAGCATATGTCCAATGACTAAATCATGATCACTTTAAGTGTTAGAATGCCAGTGTGGAGTAGTGACGTAATGAGAAGGTCAAAAATTCACATTTACAAGTTGGGCTGTTTTCCTTTACATTTAATACTCCATTCAAACTTCTTTACCATTTAACCTGTTTTTTTTTTTTTAAAGATTCATTTATTTTTACTGGAAAGGCGGATATACATAGAAGAGGAGAAACAGAGAGGAAGATCTTCCCTCCGATGATTCACTCCCCAAATGAGCACAATGGCCGGAGCTAAGCCAATCTGAAGCCAGGAGCCAGGAGCTCTTCCGCGTCTCCCACGAGGGTGCAGGGTCCCAAGGATTTGGGCTGTCCTCAACTGCTGTCCCAGGCTACAAGCAGGGAGCTGGATGGGATGCAGGGCCTCCGGGATCAGAACCAGCGACCATATGGGATCCCAGCGCGTGCAAGGTGAGGACTTTAACCACTGTGCTATTGCGCTGGGCCTTAACCTGTTGTTTTATGATCGCTCATTTAACATTAGAAAAATTCCTTAATGCACAATTATCACAATAAACAAAGCTACAATGTAAATATTTTGGCATCATCAATAGCACCACTTTTTCGATAAAGTTCCTAAAAAAAAATACAAGTTACGGTGTGCATATGGGCTAGAAATTAGAACAAGTGTCTTATGCTCTATTTAATTACCAAATATTTTGATGTGAATTTTTGTCCTTGCAGTGGTGACAAGGTATTGCTTATGACCATTTTATTTATTTTATTTCTTTAAAGCAAGCTCTTAACAGTATATTATTCAGGTCCCACACAGTAGCCTAGTGGCTAAAGTCCTCATCTTGCGTGCACCAGGATCTTATATGAGCACCTGTTCATGTTCCAGCAGCCCCGCTTCCCATCCAACTCCCTGCTTGTGGCCTGAGAAAGCAGTTGAGGATGGCCTAAAGCCTTGGGACCCTGCACCGATATGGGAGACCTGGGAGAGACTCCAGGCTCCGGACTTTGGATCGGCTCAGTTCCGGCCATTGAGGCCGCTTAGGGAGTGAAATATTTGACTTTCTAGTCCGAAAAGTGTTATTTTTCTCAGTGTCACTGCTTTGCTTACATATCCTTTTAAAATCACCAAACCAAGTATTTCATGATGACATATATCATAACTTCTTTTCATCATGGAGAATAGTTTGTGATTTCTCTGCCCAAAATAATTCCACATTTTTTAAGTATCAGTTCATTTCCAAACATTAGTTGATCATGTTGGTGCTCTCGTCAAAGCATGCAATATGAAATCAGTTCTTTTGCTTTGTTGTCTTGTATCAACAATAAAATAGCTAGAAATGTCATACAGCTTCAATATTACAGTTACCTATTTTACAATCTCCATTTTCAGCTACGGATTTCAACATTAGCCCCGTTTATGAACAATTCAACTCTCAGGTCAATTTTTTCTGAAAGTTACAAGAACCTGGAAGGTTTTGAGAGCTTGCAATTGCTGACTCCCAAAACTTAAAATTTATTTCAACTGATTAATAAATTAATTTAACTGACAGAGAGACAGAGCTATCCCAGCCACTCCTTGAGAGAGAAATGCCTGTAATGGCTAGAACAAGATCAGGCAGGAGCCAGGGGCTTTCATATCAAATACTCGTCTCCATATTGGACTTTACATCAAGGAAGAAACAACCAAACAAAAAGGGAATGTCTGTATTAGTGCTGTAGACACAGCTTTGTACATTTTGTTCCATAACTTCATCAAATCAAAAATAAAAACTTTATACTAATATACTTTTAATTATCTGTGATTATGTTAAAACTTACCGTGTGCCACTGAGGTGTCTCCCAATACTATAGGAAATTATCAGGCATTTCTCTGTGAGTGCATGAATAGGGACTTACTTCTCTCTGTCTCCACCTATGAACATATTATTTTGTGCTACATCTTAGTGGCAGCATGATGGACTTGTGAAAGACACCTATTGTGAGACTGGAGGGGAGAATCATGGGGAGGAGAGTGATCTTAGGAAGGGCAGAGGGACACCCCAGTACCTGTCTAATTGGGCCATAAAACAATAAAAAAAAATAGAAGGAAAAAAGGGATTAGAAAAAACATGCTGTGCTCAAGTGATTTGATCATTTCCTATTTGACTGCTGTTTATATACATTGTTTAGTTCTCCACTAAACTATTTTGACTTTTTTACTTATTAATCTTGTTATTTGGTTAAACTTTAGTCCTTTTCGTTGTAACGAAAATTTAAAGCATGCTATCTTAGAGACAAAACAAAAAAAAAAAAAAAAAGGAAAAGAAAAGAAAGGAGAGTGGGCTGGATGATGGAGAGAATATATCATTATATTCCTAAAGTTGTACCTATAAATCACTTTTAACATGTTAAATAATTTAAAACATTAAAATAAAATGTTAAAGCAGAAAGTTGAGATCATAAAAATAAACACACAAAATATGAAATGCCATGTATTTTGTAAATTGGTAACCAAAAATAAAATTTGCTTCATAAAATCTGCCAACATATAAAATATGTATAAGGCAATATTAATACATAAATATGTCAGATCAAAATAAAACTAATTTCACTTGCCTGGCAGCATATATGCTTATACTTAAATTCTTCTTAACCTATCAAACTTTTAAAAAATTTCATTTTATATTAAAATTTTAAATTAAGATTTATTTATTTTTATTGAAAGGCAGATACACAGAGAGGAGGAGAGACAAAGAGGAAGATCTTCCATCCGATGAATCACTCCCCAAGTGACTGTAACGTCAGGAGCTGAGCTGATCCACAGCCAGGAGGCTGAAGTCTCATCCAGGTCTTCCATGCAGGTGCAGGATCCCAAGGCTTTTGCCCGTCGTTGATCTACCTTCCCAGTCGCAAACAGAGAGCTGGATGGGAAGAGGGGTGCCGGGATTAAAACTAATACCCATATGGGATCCCGGAGCATGCAAGGGGAGGACTTTAGCCACTAGGCTATTGTGTCGGTCTCCGAACATTTTTTTTAATGATCAAGCTTATCTTATTGATGGCTCCTGACATACTTGAAAATAATTATCTATATGCATATACATTCTTCAATTTTTATAGACTTAAGCTTTGAAAGTTAGAATTACAGAGAACGTGGGAAAGACAGAAATGTAGAGACAGATCTTCCATCCACAGGTTTAGTCCCTATGTGAGCTAGGCCAGGCCAAAGCCCGTCTTCAAGTGCTGTATTTGTGTTTTCTGTATTGGTGGCAGGGTCAAACACTTGAACTCTCCTCTGCCTGTTTTTCTTGGTTATTAGCATCTAGCTGGACTGGAAGTGAAGAAATCAGAATAGGTATGGCAGGAACTGGCACTCATATAATATTCCAACATCATAGGCAACAGCTTTGCAACTAACCCTCAATGCCAGCCTCAGTAGTTATACTGTCCAGTTGAATTATTTAGTGGTTTGTTAAAATGTTTTGAGTTAGTTCTTACTCATCTCTAAAAATTCTTTCATACTTGTTCTTTAAAATATAGACATCCGTATAATTAGTGTATTTTTAAAAATCTTTCATTTTAAGCTCACATTTCTTCATGTATTAAGTTCTTAATTCCATATCTTTATTTTTTTTAATTTATTTATTATTTTTAATTCATTAATTACATTGTATTATGTGACACAGTTACATAGATACTTGGGTTCTCCCCACCCCTCCCCAAACCCTCCCACCATGGTGGATTCCTCCACCTTGTTGCATAACCACAGTTCAAGTTCAGTTGAGATTCCCCCATTGCAAGCATATACCAAACATAGAGTCCAGCATCTTATTGTCTAGTCAAGTTCAACGGCTTCTTAGGTATACCCTCTCTGGTCTGAAGACAGAGCCAGCAGAGTATCATCCCAGTCAATTAAAACTTCCATATCTTTATACATCTAAACTTTTTTGTTTTTAGTGATCTGATGATTACTATGAAACACCACTGATATTTCTGATTACACTGCATGCTAAGACATAAATCATTTTTGTTTGATAAAAATTTAAGGGGTTGCTTTTGTTTCACAGGTGGTTAAGCCATCATTTGCAACACCAACATCATCTGTTAGATTCAAATCCTGACACTCTGGTTCCTATGCAGGCTACCACTAATGTTCCTGGGGAGGCAGCAGAGAACACCCCAGATATGGGCTCCACTGTCATTCATGTGGAAATCGGGATGGAGTTTCTGTCTCCTGCTTCTCCTTTGACGCTGTAAGGTCTGGCTAGTATGACAGTTCAAGAAGTGAATTACCAGATGGAGGAGTCTCTGTCTTTCAATAAATAAGTAAACAGATATATAAATCTTACATAAAAATAAATTTTTTTGAGAGGAAGAAAGAGAGAGTGAGGTAACAGAGACAGATAAGTAACAAACCTTGAGTTCTTATCATAAAGTTCCCTATCCAATAGCCTAAAAAACTTGGACCCAGGAAGGGACCAAATATGACAGCTTGCGTCTTGATTCTTATCTCTAAAGTGGGTAACAGGAGCTAAACAACTTAAACCATCTTGCCTTCAAAATGGAACTGAATCACTGGCTGTCTCTGAATCTCAAGGTTGCCATCCCCTCGCACTCATGCACCCACAGACCTTGGAAACTTGCCTGCTTCCATAATGATATGACCTACTTCCTTATGATAAAGTTGTCTCTTTTTCTTCTCTCTCTTCAATCTGTTTTCACTTACCTTCAGAGTAGCTATTTACAAAATAATTTGAAATTCAGATTATCTTTTATGACCCCCTTTGATAATCCATATTTATGCATCCTCTATAATAATTAATTAAGAGGCTATTCTAGGGTCATAGTCTGCATCTGGTAAATTGTGTTTTCATTATCAAAACTTTAAGATTTACTTAATCTCTTCTCCCAGTTTTTAAGGCCTCCACAACATGTCTACATCCCCTTCTCTTGAAGTTTCTTGTTAGCATGGAATATTAGGTAGATTGTCACTTTATTCTTGAGAGAGCTGAGCCTCTGCTACCCACGGCATCAAATGCAGAAGTCCATTTTGTCTGGTTGAGGAAAGATACCATTCATTTACAGGAAATTCATTGTAGCAGTAATTTCCAAAATGGTAGCAAGTCATTTAAAAGTTTCTGTCCTCAATCTCTGTCATGGTCTTTACAAATCCTCATTTGTTCTCACTACCGTTGCCATTATGCTGGTTTAAAATCTGAATTTGACCTGTAATTTTTTTTTTACCATTATAACTTTCTAAATGTAGCTACTGTTACAATGACTGAATGATAATTACAATAAAATTGAAGTAAGCTGCAGTAATCTTTTCACAATACTATAAGAAATGTGTTACTGGTTAGCCTAAAATAAGCCTCCAGCAATAATCTCTGGCCAAGTAGGGTCTGTTCTGATGACATGTTAAAGTGTGTTAACTAGACCTTGAAGAAATCTTCATTGGTTTATTATTGATAATATTTAAGTCTGCAGATACCCACACATGCACACTACATCTTTTTGCTATGTCTAAATAGATTTTTATCACATTATTACCTCCATTGAATGTTAGATGTCTTTGCTTTGAGTTTAAATTATTGGTAACTGAGCACAGAAACTCTAAGGAAGCGATTTCACATTTTTATAACTCAGTTTTCACTGACAACATCCCTAGCTTGATCTTAACATGCTTTTTTAGACACACTACTAGAAAACAAAATTCAAAATCATGGACCTGGAAGGATCCTGAATTCAACAGAAGGTTTTCACCCACATTTTTCCCCTCTCTTCTACTGCAGCTCTTTCACGAAGAGTTTCTTCTGTGTCAGCCACATAACCCTGTAACTCTTTCATGAGCATTTCCTCTTTTAAAATGACCCTGGGTGTTACTGTCAACGTAATCTTCTGGCCTTTCAGCGATGATCATGTCATTCTCTTACTTTATCTAAAATTGTCTCCGACACATTTTGCCTGAAGAATAACATTCTAATTTTTGTTGTGACATTGAAAAATGTGCCAAATGCTGCCCTTGGCTTCTCTGTGCGGTACCTCTCCCATGATGGTCTCGTTCCCTGTTTTCACTCAACATAGGCCCTTGTCGAAAATGTATCTTCCTTGATTATTTCCTTTATCAATACTTTCCCTCTGGCTGAAACATCACTCAAATTTTTCTCTATACTGAAAGTACATCTTACCTTCCTTTTGATGAAATTATAAGATGGTTTAAAATCTTTTCGAATGTTGCCAAAATAAAACAAAACCTTGTCTTGAAAAAAAATGTCAACAGCAAATGATGAGTTCAAAAAATAAGAAAAGAACTACCTCATGACATGCATTTGGAAAATGAACGAAGTGGCTCATTTCTGAATTGACCGAAATTGATGAAGACCTCTATCAATTTGATGGATCTTGGACTTTTCAGGCAATTGGGCTCAGAACTCACTGGTTTTACTCAGGTCATGTGCTCCTGCTAAAATATTGAATGTATTCAAGGAAATGAATACTACTAATTGATTTGGCCTGGTCACAGGTCTATGATTAGAGTTATAATGTGGCACAAATGGTGAAGTAACTGAATGTTACTATGACTGTGTGAACTAAAATATCAAAGGGGCCAGTGAGTTGTAACAACAAGCTAACCCTCTGTCTGAATATCCCATATAGGCATGGGTTCTAGTCCTAGGTGCTCCAATTCCCATCCATTCAGTTCTCTGCTTGTGACCTGGGAAGGAAGAAGAGGATAAACTAAGTCCTTGTTCCCCTGAACCCATGCGGAGACACAGGTTAGATCAGTCTCCTGGTTTTGGATTGGCTCAGCCCAGCTGTTGTGGCTATTTGAGGAGTGAAACAGAGGGTGGAGTCTCTCGCTGTATCTCCTTCTTTATTTGAATTTTTTTTCGTATAAAAGTAAATCAACATTTTTCATATTTTTATTATTATTATCAATAGTAGTTGTAATAGTATTTTATACAGTTCCATTTGCTCTGGGATTTTCCAAACACCCTCCCCAAGTTCTTCTCTGCTTCCCCCACTGACTGCCCCTATATTATTACAATAATGTAGTTCTTTATAAACAGCCATAAGTCAATCATTGCAGGCATACACAATGGCAAAGGGTCTAGCATCATATTGCCAAAATAAATTTAACAGTTTCATTGGAAGTCTATCTTTGATCTGGAAGTACAGATTCAAACTGCATTGTATCCTCATTTCGCAATATGAAGTCCCTATTACACACACACAGTTAGCATACATCCCCTAAAATGAAATGCTATAAAACAAAATCAATAACAGGAAGAAAAACAAATTTACCGTGCAATGAAGTTAAATAACCTGCTACTGAATGACTAATATGTTACCTACAAATTGGAAAAGAAAATCAAGAACTTTCTTGAAGAAAATGATGCAACAATATGATGCAAATCAGTGGATAATTTGATATGAGAAAAAACGATTTTGAGGAAATGAAAAGAAACAAACAAAAAAAACCCAAAACCCATAAGATATAGTTTCTGCTGATCTTTGTTGGTGAGATGTGTCTCCTGTAGGCAACAGATAATGGGTTTTGTTGTTTGATACAGTCTTCTAATCTATGAAGTTAGATTAATGGGTTTAAGTCAATTACATTCAGAGTTAATATGAATAAGTGATAATTTAGACCTGTCATTTAGCAATGGGTTGCTCACTTTCTGATTTAATCTTCTGTTGTTACTTTGCTGGGATGTTCTTGACATTTACATTTTGGTGGGTGCCAATCATTTGTAGGGCAGGTCTGGAAAAGACATGTTCTTTTAGCTTTTCTTCACAGTGGATGAATTTTATTTCGTTTTCAAAGACAAAAGAGGCTTTGCTGGGTATGTAATTCCGGGCCAAGATTTTTTTTTTAACTTTTACAACTGGACTGTGTCCTTCTATTCTCTTTTGGCCATTAGATTTCCCTCTATGAGATGAGCTGTGAGGCTGATGTCCATTCGTCTACATGTCAATTCATCTTTTCCACACGCACATTTATGGATCTTTTCTTTATGTTCAAGTGAAGAGAGCTTGATTATCTTGTGTCGTGCTAAGGATTGATTTTGGTCAACCCTGTGAAGAGTTCTGTGCCCCTGCTGGATGTTGTTTTCAATTCTTTCTCCAGATTAGGGAAGTTTTCATTCATTATTTCGTTGAATACAGCTTTTAACCCAGTTTCTCTTTCTGCGCCTTCTAGAACTCCCATAACTCTTATATAGACTTTTAATGTTGTCTCTTAAACATCTTCCAGTTCTGAGATTATTTCTTCTGCCTCTTTAATTCTATTGTTGAGACTTTCCACCAAATTTTTGATTTGCTCTATTGGGTTCTTCATTTCCAATAGTTTGTCTTGATTCTGTTTCAATGTTGCTAAAAAAAGGAAGTGGAGCAGCCGGGACATGAACCAGCACCCATATGGGATCCTGGGACTTGCAAAGCCAGGATTTTACCCACTAGACTACTGCGCTGGGCACAATATAACTTGTTGTTAGGGCATTGCTCCAATTACAGCACCCATGACCTATAACAAAGCACCAGAGTTTGATATTTGGCTCCAGCTGTCTGCTACTGAAGTTCCTGAAAGCTAGCAGTCATTGTTCAAGGGAATTCAGTCCCTGGCACTATATGGAGATTCCCAGCTCCTGGTTTCACCCCAGTACAATTTCAGCCATTATGGATTTTTGGAGGATGAGGCAATCAATTGAAGACTGGTTTGTCTCTTGAAAGAAAGAAAGAAAGAAAGAAAGAAAGAAAGAAAGAAAGAAAGAAAGAAAGAAAGGAAGGAAGGAAGGAAGGAAGGAAGGAAGGAAGGAAGGAAGGAAGGAAGAAAGAAAGAAAGAAAGAAAGAAAGAAAGAAAGAAAGAAAGAGGAAGGAGCAAAGAAAGAAAGAAATAGAGATAGAGAGAGAGAGAAAGGAAGAAAGAGAAAGAGAAAGGAAGAAAGAGAGAAAGAGGAAAGAAGGAAAGAAGGGAGAAAGAAAAAAGGAAGAAAAGAAGAAAGAAAAAAGAAAAAGGGAGGAAGGTGGGAGGGCAGAAGAGAAAGAAACGTTACTGTGAAATGGTGGTGGACATTTATCCTACAGTTTTCCAAGAACGAAGAGAAGCAAACAAAACGGGCTCAGGGTCGTGGACATGTGGTTCTAGCTTAAAGCAGAAGAGTCACTCTCATTTCAAAATATTCAGTTTGTCACAATAATGACTTAAGTTCCCTAAGTAAGGAATGTGAAGTATGGAATATGAAAAGGGCAAGTGTTGCAGGGAAATCTCTCAGGGAAAAGGCTTCTCAATAGATCACAGAAAACACAGAGCAGTGAGCACTGAGAGTTAATTAAATCAATCCATTTTGAAACTTCTGACTTAGGCGTTGAAGAAGTACATTGTTCATCAGGGTTAAGTACAGATAGAATTGGAAAACATAGCGTTTTTAAATTGACATCTTGAGATCTGATTATTGTATATAGTCCCTTGTCTCTACTGCACAGTAGTAGTTTTTATGCTTCCTAATTGTTGAATTATTTATTTAGAAGGAGAGGGTTAAGTCTGTCATGTTAAATGTTAAAAACATGGTATTACAAAAAAATAAAGAAAAAAAGAGAAAAAGGGAGTGAAACAACAGACAGTGTTATTGTGTGCTTAAAATTGAACATATGAAATGCAAGATATCTATTCATTTCATATAAATACATTAAATTAAATTAAATTAGATATATTAAAGCATAATCATATGGTTCTGGACTTCAAAGTACTTGTTCTCCATGAGCAAAGAAAATACTAAAAAAATATGTTCTGATACTAATCCAGTTACAACTCAGCTGAGGTACTAACGCCCCATGAGTACTGTATTTAAACAGTATTTACTCTGTTCTCACATAGAAGTTTGAGGTTGAGCTCAGTACAGTTCAGAGACGATCCCTAAAGGTAGAATAATGGGATTTATGCAAGGGAAAATGTCCTCTATGATTGATACTATGGAAAACCACAAGTAATGAGCCAAGAAAAACAACCATATGCTGATATTAGGAAAGCCACTTTCTTTAACCTTTGAATTTGGCATCAGTTTATCCTGCAGTGGTTATGATATGGAGATTGAAGCCATGTTTTCTTATTCTTTGCTCTGACATTAAACTGAATTACATCCTTCATCAGGTTTTGCACAAATGCTTTTGGAAGGAAGAAACTCACCAGAGGAGATGCCCACTGATGGGCAAGATAACCGCAGGGGGTCAACAGGCTGTGCAGAATGCAGGCTAGCGAGAGTGGTTGGGAAACCTGTTATTAGCTTTTTGTGGAAAGCACTGTGAAGCCATCTGATAGGGCTGCAAACTCAGAGCAGGGGAACTCCACATGGGGGAGGACTCAGAGCATGTGGACTCAAAGTTGAAATATAGCAGTTTATGCATTTTTCACATAACAGACAATGGAATACAGAAAGTAAACACTTCAGGTCCTCATAGTGTAGTTGGTGTATATTTTCATTTATGAGCTGAGTCCTATTCTAGTAGGTGCAGAAATGGGCTCTCTATTACAGTGTCCCACAGTATTAAAAACTAAAATGGGATTGCATAATAGACATGGAGTTCTTTTATCCCATTCAGAAGGTAAGTACAAAGCTGGGGTATGGTTCTTTCCCACAGGAAGGATCAAGGGTGAGCTCTTCGGGCAGAGTCTCAGATCTCTGGCTTTGAATAACTGCGAGAAACCCTCCCTCACCACAGTGCCATCGTAAGTAGCTCTCCCTAGGACACTTTAGAGAGACCATTCAGTGCAGCTGTGCAGCGGCTTTGCACATTGTTAAAGAAACACAGGTATTAAAAGATTGAGAACTGAAAAAAGCAAATTTAATGTCTGCCATGGAAAGTTTTAGGGGGTTAAAAGGCTTCTTTTTTCATCAATGTATAATATTTTCGGAGACGTATTATCACCTACTGCAGCAGGCATTTTATGCATGATTTTTCATAGCATTGTTCTTTTTCTACTAATGAAGTTTTGCTTTGTCTTGTTTTGTAAATCCTGATATTACATACCACCTTTGTCACATGTAGAGCATTCTCACAACTGAAACAGACATTCAAAGTCATTTTAACTTTCCTTCTTTTTCCATTCCTCTTCTAAACAGACTGAATCAATTATTTGCTTTCTCTTTCTATATTGTTTCTTGAGTTGTACACTTCATTTCAATATAATCTTACAGCTCATAGTACTTGTGCATGAGTGTCTTCACTTACCATGGTTTCTTTGGGATCTAGTTATCCCAAGTATGATCTGTGTTTCTGGTTAAATAATTTGCAGTTTATCTTAGAGCTGTGAAATCTCAAGGCATTATGCATCTATCTTTCTATCTAGTATCATCCTGTCTTTCATAAAGTTTTAAATTTACCTTTTATTTTAGTAAAATCTTAGTAAATATTGTATAAAGGATGAAAAGTACATTGCTTTTAATGTTTCAGGGACTTAAAAAGATACAGAAAAATATTCCATTTATTATTTTTACTTTTAGCTTTCACCATGTCATATGATTTTACCAATTTGGTATCACCTGAGTATAGAACTGATATTCCTCTGTGTGATGAAGAAGTAATTAAAGTCAGTGCTAACAGACCCTGCATAAAATCAGATAAATGAAGAGAGCCCTTTGTAGCATTCTTTTCATTGCACTGCATTTTTACTGATAGCAAATGAAAATATTCCATTAGACTGATATTTGAAGATAATAAGTGACATATTTAGAGAAAAATGTCCTTGACTATTCATAACATACAATCCACTTGCTATTCCAAACTGTAGGTGAAAGAAAAAAAAGTCAATGCAAGGTGAAATTGCATTTTTGTTATTATTACATTTTTGTACTTTTCCTTTTCCCAAATCACTGATTTTCAGAGTTGGCATCCCATAATCATTTTCTTTTAAATCAGTGACTGCTTAAACATTCTAGGGATTCCCTGTGTGAGAACCAGTCATGATACATAGCAAATTATGACCTTCTGTTCTTTACATTTAAACTATATTTTAAACTCCCAAGTGTCCAAAAAGGATAACTTTACCTAAAAAGAAACACTCTTCAAATTTCTAAAGGTTAGTAGTCATTAAAGTCTATTTAGATAATTTAGAAATTTATCTAGAAGCAGGTCTGGAGATGCCTAGTAATTTTTTCTATGTTAATCTCCATTACTTTTATATACACGTATACATGGTGTAGACAGAAATATATCTTACATACTGTATATATTTATGTTATATATCATATATACTATGCATCTTATATATTTATATGATATATTTACATATCCTGTATTATATTTAGATATTTATATATGTATATCACCTATAAATAAAATAATATGATATATTGTCATATATATTATATTTACATATAAGTATAAAATGTATCATATAACTGTATATTATTTATTGCATAAGTGCAATAAATTTTACATATATATAATATTATATGGATATCATATATTCTCTATTTATATGTAAAATATATAATATATTTATATGTAAATATATGACATATTATATACATGTTATATATATTATGTAATATATTATATAATATATATATCTTTTAGAGATATATATTCTTTTCCCAACTGAAAACTGAATCCAACTCCAAATGAACTGTGTCACTCAGGGATTTCAAGGCCTTACTAATAAATTATCCATATTATATCATCACAGAAACAGCTGGTTGCTAAGAAAGTACTATAAAATTCAGAATCTGAAAACATGGCTTCAAAAGTAAAGCAAAAGTCTTCGGATTTCCTGATAGAATGCCTATTGCCTGATAACATAAACTCTGTCATTGCACATAGAAAGCTTAATTATTTTTAGTTTTAAAAGGATGTACGCAAAACGATAGATAAAATCTTGGTTCAACTCTCTTTACTTTTCTTTTGCACCTGGACAGTAGCCTGTTGTGAATATCTTTTTTTGTGAAGTGTTCGACACGTTGGGAATTTTGTGGAGGAAGGTATTTTTCGCACATCTTGGATGTCACTTCTGCTGCGTTTCTCTCACTATCAGTTACCGGTCTTTCACACTAAAACATATGGTACTTTTCTCTGTTTTCCTCTAAAAAGCCTTGGAACATTTTCTCCGTTCTTGGCTCAGTGTAATAGCTTCTGTTGGAGTGAGAAGTCTAGGAAACACTGAGGTTGTCCTGCTTACTCCGGTTGCTGCCATGAAGGCTAGCCCAGTGTCACCGCCTGGGAAACACTGTAGATGAGTGAAGTCGGGTTCCATTTACCTCCATAACCCTAGGGAGGTTTGGAGCCACTGGGATCTATTTCTGTGTTTGTTTGTTTTGTTTGCTCTGTTGAGACAAAACTTCAGTTCATCACAAAAAACATGCATAAGTGCCTTGTTTCTTATTTTAAATATGCCAAATCCTAATGTAGGAGCAGAACTTGACTACAGAGAGAAGATCCACGGCATTGATTTTTTAAAAACTAATGGATACTAAGGAAAATCTCAACTTGATAATTCTGTTAGTAACTTCTTTCCATGACTGCATGCTGTGTTTCCTTTGAAAACTTCATCTTTAAAGATTTCAGCACATCTTTTTCAGGAAAGAATAGAGGACATTTAAATATGTTCAATGATAAATATGAAAATGATCGCACTTGATTTTTATAAAAATTATTGGAAAAAAGCACACGTTTATTTCATCACTTATTGACAAAAAATTTAGTGTGTCTAGGAAACTGATACCATGGATGTTTCCAATTTGTAAACTTACAGCAGGTTGGAGAAAGCATGTCAAATAAGGAGCAGTTAATTTATTTTGATTAGAACTTTGCATATTATACTTCTTAAATTATCATTCAAAATGTTCCCAGAATCCTTAAATCATTCTTATGAATCAAAAAAGACTTATAAAATAAACCCTAAATTTCTGTACAAAGAAAAGGATGGGTCAGAGGAAAATGAAACATTACAGAATGCCCAGTTCTTTTTTTTTTAATTATTATTTACCATTTTGATACTAATGAAGTTTGGTGAAGAAGTATTTTCAAGGAATGATATAGAAGAAAGTTGACTTGTGTTTGAAGAAACATAAAGACTATACACTTCCTCATAAATATATGAAAAATATTTACAGAAGAATCATTAGCTCCGAAATGAAGTTTAACATACTAATGTTTTTACATTATAATATTGAAAAGCATCTACACTGTCTCAGTGTAGGTAAAACTGTTAATTCCTGGTTCCTATCTGGGATCCACTTCTCATCCAGCTCCCTTCTTACTGCCTGGGAAAGCAATAGAGGATGACGTGCGGCCCGGGACCCTGCTCCCCTGTGGGGGACCCAGAAGAAGCTCCTGGCTCCACTTCAGCAACTGAAGCCATTGAGGGAGTGATCAAGAGAATGGAAAACCTTTCTCTCTCCAACTTACCTACTCCCCATAAACCTGTCTTTCCAATAAAGGTAAATATTTTAAGTAAATTATAATATATGGTATGTTGAATTTCTTTATAGAAGCCTTCATTCTTCTAATAAATTTTAAAAATTAATATATATAGGAGTCTGCAAAAAGATAAAAATTATTAGCACACTGATAGCTACTGTGATTTTGATGACTCTTGACATTTGAAGCAAAATAAAGCAGACAACAATAAATCTGGATTTATTTATTTGTTCAAACCAAAGAATGGATCAATTGATGGCAGTATTCAGGATGATTTTCCTCTATATGCTTAAAGGTTTATTTATTTTTAGTGGAAAGACAAAGAGAAAGATCTTATGTTTGCTGGATCACACTCCAAGTGACCTCAGCAGCAGAAGCTAAGCTGATCAGAAGCTGGGAACCAGGAGTTCCTTCATGGTCTCCCAAAAGGTTCAGGGTCCCAAGGCTTTGGGACATCCTCTGCTGCTTTCCCAGGCAACAAGCATAGAGCTGCCCAGTGCCCTATGTGATCCTGGCACATGAAAATGAGTATTTTAACCCTAGAGGCCAGGATGGTGATATTCTGGGGGGGATATGTAGTTGAAAGAGGAAAAACATTTCTTGTGTTCCATAATGTGCTTTATGGTCACTCAACTGGGGCAAACATCAGTGGATTTATCTTTTAAATTTCATTATGCAATTATGACACCACTATGAAGAGCTTTCTATATGAATCTAAGCAAGCAGTTATTCACTTACATTTTCGCTTTCTTAAATTCCAAATTGACTGATCAAAAAGAATAAACCCTTATTACATTGTAGTAGAATCAGCCATTGATTGATCTAGGAAAACAGCACAAGAGTAATACAGTTTGATGACTAACATAGTTTGAGTTTTCTTCAAGAAAACAAATTACGAAACAAGAAGAAGACAACAAAAAGGGGCAGATACAAAAACACTGAACATTTCTGAGTAAGGACCGTTGTGCTATCATAACGAATTAATTCAGTTTTTCTTGGACAACTGAAAATGAATTTCAATATCCAGGGGCCTAAACCACTGGTTTATTTATTTATTTATTCACTTATTTTTAGGGAATGGATAGGGTTATTTTTTTTTATTTTTAAATTTTTTCTTTTTTATATTTTATTATTATTATTATCATTTTATGATACAGTTCCATAGGCTCCTGGCATTTCCCTTATCCCCTCCCCAATTCCCTCCCCCCCACCTAGTTCCTCTATATCATTACTAAAATACAGTTCTTCGTGCACAGTCATATGTCCATCATTGCAGGCATGGACAATGGCAGAGTCCAGAATCCTAATGTCAAGATAGCATAACCAGCAAAGCTTTCTTTTGTCTTTGAAAATGAAATGAAATTCTTCCACAGTAAAGAAAAGTTAAAAGAATTTGCCTCTTTCAAACCTGCCCTACAAATGATACTTCAAGATGTTCTAAACTGGTTTATTAAGCACTATGTGATTGAAACGATAGCTCAAATCAGAAAAGAAGAGATGGTAGGAAAGGTATATTATGGTTGGTATCCAGGGAAGATAAAGTACAGCTTAGCTCTGTCTGAGTTGTTTTAAAATTGGTAAAACATTAAATGCATGTTATGACCCACCCTTTTCTAGATGTTTCTTTTTTCTATTCTGCACATAAAACTAAGAATTTTCTAATTTTTCAAAAGCAGATGATACAATTTCAGCTTATATTTCACACTGCTTTTATTCCTTTTTATCTATGAAAGTTCACACCTTTTTCTTCAGAAACCTTGCATATATACCATATGGGCCTGGTGATTTATTGTACTTGAATTACTCTTCTTGCTCTGTAACTTTCTTATTGTCGACGTCAATCTTTGTCAAGGGGACCATCTGATGTTCTGTGAGATGTGCCTTAGGAACAGAAGCTTTCCCCCGAAGGTTTCTCATGCATTCTAATCTGAAAGCACTTCTTCTTCCTCCTTTCTGATAACAACCTTTAAAACATCCCAGAAGAATTAAAGCCTTCATTAGGCTCCTGCTTTTTTTCCTATTACACATACTTCACGATCTGGTTTGACTTTTAGCATTTTTATTTATCATTGGCTACCTTTTACCTTTTAGCATCATTTAATTTAAATAACAAGTATATAGTCTTGCATCTAATTTTTTGAAAACGTGACTACATATAGTGGAAAATGAGCATAATTGGAATAACAAATTATTTTGAGTCAATCTTTAGAAATGTTTCTAAGTTCCTAGAATTTTTTCTACTGTATCTTCAAACCTCAAGTAAACTAGTATAAAAAATGTACAATTAATAAAAATATAACTGAAGCATTCTTACAGATGTAATCTATATATTTTACTTCAATAAGCATCTTGTATGCACGGTTTCCTGAAATTTGAATACAAGATTCGTAAAGAAAGTTCTTCACTTTAAAGAAAAAGAAAATTTCTACTTATCTATCATTCATACACACAGTCCTTTACTGCCTTAATCATATCCTCTGCAGTTAGCATTAGGCACAGTAATAACTTTTATTTTCCATATATTTCGAAGTAAAAATTCATTCAAAGTATTTTTTTTCTTTAGTCACCCACTATATGAATTTTGGGTGCATTGGAATTTTTCACCCTGATTTAATTCCCACTCCCTCTTGATGACTTACTAAATTACCTCTTTCTGCTTATTTTAGAAAATGTATGTACCCATATATCTTAGTTTAGAACTTGACCATAATACTAAGGGGAAAAAATGCACCTGTTATTGTATGTGTTCAATGGTCATTAAAAAATTTATTTATTTGTTTGTTCATTTATTATTGGAAAGTCAGAATTACAGTGAGAATGAGACACAGAGGCAAATATCTTGCATCCACTGATTCAGTCTCCCAGTGGCCGCAGTGCCAGAGCGGAGTCAATCCGAAGTCAGGGCCCAGGAGTTTCTTCTGGGTCTACTGCATGAGTGTAGGTTCCTAAGGCTTTGGACCATTGTCTACTGCTTTCCCAGGCTACAAGCAGGGAAGGGAAGGGAAGGGGAGCTGCTGGGACACGAACTGGTGCTCATATGGTTTCCCAGTAAGGTGAGGACTTTAGCCACTAGACTTCCGTGCCAGGCACTTGCTCATTTTTAAGAACATATGGACAAAATTCAAGAGTATCTTAGTTTTCTTGAAGCCAAAAACAATAAATCATAAACGCTTAAATAATTACATTTTACCTCCTGTTTCAATTGGCAGCGTTAAAAAGAAACATGACTTATAGAATTCTATGCTTGCCATTGTTACACATTTTCAGCATCCTTTTTAGAATATCAAAGAACATCTCTTACAAACATGCAATATGCTAATGACTTGTAAAAAATCAAAGACAAGGTTCCAAATGTGAATGTTATAATCTTTGCAGAAGTGAGCTTAGTTAAAAGATTGGTTTGATAGCCTGCAGAAACAAAAAAATAGATCCACATCTCTCACCATACACTAAGATCAGATCTAAATGGATAACAGATCTAAACCTACATCCAGAAACCTTCAAACTTTTGGTAGAAAATGTTGGAAACACACTGGAACACTTAGGGGTAGGCCCTCACTTCCTAAAAAAGACTCCAGATGCAGTAGAAATCAAGACCAAAATAAACAATTGGGACCTCATCAAACTAAGAAGCTTCTGTACAGCTAGAGAAACAATCAACAAAGTAAAAAGGCAACCCACAGAATGGGAGAAGATCTTCGCACACGACATAGGTGATAGAGGGCTAATATCCAGAATATACAAAGAGCTACAAAACAACCAAAATGTCAAAACAAACAAGCCACTCAAGAAATGGGCATGGGAAATGGGCAGACACTTCACAAAAGGAACAAACCCAAATGGCAAATAAACATATGAAAAAATGCTCAAGTTCCCTGGCAATAAGGGAAATCCAAATTAAAACATCAATGAGGTACCACCTAATGCCAGTAAGACTGGCCCACATGAATAAAAGCACCAACGACACTTGTTGGCGAGGTTGCGGGGAAAAGGGAACCCTACTCCACTGCTGGTGGGGCTGCAGGCTGGTACAGCCTTTATGGAAATCAGTATGGAGAATATTCAAACAACTCAAATTCAACATACCGTATGATCCAGCAATAGCACTCCTAGGAATATATCCAGAACACTTGTTCTATGAGAAACCAACATGCACTCCTATGTTCATAGCAGCACAATCAGTAATTGCAAAAACATGGAAGCAACCAAAATGCCCATCAACAGAGGATTGGATAAGAAAGCTATGGTTCATCTACTCCATGGAATACTACTCAGCTATTAAAAAAAACAAAATGCAGTTCTTTGTGGCCAAATGGGCCAAACTGGAAACCATAATGCTAAGGGAAATGAGCCAATCCCAAAAGGTTAAATACCACATGTTTGCCTTAATTTAAGATGATATGATGTTATGTATAACATGTTATGTTTTGAATGTTATATGTTGTGTATAAACTAAAATTGAAGTATAGGTGAGGTGGTCACTGAAGGTGGCTGGGAACCCGCATTTACTTTTAACATATTGGTTACTCATTACTATGTCAATTAATTCCATGGTGATGTAAATTTTTGCTGATGGTATGTTGGAGCTTTCAATTGACTGGGATGATACTCTGCTGGCTCTGTCATCAGACCAGAGAGGGTATACCTAAGAAGCCGTTGAACTTGACGGGACAATAAGATGCTGGACTCTATGTTTGGTATACGCTTGCAATGGGGAAATCTCAACTGAACTTGAGCTGTGGTTATGCAACAAGGTGGAGGAATCCACCATGGTGGGAGGGTTTGGGGAGGGGTGGGGAAAACCCAAGTATCTATGTAACTGTGTCACATAATACAATGTAATTACTGAAGTTAAATAATAAATAATTAAAAAAAAAAAAAAGATTGGTTTATGATGGCTACAGCTGGCCAGACACAAAAAGACAAATACTGAGTAATCCCATTTAAATGATATCTCCAAAATATAAAACCACTGAAAGAAAACTAGAATGGAGGTTGCCAACAACTAGGGTAAAGGGGTAAGAAAATTGCTCTTCATTGAAGAGAATTGTTCAGTTACATGGGGTGAATGAACTCCGGAGATGTGTTATACATTGGTGTGGCTAGAGCTCCCAATGCTGTATCCCACCCTCACAGCCTTCAGATGATGGTCACCATATTCAGTATTCTTAGTATAATAAAATGAAAAAAAAGTTTAAAAATCTAAAAGAGAGAAGGGAATGTTCCTGGCTGACCAAAAAATCAATATATTTATAAAGCAGTATACAGTGCTGCTGGATCTGAAGACTTATTTTCAGACTTTAACTGTGTTGGCTCAAAGAAATAATATAGTATCGCTCTAAGAGAATTCTTACTATACAGCATTACAAAGTTGTCCCAAAACTTCAGTGCAGCTTTTAAGGACACAGCTATGGAGTGATGCTGACTGACATTGCGTTTTAGCTTATCTACTCACAAGTTGTGGCCTATTAGGCTAAGCAACCATGTTCTGTATACTTCAGTTTCAACATTATCCAAAGGGAATGGTGACAAATGTGACTCATGGATTGCAGGTTTGGTTTAACAACTTTAACCATGAGAAGACCATATAAAATTCTAGTGTGAGGTAAGGCCCTAATTGATACTACATACACTCACTAGTAAGAATCACCAAGAACTGCACATATTCATTGTTTTCCTGACCTGCTAGTCCTTCTTCCCCTGATGCTTGGTGTTCATCTCCTGAAATGATGCCAAATTCTTCGACTAGTTAAGTATGTTAAAGTTCTTTGTGGTGAACGTCTTCTGTACCCTTGTCAACAAGTCCTTCCAAGTCTCTAAAAACGTTCCTCCTTTCACTCTTTCATCCTTCCTTTTTCTCTTCTTTAATTGAAATAATTGAAGCCCCAGTATAGTGCAGACATCCTTCCAAGCTTAGAAGTATAATAATGATCCAAGTTATGCAAAGATCTGCTTTCCAGGAAGTTGTATTTTAGTGAACATGATGGAAAAAAAATCAACAAATGAATTAAGTAAACAAGGAACCGAAAGCATGGCAAGTCCTCCAACAGATCAATAACTGATACAAACCTGGTGCGGACTTCCGTGAGGGGCATTGGCAGAAGAGTGAATTGATGACACAAAACAACGCATGTTTGGAAGAGAAAATTAAGAAGAAATCTCATTGGGGACAAACAGCAGTCTTTACTCTGTTGTAGTAGATGCTGGGATGTCTGAAAATAGCACCAAGAAGGTGGTAACAGGGTAAAGAGCCAAATCGGCTTGGGACATGTCTTGGAAACCAAATAAATTCATATAGGGCTTTTGAAAGCACCATAAAAGGTGTATTTTGTATATAATAATAAGAATGAGAAGCCCCTATGTGTGTGAGTCTACAAAATTAATCAGTGAACAGGTACATAGGATCTCTCTCTTTCTCTCTCTGTAATCTCTTTCTCCTGTTAGACACACTTAAAAACCTTAAAAAAATGCATTTTATAGAGAGACATGATAGTTCATGTCTCTTCATTTTCTTCAGAGATTATGCATTTTCCATCAATTCTATCTTAATATCCTACTTGCTTCCTTACTTCATATTAAACTTAATATTGACTTAATTGTCCACAGATTTGTTCCTTTTACTCTCTTCTCAACTTAATAGAATTATCAAAGGACCAAGAGAACACTCTTTGATTATCTATCTATCTATCTATCCATATATTGTACAAGTATTATGTCCCAAGCAAGATGCCAGTTGTTGGAACAGAGCACGTGTAGCCGGTGAAATTCTGGCAACAGCTGAGCTTCTGGTATTGGTGCCATGACAAGGAAGCAGAAGCTTTTCTACCTGGTGTCTCCCTCTTACAACTCCATACCAATCTCTGCCACTACCTTGGTCAGCCTTCTAACCAAACAAGAAAACGGGCTGAATGAACGTTCTTGGCAGAAGGAACTACAGTGAGACTAAACCTCATGAGTGAGAGCAGAGAAAATGAAATGCTAGCTTCCCCGCCTTCTACCTAAGCTGAAGTGAAGAAATGGATGAAACGACATTTAACTACATTAAAGATAATGCAACGGTGAAGGTAAAATAGAAAACATTTGGCTGTTTTTAAGGGAGAGTGTAGATCGTTCGAATTGCCAATTTTTAGTATAGAAGAGAATAAATAAGTTATTCTCAGGTTCAACATAAAACTAAATTTAATACAATGCTCATATGTTTCAATTTTAATAAAATGTCAGTGAATATTTTTACATTTCCCAAGCTTCAATTACAACATATTTATCTGTTTTTCTACAACAATGAAAGAAAATGTGCCCAGAAAAATATGTAATACATAATTTTAAAGCATTGTTATTCTAGCCTACTCATTTTTTATGCTCAAATTCAAATCATAAACATGGATCTGAGAAACATATCTTTTTCTGCATCTATGTTGTTAGCTTCCTTTCTTTTAAAACAGATTTTGTGTCATGTACCAAAAATTTTCTGAGCATATCATTTTTGTATTTTTGGCAATTCGAGTGATGACTTTAAATCACCGTTGGAATACCTAAAGAAATCTGAAATGTTCTGCTCACTGAATGACATGAAGCTGACAACAGGATCCCTATACCTCATCAATGTTCTCCATCTCCTCTCCAAAGCCCCTCACTCCATTAACCTCATCTACATCAGATCATAAACCTGGCACCTATTTTTTTCTGTTCGTATGAGCTTGATTATTGCTGCTGAATCCTTGGTTTCTATTTTATTGTTCAAAGAAAATGGAAGATATAAGTCATCCTCTGTTTCCTGCCACTGTGTCAAATAGTGTTGAAGATGCCAACAGCAGCAGTTTTGCACTATCGGGGGACTTAGTGCCCTGCTGAAAAGAGAAGCAGAGAGAATTCTCTGTTCTTCCACAGAGGCGGAAGCAGAGGCTGCACCTAATGTGGAAGAGAACTTCTCATGGATGCAAAATGGTTTATTCATCAAACTGAAGGTTTTGATGAGAGCAATAAATAAATCTATTCACCCCTCATCTTAGAGGATACCTGTGGTACCCTGGGAAATGACTTTAATAATTGTATCCAGACTTTCTTGCTTGAACTGGCACATTGAATATTAGTCCCTGTGGAACTTCTGCAATTACTAACTGTCATGTGAAAATTTCCATCATTTTTCATGGTAAGAATAGAAAAATACATTATATATAGCTAAGTTGCTTAAGCTGACAATTGACAGGCAGGTGAAAATGAAATGAACAGGATATGGGCTCACGTTGTGGAATTATTTATGGGGATAATCAGGATCAACGGGATGCATGGGTTCTATAAATATTGCCTTAAAATGTCTTAAAATGCATTTATCATTTAGGAATAGCAGCAATCAGCAAGTACAATTCACTTATCAGTGTTTACCGTAGTATTTGAGCTAGAAGGGATGTCTGCTAAAAATAAAACTTTATTCCCCTATTGCTTCTTTTCCAGAGGCAAAGCTCCACACAGATTATTATTTTTTTCTGTTTCTTTTAAGAAGAAGAGGAAGAAGCAAGATTTCCCCTTCAGTGGCTGTCGCAAAGTACAAAGTAGTCCCATCGTGAGACCAAAATTATATTGCGTAACTTGGCTATCTAGAACATTGTTGGAGTAAACAAAGCCCCAACTCAAGTCAAACAGATAAGGAAAACCCTATTTTATGTTCAATAGACATGTTACTATCATGATAACTTCATATATACTGAGCACATCATCAGAAGTTTCTGAAAGCTGATTGGCTCCTACAGTTGGCAGGTGCTTACCTGAAAGTGATGATGATAACTATTTTATGTCAATTTCCTTGCCCCTGATATCCTGAAAGGAGTGGCAAAGTAGTTTAAATTATATGGTTCAAGTGCTTTTGGATTGGCTTGGAAACTATTATGTAAAAGGGAGTATTAAACCTCAAGCATTATGCATATAGCATGTCATAGTAATGAAAAGTGTAAGAGGGTCATGCTGAAGTTCATTTGCAAACATTAGCAAGGATCAGAATTTCATTTTGCATCCATTATGTCACTTTCTTATCTCTTTAAGCAGGTCACCTTTTTGTTTGTTTGTGTCACAATGTCCATCTTGCAACATGTAGCATAGCGTAGTCCTAGAGCTTGGAACCAGGTTTCTTTTCTCCAGGTCAGTCACTGCTGTTACTTATTTGGTGGCTATGAGAGAATTATCAAGATATCTCCTTCCTTTGCACTCATTCTCTGTTAAGAAAGGCAGAAGAACATTTCAAATATTTTGTGGCAAAAGTGGAGTAAAAAGTGAGTCTTTTATAGAGCAAAAACATTTTAAAGTCTATGCAGTGTTTTTTTTTTCCATAAATGTGTTGGAGACCTCTACTGTTATAAAAATTACATTCATTATATAAAATTTAACTTTTTATAATTAAATGCATTAAAGATCTGATAATTGTAATACTATGTGATTTGCCTGCACATATTCAAAGTTATCAAGGCAGGAATATTTTTAAAGATGTCTTCTTTAAAAATAATGGTGACGGTACTGCCTATCAAGCAAGCGTCTGTCATGTCAAACTCTGACATGGACAAGCAACTTTAGATATAAGAGCAGGAAGCCACTAGAAGCAATCAGAGTACAGGTTAAGCTATTGCTTTTGATTCTGGTACATTGAAAGTACTGGTTCAGCATCCACCTGAACAACTTCCTGCTACTGTGCCTGGGAAGACAGTAGATGATGCCCTAAGTACTTGGGCCCTACCACTCTTGTGGAAATCTACTGTGGAGGTTTTGGCTCCTATGTCTGCATGACTAGAGTTAAAACTGATTGTGGGCTCCATATGGTAGCCTAGCAGCTAAAGTCCTCACTTTGCACATGCCAGGATCCAATATGAGAGCTGGGTTCTAATCCCAGCAGCCCTACTTCTCATGTAGCTCCCTGCATGGGAGATATGGAAGAGGCTCTGTGCTCCTGGCTTCGGATTGGTGTAGCTCTGGCCATTCTGACTGCTTGGGGAGTGAATTAATGTATCTGAATTTCTAATGATAATAGTAATAAATCTGATTGTAAAACTTTAATCTTTAAATCCATTAAGGGTGCATCATGTTAATGTTCACATTGGGAGACAACAGAAAATGGCTCAAATGCTTATGTTCTTAACATCCATGTAGGAAATGTGGATTGAGATCTAAAACCAAGATTTGACCTGGACAAATCCTGTTCTTGTTATTTGAGAAGTATTCCAGCCAGTAGAAGATTCCCTCCCAGTCTTCTGACATTCCAATAAATAAAAATAGAAACAGGCTTGTTTTGCAGCTTGTGAAGTCACAGATTTCAACAAAAGCATCCTATAGCAGAGTGGTGGTTTGAGTATCAACTCTTCTATCCCTGATCTGGAGTCCCGCTTATGTACCTGGGCTGGAGATGATGGTCCATGTCTTGGGACCCTTGGACCCATATGGAAAGCCCAGGTCTTGATTATGTAAGATCTCTCTTTCCCTCCTTAACTGAATCTTTAAAAATAAATACAAATACAAATATGTAAAATTTAAAAGACAAGCTTAAAACATTTATAAGTTTTCATAATTGCAAATATAAATGACATAATTGAGTTGAGTTTGCTGTTGTTGGGGCTGGTGTGGTGCTTCAACAGCCTAATCTTCCATCAGTAGTTCTGGCGCCCCAAATGGGTGCTGGTTTATGTCCTGGCTGGTTCACTTCCCATCCAGGTTGCTGCGCTTGACCTGAGAAAGCAGCATGGAATATTCCAGGAACTTGGGATCCTGACCCATGAACTGTTATTGCAGTTCAACTTATAATAAACAATATTCAATACAAGTTATATTTAATTTCAGGAGATATTTTCATAGCATCACATGATGCATTGTGTCAGATAACTTACTTTTAAATTATTTATTACTTTATTTTAATTCAAGCAAAGTTAAGGAAAAGAGAGAGAAAGAAGGAGAGAGAGAGAGGAGTGTTTTATTTGTTGGCCCATTCCTCAAAGTCCACATTGGCCAGGACTGGAACAATAGAAGTTCAACCAGTTCTCCCAGGTAAGCAAAGGAGACACATAATTGAGCAATGCTATTCTGCCACCTAAGGTGTGAAAAAGCAGAAATCTGATCCAATAACAATATCCAAGCCGCAAACTAGGTACTTAATATGGGATGGCAGTGCCCCAATCAGTGGGTTAGATCATTTGAAAATGACAACATTTGCAGAGTTCATTTTATTTTGCCTTTGTTCCCGTTTTCCCATAGAATCACTGCTGTTTCAGCTTATGTATGGGACTCTATGAGGAGACTTGAAATAAGTTGTTGAAAAACTGAATTAGGGCCCAGCGGCGTGGCCTAGCGGCTAAAGTCCTCGCCCTGAACGCCCTGGGATCCCCTATGGGCACAGGTTCTAATCCCGGCAGCTTCACTTCCCATCCAGCTCCCTGCTTGTGGCCTGGGAAAGCAGTCGAGGACAGCCCAAAGCTTTGGAACCCTGCACCCGCGTGGGAGACCTGGAAGAGGTTCCTGGTTCCCGGCTTCGGATCGGTGCAGCACCAGCTGTTGTGGCTCACTTGGGGAGTGAAACATCGGATGGAAGATCTTCCTCTCTGTCTCTCCTCCTCTCTGTATATCTGGCTTTCCAATAATAATAAATCTTTAAAAAAAAAGAAAAAGAAAAACTGAATTAAAAGATACTATTATGATGCGATAACACAGAAATCGCTGTTTCATTCAAAAGACAAAGATAAAGCCAATAATTTTGTGTTCATACTTAAATCTGAAATCATCAAGCCTTCCTTACATGTTTTGCTTTCTGTCCATTATTTTTTAGCTCTTGTCCTAAGAAAAATTGCCATGAAAATACATACACACATACACACATATATAAGCATCAGTGATGCCTGTATTTAGAATTTGTCTGTCTAAATAGCACAGGTAAAATAACATAAAACATGATGAACTAAGTATTTTGAAAGGCTAAAATACACAAACTTTTTAAATTCATATTTGATGCCGATTGCTAGATGTTTGCTTTTATTCTGGTTTTTGGCCTGAGTTCATTAGACTTTTGCGCATTTAATTAAATCTGTTCATAATAAATCCAAAACTACAACTCACAACCTCTATTTTTAAAAGCTCAGTGTAGTGCCTGCCATACAAAATACTCAATATGAGAACTTTCTAATTACAATCATTTTCAGATTATTGTTACAATAGAACTTTTAAAAATGCTGCTTTTCCTTGAAATCTTATGATTGCAAACTAAGAGGAAAAAAAAGGAATGTTTTGAACCTCCTATTTTGGCTAATTGTATAGCTTGCTTCTTTCACTTAACAATTTTATTCTTAATTCCCCAAATTTTGCTTTCATTATAGCAAAATCTTTGTACATGTTATTGAGAAAATTCATGTAAAATATTTATACTCCATAGTATATAAGAGATCCTCTCCCTATGTTAGCTGCGGTAATATAAGTTTTATGTTATTCAGTTTTATTGTACATGAAAACAGTATTTCCTTGTGTTGTCTATATTTTCTCCTACAATTCAACATTTTTACCTTTCTTTTAAGACCAATATATTTGTTTAAAGGTTTATTTCGGCTTACTTTATATCATGCTGAATTTTATGAATGTATTTTTTATTATATGTTCATTGCTGATTAATGTCATTGTGAAAGAAATATGTGGATTTTTATATACTTACATTGTAGTCATCTAATTTTATGAATCTTACAGTTTAAGTATGGTCTTTAAACTACTTTTGCTTTTTTATCTAATCTAAATTAGTTTCTTATTTCAGGACTAAGATTTTTTTTTAATTATTTATTATTTAACTTCATTAATTACATTGTATTAATTATTAATTACATTGTATTACCTTGCCAGGACTAAGATTTTTAAGGACAATCTTAAATAAAATATATCTCACTACACATTTTTATTCTCAATGTAGTGAGAATGACTCCTTTCACAGTAAATGTGTTTGCTGTTGGTGTGAGATGTGTTTATCTGCATGCTAGACAAACACTTTATTGATAATGAGAAATTTTCAAAAATAAGATTATACACTTCAAACATAAAGATATCATAGTTTTATGTGGGAAAACAATCCCTACTCATACCATTCTGGATTCACATTCTTCACAACAGAATGAGAAAATAGCAGAGTTTGGAGTATTGACCATCATTGTGATCTGTAGTAATTACATTGATTTTTCAATCAGTAATTCACAATCATTAACCTTTGTGTCTTTTTGCTTCAGTGCTGTCTGCATTATTGATCAAGTTCTGTGGTGCCATTCTGAAATTCAGAAACTTATATTTGAGTCATAAACATTAAATGTGTTGGCAGTAATTTTTTTTGTCAAATCGGAGAATCGTTTATATGCACCTCCTGTATATCTTAAATTACAATGACAATCCACAAATCTTAATGTATCATAATAATGTGTAAATGATGACTGCTATATTGTTAAACACAATACAATGCTTTCTGTTGCTCTTATTATAGAGCGGTGGTTATCCAGAGTAGGCATTTGGCTTCTGCTCACATTTGAGAATATCTCAAGGTAAAACATTGATTCCTGTGAACAGAACAGGACCTGTGATACAAACACACCATGAGTCAAGGAGGCCAAAAATTTTGGCAGACACTTTGCATGCACTGGGACAGCCCCTACAGCCAAGAGTGGTGTGATCCAAACATTGGTATTTTCACCTTTTAGAATTTGTCTTGCCCAGCTACATTGCAGCATTGTCTGTTTTTCAAAGGATTGAATGAAAATTCTAGGTCTCAGCTATGATCATCTTACGTTCTTTGAGCTCACAGGCAAACTCCCTCACGAGGACTAGATTCTGCATTCCATTTCATCAGGAAAGATCACTGTATCTTTCCATCACACTGACTCTAGGTACTGTCAGGAGATTCATACTAAGAATCTAAGCCATAATATCAAGAAATGATGATCTAAAGACAATCATTTAACTTATACAATGCTTTTTTAAGAACTTATTTCTCCAAATTAAATGGAAACATTGCTTTCAATTGAGAGTCCTCAGATAGCAAAATGTCACTATTATGACACCTGAGTTGCGTCTAATCCAAATTGAGAAATAGAATGATCAAAATAATTTTATTGCTGTTATAAAACTATTTACTTAGAAACGTCAGCAACATAGTAAAGATATCTGTCATAAAACTTGAATATTCCCGTGATTTAAACTTTAAAATATTTTATTAGAATATCATGTTTCTCAGACAATGTGGTGATGCTCTATCATATGAAATTAAGTAAATTTAAGAGTCACGCTTTCCCCCCTGCATACTTGTTTTTAATATGAAGATGTTGGTTTGAATGTTTTTAGGAAACAACAGTTCTGCGATCATCAGTGCATCTGCAATCTACTATATAAAAGCATTACCCACATCTGTGAGATCAAGGGATGAGTGTCACGGTAAACATTAGGAGAAAGCATTTCCTCGACTTGCTAACAAACATCTTAGATTCTGTTAATGTTAGTGTTGCTTTGCGTCTGCATGAGTCTGAATGTGCAGAGGTGAAAGGAATAGGGAAAAGGGAAGATGCCTTCAGAGCATCTATCTTAAATAAACATCAAGCCCAGATTCTTGCCATCAACAAAACTAACAAGGAAAAAAGCGTAACTAGGTATAAACAACTCCTGTGTTGATATTTCTCTGCTATCGTTTGGGACATCCTCAACTTTACATCTCACTGAATTCTTGGAGTGATTATGTTTCACTGCAATTGCCATAGCAAAAACCAATGCTATAGAGATGTTGGCTCTGTTCACACTGGTATATCTCTGTATATCTAACTTTCCAATAAAAAAATAAAATAAATCTTAAAAAAAAAAGAATGTGCCATGAAGAATAATGGAGGAATGCTAGAATTTGAAGAAGGTACGAGGAGAGTAGAAAACACGTTGCTTGCTGATTGCATCTCTACTCATAGGAGGAGTGGCAATGCTGTTCTTTTCAAAATTTTCTACCAGAAAATAGAAAATGATAATTAACAAGCAAACAACCCTTTGAAGCACTCAAATTTTGAGAGCAAGGGAGAAAGATTCACCTTCATGTGTGTCTCCAGTGAGTTATGGGCTCCAAACAAGGCAAACATTACTTTCAATATACTCCTTGCTTCAATAGTACTATTATTAATAAAGCAAAAAACAGTATGGGTGTATATCCTCTTCATTATACTGCCAGCGTTTGCTGTTCCGCGTGCTGTTCATGGTACTCATGTCTGATGACTCTCTAGAGGCTGAAATAGGTCAGCATCCCATTACAAGTGTTACTCACTTGGTTTATTTTTAAGATTGTTGAATAATACAGACTTTACTACGTTTAAATTGCCTAACAGTACATTTTTTAAAGATCTATTTTTATTGGAAAGTCAGATATACAGAGAGGAAAGGAGACAGAGAGGAAAATCTTCCTTCCACTGGTTCACTCTCCAAGTGGCCCCAATGACAGTGCTGAGCCAATCCGATGCCAGGAGCCAGGAGCCCTTCTGAGTTCCCATGCAGTTGCAGGTTCCCAAGGCTTTTGGCTGTCCTTGACTGCTTTCCCAGGTCACAGCAGGGAGCTATATGGGAAACAGGGTTAGCTGGGATATGAACCTGTGCCCACACGTGATCTTGGTGCGTACGAGGTCAGGACTTAAGTCACTAAGCTGCTATGCCCGACTCTAACAGCGTAATTTAACTCACATATTGAAATGAAGAGGTTGTTTTATGCTAGCCAGCCAAAGCAATGCAAAGCTATTGGTGGCCCCCAAATCAGCTTGGCTCTTTACTTCTTTTTTTTCTGTCACCCCATGGACATGGTAACATTCATCTGAAATATTGTGTTCATCATTTCCAACAATGATTTCTTCATCTGCTCACATGTCCTTATATATTTAACTAAGACTTGGGACCCTGCACCCGATATATATATAAAAAACACACAAGAGAGTGAAACACGGCCCAGTACAGTAGCTTTGTAGGTGTGGCTATGCCCTTTTCGCCTTACACATGCCATGATCCCATATGAATGCTGGTTTGTGTCCTGGCTGCTCTGCCTCTCATCCAGCTCCCTGCTTGTCTGGGAAAGCAGAAGAGGACAGCCCATGACCTTGGAACCCCGCACGCCCTCTGGGAGACCTGGTAGAGGCTCCTGGCTCCTGGTTTTGGATAGGCTCAACTCCGGTCATTTCAGCCAGTTGGGAGTGAACCACCGAAGGGAAGATTTTTGTCTCCGTCTTTCCTCCCCTCTGTAAATCTGTCTTTCTAATAAAAATGAATAAATCTTAAAAGAAATAAAAAATAAAACATTATTCCTTTAATGTCACATGTATTCGAATGTGTTGCTGTTTTGGTTCCATTTACAGTTACTTATTTAAAATCTGTGTGATTGCTACCTGTGCACAGTTCTACAGCTGCTTGAATATAATGATCTGGATCCGATTATCTTGCTTAGTTCCTGACTGCTACTAATAAATAGTGAGTTATACACTAGAGACTTCTTGCAGGATTGGCTATATAAATACTCCCGGTATTCAATAAATTTTGAGGAAAGGCAAATTGATGCATTTTACCCTAATGTATGAGAAAATAATATTTTTAACTTTGATACTAGCCAATATACTTCATAATTGGTACTCTCTACATTGTAATCTTTCACTATCAATTCAGGAAAAATATTTGCAGTTTTTCCCATTCTTAATATTCCCCCTGCTGGTATAGATAATGTACTAAAGAAGCTATTAATTTAGGTTTAGCATTTAACGCCATATTTTTTATTTCTCAGCCTATGATTTTTACCTCTTCTTGGGAATGCATTAAATGTTCTTATTTATTCCTTATTTTCAATCTCTGCTTTCATAACCTGAAAGAATATTTCCTGCTATATACATGTGAAAAGTAAGGTAACATTTTAAGCACTCACTTTTTCCTCTGGCTTTCATTTACACTATTATATTACTATATATTTTTATTACTGTTATTTATACTGAGTCCAGATTTTGCAGGGTTTTATTTAGGGATTAAAGCTAGATTTGTTACAGAGACAAAATATAATTTGTCTGCTTGTTGCTTGAGAGTTCTAGAACTGCACAATAATGGCATACTCCAAATTATATGGTGTTTTATATAAGATTTTTTTCACAACTTTGATACCAACATCAAGACATGCAAGTCTCGCCTGTGCTCTACTTCATCTGGCTTCTGTGGTGAAAGCGTTCTATGTTGAATAGTGTTGAAGAACAACGATCCTAATTTGTACTTAAATATTTGCTGTACTTCCCTTATCATTTTCTTCCTCAGTCTTATGCAAGTCTACAGGAAAACATGCCTGATGCTTTTGAAATCTGGCAGATGCAGTGACGGAGAGATAATCTTTGAAGTTGGTTTTCAATCGGTGCTGCAACTTTGGTTTATCTTGGATTTTTAGTGTGCCTTTTTCCAAACTGTGCATTTTCCCTCAACTATTAAGAAAAATAATAAATCGAATACTAGAATTAGATGCACACTATTCTCCTCATGCTGTTTTCCTGTAATTCCACATCAGGTTTACATAATTTTATGAAATGATTGTGTTCTCTAAACTTTTACATTTGAGCCGTATTTCTATCCTTATTAAGGTAGCTTATTAAATGTGACGTTTAATAACCACCTAGGAATTATGTGACATGAAAACTGACATGATGATGTTCTGCTTTTTAAAATCAGTGGCACAGTTATTGGTTCTCTGGTTATAATCAAATGGGAATAGTCAATAATTCCATGTAGGGTGTTCTGACTGTATAGTGTTAAAACAGCTATATGCTATCTATAGAAACATCTTCTTGAATTTTGACTTTTCAGAAGGACCACTGATATTAACACTATACTCTAGGGAATTCTCTTGCAAGGCTGGTCTTGTAGAGTTGAATGAAGCTCTCATAAAGATAAATAATAACCTTTGATAAGGAGTTAAAATAAGTTCAGTAACTACTTAGATTTTCAACTTTGCAATAGTTTTATTAGGACACCATTTTATTCTAAGTTGGGGAATATCTGCATATCAAGGGGGGTTTAAAAGTAGAATTGCAATATACAATTGTTATAAAAATTAGAGTAAATTAATCTGCAATATATATTCCGGAAATGGTATTTAAAATAATGGGCTAAATATAGAGCATGTCTAACATTAGCTGGAAGAGTTACTGCAGAATCTCTGAGCAGGGCCCACTCGCCTGATACTGAAAAAAAAAATACTGATACTGAGTTGGTGGAAGAAATGAGGTGTTTATAAACACTGTGTGACAATGAACTGGGCAACCTTTGTTTAATTTCTGGGCTCCCCGAAGAGGCTAGGTAAGGTTTTGTTAGACTGAAGTTGAGACTGAAAGTTGGGTATCCAGTGTTGTCCAGTTTTACGGTCAGTCTGCAGTGTCTGTAGGCATGATTTGATCACTAAATGACAGTATGCTCTTCACAGATTTTTGGGGATGCAAGGTGGCATGTATTCACTCTAGGGGGTATCATGTAATAGTTATTTTTTTGCTTGGGGCTTGGGGTTCCTGCAAAATAAATCACTCAAAACAAGACCAAACACCAGTATGGTCTTCTTAGCAGAAATGAAAGATCTTTTGAGCTTATTGACCATGGAACCAGCTACAAGCATTCCAGTTCAGTGAACTTATTTTAGTAAGAAGTTAATTTGCAATCACAAAAGCAGGGCAAGATATTTTTAAGAGCTGAGAAATTTTTCAGGGACTAGAGTTTGATGGATCGTGGCATTCACATTCAAGGAGGCACTTTAGCAGTACTCTGTTCGGAACGTAGATCAAACATTATTCTCTAAGAGAAGAATGGTGTGAGTCTTCTCCATGTTCTTTCTATTTAGAAACATGCTCACCTAAACTGTTGACATATATCCTGTTAGAATTATAGAGTTAGACCACCCGAAAAACAGCCAGGTTCAGCGAAATCATGCTTCAATGCTATAAACTGCTAAAGACTAAAATTAAAATAGGCATGAGACAGCTGAATAGCAATCTAAGCCATTTTAAGGTGTATAGAATATGGTTGAATGTAAACCAAAATTGAAATGTCTATAAGGAAGTCACAGGTTGTGGTTGAGAACCTGCATTTTCCTATTAACGTATTGGTTAATCAATACCATGTCAATTAATGCCATAATGTTGTAAATGGTTGGAAATATTATGTTGGGACTTTTAATTGATTGGAATGATACTCTGCCGGCTCTACCTTTAGACCAGAGATGGTCTCACCAGGAAACCATTGAGCTTACCAGGACAATAAGATGCTGGACTTTATGCTTGGTAAATACCTCCAATGAAAGAATGTCAACTGAATTTGAACTATGGAAATGCAACAAGGTGGAGCAATCCACCGTGGGGGGAGGGTATGGGGAGGGGTGGGGGGAATCCCAGTGCATAAAAAAATGTATCACATAATGCAATGTAATTAGTTTTTAAAAAAAGGAAATGCAATAAAAATATATGTTAAAAAATAATAATAAAAATGTAAATCTCAAAAAAAGAAAGAAATTGGAAAGAATGGGGCTTCAGAATAGACATCTGTAGACCTGAAAGTGATAGATTTGCTATTGCCAAAAATATCACAAAATATTCCATGACTCAAAATCAATGAGCAAGAGAACATCATGGTATTTACATCTCAGACATTTTCAGAAATTAGGAAGATTGGAAAACTGGGCCAAGTTGCATTCGAATGATTCACATGGTGAAACAAATTGACTTGCTATTTTTATGTTTCTACAAGTTACAAATACAAATGCTCTTGATGATTCCTCAAAATGGCACTAATGGGTTGTGATTATTTTGTCAGAAGTCACGATATTAATGCGACTAATGAAACCACTTGCTCATGTCCTGATATAAACTTAATTAAGTATGTTATTCAAATGCCATGTGATTAAAGCTCAAGATGCCAAGGGACTGTGTCTTGTGCTGAATGTGTGACTGCAGACACCAGTTAACCTTCCTGTGTCTCATTTGACCCCTTGCTTTAACGAATATGAGGTGATATTAACCTCAAATAGGTATGGAAATAACTTGTTCATTTGCTATCTCTTAAAAAGGAATGGTTAATAAAATGAGCAATGAAAATCTCGACAGTGGTGTGTGAGTAGAGACAACTTTTAGTTTGGACATATCTTAAAAATTCCAAATTATGCTATTTCCATAAAGTGACTTCATAATAGACCATAAAATCCAACTGGTAAAGACAATGAGAGTGAAGAGGATGGAAAAAACCTAGGCTGATTTTAATACTGAATATCAATGTAAACCAACTGAATATACGGAGTTGTTTATTTGCAAGTTGTGTGAAGAGTCACTTTACTTTGTTGAGTTTGATACTGTAATTTCTGGATTCTTCTATGTGCTGTTTCTTAAGGTCAACCTAGCAGATCTCTGGCATTTCAGCAAAATTATTTCAAAGAAGTTGTATTTTGCACAAGTCGCTGCTTGGTCAATGTACCCTGTCATTTCCCTCTGACTTGGACTTCGTAAGTAAATGTTCTTGGTGCTTTGCCTACGAGTTGCTTCAGTTTATTCATTCAATGAAACTGGAAATTTAATATTCTTAGCAATGGGGAAAAAGGGATAATCTTGAGATTTTTCAATCCTCATTAATTTGTCTCAGTTATTTTTCCTGAGATAATTATAACAGACATATAGGAACATCATAGAAGGAGACACATTTCCAAGAAAAATTCAGATCCTTACACTCAACATAATGTAGCGTGTTCGAAGCAATTAGGTCTTGGTTTGAATTTTGACTTTTTTTGCAGTCGGGAAAATATTTATGTGCAAAATAAAGGTATATTTACGTTTGCAAGGAAAGAATCTTGATTGAATTTGAACTGTAACACTGCATCAAGGTGGAGGAATCCACCAGGGGGAAGGGGTATGGGGAGGGGTGGGGATTCCCAGAGCCTATGAAACTGTCACATAAAGCAAAATAATTAATAAAAAAAAGGTATATTTGCAAAACAAAAGACAAATCATCATTTATGTGACTTGGCAATGGAATAAAGAAGAATTGTACCCATGTTGATTTATTCAGTTAGTTTAGAGAGAAAAGAATGAAAGTTTTCATTGTAAATTTTAATTTAGTTTCAGAAGTTGGATAATCCTAAATTTTTCCCCAACCTTAATTTTATATGAATTCATTGTAATTTATATCCTGTATACAGGTATACACTCATATAATTTACTATCAAAACGAAAGGAGAGTATATTATTTTACTATTAGACATTTCAATTTTTTAGCGTCTTAAATGACATGGCAATGAACCTGTATCTTGTTTCACACTTTGGATTCTATTGTTTTATATCATCCTACAAAGATAACACTTAATTAGACAAACTTTTTCTTTATTCAAGTTTGTATTTTACTTTACAAAGATTGTATCAATGCATTCATATATGTTTAATAGTTTTATTGTGATAAAATTAATATCTATATAATTCACAAATTTAAATTGTGATTTTTTTTAATCTATGACGATCACAAGCCTTACAAAAAGAAGTGAGAAGAGCTAGGTGCCTCTCACGGAAGCCGTATCCAATGTGGATGTGTCTGAGTTCAGTTATTGCTCTGTCTCTGATCTCAGCTTTCTGCTAATGTACACCCAATCATGCAACAGGTGATGGCTCCAGTGGCTGTTTAGGCTGGCTGTTTGTCACCCAGATGTAGTTCAAACCCCGCCTTATAGCTGGTCCAATCCCAGTTATAGATTTTTGGCAAATAAGCAAGAGGATGCAAGCTCTCCCTATCTTTTTCTCTCTCTTTCATGTAAGTACCTTTTAAAAATACAATAAAGTGACTGCAAAAGCAATGTAACTCTTCTTTTTTTTGCTGTTTGCTCTACAGGATGACAAAATTAAAGAACTTATAAGAAATTTGAGAGTAATAACATAGATGTATGAAAAGACTCAAAGCTTAAGTCATTGTACTATTAAAAAATTGGATGTCTTGTTCATGTTGTAAATATTTAAATTGATATGACCATAAATTATTGGATTAGTACAATTTGACAGTAGTGTATAAAAATGACCACAGATCCCTTCTCTTTTTAGCTATTTCATGAAATGTGACAATGTGTATCTTCCCATTTATATACACTTAGATGTGTATAATCTAAGCATCATGTGACTGTCCTTTATGCATAAATAAATTTATACAATCCATGTTGTAGAATGTACAAAGAAATACACTCGTTTTGATGTATTTGTATCCTTTGTGGCACTATAGTAAGAGTCAAAGCTAATTTGACAGAAGCTGCTAGCACTACGAAGAACTGTGACCACCTGCTAGATGTGTGTGGAGCTACAGATCACCCAACCACAAACCAATCTGAGAGTTGCCAAATGCAGAAGCATTTAAGAATTCTGAGATTCCCTAAGCGGTCCAGGTCACAGCTACTCTTGAGCTGATCCACAGAATCAAGATCGAAATAAGATGCTTGTGATGTTCAGTGTTAGTGTCTTAGCATCACAAGTGAGCATCATTATTTGATATTTTGACCAAATTGCGTACATCACTATATTTAATCACTGTTAACTACTTTTTCTCCTATGTCAGCCAATATCTTAATTTGTTCTAAATATCGGTGCTCTGTATATAGACATCTCTTCATAGCATAGATTATTTGCTTTAGTCTTCCATGTTGGGTATATCATATAATTCTACTCTGAAGTGAGATTGCAATCTAAGGATTGTTATCTTCTTTTTACCAGGCATATTATATTTATTTAAACGTAGGATAACAAAGGTAATTCATGCCAAAATGCCAGCTATTGGAAGAGGGAGATGGAATTTACTTCAAAAATTGTAATCTATTAAACTGTCTCTCAAACCGATGCACTGAGATGACTGATAGTATTTATAGCACATGCGAATGCTTCATTGTGCCAATGCACTTTATATTATTAAAATGAACTTATTAAACTTTACAAATTGTAGCTACCACTAATCATAAAAACACTGTATTATGTGATGCCTTTACCAATGTGTGCACTGTAAGATGTTGACAGAGTTCTCATATCAGTCTGCACAACATTTGTGATTTCTTAATGATGAAATTTCAACATTTTCCTCTAGAATTAATTTTGGGGAAAATTAAACAGCATTTTGTTATTGCCTTTGGTCACCCTTCATGCAATATAATAGCAGAATATCTTTCCCCTTAAAAACAAAGCAAAACAAAAAGAACCTGTAATTTAGTTCTGCTTCATTCTATTTCTTAATGTCTCGAGGCTCTGGTACACAGCATTCTATTCTCAGCTTCTGTGGGGTCGACTGTTGCGGTTTCCATCTCTGAGTGAGATGGGGTAGCATTTGTCTTTCTTTCCCTCACTTATTTCACTTAGCCTAACGGTCTCAGCTCCACATTTGTTTGCAAATGGCAAGAGTTCATCGGGTTTTATGGTTGTGGTATTTTACTGTGTATATTACCACATTTTCTTCATCCATCTAGATTTTAAATCTAGAGATTTAAAGGTTTATTTTTATGTCTTCCATAAAATGATCATAGATCTCATTATTTGCTTTTACGCAATGAGCCACTTCACATGGTATGCTCCTGTCATGATGGTGTAAACTTGACTTTCCTGATCACTTGGTGTTTATGTTTTTCCTGCTGATACGAGATTTCTGCACTTGCTCTATAAACTGAGATCAATTCACGTACAGATGTATGCACACAGACACATACTCATGTGCCCTATTAAATGTGCATAGCCATGCTCAGAATGACTTATTTTACTGTTTAAGTCAGTTCCATCAAACTAATTTCTACGGTTTCCATTTGCCATGTTTTGCATAAATTTAAATTTTAAAAGGAATATGTATTGTTTCTCTTATTTTCTGTAATATAAATTCTAAGCCTGGAAACTTGATTAGAGGAAATGCTTCTAAAATTATCATTTTAACTTATTCACACGTTTTAGTATTGATTTATTCTGGAACCATTTGTGATTATTTATGACTATGTGAATTAATAAGGGACTTGAAAATGACACACTATTTGGTTTATATCGAGCTTATATTTTGGCTTATATTGAGCATTTGGTCAATTAGATTTCTATGCTTTTTTTTTCAAATCAAGTCTGTAATATCCTGTCCATATGATTATACTTTTCACATAGCTGCATATTTTAATAAAGTACCCTTGCAAGGTTGTAGATACTCAATGACCTTTATGCAACTCATATCATTAAATTACTTAAAGATCAAAAAAAGTGAAATTGCAATTAATTTTTGATAAAATATATTTCTTCACAGAGGGATATCAAGTGAGTGATGTGATGTGTGAACTAACCATCTGCTACCTTTCATGTTTTTGTAGCACACTTATCTCCTTCATCATCATTATGCCAGCAGAACCGTGTACAGTCATCAGATGATTTTCTGGGCATGATTACCTTCCAGACGCATTTTTATGGACACCATTTTTTTTTTGTTTCCCTTGCAATTCACTCATTTAGCATCAGCTTAGTAACTATCCATGTGCACTGATGTGTACTAAAATTCGTAACTTGATAAGAGAAATAATCTCTGCCTTTTAGACTCTGTGGAGTGTCATGCATGGGTATAAAGCCGGTGCATGAAAGTACACATGAGAGTTTACATCTACAAAAATAAGTGTGTGACGTAGGAAGTAAACACTGTAGTGAACAGTAGTGACTTACAAGGAAGCAATTAGCTACAGGAGAATTTGATCTTTTTATTTTTTTTATTTTTTATTTTTTTTTTTTTTTAAACACCAGGCAATATACTAAAGTACATTAGTAACCCTTTATTTTTTTTTTTAATAATTTTGAAATCCATAGTTTTTAATATACATTCATTAACTTTTTTTTTTAAGATTTATTTTATTTTTATTACAAAGTCAGATATATTGAGAGAAGGAGAGATAGAGAGGAAGTGGAGCTGCCGGGATTAGAACCAGCGGCCATATGGGATCAAGGCGAGGACCTTAGCCACTAGGCCACGCTGCCGAGCCCGAGAATTTGATCTTAAAAGGATTGGATTTGAACTGTAATACTGCAACTAGGTGGAGAAATCCATCATGGGGGGGAGGGTAAAAGGAGGGGTTGGGGAATTCCAGAGCCTACAAAACTGTGTTACACAATCAAATGTAACAAAAAAAATCAATAATAGGTAAAATTTTAAAGTCAAGGAAACTAGAAGACTAATGGAAAATTAGACTTTTGAAATACAAATTTTTAATAATTACTCTATTTCACTCCAATAAAATTTAGTGACATTGAAAATCATTGTATCTATGTCAAATGAATTTTCAGTGGCCCCCATTCTGAAGTGTCCCCAGAAACCCTTCCCCAGGCAGTGGGCAGCTCTTTCCTCTGGGTGAGTACATGCAGGGGCACATGGTGGTCCAATGTGCTCATGCTTTTACAAATCATATTTAATAGTATCACAGCTTTCTCCATTACTGGGATTGGATTCCTGCACCTGGATAGATATTCTGCAACATCTAAATAGCAGTATAACCCTTTACAGAAAGTATTTTCTGACCTTAGGTGAAATTGAAATGCATTGGAATACACTTCACTTCCGGGATCCAGCTAGGCTGATGTCAGAACTCTCCTGTGATTCCCAGGATTGCCTTCCTGTGGTTGACACCTCGGTAGGGTCAGACGGGCCAGCCAGATTGCCTTACTTGTTAGAGGTTGAGTCCATACGAAGCCCACTTTGCTTAATAATTTTAGTGAAATTGCTGGAATTCATTACCACATTTAAGTCTGGATCTCATACTAATTATGTTTTCATGGGCAAAAATGATCTATTTGGTATCATTCAAGGAAAAATCTTGAGGTTATTAAAATCCACATCAGCAAGTAAAGTTAGCATATGTCTAGCACTTTGGGAACACAGAAGGGTGAGATTTTAAGTAATCAGTCAAGTTACATTAAAACAAAAACATGTAATAAAAAACTTACACATGAATGAACAGTTTTGATATTAGAAGCATTTAACAATATTGACTTCTCTCTTTCAAAGATTCTGTGAAATAAATTCTATTGTCTTTTTGCCCTGGGTGAGACAATTCAAGCAAAAATAATGTATTGCTAAATAAATAATATTGCTTATTATAATTGGCTTTCCTGATAGTATATTATGATTAAAGAGGCATTGTTGTAGTCATCCATGGTCTAGTTATGAATGAAGAAAAACCAAGTCCCTGCAATCAATATTTCCATCAGGAAATAGAAGAGATACCTTTGACAGCTGTAAGCTATTGCCTCTGAACATACAATGAAAATTGAAATGTTACTGTTTCAGAAAAAGTAAGCCTAAATGTGTTTCTTTTAATACATATACATAATTTAATTATCTGGTTAAGATAAGAGGAAGGTCATTGTTGTAGTTATTAATCATTGATTTTATGAAAAATACTAACAATGTATATAGTTAGGAAGCCTTTAAATTAGCCAGCATTAATATGAACCTCTTTTTCAGCACCCAAATCTGAGTGGTTGCTGCTTTTCTAATTTATACTCAGTGCATGGCTCCACTAGCGGGTTTCCTCTTAGTTCAGTGTGTGGCTTGCCAGAGCCGTACTGCTCATGTCCTGCTGATGGTTCACCTTTTTCTCAACAGTAAGGATAGAACCTTCACTCTTGGGGATTAGTAAACTATGGATATGAGGTTGTGCAGAACTGAATTATTATTATTATTAGTAGTAGTATCATTATTATTATTAGGGCAGCACGGCCATCATCTCACAGGATGAAGCAACAGGACACAGAAAGTGAGAGTTTTTATACTTTTACAGAAGTACAGTGCAAATGGTGGGAAAGCAGGTGCACAGAGTACAGCTTAGCTGTTTCCACAATGTCAGCATAACCATAACAGTTTCAAGCTTGGGGCAAATAAGTAGCTCTACTGTGGGAAGAAAACGATCAGGCAACATTCCAAGGAAAGAAAAAAAAAAAATCAGACACTGGGATCAGTTCTTCTGTGACCTCAGGCCTGTGCATGGCTCTTGCACCTACACAGGAGGTCCTCTGCTTTATGTCTCCGGAAATGTCTGCCAGGCAGCCACACCACTTCGCAGTTGGCCTAAAGAAGAAAAAAAGAGGACAGATAGAAGACATTCTGGGAATTACCTGGATGGCCAAGTGACTATAAACAGAACAGAACTCTACAAATGAGACATTTTGGTTCTACTGAGTCCTAAATCACATAGTATCAAAAATAGGAATTTTCACAGGGTCTGACCTTGACCTTTAACCAGATGAACCTACCCAGTGACTCCATGAGGAGATGTGAGCTCAACCTAGATATGTGTATCTATGTTTATCAAGCTAGATACACAGTTGCCATGTTCCTCCTTGTTTTTTAAAAAAGCATGTTTTAAAAAAATTATGACTAGCTCATTATTTCTAAAATCATTATGGAGAACATCTATGAAACAAAGGTCAAGATTTTACATTAGGATATTAAAATAGCCTCTGATATAGCAATCCAAAGTTTGGAGACCAAGAATCATCCAGTGTCACAGTTAGATTGTTGTTTAATTAGGAGAATGTGTTCAGTGGTACAATGACACAACATATGAGTAGAGAATAGGAGTATTTTATTCATAAAGATGCACATGGAAGTAGTATAAATTTGTGTTACAATACACAGGAATTTAATGTATTTGTTTCAAAGTATTTAGAACATGTTCATTCATCTGGATGAATAAAGCATGATTTCTTTTTATAAAACATGTATTTTATAAATACAGAAATGCTTTCAGTTTTTTCTAAATTTCCATATTGCTAAAATCCAAGACTAAAACTTCATCTTGATTGTATTGTCACAATAATTGTTCTAATTAGATAATTGTGTTACTATAGATCACCGGAATATACTCTGATAAAATTTATACAGAAAGCTTGATTAAATAAAGTGGAAGTTAATGATCATAGTGATGATAATCTTGGGGCACACTGATCACATCATTCTTGAAGTAAACCAGGCCTGGAATTCTGGTTTTGTTCTTGATGCTGAATGCTTTACAAGCTGGTAATTGCTTCTGTTTCTTCTTTGTAAACTTTGCTTTGAAGACCCTTATGATGTGTGGAAAGTGGGTTGCACAGAGTGAATGAAATAAACATCCATGAAGCACCTTGCGTAACAAGTTTACTGCAGTTCTCATGGTCTTTGCTTTGCTTTTATGATCCAATAATAATAATGACGACACCGATGATGATATAAGCATTTCTAATTCTTTTTGAGATGTTTCTAGAAGTAACAATGTCCAATGAAGTTGTTTATATCACATAATGATAAAGATGCCATATTATCAGTATAGGGATACATAGATACAGATAATTTAGATATTGATAGTCTAACTTATATAGGTATGTGAATAGAGATGCATCTTCCCAAAACATATTTCAGACACTGGCACCTAAAGTGAAAAGAGAGGGTTGCATTGCCTAATCTGTTAGCAGTGATAATTCTAGCTTACTAAAGTAAATCTATCAAAATAAGGGTTTATATTTTGCTAAGGGTCATATATTATAGCTATGCTGGTGATTGGATTTGCTAAGTAAGATAAACACTATTCAGTAGATAACCACCATGGAACATCAAGTTTCATTTGTTGTAAACTGTATCTACTCTTGTTTTTTCTGGATTTGATATTTCATTTTGGGAGACTGCCACTTTGACCGAGGTTAACACAAAGATCATCTTTCTGGAGCATCATTTTCTTTGAAGGTACGCAGACAGGTGTAAAGGGATTTTCTTCACTGAAAGAGGCATGCAAGGTGCGAAGGACTGCTATTCACATAGAGCATCTCAAAGTAATCTTGTGCTTTGAGGACACTTTGAAGACTTGAGCTATGGAATTAGACTTTCCTTTCTCCATCCTAAAAAGACTTTGTCAATGACTGAGAAGCATTTCTTACAAAGAAGATTCCTGTATCGTTTGCTTTTGTATTCAAAATAAGGCGAAAATCTGTAGCTTACTTCTTATAATGTAGCATTTCATATGTTCGTATGCAAATATTGATATTTTATGTATGTATCATGAAATTACCTCTTATGGGTATATATGTTAATTTTGTATGTCAAAATTTTATCTGAATACATATTATTTCACACTACATAAAAGCTAAAATTTTCTTATAAATTTCCCCCCATAGACTTGTTTTATATTTATACCTGTGACACATCACAATCCAAAAATTATTTGTCAAAACTTTAGGAGTTTCAAAATCTGCGGTTCAAGCAGGCCAACCTTTGCTACTCGGATATGGATGAATCAATCATAGATGACTGATATGTCCTGTATCGCTTGAATTTTATTAATTTGCATAATGAAGGAAATTTTAGCCTGTTGCAATCCATAGGAAATTAATCATCATACATAGTGTTCACTTCCCAGCTTTGGAGCTGTAGTGCCTGGAAATGATAAAGCAATTCCCAGAATTTCAGTGTTAATTACAATGTAGTACATCATTGGAGCCCTTGTTTGAAAAAACAAATCATTTAGAGACAAGTGTCGTATTGCCAGCTCCTTCTGATACATTGCAGTTTTATAAGATTTTTTTAAATTTTTAATTAAAATAATTTCCTGCATAGCAAGGGAAGATATTTACTTGATACCTTCTATAAATATGGTTTGAAAGAGACTAGTAACTTTAATAAATGTCTTGTAGTTGTCTTGGATGCAAATATTACAGGTGACTTTGTGACATTCTGTTTAGGTTTCCGGCAGACTGCCTCCAAGGACCTGTTTCTTCAGTATGCAGTAATATCAGGGCCGAGACACTCCCATTGGCCTCACTTGCCTGAGAATTGTCTTCAGCTGTACGGCAGTAGAATGCACAAGATAACACCCTTGGCTTGGCCACACCCTGAGTTGAATCTGATAGTGGGCTAGCAAAGGATAACTAAAAGCTGAAACAGGAACATTGTGAAGGACTTGTGTCATTTTAGGGCAAGACAAACAACCTGCTTGTTGCCATATCCTTGTCCAACTTCTTTATCTACCTGTCGCAGTGTTTCTCATTTTCCTTCTATATCCCTCCAAGGCGCCTCACAACAAGTGTTCTGCCTCCAGTTCCCCATCCCAGAGTCTTGCCAGGAAGCCTGTGGACCCAGTTATGCCTGGAGTGATCTTTGAAAGCTGACTCTACAATGCAAAGCTAGAGCCGGATCTGCTGCTGTTGTATTAAATATTCATAAGAGCATATGATAAATTTGTCTACCATAAACATGCATTTCAGAAAACCCTGAACATTGTCTTGTAGAACATCATTTTATAAGGGGTATTTATGAATATTTCATGTCATTCACTCGGTATTCTGAATATCACACTCCAAATGAATCTTATTCTCTTTATATATAAGCACAATTGTTTGTTGACTGATTCAATAATTTATATTTCCAATCTTCATACAATGGGAAATATCAACAGAAATTTAAATGCCTTGACAGGAATCATCTTGTCCCACTTGACTATTACATGTGGAAAACATTGTAATTGACAAAAACAACAAAAGAAACTGAAGCTATCATTATCAATGCTGCATGTTAGTTGTGGATAATAGAGACCTTTTTATGTAATGTTCAACTAAATATTGTAAAACATTTTATGATTCAGTTAATTTTCATTGATATAATTCATACAGAAAATTAAACATGAGTTTTTTTTTAACAAAAGCAGCCTAAGGGAACGTTGATTGAGAGACAAATGCCACAAATATGTTAAATTGCACAAAGAATATGAAGCCAGGATTAGAGAACTTCGAATCTAAAGAACTTTCTTAATGCGTCATAGTTTTCATGGAGAGAGGGAAAAAAATCAAGACTATGAGGCACTTTTATGGATTTGATTACAGGCACTGCTAAATCAAATATAGACAAACTAGAAAGAATATAAAAAGAAAAATCTTTGCTTTCATGCCTCAGGATCCCATACAGGTGCTGGTTCAAGTCCCGGCTGCTCCACATTCCCATCCAGCTCCTTCTTTGCGGCCTAGGAAAGCAGTAGAGGATGGCCCAGGATCTTGGGACCCTGCTTCAGATTGGCTTAGCTCTAGCTGTCATGTCCCCTTGGGGAATGAACCAGCAGATGGAAAATCTATCTCTCTGTGTCTCTTTCTCTCTGTAAATCGGACTTTCCAATGAAAATTAATAAATCTTACAAAACAAAAAAATCTGCACCACTAAATAAATAGAAGAGATGGAGAAGGATCAAGCACAAGGCAGAGGAGGGGAAACTATCTGAAGTTACCACATTTCCTCTAGGGTAAACTAGGCTCTATTCCTTCTACACACACACACACACACACACACAGAAACTAAAGAGATATTAAGTTCATGAAGTAGACAAGGAAATAAATGCAACACAATGGGTTGGGATACCATACTATAGAAATTTTTGTAAGTTAAAACAAAAGAAAGCAGCGAAAAGAATAGATTTCTGTGGATTTTTTTTTTGTAGTTGTCAGTGCGAATATATCTTTTAAAAATCAGGTTTGAGCCCAAATCATTTTATTTAGAGGATTTCGTTTTCTCTCACTCCACATCCCTCAGTCTTGTTCAGATTCTCTCTTACTGTTAGTAGCCCTTTTTTACCATTGTTCAAGTGAGACAAAAAAAAAAAAAAATCCTCCACTTGATTGATTTGGGGGGAGGGAATAGCAATTATAATTACTCTTTCTAAAAGAAAACGTATATGGAATAGTACATAACAGAGTAACATTTGATACAGATTAGCATGTAATTTTTTGAGAAGCTAATGTACATGTTATACACAGAAAGTCACCAGGAGAATTTTTATTGATTGATTTTATTTTTACTTTTTCATTGCTGCATTATACGCAGTGCTGCTATTATCTTAATGCTTACAATAGAAATTAATTGTCTGGTTCATGCAATGGCGTATTGAACAAGGCCCATAAAAATGGTTTGTCCAGTTGTTAAGTTGATCAGACAATGAAGTTCACCTGGGCCTAGAAATTTCATTTCCAAGGTGGCCCCTTTGCACAGGGTTCATGGAGATGGCCAGCTGAAGTCTTACCCTTGTCTGCCTTTAAGAAGTATGAGATTGTGCTCTTTAAATGTGAAACTCTACATAAATTAAACTTTTTTTTTTCCATTTTTTTTTCCTCACGACTAACTGGATGTTTTCTGAAACCAGCAGTGCAATCCCAGGGATCCTTATTTCAATGTCTTCCTAATGGAATTATTATGGAGTTGTGTAAATTGCATCATTGAAAGAGAATAACAATAAAATAAATCTAAACATGTTTCAAAGAAAGAAGTGAGTCAATGGAAGAGCCCAGTTTCTAAAGACCTGGACTACACCTGATAAAGCATGCATCCCACTACTGTTCATACAATTGCCAGGGCAGCACTTTATGCCAGATGTGAGGAGGTGAAACAAATTGTGACTATCATTAATCCACTGCAACCTTGGACTAACAGTAAGTGATATGTTGTAAGAGGGCCACAAAATAAATAAATAAATAAAGGTATTGTAGAAATTCTTTAGAAATTTAAGTTTGTTAAGAGGTGAAAGCTGCTTGAAACCTAAGCATAGGTTTTTCATAACACGGTTTCCATGAACATTTTGAAGACAACTATATTAGGATTTTATGAAAACATGAGGAAATAAACATCTTATCTCTGTTCTTTATATGATATTAGTACATTTTATGCCCTGGAGAGACTCCTAGATCCAACCTTATAGGGCTAGGGAAAAATGATTGAACAGGCTATTTTGAGTACGTCTAAAGTTAGAAATGCAAAAAGCAAGAGTTCAAGTGCACATGCAAACCAGCAACTTCTCAGTCATAGCAGTTCATGGCAAGACAGATCGTGACTTCGAACGTTTCAGGAAAAGTACAAGAGACACAGGAAGATCTTTGGAATGCCTGTCCTTGTGCTATAATGGCCAATCATGTGAGGGACCTCCCCAGGAAGTGTGCATAGCTCGAAATGTGTTGTCATAGTAGGAACCAAAACTTCAGACATCCTGGTCTTGCAATCATTTTTCCTCAAAAGAGTTATATCAACTATTCCTTAGCTGTTGGGAGTATAGACCAAATGCCTGGGACCCTCAACTCACTTTGGTGACCGGAAGAAGCTCCTGGCTTTGGATTAGCTCAACTGCTGCCCTTGCAGCCATGTGGGGAAAGAACCAGAAGATTGGAGATGTCTGTCTCCCCTTCTGCCTGTAAAATCTGTCATTGTAATAAAAATAAGTAAATGTTTAAAAATTATTTTGGGGGTCCAGCATTGCTGTGTAACAGAATAAGCCACCCCCTGCAATCCTGGGATCTAACATGGATATTGATTTTAATTCCACGTTGTCCACATCTGCTCCCTCCCCTACCTGATCTGCCTGGGAAAATCAGTAGACGATGGCCCAGGTCCTTGGACCCACACCCTCGGGGGAGAAGTGGAGAGCTTCTTGCCCGGCTTCAGGCTGTCACAGCAATGGTTGTCAGGGCCACTTTGAGGTGGTCCAGCAGGTGGAGCATCGCTCTCTCTGCTTGTCTCTCCCTCACCGCTCCTTTGAAACTCTGCCACTCAAATAAAAACACTGTTTAAAAAGTAAAATGGAAATTGTTATTCCAAAGGGAAAGCATACATTCGGTGGAGAAGCCTGAAATTATCTACAAGTGAAGTAAACGTCAGAGATACGAGGGTCGATGCATACTCTCAGCTTACATGGTCTCATATTTTCATATAATTAAAATAAATGTGGAATGATCTACTTTCTAATTACTTTTATTAGGATTGGATATATGTGGATCATATTTCCCTTTTATGAGTTCTAATAAAATGTCATACAGACTGATATCACAGATGGTTGGATCAAAACACCAGCGACCCTCATCCATTTCAGCTGCCCTACGTGCCTTGATCATTGAGGAATTGGGAGTAGTACCTCTAACTTACCCAAAATTCAGGCAACCAGAATAGTATAATGCCATTTATTTGATTGCAAGACAGGTTAAATGCTTTGAGTGCATCATGTAAAGCACAGAAACTGTTAAATATAAAATATATACTCTCATGGAGGGGCATTAGAATTGCACGTATTTAAATAGCCTCATCTGCTGGGACTATATAAATAACATTTTATTTTCTCAGTCTGCTGTGAAGGGAGAGTGGTTATTTTTTAAATGTAGTGATGGTGTGTGGCACACATCTTAACCTGCCACTTAAAGCACCAAAATCACACCAGTATTCCGGTTCAAGTCTCAGCTGCTCCACTTATGTCCACCCCCTCCCCTAATGGCCTGGTAAGGCAAAACAAGGTGACTCAAGTGCTTGAGAACCTGTTACTGATGTGGGAGGACTGGAAGAATTTCCTGACTCCTGTCTACCACCTATCTTAGCAGTTCCCATTGCAGCCATTTGAATAGTGAAGAGGGAAATGGAATATTTATCTTTCTTCTGGCTCTCCCATTTTCAATTTGTAACTCTGCTTTGAAGTAAATAAATCTTCAAAAAAAAGAGGAAAAGGCAGATTTCAAAATTACCAATGTCTACATCACTCTCTGGGATCTTCCTCAAATAGGTACAAGTACCAACTGACTTTTCCTTTTCTTTGTAATTTGTATTGTTACTATTATTTTCCATGACACAGTTTTAGAGGAATAGGGGTTTCCCCTTCACCTCCACTTCCTCCATCCTCATTATCCCCCTGGACATTTTCCCCTGTGTAATTACAACAGCATAATTTTTCCGTGATAGTCAAAAGTTCAACATGCTGCCATTAAAGCATATCATGGCATTGTAGGTATTGGCAATAGTGAACAATTTAATATCATATTGTCAAGAAATGTTTAACAGTTTCACTGGGAGTCATCTGTTTAATCAGGAGTAGAGCTACATACTGCAATGTATATTCACCTCCCATTTCACAAGTATCCACTATTAGCTCATCTGTAAGTTTTACTTTGTCAGAAGGGATTGAATTATTGATTCAATCTCTATCCTGGCTATAGGTCTACTGAGATTTTTCATGATTAAGCTTTAGTAACTTTCATGTCTTTGGAAATCTATCTGGTCATCAAATTTGTTGGTATACAGCTGTTTTTAATAGTTCCTGATTATGTTACATATATCTGAGGAATTAGTTCTTACATTTTTATTTCATCTGATTCTATATTGATTCATATTTTATCCCTTGTTTCTTGATTATTTTGGCTAGTGGGGAATCTATTTGATTGATTTTTCTTAGAGAACCATTGATTCAATTGGTTGATCTTATGTATTGTTCTCTTGGTCTCTTTTCCCTTCCCATTTTTTGATTAATTTTTTCTGGTAATCTTAGAGTTATTTTGCTGTTATGTTTTGGGCCCTTCAGGTTTATGGCTGGCCCATTTACCTGGTGCCTTTCTAGTCTCTTGACACAGCACCCAATTGCAATGAGCTACCTTCCGATCACTGCCTTGACTGTGTCCAACAGGTTTTGATATGTTGTGTATACGCCTTCATTCATTTCAAGCATTTTTTAAGTTTCCTCTTTGATTTCTTCTGTAACTGACTGCTCACTTTGCAGCATGTTTGTCAGTCCCCATGTGTTTTCCTATCTTCTCGTGTATTCGGACTTGTTGGTCTCCAGGTTGGTCCTGAGAAGATGCATGGTATAATTTTCTTTTTTTCTTTTGGCTCCTTTCCAGAAGAGACATTGGAAATCTCCTGCACTATACCTGTGCCCTTTCTTTTGCCCCTGGCCATTGCAACTCAGAGTTTTTGAGCTGTGTCATCCACAAGGCTACAGACCAACTTTACTGATCTCATTCATTGTCCAGTTTTCTTTTTATGTCTCTCCTGCCACTCACTCCAATGAGTTTCGGTCCTAGGTTCCCATGCTTTACTCTGCCACAGCCTCCACAGTTGGACTCCTAGTTAACCACTTTCTGTCCACTGTGATCCTATGTTGGTGCTGCACCACTGTGTGCTCAGTCTTTCTCCCACAGTACCCAGGATTAGGGATACACCAATGATAACTTATAGGTAAATTACAGGACTGTGAGTGGCACCCATTGAATGGATTATTTTTTGTTTGTTTGTTTGTTTTTCTTTTCTCTTCTTACCAGAACTTACTGGCTGTTAGACAAGGGGCAATCCAGACCTACTTAAGATGGAACCTGTGGGATGCAAGTCATTACAATTTTTCCAGTGGTACCAGTGCAATACGTTGAGCTGCAGGTGAGTTTTCCCTGGCTTAGTGCATGTGCAGTTTACCATTGTCCATCCCTAGAATCTTTGCCACAAAGCTCAGTATGTTGCCCAATGTGGCACTGGTGGGTGTCCGGGAGGGAAATACCAACTTGTTCCCACACTCATCCAAATAGTCTTCACCACCCTGCTCCTACTCATGATCACATTAAAAAACAAAAATAAAAATGAAACAGCAACAATAAAAGCAGAGAAACTCACAATGTAACGGTTAATTAACCTTTGCGTTCCAGATGACCGTCTTTCTACCTGACCACCAGTGGAGATCTGATCACTGGCTGTGCTGCTCCTCTGTCTCTATGCTTCCACTTGTTCACTAGTCTGCAGGTGGCCCCTTGGTCAGCGGCCTGCACACTCTTGTTTCCTGGCATTATGCCACCTCTGTTAGTCCTACTCAATCCACTTTAATGTGTCATTGTCGTACTCTGCCATCTTGCTCTGCTCTATTTTTCAATTCTAAGTTGTTGTGTCAGGAGGAAAAAGTGACTTACTCTTTAATGCTTTTTAACCTTGGACAGCCGGCCGAAAGTTCTATTAAGGATTAGGTTATCAATATATTCATTCCCAATGGTACTTGGAGATAACCAAACATCATTTCAATAAAACAAATTTTTAAGAATATACATCCTGTTTGGAATTTATTAAGAAACAATATTAACTTCTAAAATGACAAGATAAAGTAAGTATAGAAGTAACTTAAATTTATGTAAATTAGTTTAAAATATTCAATCTTTCTCCATCTTTCATCTAAAAAAATAATGAGTGATGGTAATTCCAATGTTTTCAGCACTGAGAGCTCTTGTGTCAATATTTCTTCACACTTAGAGATTTCCTGTCAAATCAAAAAAATTTTGAGTGCAATGAAACATATTTAAGAACTTATTATTTGTTTTTTGGACCAAAAATATAGCAAACATTATTTGGAAACCACTGACATTCTAGCATTGTCCTCTGGGGTACCATTTTCAGCTGGTATTTTAGCATAAATTCCAAGGCTTCTTTTTTTTTCCATCTAACATTTTGTTACAAGACAGACAATTCTAAAAGTAGGAACATGGTGGGTATGACAAAGCATTCAGGGGCCTGGCATGGTAGCCTAGCGGCTAAGATCCTTGCCTTAAACACTCCGGAATGCCATTGGGCGCCGGTTTGTATCCAGGCAGCTCGACTTCCCATCCAGCTCCCTGCTTTTAGCCTGGGAAAGCAGTCGGGGATGGTCCAAAGCTCTGGGACCCTACACCCATGTGGGAGACCTGGAGGAAGTTCCTGGCTCATGGCTTCAGATTGGCACAGGTTCAGCTGTTGTGCTCACTTGGGGAGTGATTCATCGGACAGAGGATCTTCCTCTCTATTTCTTCTGCTCTCTGTATGTCTGACTTTGCACTAATAATAAAAAAAAAGCATTCAGAAAAATCACTGCTTGCATGCAGCTGTGGTGTTATCTATGGAATTTTGTGTCAAATTTCTATAGGACTTGTTTGTCAATATCAATCAAATTGAAATATTTACATTTTTACTGCTCAAAAAATACATACATCTATATTCTTAAATATGAATTATGTACATCATGGGTTATTCCAGACAACATTTTTGGCAGTAATAAAGGGATCTTTCCTCAAGCTCCTAAATACTGATATACAGAAATATGATCTACATTTCCTTTGAGGATGTCTTTTTTTCACTATTTAATTCTTCATTTTTCATGAAGTTCCTTAAAAGATGTCTTATTAAATAAATTATCTTGTATTTTGTTAGTGCAAGATCTTAGAAAGAGGCCTACTTCTTCAAGAAGAAAAATATACATCAAGACATCACTGCCCAATTGAAGGCTGTGAATTTACACTTCAGTAGAGGAATGATGGACTTAGGACTGTAGAAGATCTGGCTTGAGATCTGGTCTTCTAAGTTAAACCTGCCCCAGATCTTGTTACAGGTGTTTGGGGAGTGAAGTCTGTCTGTCTTTGTCCAAATGAACAATCAAACAAATTAAAAATAAATAAAACAAACAATCATACAAACTAAAAAAACCCTAAAATAAATAGACAAACAACAGAAAGTAGAGCTTGAAATCTGACAGGAAAGAGCTGGCGTGGATTGGCTCATGCCTTGATGGGTGGGACACAAAGATTAATCACTCCTCACCATGGTGTTGATGATTTTCCTGCACAACCCCCCCCCCAAAAAAAATGTTCTGCACCTTAAAATGTTGACAAATATCTTGTTAGAGTTACAAGGCAGTCTAGATTATCCCAAAATCTGCCAAGATCAACAAAATTATACTTCAACACAACAAATGGCTAAATACGAAAATGAAATAGACATGAGACAGCTGAATGGTACCCTATAGCCATTTTAAGGTATATAGCAGCCAGTCCGGTCCTGTATCTAAACTAAAATTGAGATGTCAATGAGCTAATCATAGGTTGTGGTTAGGACTTGCTTTTTTTTTTTTTAACATACTGGTTACTCAAAACCATGTCAATTCCATAATATTGCAAATTGCTATTGATGTTATATTGGGACTCTTAATTGACTGTGATGATATTCTACCAGCTCTAACTTCGGACCAGAAATGGTCTCCCCAAGAAACTGTTCAACCCATCTGGACAATAAGTAGCTGGACTCCATGCTTAATATATGTTTGCAAGGAAAGAATCTTGATTGAATTTGAACTGTAATGCTGCATCAAGGTGGAGGAATCCACCAGGAGGGAGGGGAGGGGGAGGGGTGGGGAGATTCCCAGAGCCTATGAAACTGTCACATAATGCAAAATAATTAATAATATATATATATATTTACATATATATATATAAAAAATATAAATAAATAAATAAATAAATAAAAAGAACAGCATAATGAAAGAAGTTCATGAACTCCATAAGTGTCTGTAATAGCTGAGGCTGGAGTAGTCCTGAACTGGAATGCCATGTGAGAGCAAGGTGTGTCGCAAGCACCCATCATCGGCCGCCTTCATGCACATCACCAGGAAAGTGGATAAGCAGCAGGTTAGCAGGAGCACTTTATATAGAATGCAGGTGTCCCCACCTGTTGAGTCACCAGTCTGCCTGGAGCTGATTCAGAAGTGTAATTGGCACCTTTTTATGGTGAATGCAACCATAGAAAGTCAATCTAATAGTAGCTTAATTCCTTTCCAAATACACTCATAGGCACCCCAAGGAAACATCAACCCTGTTAGTGGTGGGGAGATTACACACTGAAAAAGAGGCGCAGAGCAAAGCAATCATAAACCCTGCTTTAGAAACAAGACGATGGCTTAAAACTGTGTCCTTTAATTGTAAAGCTTATCCAATATTTCGTTTAGTTTTAAACATTTATATGAAATGAACAAATTCCAGATATTTCATATAATGTTATGAGTTTAATACTTTTTCCCATATCCCCTTCCCCTCCTCATTTTGCTTTTTTCAATTTTTGCAATAGCATACCTCCTGTGTGCTTCAGAAATCACCATCTTAACCCTGCGCTAAATAAAGAACTCCAGTAGTAATAAGACATGTGACTCAACTACAACTGCGAGTGTAACCTGAAACCTAAAACTCTGAATCTTCATTAAGTTGGTGCCCTATTTTGGCCTCACCACGTGTGTAGTGTTCACACATCCTGAACCTTATTCTGTTGATCTGGTCCACTGCATCTGTGGTCAGTACAGCTAATCATTGTCCCAAGCAGTGACTCTGAAAGTCTAGTGATTACTTAGTGGGTCACATTCAGATGTCCAGGAAGAAAATAAGTGATATCACAGTAGCTGCATTCAAATGTTAAACGGCCATTGCAAATTGACTACCTAATTCTGGACTGACTAACACCATGACCCTTTTTATCATGAATAGAACTGTTGGCTCATGTCTGTTTGATTTTCCTTTCATTTTTCTCTATCTTTTTTATTCACGTTATTTTCCATGATACAGTTTTATAGGTACAGTTTCAACAAATGTTTATCCTTGATTGTGTAGTCATGGTGACCGGTGAGCTGAAATAACCAAAAGAAAAAAAATCCTGTTCCAATACAATTTCTATGAAGCAAAATTAAATTGAAAGGTCAAGTGACTGATTTCAATGATTTAGACAAAGTTCTTACATGCAACTACATGAATAGCTGAACAAATTAAATCTCAAGAGGAATCACCTGTGCAGAAGCACCTGTAACTTCAACACTGGACCAAATCCTTCCTTTATTTCTTACAGTTTAGGGACTCGTTGCCAGGAAATATCATGTCTCTGTTTCTTTTCCTTCTATTCAGTCAATAGAAGAACTGATGATCCTTACTAATATGAATTATTGCTGGAGAGAATTGCTCAACCAAGCTCCAGCTGACTTCTCAGAGCCACGTTAATGCTGATCATTTTGCTTTGCCACTGTCTCTTTGGCTGTAAGAACAGCTCTCTTATTTCTTACCTGTCCCTTTGTTCTTCCAACAAAGTCCAAAAGAATAATATATGAAAGAGTGTGTCAAATATCAAAAACTCTTATTCTTCATCACCTACAAGGTGGAGTTGAAGAAAATATGTAACTGACAGCTGACAAATCTTTTCTTGCCTTCAGTTCCACGGCACGATTCTACCCATTGCAGCTTTTCCAGATGTACGTGGGTGCTGACGGTGCTGCTTGACACGCTGTTCTTAGCAATCAAGCTGGTGAAGCCAGTCCATGAACTCATCACGCAGATGCAAGTGGTGAGAAAGACTTCCCAGACAAAGCTCACGCAGAGAAGTCACGGTGAGCTCCGGTTTGCAACACTGCAGTTCCCTCAGCAGCACTGTGACCTCAAAAACACTGTCATCTAGCTTCCCAAAGTAGTTCAAAACACTGGTAAATTTTCATGCAAAACATGAGAGTATAATGGAAGAGGCTTCCTTTTTATAATTGACTCCTACACTACTGGAAGTTTTCAAACATGACATTCGGAAAAGACAGTAATGGAGCAATATTTAAAATCATTTTGAAATTGGGGGCTAAGGGGTGGATTTTGTGGAATGCTACAGCACCATTAACTTACTGCAAGGAAAAATTCCAGTTTGATTTCAAAAAATAATTTGCTATGAAAAAAGATGACTGTGATATCTTTTCAAATGGAAATACCACATCTGAGTCTATTTACTTACAAAGCTTCACATAAATATAAGGTTTGTGGTCTCTTCGATTATTTCTCTGTCTATATGACCTGGAGAAGTTGATAATTATTATGCCTATTATCTTCTGTGTGTCTGAACTCAAATGAAAATCTTTTAAATATGCAATCTCCAAGCATTTAATGTAAGTTTTCTTTCAGAGACATTTTGATCTTTTGCGTTATTGACAATGGAGTAACCATTGCACTTTATGTCTTTACTGAATGCCAAAATTCTACGCTTGTTGTCAACAGAAGTTAACATTTTTTTAGATCATTCCATGATTAAAATTGTATGGTTCTGAAATGCTTTTCTCTTCATTTTTCATGACAATTGTCTGCTCTAAGTAAGTCCATTCTAAGTTTTTCCCAATTCCACTTCTGTTTTTGCCTGTGATTCCCATTCTGCTGTCAGTCGGAACTATATTTTATCTTCTTTCTTAACTGTAAGACACTATCTTGTTCTTCATATTTACCTGTGAAAAATGAAAATATGTTTTTGTAAAGAGGTTTGTCTTTTAATCTTCTTAGTGTTTTTATTGTCATAAGATTCATGAATATATATAGTAGTGTATCAATCCATTTATGACGTTATCCAAATAACCAATCAGTTTTAAGTGAATACTACTAATTTTGTGAAGGAGGAAGAAACATATAATTTCACAGGAGTATCAGGAGGAAGATTTGCCAGAGTTATCAAGCTGTTTTCTGTGCTCATTGTCAAACTGATTACATGACTTTATGCATGTATTAAAATTAATAGAAATGTGAAGCAATAAGTTTGAAAGCTTGAAAACAGACATAAGGCTTGAGGACATAATAAGTGAAATAACTTTCTCATGGTCAATGAAAAATTGTTTTGTTTTCAAAAATGAAAAGAATATTTTGAAAATTGTACTAAAACTTCAAATATATTGAAGGTTATTTTTTAATTATTATTTTTATTCTTGTTTTTTTTATATACAGTTTCATAAGCTCTCGGATTTCCTTTCCTCCTCCCCAAGTTCCTTAACCCCAGCCCCTGATTTCCCCTTGTGCATTCTGCACCGTTATCCAAATTAAGAGCTTTTACTATGTTTAGAACCATGACTTATATAATATTACAGAGCTAATATGTGTATCACATACTCATTTGTAATTATCCGATTTTCTTCATCCTGTCCGATATTCTAATTTTATTAATTTAAAAACAACCATCTAAGCCAACCACTGCAATCAATAATACACTAATGTTATTATTCAACGGATCCTTGGATTGTTGGTCATGAAGCCGGTCACAGGTCACACAGAGCAGGAAAGCAGTAGTTCAGCCACTTTTTTCTCTCTTCCCTTATCACGGAAAAACTGTGGCCACAAAGTGCTTTTTTTTTGTTTTTAAGTGAGTGAAATCTGCCAGCATTTTTCAGTTTAGAAATTGGAGATATTGAATGCTTCGGCGTATGGCTCAACATGAGCATTTTAAACTTGGCATAAACCTCACTCACAAAGAAACAGCTGTTTTGCTAAGCATCACAGAAAGAATGATCATTAAAAAAGTTTAAAATAACTAGAACATGTTGTTTTTCCTGATCATTAGGAAGTTTTGTGGAACGTTAGGAGCTGAGGCAAAACCCACTCTCACCTCATTAGAAAATACGGTGAACACGTGGCTAGACAAAATGTGTTTACACACATTCTATTGAGTAGTATACTAAAATATATTCAGAATGTAAATACAAGAATTTTCAGTAAGATTTTTTTCCTGCGTTATAACTCAAATATAGCAGTCTAAAAAAATGGGTGGTATCCTGTTGCTTGGAGTTCTATGGCACATCAGCACTGGTGCACACATATAATAATTTTTCTGCGAGGGAATATTCTTTGAAGTGTTTAATGTTCCTTATATCTCCCACATGCAACATAAAAATATGAAAAAACATTGATATTCCGTGAAATAGTAATGGCTAAGATTTGAGATAGGAATGTTGCTCCTATTTTGCATCCTTGTTTCTTCGCTCTCTCTGCTTCATATTCATTTTCCTTCCTTTTCATCCTTTCCCCACATCTTTTTTTTTTTTTTTTTTTTACTTTTATATACAATGGAATTGAAACTTCAGTTCTGACATTATCCAAGCCCACTAGCATCTTGGGTCATGTCTACGTACCTGCTCTCTAGGCCACCACTTCTCTGCCAAAGGATTCCGCGTACAGTTTGTTGGGAAACACACCGTTTGTCAGTCACCTGTTTGTCTCTCACGAGGTTACCAGGAAAACAACACCTTCAAGTGGGCAACAAAGGAACTTCAGCCGTTTCCTAACTGACTAGAGACTGGCAATGGAGAAGGTCACCTGCAGGCTCCCTCCCAGAGAAGCGTTAGGGAACCCTTAAAAAACTCAAGACACTTCCTGAAACCTGGTACATTGCTCTCCTCTGCGTGAAGAGACACCCCGTCTCCCACGTGCATCGCGGAAGGTGCTTTCCCGTTCCATCTTCTCATGTTCACGTGTCCTCCTCACAAACACAATTCCTCTGTCTGCAGCCACTAACTGGCGTCTAATTTCTGTACTAAGCTGGAGAAGGAACCCACAGAATTCTGCCTGTAAAACATCTCAGAACAGTAATATAAACAAGGGGTGCGGGTGGAACATGATGAAATACAAGGTTAAACTGAATGAAGGCACTGCAGTTGTAAGAAAAATTATGCTGCGAAGATTTCCTTGTATAGGGTGCCCTTGGAATGAAGCCATACAGGAAATCCTGTTGGTAGCTCAGTCAGCAACATGTTGACTAGCGCATCCAGCTTAAGGAACCCGCCACATTGCAGTGATGTGTGACTAGCTTGCTGATTAGCCCAATACCTAACCTGATAACCTAAAGATTGTTTCCATACCTCCTGTAATTAGAATATAATTTTCAGTTAATTTTTCATATTGAATGGGTTTTTCTACAATTTTCTTTCTGGAGTTTTCCTGACCGTGTTCCGATTTAGCCTTGTATATCTTGGCCCTGCACCACCTTTACCGAAATTCTTCTGAGAAGTTCAAGTGTTACTGAGTTTCTTTACTTAAAGTTCAGAGAATGAAATAACAGTTCTTTTCCAGAGATCAGAAAATATCTACCTGCTATCAGGAAAAGCAAACCATTGTCAGTTACGGAACCAGCGTTCATGAACTATTAATACATAAAGAAGTTTTTAACATTTTAATGTCTTAACATGTATGAACTTATGCTGTTTAAGTACAATGATGCAAAATTCTGACGTTAATGTCACTAAATAGAAAAAAAAGTTTTACATGATCAAATGATACATTAAATCCCAAAGCATTTATTACAATTAGATTAAATTTGCTGCAGTTATGTTGTTTCTCATTACATATTACATTAATTCAGAAATATAGATGTTCCACTGAGTGCATTTCCTAAGTTTAGCTACCTTATTTTTATGTATCTCTACTGTGAATTTTTGCTATTTAAATAATTTCTGAAAATCCATTGGAATGTTATGTTCTTTGCTGTGAAATTGGCATGAGGGAATATCATCAAAACTATATTATGATTTTGGATTTAACATTTGCTCCAACATGTAAAGTAAATGAATTTTATTATATAAAACAATTAAATTCTTTTCACAGATATTTATGTGTGAAATTAAATATTTCATACATTCATTAGTTTTATAAATTTAGAAACAAGTCACTGTGTAGATGCACTAATCAACTTTTTCATTTGCATGAGAGCTAATTCTTTAATGGACAGCAGTAATTTTCTCTGCCTAGTGAGTCACCATGCATGCTTGCATAATGATATATGTAAGAGAGCCCTTTTCATTATTATCATCAGCAATGCTGAATAGTATCAGTAAGAACTGTGTTTCTTTGAATTACATATTAATATCCTCTCCTTTGTAACTAGATTATCAAGCGGTAACAAACTTTCGCCATTTGTTTTTAATTGGAAATCAGATATACAGAGAAGAGCAAAGACAGGAAGATTGGCAGTCTGCTCATTCACTCCCCAAGCAGACACAATGGTCAGAACTGAGCCAATCCGAAGCTAGGAGGGAGGAGGATCTTTTGGGTCTCCCATGAAGGTGCAGGGTCCCAGTGCTTTAAGACATCCTGGACTGCTTTCCCAGGCCACAAGCAGGGAGCTGGATAGGAAGTGGGGCTGCCAAGCATGAAGTGGGTGCCCATATGGAATCCTGGCGCGTTCAAGTCGAGAACTTTAGCTGCTAGGCTAACGTGCTGGGCCCAATGTCACCATTTGAAGGTTAGTCATATCCTCATGAATTCATTTCTTTTAAAAGCACTCCTGTTTGGTATTGATTAATCTGAACTAAAATGATGCCAAAGACAGAAATAGCAGTGAATTCTTGAGTCAGAAGTTTTTGATGAAACTGTTGACAGCTAACGAAAGCCATTGTAAATGTTAAGAGTAGTGCCTGAGGTTTTCTTGTGTGATGGTTTTTTTCAAAGTTTTGCAAGTGAGGATTGAAGCCAAAGTCATTTAACTGTAAAAGCTGCAAGACCAGAAATGTGAGACTATTTATTTTGAAGCTGTAGCATGTTCCTATATTCATTACTTTAAATTTTTTATTATTCCATGATTAGAGAAACATATATTTAATAAGAAAAAACAAAATTGTTTATCCCTTAGGGGAAAAATTTTTACTTGAAAGCACCCAAATGAAAAGTAATGTAAAACATGAATAACATGAACCTACATGAGAGAATCGCACTAGTGCAAAAGCACACGTTTTGACTGAATATTAAAGGATGTATATGCACAAATTAATCCTAATTGCTGCAATTATTTAACCTCTAGCTGATATTGCTTGCATTCATATAATTACCTTTCCCTCAGAGAAAGCATTGAGAAAACAAAGTAAGGAAATCATTTCTTTATTGAAGATGATGCAGCTACTTAAAAGTAAGTTTGTTTTTCAGGGTGTCGTAGTAGCTATTTTCAGTGTTTTTGTTTTCTCTCTTGTATAGATAGAATCATGGAAAAATCATAAATATACAAATTTTGAATCTGTGTCACTAAGAATATCTATTGTACTAGAAGCAATCATTATAGTTTCTATTAATCCTTCTGTGTATCTTGGGAAAGTTTCTATTAACAAAAGATAGATCAAGGAATCATGTATTCCGTTTCAGAGTCACAAATCAAGTTCTGGATGATCTCCTCTGGTCCAACATCCTGCCCAGGTGCCTGAGTAAGTAGAGGAAAGTGGCCAATGTCCTACAGCTCTGGCTACCAGGGCCAAACCTGGATGGAGTTCTTGACTAGTGAGTTTGGCCCGAACTACATGTGGCTGTAGAGGCCATTTGGGAAGCAACCCAGTGGATAAGAACTTTATCTATCATCATGTTTCTCCTCTCGATAGCATTCAGCTTTTCCAATTATAGATAAATAAATAAACAAATAAATACATGTTAAGACAACAACAACATTGGGAAATAATTTATCATTTAGTAGCTGCTACTATAAGCTGTATCGTTTAATGTTATGAAGTAATGAGAATCTATAGGCTTGAACCATAGCATGGCAAGCTAAGGCTCTGCCTGAGGCACCAACAGTTAATATGGGCACCTGCTGTGATCCCAACCGCTCCAGTTCTGACCCAGGTTCCTGCTGACAACCTGGCAAAGCTGCAAAAGATGATCAAACCCTCTACAACAGTTACATCTTCAGAACTTACTTCTAACATAGAATTCAAAGTATAAATCAGCAATCATAAATCATTACATAAATATCATCATGGGGAGATTTTTATTATTTTGATGCTAACAAACCTTTCCTTCAGAAGCTATACATTGAATAATTTAGAACTTGTAGTACTGTCCAATGTTGTACCATAAATGCAAGCACCGACAATAGGCAGATGAATAGGCAGAAGAACCTAGAAAGAGAAGCCCTGTACCAGGAAGTTTCACTGCAGAATTCTCAGAAATGTTTCAAGATGAATTTACACCAAGCATTCACAATTTATTCCAAATAATAGAATGGAGGCAATCTTTCCAAACTCCATGAAGCCAATATAACCTTGATACCAAAGCCCGCTAAAATCTGGAACTAGACAAAATTGTCTACTTTCACCAATTGATTTCCAGTATAATTTTGAAGTACTTGCTAGAGCTGTTAGGCAAGAAAAATGAATTAAATAAGTAAAAATGGAAATGAGGAATTATAGCTAGCCCTGATTGCAGATGACATAATTCTCTACATATGACAACTAAAAGACTCATTCAAGAGACTATCAGAATTCATAAGAGATTTCAGCAGGGTAGCAGGACACAAAATTGATGGATATGCAACAATGGTGCTGTATATACAAATAAGGCTAAGAAAGAATTTTAAGTACAGTCCCCTTTAAAACAGTGCAGAGAAAGCTTAAATACTATGGAATTAACCTAACCCAAGATGTAGAAGTCCTCTATGATTTAAACTATAAAACATTCTTAAAAGTAATAAAATACGGAGAAACTTACTATGTTCCAGGATCAACAGGATCACCATGAGTAAAACTTTATATAACCGCAAGTAATAAACAGATTCAAAATGATCCCAAACAAAATCCCAACAGCATTCTTATAAATAGGACAGATGATACGAAATTCATCTGGAAAAACAAGAGACCATGAACATCAAAGCTATGCCAAGGAATAAAACTAAAGCTGGAGGAATTATAATTCCAGACATCCAGATACTTTACAGGACAGTAGTTATCAATATAGATAGTCTGATACTAATACAGAAACAGGAAAGAAGAATAATGGAACAGAATAGAAACTCCTGCAGGGAGCCCATACATACACAGCCAATAAATTATCAACAAGAGAACTGAAAACAATCCAGGGAAAAAGCATGGCCAATTGAACAAACACTGTTGGGACAAATGCATAGCAGCCTGCAAAAGTAAGAAACAAAGCCCTCACCTGTCACCTTATGCAAAAATCATCTCTAAATGGATCAAGGACCTAAATACGCACCCAAATATCATCAAACTGTTACAGAAAAGCCTAGGAAGCATTCTGTAAGATGTAATAATTGGGAAAGGGTGAAGCTTTAGAAAGTCATCAAAAGAACAGGCAGTCAAAAAATGAGTGCATTAAACTAAAATGCTCTGTACAGCAAAGAACACAATCAACAAAGTGAAGAAACAACCAACCGAATGCATGGAAATCCTCACACACGACACAACTGGATTATTGACATGTAAAAAATGTTCAAGCTGTTCCCAGCATGGTAGCCTAGCCACTAAAGTTCTCACCTTGAATGTACTAGGATCCCATATAGGTGTTGGTTCTAATCCCAAAAGCTCCACTTCCTATCTAGCTGCTGGAAAAACAGTCGAGGACAACCCAAGACTTGGGACCCTGCACCCACATGGGAGATCTGGAAGAAGCTCCTTGCTCCTGGCTTTGGATCGGCACATTGTGGTCACTTGTGGAGTGAACCAGAGGATGGAAGATCTTCCTCTCTGTCTCATCTTCTCTCTGCAAATTTGACTTTGTAGTGAAAACAAATAAATCATCAAAAAAAAAAAAATTTCAAGCTGCCTAGCTATCAGAAAATTACAATGAGAACCACGTCGAGGTTCTACCTAACTCCAGTGAAATTGGCCTACATTCAGAACTCTACCACCGGCATTTGCTGGAATGGATGGGGGGAGAAAGGTACCCTTTGTCACTGTTGGTGGGAGCATAGGTTAGTACATCCACTATGGAAGCCTGCAAGGAGAATGCCTAAAGTACTAAAACTTTATCTGCCATATTACCCAGTTATTATATTCCTGGGAATATATTCAAAGGAATTGAAATCTGCCTATGAAAACATGTCCTGTAATCCTATATTCAAACCAGTACAATCTAAAATAGTTAAGAAATAGAAACAATGCAGATGTCTGATGAACCATAATGAATAAAGAAATTGTGTAAATTGGATCCATGAAGTACTACAGAGCATTAAAAAGAATGAAATTGTACCATTTGCATCAAAACAGTTCCAAGTGGAAATCATTATGCTCAGTGAAATAAGTCAATCCCCAAAGGATATGCATCAAGTGTTGTCTCTGATATAAGTCATCCTTACTGTAAAATACAGGATCAATAGGAATATGGGTAAGCACACACACACACACACAAACACCTGTTTGTCTGGAGGATCTATAAAATATAAGCAAGTATGCCATGGAGATACACTGCTGTATCTCCATGTGTCTCTACCTCTGAATAAAATATGAAGTCCCAATGCAATTGTTAAAAGCATCTTGACAAGAGAATGTTGGACTTTCTGCCATCATCTATACCTGCAATGCCAGAATACACTCAAATATCAGAATGACAGACTTGTGACTGTTGTTAGAATATAGGGGGAATAGTTGGTGGGAAGGGGCTTGGCACAGAAACACCTGAGCCTAAGGAACAACACTATGAAAAATAAAGAATTTATTTTAAAAAAAGCCTCTTTTGCAGCCAAAGTGTCTTACAAAGACAGCTGACTGTCTGCCTTAGTGTATGAGTCCTGGAGATCTAGGAAATGAGCACATATTTCCAAATCTGCACAGAAATTGTGTTTAGCTCTGTGCATACATTACATGATTAAAAAAAGGTCTAATGCAACATAAAAAACACATTTGGCAGACTGTAATTACAAAATAAATCTTATTTATGTGTGAATAAATTAATTTTTGCTAAAACAGGGAATCAGAAGGGACACTCTCTGAAGGTCATATTAATTGTCAATTTTTTAAAATTTTTGCACATCTGTGATAAGGGCTTAGGTGGGTAGTATTTTTTTATGGAACAAATAGAAGTTCTAATGTGCTTGGCCTGAAAATACCGGAAAAGGAAAAAGAAGGCATATTTGCGAAATATTCTCTTTCAAGTAATCAGCATATTTCAAGAATTAAAAAATTGAACCACAAACCTGAGAATTTAAAGGTACAACTCCTACATGCAAAGCTGATTTGTGGGACGCATGGAGTTGAGACCTGGAGAAAATGAAGCTCTAATAGAAGAAATCTCAGCTAGGATTCGTGTATTAATGCATTTAGCTTAACACAGCTTTATGTATTTCATTCTCTTATTTATGTGAGTGAACACATTTCCTGCATTTCATCTACACAGACTTGGGAACACGGTGGTGTTTCCATCCCTGCCCTCGCTCTGCCCAGGTTCCCAAACTCCCTTCTTTTTCTTCTTATTTTTTCTTTAATTTTTACAATAATTTTCAGGTTTTTTGTTTCAATAATCACAAACTGAACCCTCCACCAGGTACAGAATTCAACAAACTGTAAGTTTTAGAACCGTTTACTTCCAAAATATAAACAAGGACTGCAAACAGTAATTAAATCTCAACACATCATATCATCCAAAGAAGCCTGCAGTGGGCAGTGCATGGAAGAATGACAGGAACTGGATAAAAATATTTTTGAGAAAAAAATCAAAGCAACCATTCGTTCTAATCACAGAGGCATCTTTGGAATAACACACATATTTATGGCAAGGAGGATCATGGTGCCCCAAACATTTTCTGAATGCAACAGAATTGTTGAAATAAAGAAAAGAGCTTATGTGCTTCTCAAAAAGTTAAGCATTAATATGTTGGATAGATACATTATTTCTTTCTAAGTGCTAAGACTACATTAGCATCAGAACACCAAGTATTCATTATTCTAAAGGGTATTATTTATTTATTGAAAAAAAACAAATTTGGAAAAAGAGAGGCAAAGAGATTTCCATACATTAATTCACTTCCCCAGTGGTCTCAAAGGCTAGTCAGAGCTGGGCCAGTCTGAAGCCAGGAGCCTGGAACTTCTTTGATCTCTGGTGTCCTCTTTATCTTGTCTCCTAATCTAAATACTTTTCTCTCAAATCGTGCCTGCCATTGCTCATTGAGAACACAGCAGCCAATCCATCTCACTGATGAAACAATGAGAGAACAGCAAACACTCCCGAAGACATCATAGTGGTCAGTATGGAAATCTTAATGAATGCTATTACTGCGTGATAACAAGAGGATAACCATGTGAAAAAACGATGCTAGGTGATCGAAGTCTGACTTTTAAAGAGAAGGTGTCAGTAGGTAACAGCTAAAGTTGGCACACACACACACACACAAAATAACAGAAACACTATTAAAGGTGTTTAACTTATTCAAATCAGAAAGGATCCAAATCCAGAATAGCATCACCATGTCGGCGAAGTCCTGTCTCCTCTTCTCTCCAGCCTTTGACCTCCGGACGTTTGGTCTTCCTGACTCCCGCTAATTCTCGAACTGACACTGGTGTCCTGCTGACAATCTTCTGCTATGTTTCCACACAACTGTTTCAAAACTCAGATGATTTACCAGTGCTTTATATATATATAAGTATATATAAATATATATATACTTTTATGTATGTGTTTTATATGTATACACATACACTGTAAAAGCAGATTTACAGAGGGAAGAAAAAGGACCGTTTTCAGGGTATCCTATTGGGGTACAAGGGCCTAAGAATATGGGCCATCCTTAACTGCTTTCCCAAGTCAAAAGGAGGGAGCTGGATTGGAAGTGGATCAGCCAGGATTAGAACTGGTGCCCGTATGAGATCCTGGGGTTGGCTGGCAAAGGATTAGCCAGTTGAGCCACTGAATCAGCCCTATGACTGATTTTTCAATCAATATCTGCTGCCATCACTCAATCCTACATTTTAGGAAAGAAAGGCTACAGACCAATTATGATAATCTATTTATTTCACAGAGAACTTGAGATGTAATATGCCATAAGTAACTTTGGCATATTTATCTTTGCATTTGCAGAATAATTACGATATGTAATAGATAAAATTAGAAATTGCTAACTGCAAATCTAAAGAATTGCAGATCATTTATTTTATCTATCAGACATACTTAATATAGCCAAAAAATTAGTACCTGTGTGATAATTTATTATTATTATTATCATTTTATCCCTTCCAGTGTGAATAATGGGCAGATAAGCATCCTAGTTCAGGGTTTTGCAATGATAATTTTTCAGTAGTGAATATCCACAAACAGATAAAACATTCCAATATTCAGTTTTTTCTATATCATTTTAGAATCATTAATGTTTATACACAGTGATCTTATTTTTTATTCTTGCAGTGGCAAAATTTCCAATTAATTTATGTTGATGCTTTCCATAATAGAAAAAAATAATCTATAATACTAAAATTGTAATGATCTTTCAGATATAAAAGAAAGCCTTGATGTTAAACTCTTTAATCTACTTAATAGGAAAATCAACACATATACATGTGTTATGAGTGGCTGTGCTGCCTTTGAGCACAATTAAGAAACTTACACGATTATGCCTTTCAGTGCTTAATTTCCTTTTCACGCAACAAACTCAGGTTCTACTCAGTAGCATAACTTCAGTGGGAATCTTGGATTCACACACACTTAGTTTTGAGTCTCTTCTGCTCTACCCAAATGCCTCAACAGCCTCCTGGTCTGAGGACAGAGGGTGCGTGCTGAGGCTGTAGCACCTACTTACTGCATGTTGCCTGGATCGAGTGTGGGGGAGAGGCTGTGGACCCTTCCCTGAGTTGCAAGAGGTGTTAGAGTAGTGCTGGACTTTGCATGGGACTTGGAGCACTTAAGGCAGTCTCATACCTCCACAAACAACTAGTTGAGACCAATTTTCCTAATTAACTGAGTCCAATTTCTGGGTTCAGTCTCTCCAACATGTGCACTTGGTGCTGACTGGTTTATCTTCAACCCCTTCCAGACTACTGTGTGTGTGTAGGAGGGGCGGCATTCTCATGGTTACTCATACTCCTAAATACATCACAAATGGCTCCTAAGTGCTAAAATGACACGGACAAGTCCTGACACATCACTTAGTATTGCCACTTACTTTATGGGGAGAAGTTGCACACAATCATAGTTTTTTTCTCCAATAATAGTTTTAATAAATATGCTATTCTGCTCATTAGAGTATGTTATAAGTACAGTTTCTAAGTTGTAAATATCAACACCATCTTGTAACAAATATACAGAGATACATATAATGGAATCCATACTGAAAAGCCAAAATTAGCTTTGGAATGTCTATGCAGTGGTATAAATCTATTAACAGAATTGTTTTGGTGGTTAAAAAAAAGTACAATGAGGGGCAGATGTTTGGTGCAACAGTTAGAATGAAACTTGGGCCGCTTGTATCCTCCATCAGAGTCTTCACTTCTGATTGTGTTCCTGATAATGCGTCCCCTGGAAGTCAGGAGATGAATGCTCACTTAGGTCTTGGGTCCTGCTAAGCCACATATGAGACATGGAGTGAATTCAACCTCCTGGCTCTGTGCTGGCTCAGTTTCAGTTGTTAGCAGCATTGTGGGGGTTGAATATCATGTAGTAGATCTTTCTCTCTCTCTCTCTCTCTCTCGCTCTCGCTCTCGCTCGCTCTCTCTCTCTCTGTCTGTCTGCCTCCCTTGCTCGCTCTCTCTGCCTTTCAAATAAGTAAAATAAATTTTTAAAAAAGTTTCTTTAGGGCCCGGCGGCGTGGCCTAGCGGCTAAAGTCCTCGCCTTGAAAGCCCCGGGATCCCATATGGGCGCCGGTTCTTATCCCGGCAGCTCCACTTCCCATCCAGCTCCCTGCTTGTGGCCTGGGAAAGCAGTCGAGGACGGCCCAATGCATTGGGACACTGCACCCGCGTGGGAGACCCGGAAGAGGTTCCAGGTTCCTGGCTTCGGATCGGCGCGCATCGGCCCGTTGCGGCTCACTTGGGGAGTGAATCATCGGACGGAAGATCTTCCTCTCTGTCTCTCCTCTGTATATATCTGGCTGTAATAAAATGAATAAATCTTTAAAAAAAAAAAAAGTTTCTTTAAACACCTTTAAAATGATAACGATGGAGCAGGTTTGGTGGCTCAATAGGTTAATTCTCTGGCTACTAGCATAGACATTCCATACAGGAACTTTCTACAGTCCTGGCTGCTCCACTTCTTATGCCACTACCTGCTACAGCCTGGGGAGGCAGCACGGGATGGTGCAAGCACATGGGACCCAAGTGGGGATCCTAGCAGAAACTCCTGGATCTTTGACTTCAGATGGGCCCAGCTCTGACCATTGCAGTCATTTGGCGAGTGAGCCAGAGAGTGGAGAATCCTTTTCTTTCTCTCCTTCTGTCTGTAAACATAGTATATTGCCAAAAATAAACATTAAACTATTTGAAGTGAAATATAATCTAGTGTGACTGAGTTGATTCTTAATGAAACACACAATTTGGTAATAAGCAGAAAGAAAAATCTTTCTCGGTGGGACAATCTCAGCGTACTTCAGAAGACCTTGCAATTAGCTTATGTTTAAATAATGAGTAGGTATATCAGGGAAGAAAAGGTACATGATAATTCTGAGAAAGCAAATTCATAGAAAATCACTAAGCAAATAGTGTGCTTCCATCATTTTAAGCATGTTTTAGAGATGCAAAGTGCTTTGTTAAGTATATTTTTTAAAAATATTTATTCATTTTTTAACTGCAAAGTCAGATATACAAAGAGGAGGAGAGACAAATCTTCTGTCCGATGATTCACACCCCAAGTGACCGCAACGGCCAGTGCTGTACTGATCCGAAATCAGGAGCCAGGAACTTATTCCGGGTCTCCCCAGCAGGTGCAGGGTCCCAAGGGTTTGTGCCACCATCGACTGCTGTCCCAGGCCACAAGCAGGGAGCTAGATAGGAAATGGGTTACCAGGATTAGAACCGGTGCCCATATGGGATCATGACACATTCAAGGCAAGGACTTTAGCCACTAGGCTACCACACCGGAAACTTGTTAAGTATAATTTAAAGGCTAAATATGTGGCCATCAGTCTTCTCTCTGGGTGTACGAATATGAAATGCTAAGACCCAGTCCTCTTTCTAACAGAAACGCAATGCTTATGGAAATCCTGACTTCGAAGGGGAAAAACAAGACACTTCTATTTCCTTTAAAGGATAATGTTCTGGGGAAAAATGAGGAGCAGGAGGAAATCCAAGGACAATAGGGAAAAGAGTCAGGGGGCAGAATGTAGGTGATATTGGTCTGACCAAAGCAGTAGCCCAGTGAAGTTTAAAGCATCCTTGCAGGAAGCAAAATGACCAGCAATACTTGCAGGTAGGTTCAGTGTTGAAGTCAAGTTAGTACATGAATACTTCGCAGATGCCTTAATGCCCTGAAAACAATGACCACAAAAATATTGCTTCGGTAAGATGGAGAAACTCCCATTTCCCAGGGATGTTTCTCATTGCATGAAATGACTTTGCAAACTATAACGGTACTTTGCTGTTTAAAATGTTACATTATTCAAAGCAAATCTTGCTAAGTGTCTTTACAGTTTGAAAGAAGGAATAAATAAAGTTGACAGCACATTGCACCCATTTATTGAAATACAAAAATTGAACTTTATACTAGCTTTATTTAATTATGAATGTATAAAAAACAAACACATAAGATTAGAGGATCTGTTATGGTAGTATATTGTGTTTCCTATGAAGGGATTATTTTCTTTACTCTCTGGTAAATAATTACACACTGTCTACACAAATTATGCTAGAAACATTTCAGTGCCATCAGCTTACCCTATGCAATAATGATCAAGGAACATTGTGACAACTGCTTTAAGTTAAATGATGAGAAGAGGTCCGTGCAGAACATGCTGTTTCCAGCATACAACATTTATTATATGTTTTGTGTGCTTTTCATGCTACATGATTATTAGTATAATTCTTGGTGAAATTGCTTTAATGGCCATTCTTACCTTCTCACTGTAATATAAATTTAAACACCAATAAGTAAAATTAAATCAGTTTTGTGTTTCATTGTGGCCTACCAACATCCTGGGTTCTCAGTATTCGAATAGTTCCTCAAAGTAACAAAATAATGCTTTTTTATGATGAACTTTTTAAAGCTACCTCACTTTTGTGAAATCACTTCAGCCAAGTTCAAATGGTATATGAAATGAAAATTTCTTATCTATCCGCCTCTCGTAGGAAGCGTCATGACAATGTCTTGCAATCAAGGTTTGGTCAGTTATTTTTTGCAATACTGAACTTATGGAGTAAAACAGACTTGCTTGGGAACTGGAAAAAGGTAACTTACCAGCTCCCCTCCCAGCATCATTTGGACGGTCCTCCTTTTCTGTGTTTAACCTGAGATCTTGGATCCACCCGAGCTTCAGCCAAGGAGGCAGCCATTCCAAATGTTGAACATGAAACAGAAAATTATACCTGTAAAAAAATTGCTCCCAATTGGTGGACACCAGCCACAGAAAAACACACTGAAATTAAGACCCAGGTGAATGTGGTCAGGTTCTGCCTTAATACAGTTCTTGCGTATTCTCAGCTTCATATTTGAAAGCCACATACCTTTCCAATATATTTCCCTTTCTGTTTATGCAAACGCCACTGGTAGAATGCATGCATAAGCTGCTTGGCTTATTATAGTATGTGAGAACAGCAATAGACACAAAATACACAACATAAACCGCCACATAAAAGTGCCTCTATTTCCTCTTGCAGTACTCATTTTATTTTATTTTCATACATATAACTGGAACACATTGCTATATAGCAGAAAGACATGATATTCCATTTTCAAAATGTCTTAAAAACATAGTCATATCATATATTCATTCTTGTGTTTTTCTATATCATCTGAGTGCCATTTGCTGCCATACCATGGTGTTCAAAGACAGTAGGTTTTGGCTGAGCAATGCTAGAATGAGTACAGGGGCGGAGGTAACAAGATAGAGCATTTGCAAACCTCAAATATTTTGTGTAAATGTTAGAAATGGTGTCACTAGTTTGTGCACTAATAGAAGCTGTTTATTTTTTTTTACTTTGCATTTGTAAATGAAAACTTAAAAGAATGACTATCATTCTCTTTTCAAATGATTTGCATTTTAAAAATTTAATTTCATTTTTTATTATTATTTTGACTCACAGAACCAGAAGAATACAGGATCAGGATCGGAACAATATAGATTCATCAACTATACTCCATTTATTCTTGTCTTTTTTAAGTTTATTTTTAGCATTGTTTACACAGTTGAGAAAGATGTATATCCATGTAGGTGCCTGATTTGGGTTGGGAGGATCAAGGTATGGAGGAATGGTGGTGGAACAAATATGTCCTTTTTTCTTTTCTCTCTCCTGTGTTCTCAGAGGAAGGGGGCTATTTCTTGCTGTCATGCTACATCAGCACTCAGGGACGCAGAAACGTAATTAGGTGATGCCTTAGAGACCCTGAGTGGGGAGAAGTGTTCAGAGGGTGTCACCTCAGTGGTTTTGACAGTTCTGAGGCATCATCAACTTTGCTGCACCAGGACTGAAAAATTCTTTCCAAGGATTATCAACCGACAAAGTACACCATGGTGTATCGCAGGCTCAGGAATGTACTGCAAAGCTTGGTTAAGAGAGTGCTCCAACTTGTTCTGCTCTGCATCCTCTGAGGAGGCACCTGACTTCCCCTGCTTGCCTAGATGAGCCAGCTGGCACATCCCCCAAGTGCATCTGGGAATGCTGAACACTACACAAGTATCAGCAACCAAGGAATGCCAGTCGCTACACATGTCCTCCAAGCTGGACCACATGCGCCACATACCTTCTATGTGACCAGAGTCAGAGTCAAGCCATCCAGCTAGGAAGTCCCCCAGAAAGCCTCACCTTGGGTGACCCTAGGCTTGACTCCTATGCGCATCAGCCAGTAGTTTGCCAAGCTCAGTCCATTACCTGCACTAACAGGCATACATACCAGTGGATACAGCTGTGCAGCTATCTCTGTCCAAACCACATCTTTCACAAAAAAGAATGGACACCATGGCCCAGCCCAGCTCACCCAACCACAGGCCCAGTCTTCATGCACACCAGCTGGTAGCATTGCTAAGTTGGGGCAACCCCTAGTACTCTCCACCAGGCCTACACCAAACCCCAGTCTTTATGTGTGCCAGCGTGTACTGCAGCCCAGCCCAGACTGGCCCACTTCCTACCTGACTCTTATTCCTGTGCATGGGTACCACTGCTCAGCTCAGCCCACCTAGCGCCCTGATGCAGACCATCCGTACACATGCCAGTGGGAACTGCTGGCTTGCCCAGGAGTGGGCCTGGTAGGGCAACTTTGCAGATTCCTTTGCTGGGATGCTGTTTCACTGATGAGTTTAAGATTGAGACTATGGAGCAGGTCAGTCTGGGCTCCTAATAGTTTGTTTTGTTTTGTTTTAAAATATTTTTAATAGTTTATCTATTTGAGAAACAGAAGGACAGGGAAGGAGAGTGATACCACTCCCACTTGTTGGCTACCTCCTCAAACGTCTGCAGAAATTAGAGCTGGTCTTGCCAAAGTCAGTGGCAAATATCCAAAGTTTCTCATGTGCATGGCAGGGACTTCAATATTGCTTCCTACTCAGATCATTTTAGCAGGAGTCAGCCAGTGCGCGATCATGCAATCAAACCCACACACTCTGATCGCTCAATGTGTGCATCTCAACCAACATCTTTCTTGTTTAACAATACTTGAATTCCTTAGCAAAAAAGTGAAACACAGTTTTCAGTGCAGGTTGTGTTGAAATATTTCCATTTCTCTTGTAACTTCTTTAGTCCTTAAAACCCTTCTGCCGAAACCCAGGTTCTGGCAGGTGTTAATGTTGGCTGTTCACTAGACATATATTGCATAATTTTGTGATAATCATTTGTTGACATCCGTTGTGGTCCAGACACTGTTGGCATATTAAGCGCCTCGTGCATTCTCATTCTTTCAACAGCTCCCTGAGTTAGCATGGTTCTCAAATTTTATAGATGGGGGCCAGGTTAAATAACATTCCTGTGAGGACACACAAGCTGAATCATAGGCTGACGTAGCCTGTATCTGAGCCTGTGTCTTGGCACCTTGCTGATATTGCTTAAGACATTGTTGGGCAGATTTAAATAATAACGAATACCCCTTAATCTTGAGATTGCATGAATTCCAAAAAACTTTTATTGAACTTTGATTTTCTATATTTTCTAAGATTTGCTTATGTATTCATTGCTTCCTTTGCAAGGCATGGTGATGGAAATGGAAGGAAGCACTACCCAGAGGACTAGAGAATGATCTCCACCTGCTTGTTCGTTCCTGCAAGGGGCACACCGGAGCGACGGCTTAACCCAGCATGCCACAGGGTCAACCTCACACTGGGATTTCTTTACCCCATTTCTGAAATCTCATAATGGCTTTTTGTCTCCGGAAAAAATGTTTTCTCATTCTCCAAAAACCACTCAAATTGCATTCCATCTTAAGCCAAGCCTGTCCACACATAAAACAAATGAAACTTATCTTTTTTGTTTCTAAGTACATAAGAAAATATTATACTTGCACAACTCTATAATCTGTGATTTTTAGGGCAACAGCACAAGACATGTTTTGACTGCATCTCAATGTTTTGTCTGAGAATCGACAACTGTCAGAGATATAGTATTATGGGATAGCTGACTACAGAATAACTGTTGATGAGATTTGTGAGAATAAATGTTACACTTACATCTCATGCTCTCCATAAGGCTGAACACAAGAGAGCAACTCAAAATGCAATAACAGGCTTGAACTGAATTGGGACTTTTCATCCTGACTTCTCATAGCAGATAAGAAACTGTTTGCTCAGTCTAATTCCCACAGGATTGTGATAGTCTCACACCAGAAATAGCATGATGGAATTTTAAGTTGGATAAAAATATTGTTGCTAAAGATGAGGGTTTTTTCTTGTTTTTTTTTTTTATTTGTTTGTTTTGTTTGTAATTACTGTAGAGAGTCCTGCCCGATAGCTTAGCAGCTAAAGTCCTTGCCTTAAATGCACAAGGATTATATATGGGTGCCAGTTCTAATCCCAGCAGCCTTGCTTCCCATTCAGCTCCTTGCTTGTGGCCTGGGAAAGCACTAGAGGATGGCTCAAAACTTTGGGACTATGCATCTGCGTGGAAGATCTGAAAGAGGCTTCTGGCTCCTGGCTTTGGATTGGCTCAGCTCTAGCCGTTGCTGTCACTTGGGGAGTGGATCAAAGGAGGGAAGATTTTCCTCTCTGTCTCTCCTCCTCTCTGTTTATCTGATCTTCCATTAAAAATAAAATAATTACTTTAGAAAAACTGTCTGAAAAAGTTATGTATCTTTTCCATGTAGAATATTAACTACATTACTTTAATATTACAATAATTAACACACAAGTCCTTTTTGTCTCATATTTGATTTTAAATAAAATGATGCTAAGATCTTTGATTTCCTACCTTTCACACCTGGTAAAAGTCAATATGCCTAAACTATTTATAAAAACACATGAGTTTTCAGCATCCAATATGCCAATCTGAGCTAAAATTACTTAGTTCTGTGATTTTGGGATTTTCTACCTATGACGTTTGAATTGAGAGAAAAAAAAAATTTGTATGAGAGTCGAAATACTTGACTGAGAACTCTTGATAATGATACAAATTTCACTTAATCACCTGAAGTACAGTAAAGGTTACCACAGATTTCAAAGCTTCCTATCATCTTAAACACAGGAAGCCATGCTCTGTTTGAAGTTGATGCAATTTTTCAAGGAAACTTTTCCAATGGTGTTATATTGCATGGCTTAAGAATCACTTTCAGTTCTCAACATTTCTTTTTCTTTTTAAGATTTATTTATTTTCATAGCAAAGTCAGATATACAGAGAAGAGGAAAGACAGTGAGGAAGAGCTTCCATCCAATGATTCACTCCCCAAGTGACCACAATGGCCAGTGCTGCGCAGATCTGAAGCCAGGAGCCAGGAGCTCTTCCGGGTCTCCCACATGGGTGCAGGGTCCTAAGGCTTTGGGCCGTCCTCAACTGCTTTCCCAGGCCACAAGCAGGGAGCTGGAAGGGAAGTGGAGCTGCCAGGATTAGAACTGGCATCCATATGGGATCCTGGTGCATTCAAGGCAAGGCTTTTAGCCACTAGGCTACCGTGCTGGGCCCTCTCAACATATCTTGAAGTGAGTGAATTTGTCTTGGCTGCCATTGCCATTGCAATTTGTAACTTCGTTTTAAGATTGGCTGTGATAAATAGTATCAATTTATCATGTTGTTACTTAGAAAATTCAGATAATTTATTCACTCCTGAATCTGAATAAACTTTGATGAAGCATAGGTGAATGTAGAAGAGAAGCGATTTGTTAAACCATCCTTCAGAAGTAGCTGGATTCCAATTTTTCATCAAGTGTCAAATAATCTATTTATATAGTGTATTTATGCCACACTTTGCTGTGTTTGTGGCCACAAGACAGGGTTTTAGACAATGGGATTAGAAAAGAGGTAACGGGTCAGGCAGCTGACTTGGTGCCCTCCGGCTGCCACGCAGGGCCACAGGTTGTTTTCCTCCAGGGTCAGGTGGCTGATGGCCCAGGCACCATTGGTGCTGCCAAAGTCCTCTGGCATCCTGGCGGTGCACTCCGGAGGTTTGTGGATGTGGATTTGTAGGGGAATCGAGGGATCGCACATTTGGGGGTGAGTGATGACTTGATGGTTCAGGCCCAGGTGAGGCATTACTGCTGAGTGAATTCCATGAATAAGGTCACTGCACATGTAGGTAAGTGAAGGGGCTGAGACCCAATGGTTTGGGTAGGGGGATAGGAGGACCTTTAAGGGCGAGGCCGGAGTAACAGCACACATGGGAGACCTGAGCTGGGTAGTTAGCATTGACCATCATCTAAAAACAACTCACTGGTGCACAATAAAGCTAAGGATGGTGCCCACCTGGCAGGGCTAGAAAACAGTACCCACCAGTGAGAGTTGAAAGGGGACAGGTGATGGGCCATTACAATGACTAGCATGTGAGACAATCGGGTCTGGTAGCAGAATCTATGGGGGGTATGTGGGCTCACTTTTGTGTAACTGTAATCTCTGCTGACATGCCCAAGAGCTATAGCTGGGAAGAAAAAAGGATGCCCCAGCTGAGTCTGGGCTGGACATGGCTACAGTCTCCCTTGGGGTGTGTGAGGACTAGGTCTGGGGAGTGATAAACTGGACTACACTCCAGCACCCACTGCTATTTGTGAGAGCCAGGGTGGGTGAAGAACGGGCTGGGTTAGGTCTTGACTTGTCCTGAACTGTGTGGAAGCTATGTCTGGGCATGGACCAGGTGTGACTGGGCTGCAATATCCAACAGTAAGAACCAGAATGGGTGTTGGTTGGTTGAGCAGGGCTACTGTTCCTGCTAGCGCAAGAGGTGGACAAAGTCATCCTGGACCAATGGCTCACCGGTGAGCCTGATATCTACCACTGGGAGATCAAATAGAGGAGCTTGGGAAACTCCTTCAACAGGACTCAGTCCCTGCAGGTGAGCACAAGAACCAAGGCAAAGAGCAGCCCAAACAATGCCAAGCAACAGTACCTGATGGCATAGATGTGGGTCAGATCGGGGGACAGACCAGACTAAGCCAGTTCATAACATCCACTGACAGAACTGAGACCCAGGACAAGGTGAAGGGGACCTGATTTTTTTCCCCTCAGCATTTTCATGTATCAATTATCCATTTGAATTTGGTTTATTTTTGTTCTGTTTTTGTGAAAATGTCTGCTCATTTCCTTTGCCAAATTTCTCCACAGGGATGTATGTTTTGCTGTCATTAATTTTCAAAATCTCTTTGTAAAACCTTGTTATTAGTCCCCTATCTGCTGGGTAGTATGCAAAGATTTTCTGCAGTCCCATTCAGTTGATGGCTGCTTCACTTTGTTAATCATATCCTTTGCTGTAGAAAAGCTTTCATGTTTCATTTAGTTTTTTGTTTGTTTGTTTTGTTTTGTTTTGTTTTCCTTACCTATGCTTTTGATAACTTTTCTAAATAGTCATTCCAGGCTGCAATGTCTTAGAAAGCGCTTCCCTTGTTTTCCTCTAATACTTTGATGATATCTGCATATTTAGATACTTGATCCATTTAGAGCTGGTTTTTTGTAAGATGAAATGTAGAGTTCTTGCTTCTTAGCTCTGTAGTCTACTGTCCGATTATGCCAACAGCAGATGTCCAAATGGCCATGCCTTTTCCAAAATTGCCCAATGTTACGCAGCTTCAGCTCTGCATGCCCTGACGTGGCTGAGTCACGATGGTGCCAGCTCGAATGTCAGTTGTTTTCCCAGCTGCTCCTCTTAACGATTCAGCTCCATACTTACGCCATGTGAAAACAGTGGAGGATTGCCAAGGCCTTTTGTCCCTACAGCCACTTTTGACACCTGTAGCAAGTCACGGCTCAAGGCTTCAGATGGACTCACCTCTGGCCATTGTGGTCATTTCAGGAGTGAACTGAAAGGAAGGCCTTCCCTTCTCTCTTTCTCTCATTTCTCCTTTTTCTTGCAAATCCATCTTTCAAATTAAGAAAATAACAGTAAATAAATCTTTAAAAATTGACTTTTCAATTTATCATTTTACCACAATGACAATATTCATGATAAATATTTGGCTATCATTAAATAATACAACTCTAAATAAGTGCTACAAAACAAAAGAAAACAGAAAAATATTGGGCTCTGTACTGAATTTCAGCTTCTGATCTGAACCCTCTCATATTCTAATGTTTCATTTTGGAAATATATCAATATTATCCAGGAATGTAAATTAGTTCACACCACAGATTACTTCTAAATAACATTTATAAAATAATAATTAATTATGTACAATATTCTGATACAGAAGGAATTGAAAGCTAGCATAATGTTTCATATAGAGATCAGTAATACATATCAACATAATAGATTACTGAGTAGGAAATAATTACAATGGGATAGTATGTATGCTTAAAAGAGCTATTAGCTAAATTACCAGAAAAAATACAAATAGCTACAAAGTATTTCATAAAAATGATGTGGCATGTATTTTACATGCATACATGTTTGTTAATTTTGTGGGCTGCATAGCAAATAAGCACTACTGTGCAGTTCAAGCCAATAGGAAATTGTTTTCTTACAGCTCAGAGGCTAGAAATTCAAAGAGAGGTTTTGTTCTTTCTGCAAACCTGAGCCTGCATATCGTGCCTTGATGCTGGCTTCTGGCAGATGGGGGCCATCGTTAATCACTCACCGTTAAAGACTACAAATAGTCCCAATGTCTTCACCTGGATATGTTCTCTCTACATGTGTTTACTCAATGTCTTCCGCTATAAAGGTACCAGTCACTGAATTTGGGTACATAGTAACCCTGTAGAAACTCAATTTAATCTGATTTTATGTTAAAAAATATCCAGTTTCGATCTGCAGTGTGATGTACAGGTCTTTGATGGTCATGGACCTTTGGGGGTACTACAGATCCCATACAGGGTAGATTATAAAGGTAAGTATGGTACAAGTATGACATGTATGAATATACATCCTTAAGTGATAACTATTGAAATATTGAAACAATCTGAAGTGCTACATGCAAACCACTTTAGCATGACATCCTTTGATGCATAAACCAGTCATAAAATAAAAGCTAATTATCTGTACACTTATCAAGAACATATAAACTGCCTAAAATCACAAATTTGATCAAGACGTACCTTAATCAAACAAAACCCAACAACCATGAAGGAGATACAACACAGTCTATACATAGTCAGTATAATACCACAATGGGGGCCATCGAAATGAAGTATTGATGAATGTCTTAGGTATGTCATACAGATATGTTTTAGATATCAAGCAGTTAGACTCAGATTGAGAAAAGAAGAAGGTGATGAATGGTGAGTTGAACAGTTTAAAGTGAGTAGTACAAATATAGTTAAGAATGTAAAAACATTTAAACTTAATGAAAAAATTGAGATCTTATAACAAATGTATTAAAATTATACAAATGGAAAAACAATTGAAGACAAATTCATTTAGTGGTTTTTGTGCTATGTTGTACTCTTCAATGAATTATCACCAAATCTGGAGGAGTAGCAATATTTGAAGGGGAAAAGAAGAAATACCCACTGAGGAAATGCATACAATTATAACACGTAAATAAACAGAATGACAGGAGTCTTCTCCAGGTGAAAGTCAAGAGTCAAAGACAGTGAGAGAATGCATTTTAACATTTACAAGAAAATCACATGTATCTTTATACAAAATGCAAATTACTTTAGTAAAGATGAAAGATAACTTGCTCAATAATGTAATGTAATAGTATGTACATGATGACTGATTTATGCAAATTGTGTTTAAAGTTATCATCGCAAATACATTTGATATAATAAACTGACTATAAAAAATACAAAGAAAATAAATTATTGACATATGCATTAAGGTATATCACAAAATAAAATGATCATTGATTATATGTTGCTGGGAATGTAAAAAAAAAAAAGCTAGCCTGATGGAGTGATGAATCCTTTAACTATTTTGGGAAACAGTTGACACCTTTTTCTAAAGGAAAACACAAAATTAACATTTGACCCAGAAACTTGACTTGTGGATATTTACCAAGAAAAGTAAAAATATGAATCTACAAACTTGTGAATAAATATTCAGTTTATTCCTAACAACACCAAAACCATGAAAAAAATTCTGGCTAAGGGGAATGAATAAACGGAGGTGCAATGTTTAACCCATGAATATTTATCAGAAAAGAGACTGAATGGACTTTTCATGCATACAGTATCAATATAGCTCCAAGTTCTGATGCTTTGCTGAAGACTTGCAGAGAGCATGTGCTGTGTAAGTTAGTATAAAATAATCCAAAGAAGGGGAAGAGGAGAGGCTGCACCTTAAGAGAGTAATGGAAATTCTGACTGTAACGTAAATCCATGAAACTACAAAACATTTAAGAAAAAAGCAGAAGAATACTTCAAACATGTGAATGGATCAGTAGTCAGCGTCATTAAAATGACCATATTATCAAAGAATGTCTATAGGTACCACGTGATTCCAGTTAAGATTTTAGCATCCTTCTCAGAGCTAGAGCAATGATGCTAAATTTAATATGGAAACACGAGGCTCTAAGTAGCTAAACTTATCTGGAACAATAAGAACAAACCTGGAGGTAGCACAATACCAAGAAGTTACAACTTCTAAAGGGAGGCAGTGATCACAACAGCCTGTTACTAAAGCAGAAACAGGGAAGACGATTGCAAGAACAAGATAGCAATCCCAGCAGTGAAACCACATATCTGTAACTTGCTATTTGATCACAAGTGATCTGAAATCAGCCAAGGGAGAATTAGTAATCTTTTAAAAATAGCAGGAAAATTGCCTATACTCTTGTAGAAGAAAGAAGCAAGTGCCCTACTTTCACCTTATACATAATTCAACATTAAATGGATCAAGGATCAAGACCTATGACCCGATTCCATCAGGTTTTAGAGGAAAATATAAGGAACACTCTCCAAGTCATAAATGTAAGCCAGTGCTTCTTGAAAACATATTAAAAGCACAGGCAACTGAAACAAAAATAACGAACAAGAGTACTTCAAGCTAAGAGCTTCTGTATTGTATGGAGATGGTGAATAAAGTGAAAAAACTATCAACAGAATGGGAGAAAAAATTGCAAATTGTGTAACAGGTAGAGGAATACTATTAGGGTTTTTAAAGAACTGCAAAAAAAATCAAACAACTCAATTAATGCACATACCTTATATAGCAGGATGATGGACTTATGACTATTTTTGAAGGGCTGTATTTTGTAGTAATACAGAGTAAATCAGTGGGGTGAGAATGGAGCAGGTGGAGGGAGGGACAATCCTGTGCTTACAGAACTGTATCATAAAATAATTAAATATAAAATATTTAAGGGCCCAGTACTTGTAACCTAGTGGGCAAAACACTCACCTTGCACAAGCCAGGATCCCATATGGGCATGGGATAGGATCCTGGAGACCTGCTTCCCATCCAGCTCCCTGCCTGTGGCCTGGGAAAGCAGTCCAGGATAGTCCTCGCACCCAGGTGGGGGACCCTGCACAAGCATGGGATACCTGGAGTAGTTCCAGGTTTCTGGATTCAGATAGGCTCAATACCGGCCATTGTGGCCACTTGAAACATCTTCCAATATGTCTATCCTTCTCTCTGCATATGCGACTTTCCAATAAAAACAAATCTTTTAAAAACTTTAAAGTTTAAATTTAAAAAAATGTGCAAATGACATGGTTTAATTCCAGTGAATATAACATACATAGGGAAATCAACACAGAATAATTACTGCTGATGATGTGGGGAAACATGCCCTAATTCTCAGTTATTAGGAGTGAAAACTAGAACAAACATTTTGGGAAACATCTCAGACCACTGAAGATGGATTTATTTCATACAAACCAACCATCCCACTCCTGCGAAGATATCCAACTAAAATGAAGCTTACCTTCGTGAGAGTAGCTTGTAGCAACATGTGTATACTAGCACAATTTATAATAGCTGAAGACGTGGAACCAACCCAGATGTTCATCAACAAAAGAATGGGCAAAAGTATTATGTATCTCTAATATGTGGAATACTATTAAGCCAATAAAAATGAAATCATATCATTTGCAACAAAATGATATCTGGATCATTGTGAAATAAGGTGAGTCACAAAAAGTTCAATGTCATATGCTTCCTTTTATGTTTAACAGATAATTCACAAAGCATAACACACACTCACACACACACAGAAATACACACACACAGGAGTCCCAACTATATTGCTAATTATGCTTTTATTTTTATGTTATTCCATTTCCTTGATTTGCCATGTCAAGATACACTTATGTATCAGAAAGTAGATTGATTATGACATTATAATAGCATAGGGCCAAATAATAGGAGAGGACTATGGGGAAAGGAAGAGAAGGAAGCGTGATGCCCTCTGATTTTAAGTCTTTACTTTGGAAAAATAAATGATAAAGAATATTTAAAATATAAATTTACGAATATGCTTCAGATAAAAGCCAAGTTGTGGAAATGGTCTGAATCCTAACTGGAGTGAAGGTAACAGTGTGTCTGAATTCAGCATAATGTGTATACATACAATTTATTTGTTTGCTGATACTTCACTAAAACTGATTTTTAAAAGAAAGTGTTTTTGTTATCACATGATTTCTAAAAATCTATAGCCATATTTGCAGATTTTACTTTGTTATCATTCATATAGTATCTTAAAAATCAACCTATGAAATATTCCATCATCGTGGGATGGAGAATAAATGAAATAGAACAATATGATGAAGTGTTTTGGAATTACTAAAACTGTATTCACTAGTAATTAGTCTTCACATGTCTTTTATTTACTTTTAAAAATAATTTTAAAGGCAGAACTACAGAGAGAACCATTACAGAAAAAAAATAGATACATTTAATTCATTTATTCCCTCTGCACATACCCACCACAGCCAAGATCGAAGCAGGAACTCCATTCAGTGTCTCTATTTGATGCTAAGGACCCAATTGATTGGGCAATTCTCCTCTCTTCCCAGGAGCTTTGTGAGAAAGTTGGATTAGATGCAGAGGATCGAAGACTCAAACCAGCACTTTTAATCACATGGGATATTCTCAGAGCAAGTTCAATCTGCCATACCACAACGTCTGTCCCAGGTGACTTCAAATGATTTGTATATATAGGTAATAATATATAAAAAATTTAAAAAGAAATTCTCTAGTTCTCAAAGTTGTTGATTTGCGGTGTTTTTTAATAGTTTGTTATAATATTCCACAAAATTCTTTTTACTTTCATTAAACTTCCCTGACAAAAGAAATGCTGAGTAGTGACCGGATTTGTTGGTGTATTTTGATAGATACTACGTTGCTGTTATTTCCTGAGGAACATGAACTGGATCAATATCGATGGCATAATAATACATTATTTTTATTTTTCTAGGCATATGTAATCATTTTTGACTAAATGGACATCATTATGTGAACAATTGCATTGAAGGTGGTAGCAATATTGAGATGCTCTTCCGTGTAGTTAAATAGTTCATGTATCACCTATGGAATACACTTATGAATTTTTAAAATTATTATTTATTTGAGTGGAAGACACATGCAACTGGAGAGAGAAAGAGAGAAAGAGAGAGAGAGAGAGAAACCCAATTTGTGCTTCGTTTCTCAGGTGCATGAAATGATCAAATGAAGAGTGTGGAACTGAAAATCTGGAGTCAGAAATCCCATCCACTTTCTGAAATGGATGGCAGATAACCAAGTGCTTGGTCATTTTTGCTGGCTTATAGGGTCTGCCTTAGTTATAGTTGGAGCCTAGAGCTACGAATGGAAGTCATGTATTTCAATATTACAATATCAGTAAATACTCACTTTCTGGCTGCCTCTTAGGGTGTCATAGGAGGTAATAGATGCATGGGCTTTAAATCAGATTTACAAACTCAGTCCTAATTAAATTTGTGACTTTGATCAAGCTTTGGAAACTTCCTACCATTTATAGCAAGAGAAGTATATTAGAATTATAAAATTAGTCAGCACCATTAAAGCATTTGAAATACTACCTTGCAGAAAATATGCCAAATAAATATATTGATTATTTTTCAATAGATATCAATATTTGAAGTGATTCGTGATGACTAAAAGGTTTCTGTAAAAATGGTACATAAACCTGCATATTTAAGCTTACATCTAAGTTTAAAAATATTATTGATTATATAATTATTGCTTCACAATTACTGCTATTCCTCTTATAAATTTTTTGTCATTGTAATCATTTTCATTCAGGATTTGCAATGAATTAAACAATATTAAGTTACAAGGTTAGTAAAAGGCACAGCTATGACCTGAACTCATGTACTCTAACAGCAAGTTACATAACTTGCTTCTCGTACTGCCCTTTATCTGTTAAGTCAGCTGATTCTAAAAGAAAGCATAATTTTAGGCTCATTAGAAAAACCACATGAAACTATAAAGATAATAAAGTACAGCATGCTGGGGTCAAAAAAAAAAAAATAGTTCTCCTTAAACATCCAAACAGAATGTGTTCCTTCACTGGTTGTAAATATTTTGTTGATTCAAATATTTTTACTTCAGCTTTTACATTGTTGGGGTAAAAATCATATCTTTGTTAATTATAATATCCTGTCATTAGTACTTCAAACCATTTCTTTACAACCTACAAAATTTAGAGACATGATATATGTTATGACAAAAAAATTCATGTAAATTGTTCCGAACTCAGAGTACGTTATTGCTAAGCAATGGGCCAGCAAATGTCTTTATTTTTACTGGGCATTGCTGTTGCATTTTTCTCCAGAAAATCATGTCAATATTTGCAAATCTTTGCCTGAACAAAGAATTTTCATATTAAATCAGAAGGAATCTACCCACTGTTCTTTTTCAGTTAGCATAAAAGGAATTTCAAAGGAAAATTTTACATCAAAGGATTCTAATTTGCCTCAGTTTCTATGATGTATTGTATGCATGATAAGGTTAATTACACATCATTTCCTTGAAACAATTTGACTGAAAGTTATTTTGTTGGTAGTTACCGCCCAGTGTCATATTTGGGAAGCCAGTTTGTGTCACCTCCTAAACACAATACTGCTTTATTTATATTCACAGAATACTGTCCTAATGTTTAAGTCTCCCATGATCCAGCTGGTAGGCTCCCAAGGGCTTCAAGGGGATGCAACGGGAAGTGTCCTCAGCAACAACCACTGGAGAGAGTTTGACCAAGCATGCCGGTTTATTGCAAAGCAAGCACAACCTTATATAGCCCAAGAAAAGGAGAAGGCATAGTGGTGTATGCCGACAAACCTCCCACCTCTCAGTTTCTCTGGACACTCCAAACATGCTGCAGGTCACATATACAATGTCAGTAGTGTGGGACTGCACTGACTTCTCTGAGTTGCTTATCAAGAAAGTTCCAGCAGGCTTTGCCCTAGGATAGAGAAGGAAAACCGGGACAGAGCCCATTTGCTCTCACCTGTAGGTCAGTGATCGGGTTGGGTTGAGGTTTCAGGGCCAAGACCATGGCCGGCTCACCTGGGGACACGGTATGCCATGTTCCTATGACAGCCCACATAGGCCGGGTAGGCAGAGATCCTACATTGCCAGCCTCTCCTCTTGGCAAAGGGCAGCCTTTTGTCCTGAGACCCTAAGACATTAGAACAGCCCTCAGAGGCAAAACCAGCACAAGAGTACCTCTGATCGCTGCATTGCACTGCAAGCGGAACACATGCCACAACAATGCTACTCTATTGATGCAAGTCCAACTCCTGTTGGAGAGCTAGGACTGCAGGCTTGTAAGTTGATTGGCTTAGTGTTGGGTTCCAAGGGCATTGGTGGTTAGCATGGTTATATTGGCTACAGTATCTGCCTGTACAGTCTGAGCCAAGGACACCTTAGATTTAGATACAAGGACACTGTATGATGTAGAAATCCTACAAGATGGAGTTTCTTCCCACTTATTACCTTCTTAATGCCTCTCTGTTCCACATAAGAATCCTTGAGGGATTCTCACATCGCTTCGAAAGCATTGCATTAATGATTCATGTAACAAACCATGAGTCCTGAAACCTGCTATTTCACATGGAAACTCATAGATGCAACAAGTGAACTTGAAATTTTGCTGACACAAACATAGCACCAGAAGTGCTTCCTTCATGTCTAGATGCGTGCATACATAAGGTTATTTTTACATTGTGCATGTGTCTGTACTTGAAAATATATTGGAGATATATTTATGTACGAAAGCATATATGTATACAGCCAATTCTCTGCATCTGATAAGACACCCGTGGATACAACCAACCAGATTGAAAATATTTAGGAGAAAAGTACATATGTGCTGTACATACAAAGGTTTTCTTGCTCTGACTAACTAGAAATGCATAAAAACAACTATTTACATAGCATTCACTGTATGAGGTACTATTATGAGTAATATATACATATATTATACATGAGAATGTGTGTAGATTATGCTGCATCATTCTATTATTATGTGTAACAGATCTGTGAATCAATGGCATCTAAACATGCTATGGGGTGGGTTTTCCTGGAACCAATCCTTGAAGATGAGACGGGAAGTCAGTACATGAGGGTCTCCCATGAGTCACACACAATGCTGGTAACTTTGCAATTTCCTTTTTTTCCCCTGAGCTCTTCTAAGTGTTACTACATACACAAATGCTCTACAGACACACACACACAAATTAAAAATGTTAATGGTAAATGTTAACATAAAATGCATGTTTATAAAAGTTAAATTCCAGGAGTTTTGCACTAAAATGTTTAAACTTTGTTTTGCTTGATTGCTCTAATTTATTCATGTGTGGGCAAAAGGAGAGAGAGAGAAGGATGGGAGAGAGAAAGAGAGAGAGAGAGAGATTGAGAATAGAGATGTTGTTTTCTTGCTGTTCTGTTATCAGTGCTTGAGATATCCATATTTGATGAGTTTGGTGGAGCATCCAGGACATGAATTGGTGCCCATAAAAGATTGCAAAAAGGAGGAGAAGGATTAGTGTGCTATGCCACATGCTGGTACTTCAAGTACAGATGTCTGGCTAGGTGAGGAGGACAGATGAGAATAAAAACCCACTTTGAGGTAAAAGGGCTGATGAATAGATACATGATAGCTGTAAGATAGTTGACAGATAAGATAGATGATCCGTAGCTAGATAACAGGATGACAGATAATATAGACAGATATTAGATGAATGTATGGGAAGAAAAAAGGAGGAAAAAACAGCTGGAGAGGGGATGCAACAGAGGGTATAGGCTGGGGGAGGAAGCAAATTCTATTGGGTTCTTACTTGTCTATAAAGAATTTATCTAAACTCATTTTGTTTATTTTTCTCCAAGTTGTCACCTAATACGCATTCTGTATGTTTCAGGTACAGTCAATCTTTCCAATTTCATAAATGATCAGTGGAAAAGGGAGGAAAAGTACAAAATGTATCTGTATCCTGAATCAATATAACAAATTTCTCTTTAAGCGATTATCTCCTGGTGAAGCATCCATTCTGTGATTATTCCTTGATCTGACCCAATACTCCTTCTAGTGCGCAGTGATGCTGATGTGTATAACCAATGTGTGCAGTGATGCTGATACTCATAACCAACATGCTCACGAAAAAAACATTGGGAGAATAGACAGCCTCTCTGTTCTATCTGGTATGGATTTCACAGAAAGAATAACTACATCTGTGGGCCTGGCGCAGTACCCTTCAATGTACCAGGAGCCCATAGTCCCGGCGGCCCTGCTTCCCTTTCAGCCCCCTGCTGGTGGCCTGGAAAAGCAATCGAAGTTGGTCCAAGTCCTTGGGACCATGCAACTGCATGGGAGACGAGGAAGAGTCTCCTGGCTCCTGGCTTTGGGTTAGCTCATCTACGGCCGTTGCGGTCACTTGGGGAGTAAATCATCCAACCGAAGATCTTTCTTTCTTTCCTCCTCTCTGTATATCTGACTTTGTAATAAAAATAAATAAATCTTACAAAAGAAAGAAAAACTGCATCTGGATTTTGTTTTTTTCATTCTACTTTCTAAGGATTTCTCTTTGATCTAAACAAGAATATTCAAGTACACTTAGTTCTTTAAATGGAAGCAAGCATAGCTTTTAACAAATCTAAAAATTGTTTAATTTTGTATGATTTTCTATAAAATCATAAAAAGAAAATAATAAAATAATTATCTACCCAAATAGAAAACCAGTTGCATTAATGTTAATAACTAAATCATGTACATTTCATTTTCTTTTTCAAGTTTATATAAAGACTTGTATAACAGACACAGCACATAAACTATGAGTCTCAATTTCTTTCCTCTTTGCTCTCCACAATGTGTAATGATTACTTGAGGTTCCCTGACAATGTGAGGATCGTGTTTTAGGCAAATACCTGCAGAGAAGATACTGTGTCGTATCTTCAAGAACTTGCCAACAAGCTTCTCATCCATCCTAATTTCTCAAGACATGCTTATCCACTTAATTCAATGTGGCATGAAGGAGAGATGAAGATTATGTTTTAGGTGAGCTTGAGAGAATGTGAAATCCTTTGCATGCTATTAGACTCATGAATTTAATAGAAAGGAAGTAGATAACAAAGAAATAAAACCCTGTGGTTAAAATAGCCACTTGAGAATTTTCTTTTTGACTCAATTACAGGAAACTAATATTACCAGAAAATACTTATACAGCACATATCACAGGTTAAGAACATCATAAGTAATCTCTTGTCAATTTTAAATAAAATATACCATTACATGTTGCATGGTTGCTAGCCATTAATCTTAAACTTTTTTTTCCTTTAATCCTGTGCCAATAGTAGCTTTGAGGAGTAGCAAAATGCAATAGACAAGAACATACGATGTAGGAGCAGATCTATCTGAACTAAATCACATGTGTCAGTCATTAGAGAGGCATTTCTTAATCATCTACTGTCTCTAGATTGGCCCTGAATCTTGAGACTTAGCACTGTGATTACACCGATACATTAAACAGAGATGCAATGTTCACCTTGCTCTGTTGTGTGATTGCTGCAAATCATCTTGTGCTAAAGAGCAGTTTAAATTCCTCCCACCAAAAGACTACGAAACAAGTGATTCCTGCAGTGTCAGGGACAATTTTATAATTTAAAGGCTTCTATCACCATGTATGTTAATTAAATGGACCTAACAAGCTGCTTCTGATGGAGTGTTACATCTGTTTTATGATTTGAGTAAGAATCTGATATTCAAAGCAGGCTAACAATAGTTACTATTCTTGAATAGTATGTGCAATGTAGCCTTTGCAACTTGTTTATTTCCACAGGAAGAGCTACACTTGATTCCCTACCCAGTTTCTAAAATGTGACTTGCCCTCTGCTTCTGAGCTGATGGCTCACATGGCATCTTCTGACATGGAGGAATCCTACAATCTCACATGGCAGGAGGCAGAGGTACAAATGGTGCTGATCATGGCAGGCCCTCTTAGAAGAGTGCCTGATGTATTTACAAAAAAGACCATCACAGCCACAGCATCCTTAAAGGCCTCAGCTCTTCATGCTGTCACGTGGACACCTTGTGAAATTTGAAGGAGACTTGGGGTGACAGATCCAAGATACAAATACTGGGGATACTAAATGGCCTATAAAGCATAACAATTATAATAAAATTCAAAAGATGTTATATTGCTCGTATAATATAATGGAAAATTTGATGGAAATGGAAAATAAATATATTGCAGTGAAAAAACAAATGTAGACAGCGATGTGGAAGACAGGATAAGCTTGATGAGTTAAGGACTGATTGGTTGATTTCAACAGCCCATATCCATTTTTCTGAATATGTAATACATTTGCATTGCTATTTAAAATAATTGAATTGATGTTCATTTTTTACTTACGCACAGTTCACATAATGAAGAGCATTCATTTAAAATTTGGGCCCAGTGTGGTAGCCTAGCAGCTTAAGTCCTCACCTTGCACGCTCCCATATGGGCGCCAGTTCTAATTCGGGCAGCCCTGCTTCCCATGCAGCTCCCTGCCTGTCGCCTGGGAAAGCAGTCCAGGATGGCACAAAGATTTGGGACCCTGTACCAGCGTGGGAGACTCAAAGAGGCTCGTGGCTTCGGATGGGCTCAGTTCCGGCCGTTGCGGCTGCTTGGGGAGTGAATGAAGATCTTCTCTGTCTCCCCTTTCTGTGTATATATATATATATATATATATATATATATATATATATATATATATACACATAGTTTTATATAAAGTTATATATATATATAACTTTACAATAAAAATAAATAAATTAAAGAAATTCCTTCCTAATTGTAGATTTGACAGATGGGCCGTGCCTCCTCCTCTGTTCTTGCCTCCATTCCTGTTTCTCTGGCTTTTAGCTAACCAACTAATTGAATAAGCAAATATATTTGAAAGATTGTAGTTACTATCAGAAAAAGAGGATGAAAGATGAATGTAAGAAAACCTAGAAAATGGGAATACTTGTGCACTGGGGAATGTAAACTGGTTAGACTTTATGGAAAACAGTATAGAGATTTCCTTCAAAAATAAAACATGAACTACCGTAAGATTGAAGAATCCCACTTCTGCATTTTTTATCCAAAGGAATTAGAATCGCTTGATCAAAAAGACATCTACTTGCAAGGTTTAATGCAAGACTAATCACAATGACCAAAAAATGAACAAAACAAAGCAAAACAAACAAAAATCACAAGAAGCTAAATCCAACCATTTCCAGATATGAAAAATCTGTTAATATATCCCAATACAATATTCCTCCATTATACAAAAGATGAAATTTCGCATTTGTTATAAAAGGATGAAAGTGAAGTTTCGTTACTCAACTAAAACAAGACTGTCATGTGATCACATGTGAGGGATTATCGAAGGTTGGTCTTACAGAAGTTAAGAATAGGATGGCGGTTACTGAAGGGTACTCAAAAGTGAGCCCTGACAAGCGTGGTGAAAATTGAAGTAAGTTGTATTATGCTAAGATTGAAGGAGAAAAATGTTTTTAGCATTTTAATTCACAAATACATGACTATGTAAATGACACAAACTTGAAAAGGAGATTTTAAAACATTTTTGACATAAATGACTGAATAGTTTAATTATTTATGTCTTAATTTGCACCTTACACAGCCTATAGATATTAAATCTCAGAGCCTATAGAACGGTATCATAAAAAAAATTAAAAAATGGAAAAAAAATCCCAAGAGTTACTTGTCAAACATACAGACTTAGTTTTAATCATCAAATATCAGACAAGTAATCCCAAAGTTGAAGGTTATATATAAAAAAAAATAGATATCAATAAAGGCTGGAATCACTGGAGAAATACCACACAAAGGTGAAGACCAAGAAGAGAAAGCAACTCAATATAACAGGACTTACTCCATTGGCTTCTGCAACAGGTAGAAGGATGTTAGGGAAGACACTGACAGTATTTACATAAACTGTTTTTCTTGAGCTATTAGTTATTATTCCAATCTGAATTCTTGTTTTTTTTTTTAATGTGGGTATTCAGATTGCTGAATTCAGAGGAAGGTATTTAAAAGACAGATGACCTCTGTATTATTTTGTGTCTCTGTTTAACAAAGGAGGCTTTTAAAAAGCACAGAATGAGTATTTTCAGTGGTATGCTTGGGGCCCCAGACTGCAGAAGTCTCTGTGGCCACAGAACCTAAACACTAAATGTATAAAACAAAACAAAAAAAACAGCAACAGCAAAAAGAACAAGTCACGGCAGTCAGTTCTAGTATGTCATTGCTACCACATTTAGACGGCACATAATCTTAAATCATTGACTAACTATTCTATAAATCAAGTAAACTCTAAATGTTTAATTTTCATGTCAAAATTTTATAAATGAATTCTCTAAACATTGGTTGTGTTTTATACAAAATTATTGGAAACTACGAATATAAATATTCAAAGAATGTGACTCAAAGAAACTCAGATTCCAAAGCTTTTAAGGAAATGTAATTATTGACAATCTTGGCATTCATCTCGGTAAAGCATTGGCACTAATCAAATGAAATAGTGTGAGACAGAAAGGTATACAAGATTTAACTTGAAATTATAAAATTGAGGCTTGGAATATTTCAATTTCTGGTAAATGCATTTTGATGTAGCTCATATTTCTGAGTGAATCAATTTTATTCTATGTTGGAAGCGAGTGAAATTGGGAAGATCTGTTATTTGCTCAATCTAAATTGAGCCAAGCACAGTCACAGAGAAAAGCAGATCTTTGCTATTTGTTTTAGAAAAATGCTTATTGAGTAACGGAAGCAAAAAATGAGTCTCTATGAACACAAATACTTGGGTGGAACTATTATAATAGAAAAATGCTAAATAAGAGTATCAAACCTCAATATCTAAAAACCAATGATGTATTTTATTAAAAACTAATAGTGTCAGCAGAGAAACATTAATTAGTTGTGACTTGACCATGATATCAAATTTAATAACCATAAAATTCAACTTAACAGTCAATCCATGACAAAATATGAATATATTAAAGATATAATCTTCATAAACATGATAATATGACTTAAGATATAGATAGATATTACTTAAACATATATTCACTAACTGCATCAAATTGCATGTTATTTACATTATTTTCATGCTTGGTTAGCAAAGCAAAATGCTTTTTGAAGCTATGTCTATTATCTTTTTATATCATTTGTTAAACAAGTTTTTAATTATCAATCTCATTTATTACACATATCTTCAAAATGCATATTTTTAGAATTGTAACTACTTTTTCACTTAGAAACTAGTGTTCCTTTTAAAGATGTATGCTATAATTCATGAAAAATATATTTGTTAAATGTATTAATTTTCTATTGACACAATTGAAATAAGAAAGCAGAGCTAGTTTGACAGATAAGATATGCATAATATAGACCAAAGATAACCTTTGCATTCTGAAGTTAAAAGTGAACATAACAATGATCAAGGGAGCCCACCTGAGCTTTCAAGACATAATGTGTCTTGAAAGTTCAGACTTTTCAGTTGTGAAGAAAAGGCAAAAAGCTCTTAGAGGAAAAAAATAAAAGCATCAGTTAGCAAATCCCTGAGTATCTTTAGAAATGGATTTGTTGAATGACTTTGGTTAACAGAACGTGATGATGTGGAAGAAGTAGACAATTGTCACATAGGTTAGCTGTCTGAGTTTCCTGTGAAACAGTCCATGAGAGAACCTGGGAATGAATGTTTCAGTATGGAAAGCACAAGTGCACCTAGAGCTACGTTTCCTATATCCAATCTCACCAGACTCTGTGCTTGCAATCTGCACCGGATCTCCACAGAGAACTGTAGCGGGACTGTCTTGTCACTGGGGTCAAAACAAAGCTGGAGAGATACACTGATTCCACTGCTAATCTCTTCTGAATCTCTTGTTGGTTCAAATACAACAAACACAATAATCATTTTTGGTCCAATTGTTTCTGCAAAATTAGATTGTGTACACTAATAAAGTCATAACTTTCACATAGTTCAAATCCTAACTAAATTACATATATAATTCTGGAGTATTTACCTCAATAGAGGCATAAAATCGTTTGTGTTCCATCAAACTATACTGTAAACAAAAATCTTAATTTGTACTTAAATTATAACTTTTAAACATTATTTCTCTAAAGGTTCAAAATATTCAATTGCTGAATCAATTAAATAAATATAAAGTCTTAAAAATGGTAAGTTAAATAAACCTAAAATCTCAACTTGCATTTTGAAAATCTTAGAAATAAAAATGATGAGTCCTACAAATATATATCTATATATACTTCAGGAACTAATCCTGTTCATATTGGCAATATAAGAAATGGAGATCATATTTCAACTGTAATTGTCACTCACACACACACACATATATACATATTTGCATCTACATATAAATACATGTATATACACATATAGGGACAATTTTCTAACTAGGCACAAATTCATAAACTTAGAGTAATTTAAATTAGTAATAAAGCACAAATAGTAACTTTTGAATCACAAGTTGAAATAAACATGAAAAATGGAAATTGGTACTATTAGGGAATAATATTATACTAATAAGACTCTATTGCATTTATGTGGCCTAGGGAGACAAATATGACTAATCAGTTATTTTGTATCTTTGCTTAATCGAAAAAGCTAATCTCTCAACTCAATCATGGCCTAGACAAGCAGTGCCAATGTTTTCAACTGCCAATTGCACACAATTTCTAGTTTGCATGCACCCTTTATGCAGTGAAACAATTTTTCTGGGATATGGTGGCTATTACTCATGAATAGAATTTAGGTTTGGAACTTTAATATTTAGGTTTAGGGCCCGGCGGCATGGTCTAGTGGCTAAAGTCCTCGCCTTGAAAGCCCCGGGATCCCATATGGGCGCCGGTTCTAATCCCGGCAGCTCCGCTTCCCATCCAGCTCCCTGCTTGTGGCCTGGGAAAGCAGTTGAGGACGGCCCAATGCATTGGGACACTGCACCCGCATGGGAGACCCAGAAGAGGTTCCAGGTTCCCGGCTTCGGATTGGCGCGCATCGGTCCGTTGTGGCTCACTTGGGGAGTGAATCATCGGACGGAAGATCTTCCTCTCTGTCTCTCCTCCTCTGTGTATATCTGGCTGTAATAAAATGAATAAAATCTTTAAAAAAAAAAAAACAACAACAACAACAACAAAAAAATATTTAGGTTCAATGTTATATTCTGAGAATTAGCAGTGGCTATGAGTATATGCATCGTGTGTATTTATTAACTTCTTATTTTTTTTCCTTAATATTGAGGCTACACGTGCTTGTTGCTATATTTTAAGGACAGAAGTGAAGTGAAATGGAGAGCTCTCTGATCTATTTTGTATGCTTGACGTATTTGTAATAAATAATATTATGGTTATACATTATGTTGTTTACATTCTGTTATCTCCTTTGTTCATCTTGACATTTATTTTTGTTTTACTAATTTTATGACTAACAGGACCTTGAGACTGAGGAGAATTGGGGATGTTTTGTCTGTGAGATCATGTGCATATGTGCACATCTGTTTAGCCAGAAACATTTGTTACAGAGATTCTCTTTACTCCATTGTATGACAGAAACATCTCAAAAATTGGTTGGCTGTATTGTCAGAGCAGAGCCTGTAGGAAAGCTGGCACAGCGGAGGGCTGTGGGACCCTGTTGAAAAGAGGCTCCAGGAAAGAGAAGACGGAAGGCCTCTCCCCCACAGTGCGCTCCTGCCCCCAGTGAGTGCTTGGATGTGCTTCCGTGTTCTCCCTGAAGATAGGCACACACCTCTGCTCTGTCTAGTCAATCAAGGACACACAGTACTCCGTATCTATTCTCTGTTTCAGTAACTCTTTGACGAAGTTGTTTGTTAGCTTCTTTGTACTCTCTGTTCCTAAACATGAGATAATTCTGAGTTATGTTTGAACTATTGTTCCACGAAATGTATAAAAACTGAAACCCTGGAAATAAACTTTGTCAGTTGCCAAAATAGAGCACTGCCCCCCCTCCCATTTTTTCAGGTCACATCTCCTTCCCAGGAACCCATAAGGTAAACTTGCACTGTATATATGTGCATTTTTTTCTGGGCTCTCTGTTTTTTGTTTGTTTGTTTAGTTATATGGGTGTCAGCTGTTCTGATAGTAGCATGTAGTTTTAATTATTATTTTAATTTTTACAGTTTTATAACATGCTTTGACTCATTCTTAGATAGTACCATGCAGTTTTAATTATCATAGTTTTGTGGTATGCTTTAAACCAGGTATTGCGATACCAAGGCTTGACTTTTCTTATTATCCTCTTTGCTCTCCTGGCCATTTTGTTATCTTCACATGCATTTTGTAATTACTGTTCCTGATTCTATGAAGACTGCAGGTGATATGTTGACAGTGTGTGGTATTTGATAGTAGTAACATTTGAAAATATATTGCTTTAGGTAGTATAGACATTTTAATCATATTGATTCTTGCAATACACAGGCAAGGATAATCTTTTCATTTTTGTGTCCTTGATTTACTTCATCAGTGTGTGATAATTTTCATTTTAATGATTTCTCATTCATTTGACTAAATTTATTCCTAAACATTTCTTTTTTTTTTTTTTTTTTGTGGCTATCATGGGCTTGATTTCTTTCTTTCTTGATTTTTTTCTTTCACTTAGGTCATCATCTAAGTAAATGTCATCACACTATTTTGGATACATTTATTTCATAACCTGCAGCATTCTCAAATCAGCATTTTAATTCTAACAGAGGTTTGGTGGTATGTTTAAATTTTTCAGATAAAATATCATGTTATTTGCAAATAAGGATAATTTGATTTCTTTCCAATTTTTATACACTTTATTTTTTTATCCTCCTTAATAGCTCTTGCTAAAACTTTAGCCTTATAGGATTAGTGATGGTAGGGCCCAGCGGCGTGGCCTAGTGGCTAAAGTCTTCACCCTGAGTGCACTGGGATCCCAAATTGGCGCTGGTTCTAATTCTGGCAGCTCCAATTCCCATCCAGCTCCCTGTTTCTGGCCTGGGAAAGCAGTTGAGGATGTCCCAAAGCCTTGGGACCCTGCACCTGTGTAGGAGACCCAGAAGAGGTTCATGGATCCTGGCTTCGGGTCAGCATAGCACCGGCCGTTGCACTCACTTGGGGAGTGAATCATTGGACAGAAGGTCTTTCTGTCTGTCTCTACTCCTCTCTGTATATCTGACTTTCCAATAAAAATAAAATAAATCTTAAAAACAAAAAACAATGCTGGCATCATACTGAGTGGAGAAATACTGGAAATGTACCCACTAAGATCCGGAAATAATCAATGATGTCCAATTTCATCAAAACTATTCAATATGTCATTTAGAGACCTCACTAGAGGTAAGAATAACAAATTAAAGAAAGCCAAAGTGGAAAAAAATAAACCAAAGTATCTTTTTGGACAGATGACATGATACACAGGAAAAAAAATCTCAATTAAGCGATTGATTGGAACTTTTGAGAGTGTCAAATAAGATGCCAAGATCCAAAGCCAATGAACATAAATGGAGGGGTTTAGTATAACACAAACAACTCTAAGGCTGAGGTAGAACTTGAAAGAACAGTTTCTTTTGAAATAGCAGAAATAAAACTTAAATAATCCAGAATAAATTTAACCAAATGTGGAAGAGCTCTGTGACGATAATTACAAAACCATTATAAAAATAAATAGAAGAATATATTAAAAGATGGGGTCATTTCCTGGATTGGCAGGGCCAACACTGTCAAAATGTGCATATTATCAAAATTAGTGTACAGTTCAATGTAATCCCAGCAACATTCTTATCAAAAATGTAAAAGAGGATACAAAAATTCATCTGGAAACACAAGAAACCATACATAGCAAAAGCTATCTGTCGAATAAAGATCAAGCTGCAGGAATCACAGTTCTGAATGTCATGATGCACTCAAGGACACCAGCAGTCCAAACAGTCTAGCACTGGTACAGAAACAAAGAACGTCGATGGAACAGAATAGAAGCCACGGAAGGGCGCCCACACATACAGCCATCTAATCTTTGACAAGAGAACTGGAAATAGTCTGATGATAAGGGCCAGTCTCTTGAAGAAGTTCTCTTGGACAAATGGGTAGCAGCCTGCAGAGGTAAGAAGCAAGCCCTTCGCCTGTCACCTTGTACAAAACAAAAAATCAGCCCTAAATAGGTCAAGAAACAAAATAGTGGGAGGGGAAAACAAGAAAAGAGAAAAGGGAGGGAAAGGGGGAAATCCCTATTCCTACAAAAACATATCATATAGAAAGGATTTCTAAAGAGAAGGAAATATGAAGCAAATTTCCTCAGTGACAGGAGAGTTTTATATCCTACTTGGAGTACTGGCTGCTTGGGTCTATACCCAAAGGTTACGATTTGCATATGTAAATTCTTACATTTCACTCTGTGTAAGTCAGTCAATCAGTATAATGTATATGGTTCTTGCAGGTGTTTGTGGAGATTTGGAGAGAAAACCTGGGGAGGGACTTTTTCATTCTCTCAATCTCTACTTCTGTCTCTCTCTCAAGGAAAGAAAAGTTGTTCATTTTTCAAGGAAAGATATATAAAGATGCTGTGACATCTCTGTGATACAATGATTTCTACTATTTTTATGTTGAATATTACAGCCAGATAAATGCAGAAAAATAGATGTTGGAGAATAATTTTCAGACATTACGATTAATAATGACATTTCATTTTTTTCATATGTTTATTTGCCATTTGGGTTTGTTCTTTTGTGAAGTGTTTGCCCATTTCCCATGCCCATTTCTTGAGTGGCTTGTTTGTTTTGACATTTTGGTTGTTTTGTAGCTCTTTGTATATTCTGGAGATCAGCCCTCTATCACCTATGTCGTGTGCGAAGATCTTCTCCCATTCTGTGGGTTGCCTTTTTACTTTGTTGATTGTTTCTCTAGCTGTACAGAAGCTTCTTAGTTTGATGAGGTCCCAATTGTTTATTTTGGTCTCGATTTCTACTGCATTTGGAGTCTTTTTTAGGAAGTGAGGGCCTACCCCTAAGTGTTCCAGTGTGTTTCCAACATTTTCTTCCAAAAGTTTGAAGGTTTCTGGATGTAGGTTTAGATCTATTATCCATTTAGATCTGATCTTAGTGTATGGTGAGAGATGTGGATCTATTTTTTTGTTTCTGCAGGCTATCAACCAGTTGTCCCAACAGCATTTATTGAACAGACCTTCCCATTTGCCTGGATTGTCGTTTGTCTTTTTGTCAAAGATTATTTGGCTGTATCTGTGTGGGTTTCCTTCTGGTGTTTCTATTCTGCTCCATTGATCTTCCTCTCTATCTTTGTGCCAGTACCACGCAACTAGGTGGAGGAATCCACCATGGTGGAGGGGTTTGGGAAGGGGTGGGGAGAACCCAAGTATCTATGTAATTGTGTCACATAATACAATGTAATTACTGAAGTTAAATAATAAACAATTAAAAAAAATAATGACATTTCAAATAAGTATGTGATCCTTGTCTCTTATATTTAGGGTCAAGCTATTCCAAGGCAGAATGATCTAATTTCTAACATCTGGAGTAGAATATTTTTGGAAGTAGTTGTGTTCTTTCTTGGTTCCTTTATCTGATGGTAGTGAACTTGAAAATCTGCTTACTTTTACATGGAATATGTTATTCATTGTTCATTGTTCCAAACATATTCACACAAAGTTGGCCACATATTTGTTTTGAATACCATTACACTATTCTGCTTTCACATCACTAACCTTAAAACAACTCAAGCACACACGTGGGCAGGTGCCCAGGATGGATTCATCATCTCATATGTGCAGAAGGGATCCAAGTCACATTTCTGGAGTTAAAAACCGTGTTACTATATTCCTGTATGATTTAGCATTCTGGAAAAGAAAAGAAAAAAAACTTCATTTTCAGTTTTATCTATCATTTAACTGTGGTTGGTAAGAAACAAAAATTATACTGAAAGCAAAAGTATGTCCTTTTGTCTTATAGGTGAGCAAGCACTTCCTCAGTTATTCAGCATACCAGTAGTTAAAAGAAATTCGTACCCACTTGCACACTTTTTATTTCTATTGACCATGCCGCTAGATGAGGACATTTGAGATGGCGTTCTGACGCAGGGGGACCAGATGCTTCTGCTTCAATGCCAGTGTCCAACTTTGGAGTGTTGATAAGAGTCATGGCTGTGCCTCTCTAGATTCAAATTCCTGTGATACACCTAGGAAAGTTGTGAAAGATGGCTTTGGTACATGGATCCTTTTTACCTACAAGGTAGAACAAGATTAGGGTTCTAAGCTTCTGCTTTGGATCTGGCCCATTCCATGCTATGATGGGCATTGGGGCATGAAGTAGTGGATGGGAGATCTCTAACTCTCTCTACTAATCTACTTGTAAATAACTAAATCAATAAACAAATAAATACCCTTTAATATGAGGAACGTTGTACATGTCTGAGCTTGTTTTCATTTTGCCGTCTCATGGACCACTCAATGCCTAACCTGGTGAGAACAGAATGTCATATCAATGCAGAGAGAGAGGGGGCGGGGGGGGGAAGAGAGAGAAAACTTGCCTTCAGCCTGGCAAAGATTGTTAGTATATTTGATTGGCAGTTGAACACCTCTTGTAACTGCAAACGACATTTCCTATCCATAATATACTTATAAAATGTTATTGTCAATAACTTCCACATTTTACCTTTCTTACTTCTATACAAGTTTAAGTGACTTTTTGACTCGTAATGTCATTTTAAAAAGGTCATGATATAGAGATGCAAAGAATAAAAATAAGCTAAATATACTTGAACAAAATATAAAAGTTTTAAAATTCCATCACTTCATTTAAATTTATACAAAATGAACATGATAATTATTCTGATTATAATTGTAATTGTTGTTAATTATAATATTCTTTATAATTTTTTTCTAAGACCCCAAATCAAATCAGGAAATATCTCGTGGATGATAATAAAGCTTGATTTAAATTTTAACTGTTTCAAATGCATTTGCTTGTGCTTTCCTAAAGTATAATTTTGTGTTTAAAGTTGGGGGATTCACAGCTTTTGAAAGTACTGAAACAGGAATTTTTTCTGACTGACTGATCAAAATAATTGAGAATGGGTCCATAATGGCATTAACCATTTAAAATAAATATTTAAACTTATTTGATAGGTAGGGGAAAAACAGTCCCTCTGCCCTTTACTCCTCATATCCCACAATGCACCCAGTGCTAAGTTAGGCTGATGCATTCAGGGTGGAATCTAACCCAGTATGTGGGTGGTGGTGACTCAAGAAATTGAGCCATAACTTGCTGGCTCCCAGGGAGAGAATTAGCAACAAAATATATCAGGTACAGGCTAACCACAGTGTCAAATGTTCAGCCATTTGAGCTTGTTATTCTTAGAGCAGGAGTTTATGAGTTTAGGGAATAAATATAATCAACAGTATTTCCACATTTTCATGCGCGTTCTCACCTAGAAATGGGTTCCGTTATACATGACATCAGACAATTCCGCCGACTGAAATGGAAGCTAATGTGCAGTAAGAGGTAGGAGCAATTTATTCAAGCAGAAAAGGAACCTTTGGTGGTATTGTGCGACACTTACTCTAATGACGAGGAAACACTCTAGATTGCTTTTAATAGCTAGAGCGGAAGGCGCAGCAAAGGTGCGGAGATGAGAAGGAAGGAAATGCCTGCTTGTGAAATTCTCTGGATGGATTTGGCAGAATATTCCTTATCTCAATTTTCTCAGTAACATTTTGAGGTTTCTGTATTTCACTATTTATTTCCTGAAAGTTAAGGCTGCATGTGTTGCCATACAGTTTCAAAATTAGAGTAAATAAAACCAGTATAAAAGTTTTGATCAATTCATTGTTTCCACAGTTAGAACTCTAGTTTCATCTGAGGGAGAGCTGTCTTGTGGAAGAAAACTGTTAGTATGAAACCATTAAGTAGATCAAACTGTGAAAAAAGAACTAGTTTTTATTTGAAAATAAAAGAAAAAGGAATGTAGGATTATGGCTTTGCTATGCTCATGGAAGGAAAGTCAGAGACCAGGAAACAGTAAAAACAGTCTTGGTGAATCCGCATTTTCCATGAGCTAAAAATCCAGAGAAGTTTCTGAGTAATTAAGAAAGCATTTCTACATGTAAAATGATCATCTTTTCGCTTTCTTAAGGTTTATATATTTTCATGTGAAAGGCACATTTACAGAAAGAAGGAGAAACAGAGATCTTCCATCCATGGGCTCTCTTCCAAAATGGCCACAACTGCTGGAGTCATGCCAGGCAAAGCCAGGAGCTTCTTGCAGGTCTTCCACAATGGTGCAGGGTCCCAAGCATTTTTATAATCCTCTACTGTTTTCCCAAGCGCCAAGCAGGGAGCTGGATGGGAAGTGAGGCAGATGGTGCCCACATGTGATGCTGGCTCTTAGAGCTGGATGATTAGCCAGTTGTGACATTGCACCAGCCTCCTTGGTGATTTTTTTTCAACTTGAATATGGATTTGGATTTCAAATATTTCAGATCTGATGTGTCTCTCTCTCTCTTTCTCTCTCTCTCTCACACACACACACAAATAACGCTTAATCATTGCATGTTAAAATATGCAAACTATTTCCGGCTTTGTTAAAGTAGTAAGCAGTAGGACATAGATTCTAAAGCTCCCATGATGACGGAGGAGCAAGGATCTCATGCATGATCTTGGGAAGGCTGTTTCCTCTTCCAGTATCCTCTTCTTTTTTTTTTTTAAGATTTATTCATTTTATTACAGCCAGATATACATAGAGGAGGAGAGACAGAGAGGAAGATCTTCCATCCGATGATTCACTCCCCAAGTGAGCCGCGCCGATCCGAAGCCGGGAACCTGGACTCTTCCAGGTCTCCCACGCGGGTGCAGTGTCCCAATGCATTGGGCCGTCCTCAACTGCTTTCCCAGGCCACAAGCAGGGAGCTGGATGGGAAGTGGAGCTGCCGGGATTAGAACCGGTGCCCATATGGGATCCCGGGGCTTTCAAGGCGAGGACTTTAGCCGCTAGGCCACGCCCAGTATCCTCTTCTGCAGAACAATCTCCCTGAGCCAATTTTCCTTGAGATTTCCAATGGGTACAACCATCCCAACCATTTGGAGAGGTCTAAGGGTCTGAGATTTAGTCTGAGTGTCGATAGTGAGAAAGACGTGGTATGATCCTTGCCAATGGATTTCAGGATTTCTCTGGTGGTGCCTCAGAAAGATCCAGTCTCCAAGTTCTAGTTCATGAAAGGTTTGGCTGTCACGAGTCAGTGGGTCTCGGAAGCCATCTTTCACCTCATAAAAATAGACCTTGACATAAAGCTTTAATACTTCATAATCCTGAGTCACATCAGAGTTCATAAAAGCAGGAGACCAGGAACATCCTCTCTGAGTGGAGACCTCTGAATAGCATTGTATAAGGAATTAATGTGTGTTTTCCAGTAATAGTGGCTCTGATTGCCATCGAAGACAACATTAATACTCTTGGTTAAGGCAATCCAGGCAATTAAAAATAACTTTGCTAATTCAAAAAAACTGAAAAGATAATACACAAGTATGTGAACAAAAAAACAGTGAATTCAGCTTCTGTTTTTCACTGATTTTTGTCTTGTCTTTTTTCCTGAATCCTGCAAATCAGAAAAAAAATACTTCAGAACTGTCATTTTAAACTTTTTTTTTATTCTAGGCACTGAAGAGAAAACTTACAAAAATGCATTATTTAGAAAATTTGTTTTACGAAACTGCTACACAATTTTTGGAAACCTATAATGAAGTAGCACAAATCCAAATGTATATTTTGTCTAAACAGAAGAATATGATCCTGTTTATTTAAAATGCATAGCTTGAAGTGTTTAAGTTAAAATTATGCACTTCCTTTAATAACTAGATGAAATAAATTGGCAAATAGGAGCATCTGTTTGGCTATAAACACACACATGCTATATAGGCCCACAAACAAAACGATTCTCTTAAGTAAGACAAATATATGCAGTCTGTTTATGGGAAAGAGTAAACTGAACAAAGCTTTGCATCGGATGGTGGTGGAAAGCATGGCACAGGCCTTCAGGAGAACGTGCAGCTCCGTTCTGGCTCAGTCACTGCAGATTTCCAATGCTCTATTTGTTTCCCTAGTCTTCCAAACAGTGGGATTTCTTCTGTGAGACCCAACTTTGACTGATGAATCACTGTAGGGCTTAAGACAGAAAGTGCAAGTTTCTAGGCCAATTAGAAGCTACAATAGATGGCCACTTGAAAATTCTCCTACAGTGTTACCTAACTGAAGAAGTTCCAGGATCTGAGCACATTCAAAATGGGTGTAGGAGAGAATCTGCATCCTGTGGAGGAGGCAGCAAAGTGCATTACATAACAGCCAGTGCTGTGTAACATACTGGAGAATGATGCCTGTCTTAGAAGATATTTTGAAGCTGCATTGTAATCTTGGTTTTGTTTTTAAACCCACGACAAACTCTCATACGGAATTACAGGATTCATTCCTGCTCTTCAGTAAGTGTTTCGTAAAATGATACTTGGGTTCTAGTAATCCTATTCATTAACATCTGACAAACTGCTTGTGTCCATTTGCTTTCGTTTTTGTAACTTATTGTTAATTTGTCAGCACTTCCTGAAGTTGAAACAATAGTAGCCGAAAAAAATGTGAATTTTTCTAACTTATCAGAGATTGAAATGGATGGAGTATGTTTATTTCTGTTAATATTTTCTGGTAAGTCTGGGTGAAGGACAGATATTTCAGGAGCATGAGTCACACTTATATTCATATCAGCCTCTCCACTTGTACTTGCATTAGTATGCCACAGACTTGTGGAAGCGAAGCATTATTTGTTCCCAGCTTGGTACTAATGCACATGACTAATGCACTAATAAATATTGCAAGTGAATCAATTGTAATTCCTAATACTAAGGTGAACAGTCGTAGTGTTTGATGCGAGATCATATGAGATAGAGCACTAAACTCGGAAAAGAGATGATACTAACTGTGACATTTCATTATTCCTTGGGATTTGTGTATCTCCCTTAATGTACAGTTAATGTAATTTGAGAATATGAATCTTTTTTATTGGCTTTCTCTATATTCATGAAGTAACAAATCTTAAGTTGTGACGATACCAAAAAAGCATTCAAAGAATTTTGACCGGGGAGCAAAACACTCAGAAATTTTCTTTCTTCCTGGGAAAATACATAAATCCTATTTGGTTTTCTTTGCACTATATACTTTGTGTGAATAATGCCTGACATATATTAGTTGGTAGTAAACTTTTTAGATTTTATGCCGTTCAGTTTATTGTTCCTGCCAGGGAAATGGGTTGAAATAACAAGAAAGAATGAATAATAGGAAGATTGGATTTAGCTGCAAATGTGGAGTGATTGATCTTCTCAGGATTGTCAGTGTCCCCTGGGTTGTAACCCAGCATCATTTTATAGTAGCTCAACACTTGACATGATTAATCCCAGTAGACAACACAGCAGTGGGGGAAGGTTTAAAACCTCTGAAAAAGGAGCATTTTCCAATCAGCTGTCCATTTGAATGATGCAAAGAGCTGCTGTAGCTCAGAAAAAAAAAAAAAAAAAAAAAACACTGCTTACTTTTTTACATAAAATACATGAACATTTGTCCCTGAGGTGTGCAGCCTGGTCAGCATTTAAGGCAATGTCTATATCCATGTGGATGTGTGCCTGTAATTACTAAATGAATGAGTCCCTTTAAAGCTCATATCTTCACTATTAAAATGCACTCACCAAAGATGCAGAGACTTGTGCCTGCCAGATGACTGAGTTGGATCAGTAGTCTACATCAAAACAGAGCAGAACATGTGGAGGCGAACACACGCCTTTGGAAAGCCAGAAGAACGTCTGAAGCATGGGATTATTAACAAGGGATTTTAGAAGATATTAGAGAAGTAGTGACCAGTTCTAGATTGTACGCTGTCAGAACAAACGAGGACTGAATAGGGTATAATCCTGGCACCAGAGAGCAAACCATGGCTCAGAAGGGGACAAACGTTTTTACAGCCCAATACCAGCCTCAACCATCCCCTATTAGACTCATCGTTTGTGTTCCAATTGTTTGGGTCTCCAAAGGGCTGATTTCCACATTCCCATTATGTTGGAAAAACTCAGAAAATTTTGGAATTCACATTTTTTCTTGTGGCATAAGTACATGACAAAGCTTCAGAATTCCTGAGGACACCAGTTAAAAAGGAAGAAATTTGGATAGTTATACCAAAACTTCTATATATGCCAATTATTGTGTGTGTGTGTGTGTGTGTGTGTAGAACAGCTTGATATACAATAACAGGTATGTGTATCATACATACACAAAATAGAGAACATTTGTCAAATTACATATGACAAGTGAAGATAAAATAATGAGCATAAATATATAATGTGAATTTGTAAACTTCTAATATATATGTATAATCTATAACACATGTGATTTTTCTTTACAACACTGCAGAAATTCTTGGAGTCACAATTTGAAATGCAAGACTGATCTTTATTTTTAGGTTCAAAATCAGTAGTGCTATGTACGTTTCCACAAGTTTAAAGCAATCTGTGTGAATAATGCCAGAATTCTGAATCTAAGGATAAAATCAGTCCTGAGATTCAGGTCTAACATAAAATAAAACAATCCAGCTTCAAAGATCCGACAGAGACCAAACAAGATGTGAAAGGTCCCTATCCTACGTAATCAGCTAGATCTCAATTTTTCAGGTTTGGGGCCCGGCATGGTAACCGAGTGGCTAAATCCTCACCTTGCGTGAACCAAGATCCCATGCAAAAGCAGTGTAGGATGACCCAAAGCCTTGGGAACCTGCACCACACGGAAGACCCAGGGGGATCTCCTGGCTTCAGATTGGCTCAGTTCCAGCAGTTGCGGCATGTGGGGAGTGAACCAGTGGATGGAGGATCTTTCTCTCCTCTTTGTAAAACTATCTTTCCTATCAAAATAAAATAAGGTTTTAAAATTAATCAATGTTTCAGGTTTCTTCTTCATGTCATATTTGTTTTCTGGTATATTATTTTCCAACTTTCTTCCATTTGCAGTGTTCACACATTATGTTTAAATGACAAATTAATTTTATTAAATGTTTTTGAACATCAGAGGGAGACGGGGAAAAATTTTTGTGCATGGTTCATTCACCAAATGCCCACAAAAGCTACAGAAAATCTGCGGCCAGAGCCAGGGTTAGAATAACCACTAACCTTCCACATGTGTGGCAGAGAATTAAAGTTTTGAGCTATCACCGCTATATTCTTGATGCATGTTAGCAGTAAGACGACCCATTGGGAATCACTATGTAATACAGATTAAAGGCGGTCTTTCGCCCTTTGACCCCAGTTAAAGTTAGAGCCTATGAAGCTTTTCTTGGCAAAATGAATGTGCATGTATCTTAAAGTACCACCCCTGGCCATATTCATAATATTTTGGAGACCTCTGGGAACTCTTAGATTACTGTGGCCATAAAGCTGATACACCAGAGAAAATCAGAGAGTGAGCACAGTTTGGTTGTGTAAAGGTTATGACTACAAAGTAATTTAGGATTTATCTAAAAAGTTTTCAAAACATTGTTAATAGAGAAGTTAAAGAGTCATATAGAGGTACTAGCATCTAAACTTATTTGAAAACTATATATCAGCAGCTGCTTGCTATAAAATCCTGTCATTTGAAACAAAATAGATGCAATTACACACTTTAATGCTTGATAAAAGGTCCAGTCCACAAAATGTGTATATCATAATCTTTCCCTGATTTGCGCTAATAGTGTGCCAAAAGTTACGTATATGTATATATATATATATATATATATATATATATATATATATATATATATATATACAGAGAGAGAGAGAGAGAGAGAGAGATAGGGAGAGAGAGTTGACATTTTGAGATTTGAATATTGCTTATATGCCTTGTCTATATGCTTGAAAAACACTATCTTTTTATAATCAGTAACTGTCAAATGCTTTCTTATGGAGGGTTAATATTGTAAACCCAAAGTAAATTGAAAATGAATTATTACAAGCATTAAAATTTAAAAAAAAGAAGAGAAAGACAGAGGTGAGTAGAGAGGATAAATTACAAAGTAGCATTAAACTCTTAAAACTGTAATCATAAAGACATTAAAAATTTCCCTTTATATAAATAAAAAAATAAATAAAATGTGGGCTGACACCACGGCGCTCAGGCTAATCTACTTCCTGCAGCCTTGGCATTCCGCACGGGTGCCCACCGGCTTTGCGGCTGTGCTGCTTCTTTGCCAGTCTCCTGCTTACAGCCTGAGAATAGCAATGGAAAATGGATGAAATAGTTGAACTCCTGTACTCACATGGGAGAACCTGCTAAATGCCCAGCTTCTGGCTAAAGCTGACAGATCTGATGCCATTATGATGCTTTGAGAATTGCACCAGTGGACAGATAATCTTCCTCTCTCTCCTTTTAGTTTTTTTTAAGGAAAAAATTGTCCTTTAAATTCAAATATTGAATAGTTTTTTAAAAAACAGGCAAACAAAAAAGTTAGGTCTACAAGTTTGCAATTTATGTGTATGAGTAACTTCTTTACCACTTTTTAAAGACAGTCTAACAGAAATGGCATAGCACCTGACATCAAGATTTGAAGGATTTTGAAGAAATAAAATATAGCAGATGGAAAGACCCAAAACACAGTCTATGTGGTGTGCATGCATTTCCAAAAACTCTGTCCTATCACTAAAGTAAGTGTTTCCCTTTCTATGAAGTGTGACAGCATGCCTGGGCATCCATAAAATCACTGTGAGTCTGACTCATCCAATAAAACTCTTCCAGTCTTTTCATAACCACAGTGTTAGACAATAAAATTCTAACTAACCTGCCTTTTCATACTGGGTGCTGGTAATAGTCTCTTTTTTATTGTAAAGCAATTTCATTTCTGAAGAAAAAATTATACTAAAGAACAAGAGCGTTGTAGATGGGGTTAATGACCAAAGCTCTCTATAATCTTCTCGTTTTTTAATTTGTAAAAACACATTTATGGTTCATCTCTTACTGATAACAACAACATGCCTGTATTTTTATTAAAGTTGCTCCCTCTCTTCAAACGCTATCCATCCTCACAGAACTCAACAAGTCTCACATTTTACAACGCTGCTTCGACCCATCTCAACTCCACTGATTTTTTGTTCCTGTAAAGCATTTCAATGTGTGAACTACTGGGTTTTTAAAAATGACGTGCACCATCTAAAACTGTTCCCAAAGCAACCTATCTTTTCCAAAATTTGTGTTTCTACTTTCAGCTTTAATCACGATGGCCAATGAAAAACCTAAAAAAAAAAAAAAAAAAAAAAAAAAGAGGGGAAAAATGAGTGTCTTCTATGCAGAATTCACTGTGCTAGATCTGTAATGTTGATTGATTGGTAACAAGCAGTGTGCGGACCTGTTATTCTAAATACAGTCCCATTCTCTTGGATGTTAGAGGTTAACAGTAGAAGAGACCTTGCATTTCAATTTCTTGTTAAAGCTAATCCCTTGCACAGGACTACACGCGTGAAGCAGTGCACAGGAGCTCCTCAGCTAAGCCATCAGCTGCTGCTGTGTAGGAGTTGGCTAAGCTGCCCTGACATTTGCCTTTCTCATCTTGATTGACTGGGATCCAGTCCCACATCTCTTCACTTTGATCATGATTTATTGCATGTTGGCCTTTCCGTCTTTATTCCTTAGCAATGCTGTCTGCCCCTTCACTTTGGACAGCAGAGTTTCCCTAACATAATTCTTTCTCTTCTACCCTGAGTCCTGACAATGCTGTCACACGAAGCAATCTCTCCATCACTGAAGATGGGAGCTTCAGAAACTTATTCGTTGTGGCACCCAAGACAATTTCGATATTTGTGAATGACATACCCTTCTTATTCCTCAAAGCATTACAAACAAGATATGCTATGCTAGTTAATCTTATGTTAAATATTTTTTACTTGCATATAAACTAATGGAATATGATCCAGCAACAGAATCTGTAAATAAAAACAACTGCACAAATATTTATATTTTACTATCATGTTTTATTATTATTGTATGTTGTGTTGCCATCAGCAACATCGCTCTGTCAACATCATGGGACGATTTTGAACAACATTGTGATCCTTGTAGCAGAGACATTATTTCTTCCTGTATGTTCACAATTCCCCAGAGTCATATATACAATCTATTAACCTCTCTAGTTAGTTGGCTAGCTGGCCAGCTGCCCATATTAAACGAACTAGTTCATTTGGTTGTTCAAAATAATTTTAAATACAACCTACCCAAGTGGAGATGTATGAAGGATGGATGATGAGTTGAAATCTGGAAGTCTTCCAAAAGCAAACTTCTGTTTTCCTTAGAGAATTGCAAGTTTTTACTCTCGCTGCCTTCAGTTGACTGCATAAGGGCATTCACACTTGTGGAAGGTAATCTGTAAAACACAAGGTATACATCTGGACAATAAGTAGCTGGACTCTATGCTTGGTATACGTTTGCAAGGAAAGAATCTTGATTGAATTTGAACTGTAATGCTGCATCAAGGTGGAGGAATCCACCAGGGGGGAGGGGCGTGGGGAGGGATGGGGGGGTTCCCAGAGCCTATGAAACTGTCACATAATGCATTAATAAAAAAAAAAAAACACAAGGTATAACGATCTAGCTCTTAATCTCATCATGAAACAGACTTCCACTGCTTTTGACTGATGTTTGATCAAATATCTACATACAGCAAGCTACACAATGACATATAAAAGCAATCACCATATGATCCCACACTGAGGTATACCTTCTGTAAACATGTAGGTTTCTCTACTTTATTTTGCTAGCCAGTACAGTGTGTTGCAATTATGACATTACTTTTGATTTATTAAAGTAATATTCTTTCATTTCATTTTATAGAATGTTCTTTATTATTCTAAGTTAAATCCGAGCACCCCAATGGGACAGAACCGTATGGATTCGCTTCTTGATACTTAATTAGAGTTATTTGCCACCAACTTTACCCATGTCAAAACGATTATAATCAGTTTCAAAGTTATATTTTGATTGCAATAGTCAAATGTTCATTAATATGGAAACTTGAATTTTAATTATACTATTTATCCCTCATTTATTTTTATTAACATTTGAAAAATCTCAGATAAGACCTAATTAATTTAAACTACATTCATAGAAATTAGCTTCATGAAAATAAAAAGGGAAGGAAGCACGGCTAAGTGTTCCTTATGGGAAAATCCAGCGGCATGAGAGAGCAGAGGCAGCGCTGGCCAGGAGGCTCGCCCTCACCTGCAACTCTCACTCCTTCGCTTTGAACTGAGCAGTCTTCCATGCCCACCACAGGGAGAATGTCCTGAAACATCTCCTTTGAGAGTCTGTTTGCTTCGTTTAAAATTTTTACTATACGTTAGTAAACTTTTATGTTTGAGGATTTCTTTTGAAAGACAGCACTCAGATATTTTACAGGTAATTCAAGTACGGCTCAGTTCTTCCAATTTCACCTGCGTTGAAAGAAAGCAAACAAAAATATGAATAGGATTATATTAAACACGTGTAAATAAGCAAAGTTCCATTTCATTTTTAGAGACTCTGTCTATGTTTAAATGCAGAATCTAAATGTATTTGAATTCATGAGGTCAGAGTAGTTTCAGGATGAAATATTTAAATGTTTCAGTGTTTCTATTTTCCCTCCGTTTATTCACATCTACAAATATAGTAATATAATTTACCAGTTCCTGGGGTCTCTCTCATTCTATTGGATTAATGATTCATCTAATTCTTTTAATTCTTACGTTTACCTTTACTTGCAAGTGTTCACACGTAATTTGCACTTGAATGCTCCCTTTTCCAATTTAAACAATACAGAGAAATGTTTCACTAAATTCCTCTCCAGCCATTTTTGAGTATACAAAATCCTGCCCTATCTGTTGTATTGGCTCAGCTTATTTTAAGATTGGATGATTGTAAAATATATAAAATATGTTGTTTTTCTCATCAAAGCTCCATGTAGAATTTTCAGTGATGTAAAACAGCATGCAGAAAATAACAAATCAAGTAACATCCTACTGGGATGCAGCAAATTGCTATGCTGTGTGTTTCATTCTCAAGAGACCACTTTTACCACTCAGCCCAAGGATCTTTGTGGGGTAGAAATAGGATCGCTTCTCTCTGGTATAATCAACAAAGCAGCAACGCACACCTGCAATAGCTATAAAACCTGAAGGATGCCGCAGACTTCCTCCGCTTCTCGCTCGTGGCACCTGGGCTGAATTCTACTTCCTACATTTCTGCGCTATCTCCTCACTCCTCTACCTCTGATTGTCCCCGTAACACTCATGTGCCCACTTGTGTGAGGGTCTTGGACATTCACACGGACTTACTATCCCTCTTTACTTAAACAGCTCAGTTATCCGGCAGATCTTACTCTAATGGGATGCGCTATAAGAAAATCTTCCCCACAGCTCTCTGATTCAGCAAAATCCTTCTCTTACACATCTTCCGTCTTGATTTTCCTCATGCCATATAGAATATAGAAAGATTTTCATTCTTTGAATGGGTTTAAAATATCTTACACACTGGTCTATGGCTTCATGACAATGTTTAAGTTCGAACATCAAAACATATTTGAAATCTTTCACATGTAAAATGTAGGATTAGTGCTTTACAAGTATTCATTGCATAGAAGTTAAAAGCATATAGGTAAAAAGTGCATTCATGTTTAGTGTTTTGTTCAAAGAAAACAAAGAACACAGTTCTGGCAGAAGTACTAAAGAATCTGATTATTAAGTAATGAAGAAAAATTAAACTTTTCAATTTAAAATTTATTATAGCAAAGGCAATTACACACAGAGAGAATGATCTTGGACATCTGGTTCACTGTTTACTTTAATATGAAACACAGGTTTGAGTAAAGATGAAGCTAAAAGCCAGAATTCTATCCGGAACTCCCACTAGGATTGCCAGGCACAAAGTATTTCCACTAACATCCCTTGTACATTATCAGGTAACTGGATCAGAAGCAGCACATCTGGTACTCAAAAACAAGGGTCGCAAATTGGACACTGGTGTGGCACATAGCAGTTTAATTTGCTATGCCACAACACCAGCCACAAGAAAATTTTGAGTAGAGTGATGGAATCAAGGTGAGGTGTTGAGATTATATCTGTGATAATTAAATAATGGGTGGTATAATAGACGTCAAGGTATGAAATAGAATGGGGTATTGATCACCCAAATTTAAAAAAAAATCTTCATTTCAGAGAACTGTAATTTTTCCTTGATACTTATTCACATTTGCTTTTATTCAGTAAGTTAGACTTTGTCCTCATGTCTGAGTATGCTTGGGTTCTGCCAAGCTAGGGCTTATTCGTGAATTCCCCCAATAGTTTGCCACAGCCATCTAAGTAGGATTTGTCTTTGCTATGTGAATGATCTGGAATGCAACTTCACAGCCTCTGCTTTAGAATGTGTCTGGGCAAAATTTCTCCTTCCATTCTCTTACTCCGATGAATGTTCTGAATGTGAGTATGAGCACAGTATGTGTGTTACCATTTCGGTGAGGCAAACATTCTATGTGCAACCAAAGCAAATCATAGAAATTAACTGGCACATCTGTGAATATCTCTCTGAATTTTTTCAAAAGTGAAAGTGAAATGGAACAAATAGAAAATTAAACAAAATAAAAGCCCATTTCGATTATTTTTAGGTTCTAAATTTTCATTTATATATATTTTTTACTTTGGTGATGAATTTCTAATACAAAAGCATAATACCTAATTCTGCTTGTGTGAATTCATATGAATTTTATGCTGTGCAGAAACCAAAGCCATGTTTAAAACTGGGTCATCGACCTTCAAAGGAAAAAAAATGGGTGCATTCATCAGCAAGGAGAATGTTCTGATACCTTCTTCTGGGATTGATGAGATTTTATCCATCAAGCAACATTTAACAGAGGACTACATTGTTATGGCTAGGTATTTTAAGACATGCTCAAAATTCAAGGATTTACTCATTTTGTTTCCTAAAGGAGAGACAGAGGAAATAATAGTGATGATATATAGACTATACATATGTTTGTGTTAGTTTATGTTCTCAAACAATTACTGAAAGAACAATCTTTTTTAACTCACGTTATTTTTTAGAGTAGATTTGGTTCACAATGAAGCTGAGAGGAAGGTAAGCATGATCACTTGTTCTGAGTCATCACAGTATCACTTCCACAAACAGCGATAATATGAAAGTAATGATAACAGTGAGCAATCCCACATCTGAGTGAGAAGGTGTGATTTCTTGGAGAAATCACTCGTTAACATTTAATTCAGAAGGACTCGCAAGATGGCCGACATAGGAGGATGGTTGTGAGGGAGCTCACAGACAGAGAGGGATAGAACGCGACAAAAGCGTAAGTGGAACAGCATAGAGCTGCAGGGAGAGGAGCGTGCAGTTCCCTGGACAGCGTGGAGCCAAAAAGATCCACACAACTTGGAAGAGCAACCAGGAAAAAACCAAAACAAAATAAAACAAAAGGCAGGGAAGATGGCGTTCTGCTCCAGACCTGCTGAGTCACATTTGGGTGAAGCCACCAGGAGCCGCAGCCACAGCCGCAGCCGCAGGAGATGCAGGAGCCACAGAAACCACCAACAGCCGCTGAACAAACCCACCGCAGACGCTGCGGCCGCAGCACCAGCTGCACCCACTGCACCCACGAGGAGCCGCACCCGTGACGTAGGTCCTCGCCAGCGGCAGAGGCAAACTGCAGGAACCTGAGGTTTGAGTGAGCTGGGTGGGGGTGGCAGTGGGTCGAGGCTCCCGGTGTTAACCCTCCAGGGGCATGCACAGAGCCTGAACACCTTGGTGCTCATCTCCCCATCCCTCCCCCCCCCCCCGAGATTCCAGCATCTGGGGACACAGGACAAGTGCCTTGAAACTGCCAAAACTGTGTCTTGGAGGTGACGCACAGCGGTCCTGTGTGCTGAGGAGAAGGGCAGAAGGCACAATGAATGCTCCCCCGTGCCTTGCGCACTGGCACACAGCTGGGTGATACTGACCCAAAGGAACCTGCGCACACCTCTGGGCTGGGCGGTCCCTTGTGAGCGCTGGGGTGAGTGGACCTGCGCAGAGGGTGCTTCCAGAGACCACCTGGAACACCCCATGCCCTACAGTCCCATGCTTGGGAGACATACCAGGAGGGCACTGCAGATCCGCATGCAGGAGGTGTTCCCAGAGAGTGCCTGGAACCTCCACGCCCTGCAGTCCCTGGCACTGTGGACACACCAAGAAAGCACCTAGAATCCTCCTTGCCCTGTGATCCCGCGCATGGGGGCACACACAGAGGGTGCCTTCATTCCCCCACGCCCTGTGGTCACATATGTGTAGAGGACGAGCTGAGAGTACGCTTTGAATCCACTGGGCCTTGGAAGTGGCGCCCTGAGGTCTAGTGTACTAGAGACACACCAAAAGTGCCTTGAAAATTGCCGCAACCTGCAGGCTCCAATCTCTGCAGGATAGCGCTTGCAGACCCCTAAGCACGCTGGTGCCTGGGTCTCTCAAAAAGAAACCCTAACACAATGGGAAGAAATACCAGAAAAGGTAATGATCCAGATGAGAGTGCCAGCACCCCACCAACAAAGGATCAAAGGCCAATGTCTATTTCAGAGATGCGAGATGAAGACATGGAAGATCTACCAGACAAGGAATTCAAAAAAATAATGTTAAAATCTGTCAAAGACAATGAGAAGAATTGGGAGGACTTCAAGGAATTCAAGAACCACATAGTCACAGAAATACAACAAATGAAAGTAAAATCCTTGACTTAGAGCACAAAATTGAGAGCCTAACCAACAGAATGAATACAGCAGAAGAGAGGATCTCTGAAATGGAAGACACGCAAAATGAACATACCCAGCTCATTAAACAGCTAGAGACATGTCTGAACAAAGCCAATAAGACCATACATGAAATGAAAGACAACCTCAGGAAATCGAATATTAGGATTATTGGCCTTCCTGAAGGAGCGGAAAGAGAGTCAGGAATGCAAATGGTACTTGACGAAATTATACAGGAAAACTTCCAAAACACTTGGAATATGAACCCAGCCCAAATCCAGGACGGTCAGAGGACTCCCAGCAGATATGACCCAAAGAGATCTTCACCCAGACATATGGTGCTCAAGTTCCACTCCAACGAAAACAAAGAAAGAATCCTGAGACAAGTATGAAGCAGAGAAAAGATCACATACTGGGGAAAACCAATCAGAATCACTGCTGATTTCTCTGAAGAGACCTTACAAGCAAGAAGAGAATGGACAAAGATCTTCCAAATCCTGAATCAGAACAACTGTCAACCAAGAATAATGTACCCAGCAAAGATCTCATTCGTATTTGAGAACGAAATCAGATACTTCCATAGCAAAGAGAAATTAGAAGAATATGCCTGCACAAAACCAGCTCTACAAAATCTCCTTAGAAATGCACTAAATCCAGAAAAAAAGGAGACGAATCATAAGCAAAGATGGCAAACAGGAAGGTCTCCCCACTAAAGTCCACACAAGGAGGGGCAATTACACAGATATCAACAACCACAAAAACACATACGTATGGCAGGGCAAAATCGCAACCTCTCAATTTTAACTCTTAACACAAAAATGGCCTAAACTCACCAATCTAAAGGCATAGATTAACGGAATGGATCATCAAACAGGACCCAAGTATCTGTTGCCTACAAGAGACACATCTAACCAGAAAAGACTCCAAGAAGCTGAAAGTGAAGGGGTGGAAAAAGATATATCACGCCAATGGATGAGAAAAAAAGTCAGGGGTAGCTGTCTTAATTTCAGATGATAAAGGCTTCAATCCTACAAGCATCAAAAAGGACAAGGAAGGTCATTATATAGTGGTGAAGGGATTGATGCATCAGGAAGTAATTACCATCGTGAACATATATGCACCGAATCCCAACACACCTAGCTACGTGAAGCAGTTACTTACAGACTTAAGGGGAGACATAGATATGCACACAATAATTGTGGGTGATCTTAACACTCCGCTAACAGCTATAGACAGATCAACAAAACAAAAATTCAACAAAGAAACAACAGAGCTCATACAAACAATAGAACAACTGGACTTGGTAGACATTTATAGAACTTTTTACCCTAAGGCCACAGATTATACATTTTTTTCAGCAGTGCATGGCACCTTCTCCAGGATCGACCACATGATAGGACACAAAGCAAATCTAAATAACGTCAAAAAGATAGGAATCATACCATGTACCCTCTCAAACCACCATGGAATGAAACTGGAAATCAGCAATTCAAAATGCCCCAGGAAATACAGAAACTCTTGGAGACTGAACAATATGCTATTAAACGAACAATGGGTCAGGGAAGAAATTAAAGATGAGATCAAAAAATTTATGGAAACCAATGAAAACTCTGACATAACATTTCAAAATTTGTGGGACACTGCCAAAGCAGTGCTAGGGGGTAAATTCATCGCAACTGGAGCTCATGGTAAGGCCCAAGAGAGGCGCCAAATACAGGAACTAAACACACACCTCCAGGAATTGGAAAAACAACAGCAGAAGAGCCCCACACACAATAGGAAACAAGAAATCATCAAAACAAGGGAGGAAATTAATCAGATAGAAATAAAAAAAAATACACAAAATCAATGAATCAAAAAGCTGGTTTTTTGAGAAGATAAACAAATAGTCACCCCATTGGCCTGACTGACAAAGAAAAAACAAGAGAAAGCAAGAATTAACAGCATCAAAGATGAAAAAGGCAACATAACAACAGACACCGCAACCATTAAGAACATAATTAGAAATTACTACAAAGCACTGTACTCCAACAAATCAGAAGACCACCAAGAAATGGAAAAGTTCTTAGACTCACACAACCTGCCAAAACTTAGCCCAGAGGCAACAAACGACCTGAACAAACCCATAACTGAAGCACAGATTGAATCAGTGATTAAAGGTCTCCCAACAAAGAAAAGCCCAGGCCCAGATGGCTTCACTACAGAATTCTACAAAACATTCCGAACAGAGCTAACCCCAATCCTCTACAAACTCTTCAAAACAATTGAAAAGGAAGCAACCCTTCCCTACACATGCTATGAAGCCAACATTACCTTAATCCCCAAACCAGACAGAGAACCAACAGAGAAGGCAAACTACAGACCTATCTCTTTGATGAACATTGATGCTAAGATTCTCAACAAAATCCTAGCCAATAGAATTCAAAAACACATCAGACAGATCATACATCCGGATCAAGTAGGATTTATCCCTGGAATGCAGGGACGGTTCAACATTCGGAAATCCATCAATGTGATACACCACATCCAAAAACTGAAAAATAAGAATCACATGATAGTATCAATAGACGCAGAAAAAGCTTTCGACAAAATCCAACACCACTTTCTGCTAAAAACCCTAACCAAGGTAGGCATAGATGGAAAAATCCACAACATAATCAAAGCAATGTTTGAAAAGCCCAACGCCAGCATCATACTGAATGGAGAAAAACTGGAACCCTTCCCACTGAGATCTGGAACAAGACAGGGATGTCCACTTTCTCCACTACTATTCAACATAGCCCTAGAGGTACTTGCTGAGGCCATAAGACAAGAAAAAGAAATCAGAGGAATCCAAATGGGAAAGGAAGAAGTCAAGCTTTCACAATACGCAGATGACATGATTCTTTATGTAGAAGAGCCAAGAGACTCAATACAGAGACTGCTAGAACTTATACAAGAGTTTGGTAGAGTGGCAGGGTACAAAATTAATGAACAAAAATCAACAGCCATAGTGTATGCAAACAGCCCCAAGATGGAAAAAGATTTAACCAGCAAGATACCGTTCAAAATAACAGAGAAAAGTGTGAAGTATCTGGGAATAAACCTAACCAAAAATGTAGGAGACCTATTTGAAGAAAACTACAAACTACTTAAAAAAGAAATTGAACAAGACCTCAAAAGATGGAGTAACACCCCATGCTCCTGGATAGGTAAAATCAATATCATTAAAATGTCTATATTGCCAAAAGCAATAAATACATTCAACGCAATCCCAATTAAATTGCCAAAAACATTCTTCACGGAACTGGAAACTATGATCCAAAGGATATCTGGAAACACAAAAAACCACGAATAGCTAGAACCATCCTGAAGAACAGGAAGTTAGCAGGGGGATTCACTGTTCCGGACCTCTGGACATACTATAGGGCAGTGGTTATCAAAACAGCATGGTACTGGCAAAAAAAATAGAGAAGAAGATCAATGGAGCAGAATAGAAACACCGGATGGGAACCCACACGGATACAGTCAAACAATCTTTGACAAAAAGACAAACGACAATCCAGGCAAATGGGAAGGTCTGTTCAATAAATGCTGTTGGGACAACTGGTTGATAGCCTGCAGAAACAAAAAGATAGACCCACATCTCTCACCATACACTAAGATCAAATCTAAATGGATAACAGATCTAAACCTACATCCAGAAACCTTCAAACTTTTGGAAGAAAATGTTGGAAATACTCTGCAAGATCTAGGGGTAGGTCCCGACTTCCTAAAAAGGACACCAAAGGCAATAGCAATCAAGACCAAAATAAACAAATGGGACCTCATCAAACTAAGAATCTTCTGTACAGCAAGGGAAACAATCAATAAAGTAAAAAAACAACCCACAGAATGGGAGAAGATCTTCGCGCACAACATAGGTGATAGAGGGCTAATCTCCAGAATATACAAAGAACTACGAAACAACCAAAATGCCAAAACAAGCAAGCCTCTCAAAAAATGGGCACGGGAAATGGGCAGACATTTCACAAAGGAACAAACCCAAATGGCAAATAAACATATGAAAAAATGCTCAAGTTCCTTGGCAATAAGGGAAATCCAAATTAAAACATCAATGAGGTACCACCTGATGCCAGTAAGACTGGCCCACATGAATAAAAGCACCAACAACACTTGCTGGCGAGGTTGCAGGGATAAGGGAACCCTACTCCACTGCTGGTGGGGCTGCAGGCTGGTACAGCCTCTATGGAAATCAGTATGGAGAACATTCAAACAACTCAAATTCAACATACTGTATGATCCAGCAATAGTACTCCTAGGAATTTATCCAGAACACTTGATTTATGAGAAACCAACATGCACTCCTATGTTCATAGCAGCACAATCTACAATTGCAAAAACATGGAAGCAGCCAAAATGCCCATCAGCAGAGGATTGAATAAGAAAGCTATGGTTCATCTACTCCATGGAATACTACTCAGCTATTAAAAAAAACAAAATGCAGTTCTTTGTGGCCAAATGGGCCAAACTGGAAACCATAATGCTAAGGGAAATGAGCCAATCCCAAAAGGTTAAATACCACAGGTTCGCCTTAATTTAAGATAATATGATGTTATATATAACATGCTGTGTATAAACTAAAGTTGAAATGTCAATGAGGTGGTCACAGAAGGTGGTTAAGAACTCACATTTACTTTTAACATATTGGCTACTTATTACTATGTCAATTAATTCCATAATGATGTAAATTTTTGCTGATGGTATGTTGGAGCTTTTAATTGATCGGGATGATACTCTGCTGGCTCTGTCTTCAGACCAGAGAGGGTATACCTAAGAAGCCATTGAACTTGACTTGACAATAAGATGCTGGACTCTATGTTTGGTATATGCTTGCAATGAGGGAATCTCAACTGAACTTGAACTGTGGTTATGCAACAAGGTGGAGGAATCCACCATGGTGGGAGGGTTTGGGGAGGAGTGGGGAGAATCCCAGTATCTATGAAACTGTGACACATAATACAATGTAATTAATGAATAAAAAAAATTTAATTCAGCCCAGATAAACCTCTTTAAAGGTCATTATCCCAGCAATCTTGCAGGTGGAAAACAACTAACCCTCTCTTGCTTAACCTTTTTTGTCTTAATTTCAAAACACAGTTTTCTATTGCACTGTTCGGGGCATAAATCACAAACTCCCCTTTTATTTAAATCCTGAAAACCATTTTAACCTCATATTTCTGCAAACTGGTTATCCAAAGGTATTTGTGTTATTTCCTACATGAACAAAATCAGGGGTGGAAAATTCAAGCTGAAGTCCACCCAATAATTGGGTTTGAAACAACTTCCACAGGATCATGTAAAATGGAAATAAGAGACAGGCTTACTTAGGCATTATTGATTTACTTATTTATCTATTCATTCATTTATTTATTATTTGAAAGTCAGATATATAGACAGAAGTAGAGACAGAGAGGAAGATTTTCTGTCTATTGATTCACTCCCCAAGCAGGTGCGGCCGGAGCTGTGCCTATCCGAAGCCAGATTATTAGCAGACATCAGAAATGAAAAATTCTGTAACTGTTTTGGGCAAAAGATTTTTGAGCGTTTAATAAAAGTTGGGACAAATAGTAATAACATGTATATAAAAGGATGTTCTTTCAAGAAACCTACAGCATTTTATAAGCAACAGAGAAAGAAATCATAAATATGAAAGACACGACAAGAATGGTGTAACAATTGATCTCAATTAAAGTTTTTATTTGTAAAGTGATATCAAGACACCCACAGAGAATTCTTCCCATTTCTTTCAGCTTGTTTACTTAGTATGTGAGAATGTGATGACTAACGTTAAACACTTCTTTATCATTAGATAGGCACATGTGAAATTATTTTGAAAGTTTCATCACTTTCTCTTCTGTTATTTCTATTAGGAAAATTCGCTAAAACTTCGTTTCAGAAAAAAGACATTTCACATTCTGCCACTTCTTGTGCCTGCTCATATCCAACTTCATACCACAAAAACAGTACAATACACAGGAATTTTTGTGAATTCTCACCCTAGGGCTTTACAAATTCTATGTCATTCATGTTTGCTCCCTAGATTTTGAATTTTGCTGTTTATAGCAATTAATATCAGAAACCTGACACTTACGACTTTTAAGACCTGACATCTCATTTTTTGGGCTTCCAAATTTGAATAGAATCCCTTTTATCCTATAATATGTTATCTCTGCCAACATATTTATTTGTTGCTATTGTACAGTTAATATATATTTGCATACATACACATATGTAACAATACTTCAAGAATATTTAGGAAATGGGTTGAAAATAATTTTTGGTACCAAAAGGCATATGGAATCTAGTAATGCTAGAGGTTTTCAATTGGCTTATGGAAATGTATATTATGATTAATAATGCATGAATTTCTCTGGTCAGTGGTGTACATTAGCTCTGTTGTTAGTTGAGTATTGTCTATCTTGTCTGCACACTGATGAATCAGAATGCTTTAATCCCCCACCATTATTGTATTGGAGTCTATAATCTTTTAATCCATTAACATTTGCTTTATATAGCTTGGTGATCTAGCATTGTATACATGGTGAAGGTCATTTTTGGTCATGTTTATCTTGACTTCTATTGCTTCCTGTACTTCGATGCCTGTATCTTACACTAAATTAGGCAAATTTTTGTGATTAAGTTTTTAGGCCATTACATTTTTCTCACAAATTTCTGCAACATGTATATTGGGTTGTTTACATTTGATTAGATCTATCTTAAATAACTTCCAGGATTTTTTTTTGCCTATTTCCTCCCTTCTTTTAGTTTGAGATATTTTGATAGGTTTGTTTTACAACTCAGATTTTTTTTGTTCTTCATCACTGAGTCTATCATTAAATCCTTCCATTATATTTCTGATTTTACACATTGAATTTTTATTCATAATACATCTGTTTAATTTTTCTTTATAACCTGTATTTCTGTATAATTTCTCATAATTATTTCATGTAATTGTCCTGTTGTGGTTCCTAAGTCATCTTTCTATCATTGCTAAATTCCTAGCGATTCACTTTACCAATGTCCTTGTCTCATAGTTCAATACTGAAGTAATATTATGTTCTTTTGGGGAGTCACATTCTTTCTTACTCATATTTTGTGTGTGTGTTTCTATGTTTATTTTTATGCATCTTGGGAAATAATTGTTGATATCTCTTCCAAACATTTTTTTATTTGAAAATGTGACTCTATAGCTTAGTTGCACGCCTTTATCTTCAGCAAATATGTAGAAGTGAGCCCTGACTGGGAACAGAAAGCTTGGCCAGCAATTAATTATTGGTGGGGCAAGGGGACAGTGTGGCACCGAAGATGAGAACGGAAGATCTCCTCTATTATTAGTAGGCGGTGGGCCTATCATGCTGGCTAACATTTCCATAGCATCAAGCCTTCTCTGTGCTAAAGTGAACTATGTTTCTTGTGGGAACTCAACTATACTGATGCACCCATCCTGTTCAGTTTCAAAAACTCCACATAAGATATGGACATTCCATAGTGTTAGGGCAGAGCCCTCCGCCGTGCTCCTCTCAGGGCCTGCGGAGTTCTGAGCTTCTGCAATTGGACCAGGTGGTTGCTGAAAATCTAACAACAGTCCTTGTTTTTCTAAGTTTCCCAGCCTAGGTATAACTCATAAAGACACAGGATTCCTACATTCACAGGGAACAGGGCTGCCACACTCAAACATTCCATAACATGGACAATGACTCAGAATTACCACATGTTGGGGAAATGCAACCAAAAGTTACAATGACGTTTCATCTTACCCATCAGATTATCAACCCAACAATCAACAGCCTCTTTATATAATGTGGTTAGAAAAGGCAATGTAATACCTTGTTGGTGGGAATGCAAACTAGTATGGTTATTATGGAAGACCGCATGAATATTCCCAGAAACCTAAAAATAGGTCTACCATAAGACCCAGCAAGCCCCACATCCGGGAATTTAAAGGACATGAAATCAGAGTGTGGAAGAATTGTCTGTCTCCCCATGTTTATCGCAGCTCAGTTCACAATAGCTAGGATAGGAAATCAACACAGATGTTCAGCATCTGCTAACTGGATAAGGAAAACATGGTATATATACAACATGGAATAGCACTCAGCAATAAGAAAAATGAAATCCTATCTTTTACAGCAAAATGACTGTAAGAGAAGCCATTATGCTTTGGGAATTAAGCCAGTCCCCAAAATAAACAAATAGCATAAAATTTGCATGATTCTTGGTCATTTATATACACAGAAAAAAATACAATGTATGAGATTTTAATTTTCTTGCAGCCTGGTTTATTCTCTTGAAAAATACTGGTTATCTTCTTACTACTTCTTGAATTCTTTAGTAGGGAGTTGATATTTTAATTGTAAAATATATTGAAAAGTTGCTGAAAAACTTTTTGTTTAAATAAGGAAAAAAAGAAGGATGGGGCATGGAGCATGAGACAAGGGAATTGATGTTAGAAAGACCCATTATGCGCTTAAGTCTATAGATATAAAATGCATAACATTTGTTCTCCTTGTATGAATCAATAATATATATAAAAGAAATTGGAAAGCTATACAATAAATTATACAGCATTGTGTGTCAAGGAACTTAAACATTAAGAACACAACATGCCCAGATTTAGAAGAAGGATATAATAAATTAGAGACCGGATTTTAATTTAAGAAAATGGTAATACAAAATATCAGTGAAATGAAGCACTTTGAAAAAATGGAAATAACTTATTTAAAAATGATAAACTATTGGACCAATTAAACTTAAAAAAGAAGACCCAAATTGATACCTCAGAGAAAATATTCAGCTATGATAATTGTTAACATGGAAATAAGAAGGAGAGTGAGACATTCTTATCAATGGTCATATATTTTAAAAAAGGAGATTTCCAGACACACAAAATTAATATCCAGAATGTACAGAGATCTCAAGAAAGCCAACCACCCTCTTGTCCCCCAAAAAATTCCAAATAAGAAATGTTCAAAAAACATAGACATTTCACCAATGATGACATAGAAATGTGCACCACTTGTGATCCGGCTTTCTGCTGAGGATGCTGCAGAGCATGGCCCAGGTCCTGGAGCCTCTGCAGCCACATGGGAGACTTAAAAATAAGCTTCTGGCTTCTGGCTTCTTATAGGCTTAGTTCTGACTATTGCAGCCATTGGAGAATAACTAGCAGATGGGAGTCCTCTCTCCTTTCTCTCTCTCTCTCTCTCTCTCTCTCTCTCTCTCTCTCTCTCTCTCTCTCTCTCTTCTCTGTCAAATATGACTTGGAAATAGGCATAGATAAACAATTAAAGCAGGGAGGGCCCGGCACAGTGGCCTAACAGCTGAAGTCCTTGCCTTGAATGCGTCAAGATGCCTTATGGACACTAGTTCTAATTCCAGCAGTTCTGCTTCCCATCCAGCTCCCTACTTGTGGCCTGGGAAAGCAGTTGCAGACGGCCCAAAGCCTTGGGACTCTGCACCCATATAGGAGACCTGGAAGACGTTCCTGAATCCTGGTTTCGGATCGGCGCAGCACCGGCCATTACAATCACTTGGGGAGTGAATCATCGAACAGAAGATCTTCCTCTCTGTCTCTCTCCTCCTCTCTGTGTATCTGACTTTGCGATAAAAATAAAGATAAATCTTTAAAAAAAATCAAATCAGGGAATGATGCTAGATGAATACACAAAAGCATTTTCAAAAAGTATCTTATTGTGAAAGAAATGAAATGTAGAAGAATAGAATTAAGAAGGAGGAATAGAGCAAGAGTGAGGTGGTGCTATGATCTTAGAATTGTGTCAGTAAAATACAAACTTTTCTACTTATGCTAATTTTGAAAGTCAAAAGACCTATGTAGTTGCTTAGCTTATGAAACCACTAGCTGTAATGCCATCATGCCATGTACTGCCAGCAGTTCGTGTCAGATAAATCTTTAATGTGTAAAGCAGTACATGCGGCCTTAGACACTGGACCCAATCACCTACATGAAAAACCCAGGTCAAGCTCTTGGCTGCTGGCTCCAGCTTGGGCCACTACTGGCCACTGATTGCCTGTGGGACATGAACCAAGAGTTGGAAAATGTTTTTCTCCCTTTCTGTCTCTTTCACTCTCTTTCTCTCTCCAGTGATATATATTCGTGTGTGTGTGTGTGTGTACATTCAAATAAATGCATCTTTTTAAAAAGGAAATTGAGTAAAGGTATCATGTAAAAACTGATCATGAAGGAAAACAGCAGAAATTACTCCTAAAACACTAAAAGTAGAGTAATGATGTAATCCCGTAATCAGCACCAAGTGTGCAGACAAGCAAAACAAAATTTGAGTTTTTACAGGAAACATGTTCACTTTCACAATTACTGCAACTCTATTCATAGCAAAAAAGGAAAATAACCTAAATGTCCAGCGACAGATCTATGGGTAAAGATAATATGATACATATGCACACACACATACACACACATTCTATTTAGCCATGAAATGATTTGTCACTCGCAACAACATACATGAATCTAGAGAACATTTTGCTAACTCAGAGAAATATACCAGCTACTAAATATCAACTGATGCATATTTTCACTGAAATGTGGAATCCATAAGGTTTTTTTTTTCTTCTTCTTAAAGATTTAATTATTTTCATTGGAAGGGCAGATCCACAGAGAGAAGGAGAGACAGTTCCTCTATCTGCTGGCTCACTCTACAAGTAGCCACAGCAGTCAGAGCCAATCTGATCCGGAAGCAGAAGCCAGCAGTCTCTTCCATATCTCTCACAGAGGTTCAGGGTTCCAAGGCTTTGGGCTATACTCTGCTTCTTTCCCAGGACACAGACAGGGAGCTGGATGGGAAGGGGAGCAGCCAAGACAGGAATCGGTACCCATAGGGATGCAGGTGCTTATAGGAGGAGGATGAGCCAACTGAGAGCTTCTAGCACTAGCGCCAAGAATCTAAAATTGTGGATATGATAGAAATTCAGAAAAAAGTTGCAATTTTCTTTATAGACTAGTTGGTGGAGAGGTGTTAAGAAAACATTGTTTGATGGGGACTAAATTATATAGAAGTGGTTTACAGTAAGGTGAGTATACATAATAATCCTACAGTGTACATTTCTCTTTAAAAGCTTATAGAAATGTTTTTGAATGCATTCACTATAAGGAGATAAATATTTAGGAAATAACTACATTTAAGCTGATCTGAACATCACAAATCATATGTATGAAAGCATCAATTATATATAATATGTACATATAATTTTGCATACAAGTTAAAATTTTGAAAATTAGAAAACAATTATAAACACCATGTGTTTTTTTTTTCAACACATGATCCTATATATCCTTAAGACTCCATGAAGAGATCAGAACAAATCATACTTAGCAGATGTTCGTTTAACGCCACTAAACCTCCTCATCCCACCAGGCCTTATGGATTCACAAATAACAAGGACAAATTCACAAAGGTCTGAGAGAAAAAGAGAGAGAGACAATCAAACAAAAAAAATTTAAAAAATTCAAGAAAGTCTGATGTTCCCAGGTGTCAATAGGAAACCATACCTAACCTGCTTATCGACATCCCTGCATTTTCTCTCTCTCTCTCTCCCCTTCTCTCTCCTCTCTCTCTTTTTCTTAAGGAAAAATTGCTATGCAAAGCAGCCAAATTTGAACACATGTCATCCAACCATGCATCGAGATTTCAATTTACCGAATGCATTTTCTTCCTAAATTCTAAATGCTCAAACCATAAAATTGCTTGTAGCTCTTTTTAAAAAGTTTAGCTGACAAATTACACCTGCTGGTAGCATATTTGATTTAGTGATGGAATGAAGAGAATGAAATTTCTCTTGAAGAACTGATTTAACTGTATTCGAAAAAGCACAAGGATGTGTTTCTAAAAGCATGTGACTGGTTCTTCTACATAAACAAGTGCTAGTATTAAATGCAGCTTTTGTAACATCTCTGCGTTCTTAGTTCTCTTTCCTCTTCTTGCACTGTGGAGGGTTTACAAAAAATAGTTTTCCAATTGCTCAGAGTTTATTTGTCCCCACTGCTTGTTCTTCACCAGAAATGACAATTCTCTAAGTCTACATCATCTTCTCTATTCAAGCCAATTTCTGTGTCACATGCAACATGGCTATATTGTCAGATGAAAAGAAAGCAGGAGGAGAAATTTTAAAAAAATCAAATGTCCTGCTTTTTAGGAATGTTACAATTTGTAAAAATGCAACATTTGCAAATTATTTTAAGTTGCCTACCAGCAAAATTGCCTCTTGAAAAAAGTGCTTCAGTTTCTCATGCTTCAATGTGCTTTGTATTAAGGCTAGGTAAACCTGGTTTATTCAGTGGTAATTATACTAGGATTCTTTCTACCCTTCTGGCTTTGGTTAACAGTCTGTCCCCATTCTATCATTTTTCATTTTCTAAAGCCTTTGTGCTAAGATCCATATAGAAGTAGTAGCTACTCCTGGGCTTCCATCAGTAGTTCTTAAATAAAGCAGGGAGAGAACAGATGAGCCCGGGCTGCTTATGGACTCACATGGAGATGTGAATGGACATTAAACATCTCCATCTATTAAAAATCATGCTCCATATTTAATTGTAATTGCATTTATCTATTCTATCATCATTGCCATGATGCTGTAAATTGCAACACTTCAGAGATGTTCTCATAAACCTGAGTATATTTCTGTCTAATTTCTTGTTGGATGATTGCAATGCTCAGTAGAAACAAACACATAGTTTACTGCTACCCAATCATTATTTCTGTGAGGACACACCTTACTTAAACAGCCCAGTGCATGAAATGATATTTTTCCCACTAATTGCTTCAAGCAACATTTATTCATCACTTAATATTTATCAGATACTATATGCAGTGACAGAGACCTACAAATAATTAATTAATTTAAAAATAATACAGGTAAATTGCTCAACACAGGCTTAGTTGTTTTGAAAGATAATCATCCAGTTCATAGAGAGGTCTAAAAAGGATGAACTGCCCAAGCCTACGTGGTGTAACCGGAGAAGCTTCACATCACGGTACTAGGGATTCTGCATTTTGGTAGGTGAGTAGCTTTTAACGTAGAAGACTCTGGAAGGGAACACAGAAGGAGAAAAAGACGGGAGATGGAGCTTGTGTATAAGAAAACATAGATGGGGCTTTTAATTGATGGGGATGATACTCAGCCGGCTCTACCTTCAGACCAGAGATGGTCTCTCCAACAAGCCGTTGAATTTGTCTGGATAATAAGATGCTGGAATCTATGCTTGATATATGCTTGCAATGAAAGAATCTCAACTGATCTTGAACTTGGGTAATGCAACAAGGTGGAGGAATCCACCATGGGGGGAGGGTTTGGGGAGGGGTGGGGGAATCCCAGTACCTGTAAAACTGTGTCACATAATGCAATGTAAGTAATAAAAAAAAAAAGAAAGCATAGATGAACGTGCATGCAAGTGAAAGCCTGACTGTTGAGAGAAAACACATAATAAACAATAAAGGTAAATGCAATAGTTCTCTAACTATCGGATGACACATAGGCCAAGAACTTATTAAGCAGAGCTGCCCAACCTCAGCACCTATTCTGACACTGTTGTCTGGCACCACGTACTGAAATACACTTTTCTCTCTAGTTCCTGGGAAATGTTGATGCCTCCAGTTCAAAAGCCATTATTTTGGCATGAATGGAAAATGTTAGATTTTAGTCAATGAGACAAGACATCATCAGGAATCAATCTGGACAGAAAGTACAGAGGCATCACACAGGAATTGTGACCCACTTAAATGCTCAGTAGCAGGAACATCAGGCTAGAGTGTTTAGAAAAGAAGAATTATGCTATCTGTTCATCTTCCCCCTTTTAAATTATTTTTTTCTGTTGATTATATGTCTATGTAGTTCAAAAACAGAAAGTAGATGAAAGAGAAAATTACATGAAGAATGCAGTTCAAAGATAAAACCACAGACAAGTCAGAATGGAAATGTTAGGAAAGCAGTTGAGGGTCTGCACAGAAAAGACGCTGAGCAGCTAGCGAGAGTAAAAGATTTAGACAGACACCACAGATACTGGGGGAAATTAAAAAGTGTTTCTGATTTCTGGCTCAAGTTAGTTTTAGTCTTTAGAATGTCTGTCAGATTATTTAGAAATATATTTTGCTAATGAAAATGTACCAGGTGATTTTAGAAAGCAGTTCACATTTGTGCGATAACTTGTGTTTATTAGTAACCAGATTGTTTTCATCTGAGTAAATGAATAAGGGATCCTATATTGTTAGTCTACATAAACTATAGTTGTACTATTTAATAATGTACTGGGTTATTTTTAAAAAGACAATTTACATAGTAATGTGCATGGTTTATCATTCAAGCAAAATATGTATATATATATATATATACATATATATATATATATATATATATATATATATATATATATATATATATATATATATATAAAATCATACCCTTCCTATCCTTACTGAGGGAAATATATGTAATAATATTTTTTTCAGAAAGTTTTTACGCATATGTGACACTTTAACATCAGTTATAGAAAATAGAATATGAGGTCAAAACATTATAACATTGCACATCATTGTTGAAAATATGCACAAACTTATTCAATTTACTCTCATTTCCCCTATCTTGAAAAGCATTCTACCCCAGCAACCTTTTATGTTTTAATTTTATTGGCAAAATGATTTCTTATTGGGTTTATTTGCATTTCTTTAGTTATGCACAGAATTGAACATCTGTTCCTATGTTTATTAGACAATCTTAGTTTTTTTAAATAGGTATATTCATAAACTATGTTTTTTCTACTTAGTAGCTTTGTTTTTAAGGATTTTGCTTTGTTCTGTAACAATGAGCTGCATCCATTATAAAATTAGGAAATTTGCAATTTCTTGCATTTCAGTGATTATTTTCATAATTTAATATTTTTCTTCTCTGATTATGATACTACATACTGATGATCCAATTGCTTCAGTGGGCATGTGTTTGGCACAGCAACTTTCATTTACAATTCCTGTATCCATAGCAGAATGCCTGGGCAGAAGTTCTACATTGCTTCACATTCTCGCTTCCTGTTATTCTCTTCTCTGATCAGTGCTAGTGATGTCTAAAGTGGTCAGGTCTCCATCACATACACTCTAGACATGTGCCAAGTTCATAGTTTCTGTCTTTGTGCTGGTCTAGCTCCAGTGGGACAGATATTTGGGAGGGAATGAGAAAATAGCAACTCCTGGGCCTGGCGGCGTGGCCTACTGGCTAAAGTCCTAGCCTTGAATGCGCTGGGATGCCATATGAATGCTGGTTCTAATCCTGGAAGCCCCGCTTCCCATCCAGCTCCCTGCTTGTGGCCTGGAAAGGCAATCAAGGATGGCCCAAAACCTTGGGACCTTGCACCTGTGTGGGAGTGCTGGAGGAAGCTCCTGGCTCCTGGCTTCGGATCGGCACAGTACTGGCTGTTGCAGTCACTTGGGGAGTGAATCATAAGAGGCAAGATCTTTCTCTCTATCTCTCCTCCTTCTCTCTGTATATCTGACTTTGCAATAAAAATAAATAAATCTTAAAAAAAGAAAAAATAGAAACTCCTTTTCTCCCCATCTCTTTTTTCCTTTGAAATAAAATGTAAGTGAAAAAAAAATAGTGATGTAAAATTCCTAGCTATTACTTGGATAAAGGACAAAAGATCACCTGGGAAGTTAGCTAGCATTAAGGAGTATTACAATAAATGCTGAAAGAAAACCTCAGACAAATTAAATTTAAATTTTCATTAGACACAGAATGATTCATGAATCGGGCAGCCCCTGGAAGCAAGGCGCTTTCTCCAAGACTCGTTGATGCTATCCTGTGGCTAGGGACCTTTAAAGACAAAAACAAAAGCAAAGGACCGGGAGTGAAGATAATGAACAAAGAATGTTCAAATATTTAGAAGCCAACATTTTCTTTGCTTGATTACGATTTGGTGGCACACTGCTCTGTGGTAGAGGCAAATTCCTAAGTCATGGCTTTGGTGAATGCAAACTCTGAGTCTTCTGGAATGAGGAGGGCGATCATGGTTTTTGTATCGAGTCAAGGAAGAATTTTCACAAGCACAGGGACAGTGGGCAAAGCAAGATTTACTGAAATGAGAAACTCGCTTAGAGTCAGTAGGGGGACTCTGAGGGGAGAGTCCCCCAGAAAGCCTGAAGGCACTGGCTTTTTTATGCACAAAAGTGAATGAGGTGGTCACAGAGGGTGGATAGGAACTCGCATTTACTTTTAACATATTGGTTACTTATTACTATGTCAATTAATTCCATAATGATGTAAATTTTTGCTGATGGTATGTTGGAGCTTTTAATTGACTGGGATGATACTCTGCTGGCTCTGTCTTCAGACCAGAAAGGGTATACCTAAGAAGCCATTGAACTTGACTGGACAATAAGATGGTGGACTCTATGTTTGGTATATGCTTGCAATGGGGGAATCTCAACTGAACTTGAGCTGTGGTTATGCAACAAGGTGGAGGAATCCACCATGGTGGGAGGGTTTGGGGAGGGGTGGGGAGAATCCCAGTATCTATGAAACTGTGTCACATAATACAATGTAATTAATGAATTAAGAATAATAAATAATTAAAAAAAAGAATGAAATGGAGATCAAAGGAAGTAGGGAAGAAAGAAGAAAGAAAAGAAGAAAGCAAGAAAAAAGAGGAAGAAGGGATGGGAGGAAGGAGGAAGGAATGAAGAAGGAATGAAGGGATGCAGGTAGGAAAACAGTGGAGTACAAAAGTAGAAATTTAATAATGTTAAAACTGTATCGCCTACCATTCTAAAGAAGCTAAACTTACAGGACGTTTTTCTTTTTTCTTCTTATCTTTTCTCTTTTCTTCCTTTCCTTTCTTTTATTTTTCTTGTTTTAATTTTCCCAGAGTGAAAGATTCTTTATCTGCTGGTTCACTCCCCAAATGGCTGGTCTGAGCCAGGAGCCAGTTGCTTCCTCCAGGCCTCCCATATGGGTATAAGGTCACAAGGCTTTGGGCTATCTGCCACTGCTTTCCCAGATCACAAGCAAGGAGCTGAATTTGAAGTGAAATATCCTAGGTAAGAACTTGTGCCCAGATGGACTGATTGTATTTGTGAGGAGAGGATTAGGCAGTTAAGTCAATACAGCCTTCACTGACTGGGATACTAAAACTGGATTCCTCCCTATAAAAGACCTGCTAAAATGTTTTGGAGCCCTGTCTGAAATACCCAGTTATGAGAAAGAAGAAAACTATGAGCAGAAGTGTTCACTTAGGAAGGAACAAAAGGTGTTGATACTCTGAGGTTATCAACTAGGTAGAGGGGAGTTTGAAACTGGTCTTCTGTAGTGATTATGTACTGTGTCATCTGATATGGAAGCCAGAGTGAAAGGATAACCATTACTAATTATGTCTGGATAAGAGGACAGAATGCCTGAATTTGTTCTAAATTGCAATTGCTAGTCACTCCATTGACTATTGTGGGCAAACCTTTGCTCAGTCAAGTCTGAATGTATAACGCTGCACCAGGCTGTTACACTATTGTGATGGCAAAGAATTCATGCTTTTAGCCACGCTTTCTCATCTTTCTGAGAGCCTCAATTTCCAAATAAAATAGTAACTGAGCAAAAACTTTGCAGCAAATGTTTGCAGAACTCACTGTTTCTTTTTTTCCCAGCCTTCCAGGAAAAATAAGCAAGTGAACCCTCTCAGAAGCGCATACATAACTTTGCCCCAGACATGTCTGGTAGAGGTCACACTAGTTCCAGGTGGACTCTAGTTCACAATGCTTGAGTGGAAAATTTCATCCCGAAATGTATAATATTAATAACACCAAGATGGTGTCATTACATGGATGACTTCTTTTAAATTTCATGGAACTTTGACTACCATAAGGTCTCAGTGTATCAGGAGTGACATGTAATCTTGAAATCTTGATTTGTAGAGGATGCCACCAGTCACTGCAAGCACGACAGCCTGACCACCATTACCCCTTACCATCTGCTGCTAGCCTCATGCCAGGCCTGCCACTGCATGCAGACACAGCGGATACAGAGAAATGAGAAGGAGGATGTTTTTGGTTTTTGTTTCAGATAAAGGGATTTAGTAATCAGTGATGTACTTCAGGAAACTCTTCTATAAATCCAAAATATTACCATATGTAGATTCAAATACAGTTAACAAATGGATGTGATAATCACAGGTGGTCTTTGGGCTGAATTGGAAGCCAGCAGAGCAAACGGAGATCTTTTCTTTCAATCAGCGGTTTGTGAGATGTCCAGTAATTCTGTCATTTTAACCAATGTATTAATTTATCTTAAATATTTGCTTGGTATTACATGCTTTCAAGACTTAGACCAAAATAATTAAACGCCAGTTACTATTTTGTGCCATAAAAGACTCTTGCTGCTGACCTGAAAAGAATATAGCTGTTCAGAACAAATTGACTTTAGCTGTTGTTAGCTTCATTGTTGGTTTTTCTAGCATATTGCACAAATAAATATAGCAAAATAATCAAACACTGAAGCCATTTTGAAGATGCAAATAGTACATATTTACATATTACTTTTATGCATTGGGAAATAATGTTTGAGATATATAAATTACTAATTGAGCCTATTAGCTGAATCAACATAATCAGGCAGTTGGTTGGGCAATTATGATAATTTTAAGATACATTTTTTCTGTAGATGTTAACACCAAGAAAGCCTTTTATTCACATAGATTTTGGAAACATAAACCATTTCAAATGTTACTTCCAACCAAAAAAAAAAAAAATAAGCAGAACTCTGAAGGGAACCAAATTCGGTAATGCTCTAATAATATAATTAGCATAGACAAAAGATGAAAACAATTCTATAAACAATGCATAAGAAAAAATGTTGGTCAGAAATATTTGAAAAGTATAGAATTTGTATGAATCTGAATATCATGAGCTATTAAATATCTGTAGTTATAAAATACTTGTAACTTGTCATAATAAGAAGAAAAGTAAGCAAGATAATCACGGGGCGATCATGGTGGCATGTCAGGCTAATCCTCTGCCTGCAAGTGTCAGCACCCTGTACTGGTAGTGTTTCATGTCCTAGCTACTCCACTTCTGATCCTGATCCCTGCTGATGGTATTAAATGCACCGACAGATGACCCAAGTGCTTGAGCCGTTGGACTACAGGAGAGATCCAGAAGAGACTCCCGGCTGCTGACTTTAGTTCTCATGTAAAAATATAGAAAACTTTTTTTAAAAACACTAAACAACCACCAGTGAATTAAAATCTTTTGTGGGGTTAGTATTCAAAGACAAAAATTTGTGCATCTTGGTAAGGAATAGACTTTTGCTTTGATTACATTTCCTTAAGGAAACATGCATATCTCTCCTCTAATTCAAACTCCAAAAGGAATGTAATAGAAAGGGTATATTCTTAGAAAAACATATTATTGCAGAAATGTTATCATCAAAAGCCAACATTCCTTCTCCCACCACCATAAAGTATTAAGCTTTTTAAATGAAGCCATGAAGGTAGGCAATATTTTCATTTTTCTTGAACTGTAGAGGTAAGAATGACTATTTCATCCACCAATGTTCATAAAAATAATGTTTTCTAATGACTGAAACTTGAGCAATCACATTAATTGAACATTTTTTACTAAATAATTACATAAAGATTTTATTTGTAGGACCTATGCAATTATGACAGAAAGAGAACAATGTAGAAAATGATATTTTGAATAAAGCTCATCAAGTAGCATTGATACCACAATATGCAGAAGAGTTAGTTATGAAATGTAAATAGCCCTCTGAGTATAATACAGCATATCTTGGCAGTTCTCCATCAACAAACGGCCTGCATAGTGGAGCTGCAGGGACACTTCCAGAATCTTTGCAAGGCTTTTATCTCATGAGCTGACATCCATTGCCCCATTATCCACATTCCCAAGCACTCACCTATGCAACATACATGTTTACTGCCTTACACATTTAGTTGTATTTTTATATTTTAAATATTTACTTAAATCAATGCATATTGAGCAAATATATATCTGTATTTCCTGTATCTGTTTTTACTGACATTGTTTTTAACAGTTGAAACTGTGTTGAGCTTAACCATTTGCAGAAATATAGTTCTACATATGAAATAGATGCATAACAAAAGATTCATACAAGGGTCATTTGGGGAAAGGTATTAAACATTTGATTGTCAATGGAGAGAAACATATGAGGTACATAAGGATATATTTGTACATCTTCTAAATTTTAAAACAGGCCTTTCAAAACCACTGGAAACACCTCCTAGATTTTAGAGATAGTGAAGCAATCTGGCCTTAAGGTAGCTTCTCTGAAATGGACCTTGTGACAGCCCAGTCAGTAAAAAACAATGACAGAAAATCTTGGTTGAAATATTTCTGGGACATGTCCATAAGCTGATCTTTGCCATAACCTTGGGTTCTTGAACAGCCCCGAAAGAGGAGTGAGATTGTTTCTCAAAAGACAGTACTTCATTTCAGGTTGAGACCTTGCATTTCATTTTTCTTAAGATTTATTTAATTTTTTATTGGCAGATATACAGAGAGAGAGAGATCTTTTGTCTGCTTATTCACTTCCCCTGTGGCTACCATGGCTGAAGTTGAGCCAATCGAAAGCCCAGAAATCAGAAGCTTTTTCTGGATCTCCCATGCAGGTACAGGATCCCAAGGCTTTGGGCCATCCTATACTGCTTTCCCACACCACAAGCAGGGAGCAGGTGGGAAGTGGGGCAGCCGGGAAATAAACTGGTGCCCATATAGGATCCCAGTGGATGCAAAGCACGGAGTTAGGCTTAGGCCTCAATCTTCATTGACTGTCCAAAGGAGCAAGGTGGTGGGAAGACAAAATTTTATAATTTTAAAGGAAAATCTCATCAGAGGCCAAAACCCTGCCTACCCATTAGCCCACTTCTTGTGTTCTTCTCTGTGATGAATCTGTATGGGGTTATTTGTAGTGCTTTTTTTTCTTTTTTCCTCAAAAGAAGCTACGTGAGGAAACTGAATGACGGCTCTGTTATGATCCTCAATCTGCACTTTCCAGTTAGTGCTAATGTTAACAATGTGTCTCTACATGTTTATGTTTGGTCTAGGAGTTAAGGCACCCACTTTCCTCATCCCATATAGAGTGCCTGCATCTGTATTCAAGCACTCCAGGTCTGGGCTCATACATCTCACTATTGGAGACACCAGAAGGCAACAGGTGATAGGTCAAGTAGTTGTTTCTTCCACCCATATAGAAACTTGACTCGTCCTGGACTGTAACAACCATTGGCATGTGAATCAATGGATGCAAGTTACCTCTTTCAACCTGTATGTTTATATGTCAAATAAATCATAGTAAGTAAATAGGTTTAACAGAAAAATTATGTGTCTCCAGGGTGTAAGCCTTAATTTGAAGGAAGTTATCATAGACAAGTACATATTATAGATACCTCTTTTCAAAACAGAGCTGAATTCTCCTGACCTCCCAATACATTATCACTGGCCTTGATCTCACTCCAAGCGAAGAAAGCTGACAATCTTAATCAATGGCATGCTATGCATGCAAAGTGTTTTTACCTCCTCAATTAGCAAAAGCTTCACATTAAGATTTAGTAGCGTGCTTCATAGAAAACTTCCTGGGGCTGGCATGACAGTCTAAGGCAAATCCCTGCGTTGCTTCTGCCTGGATCCCAGAAGGGTGCTGTTTTGTGTCCTGGCCGTTCCACCTCCCGTTCCAGCGCCCTGCTAATGGCCTGGGAAAGCAGGGGAAGATGGCCCATGGCTCTGGGAAAATGCACATCTCCAGGAGACCAGGGGAAACCTTCTGGCTCCTGTCTCCTGGCTTCAGATTGATTCATCTCCCATCACTGTGGACACTTGAGGAATGAACCAATAGATGAAAGATCTTTCTCTCTGTCTCTGCGTCTCTCTTTAAATCTGCCTTTCCAATAAAAATAAACATATCTTTAAGGAAAAAAGAAAACATCTTTCCATTCACAACAAAATCTAATCCACACAAGTCAAACATGTACACCGAGTTACTTTGTCTCATTATAGTACCATTTTCTGTGAGTGCTTAAACATTTCTCTGATTTTCTGACATCGCAGCAGCGTGTGAGACAATAGGGCTTGGGTCCCTTCTGCACAGAACCTCCAGAGAGTTGGACTGCCTCCCTGAGCGTCACAGGGCCGCCACAGGAGCCAAAAGGGCCCAAGAGGTCTGACGTCAAAATGAGCAGCTCTGGTATGTGTGCTGTAAATATGGAAAATCCTTGTCATTTCTTCTGAAGATGGTATGGATTTTTTTTTTTTGATAACTGTGGATCTGTCTCAATTTTATAACTTTTACTTTGAGTAACAAGCTTATTCTATTGTAACTTGAATTTTATACCCCAGACAACTATTATGCAATTGATAATCTTATGTATTACATACTCACCTGTGTGTACAGCTGTGTGTGTTTATACTGTTTTTCACTACTTATTCATGAGAATCTTTTGAAAATAATTTGAACCCATCGTTTTGTATTCTCACATAGATCCTCTCAGAAATTTTAGGCAAATGGGTCCTGGTTGCAGGATCCTTTATAGTTTAGCCCACTCAGTACATTTTTATTGTAATCTTTTGAAAGCACAAAGCTTCACAGATTATAAAACCCTCATCCTACTTCCACATAAAGTTAATGGTGCAGTTTATTCTTTTGTAAAATGCTTTTAAAACAATAGGTTGTGAAGCACAAATATTATCTATTTTATCACAAAGAGGCATGTTGATGAAAAAATAACTTCAGATCACTTTTTGAAGAGATAGAAATAATGATTATATGTGTAGGTTTCATCACATATGTCACGTGTTTCTACAATTCAGAATATAGTGCTGTCAAGGATGCTCATAACCGCCTCTGGGAAGCTCAGCAACATGTGGATAATGTTGATTGCAAATCCACAAGACTGACACGTCAGCTTAGAATGATATGTTACTGAATTAGCAGAAGGACAAGAAAGAAAGTATCTAATTTAGACAGTGAAGCAAGTTACCAATTCCAAAGTTAAGGTAAAAATAGGCAGAATTGAAAGTTTTGCAAGAACAAAATTGCAATAGTCAGAAGAACAAATGGAATCTGACTTCATGGCATCCCATGCCCTGGATGCCTGTGACTGAAGATAGCAAGAGATACAGACACAATGTTAATGAAAAAAATAAGGTGAGTGAACTTGAAATTGCTTGAAAGCAAATAAGTTTGAAGCAATATCAGTGAACATGGTTGAATGACATGATGATTTTCTGGTGTCTTTCAAAAATATGCTCCTGGTAGAAATGCTGAGAGGAAAAGTGCCTGAGATGAGTTGCAAATGTTACTGAAAGTTGTAGTACTAACTTCATAGCAAACAGGCCGTCATGAGTAATGGCTGCTTTTCTTTTGGAGTTCTTTGTTTAAAGCTGTAGTTTACAACATGTTGAAGATTTCTTTTGGTTTTATATATGGTTAGAAATTAATATTATAAAGACTCTGGAAGTTGGAAGTTGGAGTGTTATTACTTATTTACAAGGCCCAGAGACAGAAATCTTCCGTTCTGATGGAAGAACACCAGAGTGTGCCTGATGCTCTTGGGAGAGTAGAGAATTCCCCACCTGGTGTTGCATTTCAACAGATCAATCTAACTTGCCTTCAACCCCAGTCACTGCTTTTCCTTGCCCCCAGGGAACAATAACTACCTTGATTGAAATGCCCAGGAAAAAAAACGGTCCTTGTGTCCACCCACTATTCCATTTTCTTACTTTTCTTGGAATTCCTTGCCCTGTAGGAACACCCCAGGACCCCAAACCACAAAAAGTACAGCCTGTTGAAAGACTGTTCACCCCACCTATGCCAAAGCAGCTGACCGCCTTCTTTGAATTCGCTCCCTGTTTCTTCTCTGTCTCTGTTTCTCTTTCTCAATAACATGTGCCCTGTTTTCTGTACCATTTTCCTGACACTTTAGTGGATTCAGTATAAAATACTCAGCATAGCCAGGGCTGGCTGTGGGAGCTCAGTGCAGGTCTCCCATGTAGGTGGTATGGACCCATGTACGTGAACCATCACTGCTATTCTTCAGAGTGTACCTTTTAAGGAAATGAGAGGTTGAATTAAGACTCAAATCCAGGCATTATTCTAAATGATTCCTCAACTACTACAACAAACACCTCCCTCAACTCCATCAGCTGTTTTTTTTAAGACATATTCATTTTTATCTGATAGGCAGAATAACAAGTTAGAGGGACAGAGAGGAAGGGGGAAGGAGAAAGTCTCATTAGTCATCTGGCTTGTGTCCCAAATGCAAACACCTACAACGATAAGGGATTGGCTCCATTCATCAATATCTCCCATGGAGGTGACAGAAATCCAAGTAACTGAAACATCACTTGGTGCCTCCCAGGCTCACTAGCAGGAAGATGGATAGGAAGTGCCTAATGGATGGTCAAATTGGCACTCTGATATAAAGATGAGGGCATTCCATCACCCCTACAAAATGCTGGTGTAGGATGCAGCAGCCTTATTTTCTGTACTGGTGCCTACATATATATATATGTTTGATATATATATCTCAAACATAGAGGGTGGAATAGTGACTGACAGAGATTGGACTGTCACAGGGAGTTGGATATAAGATGAGACTGGTCAAAGGATACACAGGTGCAGTTAGGTGGAACAGAGGTAACAGATCTGCTGTGGAGTAGGATGTATATAATTAACACATCACATTCTTGGGAAAAGTCAAGATGAGGGTTGTGAATGTTCTCACTATAAGAATGGTAATTGTGGGTCTTAGTGTTGTTGTACAGTGAGCTAGTCTACCCCCTGCAAAGCTGGCATCTCACATGGAAGGTGTTTTAAGTCCCAATAATGCTAGTGTGTCGGGGAAATTAGATAGAAGAGTGTCCTGTATTCTTGCCCCCTTGTCAGTCATGCAGGAGACCAGGATAGAGCTCCTGGCTCCTGGAACTGGCCTGGTACAGCCTCAATTGTTATGGAGAGTGAACCAGTGGGTAGAAAATATCTATATCTGTGTATTTCTTTCTCCGTAACTCTTTCAAATAAATAAATAGATCTTTAAAAAATTATGTGTGGTAAGTCATCTGTTAATTAATTAGAAATAGCCATTCCATGATGAATATATGACACAAAGTAGCATGCTATACATAATAATACACACACTATGAAATGCATTTTAAAAATAGTTAAACCCAATCTATGAAATAAAAATGCATTTCAAATCTCTGCTTCTGTGTCCCTATTCATCAACTTTGTGGTTGACAAAGTTATCTACTGCTCAGGGTCATTATAAGAAGCACAGAATGACACATAGGAATTGTTTGCCACAGAACCTACTGGAAAATCAGTCCATAAAAATTATATGAAATTAACTTGCCTTGAAGCTAACATAGCGTATGCTTCAGGATCCTTATTATCTGAGTTCTTCCCAATATCCTATACTAACTTTGAATTAAGTATATTTTTCAAAATGGCACCCACATATTGACCAAGCTCCCAAGCCTCACAGTTGAGAAGTTTCCAAGCCTCGTAGTTGAGTACAGAAGACATAGTTGAGTGTTTACATCTTATACTGCACTGCACGGGTTTAAGTTCCAGGGGCTTAACTTCTGACACAGCTTCCTACTAACGCACCCTTTGGCAAGCAGGAGGTGATAGCTCAAATAAATGAATCCTGCCGACACATGGAGGACCCTGCTCTCCTAGCTCCCGGAGTTGGCATGGGCTAGGCCTGGGTGTTTTAGCCAATTGTGTGAAATAGCAGATGGAGGATCTCTCCATGTCAGTCTCAATGCTTCCCTGACTTTCATATAAAATGAAAACAAATTTTAGAAAGTGAAAATTACTGAGTATTACACTTATCTCACTACGCATCTCATAATATCTAACATAGCTCTATATGAAAGAACATGTAGTATACTCAATAGCAGTTTATAAACTAATCCTTCACTGTGATCTAAGGAAGCTGGCATGCAATCAAGTATATCATCTAGAATAGAATTAACATAAAGGGAGTATCTGATTTATAAAATTGTTATCCCATTACAAAGCTGACATTGACCCAGGGTGTCTCTGCCTGTTTTAAGGAAAATTGGTAACTTGACAGTGACACCTGCTCAGCATGGCTGCGTGAAATCATTTTTCTCTCCAGCTACTATGCTGCTGTTATCACTGGGAAAATTAAGCATTACAGAGGAAGAAGTCCTCACCTGTAACAGGCGATTTGAAAGTGCATTTGCTCTAAACAGTTTTATTTTCTGAAGACACAGGAATAGTATCCATCGCTAAATTTAAGGCTTTCTCTCCACCTCTTCATCAGTTAAATAGTTTGGTGTAGTTTGCTCTTTTATTTGAAGTCTTCTCAAAGCCAAGTACAGGAATCACCATTCCATGGGGAAATTTTCAAGAAGGAACCCACAGAAGAATACAACGAGCAAGGCATATTCACGAGATTCCTGCAAGACCGCCAGAGCGCAAATTTAGAAGGGCAGGTTTGGGTTATCTTTGCTGGATCTAGAGGTCAGAACTGAGTCAAGGTCACCTAAGTGGAGCATCTGTTCTTAGTTTGTGAGAAAATGGTACTTCAGTGCTCTGGCTGTCTCAGAGAACTTACCTTCAACATCACATGAGAACTTGAGGGAAAAAAAAAAAAACTGTTGTTATGAGATGCTCTGCAAAGTTTTCTAGACACTGTTGAAGAATTTCAACCATACCTCTGGGTAGGGGATGGAGCTGTGACCAGGTGCAAAGTTGCTACCTGAAACGCTGGATTCCATATGGTTCCGGTTGTATGCTGGCTGCCCCACTTCCATTTAAGCTTCATGTGAATGACCTTGGTGGAGCACAAGTTGGTCCAAGTGAGTGGGCTCCTGCCAATTACTTGGAAGACTCACAGAAGACTCTTGCCTTTTGGCTTAAGACTGACTCAGTCTTGGATGTTGTAACCCATCTGAGGAGTGATTAGCTGTTAGAAGATCATCTCTTTCTCTCATTCTGTAGTGTTCTGTAACTGACGTCTAAAATAAATAGGCAAGTCATCAAGGGGGAAAGCACTATTGTGTAGGTTTTATCCAGATATTTAATTCTTCAAAATATCATTGTAAATATTTTTCTTGCTTTACATTTTCACAAAAAAAGATGACATGAAACTGCAGGATTTTGGAAACTTTCACAGAAAGAGTTGTCTGTGTGTTTAACTCAGGTTCATTAACAGATAATGTCTCTTATGGTTACTATCCGTGCTGTGTAGAGAAGTTACCTGCAATGCCTACTCTTGCCAGTTTTCAGTCCCTCAAACTGGGTAACAATGGTGTTAGATGTGCAGAATAAAAATACAAAATTCATAAAGATTTTATTAAATGATAAACATAAGGATATTAGGCATCACTTTGAATACATTATCATGTCAATAATCATACTAAATGCACAAGGAATGTTTTTTCTTTATTATTTTAACATAAACATTTAACTTGTATTATATCATATTACTAAAGCATTTTAAGCTTAAAATTCATTCCTTTTCTTTTGCTTCAAATGAGGATTACCTGTTCGAAGTCAGAGAGTTTTATCTGTATGCCTTTTCTTAGAGCATTTAGCATTCTTCGTATTGGGCCTAAATGGGTCTCACGTTTTTATGGTATAATAAGTGAAAAATGAAACACTGTTGTCATTTTATGACACATACCTGCACAAATTATTTACTTTTCATGAATCAGAATGCATTATTTCTTAGAGAAGTTTAGTATTATTGGAAAGTTTAGAGAATGAAAAAGGCCCTCTAGCCTTTCTACCATGTCTGCAGTTTCCCATACTACCAAAATCTTACCTTGTTTTAGTACATTTGTTCTTAACACTGAATTGTTATTAATAAACTACAACTAATAAGGGCTACAATGGGTTTCTTTCTTGTACTGTTCTACGGAGGTGAGCAAAACGACAATGATTGCACTAACCATCATACAGAAAGTCTTCCCTGCTCTAACTATGCCCTACACTCCTCGCCTGCCTCGGCCCAGGCGCGACTCATCATGTGTTGGTGCCTTTGGCAGTTTTGATTTGCCTGTGACATACGAAGGTGGAATCATGTAGCAAGTATGTAAGCCATCCAAGAATGGCCTAGTCCATTTGTTTTTTAATTGGAAAGTAATTTTCATAAATGTCTTGTGACTTTTTATCTTCTGTCCTTAATGGACAATATTCTTTATCACCACCATCTCCAATCCACTCCACTTTCCTTGGATGATGTCATATTCTTCTCCCCAGTGTTGCTGATGTTATTTGCATAGATCAGTTTTTTTTAAATACGTATTTTTATTGGAAATTCAGATTCACAAAGAGAAGGAGAGACAGATAGAAAGATCTTTCACCTGCTGGTTCACTCCCAGGTTGTCCATAATGGCCACAGCCAATCCTAAGCCAGGAGCCAAGATCGTCTTCTAGATCTTCCATGAGGGTACAGGGTCCCAGTGCTTTGGGACTTCCCTGATTCCTTTCCCAGGCCACAAGCAGAGAGCTAGATGGGAAGCAGGGCCGCCAGGATTAGAATCGGTGCCCACATGGGACCCCAGTGCATGCGAGGTGAGGACTTTAGCCACTAGGCTGCCACAAAGGGCCCATAGATCGGATTTTCAACATTTTTTTGTTTGTGTTTATTTTCTTTAGTAGTTATTTGGACATAATTTTTAATTTTTTAAAAATATACTTTTTGTTCTATTTGAAAGGCAGTGTTGCAGAGAAAGTGAGAAAGATAGAAAGACTTTCATCTGCTGATTGACTCCCCTAATTATTGCAATGAAGGAGCGTGGTACCAGGACTGAGCCAGTAGCCTAAGCTTCATGCAGGCCTCCCCAATGATCTGAGGGGCCTAAGTGCTTTTGCTATTTCTGCTGATTTTCTCAGGCATATTTGTAAGAACTCGATTGGAAGTGGAGCAGCCAGGACTCAACCAGCCAAACATACAGATGCTGGCACTGTAGGCCTGCAGCTTTAAAAGCTATGTCACAGTTTATAGCATTTCTTCAGTACCTCTCGTTGGTTACAAATTGCAAATTATCTATCTATATATATATATACATATATCAGACAAGACAGATATATCATGTTAACATGTCTAATATAAATCCTATTTAACTGTGTTGCTTAAAAACACTATAGTATAAAAAAGATATATAAATACAAAAAAGATAAATTAACTTTTAATTATTTGAATAAATTATTATTTAATTATTATTTAATAATTTTAATTAATTAAAATCACAGAGCAATGTGTGGTATTTTTGGCATTTTTTTTCTTAATATTGAACTGTTTATACAGATGAGATGATCAGTGATATGCTTTTAGCATTTTGATTGCTGTTCTTTAAGATCTTTCACGTTTTTCCAGTAAGATTGAGTTATTTACAAAATAATGTTTTATGTAAAAGAAACATCATTGATCTACATAATGCACACAATGTAAGATTCAATCCTAATATGCGTGTCTGTATGCAAATGTTTCAGAAACAGAGAGAGCTTCAAGTTATTGGTTCACTCTCCAGATGCCTGTGAGAGCCGGGCCTGAAGCCGGAAGTCGGAACACATCCTGCTTGTGCTTTTTAGGGAACAGGAACACAGCTACTTGAACAAGCCCAGGATGTGCGTTAGCAGGAAGCTGGAATCTGTGCAACCGGCACTCCACTGTGGCACACAAGCTTCCTAAGTGGCAAGTTAGCCACAAGCTTAAATACCTGTGCTGTTTCAGCAATTTAAGCAATTTAATGCTTTCTGGCGAACGCACTGAATCATGTAGCCATCATCAACACTGAGTTTTACCAGATTTCAATCGCTCAAGCTCTTGTTTACAATTAACCCTGGCTTGCTGCACCTGCTTCCAGCCATCGCGTTTCTGCTTCTTCTCTCTAGAGATTGACCTTCACAGAACAAATGATAAAAACTGATTTATGCAGTATGTGTTATTCCATATCTGGCTTCTTTCACTTGGCATGATGCCTCATTTCCGTCTCCGTCAGATCTTTATACCTGGAGGCTGCTACATATAGTCTATTCCATTTAGTCTCCAAATCTTTCAAACTTCTAGAGAGATCAAACAGAAAAATAAAGGTATATATAAGCACCAACACCATAGTCTTTGATCATGATGCTGAACGCTACCATCTTCCCCTATTCTTCATTGGACACATTCTATTTTAGAAACACTCTTCAGGTTTGTGTGTGTGTGTGTGTGTGTGGATGTTGCTGGGGAGCAGGGGTTGGGAGAGAACCTTAAAAAGTTTCTTCTAACTAGAGTTTCCTGTGATGATAATGTGGTTTTTTTTTTTTTAATTTTTGTTGGAAAAGCAGATACACAGAGAGGACAGACAGAGAGGAAGCTCTTCCGTCTGATGATTCACTCCCCAAGCGGCCTCAATGGATGGAGCTGAGCCAATCTGAAGCCAGGAGCCTCTTCCGGGTCTCCCATGCGGGTGCAGGGTCCCAAAGCTTTGGGCCGTCCTTGACTGCTTTCCCAGGCCACAGGCAGGAAGCCGGATGGGAAGCGGGGCTGCCGGAGTTAGAACCAGTGCCCATATGGGATCCTGGAGCATGCAAGGTGAGGACCTTAACCACTATGCCATCACGCCAGGCCCCCGTGATGATATTGTTTATCCCATAGCAAAAGAAATGAATGTGAAAGTTATTCTGGCTTCCAAAGCTATCCATTCTGATTTCAGACCCAAGAACTTCAGAAAAAAACACTGGTAGATACACAGAGGCAATGGGCCTTGATTCCATGAGTTTGTATTAGTACACAGTGGCTGCCAATTGTGCATCTAATAATGCTAATAATGTAATAAACAAAAATGAGCAGTTTATTTAAATAAGGTCATGGATGCCTAACAAATCTTTAAGCTTTTTTTCTTCTGATCAGAGTTTTAGCCAAAATTCATTCTTGCAGTGACAACTTGAACCTTTAGTTTTGAGGTAGCACTACTAAATCATATCCTCTTGTTTTTATGTTTGTAATTCCTGTGTATTTCATTTGGCCACTGTAAAATCACCCAAATTAACAGGTCTTGTGTCCCCTTGGGAAAATGAGAGCAATTTTTATTGTATGGACTTGCAAGTTTTTCACCCAGAAGGAATCCGACATCTTCAATCAATAAGTCCTTGACATAAAAATTGAATATAATCACAAGACTGTGATTATAAAATAAATGGAAGGTGTTTCATTACAAAATTAAAAGTAAAATAAGAGGAGGAGGTGACCAAACCATTAAATTAAATTAAAGCTCTTTTTAACGGGAAGGCACCAGCATTTAGTAGATGAGGGCTCCACCTACAATGATGTCATCTTGTTTGGGTGCTGATTGAAATCCTGATTGTTCCACTTATGGTCAAGCCCCTTGCTTATGGCGTGGAAAAGCAGCGGAAGCTGGCCCAAGTCCTTGCGGAACTGTTCCCACACTAGAAATCAAAGGAAGCTCCCAGATCAGGGCTTGAAATTGGCCCAACTTTGGACATTCAGGCTATCTGGAGAGTAATTCAGCACATGGAAGACCTCCCTGCCCCGTCTGAGTAACACTGCCTTTCAGGTAATATTTTAAAGATGCATTGAGTTTGGTTTGCGGGAGTGTTGCACTCATCCTCCTCTTCATTTCTTCAAATCAAGCTCTGCTTAATGTTTGCTCACTCACTTGCTTGTGGGGTCTGATATTTGAAGTAGGTACAGTCACAGCTTTTGATGTTGAGCACAGTCAGTCTACCACTTGGCATCCATTGCTGTACTAGGATATAGCTCCATTTGTCATTATTAACATAAGCTTTCTCCAGGGCTCAGTGTTAGCCTGCAGAAGTGGTCATTTGGGGAGTAACTCAGAGAATGAAAAATCTGTCTCTCTTTTTCATCTGTATACCTCCTTCAACCTCCACCTGCCACCGCCCCCACCACCCTCCACCTTCAGCTCCTTCTGCCTCCACCTCCCTCCACGTTCAATTCTATCTCCATCTCTATCTCTATTTCTTTATCTCCCTCTGCTTACCACTTTGCAGATTAATCTTTAACAAAATATAAGCTTACTGAATTATAAATGTAAAGTGGCATGTTCTATTTTAGCATAACTTTAAAATTATGAATAGGATTACAAAAACTAATGATAAGCTGTTATTCAGGGTAGAACTGACATTCATATGGAAATAATCAAATGTTAAGTTGAAATGAACCCAGTTGAAAGGGTCTGTACAAAGCAAACAACAATTAGCATTCATACACTATCCTGCAATTATTTTTTGTACCAATTCATAATATCTAACATAGAATACTTTTGTGTGTGAATTATATTTTTATATCACATCATGAAGAAACTGAAATGGATGTTCCTAATGTTCTCTGATAGTTTAAAGATAAGCTTATGGTATTCAAGTTTATGTCGCCTAAGTAGGAGTTATTCGGCAGTCATCCTCTTGAAGTCTGTGCTGACACTTTCTTTGTGCGCTGAAACAATCTGTGAAAAGAAGATTAAAGTAATATCTCAATATAGCTTCCTGGTAATCCTACCTCCTTCTCTATCGTGACATGCTTGGTTTCCCAGGAAGAAATTCATTGCTCCCCATGTCACAGATTGCATATTTTGAACTTTTATTATTTAAAAAAAATGCAGCCTCAGATTCTGCTCAAAAGCTTTTTGATTCAATTATCTGCTCAAAGATATATTATTTTAAGAGGATTAGATTTTTACTTCTTCCTAGGAAGATTAGCTTTTTCCCATGAGCCTCAGGTGTCTAAATCATTTCCTGCGAACCATGATGTAAATGAGTTCCTGGCATCATTTTGTGAGCCCCTAACTTTTCTCACTAATGCACTCTCAAATATTTTTCCCTACGTCCACACATTCACATGCTAAAGGAAAGTAGCTCAGTGAACAAACAGGTTGTCAATCACAGATCGTAAGCCTACGTGCTCCGTACATGGCTTTTTTGTCATACAAAATGTAAGCACATTTTAAGATGAAGCTGAACTATGCTGATGTCTGGAATGAGTTGAAAATCCATTTGGTTTCGTTTAGCTGCAGCTTGACTTCATCAAAAATAATAGAAATATAAATAAAAAGCTGAATCTGGCCCATTTATTTTAAAGCCTCTGTATTCCTAAAAGAAGCAGAGGAAATTCATCTTTTTTCCCATCAAAGCACACACATCAGTGTAGGAAATGTTTACATTCCTTGAGTATGTGGGGAGTGGGGATCAGCTTACTCACTCTACCATTCAATGACATCATCAAACCCATCCACATTTTAGGGTGTGTGTGTGTGTGTGTGTGTGTGTGTGTGTGTGTGTGTGTGAGAGAGAGAGAGAGAGAGAGAGAGAGAGAGAGATGGAGAGAATCATGGATGACTGCACCAAGAAAAAAATAAAACAAGGCGATGAAGCCAAAATTCTGTAACTACTTCCTACAGTTCACAGCATGCAGCCTACTGGATGATAGGGACATGGTGTTTCCTCAACATTTTAAAGTAAAAAAAAAAAAAGAGAGAGAGAAATTAGAAATTCTCTTTGTCCTACATGTCAGAGATTGGTATTTATGTTATAATCTTTGATGTAGCCAGAATTATTGATGATGTCATCAACTGCATCCAAACTAACTTGAAAATTAAGGTTTTGAAACTTTTGTGGCCATGTCATTCTGATTTAATTTGGGGGAAATCAGCATAACTGAGCGAGCTTAACTTGTTGGCTACAGCAAAGTGACGGTGTGTTTTAAACATGAATGCCTATCACAATAGATCATGTGTTCTAGCAGAACTTCTAAGCATCATCAGGCATCTGGAAAAGTTATTATGCTTAATATTATTAAAGTGTTCTCCGAACCCTAGGCAACTGCAAAAAAATATTAATCAGGCATGCCATCAACGAAATAGTTTAGACTTTAATCTTTCGTGAATTTTTTTTTGTACAAAAAGAAGTCATTGCTCAATTTTGCTGCTTGCAAGGACATTTAAAAACAGCCGTGAAATACAAAGTGCTTAACTTAGGAAATTTTTCTTTTTTTCTTTTTTCTCTCTCGGTATATCTGAAATCCAAATTAGATCCACTTCATTGATTAAAAATATTGCATCCAGTGATTTGCCAAAAAATGTGTTCATTCTGAAATTTAAATTAGGTTAAGTATTTTGTAGCAGACTGCCATAATAATTTTAGAAACCAATAAAATCAGTTATCAGAATTAATGATACATAAAATTCATTTTATGATTGTAGTTACATTGCCTTGCCTTTCCTTTCCATCTATTTTCAGATGAACTGCTTTAACTCAAAGATATGCACACAGAGACTACTGGATCCGACACGATCCTTTAAGAAAAAAATTTCTTTTGATCCAAAAGCATTTTCTTGTTTGTGTTCAGAGGTGGTGTAGAACATCAACAGGAAGTAAGATCGATTGCGAAGCCTACTATTTCTGTGAATACAAAATCCACACAAAGTGGCAGTTGCCCCCTAAGCAGCCTTCCCTGGAGCTATCACTGATGGAGAGCATGGTATTTCCTGCTGAGTGAATGGAGTATCTACCACTTGAAAAATCAAGGGATGGGCTCCTGTAGTTTAAGGAGCCTCTCCATCCCACTGTTGAGCATACAGCTCCTCTTGCTCCCTTTGTGACACTGTGAGGACAAATACAATCTCCTTCTTGAGCTATGTAGCCTTTCTGTCGTCTGTCTAATCAGTCCTTCACTAATTAAGTGCGTATAAAGCAACTGCTGTGTACAGATCATGCTGTGGTTTAATGTTTGCCTTGTTTTGAAGGGGCCTGTCTTGTGGAGAAACTGATACACAATCCTCAAATGAAATACTTCTACATCACACACACCAACTTAATGGCATGCCTTAAGTCATAAAGAAGCCTCAATCTAGGGCATTTTTGCTTTTCATGGAGAGATAGATTTTAGATGCCTGGTAGATTTGTCATTCTCTCTGAGAATATACAATTGAAAATACCTTTTGAAAGTCCCCTTGCTTGATAAAGATACTGTATAGATCAAGTGATGTTCAACACAGAATGTATATTTTCTTTTGCCCTACTTTAGAGCAGGCGCTCATAAATATCTCCGAAGATACTAACTTGTCCTGGAGATTTTGAATGAAAAGCAAAGAGTAACCGAACACTGCTTGCCCACCTCAGGACTCCACTGTTATGTGGGTCACCCAGGGGTATGTCCTCTCCAGCCACTCTCTTAACATTTATCTTATTCTGTTTCAACCTTACTGAATTCTTTAGACTCTTGCTTCTCCTTTTCTTTTTGTTCCTTATTCATTTTTATTAGAAGGCAGATTTTCAGCAAGAAAGAGAAACAGAGTGGTCTCCCATCTACTGGTTTAGTTTTCAAATGACTACAGCGGCTGAAATTAAAAACCAGGAGCCTGTTCTGGGTCTCCCACATGTCTGCAGGTGCACAGCTTCTTGAGCCGTTCTCACCTGCCTTCCCACTTTGTAAGCAGGGAGCTGAATGAGAAGTGGAGCAGCTTGAACCTGAACTGTCATCCAAATGGGATGTTGACACCACAATGTGGAGGGTTAGGCTGTGAGCCACTGCACCAGCCTTGAGCCTTGCTTCTTAATTTTTAATTTACCATTCACATGGACAGATAAACATTTCTTTAAAAATACATTATTATCTGAAATGATGAGAGTTTGTTTGGATGATCAATGTTGGAATTAACTTTGCAGCTCAAGTTGCAGATTCCACTGGCTACTTTACAAACTTTGGTTTAGTTATATGTTTTATACTTTCCTTACATGAGTTGTATATGCAATGAGTCAATTTTAAAGAAAGCAGATTTGACATGGTTATCAATATCATTAAAATCAAAGAAGATGCCTGGTAATAGTTGTAGAATTGGTCGTTGATTCAGGGATACACCTGTTTTCCACATTCAAATGTTATCCATATTTCAGGAAGAAAGAACACTATTTCCTTTTCCTGTAATGACCCTAACGAATAAAGCTCACTTCTTTTTGAGAGATATATTTATTTTTATTGGAAAGTCTGATTTATAAGGAAAAAGAGAGACACAGAGAGCTTCCACTTCCTGGCTTTTGCCTCAGTTGGCAGCAGCAACTGGAGCTGAGCTGATCTGAAGCCAGGGGCCAGGAGCTTCTTTCAGGTCTCTCCTATGTGTGCAAAACTTTGGGTCATCCTCTGCTACCTTCCCAGGTCACAAGCAGTGAACTGGATCTGAAACAGAGGAACTGGGACACAAATCAACACCCATATAGGATGCCGGCTCTTGAAGCTGGAGGATTAGATGTTTGATTCATCATGCTGGACCCAGCTCACTTCTTCTTTAGGCATAGAGGTCTCTCCTGGGTTCCAGGGAGAACTTGCCGAAGTTGTGTTAAATCTAAGGGACCAACTGGAATGGGACGTGTCTTTGTGGTAGGACAGCGGCCCACTTACCACAAACCCCGCATAGTCATCAATCTGCTCTTGGGCTGTGTCTTCAGGAACGCATTTGAAATTCTCCAAGGAAATTCCTAGAAATTATGTTTATGCTGCCATCATTCTAGTTGCAAATAATGTGCATCATTTATTTGCTCTTATCCGTTACATGTAAATGAACCATTTCATTTTTTACTTTTATGCTTATTTAATGTTGGCTGAAATTTTGAAGATTATTATGTATATAATCATACATACCCTCTAATACGAAATATTTTCAATGTATTATAAGCACAATGATTGAGTGGATAGCTTTTACTATCTGAAAACAAAGCAAAGTGAGAGGGCCTGGAGTAATGGCCTAGCTGCTAAAGTCCTCACCTTCAACATGCTGGGACCATATGGGCATCGGTTCTAATCCCTGCAGCCCTGCTTCCCATCCAGCTCCCTGCTTGTGGCCTGGAGAAATTGAGGACAGTCCAAAGCCTTGGGACCCTGCACCTGCGTGGGAACCCTGGAGGAATTTCCTGGCTCCTAGCTTCGGATTGGCGCAGCACTGGCCATTGCCGCCACTTGGGGAGTGAATCATTGGATGGAAGATCTTCCTCTCTGTCTCTCCTCCTCTCTGTGTATCTCTGATTTTTCAATAAAAGTAAAATAAAACTTAAAATAAGTACAAAGTGAGAAAGGGATGTGTGTTTGGTATGTGAGTAAATATGTTGCCTTCGATAACTATATCCCACACCAAGATGACTAGATTCAAACCCAACCTGACTCCTAACTTGTGCTTCTTGCTCATGTACACCCTTGGAAACTATAGGTGTTGGCTCAGTACATATGGCGTCTCTAAAAGTGAACTCTATAAAATGTGCACCACTTAGTTATTCATGCAACCTTGTTTTTGCATTTTTGAACCTATCGAAGTCCAGGCTTGTATCTCACATAAATTTCCTTTGTGATTGCAGCTCCGACCATTGAATTCATGCTTACATTGACATGCATGCTAGACTAGAACTCTCAGGTGATCTGCCTGATCGTTAGTGTGAATTGCAAGTATGTAATTAATTAAATATTTGCACATTTCCAGAGGTGGAACTTTCTGTTGTAAAAATTCTATCAACACCATGGCCTGTGACAAAACAGTAGTTGAAGCATCATACTGAGTTACCATCTTTGTTTTAGCTCTGCTGTCTTCCCTCCAGGCTAATCCTTCGTCTGAACAATGGGATGCAAAAAAATAAACATCCCCTATTCATCTTATTCATTAATTCGATGCATTTTAAAATTCAAAGATATGTATAATTGGGGCTGATGTTGTGCAGTTGATGAAGTCTCTACCCATAAGTCTGACATTCCATATCCTAGTTTCAATTCAAATACTGACTGCTCATCTTTCAATCTAGCTTTCTGCTGATGTGTTTCAGAAGATGGGGCAAACAAGTACTTGTCTTCTGTCTCATGTAGAGGACACAGACATAGAGTTCTGGACTCCTGCCTTTGGTCTGATCTAACCCAACTCAACCACAATCTTTGCAGCAATTTAGAGAATGAATCAGCAAATGAAATGTCTCTTACCTTTCTGTCTCTCCTCTCCATCACTTCTCCATTAAATAAATTCATAACAGTTAGGTAGTTAAGAAGTAGAATGCTATGCTTATATACTTTGTTTTTCTTGTTGTTTGTTTGAGTTCTTAGCTAAGACTTGTTCTGATGTAACCGACAGGAAATAGACCATTTCTAATGATTGGTACCCTATTTGGAAAAGACCCAGAATGTGATAGAAAAACATGGTGTCCTATAGACACGGCACTGTTGACACGTGTACAGATAGGTACAACAATCAATAATAGTGATAGTCATGAAGATATTAATATTGTCTGGATGCAGAGAGGTGGGTGAGAAGAACATATATACTAAGGAGTAAATTTTTAAACTCTAAGAGCCAGAGTCATTGAGGATACACTGAATACTTCATAATTTTGTAAAGCATGTGTATTCTGCATTGGTGATCACAGAATGGTAACATTCTGTCATTTAGAAGATGTGTCTTTTTTTTTTTCTCCACAATTTCAAGATTTATTATTTTTTTTAATTTTGTTTTAAATTCATTAATTACATTGTATTATGTGACACAGTTTCATAGATACTTGGAAGATGTGTCTTTATACAGCTATCACATTATTTTAATTGCCCAATACTGCAATGATGATTTCAGATTCCAGGGACAGTGCTGCAGCTAATCTTTAACAGCATAATATAGTTTCTAACGAACAGGGCAAAGACTATGTGTGATCTGTCAGCATCTATCAAGGAGGGCATTGCATTTGTCAATTTCATTATTCCAATGAAATGTGTCATGCTAGCTATTTATAAAAAAGGGAGGCTCATTGTGGCTAACAGTTTGGAGGTAGGTTCACAATCCAAGCTTGGGTCACTTCCTTTTTTTTTTTTTTTTTTTTTTTTTTAATGAACCAGCGAGGTAAAAAGGCATCAGTGATGGAGTATTTGCAAATAAATTTATTTGTGAAAGACTGGGAAGCAGAGAAAGGAGCTGAGCTTGAACCAAGAATGTACCATCAGCACCTTCATAAGTAGTTTCTAGGGGCATTATAGCAATGACCAAAGCAACTCCCATTAGACCCACCTGCTAGTCACTATCATTGGATTACTTTTCAACCCTCTTAATATCATCGGTCTATGATGTTGGAGAATAACTGTCTATGAATTTAAGAGACATGTTTTATTCAATATATAGCAATATTTAAATGTAGTAGTATTGATTCCAGACACTTAAATTGGAGTTGAGGGGAACAGTTCAGCCTGCTCCTAAGATACTAATTAAGATGACCACATCCTACATAGGATTTCTAGGTTTAATCCCAATTACTTCCTCCAGATGTAGACCGTAGGAGGCACTCATGCTTTCCAAAGCAACTGAGTCTCTGCTCCTTGTCTGTGAAGCCTGGAGTGAATGTCCCATTTGGCTTGTGTGTTGAGGGCTTGCAAAGAGAACTGGTAGAGAAGTGTTTTATTTCCCTATGCCTCTCAAATTAACAAGTAGATGTACTTTCGATTCTTTGCGTTAATGGAGATAACAGGTTCTTGTTAAACAGGTCTCAGGTGTATCTACATCTAAGTTTTTGAACTCAACTTTTTCTGTTTAATTTTTAAAATTTTATTTTTGAAGAAGTTTACATAGTTGATTACTGTGGGAATGGTAAAGGATTGGGGAAAAGTGGATGATAGCATTGTTTCCAAATTTTCTTTTGAACTCAAATTTTGAGCTCTTGCTGTTGACCCAGCTGAGCCCACTGTTCTTGTACAGAGGACCAAATCACAAATTCTGGAACAACATTTACAAACCTTTGTAATGAAATGTGTAAACCTTCTTGAGTCCTAAAACTGCATACAGTAATTTTCTTTCACATTCTTGCCATATTTATCACAGTTCTTGATAAGCAACAGATTTAATTAAAAACTTCCTTGCTGAAAGCCAAAAAATTAAAAACAAAAACACAAATGTAGCGACCTTCCTGTAGATCCTTAGAGCAAATACTAAAGAGTGCTTGAGTTTTTGTCTCCTATATCGCAAACCTGATGAACTTCAGATAAAAGTGATGCTTCTTGTTCTCAATACGTTGCTTTTTATTTGGGTCACCATATGTATTCTTAGCACTTAAATTGTAATAGAAGGTCATAGTGTGTGCTGTTGACATTGAATGAATGCACTATTTTCATGATAAATTCAGTTTAGCAATCGTGCTACACAGATACCTGTAAATAAACCTGAACGATAATCATTTTTTAGAGAATACATATCCAAAAATAAACTGTTTCCTTCTGTGTAAGCTCTGGTTGGACAAGTTGAGAGGTATTTGTAAACAAAACATGCCAGTCATTCTTTGAATGCATTACATAGCTTAATTGGAAAAACATACATTTATGCCTTGACATGAGCATAAATTCACCATTTTTTATCAGTTTTTCCTGAAATATTTTGCAATTTTAAATCCTTAAATATCATGCTCATGTATTTTGATGGGTTGTTAAAATACTGTGAAGATAAATAAGATACCTAGTCAATTTGTTTTATGTATTCTTTTTGTATTCAAATACAAGAAAATAAGTTATGTAACACTTTAATAAGCAGACAATATATTCAAAATAATAACTCTATTTTGGGAAATAGCATCCAGTTATTTTTTTTGCAAGGGTTTTGATTTGAAATATATAATAAAATTACCTGTGTGTTTCTTTACTTGGACACTTTGATTCTAATAGTTTAATTTGGAAATGTGATCAGTTACCTGTTTACATTTCTACTTTAATAGTGTTACTTACCGAATTTTAGTACTCCTTAAATTTAGTATACATCAGGAATAAATGTGTAAATGCTAACGCACCAAATGGAATGTTTTACATTTATGAAGAAGAAATGAGTTGGTCTCAATATATGCCCCCCAAAAAATGTCCAAAGCAACTGCTAAATGACAGACTAGAACTTTATTTCATCATTTAATTTCTGTAAGAAATGAGCGATTAATGACCATTTATAAATTTCTATTTCAAAATCAGGAGGACCAATGTTGTCTTTTACTTTCCATAAAAAGGAACATTTTTATTTTAGAATATGAAAACACATTTTTGCAGCAATAGGAACTTCTAGTATAAAATGTATCAATTTTGTAATATTTACACAAGATGACTTTTGGCAAAATGTTTTATAAGCATATTCTTCTAAAGTTGGTTTAATTACTCAATAATTGGTAACTACAAATTGCAGAAAACATATTCATGATTTCTTTGAGGTATTGCAGAATAAATTAAGAATTCTACCCAATGAAAATTAATTGACCCTAAGATAGAATATGATTGATGCTCTAAGAATTTCAGCTCCTGGTGTTACCTTCCAGGTCGAGGGAGTCACACAAGCTCATTCCCCATTTTCTCTCCCAACAGTTTCCACTCACCTAGGCCCCTTCCCGGCATTTTCAAAAGGTGCATTTGTTATCTGACTATTGAGCTCACAGTCAGGTCTCTGTGTGCATGCGTGGCTTGTAATGTTTTCTCTTTTCTCATAGGAGCCAGCCTTCCCACAGAAATCTTTGCCCTTTGCTACCCCTTTCATAATAAATTTCACAGCAGGCATATGAGAACTGCCAAATCTTACGCTTGCAGAAGAGGCATCCAATTGAAAGGGACATCTATTTGAAGATTAACTAACCTGTGCACACTAAATCAGCTTTACTAATAAACGCGATGTTTTGATCTTATATGTTCTGTACTCATAGTCATATTTCCCATTTAACAGGGACAGAAGGATGTTAATAGTTTTCTTTTTATTATAATTATTTATCATTTTATGATACAGTTTCATAGGCTCCAAGGATTTCCCTTAATCCCTCCCCAGTTGCCTCCCCCAAAGCTAGTTCTTCTATATCATTACTAAAGTACAGTTCCTCATCTCAGTCATATGTCCATCATTGTGGGCATGGACAATGGCAGAGAGTCCACCATCCTATTGTCAAGATGTAGTAAACAGTTTCATTGTAAATCCATCTTTGTCTGGAAGTAGAGCTGCATACTACATTGTATCCTCACATCTGGATATGTTAGTCTCCATGTCACAGTTACTGTATATCCCCTTAAATGAAAAGCCACAAAACAAAATCAACATCAGGAAGAAAAAAGAAATTAACATCACCATGAAGTGAAATAATATGCTACTGATAGATTAATGTGTCACTGAAGAAATGAAAAAGAAAATCAAGGACCCTCTTGAAGAAAATGATGCTACTGTATGAGTAATTGAATAATTTAATCACACATAGGTGTTTGGAAGAGATGAAACTAACAAAAACAAAACAAAAAAAACATCAAAAATCCATGAGATATAGCTTCTGTTGATTTTTGTTGGTGAAATGTGTCTCTTCTAGACAACAAATAGATGGGTTTTGTTTTTCAATCCAGTGTACTAATCTATGACGTTTGATTGAGCTTAAGCCAATTACTTTACGGTTAATATATATGGGTGGTAATTTGGTCCTGTCATTTTAGGAATGGGTTGTTCATTGGTTTAGTCTTCTGCCGTCATTTTACTGGGATGTTCTTCTCATTTGCCTTTGGTTTTGTTTGATGTTATTCCTCTACTCTGTCAAGAGAACATCTTGAAGTATCATTTGTAGGACAGGTTTGGAAGAGGCAAATTCTTTTAACTTTTCTTTACTGTGGAAGATTTTTAATTCATTTTCAAAGACAAAAGAAAGCTTTGCTGGATATGTTATCCTAGGCCGATTTTTTTTTTCTTTTAGAATCTGGAATATGTCACTTTATTCTCTTCTTGACAGTAGAGGTTCCTTTGAGAGCTCTCCTGTGAGTTTAATTGACATTCCTTTCTATGTCACTCGATTTTTTTTATGTGCACATTTAAGGATCTTTTCCTTATGTTCAATTGAAGAGAGCTTGATGATCATGTATTTTGGTGAAGATTGTTTTTGATCAAGCCTGTTGGGAGTTCTGTGCCCCTCCTGGATGTTATCTCCCAATTCTTTTTCTAGGTTAGGGAAATTTTCCTTTATTATTTCATTAAATATATCTGTAAAACCATTTTCTCTCTCTGCACCTTCTGGGACTCCCATAACTCTTGTATTTGGCCTCTTTCTAGTGTCTTTCAATTCTTGAATACTTTTTTTGGCCTGATCCAGCTCTGCTTCCAGCTTTTGGTTTGCTTTCCCCTGGTGACAGGAAATATCTTCCAATTCTGAGATTCTTTTTTTCTGCTTCCTTCATTCTGTTTTGGAGACTCTACACTGTACTTTTAATTTGCTCTACTGTGTTTTTAATTTTTGATATATCAGCCTTGATTTGCTTAATTGCTGCTTTTTCTTGTGTAATATTTTCCTTAAATTCTTTGAACTCTTGTATGTGCTTCTGATTGTTGATCAGAAAGTTCAAAATGAGTTTTCTGAATTCTGCATCCCCCATTTTCTCAATGTCTTCCTCAGTTAACTATGAGGTTGCATTAAGATTTTGCTCCTTTGCAGGGGAGTTTTCAGTAATATTCATTGTGCCTCTGATTCTTCTTTTGCTTTTGGTCATTGTACTTCTGCTTAGCAGAGTCTTCTCCTTCGCACAGGTTTCTAAGCTCTGTCACCCACAGGTCTATAGTTCGATTTTATTTATTGTTATTGGTACACAGCTCTTTGCTTGCAGTCAATGTGCCATTCCCTCCAGCAGGTTCCAGGTCTGGGTTCTTTTTTTTTGAAGATTTATTTTATTTTTTTAATTACAAAGTCAGATATATAGAGAGGAGGAGAGATAGAGAGGAAGATCTTCTGTCCGATGATTCACTCCCCAAGTGAGCCACAACGGGCCGGTGCGCGCCGATCCGATGCTGGGAACCAGGAACCTCTTCCGGGTCTCCCACACGGGTGCAGGGTCCCAAAGCATTGGGCCGTCCTCGACTGCTTTCCCAGGCCACAAACAGGGAGCTGGATGGGAAGTGGAGCTGCCGGGATTAGAACTGGCACCCAATGGGATCCTGGTGTGTTTAAGGCGAGGACTTTAGCCACTAGGCCATGCCGCCAGGCCCCAGGTCTGGGTTCTTATGTTAGATTTCCACCATGGTCTCTATAACCCCAAATCCTCACTCACCAGTCTCCACCTCCTGTGATACCGTGCTGAGGCTATGCTATTGTCTGTACAACCTTTCTCCTAATTCCGGTTGGAGCAGGTCCCAGGATTAGGGAGACACCAGGTGTTCATTATAGCTAGGTTGTTGGTGGCGCTGATCTTGCCGGAACCTGATGGATGTTAGGTCTGAGTGCCACGTGGACCTATTTTAACTCACATGATGCCACAGTTGGTATTATTTTCCTGTGGGACCAGTGCAATCCATGGAACTCAGTGAGTTCTCTCAAGCTCAACACATGCGCAGTTCACTGTTGTCCCCTGCAGACCTAAACTTTAGCCATAGTGTACAAAATGGCACCTGATGTACCACCACTGGAGTTCTTGATCTGCTGGCAGTCAGGTCTGAGGGCTACCCAGATCTGTCTTAGGTGGAACCTGTAGAATGCCACATTGCTGCAGTTAACTGAGTCAAAAACAAGTTCACTCCGAGTTCGGTTTATGCTCAATCCTTTCCCTTGCCTTTTCCTCCTTACTCAAAATGGTGCCCTATTAGGCTCTAGGGGGCTGACTGGGCTGCGAAATCTACCCTGTTCTAGCACTGCCCACCTGGGATCCGCTGCTTAGTCTCTATTCCTGGTCAAATCAAACAGACTAGCAGGACAGACAGTTCTTTGTCTAGGTTCACCTCCCAAGCTCCCAGTGAAAATCCCTTCCTGCCTGGTTGCTGGTGGAGTTCCGGCCGCTGGTGGATTTCAGATCGCTGTTAGCTGAATGCCACTGGGGTATCAGTCACTGCAATGCCACACCATTGCTTTCGCTGCTTTCCTGTGTCTGACAGTCTCCAGGTACCCCTCTGCTGTTGTTCTGTCCTCTCCTGTTTACTAGAATGTGTCCTGTCTGCTTCATCCTGATAAAAGGTTTCTCTGTCCGTTCAAACGTGTCCTTGTCCTATTCCACCATCTTAATTCTCTAGATGTTAATAGTTTTGTTGAGTCCCTAAAAATTGTCTCATGGGATTCTGGATATTTAAAATAAGCTTCAGAATTTCCCAATAGGTTTAGAAAGTTTTGTGCCGGTTGTGGTTCTTGGCTTTGTTTCCTTGTCAATGTAAAGAAACTACAAATTGGAAAAAATAGTATGTTTTGTTTATTCCAACATTTAGGTGCAAAGATAGTTAATATGTTTTCCTGGGGTCTCAGTTATTATTTCAGACATTTTATATTATAGTAAATATTTTACTATAATGAAAGCATAATTCATACAGTGATTTATTCAACTAACTAAAGCCAAGATACTGTCCTACTTAATCAACTGTATAATAAGATCAGTTCTGATTACTTTATTTTGTTTATTATGGAAATATATTTAAATTATTCATTGTACCATGTATTCTCTTTTACTCTAACTTCTTTGTCATAGTACATAGTGTTGTGATGGATAGCCCTTTGTCTCGGTGTTTCCTGTCCAGCAGGCCCCCGCAACCATGGAGTAGGCGAAATGGCACTGTTCTTCAGCAGTAGCAACCACAGGAGACAGTCTAATCAAATATGTCCATACATTATCAAGCTAGCACAAACTTAGTTAGACTAAAATAGGGGAAGGCAGGAAGGCATTTCCCAAAGTTCCTCCCACCCAACAATGACACTGTACTGGACTAGAAGGTTTGTCTATCTCTCTAGATCTTCTAATCATGTCATAGGTCACGTACAACATTCACTGCTGACGGGTAGGCTGTGGATGACATACACACCAGGTAGGTAATGTGGGCTGGGCCACACCTGCTTATAAAGGAAGCCCCAGCACAGCTCATCCAAGGACGGAGAAGACAGACTAGGGTGCAGCCCACTGATCTATCCTGTATGACCAGTGAACAGGTCAGGTTGAGGTCTCGGGGAGCTGAAGCCATTGTCAGGGAGTTCCCCCAGAGATACTGTGTGCTATGCCTATGGCCTCCCACATAGGCCAAGCAGGCAGACATCCAGGGACCATCTCCCACACCTTTGCCTAGACAACAGATTGCATCTCATTCACACATACCTCATACAAGGGATTTGTTGAATGCAAATATGAAAAGAAAATGCAATTTCCAAAATGCAAGGGGAATTTACATTATTCTAGTGTAAAAAATCATATTTTGATAGACTATTTTAAAATTTAAGAACAAATGAATAATATTAATTATAGAAAAATGGAAAGCTAACAACTCAGACTTAAGAGAATGCATATTAGCATTCAAGAGCTTTGTGTGCTTATCATATAAACCTGGACTCATTGCCTGTCTTTTCTATAGGTATAAGGTAATGTATTAAATGGGTAACTGCAATTACTTAATTGATACTTGTTCAAGATTAATTACTAGGAAATTCATACATGTTTCACATCCAATCTTTTAGAATATTTATCTTACTTAATTATACAAACAAATATCTGACTATGCACTATCTGAAAGAAAAACAAAGAATGCAAAGTCCAATTGTAGAGTGTACTCTGTGGCTCCGTAATCACTCCTGCTATTCCTTCCCTTTCTGTCCTTAACTTAAAGTATCTCTGCTAGCTGAAAGGGCACCAGGGTCATCAACCATCATCCGAGTGTTCCTTGCGTTGGAATATTTAGCTTGACTTGGTGCAGGCTGGAAGCCCTTGGCATTGCGCTCAACCCACTTGTTAGCTTCATGTACAACGTGTAACAGATATTCACCTACCACTGCTGCTTTACATCCAATGAGACCCGAAAACAGTTCCTTTGTCCTTACTCTCTGTTTAAAGTTTTGACTTCTGCTGTTTGAAAAACTTGTAATAACAACCTACACATTGTTAATGTCATACTTATTCATTTTAATAGAGGTACAGACAGGGACAGCACAGACAAAGAATCTATCATCTGCTACCTGGCTTCTGGGATAGCCACAACAGTCAGTCCTGGACAGGGGGAAGTCAGGAGCTAGGAGTTTCTTCTGCATGCCCCACATGGGTTGGAGGAACACACATACAGGTGCTATGCTCTGCTACTTTTCCCAAGCCATTAGCAGGGAGCTGGATTAGAAGTTGAGTAGCCAGAACATTGGTGCCCACTTGGGAAGAGAGATTCCTGGAGGTTCTGAGGTTACTTGGGGCATTATCTTGGTAGGAGTTCTCCAATGAACCCCTGATTGCTTCCAAAGCATTGTATAGAAGCCTGAAGTTTGGATCTACTTTGTTTCTCAGCTATGTGGCTCACCATGTGATTCTTCTTCCATGCATTTTCTGATATTGGCGTAGGTCACACCTATCAAATGCTTAACCTTTGTGTCCATCTGATCTGGGACTTCAACTTCCAACACTGTGAGCTACATAATCTCTTCTGATATAATAGGTAGTTCCTTCAGGTATTTCGTTAGATTAACAGGAAATGCAGCTGGCCGAAACATATGGCTTATATATTTTTGTGATTATCAAAGTATTAAAGTGTTATAGGACATGCATAGATTTTCACATATTCTAGTAAGATTTATTTATTTATTTTAATCTGAAGAGTTACAGAATGTTTCAGAGAGAACAGGAGAGAAGGAGAGAGAGAAAGGGATATCTTCTATTGGCTGGCTAACTTGCAAGATGGCCATAGTAGCCAGTCCTGCCACAGGCAAAGTCAGGATGCAGGAATCCCATCCGTGTCTCCCATATGGAGCAAAGATAAGGGGTGTCACAGATCCAATTAGCTTGGCCATCTCACACTGATTTATTAAGGCTAGGAGCAGAGGACTGGATAGGAAGTGAAGCAGCTGGGACATGAAACACCAGTATTTGATGCCAGCTAGGCAGACAGCTGCTTTACCAGCTATGCTTAAATGCCGCCCTTGACACATTTTCTTGATGAGGTTCACTGCTTACAAACGACATAGTTAAAACACCAGAAACTCATTTAAGCACAAAATTTATTTTGTTGATTTTGTTTTCAGCTCTCACTCAGAAATTGCTCAAGGAATTATGTTGAGATCCATTATTTTGAGTGCTCACATCTGTCAACATGTCCTTCATTAAATAATTCTTCTTTTATTTGTGTTTCAGTGGCCTGATTAGTATTTTTTGTATCGTTTCTTTGCCACCGTAGCTTTCAATTAATCTGAATTTGTTCTTACATAATTTCCTTCATTTTTTCATGTGTGTTTTCATACTCACACGTGCTAATGCTCACAGAGTTTTGACTTTGAATCAAACAGATCCATGTGGATCTACTTCTCAGTTTAATTTATCCTCACATCTGTGTTTTGGAGTTGAAAATACTGCTTATTTAGTTGTTTCACAAAGTTAAGATTCTTATAAGGTTTAGAATAAGAAACATGTCAACGTTTCTGGACTGTCATTTCACAATTTATAAACAATGATTCTATTTTGAAAGCCAGTCATAGATATGCCCAATGTAGTGACGTCAGGCTTGCTTGAAATAGAATTGAATTTGATTCCAACGTGTAGAGGAAATAATGCCAGAAACATTACTTTCAGATCCAATTGACTCTAGAATTTTGAGAATAATTTAGGTTTCACAAATCAGATGGAGGAAACTCCAAACACATGAAGTGGCGCTTTTCCAGTAGGGATCAGGTGCATTTACTGTTGTATATCACTGCAACAATAGCACGATCCTGCAATGGCAGATTAGGGGCAACTTCCTGTATGCCTCAGTCCAGTGATGGAAGTAGAAGAGGCAGGTGCGTTCATTAATCTCTGATTTGCTTTGGGGAATATTTCCTAGGGATGTAAATTTGAACGTACAACATCACTCCTTGGAAAGATACTTTGAACTAATTCCTAAATAATCTAATTCTGCCCAAAGTAGATCAAACTAATTCCATTATTCATGTCTTAATGCATATTATGTTTAGTAATTTTTACCCAAAGTGAATGCATACAAAGAACAGACTCCCAAGGAAATGGAGATGTGGAATAGTCATCTGCAATGACTGAGTTGGGCAGCAAAGACTCTATTCTCAAAGCAGCAGGAGATATGAGGAAGGGGCAACAGGTCTGGGACATGTAACAATTCGGCTTCATTTATGAACGTTAACATACTAATGGGTGAACAGAGACTTCTCAAAGCATCATCGAGGCATTTTGAAAGAGTCGGGTAGTCTGCATCACCGTGTCTCCTAAACTTTTGAGCTTCCTGTGGCAGCAGAGGCTGCCTTCCTGGCAGTCCAATGAAATAGATCACACCCCGAGAACTCTGCAGTGCTATCATCTGTGTGCTTCATGCTGTCATCCCTTTGTTGACTGCTCTCTCTCATCCGTTCACTTACAACCTCCAGATAAGTTTCATAAGAAATCATGCTCCATTTTTAAGGGATTTATTTTTATTGCAAAGTCAGATATATAGAGAAGAGGAGAGAAAGAGAGGAAGATCTTCCATCTGATGATTCACTCCCCAAGTGACCATAACGGCCGGAGCTGAGCCAATCCGAAGCCAGGAGCCAGGAGCTCTTCCCGGTTTCCCATGCAGGCACAGGGTGCCAAGGCTTTGGGCTGTCTTTGACTGCTTTCCCAGGTCACAAGCTAGGAGATGGATGGAAAGCAGGACTGCCAGGTTTAGAACTGACACCTATATGGGACCCTGGCATTTTCAAGGCGAGGACTTTAGCTGCTAGGCCACTGTGCCAGGCCCTCATATGCCATTATTAAATCAAAAAAACAAAAACAAAGCAAATAACAAAAAACTGAATGCCAAAAAATGAAAAGATTATATTTATTTAAATGCAAATCTTGGAGATATGTCCAGAGGACAGCAACACAGTAAGAAAACTGTATACTTGTCAACCTGATTGAATCCTAATCCTGTATCAAAAGGGATAGCTGTTGATTGCTTGATCAAATATCTTTCAATGCTAATGCAGTTGAATTGATTAAAAGTCCCTTATGTAACATTTTGGGAAGGATTTTTCCAGTGTGGCAAATCCCCTTGTGAACAAGCTAATAATCTGGCAATCCTAATAATGGTGTTTACTAATTAGAAAGACAATATCCCTGAAATATTTTTATAGTATATATCTGATTTATTTTAGATTGGTTTCATAAAAAAAACCATGCAATCCTTAAATCTCTACTCTTGGGATCACTCCTTGGAAATGACACAGGAATTATATAAATATTGGAGTAGAATACAGAGTTCTTTTATGATCAGGATAGACTCTTTTTGAACTAAATGCACATCAATTATGGGATTATTTTTTTATGTCAGGGAACAGTGGCTTTTGAACATGACATTCCACAACTTGAAGGAATGACTCTGACGCTCTAACATGCTTATGGTTTTCTCACTTTTTAAAAATAACTGCCTGTAAAAAGTTAAGCACGAGTTGCCACTGACTAGGACCACTGGTTCTTATTGGGCAGCGTGTCACTTTGTGCCGTTCCAACACCACTGGACGCACTTGGAAATTGTGGCTCACAAGCATGTGGAAAGAACTGGAAAACTGAGTATGAACTTTGGATTATCAGCGTTCTTACTTAAGATAATTTTCTTATAAAGGGAGAAGAGAAGCCTGAATATTGATTCAGTCAGTAGTTTTTAATATAGATAGCATATCAAATTTCTTTGAAAAATGTAATTCTTTTTTCTCAGTAAACCTTGTACTACACCTGAAACTAGCTGTTAAACATTATGCTCAATTTTAAAAATTTGATTATGTTAAAGGAGACATTCCTGAATCAGCTTGCTGAACTGTTGATAAAAATAATCAGGCAGGAAACTGCAGTAACTATACTTACATTTTAACCAATTTATTAAAATTATCTATTAATGATTTTATTTTTCTGTTGAACACAAGAATTGTGTCTTATTGTTGTTTAAAACATGTTATACTTGAAGGAAAATCTCAACCCAGCCCACAGTAGGCTTAATTCTTTCACATCTTATGAAGTTGATGTGACTTACCAAGGCTGGTAGGAATGGTTTTGTGGACATAATGGTGCAACTGGTGAAGCTTTCCCCCTGAGTTTGATCACAGTACCAGTTTGGCTTCCAGCTATTCTTTTTTTAAGGGTTTATTTATTTTTATTCAAAAAACACAAATTTATAAGAAAGAAATTTCCATCCACTGATTCATTTGAAAATGGCCACAACTGCCAGAGCTGAACCCATCAGAAGCCAGGAACCAGGAACCTCTTGCAGGATCCCAAGGCTTTGGGCCATTTCCAGTGCTTTCCCAGACCATAGGTAGAGACCTGGATTGGCAACTGAACAGGCAGGACACAAACTGGCACCCATACTGGTAGCCATGGCACCATCCTCATTATTCTGATTCTGAAACAACTTTATACAATGGGCCAGGGAAGGCATCAGACAGCTAATTACCTGGGTGCCTGCCACCTACATAGAAAACTAAGGTTTATATCCATGCTATTGGTTTCCTGCTAACCTGACCATGGACATTTGAGGCATAAAGCAATGGGTGTAATTCTCTCCTCATTCTTTTTCGCTGTCTCTCTGATTCTTTTTCTCTCTCCCTCTCTTCAATCTCTTTCACCTAAATCAGTATTTCCTTTTTAAATGGGATACCAGGACCTTGCGCGATAACCTAGTCGCTAAAGTCCTCACTTTGCATGCGCTGGGGTCCCATACGGGCGAAGGCTCAGGTCCCAGCTGTCCAGCTTCCCATCCAACTCCTTGCTTGTAGCCTGGGAAAGCAATCCAGGATTGCCGGAAGCCTTGGGACCCTGCACTTTCGTGGGAGACCCGGAAGAATCTCCTGGCTCCCGGTTTTGGATTGACCCAGCTTTGGCCATCGTGGCCATTTGGGAAATATAATGGGAAGATATTCCTCGCTGTTTCTCTTCTTCTCTGTATATCTGACTTTCCAATAAAAGTAAATAAATCTAAAAAAAAAAACAAAAACAAAAGAACGGTGATACTGAGAAGCTGATAGGGGTTGGATTTTTACCAGACAATATAACGAAAAGGTTTGGAATCTGATTAAAAACAAAACAAAACAAAAAACCCTCAAGAATCAAATGGTGAAATGTATTTCAGTACAAGAAAACAATTGATAGGTCTATGCTCAGTGGGAAAGTAAGGCCTGGTATAAAGTATTTAAGATATATGTTAGTAATCAGTAAATACCGTCCATGAACTTGCAATTAAGAAATGAGCAAAGTCCTCAATACACAATTCTGAAGATAAGATGTACAACTGGTTATCCAATGCATGAAAATGTATTCAACATCACTAGCCAACAGAGAAATTAAACTTGAACCTGCAATGAGATATCATCCCATATCTGCCAGAATGGCTATGATCCTAAAGATAGAAAGTAACAAATGCTGGTGGGGATATGGAGAAACATGACACCTCCTACAGCACTGGTGACAATGCAAATTAGAGTATCCACTGTGAAAAACAGTACAGAGATTTCTTTAAAAAATGAGATACACATGTCCGATTCACATAATTGGATATATTCCCACAAAGCATGAATATGTTGTCTCAAAAATTACTGAAAACTGAATTGCAGGACTCAATAAACGTGTTAGGAAATTCCTGGGAACACTGGTACTGTCTGAAAACTTGGGGATTGGCAGAACTGTGGGTGATGTGGAGAGAACAGAGCCCAGCTGAAGAAACAACTCAGGATCTTTCCTGTGAGCTTATTTTCACTCTTGTGGTTGTCTTTGGCCAGCAAAGGTGAGAGTTTATTAGACAAGCTGAAGTCTCTTAAGGAATTCAAACAGGTAATACATGCTTTTTTATGTACTATTCCCTAGATTTCAACTGTGAACAAATATATCCCTTTGTTTTTGCAAGATATTCACAGCAAAGATGATCAAAAAGTTCATAGCAATAGACATATATTTCAGCAATATGTGCTTAGCTTTATAATTCCCAGTCTGTTCTGTATATCACACGTTGATTCTTGAAATAGAAGTAGAGTGATCAGAGCCAGAGTAAAGATACAATATGAGTGTAGGCTAGTTCCCTTTAAATTTTGTATTTAAAGTTTCTACTAAATGTATAATTTCCACATAATTTATCCCTTTTGCCTTTTGTATTGAGGCCAGCTATTAAAAAAATAGAGATGTACATTGACATTTTAATATGACATTTTTACAACCTTGTGTTTTGTCTTTTATAGGGTTTGGTCACCCAGCAGAGTCTTCCAGAATTCCGTGCTGAAATTAAAGTGAATTGTTGACAGTATATATTCTGCTTCTCAAATGTTGAGAAGTCAGATGTTAAGTTTCAGCAGATTATCCAAAGATATAGCAAAACATTTGTGTTTTCTAATCAACTTTTTGTTATTACACTGGAATGACACCAAAAATATAAATGCAATCATTCATCATGGTGGCTAAATCTTCCAAAATTGACGTGTATCTTCCTAGAAAGCTGATTTTAGTGGCAGTCGTGAATTTGACATTATTCACTACTATATTTATTTTATACTTTGAAAGTAGGATGATATCCATTGCCTTTGAGTGTTTATGTTTGTCTCTGTAACTGTAACATATTTCACTTCCTTACCTTTGGATTGGGTGTGCATTTTCCTTAACACCTAGTAAATGTTTCAAACTTTGAAATAACCAAATCTCAGCCAGCTTATGTTCAACCTGTCACTTTCGATTCTTTTGATTTCAATAATACAATTCAGTTCATAATACAGAATATTAATTAATTTTGAAACATGTATTTTATGTATATGAAAGGCAGAGTGGAAGAGAAGGAGAATGAGAAAGAGAGCTCTTTCAACCACTGTTTCACTCCACAAATGGACTCAGTGTTTGGGACTGAAGCTAGCAACTTAAATTTTGTCCTTTCGTCTGAGACTCTCACCCAGGTGGGAGGAAAGTGGGAACTTGACAATCTTCTGCTTTTCCCAAGTGTTTCAGCAGTGAGCTGGATCCTATGCAGATTAGCTGGGACTTCAGAGTCAACCTGAAGCTTGCATATTGTATGTCAGTATCACAGCAGTGGGGAGATCCCTACATCACAATCCTGGACCAAAAAAGCAAATTTTTAATGTACATTTTTTGTTTTATCTGTTGTAGTTGTGTGTATGTGTGTTTTTTAACTGCAAGCTGAAAGTAATTGCTAGTATTCTCTAAGATTTTGTAGTTTAAATAGGCAATATAAATTTGCAAAAATGTTTTTATACAACTCCAACCTTTGAAAACCTTTGGCTTCTGAGAGGCACATAATCTGCAATTATGCCATTAACCTTAAAGAATAAATATGATACATTTATATGGTAGAGAAATTGCAGTGTGAGTCAGCCAACTTTGTAAACCATCATTACTCTTCAGGGTGTTGAATTTGAAATGATGATAGGTAGCATCATTTGCAATACAAGAAAGGCCAGGAATAAGAAATGTGTTGAATTCTCTAATCTGTAGGATAATTAGTAATTTTAATTGGGTTTCTCTGGATTGATACTTTATCCTTTGGAAAAAAAAACATTCGATTTTTCTTTAAGGGGAAGTTTTTCAAGCTGTACATTCAGTGCCTTTTATCTCCCATTTTCATATCAGAGTTCTATTTCTTGATTTACTTATACCTGTTTAGCATATCTAATCCATGCTTCAATTATAAAACCCTTTATTTCCTTCAAACTAGTGTATTTCCAATTGCAAAAAAATCACTGTAGTTGTGTTTATTTTAATTTTGTAATTAAGGAATTGTAAGACTGCACTGATAAATGCCTAAGAATCTCAACTAGGCTTCTCAAAAGTCAACCAAAATTGTCCCATGCATATTTCTGGGCCAGTGCACTCACAATAGAATTCCCATGGCATCCACATCCAGCCTGTGAATGTTTTCACACATGTTCACCTACAAACACTTATTTGTAAGCATCCTGCAGCGGGTGATGAGCACATCCCCTAAGACTTGCCTGAGAAAGCTGTGTCTTTAGAAAGGAACTCTGTTCTGTGGGTTGGGATTGGTGGTGTAAAGTGGAAGGTTGGTAAGGTGCTTCACATCGGTGTGTAACATCCATTGACCATCTCCACGAATGTCAAAATAGAGTTGTCTTTTGCCGAAAAGAAACTTTTGAAACTTTGAGCTCTTAACATGGGGTTCAGTTTCTGCTTTGCTACTCCACACGTCATTCCTTTGTGGCTTTTATCTAAGACATAGGACTCTGTTTCCACATCTTTGATATCTTTTGTAATATTTTTTTCTCAGAAGAATCAACTGCTATTGTATGAAAAACAGTTTTGTCAGCGGGCAAAGAAAGGTAAGAATCACAATGTTTGACTGAGTAGGATGACCAATGCTCCTGTACGAATAAAATAAAACAGGAAACACCCTAAAAATAAGCTCCTGTTTCCTCCATCTCAAGATGTTGCTGCTGGAGGAAATTCTCTAGCCCGACATTTCCATATCTCTCTTTTACTTTCTCTTTCTTCCTGTCTCTTTACTCTTCTGTTCTTTCTTTTCCTTTCTATATTTCTATATAGAAAAAATATTTCTATATAGAATAGATAAATATGTCCTTTGTTTTTTCTTCCTTCCTTCCTTAATTTCTTCTTCTCTTACTTCCTTTTATTTTAGTTCATCCAATGATTTTTTAAACACAGTTTTGGACATATAATAATTATATGTGTCTATGAAGCACACACTCTCATTTCATGTCAGGTATACATTGTGTATAAACCAATCATGTAATTATATTACACAAAGCTTTGCACTTTTGTCATTTTATTATGATGGCTATATCTCGAGTCTTCTCTGTTAGCTCCTGAGGTATGAAATGCTTTTTTGTTACCTGCATCCACCCACTGTGTTGTTACTAGAACTTGCTTTCCTTATCTTTGCACGTACTGATCCCACCCTCCCTCCTGCCTCCAGCCTCTTGTAACAATATTCTACTCTCAGCTTCTGTGAGATTAAATTTTCATGTTGCACAAGTGAGTGAGATAGTGCAATACGTTTTTTCCTGAGGCTATTTTGTTTCAGTTAACATAATCAACATAAAAATAAGACACCCAACTAAACAGGAGAAAATATTTGCAAGCTATGTTTGTGATAATATTTAATATACAAAATTTATGAAATTACACAAATAAGCAGACAACTTGATTCAATAGCAAAAATCAAGTTTATAAAATTGGCCAAGGATTTGAACTCACAATGTTCTCCAAAAAAATAAATAACCAATACATTTTTTTTTAAAGAAATGCTGAGTACTTTCTAGGAAGAATGCATAAAGGAATTGTAAATGAGAATTACAATGAGCTACCTTACTAGTTAGAGTGGCTATCATCAAAAAGAAAACTAGAACAAAAGCTAATGAAAAATAGCAGATGAAGACATCCACTATTTATGTGGCTGTAGATCAGCTTAATGTTACGGAAAACAGTATGAACATTACCTAAAAATGAAAAACAGAACTATTGCACAATGTAAACAACCTCACTACTGGCTAGGTATATATACTCAAAGAAAACAAAACCTGTAAGTGGAGAAAGAATTACATTTCTGTGCTTATCGCAGAATCTTTGGCAATGTTAAAAATATGAAGTCAAGCTAAGTGTCCATTCACTGGATGATTGGATAAATAAAATATGAAATATGTACACAACTGAAAGGTACTCTACCATAGCATCGATGGTAGCCTGTCAGTTACCATAACATTGGATAGATTTGAAAGATGTCATGTTAACAGACAAATTTCTTAGTATCTGTTAGACATTAGCCCATCCATCTCCAAATAATTGATAGTGGGCACCTGTATTTCTAAAATAATGAGTAGTCCAGATATGGGGAGGCACAATGCTGATGCAGCAGTTGAACTGAAGAGGCCTCTGAGCTTGCTTCTCTTTAGTCTTGGTTTACTCATTTTGATTATCTAAAGTGTGAAAAAAAAATCACTCAAAATTGAGTAGCAATTTGAATACTGCAAGTAGAAAAGAGACAGGGGCTGTTTACATGAGCCTTATGCTATGAATCCTACTCCGTTTTATAAGTCGCCTACCAACATGGGGTCAGATGTTCATTCACAAGCTAATGACTGACAATGAGGGAAGGTTACCTTAACAGAAATAGAGAAGAAAGGATTCCTCCCCTGTGTCTGCGAACACTGACAGTCCTAAATGAGAAATGGGCAGAGAAGAAGTGTCCATCTTTTGTTGGATTGTTGGTATTCAACAATATCTGCCTCATTATTTTATTTATACTTTTCTAGTAGGCTCTTTTTCTTCACCCACTGGGAAAAACAAAAAGAGGATTTCTCACAGTGTTTCATTAGATATTAGCTGAGTTTGCGTACTGGACACACATCACATTTGAACACTTAATTTTAAGATGTTATGAACCAAGTATTGAGTTGCCTTATATTCTAAGAAGTTGAAGTACTATGATTGACATCATATTTTTAGGACTTCCATTTCACGCATAAAGAAGCATCAAACAAATTAAGGTAAATTCTGCAATAAGATGCTGGACTTTATGCTTGGTAAATGCTTGCAATGAAGGAATCTCAACTGAATTTGAACTGTGGTAATGCAACAAGGTGGAGGAATCCACCAAGGGGGGAGGGTTTGGGGAGGAATGGGGGAAATCCCAGTGCCTATAGAACGGTGTCACATAATGCAATGCAATCAATAAAAAGAAAAAAAATTCTGTCACATTCTTATGGATGGGTTCAGATTTGCTTCTAACATCCAAGGTCAGCAACCACGACCACTTATTGATTCCAACAACTGGAGGAATTGTAGGAGGCTGTGGCAGAATTTCCAGTGCTGGCTGACTTTGGTACTCACAGCAGGGAAACAGCTTTGAAAGGTACGTCTTCCTACTGTTGTGCAGTGCTGCACTTGAGCGGAAAAGAGTGGCACGCTCTGGGGAATGCCCTTCCACACTCATCTCTTGACTTAAAATGGCACGTTTTCTTTTTGCTATTTTGTTTGCTCACGTTTTTGATAGTATAATGATTTCCTAAATAAACGTTTGGTATCTACTTTATATATGCAGACTGTCTGTATATTCCTTGTGTATGTGTGAATATGGCTTTCCTGAAGAGTATTTTGAGCACTGCACAAAGAAACTACAAAATTTCATCTTTAAAACACTCCCAGATTTTGATTTTATGGAAGCAATGTGAGTTCCTAAGATATACACATACAAACTTTTTTCCCCAGAGAGCTAAAAAAATGCTTTTGTTAATCGAGCATAATTTTTTTTCTTGTTTGTTACAGCTGAGATCATGGTTTCCTGTGCTGGCAATCTGAAGTCTGACTATGTCAGAAAATGCATATTATTGAGAAATATATAAACAAATGTTAATCTGATAGAAACTACTGATAGCTGAGACCACAATTTCAAATAATTTTCTGTAATACCATCTACATAGTATCCTGTAAGGTCTGCTAGTTCTCTTTCTGTGATTTCACAAAACTGTGCTGGAATTCTTGCTGAAACAGTTATCATTATCCTTTGTTTGCCAATCTTGCCATTAGACAAACTGTCCTTCTAGAACTGGGGTATGTCTTACTCTTTAGATTTCTAATTTGTGGGCCCGGCGTGACAGCATAGTGGTTAAAGTCCTCACTTTGCACTTGCCATGATCCCATATGGTCACGGTTCTTATCCCCACGGCCCTGCTTCCCATCCAGCTCCCTGCTTGTGACCTGGGAAAGCAGTCGAGGACAGCCCAAAGCCTTGGGACCCTACACCGGCGTGGGAAACCCGAAAGAGCTCCTGGCTTCAGATTGGTGCAGCACTGGCCATTGCGGTCACTTGGGGAGTGAACCATCCGACGGAAGATCTTCCTCTTTTTCTCGCCTCCTCTCTGTATATCCACCTTTCCAATAAAAATAAATAAATCTTTAAAAAAAAAAGATTTCTAAATTTGTGCTGTGTCTCCATGTTAAAAAATATGAACACGTTTTATTCAACTAAAACTTCAGGAATAATAAAAATTAAAATATAGGTATACAGAGGATAATATAAACAAAAGTACACATATAATAGTTAAACAATAAAAAAGATACGTCTTAAGGTTTACAGAATGTATTCTATGATTTTTTTACTCTCAATACTGTTGTATAAAATGAAAAAAACTGATATTTACTGAATGCTTTGTAAGCTTTCTGAATGACAAGCAAGCATGCCTAATTAGTCAACTGTAGAGGAAAGAAAAAGATGGGGTGTGCTTGTTGACTGTGAGGATCCTATTAATCAAATCTTTTTAATCATAGTTTGAATTATAGCCATGGAAGACCATCTGGCTTGCACATTCAAGAAACATGGAAATCAGCTTCATGCATTATCAGCTTTGGATTCTTTGTTTTTAGTTATTTTTAGTATTTCCCATAGCAGTTTTCCAAAGGATCTCATACACCTTTATCTATTTCTTGAATCTGTTCATTTTGCTCTTTAACGTTTCTGAAATTAAAATAGGATGACAAAACTGTATTTCAGATGCCAGTGGCTGTGTCCTAGGTTACTGTCAGAGAGAAGTATTTATCAACTGTCTTCACAGTTCTCTGTCCTTTAATTCCAATCACCGAATGGAGAGCTTGGCGCCTCTCTCCACCTTGACATGGCCAGCAAGTCCAAGTCCTGTCTCTGGGCTGATGATGTGACAACCTGGCACAGCCGGCAACAATGCCTCATTTGATTACGAGAAGCAGTGTCTGGCTTTGCCTGGACTCATGCTGATGGAATCTAGGTTACAGGTGTTTACAGCCTGACACCAGCAGCAGAAAATGCATGACAAATCAAATTATGTATCAGCTTGACGACAGGCATGCCCTCATTGATTTCCTTGAGTTTTCATGGTTATGGCATCTGCCCTCCTGCAAGTCTTCCTGTCACTTATCTTGATCTTCAGGAAGAGAGAATCCAAAGCTCTGAGAAGGTTACCAAATTTATTTTCTGTATTCTTCACAAAATTTGCCATTTCGATTAATAAGGAGATAGCATCAGTTTATCAGATTCAAGCTTTTGGCTACTTTTGTAAAGAAAAGAAAAGCATGAGCAAGAGCTTGGCACAACCTAGTCTACGCACTGGACATTTCAATGCAGGGCCTGGTACAATGGCTTCATTGGCTAATCCTCCCCCTTCAAGCTCCAGAATCCCAGAGGAGCACTGATTCTTGTCTCACTGCTCTTCCCTGCAAGCTCCCTGCGTGTGCATCAGGAGAGCAGACGAGGATGGCCCAAGGCCTCGGGACCCACACCTGCTTGGGAGACCCAGAGGAGGCTCCTGGCTCCTGGATTTAGATCCTCTCAGCTCTGGTCTCTGCAACCACTTGGGGAGTGAGTGCATGGCTGGAAAATCTTTTGCTCTGTGTCTCCTTCTTTCTATAAATCTGCCTTTCCAGTTAAAAACAAACAAACAAACACACACCAAAAAAAACTTAACAATAAGAAAGTTCAATGTAAAGTCAGGACAGAACCTCTAGGGTAAGTGACCTGAGCACCTCTCACAGCGATGCGTTGCTGGCCCCATAATAGTAAGAGGATGGATTCTGCAGTAGGCATTGATGTGATAAATGAATCCAGTGAGTTTCAAAAAGAAAGATTCCTTCTCCAAATCCGTAGTTGCTATGACAGCTATAAGAATATGGCTCCAAAACAAATGTCATATATTGAACTGCTTTTTAAAACTCCGTAACACCTATAATGAAAAAAGTCCAGAAGTTGATGCTCAGACACAGTGAGCCAAGCCACACCTGTGCCTTTCCACCAGTGTGCTTGTGTAGAGTCAGCTGTTCTGCCCCTGACCCAGGTCCCTGGTAACGCACATGCAGAACAGCAGTTGATGGGCCCCTGTCATCCACAGGAGAGATGTGTTCCAGAGTTTATTCACTCAGTATAACTTCCCTAGACATAGTAGCATCGTTCATACCCATGCAAGAAGCAGTGGATTTTACATTATTTGTCTTAAGCCATTGGGCTTCTATGTCAGTTTTCAGCTTATGTCTGCAAACGGTCCCCTGCGTTTCACCTTTCCTTCCTCTAGTCTCCATAAATGTTTTCTAAAATATGAAGTTGAAAAGTAGTAGACCAGAAATTGCAATTGATAATATGCTTTATGTCTTTGCAATGGGATTTTTCTGGTTATTTTACTACATTATGTGCTGTGTGAGAATCATGTGTATTATGTTATCTAGTTATCTTTAAGAAAGAACAAGAAAAGTCTGAAACATTCTACCACATATTATATTTTTGTAATACTAAAACTTTGTTTTCCAGATTCTTATGTTATTATGATTGAACAATAGGAAGATAATTATAAATTTTTAAGAGTGTCTTCTTAGTACAAACACTTCACTACTTTGGAAGCAATAATTTTAATTTTGAATTCTCAGGTAATTTGATTCCTTGTTTCTTTCAATTCTGCTTAGTAGCGAAAGGAGTGAGGCTTTTACTTTCCTTTCTCAGAATATTGGTGTAAGTATTTCCAGAGAAAGAAATGTAGCTGGAAGTTTGGGACAGCAGGATAGTGTAGAATCTATGCCAAATTCGAGCATTATAAACACCACGACACAGAATTTTAAAAAAATGAGGAAAGGAAGGGAGGAAGGAGACATCTGTGTTGACTTTTACTCTTCTCAAATGTTCTTAGAGTGAGGCACAATCTAATAACAACTTGTATTTTAAATTCTAAGATTTAATCTTTCTGAGTAGAAGAAGCTTTACAAATTTTTTAGCCAAAGTTCAGTCAAGTTTTGGGGCCGATCTTTTTTCTATTGATTTTATTCAATCACTAAAAAGAGTTGCTAGAAAGTTTGAGAAAGCTAATGATTGAATTGCCATTTCAACATTCAGAAAAAACAATGGGTAATATATTCATTCAATGTGGGTCACTACTTTTATCATGTGGTTTCTCAATGAACTGGTCTCATTTTTTAAAACCATGGTGACTTTATTACATTGTCAGGCAAAGGGTTTGCATGGCGATTATATAAGTTATGGAATTCAAAAGAAATTTAAACAGAGCAATTAGTGTTTCTAGGTTTCACATTTAGCAAATTCTATTTATGATTCCTACACTATAATTTACAGTATGCTGAAAACAAGTCTATAAATTGATACATTTACATCAAAGAATAAAGAGTAGAAGACAGGGAAGTCAAGGTCAGGCATTTAGCCCAGAAACTCTGTCCTTTGTAGCTCAACTGCTTTCTGCTGATACACACCCTACGGATCAATGAATGATCTTCCTGAAGCTGGGCTCCCACTTCTCGCCTGGGAAACCAGGATTACCTTTCTGTTTTTTGACTTTTATAGCAAAGAGATGAATGAGGTCATTCTCTCTCTTTCTGACTTACCTTCCAAAGCAAATAGAAATAAAAAGCAAAATAGAAGAGGACCGATAGAATAATGAAAATCTTAGCTGTATTATGTCTTTCCATGAGTGGTATCCAATAAGTGGTGTCCCTAATTGGCTAGCACTGTAGCTTGTGGTTTTTTAATGTGTCAAAGTTACTGACCATTTGTCCGAAGATCTCAGATGAAATTTCCTCGTTCATTATGAAACACTTTGTTGATAACCTTTACTGTCTTTGCTTTTATCACCATCAGCATCCTTTCTAATTCAACATGTTGAAGTAATAGGTTCAGGTTCCAAGGACCTTTCAAAATCTTTTATTTGCATTTTATTTCTGATTAAACCTATGTATGCATCTTAAAGAAATGTTGATTCTGTATACTTCTCACACTCCTGAAAAGCCACTCCCATGCTGTTAGGGGACTATGAGCTCAGCAGTCTTTAGGGGAAGGGTTCATCATTTCCCAGGCTGCAGTCTGACTCTTCATCTACTGAAGACTGTATGAACGCATTTTTGAATTTCTCATTTGGAAAATCTATCCCTCTGAACATGCCACAAGAGTGACAAGGATACCGTGAATGGAAAACAAAACGGGATTTCATATTTTCACTCAAATATTAGAAAATATAAAGTGTTTAAAATAGAGTGCCTTGTCAGACAGATTGTATATGATTTAAACAATATTAAAAATAGATGGGGCCCTGCAATGTAGTCTAGTAGCTAAAGTCCTTTCATTGAACACGCCAGGATTCCATATGGGTGCTGGTTCTAATCCCGGTGGCATCGCTTCCCATCCAGCTCCCTGCTTGTGCCTGGGAAAGCAGCCGAGGATGGCCCCAAAAGCCTTGGGCACTAAACCCATGTGGGAGACCTGGAAGAGGCTCCTGGCTCCTAGCTTCAGATTGGTTTAGCTCCGGCTCTTGTGTCCGCTAGGGGAGAAGATCTTCCTCTCTGTCTCTCCTCCTCTGTATATAACTGACTTTGCAATAAAAATAAATTAACCTTTTAAAATAAATTAATTATACAAATAAAAAAGCATTATATCTCTCTGATGTAGAATAGACTATTATACTGTGAAGCTAAGACACATCTTGCAAACAGAAGATGGACTCCCAATGAAACTGTTCACTACAGCCTGATGACAAGATGCTGGACTTTGTACCATTCTCCATACCTACAACGTCAGGTCACACTTGGATAGCTGAGTGGCGGACCTGTCATTGTTTTGAAGGAGTCTACTTCTGTAATGATAAAGGGGAAATCAGTGAGAGAAGTGGGGAGGGGACATTCCTGAGCCCCTCCAAGTGTATCTTACAAAACGAACAAAAAAGACGAGTTCTAAAAAATTGAGATGCAAAGCAACAACGTTGTAAAATTTAAATATGAGTAGAGTTGTGATTCATCACACATACTTAATAACTGTATATTCTAATGTAAGCTATTATCAGAATGTCCCATATGCTAATCAAGTTTTCAGATTCTGGTATTTTAACGTTGGAATTTTATCTTTTACATGGATAAACACACAGTCTTATATACCCTGAATTAATAATAGAGCAGATTTTATATATCTTACTACAACAAAAATGAATGTAGTAGAAGTTTTACCCTAAAATTAAAGCTGTTATGCTGTATTCTATTATTATTTCTGAACAAATGTATGTAACACTAAACTAGACGACTTATAATAGAAATGAAGACATACTCTCCATTAAATGTTCTGCATGTCTTTTTACATTGACAGAAGGATGTATCAATTTCAAAATATGTAAGTCTGGTCAATATTAAATATTTTTGTATAGGTACAGTGTGAGTGTATTATGTAAGGCTTATACAATCATTATCTATTGATGACACCTGAGCAATGTTTTTTTTAAAATCCTCTTACTAAACTATGCTTTAAAACAAATCAAATCGGAGTATCCTAAATAGGTTACACACATAGAAACTTAATATAATGAACTGAATCTTTCTTTTTAAGATTTTTTTTATTTTTATTGGAAAAACAGATAAGATTCATGGAGAAAAGGAGAGATGAGAGAAAGAGGATCTGAACGTTAATGAATGTTTTTATGCTTTGCTGTTTCTCTGTGTCTATCTTCCTTTAGGATTTTGTGTGTGTGAGAGAGAGAGAGAAAGAGAGAGAGAACCCATGCGTGAGAGAGAAAACTGTGTTTATGCAGATTCTTGGAGCAAAATGCTTTTGTGACGTCACTTTGCTTATATTCTGAATATTTCTGTGACTTGCACACAGAAATTTACTTTTCTGCAATTGTGATTTTAGGCAGCCTGAACCGAACCAAAAGAGAGAGAGAAGCACTAATATCAAATACAAAGAAACTGCTAATCACTTGGATTGGTGACTGGACATAGAAATGTGCTTCTTTGATTTGAGTATTATTTGGAAAATGATTATCCCTCAAGCCTCATGTGTTACACGCATGTTGTGTTACTGACAGTAGTACTGTGAATCTTTTTTCTTTTTTTTTAAGATTTTTATTTTTTAATTTTTATTACAAAGTCAGATATACAGAGAGGAGGAGAGACAGAGAGGAAGATCTTCCGTCCGATGATTCACTCCACAAGTGGCCGCAATGGCGGGTACTGTGCCGATCCGAAGCTGGGAACCAGGAACCTCTTCCGGGTCTCCCACGTGGTGCAGGGTCCCAAAGCTTTGGGCCGTCCTCAACTGCTTTCCCAGGCCACAAGCAGGGAGCTGGATGGGAAGTGGAGCTGCCGGTATTAGAACCGGCGCCCATATGGGATCCCGGGGCATTCAAGGCGAGGACTTTAGCCGCTAGGCCACACTGCTGGGCCCAGTACTGTGAATCTTAATTGAATTACAGTGTTTAGAGGTAAAGTCTTGGATAAGTGGTAAGATAGGATTATGTTATCATGGCAGATCCCTGAGGTCCAATGCTGGCTTTATAAGACTTAGAAAAAAAAAAAACCTAAAAACTTTAAAAAAGGCTTTATATAGACTTAGAAAAAGACCTTCTTGTTCCCTTTTGTTATAATGTGCTTGTGGCACCCTGGGTCTCTCTCCGCAAAAACACTGCCCCCCAAAAAGCTGTCTGCTACGGACTGTGCTAGTCTGTGAAGCTTCACAACTGTGAAGAGAAAATCATCCTCCTTACTGTACAAAGTTGGCTGCTCAGGCATATTTTGTTGTAGTGATGAGCAGTTGATGAACACAGTACATAATGTGAAAGCGAAACCTGCCAGGGCTGATGTGAAGGCAGCTGAAGATGTACGGGAAACTCTGGATAAACTGATTATGGAGTTGAAATTACTTGCTAGAAAATCTACTATGTGGTGAAAACTCGCAATGCTAGAAAGTCTTCAAGGTTTGTAACTACTGAATATGTCTTGCCTCGGGGCAACGTTACAGGCTAATAATTGAAATCGCTTTTGATCTGCCACAGTGAGAACCTCAAGGACTTCAATCAAACACATCAATGAGCATACATGACATTGAAACAAAATGAGCAGTACAGGACTCCTAGAAATTCACAGTGGAGCAGCTCTTGACCCATGATGCTTTCCTGAATTGCTATACGAGCAAAATGGAGAAGTACTGTTAAAGATCACAGAATTTTCATATTCTCCCCTATTGCTGGGATTGCTTCCACATATCCTGCTTTAGTTGATGGTCTTCAGTAACTCAGGCTCAAAGTGGAGATAGTTCCTGCAAAATCCAACTCCTGGATCCAACAGTGGATCAAGGAAAACTAGAGCTACTGTTTGCGTCAAGAGAAGCACCGTTGCATTTCTGGAAGGATTAAAACAGCTGTGCTTGCACCAAAAGTCTTGTTCATACATGCATTCACGTCATCCAGTTTTGTTTGAATGCCATTTGTGGGAAGACACTTAACAGGTTCACTGTGACTTTAAAGGATTTGCTAAGGAAAAAATTGCAAAAAATGAACAAGGCTAGATGTGGTCAAACAATAAACCTCAACTTGCCTGTGGATGAAGAGGACACTGAGAAGCTCCTGCATGTTTTTCCGGTGAAACTGGAAAATATAAGGTTATTGGCACAGCAACAGGGGCATATAACTAGATAAATGGGCAAGAAAGAAGGGGGCTACAGGAGAAGAAAATAATTCTCAAGGTTTAGCAGAAGCTTTTCAGACCTTTAGAAGCTCTTTACAATGCTTGAGAAGGCAGATCTCAACACTGAAACGTTTTTAATACAATTAAAAATCAAGCTAAACAAGAAAAAGTTAATTCTAAGTTGTTGTTGAAAGCATTTTTAACTTTGTGTAGCCTTCAGTGCAACATTTATAAAAATTGTAGGCGTGTACAATAATGACCAAGACTTTCACATTCACTTAGACCCAGGTCAACTTCCAGGTCTGTCATTTCCATTTCTTTTCAGTACTCTATCCCAGCATACCTTTTCTTTTAGAATGCATTTTTTGTTGGCTCTGTGTATAAATTCAGAGATGCTTACTGTTGTATCAAGTGTACCTATGAATATTTTTAGTGTAAGATGCTATTTATGTTTATAGTCCAGGAGCAAGAGAATGCATCGTAAGTACTGGATTTGTAGCTTGCCATTCCACTTAGGTATGCCTATGTAGTCACTCTGTTGTTTAAATAAGATGAAATTGGCTAGATTCATTTCTCAGAAACTGTTCTCATTTTTCAGCGACATATGAAAATGCATTCATCATCCGATATGGTTATCTCTTTCCAGCAGGAAAATGAAGCTTGGCTTTGAATAAATGGGAAAGAGGGTCTTATGCTACAATATTGGTTATGGGTTGGGAAACTAAGGCTGAGGACCTAATTCCTCTCTCCAATTGTTCCAAAATCCAGTGTTGGAGCAGAGCCACATCCACTTTATTTAAACATTGTAATGGCTTTTCTTATACTAGGACAAGGTCAATAGTTCCCACAGATAGTGTGGACCAAAGCCCAGAACATTAGTACATTTACACTTACCAAAGATGTGTGACAGACTCTTGAGTTACAAATCTCCATTGACTGTCAGAACTTCTTAGGATGTAAAAATGAGGTTCAATAGGAGAAGTAAAGCATATTATTTGAGACATTTTATCATCCTTTTGCTCTGTCAAGTTGTGGGAAAATACCTGAGCTAATGTGAGGGCTGAGGCCTTATTAATTTTGAAGCAATTATAGCGTGTGCTTGAACAAAATGGGTGATAGAATGTCTTATTACCTTTGTAGATTGCAACTGAGGTTTTCAAGGGACCACTTTTGTACTTGAGATGTTTCTGTTCATTGCAAGTGCTTTGCTAAGTAATAAAAAACCAGTTACTTCTTTCAATACTTGTAAGATACATCCAAGGAACAAACTACTAAATTATGCAAACTGCGTGGGTTTTAAACTGTGACCAGATAGGCTGTGAAGAAATTAAGTCTCAACTAGTTTTCCAGTTGAAGGTAACTTAAGATCTTTAATTGCATACTCACCACATCCCACTGTATTTTGCATACAGCATACTGCACTCCAAAATTTTGGCTTCAGAGGCTAATGTGGTCATGAAAATTCAGTGTTTGTAGCCACTCAAACTAATTGTTCCATTGAAAATATAATGAAGAAGCCATAAAGGAATTTCATAGATTTTTCAAAGTGCTGGAGCAATAAATGATCCCTCGTGGTTCCTCTTTGAAACATTATCTTCTGTGCTTCGCAGCTCTCGTGGACTGAATGAGAAATGTTCAGGAAGCACTTATGCATTAAAAGAATATGGACATTCCTGGCCAAGGCACAGATGGTGAGAATTAAAGTTCATTTCCAGGGACCAGTTGTATCATATGAGCACAGGGAAGCTGATAAATGATTCAAAAACAGGTTTACTGTGGAGTATGAACATTTTTGAAGAAATTGAAAATCTTTTATAATATTACCAGGTGATTCTTTGATCTCTTCAAAGATGGGTGACATTCATTTTTTAAGATGTGAAGGTGTGAGGCTTGTGCTTGTACTCTGGGGAAGGAAAAACCCAAGTACATATGTCAAATGAACCTCACAATACAAGTTGAATAACTCACACTAAAATAAAAGGTTATAATATATTTAGGGTTTAAACTACAGTGGAAATGTTCAAATTACTACTTCACTGAACACATGTAGAGCAAGGTGTAAATATTCTGGGTACTTTGGTTAATTTCAAGATTAGTGCTAAAATTAATTTATTGATTTTTGCCTGAAATCACATGAAGAGCATAGTCTGTGTTGAAAATACATTGGTAACCGGAAATGGTCTCCCCAAGAAACTGTTCAGCCCATCTGGACAACAAGTAGCTGGACTCTATGCTTGGTATACATTTGCAAGGAAAGAATCTTGATTGAATTTGAACTGTAATACTGCACCAAGGTGGAGGAATCCACCAGGGGGGAGGGGAGGGAGAGGGGTGGGGGGATTCCCAGAGCCTATGAAACTGTCACATAATGCAAAATAATTAATAATAATAATAAAAAAAGAAAATACATTGGTAGGCACATTGGTAGGTATTATTTACAAAATACTTTGGTTAGCATAACTTAAAAAAAACCTAGAATTATCCAACAATACTTAAAAATTCTTCAAAATAATAACATTAAAGTCTATGCGTACATTCCAAGAATTTTTGCATTAAACATGTCTTTTAACCCTATTTTCCATGTGAATGTTAAAGTATCTGTATCCAAGCAGCAGAAATTGCAAGAAATCCCCTCGAACGACCCATCGCATTGCAGACAGTGAAAAGGGACCTGTCATTCCCATGATGAGGTTATGCTATATGGCACAGGTGTCTTTAGCAAAAGATCATTTAGAAGAATTATTAAAAACCATCCTTCATTCAGAAGCAGAGATTCACTCTGCAATGTATGTCCATATCACGATCTACTAGAACTGCTGGACCTTGTATTATTCTCTGTACCTACAATGTCAAATATACTTAGATAGCAGAATGATGGATGTCTGGTTATTGTTGAGGGACTCAATTACTCTTACAATAAAGGGGGAAACAGTGGGGACAGATGGTGGAAGGAGAAATCCCTGAGCCACAGGAATTATATTATGACAAAACACATATTAAAAGAAAAGGAAGAAAAAGAAAGCTGTTACTACTGAAGACATTAAATGTCTGAGAATTTGAATCATCCTAAGGATCCAATGTGACAAAGATAGTCTTTCCTTTTTTTTTCATTTTTTTTAAAAGATCTATTCATTTTATTACAGCCAGATATACACAGAGGAGGAGAGACAGAGAGGAAGATCTTCCGTCAGATGATTCACTCCCCAAGTGAGCCGCAACGGCCGGTGCGCGCCAATCCGAAGCCAGGAACCAGGAACTTCTTCCGGGTCTCCCACGTGGGTGTAGGGTGCAGGGTCCCAAAGCTTTGGGCCGTCCTCGACCCAGGCCACAAGCAGGGAGCTGGATGGGAAGTGGAGCTGCCGGGATTAGAACCGGCGCCCATATGGGATCCTGGGGCTTGCAGGGCGAGGACTTTAGCCACTAGGCCACGCCTCCGGGCCCAAGATAGTCTTCTTATCTTTGAATATGACGGGACTGTGTGGCGGGAACTGCATGCAGCCTGTAGAAGTGAGAATAGCTCATTGTTAAGAGGAAGAAAGCAGGGACCCAAGCACTATAATCATAAAGAATTGAGAGCTTCCTGTTTCCTGTGAAAAGAGGCAACTTGCTCCAAAGTCTCTGATAAGGATGATGCGGTATCATCTTGGGAGATCCTTAAAGGAGAAAGTAGAAATGCCCTGTCCAGGGCCCAGCATAATAGCATAGTGCTTAAAATCCTCCCCTTGGATGCACCAGGATCCCATATGGACACCGGTTCTAATCCCAGCAGCTCCACTTCCCATTCAGCTCCCTGTCTGTGGCATGGGAAAGCAGTCGAGGATGGCCCAAAGCCTTGAGACCCTGCATCCAGGTGGGAGACCTGTTGGAGGTTCCTGGCTTCTGGCTTTGGATAGGCACAGCACTGGCCATTGCAGTCACTTGGGGAGTGAATCATCCGACGGAAGATCTTCCTCTCTGTCTCTCCTCCTCTCTGTATATCTGACTTTGCAATAAAAATGAATAAATCTTAAAAAAAAAAAAAGAAATGCCCTGTCTGGGTATCATCCTGTAGAAAATAGTTTACAAATGGTTGACCTTTCTTTTTAGTTTACTGAGATTTTTGGCAATTGGCTTTGTAGCAATAAAAAAATAAAAATAAACCAAAGCTTTTTCTTGTGCTTGAATTGAATGCCACAAATTGAGTATGTGGATGGTGAATAATAAATACTGTGGAATCCCTGAACCAGGGTTGCCCTGCGTTTAAAGATTCAATCCTGTCTTGCCTTGTGTGAGTCACTCTGAAAATGTTATTTCATGCATATCTACTTATCCCGTTGTACATTTTGTTGACGTCTTTAATGAGTGTTCTGGTCTTAAGGTGCTTATCCCAGCTGGGAGCTGCAGAGCTGCCATCAAAACCCATGATAGTTCAGGATCTCTTCACTGAAATTTGTAATTAAGATAGCAACCCGTGCAAAAAAATGAAAGGATAAAAGAAAAATGTACTGAAATGTTAAAGAAAAACACGTTCATCGAAATGGTGATGATTCAAAATACTCAAACTGAAAGAAGGGAAAAAAAACTGATAGATATGCCAAATGAACCCAATTCATACTCTGATATTAGAAATTTAATCAAATCACACTTTCATAAATATGCTATGAGGTTACACTATTCCTTATCCAACCATTTTGAAATTATGAATGGTAAGAATCCATGGATAAATAGAACTGGCAATAATTCTGAAATCAAGAAAAACTAATCTGACTTTTTAAAAAGCAGAAAAGAGTTTAGAAATTAACTATGTGCAGCTTACACTGTTAAGAATAGATAATATAAAAATCTCTATATTATTAGCTATAGTTTATTTGATAAACTACTGACATAAAATTGAAAATAGATTTTGTAACTACATCATCAATTGTTGTACTTTGAGTAATTTAAAAAATGACTTATTTTTATTGGAAAGACAAATCAGATTTACAGAGAGAAGGGACAAAGATCTTCTGTCTGCTGCTTCACTCCACAAAGGGTTGAAATAGCTGGAGCTGAGCCAGCCAATCTGAAGCCAGACGTCAGGAGCCAGGAGCCAGGAGCCAGGACAGAAGCCTCTTCTGGGACACCCAAGCAGGGCCCAAGGCTTTGGGCCATTCTCTACTGCTTTCCCATGCCACAAGCAGGGAGCTGTGTGGGGCTCTAGGACAGACACTCTCCACGTGTCAAATAGAGATGGCACCCAGTGGAAGAGCTCTGGGCGTCGATCAGGCATAAAACTGCATTGTTTTGAAAAGAGACTGATTGGCTGAGGCTGTTTCCGCCCTCGTGAGCACCTCCTGCTCACCTGCCCTCTCCCTGTGAGAGCTGCTTATGCTGGCCTTGTGCATGTCTGACCTTTACTGTGTTTGGCCCCTTGTACTTCCCCCAGGTGGGATTTCCTTGCTACCCCCTATAAAAGAAGTGTGTTATTTTTTCAATAAAGCAGAACTCTGTCAACAGAACCCCTGATTGTCTGACCCTTGCCAGGAGGCTGGGTTGGCGGGCAGTAGGCTCACCACTCCCAGGGACTCCCCTGCCGATAGGAGGGGTAACTAAGGCTGCACCCTCATACCGCGGAGACCCCTGCAGAGCTGGATAGGAGGGGGAGCAGTTGAGCCGCAAAACGGCACCCTACAGGACCCCGACACCGGGGATAGTAGGCTTTAGCCATTGAGCCAGACCCCATTTTGAGTAAATTTTAAAAAAGATACATTGATTCTGAAACTACAGTGGAGGGATTTTGTTTTCTTGTTTATATAGAATGAACACATTTTAGGCATTTCCTATTACATACTTAGGGGCATAGTGAGCCTCGCCTACCTCCCCCCCCCCCCATACCATTCCTGTCTCCATTGTGCGTTGAGGAGTGCACACTGCGGAGCATCATCGACCTCCAAAGTCTGTAGAGATGAAATGACTCCATATTCTATCAATACATTCTAAAAATAAGAACTGTAAGATTTGCACGAGCTGCCGTAAGGATTGACAGAGATTTCACAGTGGACCATGGTCCAGTCAAGCCAGGAAGGGACAAGGAAATAGATCTTCCTCTAATCAAACGCATAAGTTACTTTAAAAACTCCACATTCCATAGCGTAGTGTGGCATGCCATGCAGCTTTTCACTTCGGTTTAGAATGCAAATATCACCCTCAGATAGTATTTGAGTCCTACTGTATGTCCACTTTTTGGAAAATGACCCTATGTAGTTATGTAAGTTGAACGTGTGTGTGTGTGTGTGAGTGTGTAGATGTAGGAGAGAAAACATGCAAAGCTTGCATTTCACTTTCTAATTGAGCTCGCCACTACTAATTGTAAAGGCGATAGTTAAAAACACTTTTCAGCCACAGTTGTCATGCCTGCTTGTTTTTCAAAAGTTGTCATTAACTGAGACAAAAAGCAGAGTAAAGGGTAGTTTAACATTCAGTTTCAAGGGAGGCTGCCAGATAACATGCAGGTTTAAGATGAGGGCATGGGAAGGCAGAATGGGGCACTGAGCTGAATTTCGAGTTTGTCATGTTTGAGGAGATGAAAAAGCAGAAGTTTTTCCATAAGAAATTATGAAAAGTCTCAGGGAATTCAAGAAAGATGCAACCTGCATTCGAGCATTGAAGCGCATCTGGGTATAGTTAATAATTCAAAGTGGAAATGATTTTTTTTCCTAGAGAAAGAATACAGAATGAGCTGAGAAGCAGGGAACAGGCATGGGTTTACCTGTATCATGAAGTACGTAAAAATATATGAATTATATAAAATGAATCGGGTAAAGAAAAAAGAAAGGATTTTATAATAATCAATTGATTGTGATAATATAGAATTGACAATAAAATTCATATTGTATGCTGTTACTTATTTTAAAAAATATGATTAGAAAATGGATTTTAACATAGCAAGAGCCTCTTTTCCATCGGAAGGCCAGTAATGTGATTTAATGAGTTTGTAGAAATTTGAGAGTTAGCAGAAACAGATATTTATTCCACTCTGGTCCTGGAATTCGGGATCTGAAGTCACACAGGCTCTCAGTTTTAATCCCACTTTTAACTTTCAATTAATCCTAAATTTAAATTACCCATTCTCCTCATAATCTACTTCCACTGAGTGAATATTAACTCCCTCCTGACACTCTCCTCCTCTACCACGTGCTGCTCACGATCAGCAGCGACATATTTTCAAAGTAACTGTGATTTTATTCGTAGACTGCATTAGGCACTTTACTGTTTTCCCAACTCACTAATAAAACCTGAAGTCACTGCAGTATACAAACTTTAAAGGATCTGCCTCTCCCACAGCTCTCCACCCTAACTTGATCATCCAGCCTATCACCTCTCATTCCTTCTTTCATTGTGGAGAAGTGAACGCCCCTCCTTTGTGGCTTGTTACATGAAATAATTCTGCCTTAAGACTTTGTCTTTTCTGCTTTATGCTATGGCTTTCTTGTCCAGATGTCTGCATTATTTCCTCCTCGTTTCTGTTCTATCTCTTCTCCAATCCTACAGAATGTATAGCAGTCTTATATATTCGTCATTCTGTAAAATACTTCTCTGGTAACTTTTCCTTGAGGGTATTAGTTAATCTCCTGGAAGACCTGACTCCATTTGGAATATTAAAAAGCTATCCTGTTGTGTATACATAAATACTCAGGAAATATTTATCAAATTAGTAATATTAGTAGGTACTAATAGAGTATTTATGGTGTGCCTGGCACTGTTCTAGAGCATATGAGACCTGAGTTAGCCATCACAAGGACGTTTGCATTATGTTTGGGCTGTCACTGTGTCCATTTAGAAATCAGATCATTGATGCACAAGATTGTGGAGAGGTGTTGCAAAACCATACAGACAACAAGAGACTGATTTGTAAATTGTAACTAAGAAATAGAAGTGATTTATTGAAGGATAGAATGATGGATAGATGCCCTGGGTGGTACTTACAAATCCTATGACAATTCCTCATATACATTGACTTTAAAATTTTTTGCACCAAAATGATTTATTTTTTACTTTCATCTTGAAAAAATTAAAACCACTGTAGTGCTTATATCGCCTGAAAAAAAAAAACACTGTTCTTTGCCTAAAAATCAGTATTATACATAAAAATCACCTTGACAAACTAAGGGTATAGGAGACAGTATGCTGATTCAGACATGCCTTGCCACATCAGAACGCCTGAGTTCTGGTCTCAACTCCACTTGGGATTCTGTCTTCCTGTGGGTGCGCTCATCCTTGAAGGCAGCCGCGTTGGCTCAGAGAGCTGGGTCCCTGTCACCCACATGTACAAGATTGTCCTGAGTTCCTGGCTTTGGTCTGGCCCAGCACAGATGTTGAAGGCATTTAAAGAGTGAATCACTGGAAGGAAGATCTAGCTGACTCTTTACATTATAAATAAATAAATAGCTAAAAATGTTGTTGGGGCCAGCACGATAGCTCAGCTAGCAAATCCTGCAGCTTACAGTGCCAACAACCCAGATGGGTGCTGGTTCATGTCCAACCCAGCTCCCTGGTTGTAGCACAGGAAAGCAGTAGAGGATGGCCCAAAGCTTTGGGACCCTGAGTGGAACACCACCTAGAAAAAAAAAAAAAAAAGACTCCATGGTTCCTAGCCTTGCTTTGGCTTATCTCCAGGAGCTGTAGCTATTTGGGGGGTAAAGCACCAGATAGAAAGTCTTTCTCTGTGTCTCTCCTCTCTACATGCCTGCCTTTCCAGTAGGAAAAAAAAGGAAAGAAAAAAAGAAAAATAAAGTCAATGGGAAAAACAAGTTTCTACAACAGATTTATTTCAAATGCCACCTATTGCATTTTTGCTCAGCTACAGACGCTTTTATATTAATCTGAACTTACCAATTATTTTTATGTTTTAAGGAATATTAGGTGAGATGAGTGGTAAGTTACACTGATAGCTGGTTTTATGATTACAGTCCACAGATACCAAGTGTTGAGGTTCAAATCCAGTTTGCTTGCACTCAGGTTTGGAAGTCTGGCTGCTCACTTGTGAAATACTTGCACATATGACTGTGACTACTGCTTGATCAAAATGCAATAGAATTTATGGCATGCTGTTTAAAATGGCCCAGTTCCATAGCCTAGTGGCTAAAGTCCTCGCCTTGAACGCCCCGGGATCCCATATGGGCAGCACTTCTAATCCCAGCAGCCCCGCTTCCCATCCAGCTCCCTGCTTGTGTCTTGGGAAAACAGTCCAAGACAGCCCAGAGCCTTGGGACCCTGCACCCATGTGGGAGACCTGGAAGAGACTCCAGGCTCCTGGCTTTGTATTGGCTCATCTCCAGTCGTTGTGGCCACTTGGGGAGTGAATCAACAGACGGAAGATCTTTCTCTCTGTCTCTCCTCCTCTCTGTATTTCTGACTTTGCAATACAAATAAATAAACCTTTTTAAAAATCCAAATTTCTGTGACACATATAGCTGTCTTATTTGCTGCTGATTTTCTCCTGTCATAAATTGTTAAGTTTCCTGCTTTGAGTAGGTGATAAGAATGCAAGGGAAAGTATTGACTGGCCTTCCGCATCGAGCTATTCTCAAACCAGTACCGAGGCCGTAACTATTGTTGTTTTAATAAAATAGCAAAGCATATCCAAGTGTGCATAGGAAGTGAACAGTTTATGTCAGAATGTCTTGCCTGGCCCAATACTTGCCTGAACTTGTTTTCTAAACTTCATTATAATTCTTAGTGTTTAAATACAAGCTTTACCTGAGAATGATCTCTGAAGTTCGGCAAATACTTTCAAAATCCAAATTTGTGAGATCTGTGCATGATAACATAAACATTTTTATGCAGCATTGCAATTAAAGGTAAAATTAAAGATGGACATGTAGTTTACCTGTTAAGATATCAATTACGGTATTACCTACCATATCAGAAAAGCTGGGGTTGGTAACCTGTTCAGCTCATGTCTCCAACTTGCCGTTGAGGATTTTCTGGGAAGCAGCAATGAGGGCCCATGTGCCTGAGTTCCATATATCCAGGAGGAAAGCATAGTTTTAGTTCCTCGTTTCTGTCTGCAGTTAGTCCAAATTGACCATTCTGAACATTCGGGGAACGACACAGTGGATGGGAGCTTACTTGTCTTGCTCTGTGTTAAATAAATAAATAAATATTTAACCCTTGTATTTAGAAAAAAAGATGAAAATATTTTCACAAAGTGTTGTAATCTATGATTTTTTATAATGCATATATCACATGAAATTCTAAAAGGTGTCAGAGAATAGGACCGGGGAGAGAGAGAGACACACACAATATGTAAAGAAAATTTCTATTTACTGGTTCGCTGCTCATTAAAGCCCACGGCAGTGAGGTCTCTTTCAGGCTGAGTGAGGAATCAGAAAGTAAAGTATCCCATAGGGTTGGTAGGCGCCAGTGTCTTCGAGTCTGCAGCAGCTGCCTTCTAGGGTACACAGTAGCAGGTGGAAAAAAAGAGCTCAGAAGCAAACCTTGCTGAACTGATTTAAAAAGTGGGCATCCCATGAAACATCCGTAACTGCCTTCCCCAAAGTCCTCCCCAGATACTGAGATCTTTTTCATACAAATCAATTAATCTTTTTAAATATAAGATTTTACAGAGGAGAAGAGAAAGTTGTGTGTGGAGAGATCACCAAGAAACAACCTGAGGGATTTTAGGAAATGGACTAGGAGGAAATACTTTATTTGAAATATAAAGGATAAGTGGAAATTAATCTTGTGAAATTTTGAGTGCAATTCATGCATGAATGACCAGAAACTTGTTGTAGAATTGTTGGTTTCATATACAGGAGGGAGTTCACAGTCTGTAGACACTAAGAAGATCAGCTAATGGTTTCATTGTTCAACTGGGGTTTAGTGCCTAGTGTCCAAATCTCACAGGAGTCAAGAATCCAGGCACAGACACATTTCTGCATATCAGACATTTTATTTTACCACTTCATGCATGGTGGGAAAAAGTCCATTAGAATCTACTTTAGAGCCATTCTGTTGACAACAAATTGCTTTGGCTTTCTCATATGGCAATGTCTTCATTTCCTCTTTATTCCCCACGTATATTCTACAAAATGTCAAACCAGGGCTTGGCTATCGTGTTCATTCAGGATTGGAAGCACATGCGTTCTCTCCCCATGTGCTACAGTCACGATGGGAAATCAACTGTTGCTCAAGTGCTTGGTAATCCACGTGTTATACATTATTTTCCCTTCTCTGCTTTCCCTATTCGTCTTTGTTCTTTAAGAAATTTATTATATTATGGATTTTTATGTGTTTATCTAGCTTGAAATTTCCAGACTTTCCTTTAGCTTTATTTTCATGTACTTATATATTTGCAAAATTTTCATTTACTTTTATCAGAATATGTTCAGGTATCCAATTTTCTTCCTAAAACTTTGATTACACATACATCAGGATTTGTGTTGTTCCACAATGTAATGAGAGAACAGTTCGGTTTATTTTTAAAAGTCAATGGCATTCTTGTTTGGGTAATTTTCATTGATTTATCTTCAAAGTAACTTTTTCTTATTTTGTCACTTGTGTACATGCTCACGTTTTGATTGCCTCCCATGAGTTTTTTTTCTTGAATTTTTTTTTTTTCATTTTGCTTTACGTTTTCATGTGATAAAAATGCTACTCAAGTTCTTAAAATATGCATAACAGGCATAAAGTCTTGTGTTTTGAAGTTACCCTAAGAATCTTGATCAGTGCCTGATGGAGCATTGTAAACTACAAGGTTTTATGTCATCCGTCAGGTAATCCCAATAACCGTGACACCTTGGTGTGAGTATCTGCTAGGGTTTAAGGCGGTGTACCCCACAAATTGCACAAGTTCAGGACTGACCCTATGTGAAGTGATATAAGTGGTCACAGGGACTTCAAAATTCGGCCACAACTAGGAGCAGGTAAATGAACTGGGCATGTGTCCTTATGGTGGGGTGTGAGACCCCAGCTCCTCTCCGGCATCTCACATTGTTGGTGGTCTCTCACTCCCCGCGCAACGTCATTCAGTCCGCAATCCTAAGAGTAGTGATCTCAATCAACTTTTTTTTTTTTAAGTTGGCCTGCCTTGGTTGTTTTGTTCTTGTAATACAAAGTGGCCAAATGCAGTGACTTTGGATTACCTATTCTCATAAATTAACATTGCCTTGGTTATACTTCTAAAGTTTAATTTTGGATTGATTCTTGGATTTTTTTCTTTTGTATTATGAAATTCTGGTATGTACTTTGCCCTTGAGGATAAGTGGGCAAGCTGTAGGTTTCAAATTGCGTAAGTTTTGATTTTGGTGACCTGCTATATTGTATGTGTGAGAGAGATAGTACAACGGTCTGTCTCTCAGTTGTGCTAACCAAAACCCAGATTCAAAGAGTTTATTGTTTTGATTCTGGTCAATCTGCTGCCTGAGCCCTTTGAGGGATACTCTCAGAATTTCCCTTTATGACGCTTTAGCAATTTCCTGAGAAACTATCATTTGGTATCTGTCACTACCATTTTACTATTGTTAAGCATAACTTACACTTTTTAAAAAAGATTTATTTATATGTATTGCAAAGTCAGTTATACAGAGAGGAGAGACAGAGAGGAAGATCTTCCCGATGATGATTCATTCCCCACGTGGTCGCAATGGCTGGAGTTGAGCCAATCCAAAGCCAGGAGACTCAATGGAGCCTCTTCCAGATATTCCACATGGGTGCAGGGTCCCAAATTTTTGGACTGTCCTCGACTGCTTTCTCAGGACACAGAGAGCTTGATGGGAAGCAGGGATGCCGGGATTAGAACCGGCGCCCATATGGGGTCCTGGTGCGTTCAAGGCGAGAACTTTAACTGCTAAGTTACCGAGCCATACCCAAGCACGACTTACACTTTTTAAAAGATTTAATGTTAAGGCATCATTATATTCTTAGAACTTCTAAACATTTATGATGCTGTACTTGTACTAATATTACATTAACATGAAAATTGATAAGAATTGGGCTATAATTATAATACATTTGCTGTGATCCTAAGAAAATAATGTATCAATGAATTTCTTAAGGAAAAAGAAATGAAGTTGATATCCCTGTTTTAACTTATGGTTGGCTATATAACCAAGTGCTAAATAATATGAACTGAACAATAAAACACAATTATGTAGAAAAATAAAATGTATTTTTTTGAAAGGCAGGGAGAATGAGAGAAAACAGGAAGAGTGGGAAAAGAGATAGAATGAAAAACAAATCATGCATTTGTCTATTCTCTAATGACTTAAAAAGCCAGAGTAGGATCAAGCCAAAGCCAGGGGCTGGAATTCAATCCAATCATTTTGGCTGGTAGAGATCCAATTTCCTGAGCCCATTTTAGTTGACTTTGAAGGTGTGCAATTGTATGAAGTGAAGTAGTGCAGCTAAGAGCCTGCATGATGCGGCATCCCCCGAGCTGCACCATGAGCCTGCCCCACTGATTTATCATGGCTTGTGACTAACAAAATGCTTTTCAGATACTTCAAAAAAATCATTTTAGTCTTGGCAGTATATGTCTGATGTCAAGTACTCTGCAAATCTTCGACCTTTGTGTGAGTCATCCAGACATTTGGATGAGCTGTATGACCATCAAATGTAAGGTAAGTCTGGCCTCCCTAGGCGGCTTTTGACTAAAAGAGGTCTGCTTAAAGTGTCAGTCATTCTTTCAGGCTGGGGTAGTATTTTTTTCCACTACATTGTTTAAGAAAATATATCAGGATGTTGCTGATATGGTAACTCAACTAACTCAAATTGCCTGTTTGTTTTGTCTATTTGTTGTATTGCATATTCTCAGGGAAACCTTGAACAAGATTTATGATTTTACCTGTGAATGGCTAATTGCTGCAGCATTATGGGTGGAAAATCCTGAAGTTTTTATACTGGATCATCATGTTGAAAATAATCTGAACATGTAAAAGTTAATCTACTCTCATTTCCTTATTATTTTCAAATGATCTATGAATCTATTCATTTACCAAACTCATAAAACTGCAATTGATCTCAGTAAGTCCTTATATTATATAAACAAGTGTTTTACTTAGTTTTGGTTTTACTATTTTAATTATATTATTTCTATTGAAAAAAAAAAAACCCAGATTCTGCAGAGAATCATGGCTCAGGCACTTGGATTCTTGCTGCCCATAAGGAAAAGCCAGAACTGACCTGGTCTGGTCCGGCCTGCTGCAGGCATACGGGCAGTGCCAGAACCGACCTGGTCCGGTCCGGCCTGCTGCAGGCATACGGGCAGTGAGCCAGTTGGTGGATAATTCCTCTTCTGTATTTCTAGCTCTTTGTCTGTATGTCTTCATCTCCTGAACTTTCAAATAAAGTAAAAATAAATACAGTGATTGAGCATTTTAGAAACCTATTGGTATTTTTATTGCAATTGTGTTCAATATGCAACTCAATTAAAGCAAAAATGATCTTTTAACAATATTGATAAAATCTGATAACTTATATTTTCTGTCTTTAGATCTTCCTTATTTTCTTGGAGGCTTTATAAATCTGTTGAAAATATTTTATTTTATTAGAGATTTATTCATTTTTATTGCAAAGTCAGATATACAGAGAGGAGCAGAGACAGAGGGGGACCACAATGGCCTGAGATGAGCCAATTCTAAGCTAGAAGCAGGAAGCCTCCTCCCCACACAGGTGCAGGGTCCCAAGGTTTTGGGCCGTCCTTGGCTGCTTTCCCAGGTCACAACCAGAGAGCTGGATGGGAGGCGGGGCCAATGGGATATGAACCAGTGCCCATATGGGATCCTGGCGTATTCAAGGCGAGGACTTCAGCTGCTAGGCTACTGTGCCAGGCTCTTGAAAATATTTTATACATGTATGGTATTTCATATTTTCTTGAAGTTACATTGTGTTATATTGCATTGGTTTTGTTATAATAAAGGTATGATCTTAATCTGAATGCCAGTCTTTAGTCTAGTACCTTTGATAATAATATTTATTTGACTTGACAGTTTTTAATATATTCTTTAGATTTTCTATGTAATCATGTCATCTTCAAAGTAGAACAGGTTTTCCATTGTTTTTCAATCAGACAGCTAGATCCCGTTTCCTTGCTTATGTTAGTATGCTGGCTCAGAGTCAGAGTACAATACTTAATGAAGATTGCATGGGAAGATATCCTTGCCATACTCCCAGCAGAAAGCCAAGCTGGTTTTCATCAAAGAGGGGCCTAAACATTGTAAAGGTTTTCACGACTGCTCTTTGTCAGATTGATAAATTTCACTTTCATTCCTTAGTGTTTTTTTTTTTAAATAATACAGTTGTTTCTGTCAAATAAGTTTCATATTAGTTGAGATAATGAAAGTATATTCTTCTAAAACTTGCACTGACATGGCCCTTTGATTAATGTTCAGGTTTGGAACAGTCTTATATTCCCAGGATCAACTTCCTCGTTTGTTCCATGTTGTTTCTGTTTCCTAGTGTCCCACACATCTTCAACACACCGTTTTGAACAGGTAAGACAAGATTGATGCTTTTACTTGGTATTGGTGTACTAATTCTTGGAGGAAAATTGATTTTTGTGAAGGCTGTAAATTGTAACTCCCTGATTTGATGCAATTATTTTATTTTTTGAATTGCAACCAAGATCTTTCTTATTCCAGGTTCGCAGTTGTGGGGAGTGAGCGTTTCGTGCACTGGCTGAGCAGCCCACGTCCCACACCGAGGTGTCTATGTTCGGTTCATGGTGCTGACTCCTAGACCGCGGCCAGTGACACTGACAGTTCAAGTCACTGGGTCCCTGCACTCACACAGGAAGCCTTAATTCCCTCCTGGGTTTCTGGCTCATTCACATAACTGACCCTGGACATTGCAGGAAGATAGATCAGTGGGTGGGAACGATTTTTCATTCTATCTTTCTTTTTCTCTCTTTACTTAAAAATAAATAAAACAGGAATCAAGATGGCGGAATAGGGTAAGGAGACGTTTATACAGACAGAAAAACATTTAACCAGGATGACGCAGAGAGGACATATTTCAGGAAATAGGAAAGGACAGAACAACAGCAGAGGGGTACCTGGAGACTGACACACACAGGAAAGCAGCGGACACAACGGTGTGGTGTTGCAGAGACTGATATTCCAGCACGGCGATCTGAACTCCGCAGCAGCCGAAACTCCACCAGCAACCAGGTGGGAAGGGACTTTCACTGGGAGCTCGGGTGGTGAACCCAGACAAAGAACTGTCTGTTCTGCTGGTCCGTTTGATTTGACCAGGAGCAGAGACAGAGCAGCAGATCCCAGATGGGCAGTGCGAGAACAGAGTGAATTTCACAGTCCAGTCAGCCCCCTAGAGCTGAATTGGATGCCATTTTGAGTAAGGAGGAAAGGGCGAGGGAGAGGACTGAGCATGCGCTGAGCTGGGGGTGAGCTCATTTCTGTCTGGGTGAACTGCAACGACGTGGCATTCTATGGGTTCCACTCAGGGCACGTCTGGGATAGCCCTCGGATCTGATGGCTAGCAAATCAAGAACTTTAGTGGTTATACGGCAGGCGCCATTTTGGGCACTGTGGCAATAGCTTTTGGACTGCAGGGGACAACAGTGAACTGCGCATGTGCTGATCTCGTGAGAACTTGCTGAGGTCCGAGATTGCACTGGTCCCACAAGAAAATAATACTGACTGTGTCATCGTACGGGTCAAAATAGGTCCGTGTGGCACCCAGACCAAATGTCCAGCAGGTTCCGACAAGATCAGTGCCACCAACAACCTAATTATATAGGACACCTGGTATCTCTCTAATCCTGGGACCTGCTCCAAGCGGAAGTGGGAGAAAGGTTGCAGAAACAACGGTGCAGCCTCAGCATGGTATCACAGGAGGTGGTGAGGTGCAGCCTCAGCATGGTATCACAGGAGGTGGTGAGTGGTGAGCCAAGAGCTGGGGCTGTGGAGACCACGGTGGAAATCTGACATAAGAACCCAGACCTGGAACTTGCTGGAGGTTGTGGCACAAGTGGCTGCAAGAAAAGTTGTGTATCAACTGCAATAAGTAAAATCGCATTGTAGCCCTGTGGGTGACACAGCTTAGAAACCTACCCCAAGGAAAAGACTCTGCTAACCAGAAGTACAATGATCAAGAGCAAAAGAAGAGACAAAGGCACAATGAATAATGCCGAAAACTCTCCTAAAAGGGAGCAAAACCCTATGCCAATCTCAGAGTTAACTGAGGAAGACATCAAGAAAATGGGACACACAGAATCCGTAAGATTCATTTTAAAGATTCTGATCAACCATAAGAAGCTTATGCAAGAGTTCAAAGAATTTAAGGAAGCAATAAAGCAAATCAAGGCTGGTATATCAGAAATTAAGAACACAGAAGAGCAAATTAAGAGTACAGTGGAGAGTCTCCAAAATAGAATGAAGGAAGCAGAAGAAAGAATCTCAGAATTGGAAGGTATTTCCTGTCATCAGGGGGAAGCAAACAAAAAGCTGGAAACAGAGCTGGATCAGGCCAAAAAAAAGTATTCAAGAATTGAAAAACACTATTAAGAGGCCAAATCTAAGAGTTATGGGAGTCCCAGAAGGTGCAGAAAGAGAAGCTGAGTTTGAAAATGTATTTAATGAAATAATAAAGGAAAATTTCCCTAATCTAGAGGAAGAATTGGGAAACAAGTTCCAGGAGGGGCACAGAACTCCCAACAGGCTTGACCAAAAGCGATCTTCACCACGACATATGATCATCAAGCTCTCTTCAATTGAACATAAGGAAAAGATCCTTAAATGTGCACGTGAAAAAAATCAATTGACATATAAAGGAAAGCCAATTAAGCTTACAGGAGACCTCTCACAGGAAACTCCACAGGCAAGAAGAGAATGGAGTGACATATTCCAGATTCTAAAAGAAAAAAATTTTCGGCCCAGGATAACATATTCAGCAAAGCTTTCTTTTGTCTTTGAAAATGAAATAAAATTCTTCCACAGTAAAGAAAAGCTAAAAGAATTTGCCTCTTCCAAACCTGCCCTACAAATGATACTTCAAGATGTTCTCTTGGCAGAGAAGAGGAATAGCACTTACCAAAACCAAAGGCAAACGGGAAGAACATCCCAGTAAAATCACAACAGAAGACTAAACCAATGAACAACCCATTGCTAAAATGACAGGACCAACGTAACACCCATGTATATTAAACTCTGAATGTAAATGGCTTAAGCTTAATCAAACTTCATAGAGTAGTACACTTGATTAAAAAACAAAACCCATCTGCTTATTGTCTGGAGGAGACACACTTCAACAAAGATTAACGGAAACTATATCACATGGGTTTTGTTATTCTCTGTTAGTTTCATCTCTTCAAAACACTTCCTTCTGATTAAACCATTCAATGACTCGTATATCATACGGTAGCATCATTTTGTTCAAGAAGGTTCTTGATTTTCATTTCTTCAGCTACACACTAGTCATTTAATAGCATGTTATTCAACTTCTTGGTGTTGTTAATTTCTTTTTTCTTCCTGTTGTTGATTTTGTTTTGTGGTTCTTCATTTAAGGGGATGTATAGTAGCTGTGTAATGGAGACTGTCATATCTAGTAACATGTCATTTAACTTCATGGCATTGTAAATTTCCTCTTTTCTTTCTATTGTTAATTTTGAAACATGACTTTTCATTTAAGGGGATGTACAGTAGCTGTGAAATGGAGATTAACATTCAGATGTGAGGATGTAGTGTGGTATGCATTTCTGCTTCCAGTCAAAGATGGACTTACAATGAAACTGTTTACTATATCTTGACAATAGGATTCTGGACTCTCTGCCATTGTCCATGCCCGCAATGATGGACATGTGACTGAGTATGAAGAACTATATGTTAGTAATAATATAGGGGAACTGAGGGGGAGGGGACTGGGGAGGGGATAAGGGAATATGAAACTGTACTATAAAATAATAATAAGAATAATAAAATGTATTAAAAATAAATAAGTAAATAATTTAAAAAATAATAAATAAATAAAACAAGGGCCAGCATGGTAACCTAGCAGCTAAAGTCCTTGCCTTGCACACATCAGTATCCCATATGAGTACCGATTCTAATCTTGCAGCCCTGCTTCCCATCCAACTCCCTGCTTGTGGCCTGGGAAAGCAGTCAAGGACAGCCCAAAGTCTTGGGATCCTGTACCTGTGTGGGAGACCAGGAAGAAGTCTCTGGCTCCTGGCTTCAAATCAGCTCAGCTCTGGCCACTGAGGACACTTGGGGAGTGAATCAGCTGACAGAAGATGTTTTTTGTCTCTACTCTCTGTATATCTGACTTTCCAATAAAAATCTACAAATCTTTTTTAAAAAAATTAAGAAAACAAAATAAAAATTAAATGTGAAATTCATGGAAAATCATCATTAAATATTAAGTCAAATTTATTACTGATATTTAGGACATGCATTTTTTGTGGTTATGCCTTAAAATATAAATTTACTTATTCATAATTGGGATATTTTGCTATCAATTTTATCTTGATTTCATTGATACTATTTGTAATGGAAGGAAATAATACATACAATGTACATTGCCAAGTATACTAGCATAAGTTTGCTTTTATTATTTCATAGTAATGTTTGGATATCTCTAGGTATTTTTGTGATGCCTTGATTTTCCATTCTTGAAACTTTTTTTTTTAGTTAATAGATTTACAGAAAAAGTTACCAGAGACTAGAATGAATTGCTACATAATTTCACCAATATTTCCCCAAGGTATCATCTTTCATAACCATAGCACAATTATTATACGTACAAAATTAATATTGGCATAATGCCATTAAACTATTTCATATACTTTGTGTTTCTGTTTTTTGCATTATTTTCTGTGTTTTCATCCTATAATCTGACCTATGCTCCCACATGGCATTTAGCAGTAAGGTTCTGTGTTTGACTTGAGGCAATTTCTTAGTTATTATTGGTTTTCTTTGAATTCCACGGTTCTCCCATTTGGGTTTGTCTTCTGTTTCTCATGACAAATGGGGCTTACATATTTTTCCCAATGATTTCACGAAAATAGTTGCAAAGCTAGTCCTGCCATTGGCCAAGGTGGTAATTATAATCCTACCAACACACATACAAATTCAGAATATGTCAATTTGTAGTTTTGTGTGGATTTCTTCAGGTAAAGAATTTCCTGGGAATTCCTTTGAGACTAGAAAGGAAATAGATATTTGTATTGATCCTAACCATTGTTGTGAAGAAATTTTATTGTAGTTAAAATGCAAGACATTTTATTTCATTTGTGCCATACAATATGGAACTCTGCAACTTTAACTTATTAGAGTTGGCTTTTGTAAATCTGACTAAATACACTGAGTCAAATTCCATTTTGCATTCAAAATGTTGAAGAATAGATTCTGTGGATAAATAACAGAGACCCTTGCAGGAGGTTAAGAATGGAAATATTCTGCCGCCATCGTTGTAGGCAGAAGGCCGAGCTGCCTCCTAGAACAGCGTAAGGGACGGCTGTCATCGTGGCGACTGTGCTTCGAATCCAGCACCCTTGCGAAAGACGGAGGAAAAGCAGCGAGAGACGGTCCAGCCCACTGAGGCCTCAAAGCAGCTGCCAGCTCCTGGCTATCGCCTGGCATTGCGCTGCTCATTGTAGCCAGCTAGGTAGTGAACCATCAGACAGGAGATTTCTCTTCGTTGTTTCCCTCTGTAACTTTGACTTCAAAATAAATAAATAAACCTTTTTAAAAAGCACAAAAACACTCAAATAAAACATCTCTGCATATTTAGTAGTGGGAGAAACATATTCAATGGTCATGCCAATACGGATTTCCACAGAGAGAATATATATTTTGTAGAACTAAAAACAGAGTGAAAGTATATTTTGAAGTGCACGTCACTGCAGTGTGATTTATCCCACCAGACTCCCCTGACTTCCACTTGCCACAGCATGATTTTTCACTCAGAACAGCTGCCGTTCATCAATGAGCTGCGTCAAAGATCTCAAATGAAATTTGGTCAAACTGTTGAGCATAGTTTTAAAACTTCTATTACTGATTATCTTTATCTCCCCCTTCTGCTCCTCCCTTCTTTTTTTTTTTTTAATCTCCAGAGGATTTCAGTGTTGCGCCCCTCCCCAAATTCACACACTGAAGCTTTACCTCAGTGAGTGGGGATTCGGAGTCCGGGTGTTGAGGGATGATGCAATTGCAAGGTGTCAGAAAGCACCTTACTCTCACTCGAATTCCTGCATTCTGCCTCCTCCATGCTATAGTGCTGCAAGCAGGTACTGGCCAGATGCTATTTTCCTCATCTTGACTTCCAAGCCTCCAGGTGGCAATCAGCAAACATCTGTGTAGTATACATGTCCCAGGCTGAGGCAGTGTGTACAACAGCACAGATGAACACTGGAACACTCCTGCTAATGATGGTGGAGGGAGGGTTTCAGCCCAGAGAATATACCGACCTCTGTATGTAGATACACACTTTCCTTTCAACTTGCAGAAAGAATTGAAGACTGAATAGGATTGAGATGAGCTGTCCATTGAGGGTTGGATGAACACTGACTTGTTAAACCACTTGTCTATTATTATATACTGAGTGCCAAGAATGAGAACAGGGCACATATAGTAGATTAACATCCTAATTCAGCAAATTTAGCCAAACACATTTTAGTGTTATTTTTACATTCTTTTCTTAAAGATGCATTTATTTTTATTGCAAAGTCAGATAAACAGAGAGGATTAGAGACAGACAGAAAGATCTTCTGTCCAATGATTCACTCCCTAAGTGGCTGCAACTGCCTGAGCTAAGCCAAGGCAAAGCCAGGGTCCAGGAGCCTCTTCTGGGTCTCCCACATGGATGCAGGTTCCCAATGCTTTGAAGCCATCCTGGATCCAGCCCACAAGCAGAGAGCTGAATGGGAAGACAGGAACTGGCACCCATATGGGATCCCTGCTCATGCAAGGCCAGGACTTTCAGTGGCTAGCCTACTGTGCCAGGCCCTATTTTTTCATTCTTGAAACTAATTTACCTATTCTTTGAAAGAATTCTTCAGCCTAATATCTTGTTAATTTAATTCCACTCGATTTAGCAATGAAAACATTTATGCATACACAATTTCCTCTGTTTATAATTTCAGCTGTATTCTATAGGTTGTGACAGTATGATAGACCCATTACAGTTATTTTTGAAATGGACGCATATATTTTTGCTTTAATTGCAAACCCCTAATGCCTTTTGAAAAGCTTTATATTTTCTCATTATTTTTCTTTAATTGATAATAGTGTTGTCCTTACTGTTTCTAATGTTCCTAGAATTATTGGGGATTACCTTTGTTTTTGCTGTTCGTTTTCGTAACAAACCTGTGTACAGTGATTCGTGCCTTGAATTGGCACACTAACGTTCCACCTGTGAAGCTCGCCTCCCATCTGGGTGAGGGTTCATGCCTTGGCTGCTCCACTTCCTATCCAGCTCCCTATTTATGGCTTGGGAAAATAGCAAACGATGGGTCAGGTCTGTCTGCCCTTGGCACCTACTTCGTGCACCCTGCGGAAGCTCCTGGATCCTGGCACTGTGTCAGGTCACCTCCAGTTGTAGCAATTTGTTGGATAAACCAGCAGAGGGAACAAGTCTCTTTCCGTGTCTTTTCCTTTCTCTGAAAAACCTGTAATTCAAATTTACAAAAAAAAAAAAAAATATAAGCCTTTAAATATCTATCTATCTATCTATCTATCTATCTATCTATCTATCTATATATATATATATGTCTAGTTTAAACCTCTGGGACCACTGGCATGAGTAAAGCCGTTTCCTATACCTCTGGCATCCTGGTTTCAGTCGTAGCTACTACACTTCTGATCCGGCTGCCTGCTAATGTGCCCAGGAAGCAATGGAGAACTACCCAAGCTTTTGGCTTCCAGCACAACTATGTGTAGGTCTGCAAGCTATTCCCTGACTCCTGGCTTCAGATGGGCTCAGCTCTGGACATGGCTGCCATTCAGAAATTCACAGCGCATGGAATCATTTGCCTTCTCTCTAACACTGTTTTTTTTTAAAAAAGTAAATACTTGAAAATGAAGTTTACTTTTTTTCTGCTACTTTTCTCTTGCATTTCTAGCTTTTATTCTTTCAGAGTTGGGTCCTGATTATTTAGTTTTTTATTCACTTAGGATTTCATTTCATTTGATTCTTTACATTACATTGTGGAAACTTTTATTTTTTTTTAAAACTATTCTTTGTATCTCATCTTTTCACATTCAAGTATTTTATTTTAAAATATTAAATTATTATACATCACGTCCATCATCACTGAGAGTGAGAGCACATTTCCCCTCTGGAGGAAGTGCATCCACAAAGGTAGGGAACTTGAGGAAGAATGAACAGCTGGGAAAACAGTGCAAATTTCTGACATCAAATTTCCTATTTTGCCTGAAAGAAATACTAATATTGTAAGGAAACATGCATGAACTTTCGCTTTGTCTAAATTTCCATATTCAAGAACATGTGAAAACACTCACTGTTTTATTTCCTTTGGTGTAGATCTCGAAGGTTCACTCCTGGAGACCCCACTGTGTGTCCATTTAGACTTCGTGTGAGCTGTGTTTTTGTTGTTGTTGTTTGTTTGCTTCATTCTTTCTTTTTCATGACACAGCTGCTTAGGCTCAAGTGCTTTATAAGAGAAGCTTCCTTTGCCCTTTTCTTTTGGCACCTGCTTACTTATCCTGGGCCTTTTCTCCAAGAACTGCTCTATCTTTCCATATTATCGATTTTTGTGTTGCATCCATTGCTGCTTTACAGTATCCAAGCTCATCATTTTTCCTTCATTCGCTTCCTTATATTAACTGGATCAGTTATTACATGCTGGTATTTTTCCCCCACCCTTCCTTTTTCTTTGTTAACAGCTTATCTCATTATTGCCACTTGCAGTGTGAATGTAAATTTGTAATACTTTTTCTATTTTTGCACAACATTTTGTTTTCAGCATTTTAGTTACATGTATGCCTTCTTCTTTTTCCATGAGGTGGTAGCCTAACCCTGAGTGCTTTCTGTGGCTGCAGGGAATAGCCCTCTCACACTGTCCTCCTCCTCCATAATGAACATTTTCTCATTCCTACAGCGATTCATAAACGCATACTTCTGTACCCTGAATTATGTTAAATCCTCACTGAATAGTTCACTTGCAATAAACTAAATCTTTCACTTATACTAACTTTCATTTCTTGATTTTTAAAGATTTATTTGATTTTTATTGGAAAGTCTGATATACAGAGAGGAAGATCTGATGGTTCACTCTCCATGCGGCCTCAATGGCTGGAACTGAACCAAACCGAACCCAGGAGCTAGGAGCTTCTTCTGGGTCTCTCATATGAATGCAGGGTCCCAAGGCTCTGGGCCATCCTTGACTGCTTTTCTAGGCCACAAGCAGGGAGCTTCATGGGAAGCGGGACTGCGGATTAGAACCGGTGCCCATATGTGGTCTTGGTACATGCAAGGTGAGGGCTTTAGCCACTAGGCTATCATACTGGACCCTTAACTTTGATTATTTATTATTATTATCATTAAATTATTTTGGAAATAAAATGAAGACTTTGTTTTGTTTTTATTCCACCTCAGATCTGCCTTTTTCCTCTATCTGTTCACATCACCAGATATAGTACCCTTGACAATCCTCTCTCAAACATTCCGTATACATTGAAATTAAATTGCACATACTGTTCTCTAGGTTGGTAGGCGTTGCGACCATTTCCAAGCATTTTATCAGAGGCAGCTCTCTTTTCACTTTTTTATCCATATTGTTTACAAGTATGGAGTATTATACTTGCACTGTCTCCTCGCCAGAAATTGACTATTTTTTATCCGATCAGAAGACAGCTATGGGTTCGTTTACTTCTGCTGGGAAAAAGAACACATCTTTTTATAATAAGAAATGATTTCTTAATGCAACTTTTTCAGAATAACATAATTAACCTGTAATCCAGTTATAAAAACGAATAAACAGCTTGTCATAGCTTTTTTCTATAGCGGAGACACACTGCTTGCCAGGGCACAGTCCAGTAGTTTCTTTAAGGTTCTAAAATTGCTGTGGAAATGGTCAGGTGATGACAGCACATTTCTACCCTGTTTATGATTTCTAGATCGTCCGAGATCTAAGCACAATCAGCCCATTGCATGAATGTTGTCTGTTTCAGTCTCCTGCAGCTTCTGTCGCAAACCAGCCTAAAGCTGGGTTGCAAACGAGAGAAACGCTTTCATTCCCAGTTCTGGAACTCTGACTAAGCCAGTGCTGGCCTGACACAAGAGGGTGAACGCGCGGACCTCTGGGGGCTCTGAGAGCAGAGTCTGCCTTTGGCCTTTCTCAGCTCCTGGGGCACGCCACGTCTTGTGACCACATCACTCCATGCTTCAGGCCAGAGCGCTCAAGGCTGTCCTTACTCCACCCTGACGTCACTTGCTCTGTGTGTGTGTGTGTGTGTGTGTACAAATGCATAGACTGAATTTCTGACTCATGAGGATACGAGTGATTGAATTTAGGGTCCCTTTTACCCCCGAGAATGAGCTTCCAACCCTGTTTATTTAATGGTACTCTATGCAGAAGACTCTTGTTTTTTTCTTTTTGTCTCAGAAGGTAATACTTGGGGCTTACCTGGGGAAGGATTTAGTATGTGGAGAGGATATATTTCTATTGCTGGCAAACCGGGCCTCCTTATACCTGTGTGTCCTTTGGGTCTTTGTGGCTGTTGAAGGGCAACAGATGTCACCAGATTTCCTCAGGCCTCTCCTCGGAGTGTCCCTTTGTGCTTCACATCCATGCCGTCCGCTCACCAGGCCGTTATGCAGGAATACATTTTTAAACTTATTTTTAAAAGGGATTTCACTGAAGCTTATTGTCTTTGTAAAAAATAATTCCAATGAGCCAGTATTTTGTAATATTACATAAAGTTTCCTCCTCTGATGAAGACATCCCATATGGTTCCATCCTAGTTGCCCCACTTACTGCCCACTGTCCTGTCAATGCATAGTGCATATGGGAAAGACACACACACACACACACACACACACATAATATGATGAGTATTTTCTGTGATTATTACATGCTTTCTTTTATAAACATTTTTAACATATTTATTCCTCTAATTATTTACTATTTGCTAAATAATTTTGACCAGTATCTGTGAGATATTATGTATATTTATGTAGACTGTGTGTGTCTTTATTTTGATCTGCTCAATTAGGCATAGAAATAAGAGAAAGGCAGCCTGTACTTAACGAGAATTTTATATGCCATACATTGCTTTTCAAAAAGAAATATTTCACATTATATTGTACATTTGTTCCTGACAATATACACTGACATAGAATTAACATATATAGTGTTTGATAACATTTCCTCTACAGCTTAAATATCAGCACAGTACTTGTCTGGATCTGTAATGTGGGGATGATATATCCATAATATTTGCACTTACAGGAAATCTTTGCTTTCTGTGTTTTTCAGCATTGTAGTTCCCATAGAAATCTAAGCCATAGAATTGGTTCCAACAGCCCAGCTTGGCTGCAGAGCCCAAGCAGGGAGCTGGAGATGCTTGAGGTTATGAAGGCGTTGTCCTGAGCAGCTCTACTCTCAGTTCTTGAGTCACTGCATTACCAGCCTTGCCTGTCCAGCCCTGATCTGCAATGAACTGACTCCATCATGAGGAAGCTATACCCAGGACTCCCTACACACAGTGCCAGCTATTAGCATCATAATAAACTCAGTCTTTTCAAATGTAACAATGAGTGAATTTTACTAAAAAAAAACAATAATAAAGTTTAAACCTTTAAATTCTCTGGAATGCAAAGCTGGTCTTTTTTGGCAGCAATATGTGATGTTGAAGCGCATGTAACTAAGCTTACAAACGAATGCATTCCAGCAAGGCTGTGCCGTGTGCCGGACTGGGCCCGAGTACCGATTGCGCTTTGCCATCCTGCTGCCCACGGAATGGCTGTCCTTCCTCCAGCACAGCCAGCTTCAAATCATGGCAGTCCTTTCGCATTCTAGATAAAAGTGTTCGACAACCAGCTGCAGATTTCAAGGTAGCGCTCATTGTTGTTGCTATGGGGATTTTCAGGTCTGTTCAATTCAGCCAGAAGCCTGGAGACACCTTCACATCTCCCTTCCTGTCCTACATGTGGCCTAATAATGGCTCTGAGACTGAATCTCTCTAGCTTCAGCAAGCTTAGTAAACCTCCTGAGCTTCTTTCTATTACTACAATTGCCTACTGATATGTCTCTCATTTCTCATCAGTGAAACTGAACAAAAGTTGGATTACTTTAAAAAAACTGTCCATAGCTATATCTTACAAATTATTATAGCCGTTTACAAATTACATTTTAAACAAACTCCTTGTACAGACAGCATTAATGCCCTTCATGAATACTGTACCCTGTAGTCTTCCTGTTGATTTTTGGAAGTACTTGTTTATTCTGTATTATGTGATACAGTCCACAGGCCCATCCACTGGTTCACCCCCCAAGTGCCTGCGAGAGCTGAGACTAGTGCAGGCCAAAGCCAGGAGCCAGAGCTCTAACCTGGTCCCCACACAGACAACATGGACGCAGGCACTTGAGCTATCGTCACATTAGTTGTCCTCTTCCAGTTTGTCTTCCTCAATCTAAACGTAGAATATGATTGCATCTCAATGTATGTTTTTAAGGAATGCGTTTCTCTGTCATTTCCCCGGTCTAAGAAAAATCAGCTTTAATTCTACTACAAAAGCTCCAATTTAACTGCATTTTGTTAGTTTTCCCCACCCTGTCTTGTTGATTATGAAAGCGCACATTGAAATAGATGGTCCCGGGGCCCGGTGGCGTGGCCTAGTGGCTAAAGTCCTCGCCTTGAATGCCCCAGGATCCCATATGGGCGCCGGTTCTAATCCCGGCAGCTCCACTTCCCATCCAGCTCCCTGCTTGTGGCCTGGGAAAGCAGTCGAGGACGGCCCAAAGATTTGGAACCCTGCACCCGTGTGGGAGACCCAGAAGAGGTTCCTGGTTCCCGGCTTCGGATCGGCACAGCACCGGCCGTTGTGCTCACTTGGGGAATGAATCACAGATGGAAGATCTTCCTCTTTGTCTCTCCTCCCCTCTGTATATCCGGCTTCCCAATAATAATAAATCTTTAAAAAAAAAAAGAAAAGAAATAGATGGTCTGTCATTCTCTACCTCTTAGGGACTATGTGGGAAGAAGCTCTTTTCCCTTGCAGATCCCAAGAAGAAATGTGATATAAATAAAACAAACCCCTTAATGAATTTAGCTTCTGACAATCTTTTTTTATATTCTAGTATCACCTACCTTATGTTGAAATTTAATGTTGTAATGTGTATGTCCCAAATTAGAAATTATACTGAATTTATTTTTATGTTGCTGACCAGTAGCCGCATTGATGTTGAAAGCTCTTTATAATGTTTCAGAAACTAATGTATTTAACAAATGTTAACTTTTTAAGTGCTAAAAATTTTATAAATATCTGAATTATATCAATTAAGCTTAATGCTAAAGTTGATGGCTCAGAAAACATAATCAATGAATAATGAAGAAAAAACAATCAGGTTGCTTCATGCTTCCATTTAGTGTATTTGATCAGTTGGCTATAATGACCATGTGTGCATTTATTCGTATAAATTACTGAATCTTGCATCTGAATTAATTCACTGAGTTGACAGTACTACAGGTATAAAGGAGATATTTGTTAGATTGGCAAGTGAAATTTTCTGGCCTAATGAAGACTACATCAATAGTAAAAAAAAAAAAAAAACAGCTTTGAAGAAAAACATATACATTCAGTAAAGTAAATCAACAATAAAGGACAAGCAAGATTAGAGGCATGGCAATTTTAACTGGTGTCATAGGGAGATAAGTTAAATGTGATGCCAGTGATAGCAACCTGACATTTTAGATGGGGTATCCAAGAAAAGCTGTGTTCAGTGAGTGACTTTATAGCAACTGTGAGAATTGAGAAAACTCGTCATGCAGATGTAAATGGAAAGAGAAATTCAAGCAAAAATAAACTTAAGCAACAACCTGCCTGAGATACTTAGGAAAACTCAAAGCAGCAGAGAAAAACGAAAGGTAAAGAAGAAAGGATGGTAAGAGCTGTGCGTTGGAGGCAAAATAATTAGTGGGAGAAATCAGCTGGGAGCTTAGAGGGTTTCAGTTTTCCCTACAAATCCAAACCGATTAGAGATTGGAGCAGTTGATTGGCATTGCTGCCATATGCCTCAACAGGATCACTGTGCCTGCTTGGTGAGGAACAGACAAATGAGAGCCAAGCAAAGTGTCCGGGCAGTGGGGAAGCTGAGGCAATAATCCAAGAGGCAGAGGAGAGGAGTCGGACCTGCTATCAGAGAATCAAAGATAAAACAAATAACTCAGTGGCTTTGACAACTGAAACATAAATCATACTTTGATCAATGCCATTTTGTTTTTTCCCTGTGTTCTAAACAACAGTTGGCAGACAATTCAAAACTAAAGCCAGGATTCGAGGAATTGCAGGAGGGTAATTGGAAGGACAGATTTAGCTTGTAGATTTATACGTATATTTTGGCATGTGATTGTTTTCAGCCAACATTTAAAAGTTGGAAAAATTCATGCAAAATATGACTTTCCAGATTATCTTGAAATACTGGGCATTCTGGTTACAAAAGGCACAGTACAAACAGAACAGATCAGTGTCCACAAGGCTGACAATATTCCAGGCTTACCAAGAGGCCACCAGTTCTCAGTGACACAAAGATTCATACGTACATACTTGCATTCTATCACCACACTTACTGTGTTGCTTTTCTTATGTTGTTAAAAGGTGATGTAAAAGTGAAAATTATATAGAAAACAGATTTTTAAATTTTGCATTTATTTCACTGATAGAAAATTGAAAAAAAAAAAGAGACGGTTGAGACAGAAACTACTCCCACAAACAACCTGATAAAGATGGGAGCGTTTCCTGGCTGTCAGGGAAGGGTTTAGTCACATCCTAAAGACTGCAATATTGATACACTGGCAATCAAACTTGTGGGAGAGAGAAGCATTCAGATGATAATATGGTTATTTGAGCTTCTGACCGCTGACACATATGTTACAGAGCTTTTTATTATGTTTTATTTTATAAACATGATTGACATACTCAAATGATGCTTCAAAATTTGGAACCACAATCAATATATTTCTATGACCAATGAAGATCACATGTGAATACATGTTTATTAAAATTCTGAAAAAAAGTAATGCAGAAAATTTCTAGGAATTTACAGATCATTTTACCTTTTTAGAACCAGAATATTCTATAGCTAAGGTTAAAATCAGAGCATGATCTGTATCCCTACTCTTCATCTTACTCATTTTGTTTTTAAATTTAGATTTTTTTTAACTTAAAAGGACAGATATCCTCACATTTATATATGGGCTTATTTTATACTATACATATACTTTCTACAGAAAATAACTTGTAACTGCATTTGTCTAATAATTTTTCCTATGCTTTTGATGAATTGAAAAGTAATGTAAACTCATTTACAGTTTACGAGAGTGAACAACACATACTTATGATGATATACTTACCAGAAGATAACTGACATTCAAATGAGGGGAGTGTAGCCAACAGTGCAACAACAACGTAATTGTGATAAAGAGTTCTGGTTCTTAGGTTGAGATGCTTATGGATTCAAATCCCAGAACATATCCTGAATGCGTGGATGGTTTGAAACAAAATTCTCAGCATCCACCTTTTTTCCTCACCTGCATTAAAAAAAATAGTACCTCTGTTAAAGTCAAATATACACTTAAAAAACCTATTGATTGTGTTTTTGTATCAAAGTCTTAAATGCAGTGCAATAGCACAGTCTAGCACTTTTAGGTTCCTTAGTTGTAATTACTCTTTTAAAAAAACTATTCTGACATACTTTATTTTGTTTTATGATACAGTTCCATAGGTTCTAGGGGTTGCCTATGACAATCGCCAAAATTCCTTCCTCCCACCCATTGATTTCCCCTCCAGTTTCACAATGGGTGTCCTTCACGGACAGTCACACGTCCATCATGCTGCTATTGAAGTGTTTCCCGACAATGTAGGCATGGACATTGTCAGAGAGTCCATCATCCTATCATTAGGACAGTTTCAATTTTTTCACTGGGAGCAATCTATATAATTTGAAAATCTATTCAGTTATCCTGGACATAAAACTGACATCAATAGTGCTTTTCATAGAATATTTGTATTCTCATCAAATTCCAGATGTGTCTTTGGAATTTTTGTATTACAGCAAAAGTAATTTTTGCTATTTTCACTTTTCCAAATACAACACAACTTATAAATCGGGGATTGGGTATCTGGAAACACACATCTACAAACACAGATAATAAAAAAAAACAATCGATTGGTGACTGCCGAAAACCTGTTAATGGAAGGATTTTTTTTATCTAAGTATTTTTTTTTTTTGTACTTCTGAGAACTTTACATGCACCTAGAGCTCAGATGATCTGGACTTTTACTTGACTTTGTGACTTTAAGAAAGTACGTTCTCTAGATCTCAGTTTTTCATAATAAGACAGTGATGTTAGAATGAACTCTGCTCATGATCTCATTAAAATCCTGAGGTTTTTGATTCTTTGCATAGCTTCAGTCATAAAACCAAAGCTTAGTCTATTATATTTATCACAATGATGTAAGCACAGAAAACGCAAATATGTACTGTGACAACATTGTTAATTGTGATCATCAAAATTTATATTCCATCATTATAACTTGATAAACTTCAGCTATGATCTTATATAAGGAAAGTAGGCTCATTATAAATTACACCATCAATTAACTTAAATTGTTAAGAAGAGATGCCACTGCATCCCAACTTGGCTGGTGTTCTTATCAAAAGTAGTAACTATGAAACATGCATACGAGCAGGGAACAGCGTATAAACACACAGATGTGATCAGCAAGAATTAGCATAATACAAGGATATCCAAGTCTACCAATGGTCACCAGAATTGCGAGAGAAGGAAACTCAGGACATCTTGATCTTGGAATTCAAGCCCCAAAGCCATGTTGCAAAAACCCTGTGTTGTTCAAGTTGCCTGACTTGTGGATCCTTGTTATGACAATCTTGCAAGCCAACGCATCGGAAAAATGGTAGCTATTTGCAAGATGGCTGACTGGAATCCCTAACTTCTGAATTTATGTCATTTTGTCATATAGTCTGAAATTTATATGTATTTCTTTTAAATATCTACTATATGGTATGCTAATATACACATATAGGTGCATTTTACAATTCAGAGAAAAAATTTCCACTGTATATAGATTACACTTCACACAGCATTATTGTGTGTAGTGTTCATAAGTGAAACTATTAAGACAACACAAGGCCATATCTCCATAACATGAACTAACGTGAGCTACAGTGAGGTTTCTGGCGCAGAATGGGCCTTTAGTCACACACAGACACACAGACATACACAGGAAAAGAAGAGTTATTACAGATGCAGAATGTTACATCTCTCAGTTGGCATAATCGCAGCTCTGAGCAAAGTTCAGTTTAACAGTTTTTTTTTTTTTTAATGGGGAGATTATTTTTTTTCCATCTCCAGCATTCCTGGCCCCAGGCAGACTCTTTTGGACTTAACTATGAAAATACCAAAACAAAACCTGATTTCTAGAAGATGTACCTCAGGTTTTGCAACACAGCACATGCGGCAAAGGATGTAACAAAGTCACTATATGAAAAGGGAAGCCAGAATCAATGAGAAGGGACATTAAAAGAAAATTACATGATATTTTCATTTGTAAAGAATATGAAATAGTCTTGTCTAATGTTGTAACAATACTTAATGTAGCAGACACAGACACAGCTCCAATAAACTTCAAAAAGTCCAAAATCCTGTGCCAGAAACTGACATTGGTATTATCACAAGCAAGCAATCTTAAACAAAGAGAAACAGAAAGTTCCTGTTACTCTCCATATTAATTAAGTTCTGGCGATTTAGTGGTTGATTTGATAACACACTAAGGATATCTGTTTAAGTGATTCATTATTTTCTCATTTTATGAATTTGAAAACACAGTTGCTTTAATATTTTCTATGTGATAATGAATAGTTACTCTTTCTAATTTAAGTTGAACAAATTGTCACAGTTTCTCATTTGCATTCTTGCATCTGCACCATTTAATAAGATGTTATAGGTTCCTCTTCCATGGGTTTGCCGTGAGGCATTCTTAAAGGTTTGGGAGGATCTCTTGAGGATCCGCTTTACGAGTTTCGCTGATGGAGAACCTCCAGCTAACGGCTCAAAGCACAGCCCTACACTGGCTTGGATTAGCTGAGGAAAATCAATGTGGTACACTTCCATGACTTGATCCTCCTTCCAGTTCCTACAACAAAGAAGGATATAAGAAATAGGATTTAGGCTTAAGGTCTCTTAAGGTCTCTAAAGCAAATACCTAGAAACAAAATCAAAATGTTTGTTCAGTTCCAACATCAGATTTCTCTTTAATAGGACATAAAATGGGAGAAAATTGATGTTCCACACCTAATTTAGGTATTTCTGACACTGGACTTGGTATAGGTATTAAACTTAACAAATTGGTGTTATGAACACATGGGTTATGATACTCAAGGAAATGGCATATTAAAACATATTAATTAAAGACTGGTGAGTAATCACCATGAGAGGCAGAACACAAATGACAATAACATGGTTACGTGAAGAAGGATTTTCACATATCTGAACTGAAACAGCCTTTCGAGTTTCAGTTACACTAATGACATCATCCTTTAGAAGTCTTCATTTTCATTTTTTTATACACAAAAATTTGAAATGGAAATTGCAGTAGAGACTGGTATAAATTACCTGCAATGATAACATTCTCCTTTATTTCTCCAAAAAGGCCATCTGGTCAAGGTGAGTTGAAATCCTAGAACGTCCCTCTGCCCCCAGTGCAGGGCTATGGACTCACAGAAGCTACAGCATCCGTGATACTTGGCACCTTGCACTTTGGAACAGAATGTTCTACCCATTTTCAGTTTTCTATCATGACTGCAATGCCTACAGGACTCGAGCTTGTATTTTGTTTTATTTGCAGATTATTTTAAACTCACAGTTCACTAGGATAAAACAACTGCTTCTAACAGAAATGAAAAAGCAAAGCACCAATCAACAGTTCCTTCCATCTGTGGAGGTCTGATTTCGTATCAAATTAGTAGTCAAGGCTGACTGATCCACAGCTCAGAAAGTCCTCTTGTTAGGCTAGCTCCTATGCTAGCCAATGTTCAAGATGCAGATTACAGCTTTGTTGAATCTTGCATTGAGCAAAGAGCTGCCAGTTACTTAGTTTTTATCTCATTACCTACAAATTCCCAAGATCAGAGGGAACAAGGCTTTATTACACACTATGTCACTGGAACATTCCCTATCCCCAAAAGAAGCAGCTACTGTTGCTCGCTTCTGTCCTCAGGGTACCAGACTATGACATATCTTAGTGAACATTCTCAGGCCATGTTATATGGATGATATATAGCTAAGGAAAAAGCGTACAGTAGAAGTATAAACTACTGACACTTAGATGCTATTCCCACTTTATTAAGAGACCCAGCCCTAACATTTTGAACAAAAGATACAGTACAGTAAAACATAAAGCCAGCATCAGAAATTATTAGCAGATACTAATCAGCCAGAGTTAGAGTTTCATGTCAGATTTAAATAAACTCATTTAGGTAGAATGCTAAATATCTCTATGAAAAGAACAATAAATTATCAGTTATCTCCAAGGACAGAAAAATGTGGTATTATGGTTATTTAAATATTCATGTTGCTGTTATTGTGCATACTATCTTTAAAATGTAAACAGAATGTTGAATGCATAAAAAAAATCTACTTGAATGGAATTTAATAGGTAACAAGTCAGATTACATCGTGGCGCATGAGATTAGTCTAAATAAATGATGAAATTTGTCTGGTAATTTTGTGGTGACTGCTAGAGTGAGGGAAAAGAAGGAAGCGGCTCCACGTTTCAGCCTAGGCATTTACCTTTCACAAGGGTAGCCTCAATAACCACTTTGCTGGAAGTTTGCAGAAACAGTTACTTATTCAGTCATTCATCAAATATTTATTGAACACCAAGAATAGGCCAGCCAGTTGGGAAAAGGTAGTAGGTATAACAGGAGGTAAGGCATGGCCATGGCTCTCAAGGAGCAAAATATTTAATGGACAATTTAAACAGGCGAACATGTAGCAATCCACAAAGGGCCTGAAGTCTTATGGAAAGATGCACCAAGCAGTCGTTGGAGGAAGCTGAACACTCTATTAGACATACTCTATACAAAGGGCAATGAACAAAGAGAAAAATGTTCAGAGGGAAATTAAAGTTTCAAAGTTAAACAGATCTCCAATCTGCTATCATAAATTACAAGATTGTTTAACTGCATTTATTTTAAGATGTATTACGCTATGAAGTAGCTGAACAACATTGAATCAACATCACACCAAAGACTGAAAACAGTGTGTCTTTCAGAATTCTCTCACAACTATTAACGAATTGTGTACTTTTTGAAGTTTGTATTTTATAATTTTTTTCTGCTTGACTAAGTTTCTTAAGTTAATATGTATTAATGAAACATTTTCTATTGGCATTCAGCAATGTTTTACCCATTTTGTTTGAGAAAATGAGAGAGACTGTTATGGAATATAGTAGGATTGAAGGAAAAAAGCAGGAATGTGGACAAAATTATCTAACAATATCACTTGATCGACATTATTGGGTTATTTATTGACTAAAGGTCTGTGCATACAAAATGATACAGAATGTCATAAATAAATATTTAACAAAGTTAAAATTTAGTAAAATGTTAAGCACACAGTAATCTTTTGTTTTTTTAAGATTTGTTTTATTTTTTTATTGGAAAGTCAGATATGCAGTGAGGAGGAGAGACAAAGAGGAAGATCTTCCATCCGATGATTCACTCCCGAAGTGGTCACAACGGTTGGAGCTGAGCTGATCCAAAGCCAGGACCCTGGAGCCTCTTTTGGGTCTCCCACGTGGGTGCAGGACCCCAAGGCTTTGGGTCATCCTCGACTGCCTTCCCAGGCCACAAGCAGGGAGCTGGATGGGAAGCAGGGCTGCTGGGATTAGAACCGGTGCTCATATGGTATCCTCGCGTATGCAAAGCAAAGACCTTTCCCTTGCAGGGCCCTGGATCATGTTTTGTTTCACTTTCTCCATGAAGTGAAGAGCAGTACACCGCGTGTGGCCCTTTATGAAATGTAGCTTTCCTTGGAATGTGAGCTGTTACTAGAAAACTCAGCCCAGAGTCATGTAAGAGGGCATCTTGTGCTCAGCTTGAGTCAACTCACCAGTGGTAGGAGCGACTTGTAATGTTTTCCAAACACACAGAAGAGACAGTTAGTGAAATACAGCTTGAATGTTTGTTTTTGGATACCCAGGTTTAATTATCAGTGCATTCACAATTTGCGATGGGTGGCGTGTGCTGATATATATGAGTATTTCATTGACAATCAAGGCTCTTTGTTCCTTCCTTGAGATTGGTAAAGGCATCACTGGACATGTGTGATCCCAGGGAGCCTCCCGGCCTTCCCGGAAGAGCTCATGTCTCATCTGCATCTTGACTTGGTGAAAAGGAAAGGTGGCTCACTTCGGAGTGAAGTCAAGTACAATCATCTGATTTTTCAAAACTTGCATTTTAACCTCATACATATTTTATTATTGGCTCAATTTTACAGCATTTATCTTAAATCTGACCAATTCTGTGGCCACAGATTCTGCTAGAGTATTTGAAGCTCTTTTAGCATAAGCATATACACATCAAATGTGTGACGGAAACACAAGGTCAACTGGTTTCCCAGCAACAGGTGTGCCAGGAAATGTGACCAAACAATGGGACAGGAACATTTCTTTAGATATGAGAAATTCACTTGCCTCTCAACAATGTTGTTCCTACACTCTCGCTGATATTCCAGAAAATAAAAAAAGTTGATTGTCCAGCAAATTACCGAAAGTGAAAGACAATTTTTCTGTCATAATGAGCTCAGGCGAAAGGCTGTGCACACAGAACATCCAGGAAGCACATTGATCTGGTACCCTTCAGGCTCTGTTATGGTGAAGCACATGGTATGATGATGAGATTGAACATTCTGAGATGCAGTCTTATGGGCACACATTGAGCATTCTTTATAGAAGGCATACTGTCATTAAACAGCTTCAATATTGGTATTTTTGACAAGACACACAGGTGATGCTTATATTGACACATTTTCTCTTGGCACTTTGCTCTCACTGTACTATCTGTTCTGCTACCGAGAAAAGTGTCATCAATCTTACATTTATTTCTTTGTATGTGATTCATCTTTTCTGTTTTGGCAGCTTAGGTATTCCCTTTTGTCTTTAGTATTCTTCAAACACAAATTTCTTCATCATGGCTGAAACACTGTGTCCTTTGTGAAAAAAAGTTTTCTGTCTTTCATCAGCATTGGGAAATTATACTATGTATTTCACTGTCACTTACTGGTTTATTATATCTTGGACAAGTGTTACACTTCAAATCAGACACTTATTGAATTTGTGTTTTACTACATTTCAATTTTTTCTCTAAATTTTAAGTGCCCTGAAGAGTTTTAGGGACACATACTGAAAGAAAATCAGTGTTCTCCAATAATCCAGGGAAACCAAGGTAGCCCCCTCCAGAAGCAAATCAGAGAAGAAAAACCAACTCATAGAACAAGAAGTCTTCAGAAAATTAACCAGGGTCAGTAACCCATAGTCAGTTTCCTGCTAGTTAGCCTGTTGCTTCTTGAAAGCCCTTTATTTATCCTAAAGATGTTACATCAATGTTCTTCAGACAAAGATAGCCTTAAATAACTCAGTCATGTCACCAACACATAGTTTTTCTTGAAAGATGACTTTTGAAGAATAAATTCTTGATGAGCATGAAATGCTTGCAAAGTAAGCAGGCAAAACCTTTCCATTACTATTACAAGATTCCCCTTTTCACCAATAATCATGTGCCCTGAATCTTCTTCATGACTCTGTAAGTCATTGGCTTATTTGCACAGGAGTCAGCAACATAGATGGTCTAAACTTATAACCTGTGTACTGAGGCCAGACCCATAGGCCCTGGTTACTGGTCACAGATCCTGACATGTCGGAGGCCATCATGAGATGAAACAACAGGCAGCTTGCTGACACTAACAGCCATTGGTGAGCCTCTCTCACAGTGAGTGCTGTGGCCCAGCAAGCGAGTCAGTCCCACATGCTGCCTTTTGATACCCCTGCCATGCTCTCACCCATACTGCCAGGTGTAACTGGCTGTCACTAGGAGATTCCTTAGGCCCGCCTCCCCAACCTGCACCCAGCCCTGGAACTGATGTGTGCCTGCAGGTAGAATGGCCTGGCCTGGGAAAACCCATGGCTACTGTTCTGCCCACATCAATAGCCTTGAGTGGCCCCCAGGTCAATGCATCAACTCTGGCAATTAGGTGGTGACAGTCCACTCCCTCAGCCTTGCAGATTTAACGATAAAGAATGGAGAACTATCGTGGTATATTGGTATTGCTATACCCATGTTAGAACAAACCAGACCAAGAATAGCAGCTAGTTCTCAGTTGCTTTTCTCCCAGCAGTGCAACACATGCCTAGGTATAAGACAGCCAGACAGCTGCCTACAGCTGTCATCATTTTTCAAGATTTACATGGTGGCACTTTAAATTTTATATAAAGTCGAGTTGAAAAAAATTCTATTTTAGTCAAAAATTTATAAATTTTTGTATGCATGCTTTACATATTTTCTTATATTTAAACTCTCCTGTCATTGCAGACACCTACCTGTGTAATTTCTACAAATTTATTATTGTGTAGAAGCTATAATTTTATCTGCATGTTCATTTGCTGCTGAACTATAGGTTTATCTGTGCTTTGGATTTCTTATGTTGGTTTTTTTCATGCCTCTCTATGTTTGCCTGTAAAAAAAAAAAAAAAGAAAAAAAGCTGATTCATATGTGTTAATAAAATTCCTGCAAGCAAGGAATTAAATGTTGCTAGTTTAATCTGAATAATGGATTACGTATTATCTTATTTTCTACTATGTTAGCAGACTGTCAGACATCACCAATAATTGAATATTTATATAAAATTCAGAAATGTTTTCATAATTTAAAACAGTCTATTTTCTCTTTTCAATTTTATTGTTAATAAGGTTTACATATTTGAGAGGCAATCATACCCTCCTGGGTCTCTGGTTAGGGTGGGGAAGGCAGAGATGTGGAGAAAGGGGTGGGGACATATGTTTCAATCTTCTTTTTTTCTCCTGTATCTGCAATTGGGCAAGGAGGGGCAGGGGTACTGTAAATTGCCAGAGGGAATGTATTTGAGTGGGAATGGCTGAGGGCATGTTTCCACAGGGGAGGCATGCTCTCTGGGTTATTGCATGCACCAGACCGCTATACGTGCAAGTAGATGAAGGGACCAAGACAGAGTGGGACTCTGCACCTGACATTTTGCCTCTGTGGGACTGCAGCACCTCACATTTTACATGAAATTCAGGGGATGGTGACAGACTGAGTCAGATTGGACCACAAAATTTACCCGATGCTCATGGCACCTGGGGATGCAAGGGGGCCAGGCTGGGCCATGCTGCTGCACTCATTGGCACATGCAACACCCAAGACTGAGGACTGACTATGTCAAGCAGGACCGCAGAACATGTCAGCATGCTTGAACTCTGGGGCTGGAAGCTGGAACTCAGAAGAGGAACTTGAGGAACTCCCTCAGCTAGGCTACAGCTCCCACTGGAGAGCACAATAGCCAGATTTCGGTGCACACCAGCCTGGGTCAGGCCACAGTATCCAATGCCAAATGCAAGAGCCGGGAAAGAATGTAGTTGTGTCCAGGGCTAGGCTGCAACTCCTGCCAGTGAGCGCTGACACTGTGGGTGGCTCATTCCAGGATGAAATGAAGCACCCATCAGCACACACAAGGTATGAGGCTTGGAATGGACCAAGTACAGGAACTCTGGGGATTCCCTTGCTAGATTGCTTTCTCAGACCATGAGAAGGGAGATGGATTGGCAATGGAAGAGCTCAGATATGATCTGGAGCCTATATGTGACACTGGCTCTTGAAGGCACAGGGTAGGCTTGTTGACCCACAGTGTAGGTTCCTAATAGAATTTTTCCATATAAATGAAAAAAATCACTATTAATGATTAATAGTTTTATTTTAGATATTGAAACATAGCAAGATGAATTTCTGTTCTTTGATAATGGATGAGGATGTACATATATAGGATTCATTATTTTATATTTTGCAGTTTTTAGTGACACATGTGGGTTGTGCGAATATCCCATCCATCTGTGTTGTTTCCGAAATATCAAAATTACTATAAATATTATTTTTGTAGCTGGACTACTCCTCACATAAACTCTAATTCCAAGAAATTCAGGTTTGCACCTTGTGATAGAACAAGAATAGTCTTGAAATGGAGCAGCGGAGAGAAAAATAACTCATTTTTAGGAGGCAAGTAACATTAACAAACTGCTTTAAGAACTAGTTGGGTTATGCCACACATGTAGAATGATGTTTTAAAACAAAAATAATGGAAAAGAATCACAAGAAAAGTAAAAGTGGAAGGGAAGGGAAGGGGAGGGAAGAGGAGGGAAGGGAAGAGGAGGAGAGAGAAGGGAAAAAAAGAGAAAAAAGAAAAGAATAAAAGGGATAAAATGAACAGCATGAAAGTGTAGTTTCATGACAGCTTCTTTACAGTTTCATTTGACTTTTTTTCAGAAGTAATTTTCCATGGTATAGCATTGTCAAAACACAGTGAGAGGAAACCTTGATTCTGGGACAGTAGAGTCTATCCCCAAAGCAAAGGGAGGTAATCCTCTCTGGTCCCAAGTGGGATCTCATTTGCATAGCGCTCTCTGTCAAACTGACAGGAAATGGCACAATGCTCTCAAGCTGCATTGTTATATTCTGATACAATTCCGGGTCTATGCAATACCTTAATTTAACGAGATAGTTCTCTTTGAGTTTTGCTTTGCATATGGCCTTACTTAGCGAAGAAAGACTGTTTTCTAAGTTCTCACAGTGTTCCCGAGGTAAGAAATTAAAGTAGTAAAGCACAAAAATCCATATATAAAACTGTTTCCTGTGCCAAACTCCACTAAGCAAAGCAAAATGAAATTTTTCTGTCAAAAGTTAATGAGCAAAGAGTTCAAAACACTTTAGTTCATGAAACGTTTCTTTAAAGGAGGTAACACTTATTTTTATAGTATTTTTAGAAAGTTTATTTTTATTTAAAAGGTGTAATATTTTGAGCTCTTCTGATTCATGTTTCATACATGCCAAATGAGGACATTGCAAGTATCGACCTGAATATTTTAAAAGCTATCTGTTGGCACGGGTGAAGGGCTCAGAGTACTCTAACACGCCATACATGTGCATCAGCAATATCCATTCTGACGGTCACGTACATTCAGAGGTGGACTCTGTCAGATGCCTTCTTCCCCCTATACGTCCATAAACCTGGTTCATTTTTTTTTTGTCTGCTTGATCCTTTGGTTTATCATTTTCACATTATTACATATTCATTTATTTCTGGGAAGAGAGCGCAAGGACCTCCTGTATATTGGCTCATTCTGGGTGTGCTAAGCCCAGGCCCAGAGCCTGTGACTCCCTCCAGGCCTCTCCTGTGGGTCAAGATCCAGCACAGCTCTGCTGTCCTGTGGCTGCTCTGTGCATGGTCATCAGAGGAGACCCAGGCTGGAATCGAACTGCTCTAATGCAGGATGTGACCTTCACATGACAGATCTACCACTGTGACAAATACTAGGAACTTTATTTTATTTTGCATTGCTATTTTTTTTTGTAGCCATTTTTCCAGAAAGTGACTTGCTGGTAGAAATGAATGATTCAATGTGTTTTGCAGTTTCTTCTGCCACAAATTCTAATGAGGACACTTCTGGCAATAACAGACCAGTATTTATGTTGATGATTTTTGTGTGTAAATGCATATTTTCTATTTAAGACAATGAGGCAATCATGTTTCCTTATTGTTTTCACATGGGTGCCTTTTTATTATTTATTCTACTGTACAGTTCATAGAAGATGGAATCTTTCAAATTTATTACATAAATGTCTCATTTCCAACTATGTGTTCTGGGTAGTTCCAAGGATCTAATTTCCTTCACTAAGAATTTTAAAGTTAAGCTTCTATGGAGTTGAGATGAGTGAGAAATTAATGAATGCTTCCTGGATTATTAAAGATTTCTCAGCACTTTCTCTGTAGGTTGGGGCTTTGGTGCTGTTATGCCATCCTCTTAATGAGTCATCTACATATTGATGTAGTACCGTTTAATATACATTTTATCAATAATTTCTGTATCTGTTCTTTAGAGTTTAGCAATCTTTCTATAAGCATATTGTAAGTAATAGAAACAGCATGCCAATTTATCCCCTTAGAAAATTATTTCAGACTGGTGTACAAAGAAATTGATTGGGCCAGGAATCCATTGGTGGGTCGAGTTTTTGCGTGCCATGCTAGTATTGCAAGTCCTGGTGATCCCTCTTCTCTGCAGCTCCATCTGGTGCACTTGGGCAAGTGGCAGAAGAAGATTCCAGCAGTGGAGTCCCTGTCATCCATTGGGGAGACCCAGATGGAGTTCCTGGCTTCTGATTCCAGCCTTACACAGTCTTGCTTTGTGCAGCCATTTGGGAGGTGAATCAGCAAATGGACGCATTCTTTCTCTTCTTCTTCTCTTTCTCTTACTCTTTCTCTCTCTAAGGCAAAAATAATGGTAAGACACAACCAATAAGGAAGCCATGGCAGCTGTCTTAATGACATAAAATGCTGATTTGAGCTAGTTTTATAATAATAATTAGAATAATTAAATCTGACTAAATTAAAAGAGTTTGGAACTAGAACCTACAGTACTCACTGATATATGTTGATTTTGAGAATAAGAGTAGTTTTTTAAAAAATTGCAAGCTATGTTTTTGAGTGCATTTAAGGTATACAGTTGTAAAAGGATACATAGAAGAATAGATTACTACTCTGGGGTAAAAGTATTCATCATCTCACATAATGAATAGTTGTCTTTAATTTCTGTGGCAAGAGCAGCTAAAATGTTCAGCATAGATATCATACATATAGAATATCTTCTTCTTATCTGTAGTACTTACTTACTAGATTACAATTCTAGAACTTTCTTCCCACATATGTTGTACTTTTCATCTCTAACGTGCATTCTCCCATCCACTCCAGCTCATGCTACTCAGTGCTCTCTGTCTATATATTTATATAAATAAGGTATGTAAATATGCAGATAAAATACGTATTTTCATAGATTTCAAATAAAAATTCCAGAAAAGGTGTAGACAAGGTAACTCTTGAGAACTCCTGATGAGAATCCAGATTGGTCTAGCCATCATGGAAAGGATGTTCTTTGAAGATTCTTATCCCCAAAGTAGCGCTTCAAGCTGAAGATTACGATACTGAAGGGATATGTATATTATCTAGGATTCAGAAATACAATGATATGTGAACTTCTGGCGCAAAGAAACACCTATAGAAACAGTCAATACAACTGCAGTACAGGTCCCCTCACATTTTGAGTTTGTTTTACCTGTGATTTAGCTTTATTTGCAGCTTCTATGCTCTGAAATAATGAATTCCATTAATATGCATTTGTGTTTTAAATCCTGACTTCAAACACTATTCTCCTGTGGCAAATAAACTGATTAAAATTAAGACCCAGAAAATCCCTTTATTAATCTGTTGTTTAGATACATGCCTTCAATTTCTTATATAACATTGCACCCAGGTTGGAATCTGCAAACAACTACAGCACCGTAACTGAACTTAGGCCAAAACACAGAAATTTATTTTAATGATCGCCATATTTCCAAATTCTTCACTTGAAATACACGGTGTTCTCAAGAGAGCAGAATCAATAAACCTTGAAGACTACATATGGAACACTATTTAAGCCAGGAGTTGAAAGGATGCTAGCAGATGCTAAGGAGCACTGCGTGTAAACTGTGGAAATGTGCCAGGAGCAACAGGCACATAAATGAAACATGGGCACACAAGATGGTGACCGCAGGATTCTGAGAAAAGGCAGGAAACCTGACAACCAACAAATCAGGAAGCGCCCCATCACCTGTCCACAGACAGCATTTTTGTTTATTCATTTAGGAAAATGATTTTGTTTTCGAAGCACAGTGTCTGGTGCTGGGAATAAAGCGTTGAGTTTGAATTCGGGAAAGAATGTTGACTGTCATGAGACCCTTTCGGTTTGAATTCATGATGGCATCTGGTGGAGGGAGCTAAGGGAAGCCATAGAAACAGTACCAGACACAAATGGAAAGGTCCGGGAAGGCATCTGGCAGGAGTTAATCCCTTCACGGACCTGTTGTCTACTCAGAAAACCTGCCAGGAGGAGAGAAAAGCATGTGAAAGGCACCAAGCCTGGAGGAAGTAGGTGCTCCTGGCTCCGGCTCCTCCAGAGATGAGGTGCGCAAGTTCAGAAGCCCTAAGATTCTCGGTGTTTTCCCGTGATGTGTCATGGAGTTTGAGTCTCATTTTGAAGGGGCTGAGAATGCGCTGAACTGTTTTAATCTGCAGGATGAAGTAAAGAGATGTGCCCTTTGTCAGCGGGGTGGAGGATATCATGGAGAGAGGCCAAATCCAAACTAGACTTCATGAAAGACACTCAACTTTAAGAAGTAGTCGTAAAAGAGGAAGTATAGGGAAATTATTAGATATTACAACTCCTGGAAATCTTTGAAATTCACTCATACTTTCTCTACATGGTGATGATAACTTCTCAAAAGAAATGCATAAAGATTTTTTTGAAAAAAATACAAAGAATAGCAAATAAATTTATCCACTGATTAAAACTAAATGGATACTAATCTGGTGAAAATCTTTCATTTTCTTTTTCTTTTCAAGCTAAATCTATAGAAGAAAAGTTATACATTAACAGTTATTTTTTGGCAGCTCATAGGAAAAATATCAGGATGTAAACATCCTTTAAAACAAGATTACTGCAAAAACGAGAAATACAGCTATAAATCAAAAGCAAAAACACTTTCAAAATCACATGATAGTCTTTTTTCAGCCATTTAGGAAATGAGGCATGTTTACTAAATTGTAAACTATTTCATGACAATAGTTACTAAAATTAAGCCTTAGTAATAAAATTAAGATCAGAATAGATTGATACTACTTTGTAAGTCTAGCAAAAACTACAATTTTTTTTGCCTACCATTAATCTGTATATTAGCAATCAGAAATACTCAGGTGGAAATTAAATGTTTAATTACGTCTTCTGTTAAATCATTATGTTGAGTGAATTATATATTTCTGGTGAGTTTGAGTTTTAGAGACGGACAGCAGAGCTGAATTTCAAGCCATCACTAAGTTGAAGAGAGAGCAGCTCGTACAAGGTATAATATACTGTGTAATGACTGTGTCATGAAGGACTTCGTGCTACCCCAGTAACAGGACCAGGGCCAATCGACAGCTACCCCAGTAACAGGACCAGGGCCAATCGACATGTTCTGGCTAAGTTTACAGCCCTCACACTGATCCAAAATCAGAATAGCAACTAAATTGGGCCAAAAATTATGTAAGAAGGCTGTTTGATTGAACTATTTACAAAAATGTATCACAGCACAAGACTGTTTGCCTGTTAAGGTAAGTGTGCTTTCCTTCTCTGTGACTAATTTCAGTGTGGAGGATGGATCTGAGTGCACCAAGAGGCACCTGTAGAGTGCAGGCAAGCCCAAGAGCAAAGAAGACACGACTTAGAAGCTTGACAAAGAAAAATCGTCTCCTGTGGAATTGGCTCAAGGCTGGAACAATGGAAAACTGTTCCATGAGTCTGAAGAATAGATTTAGGGAGCTTAAGGATTCAGACAGAGGCAGGGCAGTGTCCCCATGGGTGACAATTATGTTCCAGTGTGTATGAAAAGCCTAAAACAGCGAACACATTCCCAGAAAAACACCAGAATAAAATTAATCAGGATGACTCGGATAGCCACATAAATTAAAATCTTTCCACACATGAATTTGTAGGTTTAGATAGCGTCTCCTGTGAATTGTAGCAAACATTTCAGTAATAAACTCCGCCAATCTTACAAGCCTTTCACAGTAACAAAAAGTAGAAATTCCAAGCTCATTTAATGAAGCTCAACTAAACTTGATACCACAACCTAATCAGGACATTAGAAGAAAAGATAATTATGCTATAATTTTCATAAATATGGAGAAAAGTAGCTCAAGCATATTATTAGCAATTGAAATCCAGCTTCTGCTTTTAATAATATTTAATGTTTCCCTTTTTATATAAAGGGAATTCATATAAAGGGAGCCAATTTCATGCATTTTATCTGTGGTTTAAGACTCTAATTATGCTCGCAACCCTCTGCACTTCCCCTTCTTTTCTTCTTTGAAGTTTTGTGGAATACTGTTCTTCCATGTAAAGAAAGAAATTCAGCCTCTCACAACAAAGCTAATGTAACTAAAAATCATCCTGCTTAGTGAAATAAACCACGTTGAAAACCAAAACCATCTTTCACATATGGCAGATAAGCTAGAATAAAAATGCATATGTGTGTTTGTATTTATATAGATTTTATATATAAAACATATGTAATAGATGTCTTGTATGTATCATATGCATTATATGTATATGCATATTTATATGCAGTGTTACATATGCATTACATATGTGTTTGCATATGTATATATTTATATGTATGTACACATCTGTATTTGTGTGTGCAAATATACATATCTTCTGTATATGTATAGATGTGTGTATATTTACGTATCATATACCTATATATTATATGCATATTATGTGTAGATTATATTATTTATTTAATAATATGACTATATTTGTTCATTATATATATTACATACAAATATTTACTATACTTAATAAATAAATGTAATATTATTAAACATATATAATTATGTACATATAATATGCAATTTATATGTGTACATTTATGTGTATTAAGTATGCATCTATATTTTATATATGCATACACCTATATGTATACATGTGTTTATATATGAATATGTATATTGTATGTATATTTATATGTGCGACTATGAATATATGACTATTTGAAATCTGATTGTAATGCATTGTCTTTGTTTATAAAATAACATACTTTCAGTTTACTTTATAATGAAGAGTGCTATAAAATTATTTTAGTAATGATGAAATAACAATTATATTTAGGATACTAATACATTTTTGCTTAATTTTTATATATAATAATAAATTTTGCACAAAAAATAAAGATTACTTCCCATCAATACATAGAATTGCGAGCAGAAATGTAACTTAATAAGTTCTAAAAGGTCATCAAAACGCATGGAATTTATTAATGTGTTATGTTTAGTTGACATGATGTATTCCTTCAAACAAATACAATGTCAGCAACCTGATTCCAGCAGTTGGTCTTCCCCGAAAGGCTGAGAAGTGAGAGCAACTTAATTTTAAGAAATCTGAAGACCTCATAGCTGAACATATCTAAAAACTTACAAAAATAGGACAGTTTGAAGTCATTCATAATGATGTTACATGGATTTCAAATCAAAATGCCTCAAATAGCATGATATATGTTCATACACTTCACAGATTTGATGATATCTTAAAACAACAGGCACATTTTATTACATTGTGACAAAGGGTTGGAGCTGTAGAACTCTTAAGAACTACATGGAGTTATGCACATGGCTAAAAATTATATGTTACAAATTAGTTGGCTTCACTTACTAGAGTTACATAAACATAATATGAAGTAACATATCCACCTGTTGTATATACCCATCTTATATTCATATGAATATGCTCCCAAATTCTTACAACTGACTAAAGATGGGCACAATGAAATAAGCTAGGAATTGTAAAAATCAACCAATCAATAAATAAAAATAAAACAAACAATCAAAAAAAAAAAAAGCACAATATCCACCCAGAGTATTGTAAAGGGATTGCAATAAAAGAACACTTTAGAATACTGGGTTATATTATATTATATTGTATTATATTACATTATATTATGTCTGGGTTATATCTTTCCATACAATTCAAATCTTGGCTATGGTGAGGTATATTTTTCAATTGACTTAGAATACACAAATTTAGAAACTTGTTTAATAGATGCTCACATACTGTTAAGCATCATAATTTTAAAATATTTACTTATTTATTTATTTATTTATTTATTTATTTTTACCTTATGAAAGGTAGAGAAAGAAAAAGATTCATCTTACATCTGTTAATTCATTCACCAAATGGTCACAGCAGTTAGCACTGGGTCAACTCAAACTGAAGCAGTAGGAGTTCAGTCCTAGCTTTCCACACGGGAACAAGGGGCAATGGAGGCTGAATCAAAAATGGAGTAGCTGAGACACTACCAGGCACTCGAATATGCACAGTCAGCACCGTGAGACTAGTCAGATACACAGCACAGCCACTAAACATCTGAAAGCACACATTCCATGTGCCAGTGTAGCTGCTTTCCTTATCCATTCAACCTTAATTTTGGATGTGGTTTCTTGTATTATCTTGGTAAGACACATGTGAGAACCTTAACTATAATTAAGCCTCACAGTTTCAGAAAACGAAACCCTAATAAAACATTTAGGAATGAAAGAACATTTAGCACAATATTTTTTTCCTTTATCCCTAGGGAAAAGCATACATATCCTACAAAGAACCTAATTAGACGCGCTTTCCAACTCACTTGGAAAAATCAAATGGCACCGTTATAGGAAACACTAATCTTTCATTAATTCACACCTTAATAGGATCATAAGTATATGTTCCCATTAAGTATATAGGTCCTGTGCAATGAAGATCTGCTTAACAAGTGTCCTCTTAGCTTTTCCAATGGATTGAGAAGATTTTTGAAAAACTGAAATGACTTATCTCTCTTAATGAACTTTTTAAAACTGATAAACAAGAATATAGCTTGTTAAAAGAGACTTTCTTTTAAGACCATTGTGAAGTTTATGGTACTATAGAGTGTTTATTCTGCAGTGTTACATATTTAAGAGAAAGAATTGTGCTGATTACAAAGAAGTGTGTTGATATTAAAAATTTGCAAAGATAGTACTGCAGCCTGTGAAAGGCCCTGACCCATCCTGCACCTACCGTATACTGAATTTTTTTAATTCAATGCAATTCTAGATTAGTATATAAAATTTCAGGTTTGGTGTCCCCATATCCCTGAGTATTTATTAGATTTTAACTTCACGCTTAAGACTGCCTTTGAATCTTCTTTCTGAAAATTTTGAAGTTTAGAGTGGATAAACATTAACTTCATGTTGTTAGAGAAACAGATTTTCTGTTTAAAATAACTTGAGACATCATCATTGCAGTTTCTTTTTATACTGTGTGTTTTTACATAGAGATTCTGCTTATTTAGTATTGAGAGGGAGCTTTAAAAAACACTATTTTAAAATATACAGTGAGTTAATGGACCCATCATATGGCATTTCTTTAAATATAATGCTTGAAAATTCAATTAGTAACTTACTCCACATAGCTACGGAAGTTTGAAAAGCACACTTCGTGACTAATTTGTTTGCGTGTGTGTGTGTGTGTGTGTGTGTGTGTGTGTACATTCAGGGAACACATATATACTTCACAATTATGCATAGTCATGTGATTTGCAAATAGCGTATTTTATCATTATTAATAAAAGCAATACCTTTAACAGTTGATTCCCCTGTAAGGGTTAATGAATGACAGAAAATTCCAGGAAGCCTATTGCATTCATACTTAAATTCTGTTCATCTAAACTTCAGCTAGGGCATGCCTCTGGTCACTGATTCTCTTATAGAAAGATCAAATGTCAATTTAAAAGAAATTTGGTAAACATGAGTAACAAAATAGAAAATGATTATCAACAACTCAACTTGAAAATAAAATAACACATATGGCTATCAGTTCTAGAAGGAGTAGATAGAAATAATTAGAATTGCATCTTTCACCAAAGTCAGAACAATTAGTTTTAACTTGTTGATGCTTTTCCAAAGGGATGCTATGCTATTTTCTGCATGGTTTGAATTATTATGCCTCGAACGTCAACGTGTTGTATCTCTTGTAATATTTATGCTTATTACATGATTTTAAAAGGAAAGGATTCAAATTAGCTTCATGAGAAATATTTGACATAGTTTACTGAAATAGGAAATGGTCTAGTCAACTGTTTGGGGCTGTTTTGCTAGCTTCTTCCATAATACAGACAGAGTATAACTTTACGTCCAGAATAATTTTTTGTCCTCATGTGTCTCAGTTATCTCATTTTCACTAAGAAGAATAAAACATCAAAGTTCATGAGGTTAAAAGCATTTTCCTAAAGTTATGTTCAAGAAATACACACACACTCACACACACACACACACACACGCACACACACACACACACTCAACCATAGAAAAGATTGAAATCCAGCCTTTTGTTGAAACTAAATTGGTTACTCTGGAAACACAGTATAGTAATTTAAACAAACCAGTCTCAAACAAACAAGCATCATGTGTTTTATCTATATATGATGCTCAAAATAAGACACAAGAGAATACAAGAATGAAACAGTTATATTATGATTTTTTGTTATTATCTACTTATATTCCTGTGGAATTGTGGTCTTTCTACTTTGTATCTGTTGAGTGTTATTGACAGTGGCTCATCAAGCCTGTGACTTTAGACTACAATTATGCTTTTGCAAAAATAAGAACTTTTTTTAAAAAAAAAGAGGAAATGAGGAGGAGGGCAGTTTTCTTCTTAGGATTGTATCAATAAATACACAGAGTTCTTGCTTAGATTAATAAAAGGAAACCAAAACAGTGTTTAGTGAGAGAAGGACATAGAATGGAGATATAAAATATGTTTCTTTGAACATAACAACCCTGCTCGTCTAACCCCAACTCATCCATCTACCTTTCAGTTAAGCTGGTTAATATATTTTATTGCAAAGATATGTCATTATCACAACTGCATTAGTCATGATGTGCATATTAGAATAAATTTCTCTCTGAAGCTCTGATTTTCTCTGTTTATGATGAAAATGTGGCATGTAATACTTCTGCTTTGTTGCCAAAAATCTGAAAAAAAAATGAGATACTTCATCTCAAACTGTTCTTAGTTACACATTCTGCAAAGTAATCACTTTGCATGATCCTTTGTCTTTGGAGTTTTACTCCTAATACTGGGCTTTACCAGAACAGCTCTGGTTTCCAAGAGAGTTCCTTGTTCCCTTGGTCTCTACTTAAGCTGGAAGAGCGAGTCTTTTGGCTGCGTATGCTGGCCAAAATAGCCACACCTTTGTCCAACAGTCCCTGTGTCCTCCCTAGCCCAACATTTGCTCTGTAGGTCTACTTTATACTGGCAGTGGCATATACCACTGCAGCATAAATGTATACTTGATTGGTCTGACACAGTAGCCTAGTAGCTAAAGTTCTCACCTTGCATGTACCAGGATCCCATATGGCCCCTGGTTCTAATCCTGGTAGTCCCACTTCCCATCCAGCTCCTTGCTGGGAAGGCAGTCAAGGATGGCCTGAAGCCTTGGGACCCTGCACCCATGTGAGAGACCTGGCTTTGGATTGGCTAAGCTCCAGCCATTGTGGCCGCTTAGGGAGTGAATCAGAGGATGCAAAATCTTCCTCTGTCTCTCCTCCTCTCTGTATATATTACTTCCCAATAAAAATAAACAACTCAATAAATAAATAATTAAATATTTTAAATGAGTAAACACCAGGTACTCAGCGTGCATAAAGGCCCAGTTTGTGCATACTGGCTTAGTGATAGAGGGCCCTGAGCTTTGCCAGCTGTCAGGTCTTGAAGCTACAGGCCTGATGTGGCCAGGAGTTTGATGTCCTTTTAGTAGTTGGACAAGGTGACAGAGATGATATTGCTATGGGAATTCGAAGTAGTCATCCCATGTGTAAGGATCTGAATGAGAGGTCCAGTGAACTCTTCCCTGCTCTCTTTTCACAGAGACTTAGTGCTGGCATTCACTCTCTCTCTCAGGTAGAACTCCCTACAGTCCATGCTACTTGGAGGTGAGGAACAGGTGCTATACGCAACTCTCTCTGGTACCCCTTGTGCAAGTGAGTTTGAGCCTGTGTAACACTGTTCATTGTTCTCTCCCAGGAAGGGTGGTCATTGCAAACTCTGCCACAAGATGGAAGTGTCTTCATCAATGTCGCAAACATCCCTGGAATGGCCCTTTATTAGTTATCATCACGTTTTCATTTTCCTATTGCTGCCATTTGCCATGAAAACAAAGCTGTTACCTATTTAATTTGAGTCTAAGAACACTTGCTATGACAATGATCTTCAGTAAAATATTCAAGAACCTACTCTCCATTCCAGAAAAAAAAAGCCTTTTAAGTCAAAATTGCATTTGAATTTCAGCAGAATCATATACACATGGTACTTAATTTTAATCATTTCACGTATTTATAATCTGAGTATTCTTATACAAAATATGGAAATATTATATTCAATTATTATTCAGGTCATTTAAGAGGATTCACTCAAGAATAGCTAGTGACCATGCAGTTCTTACTGAGTAACAGTCTGCACAGCATTCCTATATTCACTGAGTCCCCCCAGTAACACATGGATACAGTGCTAATACTAAGGAGGGTTAGTAAAATAGGCAAGTTACAAATAGTTACTAGAAAAAAAAAGTGGAGATGGACAGAGGAATGTCTGCGTAACATTACTCCAGACCCTTTGATGTTATTCCCAACATGAAGGTGTCTCCGGAAAAAGCATCTAACATGACTGCTGGAGTATAGTACCCTCTCAATAAACAATTTGATTCAAACCTTTGCCTCTCACCCCAAGTGTACATTTGCTGTTGAGCAATTAATAAGCCTTTCTATGTTTCTGATTCCTGGTTAATGTAATTAAAAGAATGAATCTCAATTTTTTTTCTCTACTAAATCACAAATCCTATGTTGGTTTCAGGTTGTTTTGCTTATGTAGATCTAGGCAAAAATAAACATCCTTGCCATAAATTTATTAATTAATAAACCAATCCGCCCAACTCAATGTGAGGGTTTTTGAGGTGTCAACATTTTAACAGGAATATTTGCAATTCAGTGGTGAAACCTGCAGCAAGCAATTACATCAGGTTGTTCTGTAAAATAACTACCTCCTTGCAGCAAGCTACCTAACGTACTTTATGCTCATCTTCACCAGAGTGAATCTTTTTCTTTAAGACAACCGTGTCAGGCAGATTATTCTAGTTGATGGCATATTCATGTATGAATAACTTAACCTTTAAATATTTTGTGCATTATAATTCATAAGGAATACACCTGGGTGCAGGAAATCAACTTCACTGAATTTTGTTCCTAACTTTCCATCAAAACAGTACAGTATCTTTTTAAGCAAGGTATCCAATCAAATCATAACGAAACTTAACAAGTGTTTCTGGGATTTATCAGGTTAGACAATATAAAAATTGCATGTAAATAGAAAAAAAAACACCATTCAGTCTTGGGATTTTCATTTAGGCAGAGGCATATGTACATCTCATTATTCACATAGCTGATTGAAATAAAATAATTGAGTATGTGCGTATACTATCATAGACACATAGGAAGTGTTGATTAGAAAAAGAAACAGAACCGAGACTGTAATTGCTGATAAGACCAAACAGCTGAAAATAAAGCAGAGATCACTGTAGTACATTACACAGCATTTCACTGACAATAATTGACAGTAAGTGGAATCATGCCCAATAAACAAAATCATTACTTTAGTAGGTTTTAAAATATTTCAAAAATACTTATATTTGAATGTTTTTTGATGCTGATCAACCTGAGGGCCATTTAAAGAAGGTTTAAGAGGAGAACATAGCAATGAGAACTTTGATCAAAGCCTTTTGATCAAACTTGAAAAAAAAGTTTGAGTCAAATTGAAATCATGTGTCTGACACAACTGCAAGTTTTAAGCACTTCTCAGTGAGGGAAACTTTTGGATGCCACTGAGAATTTTTCCCTTGTTGACATGATGTCAACACCCACAGCCATCTAATTTGCTTTGGGCTTTAAAGAGAAAGTTGCTCTAGCTTTCATGTTAGTTTGGGTTTTCTTGCAAGGTGCAAGTGTTTATGTCCAAATTCATATGCTAATGACCAATGGATTGATACTAATACTTAATTGATTAAAATTGGAAATGTAATCCAAAATAGTGTTTGATAATGAGAACTTTGGGTAGTAATTTCATTGGATTTGTATATTGGGTGAGAGAGCCGTGCTCAAATCTTAGTGGCTTTCTAGGAAGCAATCATGTGGGCATAGATCCAGGCCCTCTGCTTCCTCAGACTGAGAACTAAGCTGGATCTTAATCTAGGCCAAATGTTCACTAAATGAAAGAATTTGTAATGGAAGGAAGTAGATGGTTTTAGAACAAAGTTTCCTGTGATATGGAAGCCAACCAGCAGATCTGGAAGATTCAGTGGAAAACCCTGTATCTTCCTTTAGTTAACTAAAATCGCTACCTTTATACTTGGCACTTGTTCTGCTATTCTCACATATGATAATCTCAACCAGCCCAACAAAGATAAACTATGAACAAAAATTAAGATCTAAAATGGACATAAATCCTTCCACCTAATTTTGCAGAAGCAGGAAGTTTGCCTCCAAATAGAATCATGCCTAAGTATATGCTGCATTGTGTTGCCCTTAAAATGCAATTCACAGAAATATCAATTTCATTTTCCTTAGGGACACCCTGGAAGAAATTTGGAAGATATAATTTTGGTAAGGAATAAAAGAAATTCTGAGAAGTTTGGAGAAGCCATACAATCTCCTCATTCATTTATCAAAGGGCTTGTAGCTCTCATTTCAAGACAGGTGAAACAACAATAAGTATTTACAAAGTAAATTTATCCACACCTAGAGATTTTTAATAAATAGAAGGTCAAAGGTACACAATTCCACACTTCTAGCTCTTGTCAAATTCAGTATGTGAAGCTAGATTTTAGCAGGAAAAAACATACAGAGGAAATAAAAACACATAGAACTGGAGGAAAAGCTGGACCAAACCCACTCTGGGTGACTGCCCAGCAGGCAGAGACCACCAAGCAGCAAAGGGCTCGCACACAGAGCGGCATTGGAACGCACCCGCCATGCGTAAAATCCCTGGGGTCAGAAATCAAAAAATTACCCCTGCTGCATACCTGCCTGAGACTGGGAGAGGCAAGAGGCATTCAAGTGCCAAGGAGAGTGAAAGTATCACTTTCCTTCAAAGTGGCAGCAGCTGAAAAATACTCTGATTGCCTCGAAATCTGACAGGCAATTCAGGGTTATAACTATTTCCACAACACATTTACTACCTCAAAAAAGCAGGTCAGGGAGAAACCCTCATATCCATCCACTAGCACGGACACAGCGCATGTATCTCTACCTCAATAAATCCCAGGTCAGCAGACAGGTACAGTTGCCCCAGAAACCCCCAACGACATATCAGAGGCTGAAAACTAAAAATAACAAGATAGCACATAGACATGGAAAGAGACAGCAGAGAAAGAAGTTTTCAGGTGAAAGAGCCAGGATTTCCCCCAAAATGATCACAGTATCTTGTCAGTCTCAGAGTTGCAAGATGAAGACATCGAGGAACCACCAGATAAGGAATACAAAGAAAAGAAAGAAAGAAGAAAGAAAGAAAGAAAGAAAGAAAGAAAGAAAGAAAGAAAGAAAGAGAAAGAAGAAAAAATCACCATGAAACTCCACAGAGACAATGAAAATGTTAGGAAGAACTCAAAGATTTCAAGAGTAACATCACCACAGAAATAAACCAGGTCCAAAATGAAACAATAGTTCTAAAGAATACAGTAGAAAGCCTGACCAACAGAATGAACGCTGCAGAAGAAAGAATATCAGAAATAGAAGATAACTAGAAGATGTCCGAAATGAGAACTTGCAATTAATTAAACATGAAAATATGAACAAAGCCAACAAATCTACACAAAAAAATAAGCGACACCATCAAAAAGTCAAATATCAGAATTATAGGGATTCCTAAGGTTGTGGAAAGAGAAGTAGAACTGCAAGAGATATTCAATGAAATTATAAATGAGAAGTTCCCAAACTGGGAAAATAAGGGCAAATTAAATTCAGGAAGAACAGAGAACCCCAAACAGATTCAACCCAAAAAACCCTCACCCAGTTGTGTCATTATCAAACTCCCCTCAAATGAATATAAGGATTGAATACTGAAACAAGCATAAAGAAAAGACAAAATGACATTTAGAGGAAAACCAATCAGAATCTTTACTGACTTCTCAGAAGAAACGCTTCAAGCAAGAAGAGAATGGAGTAAAATTTTTTTCAGCTCCTAAAGCAGAGCAACTATGAACCAAAAACCAAAGCTCTCATTTCTATTTGAAAATGAAATACTTCCACCGTAAAGAGAAGCTAAAAGAGCCAACACTAAACCAGCCCTAGAAATGCTAATCAGAAATGTGCTAAAGTCAGAAAGAAAAGAAATAAACCATAATCAAGAATGGTAAAATGGAAGAGTTCATTAAGACATGTGAAAGGAATAAAAATTAAACAGAGTCACCAACAAATGTGTGTGCACACACACACATAAAAATACACACGGTCATGACAGAGCTAAATCTCAACCTCTCAGTACAACCTCTGAACACAAACTGCCTAAACTCATCCATCAAAAGAGATACATTAACAGAATGTATAGAAAAATAGGATCCAACTATCTGCTGCCTACAAGAGACACATCTAATCAACCAAGACGCAAAGAAGCTGAAAGTGAGAGGATCAAAAAGGACATTTCACGCTAATGGAAAGGAATAAAGAGCTGGTGTAGCTGTCCCAATTTCAGATGATTGGACTTCACTGTGGAAAATATTTAAAAAGATAAGGATGGACACTACAAAATGAAAGAAGGACCATCAACCAAGAAGAAGTAACAATAACAAATGTCTACACACCAAATACAAGGGCATCTAGCTACTTGAAGCTAGATGCCCTTGTATTATCTATGGACTTAATGGGAGACATGGATACCAATACAATAATAATGGAGGACATGAACATCCCATTAACAGCACTAGATAAATTAATGAGACAGAAACTGAGCAAAGAAACAACACAACTCACACAGACATTAGAACAAATGCACCTAATTGATATTTATAGTACCTTCCATCCCATGGACACAGAATATACACTTTTTCAGCCATACATGGCACCTTTTCCAAGATTCTCCACATGATAGGGCACAACATAATTCTTATTGACTTCAAAAATTGAAATCATACCATGCATATTCTCAGACCACTACAGAGTGAAATTAGATATCATTAAATCAAAATGCTCCAGGTAATTTTTAAACTCTTAGAAGATGAACAGCATGTTTCTGAATGAAGAATGGGTCAGAGAAGAAAATAACAAAAAAAAAATAAAAAGAAATCTTGAAACCAATGAACACTCAAGCACAACATATCAAAACTTGTGAAATACCGCCAAGGCAGTGTTAAGAGGTAAATTTATTGCAATCAGTGCTTTCATCAAGAAACTTGAAAGACACCAGATAAATGAGCTAAGCATATACCTGAAGGAACTAGAAAAAAAACAGCAAGATATTCCCCAAAACAGCAGAAAGCAAAACATTATCAAAATAAGAGAAAAAATAAACCAAATAGAAATCAAAAGAATAATACACAAAAGCAGTGAATCAAACAGTTGATTCTTTGAAAAAATAAACAAACACACACCAAATGGCCAAACTGGAAAAAAAAGTTGGTGAGAACAAAAATTAACAGTGCCAAAGATGAATAAGGGAATTTAACAGCAGATACCACAGCCAAACAGAGAATAATTAGAAATTACTACACTGGGCTCCGCAGCATGGCCTAGTGGCTAAAGTCCTTGCCTTGAACGTCCCGGGATCCCATATGGGCGCCGGTTCTAATCTCAGCAGCTCCACTTCCCATCCAGCTCCCTGCTTGTGGCCTGGGAAAGCAGTCGAGGACAGCCCAAAACCGTGGGACCCTGCACCCATGTGGGAGACCCAGAAGAGGTTCCTGATTCCTGGCTTCGGATTGGCCCAGCACCAGGCGTTGCAGTCACTTGGGGAGTGAATCATCAGGCAGAAGATCTTCCTCTCTGTCTCTCCTCCTCTCTGTATATCTGACTTTGTAATAAAAATAAATAAATCTTAAAAAAAAAAAGAAATTACTACACTGAACTATAGGCCAACAAATCAGAAGATCCCATGAAATGGAAAGGTTCCTGGACTCATACCATCTACCAAAACTTAGTCACGAAGCAACACAAAGCCTAAACATATCTCTAACAGACGCAGAGATCAAATCAGTAAAGCCCTCCCAATAAGAAAAGCTCAGGCCCAGATGGTTTCACTGCTGAATTCTACAAAGCTTTCCAACAACAGCTTACTCCAATCCTCCATAAGCTCTACAAAACAATAGAAGGGAAGACAATACTTCCAAACTTGTTCTATGATGCCAACATCACCGTAATATCAAAAGCAGATAGAGAATCAACAGAGAAAGAAAACTATAGAACGATATCCCTGATAAATATAGAAATTAAGACCTTCAACAAAATACTAGCCAACAGATTACAATTTTACCTTAGACAGATTATTCATCTGGACCAAGTGGGATTCATTTTGGGCATGCAGGGATGGAAATGGACCCAGAAAATGGGCAGACACATTTGGTACAAACTCAAATGGCTAACAGGCATATGAAAAAATGTTCAAACTCCCTGGCAATAAAGGAAATTGAAATAAAAACACACTGAGGTTCCACTTAATGCCAGCAAAAATGGCCCACATACAGAAAAATACTCACAGCACCAGTTGGCAAGATTGCAGGGAAATAGGAACCCTACTCCACTGCTGGTGGGAATGCAGACTGGTGCAACACTGTGGAAATTATTATGGAGAACACTCAGGCAACTGAAAGTTCACCTGCCACATGACCCAGCAACACCACATTCAGGAATACATCCAAAAGACTTGTTACACAAGAAAGCAACATGGACCCCAGTGTTCATTATAGCACAATCAAAAAGCACAAGAACATGGAAACAACCTAAATGCCCATTAACAGAGGACTAGATAAAGAAACTGTGATTCATCTACACTATGGAATACTACTCAGTTATTTTTAAAAAATGAAATACAATTGTTTGTGGCCAAACGGGCCAAACTAGAGACCATTTTACTGAGGGAAATAAGCTGATCTCAAAGGACCATATATTATATGTTTTTTCTAGTATATGATAAAACAATGTCACATCTAAACATTTTACCTGTGAATTCTACCTTCTTCTACCTCCTAGCTATTTGTACCTTTTGTAATATGACTTTGCGATGTAAGGCATTAATCATTCATCCATAAGACATTGATTGCTTGTAATCACCAGAGTGTCAATATTCCTTTTATCAATGTTGTCGCTACTGCCCAGAAGTAACGAGGATCTAGTCCTCATTTTATCTTCATTAGTGCCTTCAGACACATGATGGAATTTGTTCCTACATGAAGATGGAATAAAAGTAATGATTAACAAAACCACTAGCATATTTCTCTGATTAACAGGCCATGTTTTAATAAATACACACATATAAATGCATTTATACCTAATAGCATACCTATGGGAGAAACAGCAGTATTGCCATCATATATGTAAGGCAACCGAAGCACATATTTTTCCAATCAACATAAATAAACCAACTTAGTGAACGGTGAACCGAAACATGCATCAACACAGTCTGGCTCCAGAATTCCTGAGAAACACTTTTTACTAGTTATTTTTACTCATTAATCTAAAACCAAAGTTACACTCTCCATCTAACAGATTATCTTCTGATATTTGTGAGGAAGAAGAGGTGTATGCATTTTCTCTAATGCTTATCTATTAATTTTTGTCAAATTCCTCAGGTAACAGGCTTCCAGGAGGAGGAAAACAAATGTATTTCATCTCTGTGAAACAAGGATCTGTAACGACCAGCATACAATGCAATGAGTAATTATTTCTGAATAAACTCTCCAAGGTAAGTATATGAAAAAGTTTCTATGAACACCTGGAACACATCTGTTTTCTCACTTTCCTAATTTTGCAATTTCTGTAATTTTATGCGCTTCAAAATTTTATTTCATGTTGTGTGTTTTATTTTATTTTTATAATATACAGCTTTTATAATTCTAAAAATTGTCACTTTTGTAATTTTATTTTCCCCACCCAGGTTATTTTCTGTATGAAAGTGAGAATAAAATACTGGCTTCAGGCTCCTGTGACGAGTTATTCACGAATAATAATGTTTATCAGGAATGTGAACTGAATCCTGTGCTTATCTTATTCTCGTTTTATGTTGCTTTAATAATGAGAATTCTCCAACATGTACTCTATATTCAGTGCACTTTTTATGCTTTTAATATTTTTCTTGTCTGGTGTGATATGGGGTCTAACAATGCGATATTTAGGTTTGTAGCACTGATTGTTTAGACTTGAAGTGTTGACTACCCAGGGATATTGCTAGAACATGTGATTTGTTTCTACTGTGTTTAACTAAATCACTGTGAAGGAAACTGTAGGCGCTGGCACATTGTCTTAGCAGGCTGTCTCCACCGGAGATATCAGCATCACATAAAAACACTGGTTCTAGTCCTCGATGTGCCACTTCTGTTCCAAGTCTCTGCGAATGCCCTAGGAAAGCAATAGAGGATGGGCCAAGTACCCCAAACCCATGTGGGAGACTCCAAAGAAGCTCCTGGCTCCTAACATCGAACTGGCACAGCTCTGGTCATTGTAGACATTGTGGGAATGACTAAGTGGATGGAAGTTATCTGTCTCCACTTCTCTCTCTGCATTTCTTTCAAATAAAAAAAAATCATAATAAATCAATCTCTTAAAAAGTAACTATCCCTATATTACCAAAAAAGAAAAATAAAATACAACTAATTTCCTGAAAAGGAAGATATTTCTAAAAAGAGAGGAAATCATGCAATATAGTCTACCATTATTCTGTTTTCAGCTTAGTCAGTTTCAAGCTTGTACCATTCCTGCTAAGTACTACCAAGGAATTTTTTTCTTGGAAACATTTTATAATTTCCTATGAGCTTCCTAAAGTTTCAGTTAGTAGAATATTTTTAAAAAGTCTGTTGGTAAATGCAGATTTTCACAATTATATGTTGATGGCACCCCTTTTTACACACACATACACATGCATGAATACTGATAGCACTGGCGATGGCTTTAGAATAAAGAATGACTGGATTGGACGGCTCTGCGTTTTCCATCTTCAGCTCCATTTTGCCTGCTGAATGATCTGATCATTTTCCAAAGACTGCCAGCAGGGTTCTGGCAGCACAATTTAATCCCAAACTCCCTCTTTTTCTGAAAGCAATTTTCCAGTAGGGATCACATATTTATAGGAGATTGAGCCTTGCTACAGTCCACAATCCCTAATTCCACATTCTTTTCTGTTTCTTTAGGTCAGTGAGCTCATGCCTGCTAATGTCATCAGGGTTGCATGTGGGCTCTGTCGGTCTGATTTCCCAGCTGAAAGAACTGCTCCCTGTTGTTCCAGCGCTTGTCCTGTTCTCTTCCCTTCTATTCACACGCGCATTTATGAAGTTTTTGAGGCAAACACTGATGCCAGGTAAAGTCATCATGTTATAGCACAGTGCATTCATTTGCCACTTTGCATATGCACAGGCATAGACATGCGGTGTTCATGGAACATAGCAGTTGTTCAGTGCTTTCAAATGATACAACAATGCTCCAATTAGAAGGCTCACAGAATCGCAGCAGATTGATAACTTTTTCAGATCATTCATTTTATTTATTTATAGACGCAAATACAGTTTTATGATTTCTTCTAACATCTACTCCTACACGCAAATTTAAATTCACTTTTACATCAATGTTTCTTCTGTGTTCATTTAAAAGTAAAAACAGATGAATACAACAAACATTTTGTATTTATGTCTTACTGTTTACTGATTTCTCAGAAAAATTTGGCGCTTCACTCAGAAGTTAACTTGTGCTCGATTAAACATCACGAGAAAGAACTCAGCATATTTTGGTTCTGCAAAATATAGGTTTTAATTCAACAATTTCACCATCTTTAATGTATGTGTTTTGTTACATTTCATATCTATATGTGTATGAGTCTGTGTAGGTATGATTGTTCCTAGTAGTAACAGAACAAATGCAAAATTAGCAATTGAAAGCATGATTGTGTTTCAGATAAGAAATACTACAACATTAAACTTAGGAAAAGTTTTTTCCTAAAATCTATTTCTCCATTACTTTTTATAATTTTTTAACTGAAACATATATCCATGAAAAGAGAGGGAAAGGCAAATAGAAAGAGAAATCTTTCATCTGCCAGTTCACTTTCTAAGTGCTTGCAACAGTTAAGGTGAGGCAAGGCTGAACCCTGGAGCCTGAAGATTCATCCGGGTCTCCCACACGCGTGCAAAGTCCCAAGCAGTTAGACTGCTGCTATCTCAGGCAGGTTCTAGGGAGTAGTGGGTGTTCCAAATGCTAGCATACCTGCTAGGAAAGAGAACCAGACAGGGGTTCAGGCTCAGCTGGCCTTACCATGTCTGCTGTGGCCACTGGGGGAGTGAACCAGTACATGGAAGATATTTCTCTTTCTCACAATCTACCCTTCAAACAAACTAACAAAAACACGCTGTGAATGTTTCCTGTACAAGCTGCATTGTTTGCTAAAAATGACCGTTACTTGCTTTTCTGCATTTTGAGAAGTGTGGGTGATGTGTATTAGGACACAATCAGACAACATTATCTCAGGTTTTGGTTTCCTGTAAAACACTGATTTTCAGCTAATGAAGTTATCTGCTGTTGCTACAGTTTGGAACATTTTTTTTCTTTCAATTTAAGGCCTTATACTCACATATTTTAAATAGACTAAAAAAAGTTAATTATTTGAAAGCAGTTTACCTAGCATGTGCTAGCGAAGGATCCCTCAGCCCTAATGAGTTTTGCTAGATTATGTTTTTCATTAAATCGAAATAATCACCATAATAGTCTCTCCGCAGGAAAAACTAATCGGACATTTTTTTTTACAACAATCTCTGAGAAATGTCAGAAAAGAAAATGTTGAAACTGTTGTGTGAAAGCTGCAATAGGATAATTTTTTTAACACACACAAACTGAAAAAAACAATAACTCAGTTTATCAAATGTCAGATTTTCTGCATAATAGTCATCATTATGAAAGGCAGACGAGCTACCAAAACCTTATATGTGTATCATGAAAAGTCAGAGTACTCACGTGAAACCTGCCTGATTCTGGAGAAGTTTCCATAAACCATCACATTCTTCTGTTCCATTAACTGGCTCTGTCATTTTGTTGAAAATATTGTAATTGGGCCCAGCGGTGTGGCCTAGCAGCTAAAGTCCTCGCCTTGAATGCGCTGGGATCCCATAAGGCGCTGGTTCTAATCCCTGCAGCTCCACTTCCCATCCAGCTCCCTGCTTGTGGCCTGGGAAAGCAGTTGAGGATGGCCCAGAGCCTTGGGACCCTGCACCCATATGGGAGACCCGGAAGAGGTTCCTGGTTCCCGGCATCGGATCGGCGCAGCACTGGCTGTTGCGGCTCACTTGGGGAGTGAATCATCGGGCAGAAGATCTTCCTCTCTGTCTCTCCTCCTCTCTGTATATCTGATTTTGTAATAAAATAAATAAATCTTTTAAAAAAAAGAAAATATTGTAATTTCTGAAATTGTCACAATTGGTCTTCCAAAGACTATGATGAGAACACCATCATCCCTCAATGCAACAGCCTCATCCAAGTGTAGTGAACACATTCCAGTAAAGAGGCTCAGTGACCCAAGGTGTTCACCAACACCGTAACTGCATCTGCGGCTCAGTAACAGCCAGGATTGGCAAGCCCTCAATTTCAAGGGAATTAGAGACTATCTCAAAGCACTTTTTGAAGAAAAAAAGTTTACAAAACAAATGCTTCTAATTCTAAAATAATAGAATATATGAAAAGCACTTCCACAGCTGATGAGAAACGTGTTCCCAGTCCAAACGCACTAATACATATTTGTAATCAAAATTTTTTCCTGGGATTTAAAATTTGTGGAAAAAACAAAATAAGAAGTTTAAAACTATTTGTTGAACTCAAACTAACAATTTGGGCTGCACCAATGACCAATGATTTCAGCATTTATTACTAGAGCTAAGCATTCCAATGACTTTTTCCCCTCTTTGTGGTCTGAGGAGTCAGTTTATATGATCCATTTGACTTTTCAGTTTCCTGTGAAAGATGCTCATTTCTGAACAATTTTGTATTTCACCAGAGTTCACGTTTTCAGTGTATTTGCTACAGGGTATAGTTGTGTATCTAACAAGAAATCCTTTTTTGACCAAACATGCATGAGTGTGGTTGTATAACAGAAATCTCTAATTCTTCACAGATGTTTATGCTTATATATCAAATAAAATATTTAGATGATATTATTTTAACTCATTCTGAACATAAATATTCTTTAGATTCTTTTATATGGATCAGTGCAATTTTCGTGAAATATTATGAGGGCATCTGTTTCTTTTTTTAAGAAAATATTTTCATTCAAACAAAAAGGAAAATATTTTCATTCAACAGATAAAACAAAGAAACATTCATTAAATACAAATGACTTCTATTATATTATTTCTATTCAATGGCTACTCCTGTTGATGTTATGCTGAGAAACCACCTAATTTTCAGTTTATGTTGATTGGCTTTTGAAATATTTTATATATATGCATATATATGTAATGTATATATACATATATGTATATAATATATAAAATGCACATATATGCATATACGCATACTCAGATATATATGCATATGTATGTATATATATATATAACTGCATGTATAAATATATACTCACATATGTGGATTAGTGAATGCTGTTACTATTTGCTACTTCAGGAATATTTTAGACATTGAATGAGATGCATTTCCCACCAAGGCATGGGAGAAAGGAGAACTGATAGAACACTCTGAGTAAAGGATGAGGCTGTAAGATTCACCCTGATTTATGGAAGTAAAAGGAAAAAGATCGAAGTCCAACCACACAGGCATCATTCATTTACTAATTCCAGTATGTATAAATGCATACACACATTTACAGAGATATGAATAGCATCACATAAATTTAGATATGCTTAACCACTTAGAAGCCTGAAGCTTAGAAAATATTTCAGTGTGATAGAAGGCCAGAATTAAGAGCATGCCACAAGTTAATTTTGAGAGTAACTTAACAAAGTTTATGTACACTAAAAAAAATTTAAGATGTTGCCCATCAGCAGAAGAAACAGTCCTAATTATGGTACAGTTTATTACTGAATAAATGGAAGAGCAATTTTCAAAAATAGAAGTTTGTGTTCCAATTTATTTTTAAGTATGGTCCACCAAAGTTACTTTTGCAAAAATCTGCAAAGGAGAAAGAAAGGGAAAGGAAGGAAGATGAAGAGAGAGAGAGAACGAAGGAGGAATGAAGTAAGAATGAGAGCTTTAGAACTGTTTGGGAAAGATCACAGTAAATATGTTAAATATTAATTAAAAATGAAAGAAAAAAGAAAAAAAAATCGAAGTAAGTATGCAAGTAGAATTAAGAAGTTATTGGACGAAAGAACTCTAAAAATATCTTGGCTGATTCCAAATTTATTCATATAATTTACAAGCCTATTTCCCCTCCATTGAAATTGTCAGCTTGCATCATCTAGAACAAACATAGCCTTACCAGAGTTATTCAGCCACCTGTAGCAATTTGAGCTTTGCAGACAGGACCCAAGGCTGTGGCACAGCAGCCAGAGCCACTGCCTAAAGCAGTAGCATCCCTGTGGTCATTCTCTCAAGTCCAGGTAGATTCTCTTCTAATCCAGCTCCCTGATAATGCTTCTTGGGGGAGGAACAGAGGATGCCCAGGACTTGGGACCCTGTACCTGTTTGGGAAACTGGTAGAAGCTCCTTGCTGCTGGCTTTAGCATCCCTAGTATTTGCTACTGTTTGGGGAAATAAACCCATAAATGGATGATTTCTTTCTTTCCCTCCCTCTCTCTAACTCTGCTTTCAAATAAATAAATAAACACATTAAAAAAAGAGTTATACAGACAATAATACTACTTTCTTCAGGCTCAGTTTGAGCAAGAGAATATTTTACAATTGCTTTTGCTAATCCAACCAATTATTTTTCTTAAAAATTATGCACAACAGTGCTAACTTTGTTGATTGGTATGCTCATATGCACACTGGATGTATAATCTTCATTTTTGACTGCTTAGGTGAGTGTGCAATATTTTGGTATTAACTTAAAGTATAGAAATAAATTAAGGGAAAAATCACTACCAAAAAAATTCAAATATACTCCATTGAACTACCAACACAGTCTCCGCCAAATGACAATAGTTGCTTCTCCCTGAATATAATAAAAACAGGTAAATTTGAATGCATATTACAATTACTATTATATCTTTCAGAAATCACAATTGATAATGATTTCTGAAAGCTCTTTGGAAAATCTTTAGCATCTGGAATATTATTAGCAAGGACTTAACTTTATGGATAATAAAGTCAATAGCAATTTATTAATCACAAGATGACCACAAGGAGATATGTAATAAGGCATCTTATAGTTATTTAAAAGAAAACAGCTGGTGTGAAATTAGCTCTCAGCCACCAACTGAATGCATTTTTATAGATAAGCAGGCTGATATTATAAAATTCACCTGTTCTGCAATTCTGACTGCAGTTCCCTTCAAGATACTGCTAGATTTTGTTTTCTGCTTATTATGTGCCAATATTAAATTTAGCGAGTTTTATATTTATTGCTCTAAATTTTAGACTAAAATCATTATCAGGTTTTTAGTTCAAGCATTCTGTTTACATAATCCCATATAGGTTATTTTGGAAAAATTAAAACAAAAAGTAAATTGGAACTTAAATTTCATATCCCACTAGTACAAAGTTTATCTACACGTGCATAATTGTCCCTAAATTAAATTTTCAGGACTGAGTGATGCTATAGAGTCTGATGTGTGCCTGTATGTGAATTGTGTGATATCCCTGCCTAGGATTCAGCCATGGCTAAAAACGTGAAAAAGTCAGATAATCAAGAGGTGACGATGCTTCCACACATAATTAGAGGTAATTTGTGAGCTGGACATGAACCAAAAAGATGGATTAATTTATTCCCTGTCAGGGAACTTTTTCTGACAGAACACAGATCAACTGGTAGTCACTCAAGACATTTCTGATATTGATATAGTATTTTGTGTAACTAAGTAAATCTTGGTACACCAGAAGAATATATACCTAAAACATAACAAAGAGCTTTATTTTAATGAAGTATTTCTATGTTTTGTTTTTGTTTTTGTTTTTGTTTTTTATTTGTTTATTTGGGAGTTGTTTTGTTGCTCATCCATGGAGTTTAGAATGGAGTTTTAGGTAATTGCCATCTGTAACAAACAAGATGCTGGATTGTTGAAGCTGACTAGGTCTGGGGACTGATTTCAAAGTTGTGTTTACTCCCCTAGGGAAATGAGGCAGGACCTGCATGCTAAGAGAAGGGACCATACTCAACATGACAAATAATGCTGGTTCTCCCTTTGCTTAAAGCAAAGGCTGGGTCTGAAACCAGAGGGTGATTACTCGATATTGGGAGTGGCAGAAGCACACAGAATGAGTATCAAGTGAGAATTAGTGGAGAGACGAAACTGTCATGTTAACTTTATATGTGCTTTAAGAATGAATAGATGGAAGAAAGAAACTCCAAGTCTGCAATTATAAAATAATGTCAAAGAAGGGGCAAAGTTGCTTGCTGTATTTGATCAGTACTCATTCTAGAACGTCTTTGAAATATTACATTACAGCCCATAAATATGTACAATTATTTTAATTAAAAACATAAAATCATTTCATTATGGCGCTAAAATAAGTGCCATGAAACTCACATAGTGCCATGAAACTCACATAGTGATTTTGTGTAGTCAGACTAAAGTCCAAGACAACATACAAGGGCCCTCCTACCAGGAATAGCTGCTGCTAAGCCTCACCCACATTGTGACAAAAGCTTTCTGTGCTCCCTGGAAGTAACCAAAAACTGCCAAACACCAATACTTGCCCTGCGTGTTGCTGATAGTCTCTAAATTTATCCAACAACAAGAGGAAATGGTGACGCAGATTCATCCAAGGAGTGATGCATAGAGGACTGCACCTTCACAATGGACTTTGATGATGTTTTTGAATTTTGTAGCATGGATATTTATTACTTTTTCTGAATAAATATCATGGAATAAATTTCCAGAAACAGGGTCCAGCACCATGACCTAGCAGCTAAAGCCCTCACCTTGAATGCGCTGGAATCCCATAAGGGCACCGATTATAATCCTGGCAGCTCCACTTCCCATCCAGCTCCCTGCTTGTGGCCTGGGAAAGCAGTTGAGGACAGCCCAAAGCCTAGGGCTCCTGCACCCGTGTGGGAGATCCAGAAGAAGTTCCTGGCTCCTGGCTTTGGGTCAGCTCAGCTCCAGCTGTTGTGGCTACTTGGTGAATGAATCAGCAGATGGAAGATCTTCATCTCTATCATTTCTCCTATCTGTATATCTGACTTTTGCAATAAGAATAAATGAATCTTTTTTTAAAGTATTACATCTTGAGAATGCATATGACTTGAGAAGGAACTGAAACAAAGTAAAAAAGAAAATATCATTTTGTTCATCAACAATTTGTCATTTCTAGACTATTGTTGATTTATTTTCTACTTAGGTTCAACTGCAACATTAATGATTGCTTTGATAGGCCTCTTTCTGCCGTGGATTGCATTTATTTTTTATCATTCTAAAATTATCTAAGTAATGATTTACTATGTGTGTCAGGAGCTCTACCTTCGTCATTCTTGTTAACTCTGGATACCAGGCAGTTTTCTCCGGATTGCATAAGAAAAGAAAGAGTTTTTGCTCTTCTGATAACTTCTGAATGCCCTGGATAACGTGCCTGTTGACAGTAGAAATTGTTTATATTAACTGATGAATGTTTGCTCAGCATTGTGGTGCAGAATCTAAGGCAGGAGCCTGGGATTCCATCATTCCTTAGAAGGACTGCTCCACTTCAGATCCAGCTTCTTGATAATGTACGAAGGACGATCTCAAATGCCTGGGTCCGTGCCACCTCTCTGAATCCAGCATAGCCCACGCGTGACCTTTAGGACTATTTGGGAAGTGAACTAGTGGGCTGAGAGTCTGTTTCTCTCTCTCTCACTGCCCCCAAACATCCCTCCTAGTCTCTCTTTCTGTGAATCTGTCTTTGAAATAAATAAATGCATTTTGAAAAAAAACACATAGATATCAAAACTTGTCACACATTATTGAAGCACATTTAGGTAAAATCACCAAGTTCAAATCACCATATGATTTGTGCCGAGATAAAAATCAATCTTAACATGATCTAGGTACTCACATGAGAACTTGTCTCAGCTGGTCACTTCTGCATAATAACTTCCATATACATAATCTCCAATGGACAGAAGATAATTTATAAAATTTTAATCTCTTGATATTAAGATGAAACTTCCAAGCTATATGGTATCCTTGTGCTCTGCTACTCTTTCTTCTAATTTTCAAATATTTTGTACCTTCACTTCTTTTATATTATACCAAAGCATTCAGTAAGTATCCACTTTGGTGAATTTCCTAAAGAACTACAAAAATAAGTAGTAATATGGTTTGTAGGTAATAAAGAGACATGTAAATTTATGCCTGGTTCTGTGAAAAGAAACAACAGATGGAAATAATAAGAAGTATTTAGATAATACAAAAGATTCATTAGCAAGGGATTCTAGACACTGATACATGAAATAAATTCAGAGATGGTGCTGAAAGTTTTGATGAGATAATTGTACAAAGCAGTATCTCAAAATGTATTTTATTTTTCATATTAACCATCTTATTAAAATTTAATGGGTCAGTATGCTGTGTGATCAAGAAAGTTTAGTATTCTGTTTTGCAAATGAAAGTATTTTTGACCAAAGACAATTAAGTAAGGATATGGTCATTTTTAAATATATGTCCTAAAACTCAAATCTGTGATATCCTTATTATTCCCATAATTAATACAAAAAATGGCATCTACCTTGAATGTATAAAGCAATAGATAAAACTATCTTACGTGAATAATGTATCCAATAAAATATTATATCAATTCATATTTTATAAATAATAAGTAGTCACATTAGCAGCATTTCCATTCTTGAAGTCCCCAGGTTAAAACCTTGAATTTTCTTTTTTTTTTCTCTAATTTACAGATGTGTCCTGTTGGGGAAAGGCAACCCAAATGCACTCAGAAAAGTTACGAAAAAGAAGGCTTGAGTATGTGCCAGATTACTTTGCCTCTCTTGCGTTTTTATGATTTATTTATTTTATTTTAAAGTCTGAATTACAGAGAAAGAGAGGGTGAGAGAGAGAAAGATATCTTCCATCTACTGGTTTACTCCACAAATAGTTACAATAGCTGTAGTTGAGCCCATCATCAGTCAGGAACCAGGAACTTCTTCAAACTCTCCCACATGGGTGCAGGTGCCCAAGACCTTGGGATATTCTCTGTCACTTTCCCAGGCATAAGCAGCATACAGGTGCAGAAATGGAACAGCCAGTACTCCAACCAATCCCATGTGGATTATCTGCACCACAGACAGGATTAGCTGGCTGTGCACGGCACCAGGTCTCAGTGTTTTAAATAGTGAAGTTAATCCGTATGTTTGGCTAAGGCATGGAATAGGACGAGTTTTAACCAAGTGTTTAATCGATGTTAAATAGTGAATTTAAAGTTGGTGTTGACAGGGATAACAATGAAGAAAGAACAACAATACACAAATATTACTGGTTAATAAACCACGTGAGGCTGTGGTTGGGAGAGACTGGAAGTCCAATTTCTGTTTGGAATTTTAGCTGAATGTGTCATTTTCAAATTATTATGTAGTAAATTATCACTAAGGTCAATGCCCTATTTTGCATTTGTTTCATTTGTTGATATTCATCTACCTATATTGGTGACTAACACTAGACTGAATTCTAGCTACTAATTATGAGTACTAATTTAGGCTACTAATTTAGGCCATAAGCTGGCATTCCATCTGCTTATGGCCTAGGAAAGTAACAGAGCATCCAAGGTAGACTTAGCAGAAACTCCTGACTCCTGACTTCAGATCACCTCAACTCTAGCTGTTGCAGCCATTTGGGGAGTGAATTGGCAGATGGAAGACCCCTTTCTCTCCCTATAAAATCTATCTTTCAAATAAAAGTCAGTAATATATAAAAGACAACAATCTGAAAAATTTACAGTTGGAGTTTGTCTTTGTTTCATGATTGAGGTCTTGGCTTCTACACTGTGGAAGGTGGGTAGCCAGAATCCCTGAGACAGGACCAGGAATATCTTTGTGTCTACTTAGGGTAGCTCCACAGAGCTTGAAGAGTATTAGGACTGGAAAATGTTGTTGCTCTTGTACATATATTTTCAAGTTTTGGGGGTGAAAGATTTAATGCAGCTTTGGAGTTACTTCAGAGATGCAGTTATCTACTCTGCCTGAAAGGATTTAGAATGTATTTCAGGGAACTGGTTGAGGTTAGTGAAGACCGTTGGGGATAATAAGCTGTTCCTATTAATTTAGGTGTTAGCCATGGTCCAACACAAAATGCACCCATCATGAATTCTGTTTTCTCTCTGCTATTTCCCTCCCACGTAGAAAGATTGTTTCACTACTGATTTCTCAGGCATCATTACTCTGGTGTTTTTCCAAAGGCATGACTCTCTTGCTACAAAATTGTATTCCTTGTTACTGTAGAAAGTTTGTTTTCTTTTAGCCCTATTTTCTTCTGGCCATCTCTAGATTGCTAAATCGGTGGTCCATTAATTTGACAAATGAAGACATCAAAATACTACCTCAAGTTCAGTTAGGCCTTTGGGCATCTAGATCAAATTTATTTTAAATCTTACGGGGATTATAAAGAAGAGGTGTGAATCTAATTTTCCAATGGCTACACTAACCATATTGGTGGTCTTTCCTTCCTTCTCTCTCACATTAGATAAAGAGCCTGGGGACAGTAACTTTCATTAATGTTTTCTTTTTTTTTTAAGGAGCAAAGTATCCCAGAATCTCTTCTCTGAGTTCATGGAAGAGGAGCAATGTTGTGTAGTAGCTTATGGTTTGAGCACAGAAGTCAGATTGCCAAGGGGCTTGATCATGAAGGGTCTTTCTTCAATGTGGCCATATGTTTGCTCCATGCCTGTAATGTAGTACAGGTCTTTGATAATCTTTTGATTATCCCTATCTGCTTCTTCTCTTCCCAATTACCTGCCATCGCTGGGGCTGGGCCAGGCCAAAACTGGTAGCTGCAAAATCCATCCTAACTTCTCACTGGCTGGCAAGACCACAATTAGTTGTTGCCTCCCAGGGTCTGCATTTTCAGGAAGCTGAATGACAACTGGAGTAATGACTGACAGGTATCCCAACACAGGGTGTGGTGTCACAGAATCGAGCTTCACCTACTCCAGTACTATAAGCTCCCCATAATCTTGCTATTCTCCCTTCATAAAGATCACATACATGTGAACCATTAAAATTATTTTAAAAATCTGCAATTTAAATAATTGTGCTAAACTCATAGTAATTAATATTATAGATTAAATTCTCAAGTGTGTGATTGGTTGATAAGTATATATGTGTGGGTCTATTTAAATATTAGCAAATGTATCATTTACATGCGTAGAATCCTAGGATGGAATAAGGCATGAACTTGACAGATAGCTGTAAATTCCAATGCATTATCTCTTTCTAATTGTCACAAATGGGCCTAATGAGGACGCATTGATTTCAAGTAAATAGTTAGCATTTTCATGGCAAATAGAATAATCTCTGAAATGATGTGCTGTTTCATGTAGCTTACCTCATTTTCCAGAAATGACTGGGAAGATTTTTGTAAGAAATTACATTCTGTTCAATTACTCAGGACAGTCCACTACAGTTAACGAGAACCATTTCTGTTTGTGTAGAGATATCAGTGGAACGGTCAGTTTTCAGAAAGACACGCAAGGACCTGAGCTGTGCTGTGCTGGGATGCAATGAGGACCCAGCGTGCCTTCCTCTTCCTCTTTATATTATGTATGTTGAAAATCAAAGAGAAGTGTTAGAAACATTTACCCTTGCATAGAAAACTGTAATTAAATAGCTACTGTGAAAACTCAAAAGTGAATTTATATTTTACATTTTTATTCAACTATATCCTCTATTTTTCTGTTTTTTAGTATTTTAAGCACATGGTAGCTCACTGTTACAAGACAAAAAAACACTATAATTCAAGTATTTCTTAAAGATGACAAGAAATAGGGGCCCAGTATGGTAGCCTAGTGCCTAAAGTCCTTGCCTTGCACACGCAGGAATCCCATGTGGACTCCAATTTGTGTCCTAGCTGCTCTGCTTCCCTTCCAGCTCCCTGCTCGTGGCCTGGAAAAGCAGCAGAGGATGGCCCAAAGCCTTAGGTCACTGAAGCACATGGGGGGCATGGAAGAAGCTCTTGGCTCCTTGCTTTGGATCAAAGCTCAGCTCTGGGCCTTTCAACAACTTGGGGAGTGAAACAGCAGATGTAAGATCTTTCTCTCTGTTTCTCCTTCTCTCTGTATATTTGTCTTTCTAATAAAAATAAATAAATGTTCAGAAAAATTGTAAGAAATAAATACTCTTCAGATTTTATTATTAAAGAGCAACTGAAAGTTCATTTGTCACACTGTTAAATATAGACTAGATAACTTGGTGTATGAGAAGTATTCTAATTGGTAGACAACAGCTAAAGCATCATGTTCTAAAACTAAACAAAAAAGTTTACTTTTACATTTGTTTGAAATTTGTCGTAGATCCTGGCCACTGCTGAACTTCGAAATTGTAAGCAGTTTAAGTATCACTAGCCAGGAACCTTATATCTTCTCCCAAAGTGAACCAAGTATTTTTCCTGAAATATAATCTTGGGGATGCATCTCTGGATGCTTAATCTTGCAGAAAGTGAATTGTCTTATATTAGAAGACTGAGCTGATCGGTCACGACTTTCTTCATTTTATAAGGCTCAGATTAAATCTCCCACTTCACTACAGAAAAGAATCGGAGATGCTTCACAAAGTTTTCAATGCTTTCCAATGATACACTATTCTAACAACTGTGCGAGGCCTTTGGTTCTTGTATATGTGCAAGCCAAATGAACTTAACATCTTATAATATCTTTAATTTCTAAATTACTACAAAATAACTCTCAGAAAGACAGAAATGTAGTACCAGTGCAATGCCTTCATGACTAACTATTCTAGTTGTATTTTCCAGTGCCTTCTAAATAATTTTGTAGTGAATATGAAGCTAAGATAAACCATGATAGCAAAGTATCTGAGTTTTTCCAAAAGGAAAGGACAGATTTTGTTTTCAGGTATGGGAGATATTTTATTCCCTGCAAGAGAAATGTCATTACAGACTGATGGACATATGACTGCTATGAAGGACTGGACTATTGTAATAACATGGAGACAATCAGTAGGCAGTTTGGGAACTTGGGGAGGGGTAGGGAAATCTCAGACCCTACGCAATCCTACCATAAGATTTAAAAGTAATAATAAAATTTAAAAATTAAAAAAAACACAAGCAATGTCTAATTCATCACGGTATCAGTGAGACTGTTGAACTCCACTAAAAGCTTGTGTCCAGGGCCAAGCTTAATGAGGACTTTCTCCCTGCCACCATTTCACTGATCTATATTTACACATACTGCAAGTTTTGACCGGCAGGTTGGCTTTTAAACCCTGAAAAGACAGACACCTCAGTTGGAAGGGAAAGCTAGCATTTTCCCTCAATAGGTGGCCATGAAAATTACACCTTCAAATGGAAAGCACTGGAGTTACCCAGCCATTTTCCAATTAATTGGAGACCACAATTGGAAAAGTTTTCTGAAAGCCAGCTCAGGTGAACAGCCAACACACGAAGAGGATCAGGGAGTGCTTCAAAACCTAAGACGATTCTAGAAAACATAGTATCTTTCTCTCTCTCTTTTCAGGAGACGCCACGTCTCTTGGATCTCTTCCAAGAGATGCGTTCTGCTCCTTTCTTCTTTCACATTCACTTATTCACTTTGCAAATAAAAGTTCTCTGTCTGCAACTAATTCCTAGTTTTGCATTTCTTTACTAAACTGAGGAAATAACTCACTAAGCTTAGCCAGTAACCGTAAATATTGAAGCAAAATGTTCTACCTATTGAAAAAGATATTGTCAAAACACGTATTTGATTAAAAAGAAAAACTTGCTTCTAGATGACTTCAAAACATCCAATCCAAATAGTAATGATAAGGGCAGTTGGCACTATAACAAAGATGGACTTGGGATATCAGTATTCTAGGTCATCAAAAATCAGAAAACAATTTAAAAATGTCCAAAATGATATAAAGAAACATTTTTTCCTTTACTCAGAAAATGGTTATGAAACACAGAAGAGGCTAACTATCACCTAAGCGGTACTTTCTGCCCTCCTGTGGTGCTCAGCCATCATCACCTGGAACCTGGGGAGGGTGGTGTTCATAACCACTCCCCACAGGCCCCCATAAAAGCCCATGAACAGACTCTGACGACAGGAGACTGCTGAACATGACCCTTGTATGTCTGTATTCCTCTCCCTCTGTTCAATGCTTGGGCAGAACAGTAAAGATGTTAATGCTAAGATGTTTTGTATTTCTAGTTTGTGTACTCTCAAGGGTTCCAGGAGAGGTGAGGCCTAGCAGCACTGGAATACGGACAGAGAAGTGAGGGAAAGGGTAATGTTTGCAGCTGTAAGTGAATACAGGTTGTTCAGTCTGATGGACACGTTGAGCACTAACGACCATTTGTTCCTCTCAGGATTTTGATTCAGACTGGATTGCCACTGGACCTGCCACTTGCTCGTTTCTAGTGGGCCCTGTTGCACCAACTTGGTTAATAAAGGCTTCTTAATACAACCTTGACTTGTGTGGTGTGATCTTTCTCACACCTGCCAACACTGTATACACTTACACAAGTAACTAAGAAAATTTAAGAACAAAATAGACTCTGTAAGTTGCTAAGGAACATAAAAAATACAAATACTTTGGAAAAAAGTTTAAGTGATCTATAGACACTAGTTGTAAAGGTGTCATATGACCCAGAAATTCTAGTGCTACGTATTTGTCCGGTTGATATGAAAATCGATGAATCGATAAAAGCACACAGGTGACCCATCCAAAACACCTTCATTTGTAATTGACAGCCTCTGTAAACAACACAAGTATCCTCTAGTTAGCAGTGGGAACATGTGTTGTGATAAATTCATTCAATGAAATTCCACACAAAGATAAGACAAAAGAAATTACAGATACACCTGGCAGTATACGGGGATTTTTTTAAAATTCGAAGTGAAAGGCTATAACCTATATGATTTCCTGTTATGAAATTTGCTCCAAAGTAAGATGACTGAAACTTGCTCAGTGACGTCTGAGTCTGGAATAAAGGAACAGTTGATGAAAGAAGGGTAACCAAGATGGCATTCAATTCCACTCTGCCTGGCTAAATTTGAGATAGGATCCCTCCTGTTTGCAGAACCTGGACCTCCTTTCCCTAAAGCATTTATTTTAGAAAATATACAGTTACAAAATTTTTCTATGTTCCTTTGAGATTTAAATATATGAATGTCCCAAACTTTGCCCAGTGTTGCAATCCAGAAGTATCGTTGTCATGGTGAGTAGCCATCCTTTTAAGAGAAATCAGAAAAAATAAACATAAATTAAAAAACAAACAAAAACCAGAGGACCTCACTTGTCTTCTCCCTGTGGAAGAATGAGAGCCTCATTTTGATAAGCACCAATCAGCAAAAGCATGGTACCACCATCAAAGCGAGCAGACTCATTAACGGACCTCACATCTGACACCCTCCCTCCTGTCCACATCCACCAGCTTGGCCCTTACAATCCTTTCTGTGTCTCTTTGAGTGGAGTTGTATCTTCTCAGGTGATCTCTGACCCTACCTTCTATTGCCACAACCTTGAACACAGACTCTTGGTTCCTTAGCTCTGTATAAAGTTTTTCTTTTACAAAGTCAAAATGCAAGCTAAGTCTTTTGACATGATGCAACTAATCTTTATTTATTATTTAATGTTATTTAGGAATGTATTTATTTGTACAAGCTTGCAGAAGTCTTTACCAAAAATGATAGAATTTACCATAGGAAATACTTCTGAAGGTTACTAAGGCAGAAACAACTGATGCACTAAACTTTATACTCTTTTTTTACAACAAATTTATTAGTTTTTATTTAAAAGGCAGATTTACAGATAAAAGGGGACACACACAGATACACACAGAGTGAGAGAGAGTCTTCAGCTTACTAGTTCACCTCCCAAACACAGCTAGAGCTGAGCCAACGTGAAGCCAACATCCAGGAGCTTCTTTCAGGTCTCTGATGTGGCCTACTGACCTAATCCACACCCTGGTACTTTTCCAAGCCATAAGCAAGGAGCAGGCTCAGAAGTGAAGCAGCCGAGACATGAACTGGAGCCCGCATGGAATGCTGTCACCATGGGTGGAGGGTTAGCTTGCTTCTCCACTGTGCCAGCCCGAAACTGTGCACACTTAACTGCTATGTGGTAATTCTTTTAACCAGAGGACATCTTCCTCCTTTAATTTTGTTCTATAAAATACTGATTCTAAGTGTCAAAGAGAAGACATAAAAGAATTAATTGCCAGAGATGGAGGATTACTAAGCATAAGTTACAAGGAATACGAAAAAGATACATTTTGTATTAGAATATTCTTTAGTTAGATTTTACTAAAAACAGTATTTTCTCTCGGTCTTGTAAGGCAAGAGGTTCACAATATTTGCTTTAAAAACAGAGAAAGGAATTACTGGAGATCGAATCTATTTGATGTATTTGAACTACACTTGGATCATAAAGAAATAGAAACCAGCATTGTCTCTCTGTCATGGCCTTTACTTCACCCTGTCTGTGGCATCTTAAGTACAATGGAAATTGGTGTTACAGTATCACTTATATTTGCCATTAAAATGAAGGAGAAAATCAACATTATATTAACATGACTCTACAAAGATTAAAAATTTCCCTATTGTAGAGTCTGTTGTGATAATGGATGTCAACAATTGAGAGAATCAATCAAACCAAGAGATGCTGCACACAAATTCATTCATATTAACTAAGTGAACTGAAATGTTACTTACCTGGAGCATATGATGTTCCTATGAGGACAACAAAATATGTTCTTTTATGGATAGGTGTGGATAGAAAGAAACCAATCAGTTTAATACCACAGGACAGAAACATTACTGTTGCTATAATTCAAAACCTGTTCCTGCTTTCATAGTTAATGTTTCTGAAAAAAAATTACAGCTTAAGGTCAGTCATTTATTGTATGAACATTCTCATATATCGCTTGCATTTTAAAGTTAAGGAAAAAAATAGTTTTTGTAGAATGCCATTTGCTAGAAATCTGGTCCTTTGGGGCTGGTGTTGTGTCGTAGCAGGCTATTTTCCAGCCTGGGAGGCTGACCTCTCCTATTAGTGCTGGCTTGAGTCCCACCTGCTCCACTTCCTATGTAACTCCCATTCAAATGCTCCTAGGAAAGTACTTGAAAATGCAACAAGTACTAGGACCCTTGCATCCTGGATTTGCTTGGTTCATCCCCAGTTATCCATTAGAAGATCAAATTAGCAGAGAGAACATCTCTCATCACCTCTTGCTCATCCTATAACGGTGTCATTCAAATAAATAAAAAAAACAAGCAAAACAGATGTCTAGTCCTCAGGAAATGCTCCCAAATGTTGATGTTTGGTTTCTTAATATCTCAAGAAGAGAACAGTAATTAAGCAACAATCTAAATAAAGCATGACAAATTAAGCATAATTGTATTCAACATCTCTCAACAATATCTATTCTTGTAATGTACCATAAACTTTCTTTTTCAGGTCATAGAGACCAAATGATAAATCAAAAGTTTTAATATAGCCTCTCTCAAATGGAAATGCTAGCTATGAAAAGGGAAAAATAACAATTAATTACTTAATGATGAAAATAAACCAGAATCATTACAAATACAGCAAAGTGCGTGAAATAGGCTTAGATGATAAAATAATGAGGGGAGAAGAGAAGTTTGGGAGGATGATTTAGACTGTGGATTTTGTAAAATTTCAATACTGATGACAATTTTGACTATAAATGACACTGCGTGGGTTAGGCGCAAAGGGTATAGTGCAAAAAATTCAGCCTGATGCCTTTTTCTGTGAAGGCTTGTTAAAACACAGCTTTGTGGATTTGCTTAAATTGATGCTGTTTGCTGATTGCTAAAATGAGTAGAATAACAGTGAGAGAACCACATGGCCCCTCACTCCAGAATATTTACTCTGTTCCCTCTACAAGACGAGCTAGCTGCCCTAATTCTTGGTGCTATCAAACTCAACTGTCTGGGATACAAGTACTTCCACGGAGTCCTGCTTTTTGTTAGCAGTGAACCAATGTGACAACTGAGCATATGAAATATGGTTAGCATGATGCAATTCTGAGCTGTTTGTTTCATATATGCTTAGAGCAGTTAAGGTTCAGAGTAAAACGAAGGGGAAGACGAAGACTTCCTCACGTTTCCTCGAGCACACATGCACAGCCTTGCCTCTTGTCAAGATCCTCGGACCAAGCAGAACATGCGTTACAACTGAAGAAGTGCACAAGTGAATGGCTGTCAGTTTACATCATGGTATGACTTGGAGGAGCATGCCTACATGCATACATAGACTCAAAACCACACCTGTATCTGGTGTCTGGCTTCAAATAGTCATTAAAATAGTATATTATGAAATGATCATACATGGATTTCAAAATTTTTTATTGCAAAAAACACATTTATTATCACACATCTGAAGAGATTTGTGTGCTACTTTAAGGATACACTGCTGGGCCTGGTGTGGTAGCATAGTGGTTAAAAGTCCTCACCTTGAACACACCAGGATCCCATATGGGTACCGATTTCTATTGCGGCTGCTCCACTTGCCATCCAGCCCTCTTCCTGCAGCCTGGGAAAGCAGTCAAGGATGGCCCAAAGTCTTGGGACCCTGTACCTCATGAGACACCCGGAAGAAGCCCCTGGCTCCTGGCTTCAGATCAACTCCAATCTGGCTGTTGCGGCCACTTAGGGGATGAATCAGCGGGCATAAGATCTTTCTCTCTGTATTTTCTTTTTCTGTATGTCTGCCTTTCCAATAAGAATAAATAAATCTTATTTTTAAGATACACTACTTTGAAGCTGAAACAAGGATGAAGACCCAATTTACAGCAAATTCTGAGAGAAAAACACATTGATTGATTTACGCTTTACACGATATTTGAGAACAGAGCAGCAGCAGCTTATGAGTTAACTCTTACTAAGAAGCAATGAATCCTTGCTGATGATGAACCCTGAAGCAGCCCGCCCTCCTCGTCCACCTGTGAGTAAACAAATCCAGTGTTTGCGTTCTAATTGAGGTAGTGATAGCTGGCACCATGATTAGTGCTCCTCATTTAAGGTTTTGGAATTATAACTGAAAAAAGTGCAGTAAGCTTGATTCCCAGTGTTTTCCAGGTGTTTCGTACCCAGCAGCTGCGGACAGAAGATCTTTCATTGTTGACAGGAGACAAACCCAGGCTTACCAACACAATCCTCACACCAAATACAGTGAAAGTTACGGTTACCAAAAGTGGTTAAGTCAAAGTAAAACAGATACAGAAAAGGCATTCAGGGCAACAATTGCAGGCATTCTTGAGCATTTTACTTCCTGAACTTCTGGAACTTATTTTCTGAAACATCCGTTTTACAGGAGAGTGCTTGGGAACATTTGGTCTAAGTTTTATGAGAAAATCTCCACTAAAGTTTCACCAGGAAGCCCTTCTCCAGCATGATAATGTACTCGTTTATTTTCTTCATTAAAAGAGCCCGTTTTGTTGGTTTCAATGGAAAATCATTAGACATCTACCTTGGAATCGTGGCTTCATTCCATCTGTTGTTTGCTTCTCATTAAAAGTTCTATTGGGGCAACTCTCTGTCTTCAGTCCACAAGGTCAAAAATAGCAACAGCAACAACAAACACAAACAACAAGAAAAAATGCACCAGCAAGTGTAGAGACACTCAGTTCATAGGGACAAACCCGCTCCTAGAAATACATCCAATAGAAGTGAAATCTGCATGTGAGAAGGGGATCTGTTATCCTATATTTGCAGCAGCACAATCTACAACAGCAAAGACATGGAAACAATCCAGATGTGCTTCCAAAGAAGAGTGGTTAAAGAAACTGTGGTACATCTGCTCCATGGAATAATATTCAGCTATTAAGAAGAATGAAATTATACTATTTACAACTGGGTGGTCCCAACTAGAGACCATTATGCTCAGCGAAAGGAGTCAATCACAAAAGAACAAATACCATGTGTTCTCTCTTACATAAGTAAACCAACATGGAAAATGTAACTTTAATCCGATCCATGCTGGTTTTTTTTTTACCTGTATCCCATGTGTTTTGATTTTTTTTTTAATTTCAGTTTTGTTTATTCCAAATATTTTTTTTTTCTCTTGTCAGATTCAGCACTGGCTCATGGATCACACAGTGGCATATTTTTCCCAAGAGACTTTTGTGTTTCCTTTTTGTTACTCACGTGTTGGTTACTCAGTGGCATGTTTTTTCATGTTGCTTTAATTTGTTGTTGATGTTGTGGTGGTGGTGATGGTTGTTCTAAGTCACACCAGTTGTTGACCTTGTTTCATGGCTTTTCACTTATGGTACTGTATAGTGATGGAGTACTGTGGTCTGTCATATACAGATGTGGGGGAACAATGGAGCATGCATCCCTGCATCCAGACAAAAGATGGATTCCCAATGAAACTGTTGGACCTGTGTAGCCAATGGGATGCTGGACTGTCATTGTCTGTACCAACAATGTCGGGGTGCGCTTAAATAACAGACTGATAGAATTATACTTTCTTATGAAGGACTACATCATTGTAGTAAAATTGGGGAAATCTGTCCGGGGGGTGGGAGTTGGTGGTGCGGGGATCCCAGCCTATATGGAATTGTACCACATAATAAATAATTTAAATTTTAAAACAAGAAAAAGAGAAAAATTTTCCTGAAGGAATGTGATACTAAATCACCCCTCCCATACTACAGCTACTCAAATTTGGTGGCTAAGGAACACTTGAAGAGTTCATCGTTTGACTTGAAATAAGCTCCAAGTGCTAAGGACTCAATTTCAAAGATTTAAGCAATAAAAATAATTCAAAAATTTTTGTTATGTTACATTTGATCACATGTCAAAATGATAGCAATTTTGAAGTATCAGTTGTATATATTTGATTTTGCTATTCATTGTTTAAAATGTTGCTAGAACATTTAAAATTACATATATGGCTCATATTTGAGCTGTTAGACATTGGTGATTCTAAACAGTTAACTGCAGTGCAGATCATGGTGTTGAATAATTCGAGGACTTACAAATGTGACATATTTCTCAGAGCACTTGTCATTCTTCTTTTTCTACTAGTTTCTAATTCTAAGAAAGAGTTTCTGTATAAATCTAGGTTGAACGTAACTAAAATAAAAGTCAGTATTGCTCAGTAAGAAAATATACCATGATTTATATAAGATGTAGGTGTGTTTGTGAGCCTATTTTTAAAATTTTAAAATATTAGTGTTATTACTGTATTGCTGTTTTTTTTTTAAGTTTTCTTTTCCAAGATGATTTATGCTTTAGAGGTACTTTCAATCTATCTGGTAGACATTATTCGACAATGCAAGTTTTAGAGTTTTTCTCAGGTGCCTCATTCTAAAGGTACAGAATTCCTATTTCTGAAAACTCTTCAGTCCTCATATGCCGCCTGAATATCACATGTCTTTCCTCCTGTTTGCCACTTGAAGACTTCTGAGAGTAATTCTATCCATTTTTTAGGGATTTCTTTCTTTCTTTCTTTCTTTCTTTCTTTCTTTCTTTCTTTCTTTCTTTCATTCTTTCTTTCTTTCTTTCTCTTTCTTTCTTCTTCCTTCCTTCCTTCCTTCCTTCCTTCCTTCCTTCCTTCCTTCCTTCCTTCCTTCCTTCCTTCCGTTCTCTCTCTCTCTCTCTTTCTTTCCTTTATTTCTTTTCCTTTTCCTTTCTTCTCCCTCTTTCATGTTGTTTGATATTGTGAGTAAGTATGTAAGGGAAAAGTGAATTTTAGATTTCATGAATTTTTTTATTTGCTTTACTATTTCTGGTTATCATTGATTGTTTGGGGTCCCAGTAGGTCTGTTTTTTCAGGTTTCATGGTGTTTTAAGTATCCTTTACCTTTCTGTACATAGAAGCTTATTTTTTTCTTTTTGTTTCATTAAAAAGATTAATTGCCTTACTTGGAAGACAATTAGTTACACTTGAGAAAGACAGAGAGAGTGTCTAGTTGCTGATTCACTTCCAAAAGGGCCATGGTGGCTAGGACTGGGCTGAGCTGATGCTACAGTACTAGATAAAGAAACTCCTCCTGGATCTTCCACGTGACATCATGGTCTCTAATAGCTGGGCCATCTTCAACATTCTTCTTAAGAATGCCAAGGGGAAGCTTAATGGGAAGTGAAAAAGCTGAAAATTGAGCCAATGTTGACGTGGGGTGCCAGTGTTGCAAGCAATGATTGAATCTGCTCTACCCCGTGTATTTTATCTTTTAGCACAACTAGCCCATTGGTATATTTAGCAGGCATTGTAATATTTTAGTAACTCATTTTCTGTTACACATAACAGTGGTTGTACAGTCATATCCCTCTACCCCTCATGACCAACTTACACTATTAGAGTTCCATACCCTTGATTATGATCAAGTGTATTCGCTGAGAAAAAGGTGACATATTTCCACTATGGGTCTTCTGAATATTTTTTTATATTCTTCTGAGTATTTTCTTTTTGGATTGTAGCAAAAGCTAAACTTCTTTGGAAATGTCTAAATGGAGAATTCAATATTAACAATAGTGAGGAATAATATAAACAACTGCTCTTTAAGATTGCTGTAGCGTTTATTCGGGTTAGTCACACTTTTCTTCCTTCTGTGGGCCTGGAAACTTTCCAGACTAAAATATCCATATGTTACTAATAACTTACTTTTCTTTCCTATCTTCATTTGCATCATAAACTTTGCTTTTATTCCTAAAATGCAGGTTAAATATTCTCACTGACTTGAGAGCCTTTATGAACTGACAAGTAGTAACAGTTGCGGATGCAAGATTAAGGTAAATTGTGGATTAACTAAATTAAAACAAAAGCAATGTAATTTCATATTAAAAGTCATATTATAATTTTCTCTATAATCCAACAGTGATTTCTCATTTATATGAAGTAAATATGTTTATGCCGTATAAAATATCAGATAAAAAATTCAGAAAATGTATTTGTGATGATGTATTTGATCCACATATTACCACAAATTTTACCAAATTGTAGCTATTGAACTTTTTGCTTTCTTTTCAAAATTTGTTTAATTTATTGGAAAGGCAGATTTACAGAGAGCGAAAAGACAGAAAGACAAAGATTTTCCATGTTCTGGGTCATTCCCTAAATGGCTGTCAATGTTGGAGCTGAGCAAATCCGAAGCCAGGAGTTTCTTCTGGGTCACCCATGCAGATGCAGAGTTCCAAGGTGTTGATCCATCCTCTGTTTATTTTCCGGGCCACAAGCAGGGAGCTTCATGGGAGGTGAAGCAGCAGGCACATGATCCACAGCTCATGTGGGATCCCAGCTTTCGGAAGCAGAGGATTAGCCAGCTGAGCCATCATGCTAGCACTAAACCTTACTTATTTATTTTTTTAACATGCGATTATTTCTCTCTCTCTCTTTTTAACATTTGATTATTTATTTATTATTGCAAAGGCAGATACACATAAAGGAGACAAAGATCTTCTGTCCATTGATTCATTCCCAAAATAGTCGCAACAGCCAGAGCTGAACCCATCTGAAGCCAGGATCCTGGAGCCTCTTCTAGGTCTCCCGCACGGATGCAGGATGCCAAGGCTTTGGGCCATCGTCAGCTGCTTTCCACACTCAGGGAGCTAGATGGGAAGCAGGTTGCTGGGATAGGAACCAGAACTCATATGGGATCCTGGAGTGTACAAGGTGAGAACTTTAGCCTCTAGGCTGCCATGCCAGGTCCAATTATTTCTATTTTAATTTGATAATTTCATCAAAAGTTAAAACATTGGTAGTAAATGGCTGATCTCATAGTGACAAAATTTGGATAAACATCTTACTCAGAATCTGCCAGGAGGTTGAAGTATCGTAGAATTAGTTTTCTTTCCATATTACTTCAAACTAATGAGTGAGAAAGCTAAGTTTACACACTTTTGCTTTCCATATTTTATACAAGGTAATAAGTAGAAAAACTAGGGCAAGTTATTGTGAAATCCAGAAGGCAATCTTCCCTAAAGATAAGTGGATTTTTTCTTTGCATAACAGATTATTTTAATGATAATATGTAATAGTACAAAATTCACCATACATCTTTTAATTAGACATTTTAGTTTAAATTAGATTACATGGGGTTGTAGATCGAAAGACAGGAAACTTAGTCTACCTTCTCTTCTTGATGGAAATAGGTGACTCAATTTGTCACTAAAATAAATATTTAATATGTTTTTAGTTAAAATTTCAGACAATGAAAATTGCCGGTACTGGATATTCATGAAGTATTTCTGTCAATTGTCCAACCTGTGAGAAAGCATTGCATGTGATTTGATATTGTGCAGTCAACGTACCGAAGATCTAGCTATAATTCATTTCCAATTCTAAGGTAAAACATTTGAGCAGCAAAGGATGGTGCAATTCCTTGGGCTCCTGCACCCATGTGGAACATCCGGCCGAGACTCCTGATTCTGGACTGTGTATCAGCTAAGCTCTGACCACTGTGGGCATTTGGGGGAGCATGCCACTGAATGAAAGAGCCGTCCTTGTGTATCTCTATCTTTCTCTACCTCTGCCTTTCACAAATAAAATGTGTCTTTTCAAAAATTACAAGCTAAAACTTTTATTCCAGCTCTAAGATAAACCAACTTTATTCAATATCAATGACAGGTAGCTTTGGATATATAGTTTGAGTTCTCAGAGTAATGAAAATGAAATGAGATAGCGTATCTTGCCAACCCTAAAAACATCCCAATAAAGTTATAAGTATTTAAAACTGCATTTTGTATTATGGACATAGATGTTGGACCTTGATTTTTTTTAACAATTCAAAGAAAATCAAAAGAGAAGTTACAGGTGAAAAGAAAGTGTCTTTGAGATGATCCAGAGATCTTGCAGTGAACTGCTACTCACTGAAAAAACCTCAGCCAGGCAATTTCAAAATCACCAGGAATTTTTGTCGATAAAGCAGGACTACCAAAGGGAACATAGGACACTAAAAACAACTAAATCCATTGGAATTACCTTTTCCCAGAAATCCAGCAAATGAGTAGAAGATATAGGACAGGGAATCCAAATGAAGCAGCACAGATGGACAACAAAGAAACAGAGGAGCAGGTGCAGGCTTGGGAGGCGGAGAGGCTGACTTTCTTGAGACCAGAGGAAGACAACAGGAAAATGACCACCCGTTGGTGAAGCTTACCATCTAGTTTGGACTAGCCATTGTTTTTCACATGCGCTGCAAGAATAACAGTATAACAGAAAACTCTGTCCAAATATGAACTAATGCGGGAGTGATTGTATGTATCTTACTGTAACAGCGTATCATATAAGCACCACTTTCCATGAAATAATGATTACTTACATTTATAAAGTGAGCTCTTAATCCTATAATTTCAAAGAAATTTTGAGAGAAAAGCACGTATACCTAATGTAGTGTATTACAACAGCCACCAAACACGGACACATAAATACATCCATCTACAAATACAGTATTGAATTATGTACATAATAACAATATACAGTAAACCATACTAGTTTAAGAAAGCTTCTTTATGGAAATGGAAAGAATGATAGGAACAGGGATAAGGAGAACCTTTAGAATTTCTCTATCACTATATAATTTTCATTGATGTTGAACTATGAAAACATTTTAAATTAAAAAAGATTACCTTAAACATAGAAAGTCCATTATGATAAAATGACTTTTGGTACACTTTTATTTTGGTAAGAACACAATCAGATCTATTTTCCATGTACACAATGTTGTACTTGGCCATTGCTATAATCCTGTAGAGTGCATTTTCACAACCTATTTATGTTTCTAATATTATTTGTTAAAGATTTATTTATTTTATTGGAGAGGCAGATGTATACAGAGGAGGAGAGATAGAGAAGATTTTCCATCTTATAATTCACTCTCCAAGTGACCGCAGTTGCTAGAGCTGCACCAATCTGAAGCCAGTAGCCAGGAACTTCCTCCAGGTCTCCCATGTGGGTATAGGATCCCAAGGCTTTGGGCCGTCCTTGATTGCTTTCCCAGGATGGGAAGTGGAGCTGCCGGGACTAGAACCAGCATCCATATGGGATCCCAGCGCGTTCAAGGTGAGGACCTTAACCATTACGCTATTGTGCCGGGCCCATATCTTGCTAATATTTTATGACTCTTGATGACTACAAGAAAAAGTTTGAAATTTATTTTGAAATATGACCTTAATGTGTCATAAATTTTAGACAAAAAGTACTTCTAAAAATCACAGATGCCTACAAATATTGATGTCTGTAATTATCCTGTAGAGTTTCATGTATAGTTTCAGAAAAATAAGACAGTAGTCATTGATAACTAGAAACTACAGTTGTGTTATCGAGAGCTAAAATTTTTGTTGACAGAGAAAGAAACAGCAAAAGATCAATAAAACTAAGTCAAATACTGATAGTTCTGCATTTGAAGTGTAAGTACTATCATTTACTCATTAGATATTTTGTCTTTACATTATAAAATGAAATTCTAAATTATAAAATTAAAAATCCAAGCCTCGTAAATTCCATTGCCCATTTTGGTTTCAGAGCTTTTTATTTCCCTGCCAGAAAATTTATCTTTATTTGCATTTTCTAAAAAACCTTTTTTTTTTTCTTTGAAATGGAGCCATAGATCTAGATAGATAAATCAGACAGGTCATAGATAGATAGATAGATCATAGAGACAGGCAGAGAAGCTGGGGTTCCATGTGGGTGGGGTGGACTCCACATTTGAGCATTCACTTGCTGCCTCACAATGTATATATTGCCAGCAAGCTGGGTGGAAAGCAGGGATGGAACCTAGCAAGTCCAGTACAACGTGTGGGCTGTACATGTAGCTGACATCGCTAAACTTCAGTTGTCCTCTTGATACGGGCCAACATTATCTCCAGTGTCTTCTATTACTTTTTCATTACATTATGGGAGAATTTGAAAATCCCCTTGCATTTTCTTTTGGAGGAGTTGTGTGCCATCTCTCTTAAGGGTGGTCTGCAAATACCCTTGGCAGATACAGTTTCTTTCCTTATTTTTATTTTAAAGATTCATTTATTTTTACTTGAAATTCAGAATTGCAGAGGCAGGGAGAGATCGACAGATGTTCCATCTGCTGGTTCACTCCTTCAATGGCTGCCATGGCCAGAACTGGGCCAAACTGAAGAAGGGAGCCAGGAGTCAGTTGCTTCTTCTGTGTTTCTCACATGGGTCCAGGAGCCAGGAATTTGTGCCAGTCTCTGCTGCTTTCTCCGCCCATAAAAGGAAACTGGATTGGAGGTGGAGTATCTGGGACATGAGCCAGTGACAATATAGGTTGCAAGTGCCACAGAGAGACTGCCTCCCAAGCCAGTTCAATGTCCCCACCTTGCTCTTAAATTTAATTCCTAGAATAACCAGAATAGATGGAAACGCAGTATCCTCAGTTGAAGAGGAACTTCTTCGGCAAGCTTTGACCTTGCCCGTGTATGCTCTTAGTTGGGTGCCCTTCTGAGACTGTTGATGTCAAACAACTTTCTTGAGCGCCGAAAACATGATCAATTTTCCTTGGATCTTTCTGTGTCTTGCTGCCTCTGAGTGAATAGTGAATCTACTTCATGTATCCTGTGCATGTACTGTCTTGCCAGTTTCAGGCAACGGGTACAGCTGTGCTTCCGCCTGCAGGGGCTGGGCGTGTGATCACCGCTATTCCTGGTGATTGGCATAGTGATGACCTCTGCCTTCCTCCATACACCGGGCATACTGCCAAGATGCGTCATTATTGCATTTGCCTCATTTTGTCAAAATAGCCTTGAATAAACTCTGTTTCTCTCTGACTTTTGTGTGTTTTTGTTGTTGTTGTCGTTTGTTTGTTTTAACAATATACACATGCACTCAAATTTGACTTAAAATATTTTAACTTCCTATCATTTCTTCAATGGGGTTGAAAAAGACAATAGGCATGGACAATCCTCACATGTATACTATGATCAAAAACAAACTGTTGAATACATCGCTGATATCAAGGCAGATATTACCAAGAGACATTATTGAAGACATTGACATCATGCAAAAAGGACTCACATGCTACCTTCATAGGGCCTCACTGACTGATGAGGAAATTAATTATTTAAAATCCAGTAATCACATAAGTGCATAATACACCTAAAACCCACAAAATTAACTAGAATAACCATTCTCAAGGATCATATTTAGTGAAGATTAGAGAAATGCTTTATGTATGCAGAACCTCGCCAATAACAGAAAGAATTAAACTTTCTCCAGGATTTTCAAAATTTACACTCAAATAGACAGCTAGTAAATAATGGGAGATGCCAGTCCATGCCGTGCTAATTTAATAGAGAAGGTGGGACTGAGTATCTTATGAAGTATAGAAATGAACTTCCGCTTGATGTTGAAGCTTGGGGATCCATGTTCAAGGGGTTCACAGGTGATGAGGGACGGTGACATCCTATACGACTGAAGATAAGTGTCAGCAATGAAATTGGAGAATTAAATTTTACAACACTTAAAGGAATGTGGCAAGATAGCAACTTCTTGATTTCTTAAACGTATAGTATTTTAATCATGTGACCTCACAAAAGTTAGATATAAATGTTCATTATACCAGTATTCATAATAGTTCTACAACCAGACTACTTTAAAAAAAGAGTCTTGTATTTTCATTTGAAAGGAAGTTTTTAAGGAGAGAAAGGAGAGAAACAGGGAACAGCCTTTTACCCTTGTTACACTCCTAAACTGAAGAAAAGCTGGTCTGAGGCCAGGAGCAAGGTACTTCTTCCGAGTTACCCACATGGGTGCAGGGACATTCTCAACTATTTTCCCAGGTCACAAACAGGAAGCTGTGGTGGAAGCAAGGCGGCCAGGACATGAGCTGGAGCCAACAGGTGGAGTATTAGCCTGCACACCATCCAGAACAACTACATGATTATTATTTTTAAAAAATCAAGCATTGTTACATTTACTGTATTCAATATGAGACTATTCGCAGAGTTTTAAAAGTGTATTAATCACTGCCTGTCTGGGTGAGATGTTGACAGAGGAGACTATGAATAAGCCTGAGACTTCCTTATTGGTTAACAAAGATGATGAAATTATTGTTACAGAGCAGCTTTGACTGTGTGCATACATAGAACTTAAACCACACACTTTAAATTAGGAATTTTATTGTATCTGAATTACATGAGCATATTAATAGATAAAAGTATAAATACACATAATGTTATTCTGATATACTTCACATTACTAAAAGAAAGTTTATCTTTTGAAATGATATTGAGCAAAATATTTTATTAAATTATTATAAAATGAAATAACCATGATATTATTAGTCCCCATCTAAATTTCTAGTAATAATCTCTGATTTCTAAGTCAACAAATTGAACTAATTTGCTTACATATTAATCATGTTATTGGATTACGTTCATTACATTTTTTTGTGTGCCAACCATGCTACAGGTAATATAGATAAAATACTACTGTTTATAAGTTGTGCTTTTATTGAAAGAAACCCAACTACCACAACAACACAATTTTATGCAATTAATGAAGTTATCAAGAATGTATACGGTATTTCTATTATTTATTTTTTATTAAGTTAATAATTAAGCTAATAAATATGCAGTATGCCATTTATTAATCTTTTAGGATTTATGTATTTGGAAGTCAGAGTGACAGGTACACACACACACACACACACACGGTGAGAGAGATATACTAGACGCTGAATTACACCCCTTGTGACTGAAACAGACATTCCCCTGTTTTTGTTCATGTGAAGGCAGTAGATGGGAACTCCATTGCTGCCTCGCACATGTATTCTAGGGCACCAGCACTGAGGACATCTCCAGCTGTCACGCACTCTCTGCCTTGGAGTGTAAGAGGTCGCCTGATGATGCAGCGGTATTATTCACCTGTGCTTAGAGAACATTTAGCTCACAAAATTCATTTATAATGCAATTTACATGATCTTTCCAGGGAGCTTTGCACATAAATTCTGAAATTGAGGGTTTATTTTCCATAAACATTTTGTAGCTAGGCTACGCTCTTAACAATATTCAGTCAACCAGTATCCTCATTTCAGCAAAAGCAGTCTGATTCAGTGAGAAGTCCAATTATCATACTAACAAGGAGATTAAACCAGTGGATTTACTTTTCTCTTTGTAGGAGCACCTCTTTGATGCTGGCAGTGAATGTATTAGGCTATCTGAATCGTTTCCCATTTATAGTTCCATATGATGTGATTCAAGAAAACAAAACTTCAATGCTTCAGAAAGAATACTCACTAACATAAGACTACTGGAGAAGGGGAGTATTGGATTAAACAATGTGTGCAAATGGAATTTATATATATGGACACACAGACACACGTTTATATGCATATGTAAATGTGTATCTGTATATGCACATATATGCATGCGTACTTATTCATTTATACCTCTTAGACGGCATAGAACATTTGCCAAAATCTCCGTGTATATCTTATTCTTTGACTCAGTATATGCATATGCAGGTAATGTTTTTCCTTTTCATTTTGGTCAAATGTATTCTAAGTTACATTTATTATAAAGAAAATTTTCATGAGAAATGATTCTTCAAAAATTTGCTGGCCTGAAATGTTGGTAAATTAAGCATCAAGAGCACAATACTTTTTATACTTTTGCATTTTTGCTGCATATTGTTTTATTATAGAATATTTTGTTGTAAGAGCTCTCATTTTTGAGAGCACATTTTTTATGACTTCCATGAGATTGTGATACAGTACATCAGTAAAACGAGTCTTGTTGTTTTAAATAGATGTGGGCATGAGCATTCAAAAGTAACTCACTAGAAGTCTGTTTCACGTAATTTACAGGAATGGATCCCTAAGGACGAATCTCTCGTGCTTTCTGCTGTACTCATCCTTTCCAACAGACAATAAAATAGGACGTCACATCATTTTAAATTGTCTATTTCTAAAATGTAGTAACAAGTAGTAAGCAGATGAACAACACAGTAACATTGTTGAGTACAAGAGTGATAAGAGCCATATCAGAAATTCTCAGTTACTGAATCATGGAAAGACGAGATAAACAGGTGGAGACCGAGATAGATGAGAGAGTTCGGTAACAGAACACTGAGAGATGACACAAAGTGTGTAGATCCATGCTAACAATGTTTATATATCTTACCCACATGTGCTATCAAGAATAATGTCTGGAAAATCTCTTTAACAGACTAAAAGGAGATCTGAACTAACAAGTGCATGTCATGAAAATGTTAATGATATATATCTGAGTATTCTATTTGAGGGAATCAAATTCCAGAAGCCATAATACATTCTAGTTTATATAGCCTTAGTATTTAAGCACCCTGAAGTGTATATATACTATATATCATAAATCATTTATCATATATTACATATCATATAATTTAATATATACATCTTCAATATATTAGATACTATATATTTGCTGTGCCAACAAAATTGCTATGAAATATGAATGGAATTTTCTGTTAGAATAGTGTGTTTTAACGACCGTTCTACCTAGACTGTTACGACTCTCCCTTCCTTGAAAATGAATGTCCTTTGAACTGGTTTCTCACTTCGGTGCATATATTTCCTCTAGTATGGTTATATGCTTTTCTATTCTACCAAGTATTTCCTCCTAAGATTTAAAAATGCAACAGGGAGCCTGGATTGTGATGTGCGGCAAGTACAGCTGCTATGGGCAGTGCTGTGACTCTGCACAGGTGCCAGTTTGTGTCCCAGCTGCTCCAGTTCTCATTCAGCTCCTAATGGCCTGTGAAAAGCGGTGGAAGGTGGCCAGGTGCTTGGTGCTCTGTCACCCAGGTGGAAGACCCAGGGGAAACTCCTGGCTCCTGGCTTCAGTGTCATCATATCGGCCTGCTCTGCCTGCAGCAGATGCATGATTGGATCATCTTTTATGGAACTTGAACTTAAATATATAAACATTTTAAAAATAAATAATTGATGAAGAAACATGGTTGATGTAGAAACTGCGTATTCAGTACATTTGCAAGTTTTGATCATAAGAACCAACACATTTCAATTGTATTAAATGTCTCCTTATCATTCATTTTTTGTGCTTGCTTTTCCCAAATTGAATCCATCTAGGAATCATCTCTACTTGCATGTATGATATGTATTTTGGATTTCAGGCACAACCAGATTATATGGTCTCCCTCCGCCCGGACACCCCGCATCCAAATAGCTGTTTATTTTTATGCAAAAAGCAGATCAAAAACCAGGAAGAACAGAGGAGAAGTGATTTCCATTCATGATTCCATCCAGGTCTGGCCAAACCAGAGACAATACCCAGGAGGCCCTTTCAGGTCTAAAATGCGGAGGCTAACACCCAAGTGTTGTGAGCCTTTTCAGTAACATCCCCCTGCACATTAGCAGGATGCTGAATGAGAAGCAGGGGAGTCCAGAAGTGGACTGACTGCAGCTTTCCCATAGGTCACTGGCAACAAAAGCTGCAGCTTAACCTGATGTGAGTAAAAACAGTCAGGGTTAGGGTTAGGGTTAAGCTCAGGGTTCACCCAGAACAAACCCTAATTATTATTTTTACAATATGATGTCACTGTATCTTGTATTTTGTGGATTTTCAGCCACTCTGGCTAATGAAAGTCAATTAATGGATATCAGTGCAAAAATCTAAACATAATGAAGTAAAACAAAAATGTAAACTTTCTGGTCACTAAAGGAAATGAATATGATGCTTATTTGTCAAAATGTAAGGAAGAATTATGCCAAATTAGTGGAACTTGACTTTTGTACAAATTTTATTTAATTTTTGGATATTCATTCTATTATATGTGCCACCTGGAGAAATTCTATATAAACTTTTAAAAAAATTATGACCAGGCAATGGGGCATCGGTGTTTAATTCATGAAAATGACTGACACCAATATTCCCTTTATTCGAAAATGTGACTTTCTCTTTTAACTGCAATTATATAATGAGTAGTCCTCATCAAAGCTGTTCATATTGGCTCCTAAACATATCTGCAAACACAAAATCAAACAGACTATGGGAATTTTTGATTACAGTAATCAATACTTGCATTCAGTCATCAGGTACCTACTGGGCTGTTTTCTGCCTTTTAATTTTATCGTAAAACATCACTAGAACCAATGTAGAAGAACATTTCTTATGATTCTGTCCTGGAAACAATTTGATGTTTTCTTAACTTGGAATTGAAGTATCTGTAAGTCTGAAAATTAAATAAGATCATGAAGAATATCAGAGACTTACAATATCAACATATAGAAATAGGAAAATGTGTTGCAAATTTACCAGGCATCATCCTGGTCTAATTGAGATTTGGCCAGATAAGTGTTATCCGGTAGCTAAAGATTGTACTATTTTTCTGTGTTTCTTGGTGGTCATAGAATAGTAATTGATAAAAGAGTCAGCTGAGAAATCTAGCGGGAATATGTTTTTTATGAATCCATGCTCCAGAAATAGAAGGTGGCTAGGGGATCGAAGTCATGGCAGCAACGGTGTTGACCAGAAGGAATGAATCCGTGAACCTGATTATTTCCTCTCACTCTCCTAGTAAATTCCAACTATGCTTATTTTTTATCTGATTATTTTGTTTTATGACACAATTTAACAGGCACTAAGGTCCTTCTCCCCACCTCAGGTTCCTTCCCCTACCCACTGATCTTCCTTCCAGTTTTACAAGGAGTGTCTTTAGTGAACTTTCACAAGTCCATCAAAGCACCAGAACGAATAGTACCAATTGGATGAGCCTTATTAAAAAACAGTACTATTGCAATGACAATACAGAGGATATATAAAAGACAGTTATCAGCTCATTCATGATCTACAACTAAAAGCCCTGAACGTATCGACGCACCCCTTGTAACATGTGCAGGGATTGACGTGTTGTGTAAGACGACTGAAGCATGGTCAGGGAAAGAAGGATGCTAAAAAAGAGAGTTCAATAGTGTTGTGAATGTCTGCATGTGTTCTATGTGTGCTAATTTGTCATTGTAATTTCTCTTTTAAATTAACATTGTTCTTTGCTTATTCTCCAAATAACAAATTTTGCTTGAAACATGCTCTGTAATTGTTGTATATTCTTTATGAAAATAAGCCTCATTTATAGATTACAATTAGCATTAAATGAATCAATTTTCATAAATAATATGTTAAATAACCTTCAAGTTAACAATTTCACTCATGAATTATTTCATCATTGGTATAATAGTAAATATAATTGGAGTTACTCATTTTCTAATTATTTTTCAGAGAGTCCTTAACCATAGCACATGGAGAACAGCTTATGCTATGCTTACATAGGACCAGATACTGTTTTTTCCTTTTTTCCAAAACGGAAAACCCTCACCCTTAAAGCTAGAGTGACATTAAAGATAATAATAAGAAGGGCTTGAATGGGTAACGGGGAATAAAATTCACTTGGATAGGGCTGGTGGTGGCATAGCTAGTTAATCCTCTGCCTGCAGTGCTGTCATCCCATGTGAGTCCCAGGTCATGATATAGCTGTTCCACTTCAGGTTCAGCTCCCTGCTTAGAAGTGGGAAAGCAGCAGAGGATAGCCCAAGTCTTTCACTTTTGTACCCAAACAATGAAATCTGGAAGGAATTTCGTAACACTTGTCTTCAATTCAGCTCAGATCCTGCCTTTGTCGCCACCTGAGAAGTGAACCAGCAGATGGAAGACCTCTCTCCATGTCTTTACTTCTCTGTGAAATAACTACCTTTCAAATAAAAATAAATAATTTTTAAAATAAAATTCAGTTGGACACCATAAGGTTCAGGTGATATGTGGACAATGTTTAGTAGTCAAGAAAACACAAATGAACCAGAAAATTTCCTAGTAAATTAACTGTATCACAGACCAAACCTCTAGAAAGTTTCCAGGAAACGTGTTGACAATAACAATGAAAGTTATAAAACACTAATGCAAACATTTCTAAGTTAATAGACTGGAAGCATTAATATCATTAAAATTTCCACACTATCTAACTCAGATTCAGTGTGGTCTTCATAATAGCACCAATGGCGTTTCTCCCAGAATTAGAAAAAAAAATCCTAAAAGTTTTATGGGATCTCAGAAGACCCAAAATGTGAAAGGTATGGGCATTGTAATACATGATTGTTAGATATACTTAAAAATTACAGTACTTAAAATAGCATGGCGTTAACATCAGAACTGACAAATGGATCAATGGAATGGAGTAGAAAGCATAGATCTACTACATCAGCGAAATAAATCAGATACTGAAATATAAATACTGTATGTTCTTCTCATAAGTAGGAGTTTTCAAAAAGCTAACTAGGGTCTCTGTCAGTTTGTTACCAAAGACTGGGTTTAGGAGGACAAACAGAGTTTGTTAAACAAACTGAAGGTGCTTGTGGCTCATAGATTCTGACAAACAGAACACAAATGCTATGTGAGATCCTGGTCGCAGGGAAATGTGCCAAGGGGAGCTGGGAAAATCTGTAACCACTCAGGAGTTTATGCTTTATGAGTTTAAATCAAATAATTTCTTTAAAAAGAATTGCTAACAATGCAAACGAGATATTTGTAGGAATAAAATGTAAAATAGCTGCATTATAACAATATATAGTTCACAATGCCTAGTATCTAATAAAAGTTTCCATGTATGTGAAAATAAATACAGGCTGATGGGAAAAATTAGTTGAATTTGACACAGAAGTGACATAAGTAATATAGTTGTTAGGAAGTATTTGTAAGTAGTTTCCAAAATATTTTGTATGTGTTAAAGATGCAGAAAGATAATGCTTAACATACTAAATAGAGAAAGAAGAAAACTACACTTCAAAAAGGTCACATCAACCATCTCGGAATGTGCAAACAACTATAATGTAATAAGGAAAGATAATTTACCATATATGATTATCAGATCACAAAATATTGTAGAAATTGTCATTGATGAGTTTGGTAATCTAGTATTAGAACCCAGCCTAAAGCAAACATTTAGAGAAAGAAAGACAGAGAGAGAGAGAGAGAGAAACTAAAGTGCAGTCTAAACTTTTTCAGTCATTTCTTCTGTTTCAAAAGATGTCCTTAAAGTGGAAGCAACCTTTATCATATGAAAATGAGGTTTAATAAAAAGAATTAAGACCACAGGAAAAGCTAAATTATTTTTCCCATTTATATTTTTAAATTTTATAGTTTTTGAAATAGCGTAATGATGTATTTTGGGGTAAATCTAGGCAAAAGAAAAATGCATTAAAATGTAGAAGACAGGCAGGAAGAGGGAAAAAACTAATATGCTTTAGCAAGTAATGTTACATTTATGTAGTTTCATAAGGAACTAATTACCATTAAACTCTTAAGAAATGAACGTCAAAAAACTCCATGATGAAACCATTTTGTTAAATCCAGTTTTATGCTTCTGCCTTAGAGGCTCAAAAGCTATAATAACATAAATAGATCAAAGTCTGAACTTGTGAAATAAAAGGATTTAACAAGCTTTAATATATTATTCCCAAATCAGTTGATCACTGAACCATTTTATCATCATGTTAGGAACTATTAATATCCTAAAGAATACACCAAGGGAAGCTTTAATCAATCGCATTTCACCACTCATTTAGCTACTGAATTTTTATTGATATCCCCATCCTATTATAGATGTGTTGGAAACCACACAGGATTTGATGTCAAATGGATGTGGTTTGAAAATCCGGATACAACTGCTGCAGGTTGTCTAATGTTGGACATGAAATTAGTATCTCTGTATTTCATTTTCATCTGTTTTTGAATTAGAAAAAGTCCTCAGAGTATTATATAGTTTCAAGTGCATTGTGATAATGGAAAAATCATAATAAAAATGTAGTGAGAATTTTACTCAGAGCAAAAAGCCAAGCAAATGAGCAAATTAAGGTTTTAGAGAAGTACTCTGAACTCATTTAATATTTATGTGTGTATGAAGTGAGTAGAACTTATTTACAGCAACTGCTACCTGATTGTTCAAGACTGTGTGAAGGATGAGTATAAAGTAAGGCTAGCTGTCATTTTGCTGTAAGGCACAGTGTAATTCTTCTGAAGGGCATCTCCATATGGATCCAGCCGAAATGGAGCACTGTGTCTGTGAAATAGTGAGGTTATAACTAGGAAGGCAAGGAGTCTATATGCATAATGAGCTGAAATTTTTCAAGGCAGACATGTTTGGCTAAAAATAAACACATTCCCTGCCTATGTGATAATTCCTCGTGGAAATGTGTAATGCTGATGTGCATAAAAGAGACTGGAATTACTATATACTGTTACACATGAAAACATAACATGGACAGTTTTTCAAGTCCTGTCTTTTTTTTATTTAAACGAATGTGCTTCCTGCATGGTATTTTAACCTGGAAAATTCACATATAAGCATTCATATGGAGAAAACTTGGAAAAATTATACATACATATATTCTTAATTTCTAACATTATTGTAAATTATTAGAATGTAATATTGTCCTACTATTTATTTCCCTCTTCCTATGTTTGATATGTAGTTTTTTTTAAAAAAGATTTATTTGTTTTCATTGCAAAGTCAGATAAACAGAGAGGAGGAGAGACAGAGAGGAATATTTTCCATTCAATGATTCACTCCCCAAGTGACTGCAAAGGCCAGAGTTGCATCATTATGAATCCAAGAGCCAGGAGCCTCTTCAGGGTCTCCCTCTCAGGTCCATGGTCCCACTTGGGCCATCCTTGACTGTTTTCCCAGGGCACAAGCAGGGAGCTGGGAGGGAAGTAGGGCTGCTGCTGTGCTGGGACCAATGATGATTTCTTTATAGCTCTTATACATTCTCCAAAAAGCCAGGTTAGAAGCTTGCAAAACTGCAGTTGGGACCCATGTTTGTCCTCAAAGTTTTCTCTTCTTTTTAAAAAAGCGCTATGAGCTGTACATCTTAAGAAGGATATTTATTCTTCAGGAAACATTTATAGTCCAAAATAATAAGCATTGTGGCTGCTAAGACATACATGTTGCCAGAAGGAACATTTTTCTAATTGGTGATAGAAAAAAGCATGTAAGAAATTGCTCTGCAGAGTCTTATAAACATTCATTGCATGGCAGTATTTTTTTTAATGATCGGGATCATATGGCATCTAGCCCAGCTTTTTGTATATCAAATCTGAAACAATACTCTTTAAATAAGGAACAGCAATAATTATAGAACTATGAATCCAAAATATTATATGCAGAAACATAGAGCTTGTAGATGATATGGCATTTTTGATGAGTATTATGCTTTAATTTTTAAATTCCATAATGGTTTCAATTTTGCAATTGTAAGTCATATGTAATAACAGCTCATGAGGTCATTATGTAAATGTGCCCTAGAGCAGGAATTTGGCCTATGGGTTAAATGCCCGTTGGATGCTCACATTCATATGAGTCCCTGGGTTTGATGCCAGTCTGTTTCTTGACGTTACTTCCTATGGAAGTTGTCCCCATGATGTGACATACTTGTCCCCATGGTTATGAAGGGGGTACGCCAGTGGATATTACCTCCTCCTGTCTCTCCATCTTTCCAACTCTTTTAATTTGTCTACTCCAACCACGAGTTAAAATATTTTTCACATGTGAAGAAGAGAACTTTTCCTGGAACACCAATGATGATCATAGATTCTTCTCTAGCAAACAAAAATATCTGTTTATTAATTAAAAGCCTTCCAGTAAGACAAAAACATATACTATTATAAAATGAAATGTTACTTTGGAGTAAGTTATTGAATTGATTTATTACACCTTAGCACTTGAAAATTGTTTTAGAGAAGAATGGTCAGGCTGTAAATGTATGTTGCTCTTACGTTACAACAAAGAACGACCTTTATTCAGGCCAAGGAGCTTGAAAGAGTGATTCGAATTTTGTCATTCTCAAATAGATACTATTTTTTGCCTAAATCAAAGAAATAAGAACAAAGAAGTTATTTGGAGCATAGCCACTAAATGAAGAGCTATTTGATGGTATGAAATGATTGATTTGTTCTGGATAATTTAGCATAAAAAGAATGTTGGAAAGACAATACTTAAAGGATCAATAATGGATAATGAGATTTAATTTGCTATTTTAAAACTTCAATTAAAAAAAGATTCAAAAACAAACGGTGAAACTTGAAGGATAGCTACTACTAATTATTGTTATAATTTTTAAAAAAAACAGAACTTCTTCCAACTCATTCTATGAGGTCACTAGGACTCTGAAACCCAAATGAGCATCCCCTCCACTGCTGTGTGTTGAGTTTGTTCCCTGCCACTTTGCAATGCTGTGCTCATAAAAGCAGAGAAACAAAAAACAACGGCGACAAATGAGATTTCGGCAACTAAAAACATTCTGCAAAACAAAGAAAAGCAAAAGCCCTGTGCATAGGCAGCCTAGTAAAATAGGCTTTACAAGCTTTACAAGTGGCAGTGACAGTAATAATCTTATGTAAGAAATAAAGAGTGCATAAACCGGGACAGAGAGACCTGGGAGGGAAAAAGTGGGTTCCCCCTTCTTGGGTCACTATTCCCGTGGGAGGGCATGAAGACTGGGACGGGGGCTGGGATGGCTAGATAGAGAGGCACTCAACAACACCCGTGAGGGCTGGATGGTTGAGTTGGTTAGATAGAACTAAGCTTTAATACCCATTGACACGTACAAGAGCCAAATGGGATGAGGGACAGACTGGTCTTCTGCTACACATACTGGCAAACCAGGGTAGGGGGCGGGCCTGGTGGGGGTTATTGTGGGTCGCCCTGTCTAGGCTGCAGCTCCCACTGGTTTGTGTGAGGGCCGAGTACGTGCTGGGCAGAACCAGACTGGACTGCAACACCCATTGGTTCCAGTGCAACTCGGGACTGAAAACAGAACCAACCCAGCAATTGCAACTACCAGCTGATCGTGGTGATGGACTGTGCCGGGCCCTGTGCTTGCTAGAGCATACAAGAAACTGGTCTGGGAATACCTCAAAGTTTCTTTGGAGATCTCCCTAATCGAACTGCTGGACTCAGAACTCTAACCAAGAAAAGACAGAAGACAGAGCAGATCAATCATTCATCTCAGCTATATGTTGGCAGCGATATATGGGGCAAACGGAGACTTTATGATGGACCATATCGATCAGTGGACGACCTCATCGAGCGAAACTGGCAGCGATTCATAACCGGAGAACTATTAACACCACTCGAGCACATATCTCAGAGCATGCCCCACATCCGGGACTCGGGGTGGGCGGGAAACCGGGTGGGGCTTCCCCCTCAATATCCCCTTTTACCTCAGATGCAGGATGGAAACAATGTGGACATAATAGTATTACCCACTTCCCTATCCCCCTGAACCTTTTTTTTTTTCTTTTCTTTTTCTTTCTTTAACTGTAATTAACTATGTAAAGATTGTCAACAACACAATAAAATAGATTATTAAAAAAAAAGAAATAAACTGCTCAACAACATAACAACAAATAATCAAATTAAAAATAGGCAGTCGATTTAAAGAGAAATTCATAAAAAGCGGACATACATATAATGGGTAAAGGAAGTTGTGCTCAGAATCACTAACAATGAGGGAAATGCAAATCAAATCTATAAAGAGAAATGGCCTTCATGCAGTTATGTTTGCTAAAATGAAAAATAAGTTGGGTGTAGTAAGGGTTTTGAGCTAAGGGAGTTCTTATGTTCCTTTGGCGGGAATGTCTGTGACTAGAGCTATTGCAGAAAACAATATGAAATTTACTCAAGCATAAAAGGCAGAACTATTCTATCATTCCACATTCTCAATATTGAATATATTTCACAGGAAAAATAAGTAATTCTGTTAAAGAGACATCTGAATTTTTGTTAATTGAAGCATCATTCATCATTATCAAGGTATGGTAGCAGCTTAAATGTCCATTCACTAGTGAATAATTAAGAAAATTTGATACATATATGCAATTGATACACCATTCATTCAGACAGAAAGACAAGGGCACTTGGCTATTAGGTGCCGGGATCCCATACGGGCACCAGTTCTAACCCCGGCAGCCCTGCTTCCCACCCAGCTCCCCCTGCCTGTGGCCTGGACAGTAGAGGGCGGCCCAAAGCCTTGCAACCCTGCATCCATGTGGGAGATCTGTAAGAGGCTCTGGGCTCCTGGTTTTGGATTGGCACAGCTCTAGCATTTATGGCCACCTGGGGAGTGAATCATCAGATGGAAGATCTTCCTTTCTGTCTCTTCTTTTTGCATATCTGACTTTCAATTAATGAATACTGAATTATCTCACTCATATGTGGATTCCAGAGAAGCTTCTCTCACAGATGTTGATAACAGAGTGATAATGACTGTGGTCTGGGAGCAGACAGTTCACTTTAATAACACGGTCATTATAGATAATGATAATACACTGCATTCTAATCAAATCTATGCTGCATATTTACACTACAAGGAAATGATACATGGCTCATGAAATACACGAGTTCACATTGTTCAATATATACATGTATGTAATATGTGATTTCCAGCAAAATGTTTAATTTGTATGAGTTGATCCGTCAAAAACATAAAAAATATTTAAATTTAAAACTATATATAGGTATGAAAAAGTTACTAATTTGAAAAGGTACTTTCTTTCATACTAGAATAGAAGAAATGTGCGTGTGGTCCATAAATAGAGTTTTGTAAATAAGTAAATTTCTCCATTTCTCTTGGCTAAATTTCTGTTCAACTTGCACTTAAAGATCACATCTTTGAGATCACAATGAAATTAACTTATAGCTGCTTCATGTTTCAAGGAAAGTAGACATGCCATGCCATGTATTTGGAGACAGATGTGGTCAAGAGCTAAAGCCAAGAGCAACGGCACTACTAGTGAAGAGAAGGAGATAAATATTAACTTTTCCTAAGCTTATTATTCTGTTTGTTGTTTGCTTTTCAGGCTAACTCTGGGCTAGGTGTTAATAGCCTATCTGGGACAGCTACTGAGCAGAGTGGAAATCCCATATTTACATAATTCAGTGCTTAAAACTGACACTATATTTGATGTAATGCACAAAAACATCCTAATGTTTACGTAATGCAGTTTCAAGAGAAACATTGTGGAAATCAATTATTATTTCTGAAGAAACTCCATGTCTGGCCAGAACCAAGTATTAAGGCGGAAATTAAGGGAAACAACCCTAGTCATTAATAGACATTTATAAAAAGAAATCTCTTCTTAAAATGCACACATTATTTAATGAAAATAAACAATCTGTTTTTTAAAATTAATTTTGTCCCAAGCTACTAGACACTTTAGATCTAGTCATACCATTATGGAGTATCAAAATGATTTAAAATAATACATCTCTCTAGGTTACAATTTAGTGATTTCACAGTATTGCTTGAAGGGTTGTTGGGGTGTCCCCGGGGACTGAATGGCTAGATGTTTTAAGTCACCATGAATTATATTTTAGAATTGAAACACTCTTGTAGTACATGGCAAACTTGCAACTGTGGTTTCTGATCTCTGGAGCATTAAATAGCCTTAGGGTGAAAACCCACTTTAGATGGATACATTTCCTCTTAGATGTTTGGAAGAAGCCATTAACTTCATAATTAATGCTTATAGGAGAGAAATAAATAAATTTTAAAAACTGTTTATTTCCTTCCATTGAGTGTATCTTCAGTAACTGAGAAAAGATACCAAAGAACAGTCTCCTGAATTCCGACAAGCTCGCAAGCATGTCTGTTTACTTTCTTGCTCCTGCTTAACCTTACAAATGACTGACATAGATTTATTTTTTAGACTTCAAGCTCTAATGCAGGAAATCAAAGCAATACTGATTATTAGTGCAGTGTTTTCAACTTGAAATCATAAAAATAGTTACATTTCTTCTTGTTGTTCTTTAAAATAAAAAAAAACTCTGATGAATAGTGTGGTGTTTAATCCACACATGCCCATTTTTGCTATTTGTGTGTATTTACTGATTCCAGTAATCCTACACCAGAATTAAGTATTTAGTTTTCAGCCAAGGGTAGAACAGTTCAAGACCAGTTTGATACACACAGACTCTCCAACAAAGCCTTGTAAGTATCTGCATTTGAAGAGGCTGGGAAATCTGTGACTACGGAAGTCTGTAGCTACAGTGAAGATGACAGACAACCTGCAAAGGAATAAACACAGCTATTTTTCAATAAGCTTTACTTACACCAAGTTTGCAGTGAGGCACCTCCCAGTATAGAGCACACCCTTGCTACATTTGAGCATAACTGAGAAGTCAAATTTCAGTCACTAGCCTTATACACATTTAAATTTCCGTAAACTCAAAACCATTATTGACAAAGGTTGATTCTGATGTTTGCTGGAAATTATATGATGCTTTTCTGGTGACATGATTTCCCTGTGTCAGACATTTAGTTCTGAACCTCAAGGGGACTGTCTATACTTGTATTCAGCTATGAAAACAGAATGAGCAGGTTTGGCGTCCATGCTCCAAATTGAGCCAAATGTTTTACTATATTGCTAGAAACATGGGTGTATACGAATTCCATACCCTAACCTTCATTTTTATTTAATATCAGTTTTTTCCTAAGATATTTAAAGCTGGTTGCCTTAATCAAATTTGTATACTTACATTAAATATATATTATATATATATCCATTTCACTTAAATTCTGATAGCTGTCAATAAGAAATGTCATAATGTCATAGAAGGTTTTTCTTCTATCACACAAAATAAATTGTAACATTTTAAATAATTATGCTAACAACCTTTATAGCAGTCTTGCGAAAAAAAAAAAAAACCATGAAACTGGGTCCAGCAAGAGGGCTCAGTGGCTAAATGCTCCCCTTGTACACACCAACATCCCATATGGGTTTGGTTCATGTCCCAGATGCTCCACTTTCCATCCAGCTGTTTGCTTGCAGCCTGGGAAAACAACAGATGATGGCCCAATGCTTTGGGACCTTCCACCCATGTGGGAAACCTGGAAGAAACTCTTGGCTCCTGGCTTACTACAGGCTCAGCTCCTGCCATTGTGGCCACTTGGGCAGTGAACTAGAAGACAGAAGATCTTTCTCTCTCTCCTTCTCTCTGTAAATCTCTTTCCAATAAAACTGAATAAATCTTTAAAAGGAAGGAAGGTGGGGAAGAATAATGGGAGGAAGCAAGGAAAGATGAAAGAAAAAAGAGGAAGAGATGGAAGGGAAGAAAGGAATGATGGGAGGAAGGAAACTCAATTTATTCTTAGAATAATGATTGTATGCACCATCTTCATGCCCTCAAAAGTTTTCTCAATTTTCTGTTATTTGACAAAAGGAAAGAAAGCAAAAATGTTGGAGGAACCAAGATTAAAATTTTAGATATTGAAACCTAATATTTTGAAACCTTTATGAAGTGTTGGTAAGTTTAAAAGGGAAATGAAACAAGTGTTTAGACATGCATTAACAAGGATAAATGAGCCAAAAGAACAAATGTGAGCTATAGACGTTACAAAAAAAGAATCCAGATAATTCATGTTAAATAGAAACTTATTAGTAAAGTTCATTTTAACAACTGTCTCTTCATGGAAAAAAAATGGGAGGGACATTTAACATCTATCCTTCTTATCTTTTAGAATAATATAGTTATTATTGAGATTAGGGTGTGAATATTACATGTGTGAAAAATAAAACAAAAAAATGAGCTATAGAAGACTTCTATAGTAAGCTTATACATAATTAATACAAATCCCTCATCCTACCGTTTCACTATTTGCATTTAATACTTTACAAAATAGATTATCTTACTATTTTGTTATTTTTTAAAGATTTTCTTTTTTTCTCATTTTATATTAAACAATGGCATAGTCTTTCTCTGTGTGTTTACATTTGTGGGCAATTGGTTTTACCTCCTTTCCTAGGGACTCATTCTCTTCAACATGTAACACATCCAACTCTTTTCTCACTGGTGAACTATTTTCATTTCTGTGAATTCAAGTGTTGAATGGCTAACATCCAAAGATGAATGCATTATTTACTCTGAGCCCTTAGTTACCACTGAATGTAAGAGAATATTATTGCTTATTTTTGATTGAAACATGAAAGTAATACTCTAGTCACTCTTCCTACATTTACTCAAATCATAGGTTGCTTGGTAAAAGTTCTTTAGATTCTAGAAGATATTGTCCAAATATATAGTATAATATGTTTTATCACTACTTATATTTCCTCCTAAGACAGTCTCATTCCTGAAGAACATATTTTTTTAACCAAGAAAATAACGTAATTCCACAACAGTATGAATCCAAATACACGAAGATGCTAGAGTTTAAAATCTTTTGTGAAGTTTTCTCTTGACATATGCAGATACTGTGTTTCTAAATAAACCCAGTTATTCATAAGGAATGGTTTCTGCAAACAGTAGAGTGCTTTAATCAAAATATTGACATTTATCCCATGCAATATCTATTCTAATAAAGAATCCTTTGTACTGTTGTTTTCTATCTGTTGATTAGAAAAGATTCTAAGCAAGGTTTTTGCTATGTAGATTTCAACAGTGCACTGAGAAGTATTATCAGAAATTATGAGAAACCTTTCTTGTCAAAGACAAATGAAAGCATAAAAGAAGATGCAGATATTTAAGTGAAGAGGAGAGGCTTTAAAAATAACTGCTGGATTGGCACTGTTATGATACCAAGGGTTGAACACTTGAACAGCCTGTTTGATATCAGAGTCCCGATCAGAGGTCAGCCCTCTAGTTTCCTGCTGACTCATTTCGGAGGACAGAGGATGGTTGCACAGCTGTTTGGGTCCCTGTCTCCCACCTGGGTGGCCCAGAAGAGGCTCTCGGATTTGGTCTGATCCAGATATGGTTGTTATTTTACTCTGGGAGTGAACTTGCGGTCAGAAGTTGTACCTGTCTCTCTCTTTCTACCTTTAAAGAAGATGTGAATTAATACATTTGAATTTCATTTTTATTTGAAAGATAAAATGGCAGAGAAAGGGGAGACAGAAGGGAATGTCCCATCTATTGTTTCTTTTTTAAAATGAATGTGGTGTCCCAGCTTAGTCATGGATGAAATTGAACCAGCAGATGAAGATAATTTATCTCTGCCTTCCCTTTTCTCTGTAATTCCAACTTTCCGATCACAACAACAACAAAAAAAATCATTAAAAATATAGTTACAGGTAGAGACAGGAAGTAATAATCCCTCTAATATCTTCCAACAGTCACCTTCTCAGGAATATTATATCTATATCTATCTATCTATCTATCTATCTATCTATCTATCTATCTATCTATCTATCTATAACTACAAGCAAAGAAACCATTCCAGTTTTTTTCATAACTTCTGCTCTCAACAATTGCAAACCTAAAACTTTTTTCATCATTTTAATTAATTTATTAATTTTGGCTACCCAAAGCTACTTTTTTGTTTTGTTTTTTATACAGTTTAGTTGGCGCTGGGGCCTCCCTTCGGCCTCCCCAAGTCGTCTCCCCTTCCCTCTGCTCTCCGTCCAATCTTACAATGGGTGTCTTTTATGAATTTTCACAAGTTCTTCATGCTGCCACTGAGGTCCCTCCCAATAGTGTAGGAGATTATCAGTCATTTCATTGTGAGTCCATCCTTGTGGTGGATGCATAAAGACTTACCTTGCTTTGTTTCCACGTAGGAACAAATTAATTTCTGCTACATTTCCACGATGTATCCCCTTGAGTACAGTCCATCACCAGGAGAAGAAGAAAACCAAAAGGATATTGAACCTTCATCCACATGAAGTTAACGAACATATAACAAAGGTTTCAATGTTGCACTAGTGTGGTGAAGAAGAATGTCCAGCAACTCCATGTAGGAATAAATATTGTATGTTCCAAGGCCCTAATGGAGGTGCAATGAGCACTAGATCCTCATTATTTATGGGCAGCAGCAATAACAGTGACAAAAAGGACATTAACAATCTCAGATGATTATATACAACCAGCTCCTTATTATTGCAAAAGGTACAAGTAAGTAGGAATTGGCATAAGGTAAAATTCACGAGTAATAGCCTTAGATTTATAATCATATTCTCTTATATTAGAGTGAACATGTGATATCTGCCCTTTTGAGTTGCATTTCCCTTAGCATAATGACCTCTAGTTTGGCTCATTGTCCACCAACAATTGTATTTCCTTTTTTTTTTTTTTTTAATAGCTGAGTAGCATACAATAGAGTAGATGAACCACAGTTTCTTTATCCGGTCCTCTGTTGATGGGAATTTAGGTTGTTTCTATGTTTTTGCGATTGTTGATTGTGCTTAATTGAACATTGGGGTGCCCGTTGCTTTCTCAAGTAATAAGTCTTTTGGATATATTTCTCAGAGTGGTGTTGCTGGATCACATAGTAGGTGTATTTTCAGTTGCCTGAGTCTTCTCCATAATGATTTCCATAGTGATTGCACCAGCCTGCATTCCCACCAGCAGTAGAGTTTTCCCCACAACCTTGCCAGCAGGTGGTATTGGTAGTTTTCTGTATGTGGGCCATTACGTGGTGTTAAGTGGTGCTAAGTGGAACCTCATTGGTGATTTTATTTGAATTTCCTTTATTGCCAGGGAGCTTGAGCATAAATGCTGTTGGGACAACTGGCTGATAGCCTGCAGAAATAAGAAGCAAGAGCCACATCTTTCACCATAGACAAAGATCAAATCTAAACTGGTAAAAGATCTAAACCTACACCCAGAAACCGTCAAACATTTGTAACAAAAAAGTTGGAAATACTCTGCAAGATATAGGTGTAGGCCTGGCTGTGTGGCCTAGCGGCTAAAGTCCTCTCCTTGAATGACCCGGGATCCCATATGGGCGCCGGTTCTAATCCCGGCAGCTCCACTTCCCATCCAGCTCCCTGCTTGTGGCCTGGGAAAGCAGTCGAGGATGGCCCAATGCTTTGGGGCCCTGCACTCATATGGGAGACCTGGAGGAAGTTCCTGGCTCCGGATCGGAACAGCACCGGCCGTTGTGCTCACTTGGGGAGTGAATCATCAGATGGAAAATCTTCCTGTTTCTCCTCCTCTCTGTATATGTGGCTTTGTAATAAAAATAAATAAATCTTAAAAAAAAAAAAAGATATAGGTGTAGACATTGACTTCCTAGAAAAATCAGCAAAAGCAAAGGAAGCCAAAACCAAAATAAACAGATGGGACTACATTAAGCTAAGAAGTTTCTGTGCAGCAAAGGAAACAATCAACAAACTAAAAAGGCAACCGAAAGAATGAAAGAATATCTTTGCACATACACGGGAGACAAAGGGCTAATTTCCAGAATATATGAAGAACTCCAGAAAACCCATAACATCAAAACAAAAATACCAGTCAAGAATTGGGCACAGGGAAATGGGCAGACACTTTACAAGGGAACAGATTCATCAGATTTTCTAAGCCTCTCCAGAACACATCATAAAGTCCACATTGAGAGCAGCCAACCTTGAACTGTAACTCCCTGTGATGGCAAAAGGACAGTTGAAAGCAGTTCTTCGAACTGAAAACCGGATGGTTCAACAAGGACTTGAAAGTCTTCTTCCTTGTGAAAGTCTGGAGAAAAAAAAAAACAAAACAAAAAAGCTTCAGGAGTTTCTTTTTTTTTTTTTTTAAAGATTTATTTTTATTACAAAGTCAGATATACAGAGAGGAGGAGAGACAGAGAAGATCTTCCGACTGATGATTCACTCCCCAAGTGAGCCGCAACGGGCCGGTGCTCCCCGATCCGAAGCCGGGAACCAGGAACCTCTTCCGGGTTTCCCACGCGGGTGCAGGATTTCAAAGCTTTGGGCTTTGGGCCGTCCTCCACTGCTTTCCCAGGCCACAAGCAAAAAGCTGGCTGGAAGGTGGAGCTGCCGGGATTAGAACCGGTGCCCATATGGGATCCCGGGGCTTTCAAGGCGAGGACTTCAGCCGCTAGGCCACGCCTCCGGGCCTAGCTTCAGGAGTTTGATACCAGGGCAATGGGCAAAGGACAGGAAAGGAGAAGTACTGGGTACTTAACCAAATTGAGAAGTTTGGAGGAGCTGTTGGCAGAGTCATGCAGAAGACCTTGCTGAATGATGTTAGAGACACGGTGTCAGGTGTGTGACCCTGACGAGAGTTGACCAGCCAGGAAAGCTAGTCTTGCGTTGTGTTTTCTTGGGAGGCTACAACCTACCTGTTGCACGCAAGATGGATAGAGGGAGAGCAGCAGATCTGTCAAGTCCACTGGGTAGAGACTCCATAATTATCAATAAGCAGGAATGAATTATCACACAAAACGATTTATCTCTGTCATTTTTTTATCTTTAGAAAAAATAAGTGCATCTGTCTTTCTCCATTTAATAAAACAGTTTCAGGATTTTTTTGTGTGAAATGCATTGTTAATTGTACAGTTAACTAATGATGAGCTAACATGATACTGTTTCTGTAGACTTACTTTGAAAGAAGCCCAGTAAAGCTTAAAGAAAGCAAGAACACTCCTGGCTTCACCTAGTAATGGATTAACTGGATTCATTGTTTAATTTTAGAAGAGTAGGCATCAAATATAAATTAATCAGCAGTCATTGGGACATCAGAGCAGACTCTGAAATATTGAATGCTATAAAAATGAAAAAGGTAATAAATATTATAGAGAGAAATATGGTAAAGCTATTTTAAGCTTTCAGTAATCAAACCAGAAAATTATTTAAACTATTTAATTCATTTTCACAAAGTCTGTTTCAGTAAGAATTTATGTTCTGAGTTTATAAAAATGGAAGGAAAGTTTTTTATGACTGAAAGCAATATAACAAGATGTCAACAACAAAAAAGCAACAAAACATAACGACCTATTTCATTCTTCTGGTTCTAGAAGTCTTAAAAACAGAAAAGAACAGCAGCACCTGGGGAGGAAAAATATCTCAGTTGTGTGTTTGTGTGTGTGTGTGTGTGTGTGTGTGTGTGTGTGTGTCGGGGGTATATATCCAAGTGAAGAATGGAGTGGATCATTTCTTTGTATTTCTGGTTTTCCCACCTATAGCCCATGTTGGGTTTTATCATGTCCACAAAAGACTAGCAGTGAATTAACGTTATATATATATATATATGCCTTTCTGTTTAGTTTATGTTTGAAATTAGAGAAAGGAATGTCTTCAGAGAATATTTTTCAAAACCTAACAAATTATATCTTTCTTGTACAATATGTTTAGGCCCTATTTTGCAGAAAATAATGAAATGCCAAAGATTGCAGGAGAAACAGTTAAGTGAAAACTTGAAAGATAAACTCAATTTCTTCCAAAAGTAACCTCTCCTTCCCATAGCTTTGTGAGCACCTGCTTCATACTGTTTACTTAGTACACAAGGTGGGCAGTGTCAATGTTATTTTGGAAATTTATATGAATTGTGTTATAGATCCTAGCAAAAGGAGGCTGATTACAAGTATACACTACTGAGCAAGCAAGTAAGAAATAGGAAAACAGGCAGAAGATAAGCAGGATAATAATTTCCTTCAGATTACTGTGGTTCAGATAAGGGTTTGGGAGACTCCTCATGATTGTGTGGTGAGGCAGGTGATGGTGCCTTTAATGCTGAGGAAAAATCACTCCATTTTGACAGTAGAGATTTATATTAAATGACATGGACAGAACCGAATGTGATTTATATGAGGTGAACAGATCGACATTTTGTATGATAGAATTGCTGCTTATGGGAAATGGAGATTTATCTTACTCACCCTGTCAATTTTCATTTTGGTAACTTAAATAATTGAAATAATGCTGCTTCTTGAAGTTTTTGAACAAAATTTAAGAAGTGGCGATGAATGTGTATGAGTCAAGAAAACTTCTATGTTTTGCCTACAAATCATTAGACTCACTTTATTGCATAGAAACCTTTTGTGTTGTCTTAAATTAAGTATTTTTTACAAAATATTCTTTTCTTTTTTTTTCATACAGAGTGACAGAGAAACAGTAAAAAACAGAAAGTTATCTTCCTTCTACTGATTGACTCCTCAAGGGCTGCAATGGTCAGGACTGGTCCAGGGCGAAGCTGGGAGCCAGCAACTCTATCCAGATCACTTTCATGTGTGGCATGGGCCTAAGCAGTGGGAAAGAAGTCAGCTTGAGAGTAGAGAAGCTGGGATTTGAACCATTCCTGGTATGTGGAATGCAGCATTACAGACAATGCCTTAATCTGTTGTGCCACCCTAGGAATTCTGTAAAGATTTTATTGTTTTTGTTAACTTTTTATTTTGAATTTTTGAATTTTATGGAACAATTTTACATAGACTAGGATTCAACCCCAAACTACCACCCCCGACAGATTTTCCCCATTGTGCTACAATAGTATATTCCTTCATAATGAGTCATAATTCCATCAGTCGGTTATTTAAGTGTGCGCTGACATTACTGACACAGACAATGTGAGACAGTCCAGCATCCCATTGTCTACACATTTCCAAGAGTTTCACTGGGAGCCCATCGTTGATTTGGAAGCAGGGATATTGAATTGTATCCCCACATCCAGATATGGTAGTCTCTATTACTCCATCGTTATACATTCCCATAAATGAGAAGCCAGGAAATTAAGGTCAACAACCAGTAAGAATTAGAACAATAGCAACAAAAACAACAATAAAATTACAACACCACGAAAAAAAACACACCACTGAGTAACAAACACATGGGTGACAAAAACAAAACACAAATGTCTCTTGGGTAAAATTATGCCTTCGTGTAATCCATGAGCCAATGATGAATTAGACAAGAGAAAAGAGAAAAGAAAGTATTTGGAATAAATGAAACTGAAACCAAAAACACGAAGATACATGGAATGCAGCAAAAAAAACCCAATATGGATTGGTTATTGAAGTTACATTTTGCATAATGGTTTTCTTAGAACATATGGTATTTGTAATTTTGGGATTGACTTATTTCACTGAGTGTAATGGTCTCTAGTTGGGACCATCTAGTTGCAAATAGTATAATTCTATTCTTCGTAATATTCCATGGAGCAGATGTATTACAGTTTCTTTAACCACTCTTCTTTGGAGGCACATCTGGATTATTCCCATGTCTTTGCCATTGTAGATTGTGCTGTTATAAATACAGTATTACAGATCCCTTTATTATATGCAGATTTCTATTTTAAAAATAAATCATGTGTTGTTTTCTTATGCAGAAAATCATTAATATGTCTGATATCAATGACATCTACAATAGTATCTACAAAGGCTGAATCAGATAGCCCAAAGGGACAGAAGTACAACTAGACTAGTTTCTGATGATTTCCGTAGCAGTGATTAGATGTATTTTTGGGCATGGGGTAGACAATGAAATTCTTTTGGCTGATAACTGTTGGCAGTAATCAGGTAATTTTTATAGTGATCTGTTTCTTTTTGTCCATTTTTCTTTCAATGCATAGAGGATATAGGGCAGATCAAATATATAGCCACACATATTCTTGTTACACATACTTACATACATTGCATGCACACACTCAACTGTAATCATATCACTGAAAAAGTAAAGAAGAATACACTCACTGGTGCTATAGAATTGAAGATAAGGGACTGGTAAGGTAGTCTAGCAGCTAAAGTTCTAGAATTTTATGTGGCACCATCCCATATAGGTGCCAGTTCCAATCCCAGCAGCCCTCCTTTTCATCCAGCTGCCTGCTTGTGGCCTGAAAAAGCAGTCAAGGTTGGCCCAAAGTCCTGGGATCCTGCACCCCTGTGGGAGATCCGGAAGAGGCTCTGGGCTCCTGGCTTCGGATTGGCTCAGCTCCTGACATTGTTGCCACTTGGAGAGTGAATCATTGAATGGAAAATCTTCCTGTTTGTCTCTGTATATCTGACTTTCCAATAAAAAGAAAATAAATCTTAAAATAAAGAATTGAATATAAGACTCGGCAGAAAGGTCTTTCTGAAAATCCACCTGGCCTTTGAAGAAATAACTAATAATCTCTGTTGTACACTAGGCAATGAGATTGCAGCATTGATGGACAGAAAAAAATTCCTATCTTCCATGAATAGTAGTGAAGTATTTGGATTTATCTCTCCTGTTTCAGTCAACTTCTTAATCTTACTCAAAACAACTTTTATTCTCCAACAAATATTTAATTACTTGGCCAACATTTGCTTTCCATCAATTTTTTAGAGTAAATCTTCAGAAAAATACATTATAAGTTTGCATCCATCTCCTGAATTTAGCAATGACTGAGAATGCTGACTGACAATATTTCAAATTTGTCCCAAGAGCATACATTTTTCTGTTTCAGAATGACTCACATGATTAAATCTGAAGTACTAACTAATTTATTAAGCATTCCTGGACCAGATAACTCTGAAGAGCTCATAACTTTTAACTTATAGATGTGTATTTTTTGGCATATTTCTCTACATGTATCCTTATATGTGTAGAAATTTAGGATAGATAGATAGATAGATAGAGATATGGCATATATTTTATATAATAAACCTCAGCAATCTTATATTATTTCAAACACAATGTTACTCCAAACCAAACATTCATAAGAAAATGAGAATATTGGGTCTTTTGGTCTGCCAGTTAAGATTCAGTTTAGGACAGTGATGTCCTATGAGTGAATGCTTGACTTCATCTCCTACTAATAAAACCCCTGACACACAACCATCATGGTTCAGACAGCTTGCAATCCAAAATCCACGTGAGATGTGGACTGAATTTCAGCTTCCATGATATTGGCCCAGCTGTAGGTCATTGAGTGAATTTTAGAATGAACAAGCTGATGTAATTCATGATCTCTGCATCTATACATCTTCTCTTTCTCTTTTGTTCTCTCTTTCTCAGACTCTCTGCGTGTGAAATAGCATTTTAGAATGTTAAAATACTTCATGTTATTATAAATTTGAGTTATCTGCAAGTTGAAATATATGTGTAGTATGCTGATGAATCTAAATAATGGTACTTTACTAAATTTATAGTAAAATTTTATATTAAAACATTACATTTAAGTATCAAATATTTATTAGAAATAAAATATTACTTAGAAATATTAAATGCATTTTTAAAATATGAAAGTATTCTTAAAACAATATGCTAGAATCTTACAAGTAATATGAAAATTAAGACTGATTTCTTGAGCAAGTAAAATGTGTAATCAAAGTAGTTATTCTTTTTCCATAATTATAAAATCTAATGATTTATCTATCTTATATGTTCTGAACACCTTGACACTGAAAGTCCATTAAAAACAATTTTAATGAAGACCTTACTTGTTGTACAAATGACTTTTTTGATAATATGCAATTTTATTAACTTTTGTATAATCATCTGCAACCTAATTATTTTTTACTTTATGGTTAATTATTGTTATATTATATTTAGTTATGTGCTATTTGTAGCCAGTGTTAATAAACGTAATACTGAGACTAATCATATAAAATTATTACATAAATAAATGAAAAATTGGATAGATAATTGAAATTATAGATAGCTGGGTGAATTAATGGATAGACAGAAATCTTTACCTAGAGACTTGCAATGACTGATTGAATCAATAGACAGGTAACCACAAAGATGGATAAATAAATTGACAGGTTGATGAGAAGAAATCTATAAGAGAAAGTGGTTCACATGATTAAGGATTTTTGAGAAGTAATAGCCACCCCTCAAACTACAGAGCCTGTGAAGTTATCATTCAGGCTGATTCCAAGTCCCAAATCCTCAGAAACAGGGAAACCAATGGGGCTGTTTCTGTTTAGTTCCAAAGCCCTGAGGATGTGCATGGCTACTGGGCTACTCATACAGTCCAGCTCCTAGAAAGCCTGGGGTTCTTGTGTCCAAAGACAGGGAAGAAAGTTGTCTGATCTCCAACAGAATTAGAGGACATTTTACTCTTCTTTTTGTTCTAAACATACCGCCATGCACTTAATTCACTCAACCTCCTACCCCATCTAGAAACATCTACACAGACAAACCTCATGTATAATGCTTTACCTAATTTCCAAATTAACTGCTATGTGGCTCATAATTTTTAATTGAAAAACTGCTCTGCTGTGTTGATGTTCTTGATATCAGTATAGCCAGGGAGGGTGTGAGAAAGAATGAGAGGAAGGGCTGAGGACGCACCCTACCCCACACCCACCCAACATGGTGGGAGGCTCAGCACACCTGCTCCATATCACGCATCTGTACCTCACTTCCCATCATGCAACAAGCATCATGGCTCTGGATCTCAACACCTCCTTGACAGTCCAAACACCCCGGTTGCCATGAATCTGCTTGACATCACGAGGCGTGCGGCAGCCTCTCCCCAGACTTAGCCTCTTTAAAATACCCAAAATGAGCCTTTCTCAGATGCAAACTTCATTCTAGGAAAGGAAAACTTGGAATCATGTAGATTAACATGCTCACTTCCTCCTGCGATTGCTTGTCTGGGTGCTCACTTTTCCTTTATGTTTAAATTTGCATCGCTGCCCCACTTAATAGACATCTCTCCCTTGAATTGACATGTGTGGAGGCAAGAAAGAGCCTGAGGGGTCCAATTTTAACTCTCCTGCAATGGAATGTTCAGAATACAATCAACAAAATAGATGTCTCTCATGTTTTTCCCTTTGTTTTACATGGAAGTGTTCAAATATATCTACTCAATGATTTTTGTGTTTTGTTTCCAGTTGTATGTCAAACTTTTCACTAAAAAATTTAACATGAAACTAGTAAACTCTGCTATGCATCTTTTGAATTTATTACTAAATTCTGCTGTAGCTAAAATATCTCCTCAATAATAACTTTCTGGTGAACAGGAAAATGTTAAGCTATGTGTTTTAAATCTGGTGATATCTTTATTGTCAACTTTCTCAAAAATCTTGAAATAAAAAATTGATATTAATTTTTCATCAACATGAAACATTCATGTTCATGAATGTTTATTCATTATAAATGAAAAGATTTTTCTCAAAATAATGTCAAACTACAAAATACTGTGGTAGGTATTTACAAATTAATACTGAACAATAAATTATGAAATCCTTTAATAGAATATTTGAACTGTTCTAGATAGATCCGGTGTGAGACATGCTCAGACTTCATTTCTTATACTTCAAACACGCTTTGGCTTTGCCACCATTCCTGAAAGGTACTACTATCAGGTTTTCTAATGAATTTGGTTGTCCTGCAGGCTGTGACCTTCCTGAAGGCAAATCCACCTGGCATATCCATGTCTGGCCTAGACTGTAGCAGTGTATATTTCTTTTACCATTACCTGGGTTAGGAGAGTTTAGCTATCCCCACCCGCTTCTAGGCTGCAATTGTTTCTGACTCCATTTACTTCATTGAAAGGAAGGTTTGGGGTTGGTCCTTGTAGGACTTGGGAAGAGTCTTCAGCTATTGCTGATCTTATACATTATACTATAGCATATGTTAAAGTAAAGGCATTAGTCACTGGATAGTGTCTTTTATTATTATTATTATTGGAAAAGCAGACTTACAGACAGAATGAGACACAGAGAGAATGATCCTCCATCCACGAAGCCATTTACCAAGTGACTGCAACATCTAGAACTAAGCCAAACCAAAGCTAAGAGCCAGGGACATCCTCCAAGTCTCCCATGCAGGTGCAGGGTCCCAAAGCCTTGGGTCATCCTTGACCACCCTCCCAGGCCACAAGCAGGGAGCTAGATGGGAAGCAGAGCACCTGGAACAAAAACTGGGCTCTCTATGGGATCCAGAAAAATGCAAGGTGAGAACTTCAGTCATTAGGCTATTGTATTGGGCCCTGAATATGATTTTATACACTATGAATCAGTTCATGATAGAAATCAAACTATGGAAGCATATTTATGTATCCCATTTCATTTTAATGCTGCTAAATGATAGTGTTCATAATAATATTATTTTGAAAAGGAAATACTCTGCAAAGATTGTAACCTGAATATGCTTCCAGGACCACATATATAGGGCAAGATTGTCCTAGACAAAATAAATCAAATGGCCTTTTGGATTATTTAGTTATAGTCCTCTCAGTTCATATTAAGATCTGTGCTTACGTTTAATAATTTTCTCCTATTGAAAATATGCATACAGATTTGCTTCAATATTTTGCCCACTAACTGACCCTTATATTCTCAATATGAAAAGTTAAATTTACGCATCTTCTTTTATAAGTATATTGTCTATTAAGATAGATACTGATCATCTGATGGTTGCATTATAAACTTATTGCATAGTTTTGGCTTTAACTCATACAAGGTTAGTAACTGGGATCATTCCTGTTCATTGGTTACTTTACAGCACAGATTGCACAATGTAAAATGAATCTGATTAATACTGACAATAACAAAATTAAAATTTTTAATATTATTAAAATGGCATCAGAAGTTTCTTTTATTGTACATATTCCAGCTATTAACACTAAGCTTGAATGCATTGTCCATGTTGTAACTTTTATTTTATTTATACAATAACATTTTTGCTTTTCTCAGATATGATTTCCTTGTATTATTTTGCTATTTTGACAACAAAACTTCCCTTGTGAAAAAATTGCAGAGAGATTTGATGTCATGACCAGTGTTGGAGAGGGGGTTCTGTTTGACATAAGAGACTACAACAGTGAGTGGTCAGAGGGAAGCCACCTTCTCTGAGCACCTAGATGGCTTGCTATCTCAATGGCTCGATGTTTTATTGAATTGTTTGGGGGGTGCAATTACAGGAGTTGATATGGCACAAACATAAATAATTGTGTTCGATATTGATGTTTACTAGCCGATATGTAATAATCAGGAATCAACAATGTCATCAGATACAGAAAGGAACTTAGGCTCTGGATATCTCCCTGATGTCCATAAGAGTCGAGGCTGGGCTGGGCTGGGCTGGGCTGGGCTAACACCAAGAGCGAGGAAAGCAAATCAGGTGTCCCATGCGGGAGGCAAACTCCAAACAACTGGAGCCTCAGCTTAGAGCCATCGGGGTCTACCTCAGATGTTAGCCAGAATAAGGAGTGGAGGAGTGGAGCTGCAACCGGAAACCCGAAGCCAAGCAGTTCAAACTGGGCTAATAATATCACAAACAGTATACTGATAACTAGGTTGAAATATAATTATGGCCCCTACAAGAAAGATTTTCTTAGAATAAAAAGGTGGTAAATGTGTTCATAGTATCTTCCAAGGAAATTTTACATTATTTAAAGCCCATTGCCTGCAAACTTCAGGTATCAGACTAATGGATGAGGCCCCTGATCATAGACTACGAACCCCCCAAAGTGTAAGCCAGGATAAACATTCTTCCTTCTTAAGAATGTCCTCTCAAACACCTGGAGTAATGAAAAACTGACAGATACAAGGTTGTAGATGGAATATTGTTGAACTTAATGACAATTTTCAAAATTATAATTTATGAGATCCTTGCAAACATCAGACTGAGTCTTTCCCTAACATCATCCCTGTTGCGCCACTGGCGCTTACATGGTTATTCTTCCACAGAAGCTTTAGCCTGGAGAAGCAGAGAATAATCTGCACCAGCTGATGTTTCTTAGGAGTCACAACCAAAGGCCATGGGCCATTAGCAGGGAGCTGGAACAGAAGTGGAACAGAATTACATAAACTCCACCAATTCTCTTTGTACTAATAATCATGTTTTAAATGTGGAAAGCAGAAGAATTTCTACATACAATCAGAACTCTTTCTATTTTTCTCCAAGAAAAAAACAAATTGAATAAGAATTTTCTTTCTCTGTTTTAAAGTATCCTCCCTTCCCCTGCCAGGCAGCATCCATATTGAATTACATGCAACATGAATTTACACAGTCATCTGCCAATTATTATCAACTGCTTCAAATAACAAGCTTTTAACAATCATTTAAGAAAAAGAAAACAAAATTAAAATTCCATTTAAAAAGCCATTTGATGGGTTTAATACATGTATTTATTTGTATTGTATTTCATAAATCACATTAAATATAACAGACATAATAGTGACATCTAAGAATATGAGGTTTCCTCCAGGGCGGGCTTGAACTGGGGGTCTAGCAATGTATTTTCTGGAGAGCCAGGAGAAGAGCAGGTTGGTAGAATTCTAGATAAGAGAAATATCCTTTGTCAAGTCCATATGGCAGAAATAAATTTACTAATCATAAGAACAGATGTGAAATGAATGATGAGAAACAAGGCAGGACTGATAGCATCAGGAGCTTGCCCAATGGAGTAAGGTCTGCAGGTTGTCCCATTGCTTTAAGCATTTGTGGCATGAGCCATTGCAGGCAGGGCGTGAATTGGGCTTCACAGACAAGAGCAGGCACTGGAGGGTCAGTTAAGAAATATTTGCTGATATGATGATATTTGATAATCACTTTAGCTTCCTTTTAGACACTGTATTTTAAAAACTCATTATCTGGTTCCATGATTCTATTTGCTTTCTTCAATTTAATCTTTCAGATGTTTACTCTCAGCAGATTTAAAATAAAGAGCTAGTCTATCAATCATTTATTAATCTTTTTTAAGCTTCATGTTGCCATCAATTTGAATTTATGGAGAAAATTATTTAATTTCAACTCTTGTCGGGGGAAGCGAGTGACTTTGAAGGATACATTACAAGGAGATGAAGACATTAATTAATGTGTAAGCCACTGGTGAAAATATGCCAACAAAATAATTTCAAAGAGAGTGATGATTCCATTCAGCAATCAATCCACTAGTATAAATCTGAACTAAATACCTGAAATGGAAAGCATTTCTATAAGCAGTTAAGTTATTCTAAGCATAATGCAGGTAATTGACAAAGATATTACATTCATTGCTACGTTTCAGCTTATATATATATGCTGCAAATTTTGATTTAAGATAGTTATTTTTCTATACTAAATTCTGAGTCCTTCTCTTTCCCCTCCTTTAATTTCTAGGAGAAGCTATCCCTTGGTGCTGTGTTTCCTAACTAATAGTGAGTGATGAAATGAATAAGCATGTCCACTGACTCCCTAAGAGAATATACATATGCTATTTTGAGATGGCACATTTCTCAAAGGTCAGCTAATCTCTGTTCTTTTCTTTCTTGCTATTAAAAATTTATGTACATTAATATTCTTTCCAGGAGTAGTTGATTTAATTCTTTCTGCGAAACTAATGTAGTGTTAAAGGATTGGATCCTAGGACAACGTTTGCGGCAAATCTAGGATACGAAAACTGGCAACTGAAGGCAGACGCTGTAATAAACAAGAATAGTTGTACACATCCTGGGTTTTGTAAACAGATTTATTGGGAACACTTGCACACAGAAATATGTTCTAGGTGGTCTGCAAGACAAACAGATTTCCAAGTTCCTGATTTGACCAAAACCCAAGCTTGTAGAGGGTTCTCTTTATTTTCTTCAGAATTCACAATCTTATATTTAAGTGGCATTATCTTTCTTCCTTCTTTCTATTTATATAAAGGAAATACATTCCACACTTCACAGTTTAAGAGCATGTTGGTATTTCCCAACAAATCCTTCCCTCCGTTGTTAGTGTTTTCCCATGATGGAAGGATTGAACAGTTCATGATTTATTTTCATGTAGGTAACTGTTTTTCTTTTTTTTTAGTAATATGGGTATTGAAGAAACTTCATCTGTATCAAATTATTCTCTGTGCTGTATAGAAAAAGTGATTCATTTGCATATTCATTGTAACTGAATTCTACAAAGAGAGTAACTTAATTGGACACATAGTTATAGTTTGCAAATACTGCAAAATTAAGATGCCCATAGCTGTGTCTTTCCCAAGCAGGACTCAGAAAAGTTTGTCATCATTGTCATTCCTACTTTGGTAGCTGTTTGCCACATTTTGCATACTCAAAGCCCCCAATGCAGAACATGTTAGTTTTCACTGTCATTCTCCCGCATACGCTGCTCACGGCCTTTCCTCCATCTTCCAAGCAGCCTTCATTCAGATAGAGCCCAACTGTACATGCATCGCAAGGTTTCCACATAAGCTCTTTAATTCAATCCTATTTATGAAGATAAAATATATCTATAGGTTCCTAGACTTTGGACAGTAACATTTCAGAGGTTATTTCTATGTCTACCAAACTCTTTTCTACTGTGTTAATATTTCTTCACTAATATCTATCTATGTATGTATTAGAGAGAGAGAGAGATTGTAGTTACATTCTCAGAAATTGTTTATTCTTGGATATACCATTTACCTTTTCATTCTGCTTGCTCAAGTTTTCTTTGAGCTTTTTTAACACGTGAAATTGTTCCAGGGTATCTGATATCTTGTTTGTTAATTCCATCACTTTAGTTATTTCTTTCTTGGTTTCGATTGATTTTTCTCCTCACTATAGTTTATAGCAGCCTAATATTTTTGGATGAAAATCAAATCTTTATAATTCTACCTTGCTTAACGTATATGATTTTATGTTTCTGGAAAGATAGAATGGGCTGCCATTGCAATTCATATAAAACAGCTTCATACATTCATAACTTACTTCCGACTCTGTTAGTCATGGCCAGAGAATCAGTAATCACCAACTAATCTGGCGCAACACAAAGGAAACTCCGCTTACACACTTCTCATCCTATGCTAGGAATTATGAGGTTTTTCAATGTGGCTGTTGTGAACAGAAATTAATCCTTGCTTTTTCCAGCCGTGTGGTGGCTTAGCACCCAAATCCTGCTCTGGGTCTGGACAGCTTCTTCAGCACTTCAATTTGACTAGGGTGGAAGGGAAATCCCTGAGCCTAAGGAACAGCATCGCAAAAAAATAAAGAATAGTAATGATAGTGAAAATAAACAATCTTGGTACTCTGTACTAGAATGCTCCCTCTTACATCAATGTCAGATATGAAACAAAAAAGGAAAATCAATAAAGCTAGGCTTTCATTTTCCAAAATTCCTGATTGTCAAATGTGCCTTCAGTTTTAGGCCCAAGAAGAACTGCCTTTGTGTCTAGATCAACGCCCTTCAAGCACTGACACTCAGTAAACCTTAGCACAAGGACTGATCACCGTCCTAGCTGAGAACTTGATTTCTTTGCCTTTTCTACTGTTGAAGAGCCTTTGCATGTGTTCTTCACAAAGTGCTGCTACAACCGCATCACTGCAGAGAGTGCCCCTGCTTGGGAGCGCTCCAGGTCACTGGCAGCATCCAAGCCACAGGACAAGAATGCTTTCCTTCCCTCTTGTCTGTATTCTTCACTATCAAACAGACAGCCCGCATGAGTTTAATGTGAATTCCATTGTGAAAGTTGTGTGTGATTTCCATGGAAAACATGCAAGCTTTTTTGTGTGTTTTTAAGTGGTATATCTGCATTGTGCCCAATGATTTTTTTTCTTTTTTGGTTCACACATAACTCTGTCCTAATGCTAAACTGAAAAACAATTGGCATATATAAATAGGACTTATTAACACACAGTACATCTCATAGCATACAAATGTTCATCTATGTCTACTGCAGATCGATGTTCAAGTTGTCATGTTATTTACAAATAGTGTTGTGCACTCTCAAGTTCTCTCCAAAGTAAACGAAGGTGTTGAGAGACGGAGAAGAAACATACATACCTCAGTGTAAATTCAGAGGCTCTAAAATAGCACAAACCTGAATTGCAATTTTAAAACATTTTTAGGAAGAAAAAATAGTTTGCATTAGGTCTAATATTTGATTTCTTTTCTGGAGATCTTGAATTTACAGAGGATTTTGAGTGTTTGGTTTCAAGGTTCCTTTAAAATTTGCACAAAAATTCATATTTAAAGTAAAACAAAATAGTAGATCTTCTGTTAACAAAGCTCACTTTTTTTAAAGATTTATTTGTTTTTATTGGAAAGGCAGATTACTGAGAGGAGGAGAGACAGAGAGGATGATCTTCCATCCAATGATTCACTCCCCAAGTGAGCACAAGGGGCAAAGCTGAGTTGATCCACAGCCAGGAACCTGAAGCTTCCTCCAGGTCTCCCACATGGGTGCAGGGTCCCAAGGCTTTGGCCGGTCCTCGACTGCTTTCCCAGGCCACAAGCAGGGAGCTGGATGGGAAGTGGGGCTGCTGGGATTAGAATGGGTGCCCAGATGGGATTCCGGTGCATACAAGGCAAGGGCTTTAGTCGCTAGGCCACTGCTTTGGGCCTCAACAAGCTCTCATTTTGTTCCTTTATAGAAGAACTCATTCATATCACAGAAGAGGAACCAGTGTTGTGGTAATGCCGACATATCAAACAAGCGAGCTTCTAGAACTGGCTGCCCCATGTCAGGCTAGCTTGTTAATGTGCCTGGTGACACAGGAGAAGGTGGCTGGCCTGCTTGGGTTTCTGTACCTATGTAAGGACTCAGGTGCAATTCTCAGCTGCCGACTTCTGCCTGAGCCAGCCCTGTCTTTGAGGAACTAATCAGTTGGCACCAGTAGATGAAAATTTACGTCTATGTCTGCATTTATCTGTGTAACTCTAAATTTAAAAAAAATGAGGAAACAGATTTCTAAAAATCTCATGAAGGAAATTATTTTTTTCACAAACAACATTTAAATATATTAAGAATGCTTGATGATCTAATCAATTTAGATAAAAATTAACATTTGATTTCCAGTCACTATTACTGTGAATATACAATAGAGAGAGAGTGTGTGAGACCGAGAGAGAGAAAGATCGAGGAAGAGAAAAATCACCTACCTGCTGGTTCATGCCACAAATGGCTTGCTATAGTCAAGGCAGAGCTGGGCTGGACTGAAACTGGGGGCCAAGGATTCCATCTGAAAGTCTCTTAAAAGAAGCAGGGCAATCAACAATATTAGCAGCATGTTTGATAAGAAGCGTGGTATCTGGGATTTGGACTGGTGCTCCCGAGATGGTGTGCTAGCAGCAGAAGAGGAAGCTTAATATGCTGTGTCACAATGCTAATCTCCAATAGAAGTATGTGCCTGATGTGGGCGTTGAAAACACAGTAATGGCTGCACGCAGTCACTTATGAAACAGAACGGTTCTGTGATGTCATCCAGCCCTGCTTCTGGCTTTCCTGCCCGACATGGGAGTGTGAAGTTACAGACTGAGCATTCACCAGGATCCTGGACCCTGAGTAACAACGTGCGCTGAAGCATGGAAGCACAGGTCTGAGCAGCGCACACCACACCCAGTACACAGCACAAGTGCCGGAGGAGTGCAGGGTTGGCTCTCTGTTGCATGGCCATGGATTAGTCAGAAACACAGGCATTTGTTATAACATCACTTTCACAAGTTTGAGTAGAAACAATTAGCAAAAATGCCCACAACATGCTAATCACCAAAGATGTTAGATTTTCTTTATTAGCTGTAACAGAATCACATTAAATCCATATGATTGCAGTCACCAAGGTGCCCTGTCTGCTTCTGTCTCTTGCCTCCCTCCCTTGCTTCCTCTCCCTCCCTCCATTTCTGTTCCCCCCCATCCCTCCCTCCCTCTCGCCTCCCTCTCTCCCTCCCTCCCTCCTTTCCTGCCTTCTTGCCGCTCTTTGAGAAGCAGAGGGGATTTACCCATCTGGATTACACTTCGCAAAATGCTTGCAATGGTCAGATTGGTCTGGGACCAAACCTGGAGGAGATAATATCAGTCCAGCTCTTCTCTGTGGCTGACGAGATTATAATGATGCGTTACTTGCAGGATCCCTGGGTCTGTATTGCTGCCAACTTAGAATAAGTATCTGAGGGCTGAAATTCAATCTCAGTGCTTCAGTGTGGGATGTGGACATTTTAATCATGCCAAATGCCACACCCTATGCTTTATTTTCAAAATATGCAGTACCTAAATGAAGTAAGATTCAAAACCAATAAAGGGCCCAGCGTAGTAGATTATCAGCTGAAGTCCTTGCTTTGCACATGCCAATATCGCATTTGGGCACCAGTTCTAATCCTGTAACCCCACTTCCCATCCAGCTCCCTGCTTGTGGCCTGGGAAAGCAGTAGAGGACAGTCCAAAAGTCTTGGGACCCTGCACTGCATGGGAGATGAGGAAGAGGCTCCTGGTTTCAAATAGGCTCAGCTCTGGCCCTTGTGGTTGCTTGGGGAGTGAGTCTTCCGAAGGAAGATCTTCCTCTGTGTCTCTCCTCCTCTCCGTATATCTGACTTTCCAATAAAATTAAAAAAAAAAACAACAACAAAAAAAAAAAAACAAAAAGAAAAACCAATAGAAAAATGTAGTAAGCACCTTTAAGATATGTTATTCAATATTTTATGAAATATATTAAATGTTTTACATGTGTAACTTAATTTGTTAAGGCGATAATTATGTGTGTGTGTGTGTATCCATGGGTAGATGATTACTTCATTAGTTGGTACTGAATTTCTTTTTCTTGATTCATGTACTTAATACATTCATCAAAATCTTCTGCTTCATTTCATGTTTTAGCAATGAGAGCAGTGTTTCCTTGCTTTGACTGCTAAGAACATAAAATGGTGCTTCAATAAAACAAAATTGTCTAAACAAAATGTGCCATGCTGGTGCCGAATCAGGTTCTCACTGTGCTTTTCAGCATGTGATGATGTCTGTAGAAGTGGCCGCTGAGCCCAGTGGTTACCCTTCCCTGACCCGACTCTGAGGTTTCCGGGTCCAGTGTGTGACTTCAGATTCCCGATCCAATCCAGTGAGGCTGAGGTGATGCTTTGCAATACTGTGCTATTGTTCCCTAGAGGGGAGACCTCTGCCCCACTCCATCAATGGTAGGTGATGGGGAGGCTAAACCAAAAAAATGAATCTCTCTCTATAAATGTCATTGGATCCACAAACTATCTCAAAAATTCATAATTATAAGTCACTTTTATATTTATAAGATGAAGCTTTTAACTACTTACTTTTGTTTACTTATAAGGTGAAGCTCTATATTTCCCATATATTCTATATTGTCCACATATTTTCATATTTATTTTTATTTAATTATCTTATATGGGATGTATCGTTCCGTCTTAATTTTCTATGTTTATAGGACTACTGAATTCGAAAATTATAAAAAGCTGAATTGTCTTCTTAAAACAATGTGTTATGACAGGAATAGCTTAGTTTCCCTCATCTGTCATATTCTATACTGTTCTAATATTCATTTTACTTGCTAAGCACCAAAAAAAGATACATGAAAATACAAACATCATTGCATATACTTAGCTTCCAAAAGATAAAAAACAATAGTTTTCATACCTTTGCATGAAAAGGTTCTTCAAAGTAAACATGTGGCTTAAATGACCATTTTGGCATTTATTGGATATAAAGACATGAATACTCAGGGTACATTGCAGCCAATTTTGAATCCTCAGTAAATGCAGTACTTACTAAAACACAAGAATGTTCTTCAGGAACCAAATAAAGACAATAGAATTATCCAATTCACCTACGTCTACACAATTCTCATAGTAAAACTTTAAAAGTCACCATTGAAACAGCATTATTTTTCTAAATTAAAAAATGTTTCCACATAAAATATTGTTGATCCAATAAAATCACAACAGCCTAAGATGCTGGATTAAGTCAGCTTTATTAGAATTATGGAAAGCTCTTACTGTTAGAAAAAATTACCAATTCAATCTATTAAATCAGCATTTTGGACAAAATAGTGCATGTTAACAAGACGTTTTACAAATATGCAGCAATTATTTTAGTATACAATGTATACTCCATTTATAAAGAAAAGTAGAAAAATATAGCTTTCTTTTACTCTCTAATCAAGCAATAAATGTCAGCCGGAGGAATGTGATGAAATACTATCTGCACCAGGGGGAAAATTGTGAAATAATTAGCAAGAAATTAAATTGGAACTATGATTAAATTGGATAAAGAAAACTACAAAATTGTATTGGATAATATAACAGGATCAGATAGTGAGCTATGTTGCCATTGCAACTGAAGATACAATACCATAATAATAATTCTCTCCATTTGATGTAATGCTTATTTGAATCTAGAATCTCTAAGGAAACCATCAAAGTAAAGCTAATGTAGAAAAATGAATGCTGTCTCTTGTAGATTGTTTTTTTTCTCATTTTCTCTTCTATGCTTAAGAACTGCCATAAGTACAAAAAGGAGTAATGAAATACACATCATAAAAAAATTGATTCAAATACATTAGCAAGATACTGTTGCAGAACTAATAGACTTTTGTTACAGAAATTGATGCATTGCCTAATTCCAGATATAAAAACCATACCATGGATGGGTTATTAATATTTTAGAGAGAAATAATGAACTCTATTGTGGATGTTGTGCCCCTGTGGGCATGTACATTCTATGTTGGAGGGCCTGGACTCAGTCCTCACTATACTACTGATTAAACTTCCTGCCATTGCACACATTGGAAGGCTAGGTACTTGAGTTCTCTCCAAGTACTTGGGAGACTCACAATGAATTCCAGGATCCTGATGTGGTCTGGCCCAGCCTCATTTGTTATGGACATTGGGAGAGTAAATCAATAGATGCAAGGGTTCTCTCTCTTTCTCTTTCTCTCTCTCTAGTTCTGCATTACAAATAAACCGAGAAATGAATAAACAAGTAAGCATCTTAAAAAGAAAAGGCAACGTAATTTTCATCTTGTATGAAATAAAAAAATGCAGCTTTGTTGGTCTAAATAACTTATACATTAAGGCTGAAAAAGGAGCTCTGTTTTCTCGTCAGGGCAACAGAGGGAGTTCTTGATGAAGTCCATTAATGTATACATATACACATATTACATATACTCAAAAATAACAAAATTATACTTTTTCTAACACAAAATAAAGTAACTAGAAGTAACTATCCATAGATTTTTCCAAAAATGTACACAAAAACATTTATAATGTGCACTTAGCTTTGCAAAATAATATGAAAAATGTAATACAAACATACATTATCATAGTAGTAGTTTTTTTTAAAGATTTATTCATTTTATTACAGCCAGATATACACAGAGGAGGAGAGACAGGAAGATCTTCCATCCGATGATTCAGTGAGCCGCAACAGGCCGATGCTGCGCTGATCCGAAGCCGGGAACCTGGAAACTCTTCCGGGTCTTCCACGCGGGTGCAAGGTCCCAAGGCTTTGGGCGGTCCCTGACTGCTTTCCCAGGCCACAAGCAGGGAGCTGGATGGGAAGTGGAGCTGCCGGGATTAGAACCGGCGCCTATATGGGATCCCGGGGCTTTCAAGGCGAGGACTTTAGCCGCTAGGCCACGACGCCGGGCCCGATAGTAGTAGATTTTTAAAATACATATTTGCTTGAAAGAACTACAGAAAAAGTGAGAAAGATTGTAAGAGGGAGAAATCTTCCATCCACTCACATTCCCAGGTGACCAAGTTATGTCAAGTTGAAGCCAGGATACCAAAACATTTTCCAGGTCTCTGACATGGGTGTAAATATCCAAAGACTTGGGCCGACTTATGTTGCTTTCCATGCACATTAACAGGAAGCTGAATTTGAATTGGCTCTCTCAAGTGGCTGACGTGCCACTTGATGGCTCAAATTGCTATTCCACAGTGCCAGTCCTAGCAAGGAATTGTTTTAAGAAAGATAATGTGCATGTAACAAGTCATGATGTGTCAACAGTAACCAGTGAAGTACAACTCATTGACAAATGCCCCTTTATAAAACCTGAAAAAAAAATTCCCAAGTTTTCCATGCATCCACTACTACTTCACTGGTTTGGGAAGTGAATACAAATTTGATCTTTCAATTTGCACATAATTGGTAAATATCATACTTATTTTGGCTTCTGTTTTTCTTCCTCTGTTTTGAAAACACACTCGTTTATCTAGTGGAAAGTCGAATGGCATTGTACTCCAAGTTATGTAAGCTTCTGAGTCTTCATATAGCTCTACTTTCAATGCCAATAGATTTTTTTTTTCATAAAAACTATGCCAATTTAAGAAGGGAACATATATTCCTCTAGAACTTCATCAGCATAATGCAATTGCCCTATTATTATTATTATTATTATTATTATTATTATTTTGATCTAAGATGAATGTTCGGGTTTTTTTCTAATAGATTAATTTTCGATGAAGTTTACATAGTTGAGAAGAATGCATGTCCGTGAGGACCACTGGTTAGGGCGAGAAGGACCAAGGAATGGGGGAAGTGGCTGAGACATCTGCTTCCCATCTCCTTTTCTATTCTTCCTGTGTCTGGGAAGCAACAGAGCAGGAGCGGGCACTGCAGGCAACCCAGCCACACCTGCAGCAAAGGATTGTGGGATAGCCACTCGAAGCAATGTCTACAGAATTTTACTGATGCTCTTTTCAGTTGACACACGCTGATAAGTTGGCCAGAAAAGCACTACCTGGACGATGGAATAATTAAATAGTGCAGATCTGAATCCTCTCCAGCCTACATTCAAAGGTATAACTGCATCATTAAAATTAAAAAGCTTGCTAAGGACATATGCAAAGTTGTTTACAGTAAATAATGACTCATTTAGTACACCAATAAAATTGTCAAAATTTTAAGTGCCTGGATTCAACCCAGATTTAATGATTGCATTCTTTCATTTGCATTGATGAATATTTGAATGGGATTACTAATTTATTGTATCCCTTGATTAATGTCTTGGTACCTTTGTAGTTTCATTTTTTGACTGACATTTACTAAAATATTCCAAAGATGTATCTTAAAGGTTCTTCACTTTATGAAATTAACAACTTAATGACCTTCAATTTCTCTTTATAAGAAAAAAATGTAATTCTAGTTTGTGTATGAAAAACTCAAGAATCATCCTTTCTGATGTTTTATCAAAAATGTTTTATATAAATCCTGTTTGATGGCATAACATGGAATAAACATGTTAGTTGTTATCGCAGTATTTTCTTGAAAATTATTTAAAAACCTTTGATACTCTAGTTTTTTAAAAGAACATTTAAAATATAAGCAAAATTATGCTGTAACATTTTAAAATCATGCTGTATCATTTAATTGAAGCAGTATGGTACTTAATTGAAATGAAATTCAGATATTTTTAAAATTCCATTTTGTTTATTTGAAAAACACCATGAGAAACAGAAACAAAGCAAAACAAGTGATGGGGTCAGAAAGAGAGAGAAAGAGAGGAAGAGAGAGAGAGACAGACAAAGGAGATTACGCTTCAATCTGTGTGTTCCTGCCTCAGATGACCTCAAAACAGAGCCGAGCAGAAGTCAGGAGACAGAACCTCCATCTGTGAACCTGCTTAGCACAGAGATTCTGAATATTTCCCTATTCAGCGCATTTTCTTCAGTTGACATAGTCACATTATTTAAAAAAAAATTTCAAACTGTTTCCTTAAGTTTTATCTAGTCATAATCTTTTTCTTGAAACAGATCAGCTCTTTTCAACTCTTGGAAACTCAGCAATGAAGTCTTCTAGCACAGGGCTTTCTGTGATTGCATAGTTCTTTATTACAGATTCAATATCCATCTTGATCATTTATGTATTTACTTTTTCTATGTTCTCATGTACCTTTTGATACAATGCGTGTGCACGGAATGTATCCATTTCTTCTGGATTGTCACCTTGTTGACATATAAATGTCTACAGGAATTTCTAGTTTTAAAATCATTTCTGTGGTATCCATTCAAGCATATGTTATTCAATCTCTGATTCTATTCATTTGGATCTGACCTCCGTGTAGGTTTTTGTGGTTTAGTTTGTTTTCACTCAAGGGTGTATCTTTATTTCATTGTCATTTTATCTCACTTTGTGGTTTCAGTCATGTTTATTAAAACTTTCTTTCCTCCTCTTAAATTGGGGTTTAGTTTGTTTTTCTCCTAATCCTTGAGATACCTTGTTTGATCACCTGTTTAATACCTTTAAAATTTCATGATGTTATACGCTTTCCTCTTAACACTGTTTTTGTTGTATCTCATTTTTTTTAAATGTTCCAGTGGCATCCTCATTTGTGTATAGGAACATTGTGATTTGTTTAATGACCTATTCATTCAGGAACATATTGTTCAAACTCCAAGTATTTACATCTTTTTTAGAGTTTTTAAGGTGTTAAATTTCAGCTTTAACTCATTATTGTCAAAAAAAATGGTGCAATTTCTTTTTTTTTCCTTTGAACATTGTTGTTTTATAGCCTAACAAATGGTCTATTAGAGATAGTTTCAATACCAGAGAAATTCTTCTCAACTCTAAATAAGTGATACTAAAATTGATAGAGAATTACAAGAGATCCTGAATAGCTAAATTAATTTTAAACAATAAAGGTAAAGTTGGGGACAACAAGGTATACCTTGTTGTCAAAACATATTATAGTATAGTTATAATTAAAACAGCATGGTATAAACACACAAGCAAATATGTGGAATAAAATGAATCGATCAGAAATCCCGGCATTTAGCTCACACATCTACAACCAACTAATCTTTGAAAAAATGAGATGAAGTGATTTTTTGGAAAATGGATAGATTTTTCAACAAATAGTTGTGGAAAAAAATGGATCTTTGTACACAGAAGTATGAAAGGAAATTCTTACCTTAGCAGTTTTATGAAAAACTGAGTCACAGAGGATCATGGGTCTATACATAAGAAACCCAATCATTGTATTACTATAAGAAAACATCAAGGAAATACTGCAAGAGAATATCCTAGAAAAAGACTTCTTGGGCAAGATCTCAGGCAACAAGGTCGGGGGGTAAAGTGATAAGCTGGAATACACAAGCTAAGAAAGTTTCTGAAATGGAACACTCCACAAAGCAAGGAGAAAATCTGCAGAATGCAATAAACATATTTGTATCCTGCATGTCTGATAGAAAATTAATATCCAGAATGTAAAGTTATTCAAGAAAGTCAACAGTAACAAACTAAGCAATCCAGTTAAAAGAAGTGTCTGTCACACCAAGTTTAAAAAGTGTCAAACAGGATGTGAGAAAAAAGATACTCTGATACACTGTTGGTAGAAATGTAAAGCCAATATGCAAGACAGTCTGGAGATTCCTCAGTAGTCTGAAAATAGAGCTCCCACACAACTCGGCCAGTCCTCTCCTGGGAATTTACTCAAAGCATATTACATCAGCTTATAAAAACTGATCTGTTCCACCATATTTACTGCTGGTCAACTGACAAGAGCTATGTCATAGAATGTGGTCAAATATTCATGAACTGATGATTGGAAAAAGAAATTGTGGTATATATGCCTGATTATTCAGGCATGAAAATAAGGAACTTCTGCTTTAGCAACAAATGGATGCAACTGCAGACAGCCATGCTTACTACGACGAGCCAGTTCTCCACAGACAAATATTATTCTATTTTCCTCATCCATGGCTGTCAAAATAAAGAGTGGACAAAAACATGTGCATAAATGAAGTTGACATATGGAGTTTGGATTACAATCTTAAATCCCTTGCTAAACTTTTCTTGAACTCTGATTTTTCCATTCACTACTTGTCAAACTGTTTATTACAAGACTAAGGTGTTGATTGTAAGCAAATTAAAAGCGTACAAGAACAAGGTGTAAGATGCAAAAGAAAGAAATGAGTAGGAATGGGAGTATGATGCGGGGAAGATACAGTGAGAAGCATTGTTAAACTCTTTACAACTCTGTGTATGAAATGTATCCTTCATATGAATTTTAAAAAGATAAATTGATCATTAATCTGAACTGAAGTGATAATTGGTCAGTAAAATGGAGACAATGCTCCTACCAGATGTACTGACATTTTGATGCATTTTAATTCTTGAAACTTTTTAAAAAGTTTATTTATTTTTATTGGAAAATCAGATTTACAGAGAGAAGGAGAGACAGAAAACTTCCATTTGCTGATTCACTCTCCAAGTGGGTGCAGTGCCAGAGCTGAGCTGATCTGAAGCCAGGAGCTTACTTCAGGTCTCCCACACTGGTTCAGGGTCCCAAGACTTTGCCCCATCCTCTTCTGCTCTCCCAGACCACAAGTATGGAACTAGAAGGGAAGTGAAGCAGGCAGGATAGGAATCGGTGCTCATATGGAATCTGGCACATGCAAATTGAAGACTCTAGCCACTAGGCTATGGTGCTGGGTCATCTTCATACCTTTTTCTTTTTTTAAATCTATTGAGACAAGTTTCTCTTAAGTAGTCACAATAATTTTCTTTTCTCGGAGTCTATTGGTTCTGAAAAAGAACTTTCTAATACTGCTTTGTGTATGTCTTAGCTTTATGATCAGTTTCCCAGAAAGGGGAATAATTCTATTGCTCAAAAACCCAGCACAGGCAAGAGAAAAAATAACCCTGGGCTATATTCACAGATGTACATGTTCATTTATGTAAAAGGATTTTTGAGATGTTGAAACATGTAGAGAGTCTATGTGAATCTTGTTTGCATAGCTTTTCTTCTTAGGTCCAAAAAAATAATATACCCACAAAAAATATTCTCTAGTTTGAATGAGGATTGTGATGATCAACTCATGTCAACTTTCAACATGTGAATGTTAAACTCTGCCTTTGCAAATTATTGTACAGTGTTCAAAATTGAAAGGTTCTGACTGAAAGAGAAAAATATAAGCTAAGTATCTTTATGATCGAATCTTTACTTTGCCATTATTGTATGTATTGCGTTAAATTCTCCAGACCAATGCCTTTGTCAGAATTCATTTTCTTGGAAAATCAAGTCATCAGAATGTTTGTTAACAAGCCACAAAATATTATACTTAGTGAAATAGCCATTCTCAAAAAGACAAACATGAAATATTTGCTGATATTTGGGAGCGAATCTGAAAACTTGGGAAGTGATCGTCATTCTTATCTGTTTATTTTCTGCTGGACTGTGGTCTTCCTACGGCTTACTTGTTGGATATTTAACTAGTGGGAAATTAAGACTGTGACTGTAGAGTGGATTAAAATTTAGTCTTGCAGAAGCTGATGTAGAAAGGCTTTTTCTTTAGGGGGTGGCGTAGAGAAGGGAGAGAAATATGCTATCTTCTTGGAACTTTGTGTATGAAATGCAGAAAAGTCTGTTCTCTTTACATGAATAACATTTTAAAAAATCCAAAAAAGGTGATTGGGTGATTTTGTAAATCACTTCCTTGTCATAAGGACATATTATATCTTATTACTACAAAAATAGATTTGTGTTCTTTATTTTGTGATCAAAGGATTAGATATTTCATTTCTCTGATTTCTCTTCTTTGTGGTTATTGTTTTGTTGATTCATCTTCTCTAATCTTTTACTTTGTATTTTCAGTTCATAATCATTCCAATTATCATGAATTTAAATTTTACATTTAGAGAAAACATTGAGATTAAGGAAAATGTGATTTAATGCACTCTCTCTCACACACACACACACACACACATACACACATACTTCTTAATCCTTCCAGTTTTTATATTTTCCACTGCATTACAGTGTTGATAGAAAGCTTAGTTAAAATATTCTAATAATAGTTGAATGTAATGTAGTAATGGAACAAATTGAGATGGGTTTTGGGTGAGACATACCCTCTTTCTATAGGGTTTGTGTGTGTGTGTATACGTATATATTTATGTATGTATGTGTAGCCCCATGTCTGAATCCAAAAAGACAGATTCACAGTTCCTGGTCTGAGAATTTTCTGATTAAGGATCACAATCTCCCCAGCAGATGTAAGGTGCAAATCTAGTTTCATATTATTCTTATAACTAATAGTGTTAAGAAATGCTTTGAAGGTATTTTATATCCATTCTCATATATCAAGCTGTTTTAAACATCATGAATAATGTAACAACGAATCTACAGCCTAACATTAGTGCTGTGCTATTACAGGGGCAGAGTAGCCTAGTAGTTAGTAGGCTGCTTTTCAGGTCCAGGAACAGAGGACAGTCTACACTAAAATGGGATTGATTCTGGAGCCTGTTCCATCCTGTTACATCACCTGAAAATATCATAAAATAGACTCTGAAAGGACATTATAAGCTATAAAGAGTTACACTTGCATTGGTGACCAGAAATATTAGCAAGGGAATAGGAAAAATCTTAGTAGTGTCTAGTAAGGTAAAACATCCTATTCGTGTGAGGACAGTGGTCATGTGTAAGGTTCCCTGAGCCTGTCACTCATGCTTTGAGTCAACGTCTTGTCAGAGTGACTGAAGTGCCTATCAACCTTGCCATTGATTCCAACAAGGTTATTGGTAATGCTTCAGAGAACTGGCTTTTGGACGAAATCCAAGGTATTCCTTTGGAAACCAGAAGAAAAACTGAACTCCAATACAAGCAAGAGGCAAAACAGAATGGGTTCACAAGGCAGAAATCTAAACATCCTAAGTGATGTGAGAGACACAGACACTATGAGTGGACAGAGAAGTCAGTGCCAAGACACAGTGGGGCAAAGTTCCTGGGGAAATGTGGAAATGACCGTCTGCCTTCAGCAGCAATTTTAATCCATGTCTCTGCCACTCTGCTTCAACTCTGGGCAGGGCAGCTCTGGGGGCTGAGAGGAAAGAGAATCAGGAAAATGGGAAATGCCAGAAAGCACACATTAAAAGCAGCAGAAGGATTTCAGTTCTGCAGAGTTACAAACACTGCTTAGTGGCAGTAAATCTTTCCCTATCATAGAAACAGTGATGAATTCATAATCAATATTGAGAAATTAAGGAGTTGCATCCTCATGGTAAGCTGAAGTCTAAAATACAGCCACAAATACAACAATATATATGTTTTCACATCAGGAAAAATGCTTGACAACATTCTCATATCCGAGTTATAACTGATGGTAAACATATAACATATAGACTAACAATTTCAAAAGGCGTAGATGACAGTTTTGTCATAACTGTTCATTTCCAGAGTTTCTATTCTAACACCCCTTTGAAACATTTCCCTGTTAATAAATAGTTTATGCTTATACTTTATTAAATTATATTAATATATTTTTATCTATTTTTTCTCTCGGTATTCTGTTGGTCCATGTCTAAATTTGTATTTTTATTTTTGCTGGAATGTTAATATTTAATTTTTAGTAAAAATCAACACTGAAGTGATTAAAAGTATTTCAGAATTCAAATCATCTGGAATAGCTATTAGAATACAGTACACCCAAGAGTTTGCCCTTGTGTTGTGCAATCTTCCACCTTGCAGTAAAGTAGCTTCTCTTTTATTTAAGTTTTCTCTTCTATCACTTAACAAATTTTACAGCATTTTTATAAGGTCCTGTTTCCTGCTCCTGTTCCTTGTTAAATTTATCCTCAGTTACTTTACATTCACTGTGTTCAAAGATGGGGTTTTTCCTGCTGCATGATAACACCTTAGAGCCAGAACTTCCTGTTTTGGCCTTCTGCAGGGCCCAGTCTCCCAAGGGTTAACTCCACAGCTTAGCTTGTTTCAAGGGGTAACAGGATGCGCAATCTTGGCCTGATACATTTAGCCCCTGGCTTGATCACAAGTTCCTGCTTCCCTGCTTCTCATTTATTAAGAAGCCCCCCCCCCCCCGGGGGGGTCTTAGGAGCTGCTTTAGCACTGGAAAAATACTGGGAGGAACTAGGCAGACTATAAAAGGCAGGCTAGAGTTCAATAAAGCGGCATTCTCTTTACAAGAATGACCCACTGTGTGTTGTCCTTTTTGTAACCCTAGTCCCACCACTCGGCTCAGGGTACACAGTGACGCCGGCACTGCCGACAGCCCTCTATCAACACATCGTCATGTTGGCCATCCTCATCTCTGTTATAATGATCTGTAGTCCTCAATGAAGAACATAGTCAACTGAAAGAAAAGAGGACTATAAAGAAAAGTTACTAAATATGATAAAAAAGATTGAAAAAATATATTAATGCTACTATTGCTTTAAGTATCTTTTCATGTTTTCCTATTAAAACGAATTGGCTTGGCATGCTTTTCAATTCCATTTTAATACATGACATCTGGAGCCTCAGAACACACCTCAGGTATCACCTGTGAGGTGTGTTCTATAACGCAACCTTAAGAACTCTTGCACAAAAGCCTTACACTTTTGGTTGTTAATGTTCTTTGTGAAACTCACATTGAACCTATATTCCTCAGTTTTTATTTTAATTATTTTGTTTTTTTTAAAGAATTTTTAAAATCAGATTTACAGAGAGAAGGAGAGATTTCAAAGATCTTCCATTTGCTGGTTCACTGCTGAAGTGACTGCAACAGCTTTAGCTGAACCGATTCGAAGCCAGGAGCCAGGAACTTCTTCCAGGTCTGCTTCACTGGTGGAAAGTCCCACGGCACTGGGCTGTCCTGCCTGCTTTCCCAGGGTTACAAGCAGAAAGATGAAAAGGAATTGGAGCAGCCGCAATAGGAACTGGTGCCCATATGGGATCCCAGTTCATGAAAGGTGAGGACTTGAGCCACTAGGTTACCATGCTAGACCCTCATTTTAATCACTTCTGAGTGTTGATTTTATTTTCTGGAAAGAAAAATAGTATAAAATTCAATTATTACTTAGATAAATAAATTAATAAATAATGATACATCTATTGCATAAAAATGTCATTGGCTGCACTGAAATGTCTTTTCAGGTAGTAGGTGCTAGGGAAGAAAACTGGTGATTGTGAGGTACGTTCAGATCTAATCAAGAAAGCATCAGCTTTTCCATGTTTAGTGATAGTTACTAGTGTATATACACACTCACACACACACACACATATATACATCATCGGTACTACTTAGTCTTCTAAAAATATTGAATATCTTATTCAATCCTTAAACCAAAGTGTAAGATCTTTAAACATTACACCTGTTCTGCAGTTTTGGAGCTAAAAACAAAACTAGGCTTAATCATGTAGGCTTCTTGTTATTTGCTTACGACATCCAGAGTCAAAATGTGTGTTTCAAGTCAAGCAGTCTAGTTCTCACATTTTCTGTTTCAAGTAACAACTGTTAGGATGTTGTCTAAAGACATTACTATAGACATAAGATGGTGGATGCCTTCATTTAGGGTGGTGTTGTCCATTGACATAAGTCACTATTTCATTTCTCTTCAAAACGTATTCTCCAGAGGGAAGTGTAGGAAACATTCTACAAGACACAGGGATAGGCAAAGACTAGGCAGCCAAGCCAAAATAAACCAAAGGGTTTACACCAAACTGTGAAGTTTCTGCACTACCAAAGAAATAGCGAACACAGTGAAGCACTGAACAACAGAATGGGCAAAAAAGAAATCTTTTCATACTACATGACAGATAGGTGACCCGCTTATAAGATCCAGAAAAACCTCAAACATTCAGCAATCGCAAATCAAACAAGCTTGTTAGGAGATGAATAAATGACACCAGCAGATTTTTACTTTCTAAGAAGAAATGCAAATGGCTAATATCCACATGGAAGAATGCTCAGGCTCCCCAGTTATTAGGAAAATGCAAACAAAACCCACAGTGATGTTCCAACTAACTCTGATGAGAATGGCCTGCATGCAGAAATTAACAAACAACAATCCTGGCAAGGATATGAGGAGCACATCACCCTTCCTCACTGCCGGTGGGAGTGTAGGCTGATACAGCCACTATGGAAATCAGTATGGAGAGAACTAAGACAAAAGAGAATTCATGTACCATATGACCAGTTATTCAACTCTTGAAATGCAAATGAAATTAAATCTGCATGTGAGAAAGTGGCCTGCCACCCTACATGTACAGTATCACAATTCATAAGAGTGAATTCCTGTCCATCAAAACAAGGATAAATATAGAAACTGTGGTGCACCTACTAAGCCATAAAAGAGAATAAAATCCTAACATTTGCAACAAAATGTTCCCCACGAGACACAATCATGCTGAGTCAAATAAACCAGAGTCAAAAGGACTAGCATTATATGATCTCCCTGATATAAAACGGTTGTTATATAAAGTTCAAAATAAATAGATAAAGGTAATCCAGTAAAGGGAGTATATACAGAAATTCTTGTAGATAAACTGTATGATAGAAATTAGGATATTTAGAAATACAGATATACTGCCATATGTGTCTATACTCCCCCCCAAAAACCAGGCCTACCAACAAAACATGCAAATAAAGCTTTAGAGTATGGATATTAAATTTTCTACCCTTGCCTATACCTACAAGATTGTGATGCATTTAAATAGCAGAGTTAAACCTGTAACTGTTACTTAGGGACTATACTCCAGTGGAGTATATGGAGGGAAAATGGCGGCAGGGGAGAATGGGAACAGGAGACAAGGTGGTGGGAGGCAAGAACACCTACAAAAGTGTGTCATGCAACATGTACTTGAATGACGTGAGATTGTGCAGCTATTGTAGATCCAGCTGTAAGTGTCTTGCTTAGGTGTGGATGCCATGGTGTGGTAGATGAAGCCTCCAACTACACTGCTGACATCCACTTTGGGTGACCATTCAGTCTCAGCTGCTCCTCTTGTGCGTCGGCTCACACATGAGCCAGGCCTGGCTCTCGCCACTGCAGTTAGATGAGGAGTGGACATGCGGACTGCAGATCCCTGCATAGTCCTCTCTGCAAATCTGCCTATCAAATAAAAAGAAATGATTCTGAATGAGTTTAGAAGAAAGTCTTCAACTGTTGATTTTTAAAAAAATAATGATCCCAACATCTATAATATTGCTTGCTTGTATATTTTTCTTTGTTTTGCATGTAATTTAGCATATCTTAAAGAGGAATTGTTTAAAGCACAGGAAAGGGGTCCAGCACAGTAGCCTGGCCTGAAATCATCCCCTTGCACCTCCGGGATCCCATATGGATGTCGGTTTTTATCCCAGCTCTGATTCTCTTGCAGCTCCCTGCTTGTGGCCTGGGAAAGCAGTCAAAAACAGCCCAGGACTTGGAACTCTGCACTCACGTGGGAGACCCAGAAGAGGCTCTTAGCTCCTGATTTGTGATGGGCTCAGCTCTGGCCCTTGCAGCCACTTGGGGAGTGAACCAGCAGATGTTTCTCTCTGTCTCTTCGTTCTCTCTGTAAATCTGACTTTCCAATTAAAATAAATATATCTTAAAAAAAAAAAAAAACCTAAAGCATTTGACAAAAAAGAACAAGAAAACTACATTTATACAGAAATTGCTATAGCCCTCCCCTAGATTTCAGATTTTTTGTTTTTTTCCCAATATATTTGTTTTATGAAATTCTGTACCTTCAAACAATGAAATTCATGTTCGAACAAACTAAAACATGTAAGACTAAAAATCAATGCACACAAAATAAGGATTTCATTACAAGTTGTTAGAAACTACTCAGAATGCATAAGTGTTTACTTAGCTAATTTGCACAATGGCTTTGGTTTTTGAAATCTTAAGATTATAGTGTTTGAAAAACGTGGAAAATAGTTAAGATAGTCACATTCCACTAACACAACACCTGGAATTCTTTAGTAATGCATGAAATGATCTTTCATTTAGTATTATAAAATGATATTTTTATAAAACAACACAGTTTCAGTTAAATGAGGTGCAACTCTGAGTTTCAGCACTATCCTGAAACACTGTTGTCAGTCTGTACATTTTTCACTAAACATCAAAATTTTTTCACTAATATGATTTGAAAATCACAAGAGATACAAATATACCAAGCACTCTAATTCTTCTAATTAGGTTGTTTTTAAAAATTCTTAATTTTTAAAAGTTTAACTTAATAATGTTTAAATTTAGATATTTAACTTAAAATGTATAATTTAAAAAAAAAGCTAGGGGAGATGTTCTATATATTCTAAGTACTGTAAAATATGCTTATGTTTGTCAGCCTAATTCTCTGGGGGAGTTTGCAACATATGAGCAAAGGATCCTCGCTAAATCATCTTAGGTGATTTTAACCCGATGCTTCCTACAGAAGAGGCTCAACTTGGGGGCTGCATGTAGCACAGAGGTAAAGCAACTGCGTGAGGCACTGGCATTCCGTAAATACACAGGCTCTTCCAGCACCCGTGGATCTGGGCCGAGGCAGAGAAGACACCAGAACGCTGGGAGCTGACAGCTTGTAGTCATACTGAGTCCATTCCAGAGAAGCCCCCCGACTCCCCCCGTGCCCCACAAAGTTGATCCTGGCTGCTTCACTTCTGATCTGGAGGGAAGGATGTCAAGGATTGTCAAGGATTGTCAAGGACTGTCAAGGATTCCAATACTCAACCAGCTTTGAGAAGTCATGCCCTAAATTTGTCTTATAAGTATTTTAGTAATTGTCAAAATGGTGACACATCAACTGTTTTCACACTGAAGGAAAATCCTAGGAGTGCATAACTCCATTCTAAAAACCAGATTTCTAAATTCCCTGCTTAATTGACTTTGTGCACACATCAACAGATTTCTTCCATTTGCACATTATTGTTTTTTATTTTTATTTGTATTTTATTTTTATTTTAAGATTGTTTACTAACCATTCCTTAACTTATGAAGAAATATGTAATGTTCAAAGGCTAAATCCTCACCTTACGATGCCTGCTTGTGTTCTGTCTGCTCAGTTTTCTTTGCAGCTTCCTACCTGTGACCTGGAAAAGCAGGGAGGATGGTCCAAAGCTTTGGGTCTCTGCACTAGTATGGGAGAACAGAAAAAAAAATCTCCTGGCTGCTGGCTTTGGACTGACTCAACTCTGGCCATTGTGGCCATTATGGGAGTGAATCAACAGATGGAAGATATTTCTCTCTTGCTCTCCATCTGTTCATAAAGTAAATAATAATAAATACAAATAAATACATCTTTAAAAACATATTTGCACAAATAGGTTTAACTTATGGCATTATTCAAATTTCTCAGTGTAACTTCCTGCTATTACTCCATTTAATATCATTATTTTGCATAAAAATTGAATAAAAATTATAAATCTGTGCTTAGCTGAGAAATTTTGACAATAAAATATTTGCATCAAATTAGAATTGTTTGTGTAATAAAACTTTGTTTATAAAAATATGAATTATGTTGCAAATTGAGATACAAATTATTATGGATTTTGTACCAAAGAGAAAAAATTAAAATTGAAGATTTATGAGTTCTTTTTAATGTAATTTTTTCTTTACAATTCAGAGACAACCTACTGATTCTTTAGTATCAACAGTAATTTCATAACAATTTCACATTGAAGAAAATAAAGGTGGATGTTTGCCATAGCCATTTATGTTCTCGTCAGGACATCCAGATCCAAAGCCTGAGTTCGATTCTTGGCTCCTCCACTCCTGATCCTGGCTTCCTGTCAACACACACACTAACTGGTAATATATAATGGCTCAAATACTCAGTTCTCTGCACTCAGCTGGAGCAGTTGTTGGTTCCCAGAGCTGATTTGGCAGAGACTTCGCTGTTGCCATGATTTTCGGACTGAGCGAACAGATGAGATATCTCATTCTCTCTTTCTCCCCAAAACTCTCAGCTAAGTAAAACAATTAGTAAATCATATGTTTATGGAAAAATAAAATAATAGTTACAATTAGATTGGGAACATTTCAGTATCTGAGAGGCAACCTGAAGTGAAACTATGTAAACCTAGACATCTACACAAAAGTTTCTCAGAGAAGTTTAATTTGAATTGAAACTTTCAAGCTCTTTAAGAACTCACAGAATTTTTTTATAAACCTATAATTTTTATTGTTTTTTTTTTGATACAATGTAGTTGGTGGTGGGCTCTTCCTTTCCCCTCCACAAATTCCCTCCCCTCCCCTCTGTTCTCTTTAGAATCATGTATGCCCATCGTGAATTTTCCCAAGTCCATCATGCTTCCACTGCAATATCTCCCAGCCATGCAGAAGAATAGCTTTTTGTTATAGGTTAACTATTCTATCCTGGGGCCTTAATATAGGTACAGTTAGAATATACACATTCAATGCAATTCCAATTAAAATACCAAGAACATACTTCACAGAACTGGAAAAAAAATAATGCAAAGGTTAATCTAGAAACACACAAAATCACGAATAGCCAGAACTATCCTGAAGAATAAGAACCTAGCAGGATGGATCATAATCCCATATCTCTGTACATATTATAGGGCAATGGTAATCAAAACAGCCTGGTACTGGTACAGAAACAGGAAGATAGATCAATGAGGTAAAATCAAAAATGGAGAAGGGAACCCACACATGCACACTACCTAGTCTTTTACAAGAAAACAGAAAACAATCCAGAAAAAAAGGAAGGTCTCTCCAAGAGATACTGTTGGGATAACTGGCTGTTGGGATAACAGGATGTAGAAACAAGAATCAAGACCCATACCTTTCACCATACACAAAGAACAAACCTAAATGGATTAAAGATCTGATCCTACACCCTGAAACCATCAAAAGTTTGGAATTAAAAGCTGGACATATTCTGCAAGACATAGAAGTGGGCAAAAACTTCTTAGAAAAAACACCGAAAGCAAAAAAAGTCAAGGCCAAAATAAACAAATGGGACTATATTCAGCTAAGAAATTTCTACACAGCAAAGGAAACAATCAACAAAACAAATAAGAAACCAACAGAATGGGAGAAGATTTTTGCACATTACACAGAAGACAAAGGGCTGATTTCCAGAATATACACAAAGTCCCAAAACAACAATAACATATAAACAAACAAACCAGTCAAGAAATGCGTGCAGGAAATGGACAGACACTTTACAAAAGAGCAAACCCTAATGGCTAACAAATGCATGAAAAAAAAATGTTCAAGTTGTCTGGCAATAAGGGAAATTCAAATGGAAACAACACTGAGGTTCCACCTAACTCCTGAAAGAATTGCCCATATACAGAAAACTACCAACAACACCTGCTGGCGAGGTTGTGGCGAAAAGGGAACCCTACTCCACTGCTGGTGGGAATGCAGGCTAGTGCAGCCACTTTGGAAATCAGAATGGGGAACACTTAGGCAATTAAAAATTCACCTCCCACATGACCCAGCAATACCCCTTGTGGGAATAGATCCAAAAGACTTGTTACACGACAAAGCAACATGCATCCCAATGTTTATTGCAGCACAGTCAACAATCGCAACAACATGGAAGCAACTTCAATGCCCATCAACACAGGACTGGATAAAGACACTGTGGTTTATCTACACTATGGAATACTACTTGGCAATTTAAAAAGATGAAATGCATTACTTTGTGGCCAAATGGGCCAAACTAGAGACCATTATGCTAAGGGAAATGAGCCAATCCCAAAAGGTCATATAGTGTATGTTTGCGCTAATATAATATAATATGATGGCAAATCTAGATATATCATATGTAAATCTTACTTTGTGTTAATCAATGTTACTTCATACTTGTTTTTACCTAATGTCACAAGAACTTGTGATGTAATTCATTAATCAACCATCCACAAAAGGTGGATTGTTTATAACCACCTGTGATTGTCAGTGTCCACATATAACTGTTATTGGTACGGCCCATAAAGAACTCACAGAATTTGACAATATTTTCTTAATGGAAAATAAGTTCCAAGTTTTCTTGTACTTAAAGTAAAATAAATTCATCCTCTTTAACAACAGTAATGGAGTGATGGCATAAATCAGAAACTCTTTGGTTGGATGTCTTACACTTTTCCATGCTTGCTTATCTTCCATTGCTGCACACTCAGTCACGGACTCAGATTCATGTAATCTACCAAAGAATAACCCTACAGGCATCTCAAGTCAAATCACATCTTGTAAAAAAAGAAAGAAAGAAAGAATAAAACACACACAATGACTATTCTATTGAGGCTTGCATATCTACAGAATGACATGCAAATAAGTCAGAGTCTTCTTGACCTAACTCCTGCAGACCACAGGTGGATTGCTATTCTAATCACTGGATAACATGCAAAGCTGGTTCCAGAAAGAGAATGTTCTAGTAACTAGGGAAGTGTGGAGACAAGATATTGTATGTGCTAGACATTGTTCTTTTATCTATGAGGCTGCACCATTAAAATATGATTGATAAAATTTACAAGGAATAAATAGAATATCTCTTAGAGAAAATTAAGAAATGAACACTTTGATTGCTCCTGGCCTGATAATAAAGAGCAATTTTTTAAAAAAATTAATGCTGATTTTTTTTGGGCAAAAATCCAATTTTGGAAAAAGAACATTGGTCTTTTAATGTATGAGATTGACTTAAATTCTGACTTTGAAGCAATTTTGATGTCTTTTCCACGAAGCTTACTGCAGAAAAGGACAGCATATGTTTTTGTTATATAATATTATGCAAGGTTTACTCTAATTAGTACAGTTCATAATTTTGATATTAGCCAGAACTGGACTCTATAAAGTTCTGTATAAAGTACAAATTCCAAGAGTGCTGTATAAAGTACACATTCCAAGAGTCAATTTTTCTATCATTTCTATTATTTTCACAACTATAAGTTAAATTATTGCTGTAAGAGTCAAGTTTTCCAGAGCCTATGAAACTGTGTCATAAAATGAAATTTATTGATTTGAATGGCAGAAAAGGAAGAAGCAGGTGGAGGGTTAGAGAATGAGTTTCGTTCTGCTGGTTCACTCCCCAAATTCTCACAAAAGTCAGGATTGGGACAAGCCTCAGGTGTCAGGAGGATGGCAGCGATGCGGAGCGTGAACCATCACTGCTTCCCTGGCCCTGTTTTAATTGAAACAGGAATTGGAGGAAAAGCCAGCACCTGGGCATTCCAAGCACATAGAAGCATGAGTTTCCTTCAAACTATATTTTATAAAGTCACATCAACTATGGGTAAATTCTGATGCTGAAGTAATAACAGTAATGTTAATTTTGATATTGTTAAAGTAAAAATAGGTTAAATTGTCTTAATGGTGATGTTCCCATTTTTTCACTGACAATACTCTCAATCTTTTATTCAGATTTTAAATAAAATAAGCAATGTCGCTAACCACACAACATATTTACTTTATTGAATTTATCTTTATTTTCTATGCAAATGCCATCAAGACAAGAAATTTCAGACATTTTGAAGAATACCCTTGGTCCTGAAACCCTTCTTGTCAAAGTGTTAACAAATAGTCACATGTTTCATTTAATTCCTCCTCTCCAACATATCCAGTGTGAATGGAGAAAACAATTAATTGCTTTTCCAGTTGGACGAAAGCTCCTCAGGGAAACCAGACATAGCAAGAGCCAGAAGCTGCATGTTGCACACGGGGATCACCGTGCAAGCACCTCTGGGCGAACTGACCATGGGCTTGACTGGCTCCTCCCCAGACCTGAGCCACCACCAGCCCTGGCAAGATCCACTGCTTCCAGGTGCAGATTTCCTAAATTACCTCTTTATGGCATTCCTCTCCATTAGCAGGGCCACCTCCTTGTCATTCACACTGATGTAATGATCACTGCCAAGGCATTTTAAACTATGAGCCCTGCTGGCTGCTTGCCTCTTGCTCTGTGGCAAGATTATTGATTGCAAACGCTTATGAAGCCAGTAAGAACAAGACAGTGTGCGCCGTGAGTGCTGGTGCTAATTCAAGAGGCAAGGTTGTAATTATAGAGGGATCAGGAGGATTGTTGCATATGGGTTCTTGGTAAATATGCCACGTTCCTATTCCACTACTGTGATAACCATTTGAAACTAAATACATTCTTATTGATTTTTTTTGTTTTTATTGCATCTTAAACTGACATATTTAATGCAAATAGTCCCTTCTGCTCAAGTACCAGATTCTCCTACTGTAAAGGTTTGATTTACAGTCAATTGCAGCACTTAAGTCTCTACTGCCTAGGCCCCATCCAAATGGCTTACTCCACTAAAGTGTCTTTTAAGTATTTTTAGAATTTTACACAAATTCTGCACTGGAAACTTAAGACATTTTGATCTTTGATCCGTTGACACCATTGTGTTGCTTATAGAAATATATAATGATTTCAAAGCATTAAATAAAATTAATGTCTTGTCCACAACAAGTTGGATAACATGAAGTTTCCCTGTTTTGGTTTTCCTAAGTTCAATCTGACGTGGAAATAAAATGATCAAGAAGTAAAGTATGATAAAACCTCAAAGTAAATTGAATAAGAGCAGTAGTCTGGAAATCTGAATGCAGAGAAATAAAATATATACTTTATTATCTCAGCATTAGCTTATGTTTTAGTGTCATTTCAATGTTACATTTCATATTGTTATCATGCCTTCTTATTTTAGCATTTTAATACTACTCCAATATTGTCGTTCCCTGACTTATTTTTAACTCGATAGAGAAATTTTTGATTTTAAAGATAGTGACTTAGGATCTTGAATGAGATGAAAATGTATGGGCTCACATTTTTATTTTTAGTAGAAGTTTAATAAATTTGAAACATGTACTGCAAAGTGAAGCAACCCAACTACTCTGGTTGCTGGTAGTTGTGCAAACAGATAAAAACTTCCACCGTTCCTATGGAGCAAACAAAAAGAAAACACCAGGAAGTATAGAAACCTTGGTTGAGTGTCTACAACACATAGGAGTCCATACAGTAGGTAGAAGTGCTGCTCACACTGACGTCACCCCACGGGGACATGAGTTCAAGTGCCGGCTGGTTCACTCCAGATCCAGTTCCCTGTTAATGTGCCTGGGAAAGCAGCAGAGCATGCCCAAGTACTTCTCTGCCTTCTCCCCTGTGGGAGGCCTGGAAGAAGCTGCTGACTCCTAGCTTCAAACTGGCCCAGTTCTGGTCATTGTATCCCTTTTGGTCACCACTCATATTTGGGGACTAAAACAGCAGACTATAGATCCTCTCTCTTTTTCTCCATGACTCTCTTTCTGCAATTAGGCCTTTCATACAAATTAATCCTGAAATAAAAACAAGATTGTGCTCTAGAAATATTTCTCAACGTAAACTGTTTTTGACTAAATACCATATACAAACTCAATATCATTCTAGTAGTAAAATAACTTTATAAAATAAATAATTTGTAACTTATTTATATAAAATACATCTGAATCTAAATCAGCTTTTTCCTGATGACAGATTAATAATAAAAGTAGGATAAAATACAAGAAATGCCTATCTACAAATGTCCTGCCTGTAATCTCAGCACTGTTGAATCATGGCCCTGGAATTATGATTCACTTTTTGGTAGTGCATTTATTCATTCAATTAAATGCTGAATGATTATTATATGATCAATTGCTGTACCGTCTTTTATGTGGTAAAGATCTGTGATAGTCCCACTTTCTGTTTCTCAAACTGTATACAAGAAACAGACCAAAAATCCCATCAACAGAGTTGAAAATAATAAAGTAATAGTATTAGCAAGTTTTAGTGGTGTAAAATAGGCAGATAAAAAGTGAAAATGGAACATTTCACACAGGAAAGTAAAAAAAATACCCAATACAAAACAAAACAAAACAAAACAAAAAACAGTTTAATCAGTAAACCTTAGAAATCAAGATCCTTTCCTAGAGTGGATATTAAATTTGAGACTCTTACGGAATGTTGAGAATTAGATATTAATTTAGTTGTGAGTTACAATGTATAGAAATTTACTGTCCATAACGGTAACTACTAAACAATATGGTTCTTTACACCTATTTATTCTTCCAGGATGATTTTGGAGCGGTTGCAGAGACATAGCATGCTGGCTCTTCTCCTGCAGTACTGGCATCCCATTTGGGTGCAAGTTCATGTCCAGGCTGTCCCACTTTCAATCCAGCTTCTTGCTCATGGTCTCTGAAAGCAGTGGAGGATGGCTCCAGTATGTGGTCCTTGCACGCACCTGGGAGATTCAAATGCAGCTCTTGGCTCCTGAGTTCGGTTTGTTTCATCTCTGTCCATTTGTGGAGTGAACCAGCAAATGGGAGACCTCTCTCTGTCTCTCATTCTCTCTGTAAAATCTACCTCTCAAGTTAGAAAAAATGTTTGTTTTACTTATCTGAAAGACAGAGTTATAGAAAGAGGGAGGGAGACTTCTTACTGCTGGCTAGCTTGCTATATATCCACAATGGTTGGGACTGGGCCAGGACCAAGTCAGGAACCAGAGCTTAAATGGGGTTTCCTGCAGGTGTGCAGTGAGTGGCCTACCCACTTCGATCATCTTCAGTTGCTTTCCCAAACCATTAGCAGGGAACAGGATTGTGACAAGCAGCTGGAACTAGAGCCTCAGCCCATATGGAATGCCAGGATTGGAGGAGGTGGACTAACCAATTTTGCCACAACAGCAAACGTCTTTACAGTTTCTCAGTTTTAATCAAATAAAAGGTAAATTTCAGATCCTGATCTACATGAACTCCATTTTTTTTGATATTTACAATAAGATCATTAAGTGTTTTTTCTTACTATAATCTTTGTAGTATCAACTATCATAATGCCCTTTAAAAAACGTAATCTTTTGTGTTGTCACAAACATGATGACATATTAATAATATTTTCCAAATGATACACTTAGTAGGGAAGTTTTAATGTGTAGAATTATTATTTACAAATACTGAGGTTTTATGGTTAAATTCCTGTTGTGAATTATAGCAAGTTTCATGGCCTTTTCCATGCTGAAATATCCAGTGTGTGGAATCCGTTTCACAGAGGAAAGGAGCAAAGCAGCTCCTGCACTACAACGTGTTGTTTGAGTATATCAGATTCAACATAGCTTGCACGCTAACACTGAATAAATACGTTTGCATTGCATGCTGATCAGCAATGTTAATTATTAATGAATTTTATAATTATTCCTCCTTAATATTTGTGAGAAGGATAAAATGTAAAACAAACACATTTCCTATTACTTATTCTCAGTGGTGTAAATGTACAACTACTTTGATTAAAATAGTCCATTGTGATTTTCAAGGTCACTAGATAAATGCTTTATAATTTTTAGCTCGTTCATAAAATAATTCACGTGTTCTTAAGCCTCAAGTACCTTTGAAAGCGATGTGCTTGCTTGTGTATAATTCACCTTCAGCTTCACCTATAAAACACTATTTAGTTTTCTTCATTGTGAGTTCTGGGTGTATTGTCATACTTTCCCATTAAACAGTGAAGGATCTAGGCTTCTGTCTGAGTCATTTCCATTTTTGCATTGTAAATAAATCAATCTTTTAAACAAAATAATATGGATCTTTCATTTCAGTATGTTAGAGACTTCAGGACGTAGAGGAAAAGAATGACAGGCTTCAATATATATTTCTTACCAAAGCAGAAGTGCAACAAATACACTTAAATGCTTAGCCAATGATCCTTCATTACCTTTCAATCAATGGTATGGATGAATTAGTGGGATACGGGATGAAATCTAAATTTTAGTCTGTGATATTGATTGTAACAGCTGCTAAACCTTTGGTAGACAGGTTTTTTAGAATCGGAGCTGGTACACAATGACAGTAATTCTCCAGTACAGACTCCTGGTAGGATTCTCCAGTGGTCACTGTGCTGCTACTGGGGGCTCCTGCCAACTTATCATCAAAACCAGAATAAGTTATTTCTCTGTATTATGAATGTGATGTAACTGTCTGTGGTTATCTTCCTCAATAAAGCAAGCTAAGGACTACTGACTTAGGTCTTCACTATCTGTGAGGTAGCTGATAAGTCAAGTTCACTGTAAGATAAACTCAAGTGTTAGACAATGCTTTATTTGACTATTACCAAAGCAGGCTAAGATTTATTTTTTTTGCTTGCTGATTGTATTCGTTTTATTTTGGCATCTACACATTTCTTTATATAATACCTTGATCTTAAAAAAAGAAACTCTTTTCTTTTGGATTTGGAAATGTGAAAAATAGATTAATATAATTAATGTTTCAATTTTAAATTGCTTTTTGATTTATGCATCAGAAAATTGCCCACCTATTTGGGCATCTTCCCGCAGATGAATGGCAGGATAACTTTCATACCAGAGAGTAAATTAAAAGTTTTTGTTTGTTAGTTTGTTTTTGTTTTTGTTTTACTCAGAAAACTCAACTCTTTCTTCAATAATGTGTGCAAAATACACTTGGTAAATCTCAAAAGCTCCTTTGCTTTATTTAAATTGCGCTGAGTGATTAAAAATAATTTGGAGACTTGGTTGTTGGTAAAATCATTCTCTTTTTGTTATCAATGTCCTCATCTTATATGATAAAAATTATATTCTTTGATTCCAGCAAATTATACAGATTTAATATATGGTGTTATATTCTCTTTAAATAAATTGAAAATTTACATTGCCGGAACTTTAAAACTAGAATGTAAATGGCTTAAGCTCAATCAAACAGCACAGATTAGTAGACTGGATTAAAAACCAAAATCCAACAAAAAAATTAACGGAAACTGTATCTCATGCATTTTGATTTTTTTTGTTTTTGTTAGTTTCATCTCTTCAAAACACTTTCTTCTCATTAAATTCATCAATGACTCATAGATCATAGAGAGACATCATTTTCCTCAAGAAGGTTCTTGATTTTCTTTTTCATTTCTTCATTGGCACATTAGTCATTCAGTAGCATGTTATTTAGCTTCATGGTGCTGTTAATTTCTTTTTTTCTCCTGTTGTTCATTTTTATTTTATGACTTTTAAATTAAGGGGATGTATAGTAGCTGTATAATGGAGATTGTCTTGTCTCGTAACATGTTATTTAACGTTGTGGCATAATAAATTTCTATTTTTCTTCCTATTGCTGATTTTTTATTGTGGCTTTTCATTTAAGGCTATGTATAGCAACTGTGAAACGGAGACTAACATATCCAAATGTGAGGATACAATGCAGTATGCATTTCTACTTCTAGACTAAAGATGGACTTCCAATGAAACTGTCTACTATATGACAATAGGATGATGGAGTCTCTGCCATTGTCCATGCTCACAATAATAGACATATGACTGTGTATGAAAAACTATACTTTAGTAATGATATAGGGGAACTCGGTGGGTGGGAGGGGCTGGGGAGCGGATAAAGGAAATCCCAGAGGCCTATGGAACTGTATCATAAAATGATAATGATGATAATAATAATAATAGACTTAAAAATAAAATTATAAATAAATAAATAAATATTTGATGAAAATAATGTAACTAGGACACTATTTTTCTGCTTATGGGAAATTATTTTATTTTTATCACATTGTGTATAATTTTATCTGAATAATTGATTAAAATATACTTGGACAAAGTTTTTTATTAAGAGTAACTTAGATGACCCACGCCATCACTCTGTGGATTCCATATCTCATGGGGTCACTTCGTAGGAGTGATGATCTGTTTCAGCAGAATGTAACTGTAAGATATCTTTGTCCTTTACCCCTACATAAGTAGGATGTGGGATTCCAAGAAGGGAGTCTGAGCTGTCGAAGCCTGCTAAAATATGGCCACATCTTCAACTGGGTGGCACAAAAATTACCGAGCTATTTCCCAACTGATTGATGACCCCCATTGGGAAGTGTCTTCCCCGTCCCTGACCCCCGAGTTCCTGCCCAGACAAGGAACACTTACCATCCCAAGACTTATCCACAAACTCGTGTCTCTCCCTCTCTCCTTTGAAGATACACCCCGTGACTTCGGCGCTCTCCTAGGAGGTGCTTCCCGTGTGCTCTTCTCTCTACATTCACCTGGTCACTTTGGGAATAAAACTTCTCTGCATCTGAGAAAAAACAAGAGTGAATATTTTCATCCCATACCATGTTAATTACTATTAGTATTGATTCTTGTATGAACCACTTGTTCTCAGTTCTTCTGTTTGCATTCGTATTTACTCACGGATGTTCACTACAGTTCTCCTGTTTTTGCCACACATTTTGCTACAAGGAAGTAATAAGAAACAATGATTCAACATTCTGCCAAACTTCAGATAGAGGCTCGTGCTTTTTCAGGGAATTTATGGCTGATGAAGAAAGTAAAACATAAAGTTAATGTTCAGATAAATCCTTTGGGGAGTAACAACATGAAATTAAAGGAGATCTTCATGTAGTGTTTTACTAAAAGTAATTTTCCCAGCAGCAGTAACTTGGGAGAATCTCAATTTTTTTTTTTCTTCAACTATTGGAAATGATTGAAAATCTGTATGAATGGGCCCAGCGGCATGGCCTAGTGGCTAAGGTCCTAGACCTGAACTGGTTGAAATCCCATATAGGCACCGGTTCTAATCCCGGCAGCTCCACTTCCCATCCGGCTCCCTGCTTGTGGCCTGGGAAAGCAGTCCAGGATGGCCCAAAGCTTTGGGATCCTGCACTCAGTGGGAGACGTGGAAGAGGTTCCTGATTCTCGGCATCGGATCGGCCTGGCTCTGGCTGTTGCGGCCACTTGGGGAGTGAATAATCGGACAGAAGATCTTTCTCTCCATCTGTCCTCTTCTCTGTATATCTGACCTTCCAATAAAAATAAAATGTCTTTAAAAACAAAAAAGAAAATCTGTATGAAATCACCAGAGTTTCCATTTAAATCTTGAGTTTTTTAAAACATAAAGTTAAAAAATATATCTGTTTAAACACTCTTTAGTGTTTAAATTTAGTGAGAATAAGTTTTCAAAAACACAATGTCTTTAATAACTTTTCAGCTTTTTAAAACTTTGATAGATACATGACATAGCAGATAATAGAAAGTGATGTACTTGTGAAAAATTGAATTATATACAGTGTAAAACATTCATAAATAACATTTCTTCGGAATTTTATTCATTTGCATGGAGAAATGAAACATATTTCCCACCCATCAGAAGTCATTTGGGCTGGGAGTGGTATTTACTTTTCATAACATTTTTGAAGAACATGAAAAATTGATGCATTGATGAGATTAATTAATGTGATCCAAAGAATCAGGGTAATCAACATCTAAACCAGGGGATATTGCACTTATCAATACGAGTATATACTTATTGTTAGTAATTATTCCATAATGACAACAGACAGACATATAATATATAAAATTATGAGTCATTTTTAGTCATAAGATAAAAGGACAGTTTGCATCAGTAGTATAATTGTAACCATTCATTCAGAGAAGAAGGTTTGGATGAAACAAAGCATACCAGTGACTCATTCTGCAAGTGCTGCTCAAATAATAATAGTACCCCATTTAAGAGGCACACATCCTTTCCTGTTTGTGACTCATCAATGACTGAACTGTTTCCACATTTATATCTTGTGTACATATTTGACAGAAGATTTGAAATGAGACACATTTGCTGTATCCAAACAGAGTATATAAATAGAAAACATGACATTTTAAAATATAAATTACAGATTTAATGAATTTTTAATTTGTTAGATACAGATAAAATTGTCAATCCACTACTTAGGGTAAACTTTATGAAGTATTATAAATATCCACAAAACTCAACAATCTTTGTGTTCAGGATATGGCTGCGGACTATGAACATTGGTTTTGCCAACAACTTTTTCTTGTTGCTGAGGTCTGCTTTGTCTTGAACCCTGCCTACATCTCTGCTGCTCCCCTAGTGACTGCAGAGCTCAATGCAGTTTTTATAAGACTCTCTTGGACCCAGAGCTTCCTTCTTGGGGATGTGATAATTCTAGGAGTCAAATAAAACGTGTATGTCTCCCTACGATCTTACATCGCTCCTCAGTTGACTATTGTGATTCCACCACCACCTCTGGCATCTCTTAACCCACAGTGGGAGTTTGTGATAAGGGTTTTTTTTTCCTTTGTCTGTTTGTTTGCTTTTAGTAATTCAGAAAAGTTTATACACTCTCATGTTCAGACAAGTCAGCAACAAGTCAAAATGGATGGCATTTCCATTTATGACATCTGGGTCTAACTTTCACTTAGGAGAGTCCTGTTCTGTGACCAATCCCACTTCCTACCGTAATAACTAGATCTATTTATTACTTCAAAGATGAATTATTGCAAGGATAGGCAGGCTACTTTTTAATCTCATTTTCTGTCTCTTCTTTTCTATTCTAACAATAAATTCCAATTCTTTCCAATACAAATTGTTTAAGATGAATAACGTATTTTTCATCATTTAATTATAAAATATTTAAACTTTGTATTGAAAATTGGAAAAAGAAGTAACAACACAAAATTGGAATAGTAAGAATTAAAGACTATTAGCTGTTTATTGAAATCACATTTTGATTAATAGGGCACAGAAATCTCATTTCTCAGTTGTTTAAGCCTCTGTTCTGGAAGGTATATCTTCTACGCTTCAGATTGAACTTCTCCCTGGACCAGTACCCGGGCCTGCTCCGGGTCCATTCTGATGAGAACAATCATGTCATAAACTCTGGGAAGGCAATGTTACATGAGGCCTTTACATTCTAGCTCGCAGTAATAATGTCAACTAAATTTTAAGGCCAACATCACCCCATGGAGAGCACATCCTCCTTTATTCATTTATGTAAGATGCGAGTAAATCAGTGTCAATCTGGGTAAAGCAAATGTCCTTGTTGTTCATGTGTGAAAAGTTATAAGCACTTAAAAACTTGATATTGCATACACAAAAACTAACAAACTTGAGCCTCTCCTTCCTTCCACCCTGCCCTTAAAGCAAAGTTATAACTATGTGATGGCACTTCAAACAGTATGTGAGCAAAATACATTAAAAAGATAAGATCAAGTTTTTAAAATCATTTGACATTTTTTTCATAGTATGCACTCTGAATTTTATAGATGCCTCCAATGCATGGGCTTGAAAATGTTCTTGACACCAGCTAAACACAACTTTTTAATTTTAAATTAAAATGGAGACAAAGAGATGCATGCACACACACACACACACCCCTACACACCTGCATACATGGAGAGAGAGAGACAGGAAGAGATGGAGAAAGTTAGTTTCTACCTATTGCCCACCCAACCAGCTCCCAGCATCTGCAACAGCCAAAGTCGTGTCTGACTAAAACCAGGAACCAAGAATTCAGTTCTGATGTGTCTGCAATGTGGAAGAGAGGAACCTGAACACATAAGCCAAGACCACCTGGCTCCCAGGGTGCATTTGAGCAGGAATCTGCACCCCACGTGGAGCCAGGACCCATTCCCAGGCATTCCAATACAGAATGTGGCCTCCAATCAGATGTTCCTAAATGTATCCTTTAATTCCTGTTTCCCGTAAATTTTGAAGTGGTAGCAGACAATGTCATGCAATCTGAAACATCCTGATTGAATATGCAAAAGCAAACTGCTAACCGCATTATGTGAGTCCATAGTTAGATGAAGTGGAGAATTAACGCATGGAATGTACAATGCTGTGGGAAGAAACTATGTGCTTCTGGTTGCAATGCAGGCCATGGAATGCACTCGGTTTATGCAGGAACAATGCTACCTATATAACAGGGGTTATACATAAGCCTCACTCCTTTCTAAGTCCAAAATTAGGGCCTCTAAAGATACCCCACATGTAAGCTTCTGCTGAGTCTTCATGTCTATTGCTGCGGCATTCCAGTCCTTTGATAAAAATAAGAGTAAATGAAGTTTCTAAAGTCAATGGGTACTAGCAACCTTTTCAATATTGTTACTGTCAGCATCAACCACGCCTTTATGTTATTTAATTTCTGTGCTGAAACTGCATAGATTTAGTTGTTCAATAGTTAGACTTTATAAAACATTAATGGACATAGTTTTGAAATACTAAAGAGATAAGTGGCAATTGGTGCATTTTTGAAAGCTTAGCAAGCGAATTATACTTAGGCTGATTTCTCGAGACACATACTGGCTCATTTTATTTGAAAGATATACGGCTCTACTTTTAATTATATTCTTATATAATATCCAAAAGGAAAGTAAATCAGTATTTGTAATATTGTGTGGTTACTACATCAAACTTCTGAAAATTCCAAGTGTAGACTGAATTTTTTTGTTTTGTGTTACTCTTCTTTATGTATCTGATATATGAAGCTATTTCACATTTAAATAGTAGTGTTACTTGCTAAACCTACAAAATTTCAGAAGCAATAGTGCTACTTCTGTGAGCATATATTTTAGTTTTGATAGATGTATTTATTGCCGGGCTTGGCACTGTAGTCTAGTGGCTAAAGTACTTGCCTTGCAGGCACCCAGATCCCATATGGATTCCAGTTCATATCCTAGCTGCTCTACTTTCCCTCCACCGGCCTGCTTGTGACCTGGGAACAGTCAAGAATGGCCCAAAGCCTTGGGACCCTGCACCAGTGTAGAAGACCAGGAAAAGCTTCTGGCTTCTGACATCAGACCAGCTCAACTCCATCCGTTGCTGTCGCTAGGGGAGTGAACCATCGGATGGAAGATCTTTCTCTCTGTATATCTGCCTATCAAATAAAAATAAAAAATACTTTTTAAAAAGTGTATGTATTGGCTTTTTTACATTATTAAATGGAAGCATTTACATGCATTGTACTCTTACAGGGAACATCATTTCATGACAAGCACTAATTGCCTTTTGTTGACATGCTTTCTCCAAACACTGGCATATAGAAACAACACATGGCGTTATGGAAGACAAGACTCATCAAAATTCCATCTCAAATAAATCGATGCTGCTATCAGATCAAAATGTATTCTATATATTAAACTGTTTCTATGGTGATATGAGAGTATTACATGCATCTGAGAGCAAACAGACAACTTCCTTTCTGTTCCTAAAAATATAGAGCTCTGCTTTATAAATGCCATTTGCATATCACCAGTGATCTTGCCTCCAAAAGACTTGAAGCAAATAATAAATAAGAAAAGCTAAGTTCACAACTATCCCATTGTAAAGTGGTTCTAACCCCTTACTTAGTAAATTCAGATCAATTCCAACATTTGAGACGTTTAGCATTACTTAAATCATTGTTTCATCCTACATAGAATTCTTCATATTTGAGGACATGTCATTTGATAATTTCCACCGGAGTATATGTTTCTACCTCCATTTGGAGAATGAAACAGTGGATGCAATAATTCTCGCCCTCTCAAATACAACAAATTAGTGATTTTTTTTTTCAATGCTTAAGGAAGATACCATGCAGGGTGCTAGTCCTGTCTCCTTGAAAGGTAGCTTTGGCTCCGCTCTCCCCGCCACAACTTCCCGGCCTTCCAGCTTCCTATTGAGGCATGCTGCATCCTCAGGCAGCTTTCTCCCCATGGTTTATGACGTTTCTCATTTCCAGTTCCAGTCCCTGCGGCTGATGCTTCAGCACGACTTTGTTCACATCTCTCCTTACTTTAACGTGTACTAAAAAGAGTGTAAACATTCTTTTTAAAGTCTGTTCCCAACCATACTATATCGACCGATGAATTCCCTCATTCAACAATATCATATTTTTAGTTATTTACTTATTTTTTGCAAATGCAATGATTGTAAGAAAACACCTGTAAAAATTCTTAGCTTTTCAATTCTAATAGCATAATTTCCCTTTACAGATCTGCAGAAAGTCACAAAAATCACAGTATCATTGCAATTTAAACATCGCTGGGGAAATATCTAGACCCAAATCAGAACAAAATTGAATTAGTTCAAACAGATAATCTACCTTTTCCACAAAACATACAGAAAAAAAGTCATGAGTCAATATTAAAAAAAAAAAAAGAGTTGTGCTGCCATTTTTGAAATGGTTAAAACACCACTGGAGACATACCTGTCCTGTACTACAATGCATGGTTTCAAGCATTTGTGCTGTTTCTGATTCTAGTTTTCTGCTCATGTGCAGTGACAAGTCACCAGGTGATGTCCCAAGAGGTGTGCTTCCTGTCATCCACCTGGGAGACCCTGGCGAGTTTCTAGACCCTGGGATTGACTTGGCTCATCTCCAATCCTGCAGAGAGTTAGACTGAGTCAGCAGGTAGAACAGATCTGGTTTTTTTTCTTTCACTATTTTGTCTCTTTTGCAACTAATACTTTCAAATAAGCAAAAATATGTTAAATTTCTGTATTAAAACATGAATAACTAACACATTTTTGTTTTTTCATAAAATAATAAAATTATTTGTGGGAAATTATTTTCATTTAGCTTCATTTAAATACATAATGTTTTTTAGGAAAAATTCATTTTAAATCCAAATTTTACATTTATCAAAAATGTAGAATTTTTTAAATAAATAAAAGGTCAATAGCATTATAAATCCTTAGATAATAGCTAGTTGCTAAATTTCAGATACTTCATTAGCTTTGATTTGTGGGATTAATTAATATTTCTAAAATAATTTATGTATGTCATGGGATTTTAGATATAAATATGCTATAGAGATGTATGATTTGGCAAATTCTTACTTTGTAAACATGTATTTGTCTCTTATTCAGTTTAGGTCTCTGGGATCGTTCCCAATGTTAAATATGGTTACAAGTAATATTTATCTGCTTTGTTTGTCTAATTAAGATCCTGGAAGTTAGCGGTTTGAGACCTTCCCAAAGGGCACACAAGCATAAACCTCTCTTTTCATACTTCACACAACATTGAACTGTACAGTATGTGTACATTTCAATTTAGAATATCAAAATGCAATATGCCCAGTGCTATGCTTATTCCACAAATGATATATATGTGAGTCGAATTATAATAAAACATACGAATGTTAGTCAAATTATTTGCTACACTATTTTCAAAAATTGAGAATCAAATAATTTGCACTTAAGTGCATCAAGTGTAATTCTTATTCATTCCTGAAACGTTGCATTTAATGAAATTTAATGAAATGATAGTGAAGGTCTAGCAGGAAAGAAGCCTTTTCTGCGTAATCATATCGTTGAAGACATGGAAAAATAACTACAAATACAGGAAACTCATTAGTTTATCTTGTCCAGCCATCTGTCGTAATGGAATACACTTAGTTCTACTTTGTAGAGATCCAGACAGAATTGCATGTATAAGTGGTGAGACTAAGATCTTAGGAAAACAGACCCAAATCTCCATTAACAGGGCCAATTTTTAAAATTTTATCCATTTGATGGAGACATCATTACATGGATATATTCAATTTGAATGGATGCTTTTAAGATCTGTCTAGTAAAATTTCAGTTTATACAAACGATTATAGTAGAAGAAATTGGTTAAACAAACAAAAAGAAATTGCTTAAATAATCTTAGAACTTCAAACGTCATAATAGCAGTACCCTGTCACAGAAAACATGTCATTTAAAAATAAGTTCAGTTCAGTTATTTAATTTTATTTCAATTTTGAGAGCTTTATCATCATGTTAACTCTGTTGAAATACATGCTATTCTTAATCTTGGGAGAAATGATTTGAAAAATCAACTTTTGTATTTTTTGGTAATTTTTTTAAATGAACACTACAAAAGAGATGTACTTTATTTTTGATTCTCATAACATACAAATTCATAAATCTTACACCTAACACAATTCGTGTACATTTTTAAATATTGCTGATCAAGTGGCATGTTTATTTAAAGAAAGTTCTATAATCAAATATCAGCGCATCTTCCACAACAGATACTAAATATTGGCGTGCGTTTATAACTCAGCAGCATCGCCAGGTAAAGACGATCCAACTATAACTGCAGTTTCCCCACTTACTGTATTTGATGCACTGAGAAACTGAAAGAATATTCCCGATTGGTGATTCATTCCCTCAAGCACCCACCACATAGCTCCGTTGGAAATGAGGCAGGGTCAGACTCAAATCCAGGGGCTGGGCACTCACTCCAGACCTGTCATCAGGGTATGAGGAACGCAGCTGCTTTATTGGCGGCACCTGTCACCTGCTACCTCCTACAAAGAAGCAAACATCAGATGAGGCTGAGCGCTAACCCACCCATGCAGGGTCTTGCGAGGCCTAACTAGGCTCTGGCAGCAGGCTAAATGCCTAATCCTGGAAATGATAGCAACTTACCCCATCAAATGGTATAACAAATCTTTTTCGGGAACCTTTAAAAAGACTCCAAACGGTGTACCATCCAGGCTACAATATGAATCATCCTGTTTCACAAGGAATTTATTCTATTTTTTTGAACCGTTGTCCCGATTAGATGTTTATGAATGACCATCACATGATATTGCAAACTGTTTTAGAATTACGGTATTAAAAATCTTTTTATTGGAAAGGCAGATATACAGAGAGGAGGAGAGACAGAGAGGAAGATCTTCTGTCCAATGGTTCACTCCTCAAGCGGCCACAACAGTTGGAGTTGAGCCAAGCCAAAGCCAGGAGCTAGGAGCTTCTTGCTTGTCTCCCATGTGGGTGCAGGGTCCCAAGGCTTTGGGCTGTCCTTGATTGCTACAAGCAGGCCACAAGCAGGGAGCTGGATGGGAAGTGGAGCTGCCAGGATTAGAACCGGCACCCATATGGGGTCTGGGCGCATTCAATGTGGGGGCTTTAGACACTATGCTATCACGCCAGGCCCCAAGAAGTTTTACTATTATCATCTAATATTAACTGGCTAATTAATTTCTTCCGAATTATTCATTGCTCATTTATCTTACTTATTTGAGGGTAACAAGTAGAGAAGGAGTGACATAACAATTCCTACTCATTCACCATTGAAATCCCTGCACCAGCCGAGGGTTGGCGAGGTGAGAGCTAGGAACATGGATTTCTGCAAGGGTGAAAGGTAGTGTTACTTGGGTTATCACTTGTTGCCTCTCGGAGTGTGTTTGTGCAGGAAGCTGGAGTGGAGACAGAGTCAGGACACGAGTACAAACACTCCAGGACTGGGGGTGTGAGTGCTCCCAGCAATGGCTGTCAAGGCATGTTAAACCTTCCCACTACGAGATAAATTTATAACCTGAAATAATAGCAAGCACGTTAATCATGCTGTAGTTTGTAAACAAAACTAATCAAAGGAAAGGGACATATCAGTATTTCATTATGTAAATGAACAGATATAGGGCAATTTTGATTAATTAAACACTGACAGTGTTTTAATAAAAATATTGCCAGTTAACTGTCTGTGCAGGATATTTACATGGTTTATAGGAAAATGACCCCTTTGATAAACAATCCATGAGTCCTCATTAGTGATTACTTGTTAAAGACCCAGCTTGTATGAATGCCTTATCATTTTGCCAGTGAAGACTCACCAGGTCAACTATTACTCAGAAGTTTTCTTTTAAATTTTACAGACACAAATATGACTTTAGTGCAAATTCCTTGCTATATATTTGTCCAGAAGGCTTTACTTTATTTTTATTATTATTTGATAATGTGTAAAAAAAACACTACAGTGAAAACTATTGACTGGACAAAAAATCTCATATGAAAACAAGCCACAGTAAAATGCTGGCAGGCAGAGAAGTCCTGAACAAGTTATTTGTCAAGCTGACATTAAACTATCACTTGTGGTATATCATTTTAAAATAAAGACAGTATCTATCCAGGCAAGACCAAGGTTTAATATGAAATGTAACAGTTTGCCTTCAATCAAAGTGGACAATTATTTTTGTCTGATTTTAAACCACCCACCCTGGGAAAACTGCTTTCAAAGTGAGATTCATTACAATGGACCCAAAGATGAAATAGGAAAAATACAGTAAGGCGACCTTGGAATAAGAGCTGCAAAATTTTTAGAATCTTCTAAGACCATGATGTATTTAAACATACAATTGTAAATAATTGACCAAAATGCTAAGTCTCATAATTTTCTTACTCTGATTCTAATGGCTGAAGTACAAAACATATAAGAAAAAAGGTCAAGCTGTTCTGGAAGTATGCTCTAACAGAAATCCTAACTCTCCATAATCCGACCAACATGCAGTGTCTTGCTTGTGGCCTGGGCTTGTGCATATATTTCACTAAGTGATTTAATCAAATGTTTTCTGTTCATTATACAACGTATATCTATTACCTAATTGCAGACAGGGCTCCACAGACACTCTAATTTATTTTAATCATTTTCTTTCAGTTTTAGTATTTTAGAAATTTAAAGAGACATTATTGAATTTATAGTATTATTTTTGATAGTTTCATCAATGGTAATCAATTTGAAACCTGAGTAACACGGCTGGCACAGTGATGTAGCAAGCTGATCTTCCATCGGCAATGCCAGCATTCATATGATCTCTGGATTGTGTTCCAGCTGCTCCGTTTTCCATTCAGCTCCCTGTTAATGACAGGAGCAGAGGATGACCCAAGACCCCGGGCCTCTACCCCACACTGGAGATCTAGAAGATACCATTGTGCTCCCAGCTTCACATTCACCTGGCACGGGCCACTGTGACAATTCAGGGAGTAAATTACAAGGTAAACCTTTCTTTCTCTCTGTAACCCTAATATTCAGATTAAAGAAATGAATCTTAAAGATAATATTGTCATACGTTCAGAGCTCTGCTAACAACACCTGCTGGCTGGAATGTGGGGAGAAAGTTACCCTATTTCACTGTTGGTGGTAGTGTGGCCTAGAACAAACCCTGTGAAATCAATATACAGACTGCTGACAGAACTGAAAATCAATTTGCCGTGTATGACCCAGCTGTCCCACTTACGGAAACATATCCAAGGAAAAAAACCCTGCATATGAGAATGTGACCTGCAGCCCTATGTTTACAACACAATCTACAGCAACCAAGATGCCCCTTGAAAGAGGAATGGATATGTAAACTGTGGTACTCCATGGAATACTACCGAGCCATTACAAAGAACGAAACTCCACTATTTACAACAAAATGGGTCCAACTGGATATCTTTATGCTCAGTGAAATAAGTGGATCCCTAAAGGACTAATATCACATGTTGTCTCTGATTTAAGACAACCTGCAGGCAAATGACAAAATCAACAGATATGTAGGTAAACATGCACGCACACATATTCATCTACAGGAGTCGTATATTAGAAGCTGTCATATTGAGAACCGAAGAGACACTTCTCTGCACATATCTACTCCCAGATAAAAGATTGACTCCGAAGGAAATTTTTAAATAAATCTTGAGAATAGGATGCTGAACTTTCTATCACTGTCTATACCTATCAATTCAGAATACACTTACATAGCATAATAATGGAGTTGTGACTTTTTTTAAGGAACTATACTACTGTAGTAATAATATAGGAGGAATCAGTAGGAGGAGGGTGGTTGGGGAAGAGAAATCCCTGAGCCAACGGAAGCACAGCATTACTTACTTACTTAATTAAAAAGATAAATATAAATTAAATAAAATCTGAAGCACATTGTCAAACTGTCAGGGACTTTTTTTTAAAAAAAGAAAAATGTTCATCTCCACTAAATTTTTTAGAGACTTATTTATTTGAAAGGCAGCATTACAGAGAAGAGGAGAGATGGCGAGAGAGTGAAAGTGACAATGAGAACAAGAGAGCAGGAGAGATTTGCATTTTTGGTTCACTTCCCAAAACACGGTAGCTGCCTAGGAAGGCCAGACTGAGCAAAGATCCATGAACTTCCTCCAAGTCTTCCACATGGCTACAGGCGTCTGAGAACCAGGGCGTCCAACACTATTTTTCTAGACACATTAACATGAAGCTGGATTAGAAGTGGAGCAGCCACATACTGAAGTGACACCTATATGTGATGTTGGCACTGTGGGCAAGATTTTACCCATCCATGGTTTTGTATCCATTTTTTTTCAGTGTAGCTTTCGCTTTTCTAGAAATATGCTTCCTAATATATTTCTCAAACTGTCACCACCAAAAGGCTGTGCAAGTTACTGGGATTTCTTTACCATGATACACTGTTTATGGCCCTAACCCCCTTGCTAACATTTGACCTGGTGACACATCTTTTCAAGAGAAGACAGACCATGGAAATAGCAGGTTCAATGATGCCGTTCCACGGCCTTGTGTGAGGCCTCCTTGTCAGCGTGTACTGGTGTGTCCTTGGGCACCTGATTTACTCAGCTGTGTGCTGCTGTTGCACTGGTATGATGCAATGTTTCAAAGTCTTTCTCATCAAATAGTTATTAAGCTATTATTTGGGTAAATTGACTTTCACTCCTTTTTAGCAGGGCCCAGACTTATATTTGCTAGTTGGATGCCTAATCAATACTGTGCTAACTGTTTCATTAATCCTCTCCCACTGATTTTCTCACTCATTTTTCCAGAAAGTCATTCGCTGGTGTTACCTCACAGCAGATAATTGATTTTCTGAGGTAATAACTTTAGAAGCTTATCACTGGTTTTTTCCTCTCCCTCCACTGCTGGACACAATCCCATTTGGACACATAGTTCTCACTCCTGATTTTCTCTGATGGGTCAGTGTTTAGTCCACCTTAAGGCACAAGGGGTGGGGAAGGATAAGCAAACAGAGCCTTGGCCACCAAAATTCTCAAACAGAAGTAATTCACAAGTTTTACAACATCAGCACTTACAATGAAGCCATTCAGGAATTCCTGAACATAACACCTTTTGGAGAAATTAAAGTGATTATTATTATTATTTTTAAATAGAATTGGCAACATGGAGCAAGACAGCATGCAGATACAAAACACACTGAAAATGTGAGACACAAGTATTATAGGCTTATTATAGATTGTGAAATGAACATTTTCTAATTAAAATAAAGCCTGGCCATTGTTTTGAAATGTAGGCTTTTCCTTTAGTTCTCACTTGAACTTTATAGTGAGGAAAATGACCACGCATACCTAACGCTTTCCATGGAAGTAACGGTATTGCTTGGCTAAAGTCATTCATGTCTGATTGCTCATGCAGTTTTAAACATTAGTTTGTTAAGAGTTAAGTGTTTTATTGCACTTACACAACTTATACATTTTTAATTTAATTTTTTAAACTGTAACATTACCAGTTATTTGCCATAATAAAATAAATTGTGGATTGTAGATAAAACAATACCTAGTTCTCAAAAAATGACTGCTTTGTGTACTGTTAGGAGAGCATAACTTTATGCTTAAAGATGACAAGCTGTCATGCATAATTCACCTGCTTACAATTTACCCTGATATAATCTACAGACATGCCAGCAGGGTCAGGTCATGGTACACGCACAATGCCATAGGAACACTAAGGACAACAATAACCTGTCTTAATGGAATTTATTGACAATGAACAATTACATAGGAGCTCTTATTTTCACTGTAAGATGGGGCACAGAGACTCACAGCAGTCACAGACACACACTCTTAAGAAAGGAGTCAGAGAGTAGGAACAGTGTTGTATTGATAAAACAGCTTTCCGGGAGGAAAAATAAGACAGAAAGTTCTGACTGTTAGTTGGTTCTTGTTGATAATTGTGATATAATTTCCCCCACCATGATTAATCTCTGACTACTTGAAGTTTAGCAACCAAATAGAAAATTCCTTCAAATCTCACCAATCAAATTGTATGAACCTATTCAAACCAGTTCCAGCCCAACATTAAAGAGGGAAACACACACGGTCAAACTTCTTAACAATGTAAACAATGCTTAGATTCTTCATGTGAAAATCTTGCTTATTGAGGCATGTTGGCTCTGTATGCCTCTTCAGTGTCTCCCACACATACGCACACATGGACTTGCTTGCTGTATTCCTTTCAGATGCATTACTAAAGCAGTGAGTTCTACAATCGTTTTGCATACTCTTACTTCAGAAAAATGGAATTCACAGGACCTGCAAACACCGTTCTTACATCAAGCTCTCAGCAAAGAAATAAAGATACGCTTCCCTCTTCTAACATTGTCCATTTGAGATTTTAGATCATATCACTAGCAAATACATTTCCAATAATTCTTCTTTAACAGACTAATTTATGGGTAATTACAAAGGCAGCATAGCTACATCTTTTAAAACTTGAGGAGGCTCTGTATCCTAATGTTTGTACTCACTGTCAATCATCATGAAATAACTTAATAAGCAATTCAACCAGTGACATAAATAATCAGGATCCATTTTAAGGATATAGTTGCTATTTCTTAATTGATTTCATTCCCAACATTTTGCTCCATATGGCTGTTAAATGTTCTATGAGACACATCAATAACCACACGGTTTCTATTAGCTACCTACAGTCCTGGTGTAGAAGCCACAGGTGAAGGCCAACTCAATGCCTTTTCCAATCCACATGCACATCTTTCTTGTATCACAAAATAAGTGGAAATTGCGTGAAGAGCTCTCTAACCAGCAGAGGCGCTTTCGGTTCACACCGTCACAGTGCTATCACTGCTGCTTCATGCCAGCGGTGGTTACATCTGCTCATGAATCCTTCTCTTTCCCTTCAGTCATGTTTTCAAACAGAACGAACACCTTAAGAGTAAGAGTTAGATGTTTGGGGAGCTAAACAACAATGAATGACTCAAACATGGGAGCCGGTGTTTGAGCAGTATCTGAGATGCCGGTTTGGATGTCCAGTCTGTGTCAGAGGGCCTGAACCCCACAGAGCTTCACTCCTGATGCCAGCCTTCTGCTGATGGACACGTGGCAGGGAGACATGGTGGCTCCCTCAGTTTGTTTCTTTAACCCATGTGGGAGGCATGGACTTACTTCTGACTCACGGCTTCACCTTAGCCCAGGCTGCAGTCTGAATCTCTCTGCTCCAACATCTTTCAAATAAATTGTGAATTAAAAGATGTTTTGAAACATTAACTTCAAAGCTTATGTTGAAGTATTTTACACAGATATTATTTCAATTGCTTTTAATTAGAACGTAATAGGTGAATATTTGCAAAACTTAGCTTGATCTACACATTGAACGTGTACAAGTTTTTATTTTGATTTTAATTTGCTGATTTGGCTTTCTTTTAACGAAATCAATCAATCTTTTTAGCCTAAGTGATAGATTATTTCATTTTAGCTGTGTATTTATTTATTGGAAAGTCAGAATTACAGAGACGGGGAGGCAAAGATTAATTTAGATGGAATTTAAATCAAATTTTAATAAATTAGTTAATTAGATTTATATTTACTTTATCTTTAGCTTAACTTAAATTTAATTTTGTTAAAATTAAAATCTTTATTTCCAAATTTCTTTACATTTTTTGTGCAAAGATGTGTACTAACATATATAATTTTGTTCTTCTTTGCAATACTTCCTTTCCTTTTGCTTTCCATTCATAATAATCCTATGAATATCATTCCAAATATGCCATAATATTTTTCAGGAGGTTTTTTGTGTCACAGCAAATGAAGATACTGCCTGACACTGGAACCGCATTTGGGTACCTATTTGAGTCCTGTTTGTTCCATTTCCAATTCATCTGCCTGGAAATTTACCTGGCAAAACATCAGATAGCCTAAATACTTGTGCCTCTGCACCCACATGGAAGTCAAAGAAGAAACTTACGGCTAGTCACTTCAGACTGCCTGGGCTGCAGCCATGGTGGCCATATCATGAACGTGCAGATTGAAAAGGACCTCTCTTTCTCTCTCTTCCTTTATTACTATTGCAAATAAATCAATCGATATGTATATTTTCTTAATTTTTGCTTTCCTCTTAGGAAAAATTCAGAAACTGATTTACTGGCCGAAGTGTGTCACTTCGGGAAGACCAATATCTGAAATGAAAATTTCTTTCTAAATACACGGCTGTTTATGTGATGGTGCTTTAAACTAAACCGGTCTGCACTCCAAAGGAGACATAATCAACTGGTTTCTTAAATAGTTGTCCCAGGTTCCAGGTTTACATACAGTCATTTGAGTTCATCTAAGAAATGCACAAGGTCATGAAAAATAAACAAATACGACATTTTGATTGCAAAGACGGGGGAGAAGTCCTTTTATTTATTTATTTTTAAAAATTCCAGGTCTTGAACTTTCTCCATTAAACATTCCCTGGCTTTTACATGTATCATTCAAATGTGGGTTTAATCATCTCCGGGAGCCTTTCAGTGATTGTAGTACAAGTTTTCTAATTTTTAATTTCTTTTTAGTTGCTTCTTTGTACTACTCTGATAAAATGAGTACCTTTCTGAATGCCATAGAGGAACGACTTCATTTGTTGAAAGGAAAAAAAAAGAATATTTTCTTAAGTGAATTCCTGAGTAAATTTTTTGTCATAACCTTAAGATTTCAGCATAAATATCTGGCTTCTGAATATTTAAACTGCTCTTCATTTTATTTTAATATATGGGTTATCCACTGTAGAATAGAATTTAGCAAGTTAAAACCCCACAGACACCTGGCTTTATGTGTATATGAAGAGGAATCCCATCATACGTATTTTTATGCAATATCTGTAGGGAGTGTTGCATTATTTATTAGGATTTCTCCTTTCTCTGTGGAATAACAGAAAGTGGAGTAGCCAAAAGTGAACACTGATTTCAACTAGCTATTTTCTGTTTCTGATTTTTCTTCAATATATTCTCCACATTGTAGCCAGCATATCATTTTTTGTGTTTTGTTTTTAAATTTTACTTCATTTTATTATTACTGTTTTATGATACAGTTCTATAGGTCCTGAGATTTCCCTTATCCCCTCCCCAATTCCATCCCCCCCTCACTGAGTTTCCCTATATCATTACTAAAGTATAGTTCTTCATACACAGCCATATGTCCATCATATGGGCATGCACAATGGCAGAGAGTCCAACATCCTGTTGTCAAGATATAGTGAACAGGGCCCGGCGGCGTGGCCTAGCAACTAAAGTCCTCGCCTTGAAAGCCCCAGGATCCCATATGGGCGCCGGTTCTAATCCCAGTAGCTCCACTTCCCATCCAGCTCCCTGCTTGTGGCCTGGGAAAGCAGTCGAGGATGGCCCAATGCATTGGGACCCTGCACCCACGTGGGAGACCTGGAAGAGGTTCCAGGTTCCCGGCATCGGATCGGCGCGCACTGGCCTTTGCGGCTCACTTGGGGAGTGAATCATCGGATGGAAGATCTTCCTCTCTGTCTCTCCTCCTCTCTGTATATCTGACTTTGTAATAAAATAAATAAATCTTTTTTTTTAAAAAAAGATAAAGTGAACAGTTTCATTGGGAGTCCATCTTTGTCTGGAAGTAGATACTCTATTGTATCCTCACAGCTGGATATGATAGTCTCCAGTTCACAGTTATTATACATCCCCTTAATTGAAAAACCACAAAACAAAATCAACAATAGGAAGAAAAAAAGGAGATTAACAACACCATGAAGTAAATAACATGTTACTGAATGACTAATGTGATGCTGAAGAAATGAAAAAGAAAATAAAGAGTCTTCTTGAAGTAAATGATGCTACTATATGATCTATGAGTCAGTGAAGAATTAAATCAGAAGAAAGTGTTTTGAAGAGATGTAACTGAAAAAAACAAATCCATGAGATATTATTTCCGCTGATCTTTGTTGGTGAGATGTGTCTCCTGTAGGCAACAAATAGATGGGTTTTGTTTTTTAATCCAGTCTACTAATCTATGACATTTGATTGATGACTTCAAGTTGCTGGTTCCTGGCTTCAGATCGGCGCGCACCGACCTTTGCGGCTCACTAGGGGAGTGAATCATCGGATGGAAGATCTTCTTCTCTGTCTCTGCTCCTCTCTGTATATCTGACTTTGTAATAAAATAAATAAATCTTTAAAAAAAAAAGAATAAGTGTTGTTTTAGTTGGCTGCGGCCAGTGGTGTGCCATTCTCTTCCTCCAGCACCTGTCCCAGGGCCCTGTCTGGGCTGTTGTCCCTTTTATTTTGATGTTAGAGTGAGCTGGGCAGCTGGGGGGCTGACGGGCTGGGGACAGGGGATCACCCCAGGACTGGTGGCCTCTGTCCTGGTGTTCACGTGGTCCTGTGGAACTATGGAATCTCTGTGTATAAGGCAAAGCTGTTTCTATCAAACTGTATATTCCATAAATAAAGAGAGTCCCACTTTGAGGTCTGTGGCAAAACCAAACAAACAAAAAACTTGTAACTTTACTGTGGAAGAATTTTATTTCATTTTCAAAGACAAAAAGCTTTGCTGGATACTTTATCCTGGGCTGACAATTATTTTTTCTTTTAGAATCTGGAATATGTCACTCCATTCTCTTCTTGCCTGTAGAGTTTCCTGTGAGAGATCTCCTGAGAGTTTAATTGGCATTCCTTTATATGTCACTTGATTTTTTTTTTATGTGCACATTTAAGGATTTTTTCTTTATGTTCAATTGAAAAGGGCTTGATTGTCATGGTGGAGATGGATTTTGATCAAGCCTGTTGGGAGTTCTGTGCCCCTCCTGGATGTTGTTTCCCAATTCTTTCGATAGATCAGGGAAATTTTCCCTTATTATTTCATTGAGTACACCCTTAATCTCAGTATCTCTTTCTGCACATTCTGGGACTCCCATAACTTTTATATTTGGCCTTTTATTAGTGTCTTCCAATTCTTGAATACTTTTTTTTTAGCCTGATCCAACTCTCCTTCCGGCTTTTTCTTTGTTTCCCATTGTGACAGGAAATATCTTTCACTTCTGAGAGTCTTTCTTCTGTTTGGTTCATTCTATTTTTGAGACTCTTCACTGTACTTTTAATTTGCTCCACAGTGCTCTGCATTTCTGATATATCAGCTTTAGTCTCGTTCCTTTCCAGTGTGACATATTCCTTTGAATTTCTTGAATGTCTGATTTATATGCTTCTGATTGTTGATAAGAAGTTTTATAGCAAGTGTTTTGAATTCTGTATCACCATTTTCCCAATGTCTTCCTCAGTTATAACTACTGTACTGGACTCCAGAGCTACATAGCTAAAGTCAAATTCCAGCTATTTAGTCTAAAAATCAGGTGTACATTTTCCAACATCATGCTCACAAATCCGTTTGTTTATTCATTATCCCTTTCTTCCTATATGACTTCAAACAATATAAAAAAAAGAAAGATCTGCAAGATACTGATATACCAGTAATTCAAGGTTGGGCTTCATCTATGTTTTCTTGAGTCTATCTTCATCATATAGTGTGTTCAATAGTTGTTCTCCTATCTCCATGAAATCTTTTTGTGGATTCACCTGACAAAACTAAATAAGTAGTTGGTATTGAAGATGTGAATTTCTACTTACCAACAAATCTTTCCCTGCAAAAAATTTAAATCCCAAATATCACAGTTTGTAGAGGAATCTGCTGATGACGTGGCTACCCTTTGAGTAACCCATTCATTGGTTTTCTAGAACAAAGCTTCTCCACACTGGAGTCATTTCTCTTCCATAGTGACAAAACTGATGCAGCCAAGATCTATGGAAAACTGGGCAGTAAAGCAGAAAACACCGATCAGTTTAAACAAAGCTCAACCTTCAGTTACTGCACTTCTTTTTACTCCTCAGACCAAAATGTGTGAATCTTGGTTCTTGGAAAATTGGATTTTCTTCCCCAGTTTGGTACTGTTAGACTTGTTCTGCTTTATATCGAATCTAGCACACGATGGATTGCTTTTTATGTTCAAGTGAAACTTTCTATCAAATGTTAATAATCATTTAAAGAAAAAGTTGAGGGGCTCAGGCACATGACAGGATCACTTTCTTTTTTCTCACCTACTCTTTTCTTTCTTTTCTTCTTTATTTGCTTGCTTTTCATCCCCCCCTTCTTTCTCTTATTTCCTTCCTTTGTCCTGTTAGTTTTCCAAAAGGAATTTTAAGTATAGAAATTATTTTTAAACTATACTAGTACAATCTCTTCAGGAACAGTATTCTGTGATTGTGAAAATCCAGAAGAGTTGGCCTAATATTTTTAGTTTGAGATTGTAGGAATGGGAAGAAAATGGCTGATATAAGTTCTGTTCTGAATCTAAAACAGGTAATGCCAACATTTCATGATTCTTAGCCAGGAATGGGTTCTTCGCAATAGAGCCTTGTTGACCTGTTCAGGCCAAGTGAGAATTGGATGTGACTTACACTGCATTTTACTCAGCCATAAAGAGAATGCTAACCTCATCTAAATGCCCTCTTTCTACTGATTATTTTATAAATTTTCATTCTTAATCCAGATTTTTCTTTTAATATTTTTCTTACTGTAAGGAGAGCATGGACACATTTAAGATTATTAACAAAATATCTGAGATTCTAGGACTTATTTAAATTGAAATATAAAATTTACCATCCCAGAAAGAACTTGAAAAAACACAGAGAGATCTACTGTTTATGTTAATAGAAATTGTTCATAGAGAAGCAGTGGAGGAGTTACTCTGAAGTGAAATGTGACTGGATACAAATTATTTATCAAAATAATCCTGAGATTGTTGGAATTAACATGTACATAGGCAATGTAGGAAGGGCAGTTTCAGATGAAAAGCCAAAAAAAAATAAAATAAAAACATACCTGACTTTTTACTTTCCATTTGCCATAGAGGGATGGCTGTTGTCACAAACATGGCAGACTTCCTAACTCTTTTCAGAGAGTCTCCCATTAGGGATGTTGTTGCTACAGTGAGCAGGTTAATCCACTTTACTACAACACAAGCCCACAACTATCGTCTTTCAGTTTAGTTTATAATCATACTAATGTGAGGAAGCAAAACCTAGAAAGATCCTGCTCCACGGAAAATAACAAGAGCTACAAACAATAATTAATTCACAGCATCTCAGTTCCAATGTTATACATTTTCTATTCTATTTATTTGTATTCTATTTTTTTTTTTTTGGCTGAGTCCTCCTATTACTCTTTTTTTTCTTTTAATTATTTATTATTTTACTTCATTAATTACATTGTATTATGTGACACAGTTACATAGGTACTTGGGTTCTCCCCACCCTTCCCCAAACCCTCCCACCATGGTGGATTCCTCCACCTTGTTGCATAACCACAGCTCAAGTTCAGTTGAGATTCCCCCATTGCAAGCGTATACCAAACATAGAGTCCAGCATCTTATTATCCATTCAAGTTCAACAGCTTCTTAGGTATACCCTCTCTGGTCTGAAGACAGAGCTAGCAGAGTATCATCCCAGTCAATTGAAAGCTCCAACATACCATCAGCAAAAATTTACATCATTATGGAATTAATTGACATAGTAATGAGTAACCAATATGTTAAAAGTAAATGCGAGTTCCCAGCCACCTTCTGTGACCACGTCACCTACACTTCAATTTTAGTTTATACACAACATATAACATTCATAACATAACATGTTATACATAACATCATACCATCTTAAATTAAGGCAAACATGTGGTATTTAACCTTTTGGGATTGGCTCATTTCCCTTAGCATTACGGTTTCCAGTTTGGCTATTTGTATTCTATCTTAACTACCACATACTAAAGACAGCGTGATCTCAATTTATGATGAATTCATCAAGATATAACCCCATAGTAAGTGGAGGAGCATACGAATGCATAAAAAATTGGGCTTGGGATGTATAAACTGGCTCCTGGAACCAAAACACAAACATTAGCCAGCTCATTATTACTGAATTAATAACTCACTATGTTATTAATGTCATTATGAGTGCATCCCATAACTATGAGACTTGTGTATTTCATGGTAAGCTAACAACTGTGAAGTGTGCAGAAATTAATACTTAAATTTGATTTTTAAAAATATTTTAGGAACTGGCATAACACAAGCCATATATTATATGCCACTGATTATCACATGTGGGATTGATGAAAAATTTAAAATTTCCTAAGAATGTAAATTGTCGTAGGTTTTTTGCTGACAAATTTGGTAAAGACCTTAGGCAAAAAAACTTTTGGCTAAGAGGGAACATCTGTGGGAGAGACACAGTGTGTCTTAGCAGGCTAATCCAATGCCTGTAGAGCCAGCATCCCATATAAAAACCTGTTCTTGCCCTGATTGTTAACTGTGATTCCAGCTCTCTGCTGATGGTTTGAGAAAGCAGCTGGGTATTGCTCATGTTCGTGGTATGCCGAACTCACTTAGGAGATCCTAACTCCAGGCTTCACAACAGCTCCTCTCAAACCACTGCAGACATTTAGGGAGTAAACCAGTGGATGGAAGATTTCTGTTCCTCTCTCTATCTCTCTTCCCTCTATAAATCTGCCAATCAAATAAATTAGATAAATCTTTTTAAAAAGAAAAAAGAAAGGAGGAAATAATATTTGTAACAAATGCAGTCATTGCAAGTCTCATCTACCTAGATTGTTATACAAAACATACTATTTGCAGAAATATTGTTAAGGTCTATATTGGAAATATTCCTGCTTATTTTATTCTTTATTTTAATGTGTTTTTCTGTTTTACAAGAAAAGAGAAATCCTCACCCAAAAATACACCACAATTTCCAGGTAAACTCTTTTGTAATTTTTGAATTCCAAAGTATATTATTCTTTAAATAATAGTTTGCAAATGTTTGTAGATAAGGGTTACATTCTTGTAATAGGGATTTTTCATTTTGATCTGCATTAAATTCAGATTTATTTTATAATTTTCTTATGCACATAGACAACACCACACACCTTATTTTTCTTTCTCCTTAACCTTTTATATTGTAGCCATAGTTGTCATTTTAAAAGAGATTTATTCACTTACTTGAAAGTTGGAGTTACAGAATGAAAAAGATGAGGGAAATTGCAATTTTCCCCCATTGGTTCACTCCGCAGATTGATGCAATGGCCAGAGCTAGGCCAGTAGCCAAGATTCAAGAGCTTCTTTCAGTCACCTGTGTGGGTTATGGGACCCAAGCATTTGGATATCCTCTACAACAACAACAATGAAATAAAAAGCTTAGCACCAGTGCCAGTGTGCAGGTTAAGTCTGACTGTGATGTTGGCATTTCATAGGGGCAACAGTTTGTGTTCCAGCTACAAAATACCTGATCGAATAGTCCAATTGCTTAGGGCCCTGACACTAATGGGAAAGACTCAGAAGAGGCTGGTAACTCCTGGCTTATGCCTGACCCAGTCCTGCTCACTGTAACCATATGGGGATTACATCAGCACACAGAAGAGTCTCTTTCTCCTTCTTCTTTGTTTGCAAATGTGGTTTCAGATAAATAAAAACAAGTCAAATTTTAAGTCTTAATGCCTGTTTCTGTCTTAGTGAAATCAAATGTGTATGTAGTCTGAGTTTTAATCTTTGGGCTATGTGCTAACCTTTCTTTTCATCTCTTCTTCCTAATTTTTCTCACAATTGCAAACTATCCAATTTTGAAAACATTTCCTCTCTAAAATGTTTGAGTTGGCTACAGAGGTCATCAAACTCTCTGTTGGCAGGTGCTGAACTGGTTCACACCTCTGGACATAACCCTACTGGACAGATTGTGTGAAAATGTGTAGTTGTTACATAATTTTGCTATAGATGCCAGGACAGATAAACTGAAAACTCTCAAGTGCCCCTTTTTCAATGGAAATCAGTAATAGTGATGAGCATGATATGGGTGTAGTAAACAGAATGCCTTTACCATATGTGTCTTAATCTCCAAACATTGTAGAAATGCTGTTATGGTTGTTAAATCGCTCAAATGTGCATCTTCTTGAGTAGCAATGATTATCCGTTCCTTTAGTATACTTTAAGTAATACAGAGTGCAAAATTTTCTGCTTGCTTCTTCTAGAAATATGCCATTAGTTGTTCTGGAAGTTTCAGATACTGGAATTTTGGGACCCAGATACTCAGAGAGGAATTAGTCATTGAGATCTAAACATACAATAAATCTACTGGACAGAAGTCAAGAAATAACTGAGTATTCCAATCAAAGCTAACCTGAAAAAGGTGGGAAAAAAGTGGGCAAAATACTAGCCAACGTGCTAAGGTCCATCTGAATTTATAAAAATGCAAATATTAAATGTTTCGCTCACTTCCACATATGATTGAAAACCGAAAAATTTTAGCTTTGTAATCTTAACAAAGTATGTCAGAGAATGTGATGCCAGAAGTCACTCCTGAATATCAACTGATATATTCCATTTTATAGATTCTGAGACTTGGAGCTGCTTCTCATAAAAATAGCTCCCATTAACACTACAATAAGGTTGTGCCAGACTAGGAAGAAAGAAGAGGCTCAAGTTTTCCCTGGAAATGCAGACACTCAACAAACTTAGCAGGAGAGTGATGAACTTTATAAACTCACACCCTGTGAATAATTTCTGGTACTTCAGGAACAGTGTAGCTAGAGAATTTTGATGCATAGATAGTCAGTTATGCTTTTAGATGGAACTTTGGAAAATAAAAGCATTACCATTTCCTATAATTATTACATAAACTGAGTTAAGGACGCAATCACTCCCAAGTGGAGTGTACAAGGAATAGCAGCCAGTGCGCTACATTTGCAATAGCAGTAAACAAGTATCAGAATAAACAAGTAACATTCTGCCTGCTGAAATATCAAACTGGCCAAACTACTCCCCTTGTACTCTTGGATATTTGAAGGAAATAGTCCATTTGTGTTGCTGTAACACAATGTCTAAAGCTAAGTGGAGAGAAAAGAAGTTTATGGAGCTCACAGTTTAAGATGCTGAAATTACAAGATGAGTTAACTTCTTTGATTTGGCCTCTGTGCGGATATCTTGACAATGCAGAACCAGGAAATGGGATTTCTTTGAGCAGGGATTGTAACAACTCTTCCTGTAAAAAGTGACTCTCTCGATTAAGAACAGCGTTCATTGCTTTTGAGCCATTCTCACCTCCCCACCACCCGTGACCTGACTACCTTGTCACAGGCTCCATGACTTAAGAGTCCTCACTTCAGTTTGAGGACTCTAAGCCACATGACTTCAGTTTGAGGACTCTAAGCCACACATTGAGGAGTAAGTTTTCAGTCTGTAAAAGATGAATGTCAAACTTCTAGCATGAACAAGAAATTTCCAGGAACAAATAATGTCCAAACCTATTGAGAAACGTCAGATTTCTTTGTCTTAACCTATCGACCTATTTTCTCAGTTTGCTCTAGGAAACATAGGAGCATCTTATTTGTGTACACTTTTTTTTTTTTTTAAAGAAAACCGTACTTAGTGGTGAGCATAGTGATGGAGTAGGTTACTCTTTCACCTGCAAGTGTAAGCATCCCATACCGGCACCTGTTCAGGTCCCAGCTGCTCCACTTCAATCCAGCTCTCTGCTTCTTGCTTAGGGAAGTGGTACTGTGGCTCAAGTGTCTGGGGTCCTGCATCAATTCTGGGGGACAGGAAGAAACTCCTGACTCTCAGCTTTGGGACATCTCAGCTCTAGAAGTTGTGGCCATTTGGGAATCAAATCAGTGGATGGAAGACCTTCTCTGTCTCTTCTGTGCTGTTGTCAAAAAATTGCTTTTCAAATAAAAAACAAACAAAATCTTAAAAAAACAAAGCCATATTTAGTTAGTATTCTATGAAGTGTTGTTACCACTTTTAGTTAGTGTATTATAAGAAATTCTAAAAAATGGATATTCAAAATAATTAAACTCTAAAACATAAGGAATCAGAAATACATAATTTCATCTTTGATTCACAAAAATAAAATTTTATTTTCTGATGATATTTACTTTCTAAATGGCATTTCATCTTAGCTCACTCTAGAAAATCGTATTTTACAAGCATGTAGATTTTTATTTCTGTTGCACATTAAAAAATCAACAAACTTTTAGAATTAAAAAGTTCAGCCTCACGGTGGTGCTTTAATTTATTAGTATTGCTGTAGGAGTGACGTGTTTAAAATACTTTGCATTCTCATTCAAACACCACTTTCATACACAAATGCTGATAAGCAGAAGGATGCTAAACCTCACTAGAAGACAATGCATGAGTAGTATTTTACATACAAAGTAAGTTAGAATTTATTATCACTAGAAAAAATAAAAATTGTTTGAGTAGTTCCCTCAATGTGCTTAGGGTATGTTAATTCAGCCAAAAAATTACTTGTGTGGCTAGGAATGCTTAAGAATAATTCTTTCTTGTGATATCTTTGTTTTAGGGACACAGTTAACATCAACTGCTAAATGATTCCTTATAATAAATGGCACCATTTGTTTGATATGTTCAACACTGGCATGCAAGCAGATATAATTGCACATACATTTCACTACTATGAAGGTATAAACAACTTCTGGTTATCTAGTTGCAAGCAATTGGCAATAATGGCGTTGTACATTAATGATAATTTCCTTAATTAGTGATGAAATTATCCAATATAACATACTAGGTGAATCCAGTTACATATTAACACAGTATTAATCAAATTTCTATAATCTAGAAAAAAAATAAAGTGATTGGCTAGCAGAAGCAAGGATTTAACAAACTGTGGGGGTGTAATTTAGAATTTAAATCAAGAAGTAATAATAATAATTTTAAAAAATCTAAATAATTCTCCTAAATTAGGCTAAATATTCTATCTGGCCCAACAAGAACAAGACTTTGCACGGTGTGTGATAGGATGGAAATATACAACATCCAGAACTCCAGTGATTTTTTTTCAACATTTTATATTGTCTTTTAAAATATCTGTCTTATTTATTCGAAAGTCAGAATTGCATAGACAGAGCTGGGGAGAGGAAAGAGAAAAATAGAGAAAGGTATAGCCTTCTTGCACAGCTTAACTCATGGTATGGCCCAGAGGTGGAGCTGTGCCTGTCAGAAGTCAACAGCCACGTAGTTTTGGAGACCTACATAGTTGGAACATATTGGGTAGCTTTGGCTGGTGCAAGAGCAGGGAACTGGATCTGCAGTAGAGAAGTTGAGACTTCAGATAATGTCCCTGTAGAATTCTGGCATTGCAGGTAGCAACTTCACCTGCTATGCACCTGCTATGCCTTTTTATTAGTTTTATAGTGTACATATTTTATTGTCCAGAAAAGTGCATTCGTTATAAAAATTAGAAAGCTCTATGATTTTATTATGGTCTTTGCTTTCATTTCACTAGAATACATGATTATTCTGACACTTTTGTTTCATCAGTTTGAGCAAGATAAAATTATAACGGCTCAAGTATTTTAATGTAATTTTATTATTTTGAATGTATAAACAATGTCTGACTCTATCCGATCAAAAAAGATCTGTTCCAGATTTAAAACAACAGGGACTGAAGAGTCAATTGAGATTGCAAAAGTTGATCCTAATAAACCAAATTTAATGTGTTTTCCAAATATTTGTCTGGACTATAAGCTTAGAAAACACAAGGCACATTGAATTTCTTTTTGTTTTTATGATATTGCTCTGTGGGCACAGAGATTTCCTCTTCCACCATACCAACCTCACCCTTCATTTCCCCCTACATATATTCATTCAGTAACAGTTTTAAGTCCATCATTCTGATATTTATATGTGTATTACGGCATTATGGGTATAGTTAATGGTGGAAAATTCACCATCCAGTCTTCAATATGTACTTAACAGTTTCCTTGGGAGTCCACCTTTTTTTTCTCTCTCTGAATTTTAAAGATTTATTTTTATTGCAAAGTCAGATATACAGATAGGTGGAGAAACAGAGAGGAATTTCTTCCTTCCACTGATTCACTCCCCAAGTGGCTACAGTGCCTGAAGTTAAGCCAATCTGAAGCCAGGAGCCAGGAGTTTCTTCCAGGTCTCCCATATTGGTGCAAGGTCCCAAGGCTTTGGGCCATCCTGGATTGCATTTCCAGGCCACAAGCAGGGAGCTAAATGGGAAGCAGGGTGCTAGGATTAGAGCCAGCATGCATATGGGATGCTGGCATGGTCAAGGCGAGCACTTTTGCCACTAAACCACTGTGCCAGGTCCTCCAATTTAAAAAGAAAAAAATATATACATATATTTTATAATGATTACATGGTTGATCACGGTGGGAAGAATAAAGGTTTAGGGAAATTTGGTGAACTCATTTCTTCCAAATTTGCTATTTCTTCTTGTTCCTGGGGGAAGGGAAGAGACAAAGTGGGAAATCACTCATGATTTAATCACTCATGATTTTCCACAAGTTCCGGTACCCAAGGTTAAGGACCGCCACCTCATATCAACCACAATCTCAATGTGTACATATTCCAAGGGTTCTGTCCAATTGGTTTGGATAGTTCTGAAATGCTTCCAATTTCACCAATCCAAGGATGATGTCACTCTCCCAAAATCCATTGACTCCATATCCTGAGATTTTTTTGCTGTCATCGTTTGTTTGGGGTAGATGTCCAGTTTATTCTGTTCTCCTTCTTCTGCTACAGCACCAAATATACTGCCATCTTCTCCTTTTACAACAGGCCCTGTGTCTATTGTTCTGTTTTTTCATCAAGTAGAACATGTTCTTGCAGGTGAGTTCAAATATCCGGGCCAAGTGTCCCAAGCATCGCAAAATCCCCCGCTTCTGGGGCTTATGAACCCAACATCCACCTAGTACGTGGGGCCCTGGACCAGGGCCAGGAGACCCAAGCCTCACCATATCACACACCCCCAGGGTTCACAAAGCCAATACTCACCTAGAAAGAGGGACCCAGGATTTTGGCCAAGCAACCCAAACCCCATCAATTCCCCATCCCCAGGGCACAGAAACCCCTCCACCAGCACACAGGTGAGCCCAAGGACTTGAGTCAAGTCACCTGAGACCTGTCAGATCACCCCATTCCTGGAACTCATATACTTGGCCCCCACTGGAGCCAGGCTGGAATGACTCGCCTCATCTCAGTGTTCACAATCTTATTGAGCAGCCTGGTATAGTCTATACTGCCCCTGTCCCAGCTCCTATTGGTGGGTGCTGAAGCCTACCCCAGCCCAGTCTCATTGCTGTCCTGATCGTGATGTGAATTGGCTGGTGTTGTGACTCGATCTGTCTCCTCCTGCCCCCTAGACTGGTTCTCAAATCTGCCAGTGAATATTATATGCTGGTCCAGACTCATCTTTCCCCAGACCTGACCCACATGTACGCCAGTGGATACTGTGACCTGGCACAGTCTGCGCGGCTCCTTGCCTTACTTCTTGTGCTCACCTGCAGGGACTGCATCCCAATGAAGCAGTTTACCAAGTTTCTCCATTGAGTTTCCTCCCAGTGGCAGTTCTCGCGCACCAGTGTGTTGTTGGCCCAGGTTGAATTTGTCCACCTCCTGTCTTGACAAGAACAGTGATTTGCTCAACTGGCCACACCCATTCTGATTCCCGTTGTTGAGTGTTGCAGCCCAACAATACCTGGCCCATGACCAGACACAGCTTTCACCTAGTTCAATGGGAGTCAACACCTAGCCTGGCCTGTTCTCCAGACATCCTCACTCTCATGAGTACTAATAGGGGCTGGAATCAAGCAAAATCTGTCACTCCACAGTCCCAGTGTACACCTGAACCAGAACAGTGTGCAGTCATTTACAGCCATGCATGCTGCCTTCAGTCCTACTCCTGTTCTCACCAGCAAAAACCCCACCCAGCTTTGGTGACCCCTTAGCTTTCCAGCAAGGCCTGACCCCATCTGCAGTTCTTGGGCCAGCAAGCAGACATTAAAGTTCCACAGGGAGTAGGCTACATCTTTAATTCAGTAAGAGATGCATACTGAAATGTCTCTTCACATATTGGTATGCTAGTCTTCATTACTCAGTTCCCTTGGATGAATATATCTATATCTATATCTATATCTATATCTATATCTATATCTATATCTATATCTATATCTATTAGATATAGATATAGATAGATACATACACATACATACACATATATGACTACCTGTACATCTATTGGTCTTGTATTCTGGGTCACCACATAACGTTAAAGTGATCCATTCAATCAGAAGAAATCAATATTATAAATATATATGCACCGACTGTTAGGGTGGGGGCAGATTGAAACTTCGGCAATGGGCCCGGCGGCGTGGCCTAGCGACTAAAGTCCTCACCTTGAACGCCCCGGGATCCCATGTGGGCGCCGGTTCTGATCCCGGCGGCTCCACTTCCCATCCAGCTCCCTGCTTGTGGCCTGGGAAAGCAGTCGAGGACGGCCCAATGCATTGGGACACTGAACCCGCGTGGGAGACCCGGAAGCGGTTCCTGGCTTCGGATCGGCGCACACCGGCCCGTTGCGGCTCACTTGGGGAGTGAATCATCGGACGGAAGAACTTCATCTCTGTCTCTCCTCCTCTGTGTATATCTGGCTGTAATAAAATGAATAAATCTTTAAAAAAAAAAAAAAGAAAAAAAGAAACTTCGGCAAAGTGGCGGGCTGCCGGGGGCGCCTCTACTCCATGAAACTCGGCTGCAGAATGGCGCCAAACCCTGTGGGTGCGTTCGCAGTTCCCACCAGACCCAGGGGGGGCAACGGAGCCCCCAGGTTAGCAGCCATGGGGGCCGCCTCAGAGCTGGACTAAAATCCGAGCTCCGCCCTGCTCCCGTGAGTTGGGAGCGGGCAACTCGGGTGAGTTCCATTTGCCAAACCTACAGCAGGGAGGCTGAGGGCAAGTCCTCTGTTCTGGGCGGACAGTGCACCAAGTGGTGCCAGGCTCTGCCTGCTGGACACCCGGCGGTGAGCTCAGAGATTTTTACGATATGGAAAGCTATTTGGGGACACCCATTAATAGGCCCAACTTTGGTATAGGGGAGACAGGATTCCTCGCAGTGTCCAGGAACAGAGGCTTGAATCTCTAGGACAACACACCCACCACCCTCGTTGGATGGTGAATAGAACACAGGTCAAGCCGAGTTGGGCCATTACACCTGCTATTCTGCTTGAATCAAGGATGCGAAGCCACAATGTCTAAGGCTGAGGCTAGGACAAATGAGGGACGGCAACAAGCTGAGTCAGAGCAACCACTGGCAGGCATATGATCTACAGCTAGTAACAGGCCCAGTCTGGGAGCCAAGGGGATACCCTGACTGGGTTGAGGCTCCCTCCAAGGGGAAAATGTGCGGGAATGGGGGCTGTGTTCTAACCTAGAAATAGTTGTAGTCTCCCAAGGCACTAGTGTGGGCTGGGATTGGATGCACCGGACTGTGACAGACCCCAACACCGTCTGGTGTCCTGGATAACCAGGGTAAACATGAGACTGGCTAGGCTAGGTCTCGACCCCCCCACTGAGCCACTTGTGAACTGTACGTGGGTATAAATGAGCCACAGCTGGGCTGAAACATCCTATAACAAGAACCTGAATGGGGTGAAAGCCAGCCAGGTTAAGCCACTGTTCCTGCTTGGACAGGAGGTGAAGTGAGAAGAGCTGGCTCAAAAACCCCCTGGTATGTGCATAACTTGGCAAGGGGAGAGGCTCAGAGGGAGGTGCCTGGGCAACTCCTCTGGCAAGATACAGACCCTCCAGGTCAGCGCAAGAAGCACAATAGGAAACAGCCCAGAATAGGCCATGGAAAATTTCCCGCGGGCATACATTTCGCATGGGACAGGGGCAGACCAGGCTGAATCAGTGCATGTTGTCCACTGCCATATCCAAACACTAGAACAGAGTGTGGGTTGGGCCGGGTTTGGTTGTGACAAAACCAATGTACAATGTGGAATATCAGGGAGAGGTTACCGGTACTAGATTTGACTGCAGCACCCAACCAGCACACATGAGAACCAGGAGGGGCAGAGCCAGCATGGGAATTTAGGGGCTGGTCCCCTCACCGGACAGCTACCCCCATTGGAGAGCGTGGGCTGGTTTGGGGACATACCACACTAAGCAGGGCTACAACACCTGTGTGCCGCATGGGAACTAGACCAGGGAAAAGCCAGACTGAGCAAATTATCCCCTACTGGGGCAAGCATAAATTAGAATGGATGAGGGGTGTAAGGACTTAGCCGCTACACCAGCTGGCAGAAACTGGTTCTGGGGACTAATTCTGTCAAGTCAAATTGCGGAACCACCCGAAAAGTGCATAAACCAGGACAGTGAACGACCCAGGAGGGAAACAATGGGTTCCTCCCTCCTGGGTCACTGCTCCCGTGGGAGGACATGATAACTTGGATGGGGGCTGGGGTGGATAGACAGAAAGGAACTCAACAACATCTATGGGGGCTGGATGGCCGAGCTGGTTAGTCAGAACTAAGCTTTAAAACCCAGGGACAAATACAAGAGCTAGATGGGATGTGGGACAGACTGGACTATACACACAGGCAAACCAGGATAGGGGGCGGGCCTAATGGAGGTTATTGTGGGTCGCCCAGACTAGGCCACAGCCCCCACTGGCTGATGCAAGTGCTTGAGTACGCGCTAAGCAGAACCAACCTAGTCTGCAACACCCACTGGTTCCAGAGCAACTCTAGTCCGAAAACAAACCAGCCCAGGAATTGCGCCTACAAGCTGATTTTTGCGATGACCAGCTGGACTCAGAACCCTAGCCAAGAAAAGACAGAGGACAGAGCGGGTCAATCAACCATCTCAGATATATGTTGGTAGCGAAAACCGGGCGAATGAAGACTCTGATGGACAGTGTCAACCAGTGAACTCTACAACGATCTCATCGAACTGGGAGTGGTGAGACTGGCAGTGATTCATAACTAGAGAAATATTAAAACCACTAGGGGTTGATCGCAGCTAAATAGTCTCCCCAAGAAGCTGTACATTCCATCTGGACAATGAGCAGCTGCACTATGTGCTTAGCATCTGTTTGCAAGTGAAGACTCTTGATTGAATTTGAACTGTAATGCTGCAACGGGGTGGGGGGGGGATCCACCGTGGGGGAGGGGCATGGGGAGGAGTGGGGGGGAACCCCAGAGCCTATGAAACTGTCACATAATGCAAAATAATTAATAAAAAATATATATATGCACCAAATGCCAGTGGACCTAGCTACATGAAACAAATATTCATGAATTTAAAGGGAGAAATAGACTCAAATAAAAAAATAATAGTGGGGGACCTTAACACGCCAGAAAGCTCCATGGACAGATTGGTGAGACAGAGCTCAGAAGAGAAACAACAGAGAAACCCAGACAACAAACAAATGGACTCCATTAATATCTACAGAACGTTTCATCCCACAGATGAAAAAAATGCACTGTTTTTGTCAGAACATGGAATATTCTCCAAGGTTTATCATATTATAGGCCACAAAACTAGACTTATCAAATGAAAAAAAATCAAAATCATACCATTCATCTTATCAGATCATCACAAGTGAAATGAGAACAACAAGCAAAATACCCCAGAAGATGCAAACACTTGGAAACTGAACAAACACTGCAAAATGAAATATTGGTTATACAAGACATCAACCAGAATGTGAAAAAATGCTTGAAATGAATGAAGGATTCAATACAACATATCATAAGTTGGGAAACAGTCAAGGAAGTGCAAAGAGGAAAGTTCATTTGAGAAAGAATTTTACTTGAGGAAAGCATTAAGTAAATGGGCTAACCTGCATTTGAAGGAGCTAGCAACAACAACAACAACAACAAAAAAAAATCAGCAAAACAATCCAAAGATTAGAAGAGAAGTAATTAAAGTAAGGGAGGAAATAAATCAAATAGAGACCAACAGCACAAAATATAAGACCAATCATTGACAGGGCTTCTTTGAAAAAATTAGCAAAAGAGATTCCCCATTAGTACACCTAGTCAGAAAAAGGAGGAAGAATATGAAAATCAATAGAATGAGAGACAGAAAAGTAAATAAAACCAAAAATATTGAGAGCATATACAGATAATCATGAAATACTACAAGCAACTCTATGAAAATAAATTAGAACTGCAAGAAATTGATATTTTTGAACACATGATATTTGTGAAAATTAAATCCTGACAAAACTGTCTATATAGAGCAAGAACCAGGACAAAGATTGAATCAGGAATTAAGTCACTCCCAATAAAAAAGAGCCCTGGACCGAATGCTTTCACTCCTGAATTCTACTAAACATTTCAAAAACTTAAACCAATTCTCCAGAAGCTAGTCAAAGCAATAGAGAGAATGGCAATCTTCCCAAACTCTTTCAGTGAAACCCACATCACTTTTAACACCAAAGCGAGAAAGAGACACAATAGAGAAAGACAAATACAGACTCTTATCCCTGATGAATATAGACATTAAAATTTTCAATAAATACTAGCCAACAGAAAACAACAGCACATCAAACAGAGCAGACAATTAAAACAGTTGGAATTTATCAATTGGATGATGTGTGGTTAATGGATGAAAATAAATAAATGTGATACATTACAGCAACAAATTCAAGAACGAAAACCTGAGGATCATCTTATTAGATAGAGTGCATTTGATAAAATATTAAGCAAGAAAGGCATAGACAGAAAACACTAAAATATAATCAATGCAATATACAAAAAAATGACAATGACACACTGTGGTGAAAGAATAGAATCTTTTCCACTTAGATCTAGAAATAGACAAGGATGTCCAAATTCACAAATGCTATTCAACATTTTATTGGAAGTCTTCATTAGATCTATTAAACAACAGAAAGAAATAAAATGATTTCAAATCAGAAATAAGGAATTAAAATTATCCCTGCTGGCAAATGAAATGATACTACACATAGGAGAAGCAACTTATAAAAGAGACTATTGAAACCCATAACAGGTTTTAAGGCAGGATAGTAGAATAAAAATTAATTAATTAAATAAATAATTAAAGTTAATTAACTCCATGTGCCAATTTCTGTGAATTTTTCCAAAACTTAAACTTCTGCTTCATCTCAGTTGCCCCTGCATCCATGGTGATGCCAGCCCTCCACTAAGCCTGCTGTTTCATCTGTATAAGTTGTCTTTGCACATCAGTATAAGTAAACCTTTTGGAAAAGGTGTCTTCCTTGATCTGGTATCTTGGTCAGAGACCTCTCTTATTTCCCTGATAACAGGATGCTATATTTCATTTATGATGCATAAAATTTTTTATAAATCAAAATATACCAATGTGAAATAGTGCATGTTTGAGTATCTCTTCAAAATTGACAAATATGTGAGTAGCAAAATTTGACTTTTCAGCTCACAGTCATTGCCTAACAAAGTGTGCTATCCATTGGGAAGGCCAAAATGAGACTTGAATGCCTGTGGATTATGTCAATCCATCTAACCATTTCAACTCTCCTCAAACCCCCCTTTTTTTTTACATATTAATTTGTCCTGGGTTGGTGCATCAATACATTCCCTCAATTTCTTTTGTCATTGTGGACTTTAACTAATGTAATGTATCAACTCTAGCTATGTTGCTCAGCATTCACCGGCAGACTGACTGGGCTGAATATGCGTACCTATGGCATTTCATATTTTATATATATTTCCGTTTTAGAACCCATTAATCTCTAGGTGTACTTTCCAATTAAAAAATATGTGGAAAAAATTACCTGAACAGATTGCTTCTGGTGAAAACTTTGAATGTTGTCCAGGTATCTTCAAGCTATCTCTAAAAATTGAGTTTGCTTTTCCGTTGTCTCGAGTTCACACTGGTTTCAAGCTAAGTTTCTCCATTATTTGTATCACTAATCTACACTACCCTATACTCTACATATTCCTTAGTATTAGTCGCTTGGAACATCACCAACATATTGGCCCCTTAATTCAATACATAATAAACAATTATAGGCTACCAGTTAATTTTATAACATAAATGTATTAAATGTTAATAATAAAAGAATATTAGGAAGAATCTGTGCATGAATTAAAAAAAATGTTTCACTTTGAAAAAGGCTTAATTTATCCATTAACTTCTAATTGCCCTCATGCTTGGAAAACTAAATCAGAAGGACCTAGTTCAGAGTTCTAAACTCAGGAGTGAAGGACATGCAAACAAACAAGACCTGTAGAACTGGATGTCCAACCAAAAGCTCCCAGAAGAACTCAGAGTGAAAAATCAGCTTATTATAAAAATTAATATGAGACATCAGAACCTGCCAAGGGTCATGGCTCACAGAAACTGAATGTACAATGTATTGAAACACCAAAAAATACAAGATCAGATGCAATCGAGAAATTAAATGATTAATGCAAACTTAAATGCATGTGTTAAGTACATGCAGTTTAATAAATCTGCAAAGATGACAGAGAATTGCCAAAAGGTTTTCACAATAGATAGTATAAATTGGTCTGCATGTAAGAAAGGTTACATTTTGAGCTGATTTGGGAAAGAGAATTGTCAGTAGAAGAGACAATAAGAACCCACCAACACAGTAGGAGAACATCTTTGCACACTACACCACAGATAGGGTTGTAACATCCAGGATTTACAAAAAGCTTTGGAAACTCATTGACAGCAAAAACAAACAACCCTGTGAATAAAAGACTAAAGAAAAAGAGCCAGCATTTTTTTCAAAAGAACAAATTCAAATGGCTAATAGACACATGAAGAATGCTCCTCAGTCCTTTGAGTTACTAAAGAAATACAATTAAGAACTGGATTGAATCTCCCCCAAATGTCACTGAGGTTGGCCTTCATTTGGAAATGTGCTGATACCTAGAAGCAAGGATGCAGGGCAAAAAGTACCCTATTTCATTGTTGGTGATAATGTAGGCTATTCCAGTCACTGTGGAAGTCAATATAGAGAGTGATAACACAACTGAAAATTGGTCTAATATATAGTCCATCTCTCCCACTTCTGGAATATATCCAAAAGAACAAAATTTACATATGATAAAGTGACCTGTGATGCTCTATTTGTAATAGCAAATACATAGAAAGAACCCAGAAGTCTGTCGAAAGAGCAGTGGATGAATAAACTGGGTGAGTGAATCATGGCTGCATATTGCAAGGACACATTTTAAAAAGTGGAGACTCATCAGCTGTGGTGAAGTGGAGAGAACAAGAAACCTATGCAAATGGGGATGCTCTAAATATGAATGCAAATTGGAAGACATTGTACTCGAGGAATTAATAAAAAAAGTCTCTTCCAATGAAGTCTAGTATGAAATATTCGCCGTGAAGTAGTTAAGCCACTGGGTAAGATGTTCACATTCCATACCGCAGTGCCTGATTCTGACTCCTAAATCCATCTCCTGAATCCAGGGTTCTCCCATTGCAGATTAAGGAGGCAAAAGTGATCATTCACATGATTGCTCTCCTGATACAACCACTGTGGAAATCAGCATGGAGAGTGCTTGGAAAAGTGCAAATAAACCTGCCATACAACCCAGCTATCCCGCTCCTAGGAAAATAAAAAAAAAGTGAAATCTACATGTGAGAAGGGGATCTGTAATCCGATACTTGCAGCAGCACAATCTACAATAGCAAAGACATGGAAACAATCCAGATGTGCGTCCAAGGAAGAGTGGTTAAAGAAACTGTGGTACATCTACTCCATGGAATATTATTCAGCTATTAAGAAGAATGAAATTTTTCTATTTACAACCAGGTAGTCCCAACTAGAGACCGTTATGCTCAGTCAATCACAAAAGAACAAATACCATATATTCTCTCTTAAATAAGGAAGCCAACATGGAAAGTGTAACTCCAATAGTCCAATCCATACTGTCTTCTGATTGTTTGCTTTTTTGGCTGTATCCCATGTGTTTTGATGTTTTTATTTCAGTTTGGTTCCTTCCAAATAATCTATTTTCTCTAGTCGAATTCATCACATGCTCGTGAATTATACAGTGACATATTTTTCCCAATAGACTTCTGTGTTTCCCTTTTCATCACTCACGTGTTGGTTACTCAGTGGTGCGTTATTTTTTCAAGGTGCTATAATTTGTTATTGATGTTGTTGTTGTTGCTGATGTGACTGTTCTAACTCATACCAGTTGTTGACCTTGTTTCATGGCTTCTCACATATGGTAATGTATAGTGATGGAGTACTGGGTCTATCATATTTAGCTGTGGGGGTACAATGGAACATGCAACCCTACACCCAGATGAAGGATGGATTCCCAACGAAACTGTTGGACATGTGTAGACAATGGGATGCTGGACTGTCTAACATTGTCTGTACCAACAATGTCGAGGGTACACCAAAATAAGACTGATTGAATTATGATTCCTTATGAAGGACTACACTATGTTAACCAAATGGGAAAAATCTGATGGGGGTGGGAGTTTGGGGTGGGGAAATCCCAGCCTATGCAAAAATGTACCACACAATTCAAAATTCAAAATAAAAATATTAAAAAATAATAATAAATAAATGCTGCTGGGACAACTGGTTGATAGCCTGCAGAAACAAAAAAATAGATCCACATCTCTCACCATACACTAAGATCAGATCTAAATGGATAACAGATCTAAACCTACATCCAGAAACCTTCAAACTTTTGGAAGAAAATGTTGGAAACACACTGGAACACTTAGGGGTAGGCCCTCACTTCCTAAAAAAGACTCCAGATGCAGTAGAAATCAAGACCAAAATAAACAATTGGGACCTCATCAAACTAAGAAGCTTCTGTACAGCTAGAGAAACAATCAACAAAGTAAAAAGGCAACCCACAGAATGGGAGAAGATCTTCGCACACGACATAGGTGATAGAGGGCTAATATCCAGAATATACAAAGAGCTACAAAACAACCAAAATGTCAAAACAAACAACCCACTCAAGAAATGGGCACGGGAAATGGGCAGACACTTCACAAAGGAACAAACCCAAATGGCAAATAAACATATGAAAAAATGCTCAAGTTCCCTGGCAATAAGGGAAATCCAAATTAAAACATCAATGAGGTACCACCTAACGCCAGTAAGACTGGCCCACATGAATAAAAGCACCAACGACACTTGTTGGCGAGGTTGCGGGGAAAAGGGAACCCTACTCCACTGCTGGTGGGGCTGCAGGCTGGTACAGCCTCTATGGAAATCAGTATGGAGAATATTCAAACAACTCAAATTCAACATACCGTATGATCCAGCAATAGCACTCCTAGGAATATATCCAGAACACTTGTTCTATGAGAAACCAACATGTACTCCTATGTTCATAGCAGCACAATCAGTAATTGCAAAAACATGGAAACAACCAAAATGCCCATCAACAGAGGATTGGATAAGAAAGCTATGGTTCATCTACTCCATGGAATACTACTCAGCTATTAAAAAAAACAAAATGCAGTTCTTTGTGGCCAAATGGGCCAAACTGGAAACCATAATGCTAAGGGAAATGAGCCAATCCCAAAAGGTTAAATACCACATGTTTGCCTTAATTTAAGATGATATGATGTTATGTATAACATGTTATGTTTTGAATGTTATATGTTGTGTATAAACTAAAATTGAAGTATAGGTGAGGTGGTCACAGAAGGTGGCTGGGAACCCGCATTTACTTTTAACATATTGGTTACTCATTACTATGTCAATTAATTCCATAATGATGTAAATTTTTGCTGATGGTATGTTGGAGCTTTCAATTGACTGGGATGATACTCTGCTGGCTCTGTCATCAGACCAGAGAGGGTATACCTAAGAAACCGTTGAACTTGACGGGACAATAAGATGCTGGACTCTATGTTTGGTATACGCTTGCAATGGGGAAATCTCAACTGAACTTGAGCTGTGGTTATGCAATAAGGTGGAGGAATCCACCATGGTGGGAGGGTTTGGGGAGGGGTGGGGAGAACCCAAGTATCTATGTAACTGTGTCACATAATACAATGTAATTACTGAAGTTAAATAATAAATAATTAAAATAATAATAATAATAATAATAATAAATAGGGTTCCTGACCTCTAGCCTCAGCCTTACCCCATTGCAGCCCCATGAGCCTTCAGTCTCTGTCTCGCTCTCGCTCTGTGTCTTTCTAACTTCCTACATTTATTTCTCCATCTCTATCTCTCCCACCTCCCCATCTCTTCTCTAATGAATGAAAACATAAATAAGAAGACTAGGGTATAAATTCCAGGAATACATTGAAGAAAATAAATAATATGTTGTCTGTCATTCAAGCTAAAATCAGAGTAGTTGGACTATTCTCTATACTCTATAAAATGTAAAGCTTAAAGACCAGCGCAGTAACTTAGCAGTTAAATGTCTCTCCTTCTATGTTCCAGGTTCATATATGGGCACGAGTTCTAATCCCAGGTACCCCACTTCCCTTCCAACTCCCTGCTCGTGGCCTGGAAAGGTAGTGGAGCACGGCACAAGGCTTGGGGCCCTGTACTTGTGTGGGAGATCTGGTAGAAGCTCCTATCTCCTGGCTTCAGATTGGCTCAGCTTAGGCCATTGTGACCACTTGGGGAATGATTCATTGGATGGAAAATCTTCCTTTCTGTCTCTTCTCTCTGTATTTCTGAATGTCCAATAAAATACACAAATCTTTAAAAAAAAAAGTAAAGCTTAATTCAATTTGTCTACTAAAAAAGACATTGCTTGACATCAAGTAATGTTTCTTTTCTCCAAATTCCAAGGCCATACTAAGTCATTTTGATTTTATTTTAAAACTCTATGAAAGTTCATGCATTGATTTGTGATTTTTCAAATGATAGAAAAAATATATAACAATCAGGGACCAAGTGTTTTTAAACATTAGCAAAAGTAAGTATTTTTTTTTTTTTTGGTCTCAAATTTTTCTGAAATTTCATTAAATGTCATTTTATCAGAAGTATGAAAAATGTTTATCCTTTATATTCTTTTTTTAAGATTTATTTATTTTACTACGAAGTCAGGTATACAGAGAGGAGGAGAGACAGAGAGGAAGATCTTCCTTCTGATGATTCACTCCCCAAGTGACCACAACGGCCGGTGCTGCACCAATCCGAAGCAGGAAACCAGGAACCTCTTTCAGGTTTCCCATGCGGGTGCAGGATCCCTAGGCTCTGGGCGGTCCCTGACTGCTTTCCCAGGCCACAAGCAGGGAGCTGGATGGGAAGTGGAGCTGCCGGGATTAGAACCGTTGCCCATATGGGATCCCAGCACGTTCAAGGCGAGGATTTTGGCCGCTAGGCCGCACCACCGGGCCCCCTTTATATCCTTAGTAGTGCTTTTGTTGTTGTTGTTGTTAGTTGAGCTTAATGTACACACATGTATGCAAAAGTACACATGTATTTTTGTAATATCTGTGTTACATTCTTTACTAAAAATCTTATTAAGCAAGAGTCCATGAAGAAGTTGTTATTACATTTAGACTTAAATGCTATGCAATGATCTAATGAAACAATCCCTTTGTAGATAATGAGTATTCATTTTGTCCAGTTGGATTTCCTTAAGAAATTATAAAGCTTGGAAAGCTGGTTTTAAATTTCTTACTGTGGATCCAATTGCATTGTTGAATCCATTGTACGACCCAAGCTCACATGGAGAAAGCCACAGTGTTCTTAGAGCGAGCTAGTGCCATTGAACAAACTATTTGGAATTGTTTATTCCACTAATCATCTCTTGGTGCTTAGAAATGATGTTAATATAAAAACAAATGATTCTTCCTCAAGAATGTGCTGAGTAATTGGACTAGATGTGGTCAATCTTGCTTGAGGAATATTCACAGCACAGGCAAATTGATCCTATTGAAATAAAATTATAGATATTTTTAATTTAAATATGGAACTTTTTATAGTATTTTAGTCCTAGAAAACAAAAAAATTATTCTGCCATTGATGAAAGATAAACATTAGAATAAAATGTGTTGGAGTAACAGGTAAAGGGAAGCAGAAGTACAAAATGAGAGTCCATTAAAATTAACCATTACGTAATTTTAAGAGATATCCTTTAATCCTAACATTATTTGAGATTAAAACTTCATTTAGTTTTTATCCTTAATAGGGATAACACTTAAACCTTTAATCCTAGGATCTCAAAACCAATTAACACATAAATCCCCCATTTTCCTATTAACAATATACACACAGGTGCATTGCCATTAACAGATCACTGTGGTAAAAAGAGTATCGATTTAAATTTTGCACTAAAATACAGAGAATCTGTCCTTAAGACATGTGGTCTTTGATAGGTATCAAAGCTTTATAAAAATGTTTTATAAATCTAGTTATTGAATAGGTTATCATTATTGAAAAAAGCATGCCAATCAATATTTAGACAACTATTGTATTGTACAGTGGGCTCTTTTTTCATCTTTGAAAATTACAGATTATGGGATTATGAGATTTTTAAAAACTATCCCAATTAAACTTTAGTTCTTCATATGAAAATAGATTGTAATAATAGCTTCAAAGACCTGCTTGGTTATTGAAATAGTTATTATTTTATAATGCTGGACATCCAACTAGAACATAGTAGGCATCAAAAATCACTGGGGGCTAGAATATAAGTAATCAAAATTAAATTTGGAAAGGCAGGTAACACCTGAAAATGAGGAAGGAATGTTGAATACGTTAGTAGAAAGTCTTTAAAAAGTTCATGTAAACTGTACATTGTGAAAGATTTGCAGAGTTTTAAAAACAGCAGCAAAGCAAAAATTCTTTATTTTTCATTGAATTTTTACACTGTTCTCATATTACTAGTGTGTATTTTTATATGCATACATAAAAATCTATATTTATATATCTATATCTAGCAGAATTTACATATATATTGCAGTAAGTATAGATGCATTTTTACATATGTTTAAACTCATGCAAATGTATAAACATTGTTTTCAAGATTATAACATGGCTGACGTTAAAATTTCTGATTGGTAGACAAACATATACTTTGTCTAAACTTAAGTTTAGATAGCTGGATCATACAATGAAAATAACAGATAAAGTACAAAAATACGTACTGGAGTTGGGGAAAGGTACAAAGCCACTTAGCTATGGGTTATACTTGTGATTAAAGAAATATGATGTATTTCTTTTTTTTCCATTTTTTTTTTATTTTATTGTATTGTTGTTGACAATCTTTACATAGTTAATTGCGGTTAAAAAAAAAAGGTTCAGGGCGTAAAGGGAAGTGGGTAATACTATTATGTCCATATTGCTTCCTCATGTAGCTGAGGTAAAGGGGGATATTGAGGGAGAAGCCCCACCCGGTTTCCTGCCCACCCCAAGTCCCGGATGTAGGGCATGCTCTGAGATATTTGCTCAAGTGCTGTTAATAGTTCTCCAGTTATGAATCGCTGCCAGTTTCGCTCGATGAGATTGTCCACTGATTGATATGGTCCATCATAAAGTCTCCGTTTGCCCCATATTTCGTTGCCAACATATAGCTGAGATGAATGATTGACCTGTTCTGTCTTCTGTCTTTTCTTGGTTAGAGTTCTGAGTCCAGCAGTTCGATTGGGGAGATCTCCAAAGAAACCTTGAGGTATTCCCAGACCAGATTCTTGTATGTTCTAGCAAGCACAGGGCCCGGCACAGTCCATCACCACGATCAGCTGGTGGTTGCAATTGCTGGGTTGGTTCTGTTTTCAGTCCCGAGTTGCACTGGAACCAATGGGTGTTGCAGTCCAGTCTGGTTCTGCCCAGCACATACTTGGCCCTTACATCAACCAGTGGGAGCTGCAGCCTAGTTGGGGTGACCCACAATAACCCCCATTAGGCCCACCCCCTACCCTGGTTTGCCAGTATGTGTAGCAGTAGACCAGTCTGTCCCCCATCCCATTTGGCTCTTGTACTTTTCAGTGGGTATTAAAGCTTAGTTCCATCTAACCAACTCAACCATCCAGCTCTCACGGATGTTGTTGAGTGCCTCTATGTCTAGCCACCCCAGCCCCCATCCTAGTTTTCATGCCCTCCCACGGGACTAGTGACCCAAGGAGGGGGAACCCACTTTTTCCCTCCCAGGTCTCTCTCAGTCCCGGTTTATGCACTCTTTAGGTGGTTCTGTGATTTGACTTGACAGAATTAGTCCCCAGTGCCAGCTTCTGCCAGCTGATGCTGCAGCCAAGCCCAAACATCCCTCACCCGCTCTAATTTATGCTTGCACCCACAGGAATAATCAGCCGGACAGCTACTCCCACTGGAGAGTGTGGGCTGGGATGAGGACAGACCAGACTAAGCAAGGCTGCAACACCTGTGCGCAGCATGTGGACTAGATCAGGGAAAAGCCAGGCTGGGCTGAATATGATATATTTCCAACATTATATATTTCTTTTTTTAAGATTTATTAATTTTTATTGGAAAAGCAGATATATACAGAGAGGAGGAGAGACAAAGAGAAAGATCTTCCATCCGATGATTCACTCCCCAAGTGGCTGCAACAGCTGGAGCTGAGCCAATCTGAAGCCAGGAGCCAGGAGCTCTTCAGATCTCCCACGCGGGTGCAGGGTCTCAAAGCTTTGGGCTGTCCCCGACTGCTTTCCCAGGCCACAGGCAGGGAGCTGGATGGGAAGTGGGGCTGCCAGGATTAGAGCTGACGACCATGTGGGATCCTGGCATGTTCAAGGCGAGGACTTTTAGCTGCTAAGCTATTGTGCCGAGCCCCAATTTCCAACTTTATATGTTTCTAACAAAATGCTACATAACATCGCAAAACACTGAATAGATAGTATGTATCTTTATTTGAATGAGAAAAAATAAAACGGAAAAATAGAAGTATGAAATAAAATTGGAAAAAGTGATCATCCAAATGAATATTAAATGAAAACAATAGATAGGAAAAGGAAAGATAAACATGAAGTCCTAAAAAAGTGGAATAGAAAAGGCTAAGATAAAAATGAAATCAAAGTTATGTCACTATTTCACAAATCAAAGCAGTTCGAACTGTAAAGCACATTTAAGACAAATCCTCCATTGTGTCTATTCACAAATCACATAAATGCTGTGCAATACCACTTGCTTCAAAAAAACAGAGTGAACTTCTTAAAAATTACTTCATTTACTCAACCAAAGAGTCAGTGTTAAGCCAATTCATTATTGAAAAAGCGATCATGTCCTTTATGTTGGAAATGAGATCATGGTCCCTGAACATATGTTTGTTTCTTCTCCTTCTTGTCTCTGAAATTTGAGTTGCAAACACAACTTTAAAAAGCTTCATTCAAAATACTTCATTATTTTGTGTTTTTGATAATCGTAAGGCATAGACTAGATGAACTTTTGAAGTTTGACTAAAATAGTCAAGAGATCTTTCTGCTAATTCAATTTCTCAATAGAATAGAGCATTATCCCTTTTTCCCCACTCCTCCTTTGCCAAGTTTCTCTTGCAGATAAACAAAAACCTGAGAGCATTTTAGCTCGCTTCCTGGGTGGGAATCCAGCACCTACAATTTTCAGGGTTTCAACTGTTTATCCAGTACTATTGAAGAATTTTAGAAGCGTGCCTTTTTTTTTTCTAGTAAGAAAGAAAAACATGTAAGGATATTTAACATGCAAGTTTATCTTTGTAACTATTTTATACTTTTTAATTTTATTCAATCTAAAAGGCATTAATGACTCTAAGGAGTGAGCTATATCAAACAATATATTTCATTTTAGAAAGTATTTCAGCTATGCAACTGTGTTCCCTTTCAATAAACATTCACATGTTTAATTTCAAAGAAAAATCAATATGACTTTACATATTAGCAATATCTAATTGAACATAACATCTAGACATGGTTATGCATGCTTTTCAAATCTAGCTATGACACGGCTAAAACAAGCATCTGTGAAGAATAAAATCACAAAGAATTCAATAACATAACATAAAAACAGTAATAAAATACAGACAGCTCTGAAATCCATTTTTAGTTTGTAGATATCATGCTCTGATAAAGGACTAGGCCATCTTCCTTGTCAGATACGTACACACACACACACTGATGATTTCTTCCATTAGTATCAGCATATGTTCTATTTTAATAGAACACATGTATATTTATTAGTGTGTATGCAAATTCAAATAATTTTAACAGTTTACGATTTGTATGAGTGCATTTACCAACCTGAATTGTAACTAAATTGCACCCTGTACTAATAATACTGTATGCTTCAGTACAGAGAACTAGAACAGTGCAGGGTTGCTATGTTTTAAGGTGGCACACAGAGACTGGAATGGTATAGACATTGTACAAAAGCCATGAACATCAAATGGAAGGCAGAAGAATGCTAGACGGTGAATTTCACACACACACATGCACACACACACACACACAGAAAAGAATGAAACAAAACATGTATTTTGTCCTTGAAGAGAAAATGTTACAGAGTTGATACAGGAAGTGATGAATCAGTTGGTGGATGTGAGGTATTGACTGTGTTTCTTTTTTTTTTAAGATTTATTCATTTTATTACAGCCAGATATATACAGAGGAGAGACAGAGAGGAAGATTTTCCTTCCGATGATTCACTCCCCAAGTGAGCCGCAACGGGCCGATGCGCGCCGATCCGAAGCCGGGAACCTGGAACCTCTTCCGGGTCTCCCACATGGGTGCAGTGTCCCAATGCATTGGGCCGTCCTCAACTGCTTTCCCAGGCCACAAGCAGGGAGCTGGATGGGAAGTGGAGCTGCCGGGATTAGAACCGGCGCCCATATGGGATCCCGGGGCTTTCAAGGCGAGGACTTTAGCCGCTAGGCCACGCCGTCGGGACTGTGTTTCTTGACTCATCCGTTGGGCTAGTGCTACATGTATCTACAATGCTTGCTCTGTGTTTGGGAAGATAACGTTGAGCCTCACAGTCATTGACAAGCATGGTTAACGAGTCATATGCACGCATGAGTTACAGCTGCATTAAATATCATCAGTAGCGTTAACATGTAAATAGATCAAATCAATGCATTAAAAGAGGAATAGGTTAACGTAATAGGTACTGCAGAGGGCAATAATTCAAAGTAGTCCTTGTCACTAGTGGAATGAAGAAAAGGAAAATTTAAGAATGGAAATTTAAATTTGAAATCAGAGTGGTTTGAGAACACTAGGCATGTGTTAAACGAAGAAAGGAGTAAAGTATGATACTTGAAAAAATATAAATGTTTTTTACAAAATGAAGAAGAAATGTGCATTTTCATATGCTTTTAAAGATCCTTATATATCTGGATTTAAAAAAGTGTTGGCATCATTATATTACCTTTTAATTCAATTTTTAAAATGTATTGAAGGATCTTCAATAAATTAAATAACTGATCAGATTTTTATCTTTTACTTAACTTTTTATTATTTTCTGTTTTTGAGATAACATGTTTTTATTTTGCATAGTAATAAAATCCTTAGAATTTCCCTGCCAAAAAATAATTTAAAAAGAATGATTTAAAAGATCCTAGTTCAGCAGTGATTTGTTCAAGGACAGTGAACAATAGTCGTATTTGAAGAAGTGCACTTTGCTTATATACAGTAAAATTTGAAATAGTCACAGCTTATTAAAGCTATAATGGCACATCATTCTTAACCAATTCCTAAACAAATATTTAAAACAAAATTTGACCAAATGCTGCAGTGCATGATTTTGCAAGCAGGATATAAATTTATGAATTTTTCTTCAATTAAATCAGGGTGTGAAATACACATCTGAATGTAATCAGGTTTGCCAGAGGCAAGTGAAGCAGCCAGATGGGAGAAGAGAAAACAGGATGGGTGGGCAGATGTGAGAGTCAGACATACAGGATTCACAGGTTACTGAGCTGTGAATCATCATGAAGAGGAAGAAGAGTTTGGACCTGTGCAATCGTAACATGTTGCAGAAAGAAAAATATGTGGCTAAAGTAAGTTTTAGTGAAAATATGGTACATTAATTGTGCTAAGATAAATTCCTTCTATATTCATCTTGCTTCAAGTTTCTGTCAAGTTTGTCAAATGTTTTCTTTGTATCTACGAAGAAAATCTTGTGTGATTTATTCCTTTGATTTTATCCCTTTGATTTGTTTATTAATAGCAATGATACTTAGGGTGGTTATGTCAAAACTGATGTGCAATGCAGCAATTTGCACATGAGGTGTTGCAGTTTAAGTGCTGTGTACTCAAACTGTGAGTTTTTAAGTCTTACTTTTCAAAAAAAGTAATGTAGGAGAAGAACATTCAATGCTGACATTCACAGAGAGGAACTTCAAGATAACATTTTTTTTTTTAAATAAAGTCACAGATTTAAAAGTTCCTGGATTTAAAACTGAATATAGACTTGGTGTTATGACAGGAGGTAGAATTGTTCCTACTCCAAGAACATAATCAATAGCTATAAACCTTTTTCCAATATTAACAGCCCCCCTGATAACAATTTATCTCTGCAGGCTTCCTCTGTTCTCTTCTGCATACACCCCGAATTCAAGTGTATCTTGAGAAGAAAACAGATATTGGGCTTAAAGTGTGTGAGAAGTCTTTTCCAGGCAAATTATAGGTGCTATAAAACGCTGCACGGCAGGTGTAGAAACATCAAAAGCAACATTTATGGGGAAATTGTTTGGGTACAGAAACTCTTAAGGCAAAATATGATAAAGCATATAGAGAGGATAGAAGCAACTAATTGCTTTAGAAACAAAGAGATGATACATTTTATCTACAATTTCAAAAACATATAAATCAACAAATTTCTGAAGATGAGTAATACTGGAGGGTTAATTGAAATTTTGAGAAACAGAAAATTTGGAAGCTTCTCTGATAGGTAAAGAAGACAGTGTCTAACCGTGCATAACTAGGTAATATCGATGGAGGATTGCTTCTCAATCATTGCACTTCTGGTTTAATGTCCATTCTGTTGATGGTTAAGGAACTATTTGTTGCTGCTCTGTAGATGTAAACATAACTACACTAGTGTTCCATTTGCTTCCCATTGAGGGTAAAACCCTGAATTTCCTTTATATGAACCTGCTTAGAAATTGTCTTTGTACATTGTGCATGCTTCAAGCTTGCCCCCACCCCTCATTCACGCGATGCTGTAACTTCTTATTCCCTTGTTTTCAGGACATTATAACCACTGTGTGGAAGACTTCTGAACAAGACCAAAAGTGTGCTTGTTACTAGTTAAGAACCCACTAAGCACATGAGCATCCACTAATGCTGAATCAGGAGTTCAGCCTGGGATTGACTAAGCTTCCTGGTTTGACTGAATAGTGAACTCAACAGAAATTCATTGCGGTACATGACTGATGTGGGAATGCGTGATTTGCTATCCGTAAATATATAAATGAAACATATTAGCACAAAGTAGGCTATGGGCAATATTTACTCTCATAGTTGAGACACCCACTTTCCAACTCAGAATGCTCTGATTTGATTCTCGGCTGCGAATTCTGGCCTTAGGTCTCTGACACTGGGAGAAAGAGTGATGGCTCAACTAACTTAGTTGTTCAAGCAAAAGAACAGACCCACTCTCTGAACTCTAGAATAAATGCATTAGTAAAATAACCTTAAAATATTTTGGAACGGTCAGTGTGTCACATTGGGAAATCCATCAGGCACAATTAATCGTATTCTTTTTCACATGTTCTTTTACATAGTAGACACATCCAGAAAGATGAAGATAATTAAACAAGAAATTAATGACATTTTGACCATACAAATTGTTTTCACTATTTATTTTCTGGCTATGCTAGGATGGAAATCTGAAATAGATAACAGTAGACACTGATCCCGATATGAAAGAAAACTGTCTATGAACTTCAGGAAAGTAAAACCAAGGAAATAATTGTACACCATCAACAGTAACAGCAGTCAGAACAGCTATAAATTAGTATGAGGAAATTGGCACCGTCTTAAAATATGAGTTTATGATATTCAGGTTTTATATTGTGAGACAAGATAGCTTTTCAAAATCAACTGAGTTTTAAACTCTTCAATCAAATTCAGCAAGTACATTGAGAATTCCACTAACAGGATTTTGTACAAATGAACCAAAATTTTGAATATTTATTGCATGTCTGTATGTGTTAAATGATATAGACTGCTCTTTGATTTAAAATTCCTTGGACTGCAAAGCACAACAAAAACAAATAATACTGGTTGTTAAAAATGCACGTAAACAGAATGCATTCGATATAATGAGTGCAGTAAATCATGCATTTAATGGTATTTGTGTCTTTAGCAATGTTTCATAACTTTTTCCATGAAAAAGAGAAAAATAGAGTAATAATAGAAGCATATAAAATAATGTTAGAAACAGGCTGCATATTTTGTTTATAATTTGCTAAAATAATGAAATAAAGGACTTCTTAACATACACTGTTCATGCAATATGTATAATGTAAAAATAATTGTAGTCAATGAAAAATATTTTCAGTATTTTGCTTACAGTGAAACATCTATGCCTAAAGCAATGATTTTAAAGATAGACTTTGTTGTAAAATGGGATGGACAAGGGTACAAGATAGAACATGAAATTATGAGATGGTAAAGAAAGAAAATGAGATAATATGCTTTTTAATCAATTTGAACATTTTCCTCAAGATAAAAGCTCAAGGTTGATGACAAGGTCCTTTATTATCTGGTTCATGCTTATCTCTTCCATTTCATATCTCACTAACCTGATGGTCAAAATATTACTTATTATCAAGTGATTATTACCTCCTGTTGTGCTTGTTTCTGGAACTTGGCACTTGAATGTTGCTCTGTGAGAGCAAGCATTCTGTGGAAGGGAGCGGTATTACTTACAAACATCCTATGTCCATCCAGGCTGAAGATGACACATTTTCTTCATTAACTTCACTGTTAATTACATGACTTAATTGGTTAGTGACACACGAGAAGTGACTGCTAAGTAAAATTACTGTCTCTTATTTCCATGTTTATTTTCATTTTATCCTTGATTGTGAAAGAACTTGCATAAATGAGCATTCTTGATCTCTGAGAGATGGTGGTAACGTTCTCTATTGAAACCCTCCATTAACATGTAAGGAAATGAAGCAATACATTTTATTTCTTATCTTTTGTAAATAATACAGTTTTTCATAAAAAAATTAAATTACTGGAGATCGTTATGCTCACTGAAATAAGCCAAACCCAAAATGACAAATATCCTATGTTCTCTCTGATATGACAACCTTAATGAAACAAATAGATATATAGGTAAACATGTACGTATGTATAGTCACCTAGAGGAACTGTACAATGGAAACTAGCATACCAGGAACTGAAGATACGCTGCAGTATGTGTCTCTACTCCTGAGTAAAAGGAGCACAGCCAATGAAACTGTAGGATGCCTTGGCAATAAGATGCTAGATTCTCTGCATTTCCCCATAACTATAATGCCATGATACACTTAAATAGTAGGATTCTGGGCTTGTGATGGTTGCTGCAAGACTATATACTATTACAGTAATTTGAGGGAGGATCAGTGAGGGTGGAGAATGGGCAGGGAAAGTAATAATACCAGAAAAAATGCAAAAAGAAAAAAAATGAGAGAGTGACTGAAGAAGAGAGAGGAAAATACAGGAGAGAGAGACAGAGAGTGCTAACTTCTGTTAATTCACTCTCTAAATTTCCTCTTTGACCAAGGTTAGGTGCCAAAGCCAAAGTGCAAGAACTCAGTCCAGATCTCTCGTGAGTGACAGAAACCCAGTTGATGGATTCATCATGGCTCTCCTCCGGGGTCTGTATTTTCGGACACAGGATACAGGCGTCGTAACAGTGTCTTCATGACTAATTCATACCTACCTTCATGCTATTTTAAACCAATGAGGTTTTTTTTTAAATTTTTGGTCAGAAAAGTTTTAATATGTAGCCTGCAAATAATAAATATTATTAGATAAAATTTAAGTGAGAAACACATATTGAATTATTCCTATGATCAAATCTCTCATTGGCACATTCTGGGAAAATAGATAATGTGACACACAGTAATAACACAGTAGCATCACCCATAGGAATTCCAAGCTTTTCATGGTCTTTTTCTTCTCTAGAATTTACCACCATGTTAACAGTAATGCATTGGTAGATAGATGAAGTCCTTCCTTCAGAAGGTATGTGTTCTTAGGGCCTAACACAATGGCTCAATGCATAAATTCTTATGTCGCAAGCACTGGCATCTTGCATGGTTGCTAGTTCATGTCCTGGCTGCTCCACGCCCCATCCAGCTCCCTGCTGTGGCCTGGGGAAGCAGTAGAGCAGGGCACAAAGCCTTGGGATCCTGCTGCCCTTTGGAAGATCAAGAAGAAGCTCCCGGTTCATGGTTTTGAATTGGCTCAGTTCCAGCCCAGCTGCTGCCATTGTGGCCATTTGGGAGGTGAACCAACAGAGACAAGATCTTTCTCCCTGTTTCTCCTGCTTTACATAAATCTGATCTGCTTTCCAACAAAATTGAATACATCTATTTTTAAAAATATGTTTTTAATTTTTATTGCAAAGTCAGATATACAGAGAAGAGGAGAGACAGAAAGAAAGATCTTCCATCCAATGATTCACTCCCAAAGTGACCACAATGGCTGAGACTGTACTGATCCGAAGCCAGGAGCCAGGAGCTTCTTCCAGGTCTCCCACATGGATGCAGAGTCCCAACGCTTTGAGCCATCCTCGAATGTCATTCCAGGCCACAAACAGGGAGTTGGATGGGAAGCAGGGCTGCCAGGATTAGTACCGGTCCTCATATGGGATCCTGGCGTGTTCAAGCCAAGGAATTTAGGTGCTAGGCCACCACAACAGGCCCGAATACATTCTTTTTTTTTTTATGAAAAAACAATGAGGGGAGAGGGTTCTCAGAAACTAAAGCATGAGTTCAATCACATGACTTTGGTCTTTTCTTGAATATCTTGTGCATGATTCAAAACCAGGAGAAGAAAGAAAGGAATAAATAGTTTTTCTCCTGATACAAGAAAGAGAAGATCTTTCCCCTAGTGTAGGCACAATGCTGCCACATGTTTCATGAATGAATGTAAATTCATTTGATTGTCTACTTCTGGATACCTTACCCTTTACCCATGTGAAAATAGGGGAAGAATTTGTGGTGGCATTTGATTGTGTTTATAATGCTGTGTGATGTCTTTGTAATCGATCATATGGAAGGAGACTGTTTGCTAGTAGCTCCGGGTTATTGGTGCTTGAGCATCGATGGAGGAACATGGGGACCAAAGTGCACTAAATAAGGAAGCAGAAAAGCAAGGGTGCTGTCCTCCTGAGGTGGCCATGCGTGTAGGAGATGAATCTTAACATTCATCTGCCACAGACAATTCAGGGTCAGCCAATGAACCAGTTACCCAGCAACGAGGCCTCAGGTACACACAATCTTTTTTTTTTTTTTTTTTCCAGTCAAGCTGTCAAATATTGCTTCAGAAACCACTTAGTAAATTGAGCCCAAATAAAACAACTTTAATGAAATTGTTTTTGATTTTAGGACGAGTGTATCAAAATAAACTGGAATGTATAGATAAATACTTTCTGTCCCTTAAAACACTGCACAAGTAAGAATAAATAAAATATTTGACTGAAAAAAATGTTTGTCATTCTCAGAGCTGGTATTTGAGTTTTAAAAGCAGGAACACTTTCAGCCACCAGCAGAGCTTTGAGACTTGACCTTGTAGGAGACAAGAGCCACCTATTAATATTGTCTCTTTCAGAAATCAATACTTTGAGTTTCAATCTTCTTTCAGGAATCTGAATTCTTTCTCTGTCTACCTCTGCCCCGAAAAAATACCTCTGGCAGTCTCCTGTTGTGTTGTTTGCAAGGTGTTGGCCTGCAAAATCAGGACAGTGAGTCAATAATCTCTTTTGAAAACCCTACTGAGACTGGGCATGGTGTAACAGGGGTCATGCAAGCAGAATCAATCGCCATTCAGGAGCAGGGTTCGCCTTCTTTGCCAGAGTCTCCAGCAGGGGTAATGTATTAGAGCTCCAAGGTGGTTTCTCATTTGCACTCATTGGAAGATAAGGAATGAAAGTCTTGAAATTATATGGGATGGTTTGTATATGATGTTTCCATTGTCCTGCTTCATTGAAGGTACAAGAATGGAGATAGAGGCCCTGTGCTAGCTAGAAGCCAAGGAAAAGTGCCCGAATCATCACTGAACACCCACTTGCACTCTGTAATCATACGCTCATTATCACAGACTTCCTCCGGAAGGCTGCTCATGTATTCTTTTTTGTTACTTATTTTTATGTTTGATGATTTTTACATAGTTCTTTAGGGTGATTTGGGTCAAGGGCTACAGGAAGGTGGGTGAGATCTCCATTTCCGCATTCTCTTATTTTACTTCCTGTATCTGGGAAGAGGGGGGAGATAAGGGGAGAAGCCACACGCAGCCTCCCAAAGGCCCCTGCACCCGGGTATGCCTATTTGACAATCCCATCAGCTAAATGCACTGGAGGACTGAGACTGTGAAAAGCAAGCTAGCATAGCAAGAAAAAAAAATGACAGATTCCTAAGCAATTGAATGGGCTAGAATCCTTAGAGAACTCTTTCCTCTGGTTTCTTTAATGGTTATTTTGTACACAAACAAAAAGGAAGATAATTTTGGTTTATCTTTTTATAAAAGTATCAGAGAAACAAATTAGATAAGCCATTATTCTCGAGCCCCAGGAAATCACCACTCTCTGTTTTGGCACCCATGTAATTGTTCACTCATATCAAAATGCTTATGAATAATGAAGGGGAAAAGATTTACAGTATCTTTTGTCATCTAATCTAAAAATATCAGCTTGTGTCACATAAAAAACAAAAATAAATTTGGCAGCAAAAATGCAATGTGGTCAACTGTGATTAGGAGACCCTGCACTAAATCATGTGGTTATGAAATCTGTGATCGAAACATTAAGCATTTACTTCTCTTAAACTTTATAAACACAATCAATCCAATGAAAATATTTTATACACATCAAAGTATGAAACAATTGAAATGTTTTGATAGGAAATGTGTGAACCCTTATCAGGAGCCATTGCTATTTCTAATAATCGGAGCATATTTTCATTATACACTTAATAGTTAAAGTATATTAGTGATACTTCAGCTGAGTATTCTGAAGCAACAGCATGTATTGCATAAGATAAACTAATTATTTTTATTATAACAGAGATAAATCAATGTGACCAAATACCTACATTTGATCATTTGAGAAGCAATCAAGAAAAATCCATCACAATCACATTAAAATATAGTATTTGGTATCATCAAAACAGGCTTTAGAATTGTTGAACCTATTTCTTCAATACAGTGATTTAAAAACTGTGCTTTTTAAGAATTTCTCAAGTTTCAGAATGCTCAGGCTCATCTACTGAACCTGTTGAAGATTCAGTTCTTGAGCCTAACAACTTCCGAGACCCTGGCATACCCGTTTGGGATGGTTATTTATAAATAAGCATTTCAATCTGAAGCACAAGGATTCTGATAGTAAATCAGCCAATGGTCTTAAAACAAATACTCTGGTTATATGAGTTTGGTAAAGTTAGATAACCACAAGGTGCCCTCTTTTCAAATTATTTTTCTTTTCTTTATTAATCCTGTGCAGATCACAAGCAAAAACTATGGACTAAGCATGCCACCTTCACAGCAACCATGTTGGCGCCAGTGAGAGTCCCCGCAACCCACGTTAGATCCAGTTCCCTGCTAACGGTGCTAGAAAGGCGGTGGATGATGGTCTTAGTTCTTTCATGATATGTCTTTTCAATAAAAACAATAACAAAGATGGACAAATACAGATACAGCCAGAACCCACCTAAAAGTCTGTCTTGGGCAACAAGGAAGATAATATATGACTCACATATAGAAAAAGTCTTGCGTGAAAGAAAGTGCTGTCTGATTGATCAGTGTGCGGGACATGATAATTTTGCTTGATATGAGGTGCAATAAGTGTTTAATGCGTTTCCCATTCCTTTATTTTTAAAGAGTGATCAACATATATGTGAAGGGACTATATGGAAATTCTCACATTGACAAAATTAGAGTTTTAATGGAGCAATTGGGGGGAAAATGTTAAGGGGACAGAGTTCATAAAAAGAAAACAACAGTATAAACAATGTAGTATAACTTCCCAGTAGCCTATTAGTAAACTTCCAAGGTGTGAAATTCCTGAGCTAATGAATTAATATAGTGTCCCATTTTTGTTAATGGCTCTAAGCCAGTTATATCACTTTTTCATTATTTCTCATATTTTTATCCCCATATTCCAAAATGCCAACATAAGCTTGATTCAAATGTCTGCTATCTAATTGTCCATACAAGTTCTTTTCAAAAACTGTAAGATGAGTCTATAGTATCGGCACTGCTGTAAGAGTGACAATTTTTTAAAGATTTATTTTACTTTTATTGCAAAGTCAGATATACAGAGAGGAGGAAAGATAGAGGAAGATCTTCCATCTGCTGATTCACTCCTCAAGTGGCCACAACTGCTGGAGCTGCGCTGCTCTGAAGCCAGGATCCTGAAGCCTCCTCTGGGTCTCCCACGCGGATCCAGGGTCCCAGGGCTTTGAGCCATCCTCGACTGATTTCCCAGGCCACAAGCAGGGAGCTGGATGGGAAGCAGGGTTGCTGGGATTAGGACTGGCGCCTATATTGGATCTGGGCACATACAAGGTGAGGACTTTAGACGCTAGGCTTCTCTTCCCAGGGCCAAGAGTAACTATTTCTATGTATTTGTCAGGAGTTTGGAAAACTATTTACAGAAGAATTGTACATTACGTTGAAGTATAATTTACTTAGAGGTTTCTGAATCTAAAAAGGCTGCTAAAGTAATCCAAGGCTCTGGTGATGTTTGAAATGTCTCACCAAATGCCGATTTTTTCCCCTCAAATCAGGAACAAAACCATGGAAATCATGAATTTTTCCTGCTTAGGATTATATTACTTTGTAAAAACCTGTGATCTCATAGCTCAAAAAAGATTTTTTGCTTCCTTTTTGTACATTTTTCTTCCTTTTTTTTTTCAAGTTTTACAGGATTTAATGGCTTCTTCAAATATTGTGATTCCCATAGATTTAAATTGATAACCTCATTACTCTTATTCATTGTTTTCAAAACTAAGCTTAAGGATGGTTCTGATAAAGTTACCCATGGACTTGAGGAAGCATTTGTTGTAGAAAAGGTGACATACGCACTTAATGAGATGACTCAAGCATAAAACAAAAGCAAGAGCAAAACGCACTTGTCCTGTGGTCTTTGAAAGTTCAACAAAGCCAGATGAGATCAAGACAGCCCAATGCACATTGTATTCCCCAGTAGTATTTCTTTACAGCGACTTTAGAGGAAAGTCGCACATGGGAACAAGGGCTAGTATGTAATCAAAATGTGTTACTTGCCGTTCGAAATTATGTTCCAACTGATTCCTTATACAGAGTACACTGTGATCCTTAAGAAAAGATTTGTATTACTTTTGGAAAACACTGAAAATAATAAATAAATTTAAATATAAAATATAAACAATGCAACAGGTTATTTCATAAATGGATACATGTTTGTATATTTATGTATTTATGTCATGGTTCCATAGGCAAAGAATTCCCCTTTTACTCTCCTTCCCCCCGCCCTACCTTCCGCTGTTTCCCCCATTTTATTACAGAAATATTGTCCTTCAGCAACAGCCACAAGTCCAGTAATCTGCTACTTAAGTGTATCACGATATTGCAGGTATAGATAATATAAAATAATCAATTCCAAATGCATTGGAAAGGAAAACAATGGTTCTTTTATGACTAAAGCAACTCTTGAATGAGAGTTCAGTGCTACAAATGATAATGTTATATGTGTACATTAGAAAACAAAAATATTTAACTACCTGTGTTCATGTGATGTGGATGAGGTCTATCTATTATTTATTATATAAACTATACATTTTAAACTATTACATACTGAACTATTAAGCATTCACAGATAAAAAAAAATATTTTGCTCACAAGAAAGCTACAATAAGTAAATTTGAGAAATGTTGGTGCTTGTATCAGATCTATGTTTGTTAGTAAGTTTTTAACATGTTTATCAAAGAATGAAAAGAAAAAACCTCATCATCAACATGAGAAAATTTAATTATTGTTTTTAATGTTTTCACAACCAAGCCTAATATGTTTTATTATTTTTAATATGTTAAAAGTAAATAATACCTAATAAGTAGTCAAGCCTAAGTTGTAAATCTCATTCATGGCAATAGCAGATGAGGTGACTCCAAAATGAATGAGGAAAATAGAATCAACGTGAATTTTATTTTTCAAGGTAAGTCACATCAGTCTTAACACAGTTTTGTAAATGATAATATCAGCTATTCCATCCACCTCTAGAGAAATGAGGATTCTAAGATTCCTCTGGGAAGTGGAAAAAGACTTGTCATTGGAATCTGTGGTTTCATTGATGGGAGTTTACCCAAAGGAAATCACCATACAAAAGAGTTTCTTGTATCTCCATGTTTATCCCAGCTCAATTCTTTTTTTTGTTTTAATTTATTTTCTTTTTTTATTATTTATTATTTTTAATTCATTAATTACATTATATTATGTGACACAGTTTCATAGGTACTTGGATTCTCCCCATCCCTCCCCAAACCCTCCCACCATGGTGGATTCCTCCACCTTGTTACATAACCACAGCTCAAGTTCAGTTGAGATTCCCCCATTGCAAGCGTATACCAAACATAGAGTCCAGCATCTTATTGTCCAGTCAAGTTCAACGGCTTCTTAGGTATACCCTTTCTGGTCTGAAGACAGAGCCAGCAGAGTATCATCCCAGTCAATTGAAAGCTCCAACATACCATCAGCAAAAATTTACATCATTATGGAATTAGTTGGCATAGTAATGAGTAACCAATATGTTAAAAGTAAATAATACCTAATAAGTAGTCAAGCCAGATGTCCTTCATGTGATGACCGAACAAGGGAAGTATGGTACATACCTACTATGGAATATCATCCAGCCATAAAGAACAGTTAAATCCTATCTTCATCAACATAATGGATAACGCTGGCAATCATTGTGTTTAGTGAGATGCTCCAGTTGCTTATTTCCCCTGATCTGTGGTAACTAATACTAAGAGTACACAAATACAATCCATAGGAATAAGACTGACAGATGGGAAATGGAGCAGCCAGGACATGAAAGGGTGCCCAAATGGCATTTCAGGGTGTGCAAAGGACAGGATTTTCACCATTGAGCCATTGTAACAGGCCTGTTATTTCTTACATTTGTCTTTGTTTCCTTGTTTGCACAATGGGTGGTAATCTTGTGCTTATGAAGAGAGCTGAAATTATGTAACTGTAAAATTTAAAAGGAGGAAGAATTAAAGAAGGAAGTGGGGTAGAGTGGGCAGTGTCATTGTTCTCCTCATTAGGTATTGTGAAATTTATTCGTACAAAGAAATTAATTTTAAAATGTCTAGAAAAAATGCCACGGACATTCTATCAGTCATTACAAGCCCCTTGCTCCTACTCCTTTCATCCTCACTTTCACTGAACCTCTTTCGCCTCTTACATTGATCTGCTTGAGACAAGTCTTTAGAATGTACTAGTAAAGTCATGAGTCTCTTATAATATTGCAAACCCTTCCTCACCCCTTCTTCAAACAAATTGCCTGTCTGTAAACTCTCTTCACCGATTTGGCACAACATGCAATTCATAAACATCAGTCATTTCAATACTATTCCTTTGAACCTCTCTGTGTGTTGGATGCTTGATTCTGTTTCAATTCTTACAAAATGCATGTTGTCCTGGTAGGTGCTTGCTTTTTTTGCAAAACGATGTGCTATCCTCTCCTGTGACTTGCAGCTTTTTCTATTGTTAGCTTTTAACTTCACAACAATTTCTTCTGCCACAAAATTTGTAAACTGATAAATATTTTTTCTTTGCAATTTGTACTTCTTCATAATGCATATCACATATTCCATCATCATTATCTTCCTCCATTGCAATTGGTGCTTGAAGAGTGTCTTTTGAAATAACTCTCCTGAAGTCAACGTGTTCTTCAGTCAAAACACCTTAAACACGTAACACAAGTAAAAACAGCTTGAATACTTTGGTGTCTGCACTTACTTATTTGTTAGCCTATCCCTAAGAATCAAGCACAAGTGCAGGACTTCTGACAATCTTAGTGAGTTTCTAGAGTTCCGTGAATCTACTGATTATCTCAGACTTAGCAGCGAGTTTGATCTTTCTTGATCAATAACCTATGACAAGGACACAGGTGAACAATTAACTTTAAAATGAGAAAGCCAAATGTGGCTTAACCTGTCATTCACTCAATGTCCAGGCAAATCCACACTCTAGTCAATAATGTCATAAGACTGTGATGTTTAATTCAAGGACACTAGAGGTCCATAAATAGCACAATTTTTCAATTCATATCACTAGAGTGTTATACATTTATTTAGAAGTAAGGGGTTTAATAGCTACAGCCTTTGTACTTAAATCAAACACAATGTGTAACTACAGTGTTGTGTTCTTTTTTTTAAGATTTAGTTATTTATTTTATTACAAAGTCAGATATACAGAGAGGAGGAGAGACAGAGAGGAAGATCTTCCGTCCAATGATTCACCCCCCAAGGGAGCACAACGGCCAGTGCTGTGCCTATCCGAAGCCGGGAACCAAGAACTTCTTCCGGGTCTCCCACACGGGTGCAGGGTCCCAAAGCTTTGGACCATCCTCAACTGTTTTCCCAGGCCACAAGCAGGGAGCTGGATGGGAAGTGGAGCTGCTGGGATTAGAACCGACGCCCACATGGGATCCCAGCGGGTTCAAGGTGAGGACTTTAGTTGCTAGGCCACACCGCCTGGCCCAGTGTTGTGCTTTTTAAGACTTTATTTGTGGATGTTAAATTGAGATGGAAATATACAGAAGAGTAATGAACAAGCTCGGATACTGATCTTTTGTTTCTGAATGTGCTCCATTGAGCTCTGTCTGTTTCCATCATTTGGTGTTGTGGCTGGTCTTCAGGTTAGAGAGAATGTGTAATGCTGAGGAGAAATGAAAGGTATGCTATGAACAGGGATTAGCACTGAAAAAAAATAATTCCTTAGTTAATGAAATAAAAACAAGTTCATTATGGAATAAATAAAATGCCGAATAAATGTCAGCCTTTTGCTTTGTAGACAATGAAGCAAATGCTTTCAATGATTATTTAATTATTAAAAGAAGCTCTGAAATTTTCCAATCTATTGAACAAGACAAAAACATTTCATGAGAGGTGCTGCCTGTTTTCTTCATTAACTCTGGAGTTTGAATCTTCCTTCTACCTTTTATTCCTTCTTACAACCCAGCAGACAATTCAATACTCAAAGCACAAAAGAGTTAAAATTCACTTTTTCATAGTACTCAGATGAGAACTGTGGCCGCAGCACCCGGGAAATAGGCTTCTTTCCCTGTCCCTGGAACCTGAACTCGTTCATCAGTTTACTAAATCAAAGAATGTTAATAACATAGAATGTATTTTCAATGTTCCACACCATGTAGACCATGAGAAATTCTTCATCAAGGCCTGGCAAAAATTTAATAAAGGAATTAGTCAAATGATTTTGCTTTTCCAAAAGATTTATTCTTTCATCAAAGTCACATCACCGGAATATCATGAAATATTCAATATTGAATATTTTGTTCTTGTCAGTTCAAAAATATTTTATCCTAGTTTGAGAAGACATTAACATCAAAAGCAAATGCTATTAGCTTATACCAGCAATAAAGACCCAAAATCACCCTGACAAACTGTTACTAACTTTTCAAAAGTACTAATGAAATGATTAAATTGAAAATATTTAAGTAATAAAATTTCAAAACTATTTCTGTGAAGTGTACAGGTTACTCAATGGGGACAAAAATGAAACAGATATTTCTTTTGAGTCATTGCAAGCCATTTGCGCTTGAAAGTTTTATTTATTTATTTATTTATTTATTTATTTATTTATTTTTATAGATTAAAGAGAGGCAGACAGACAGCGAGAGACAGAGAGATTAATTTTAACTGATGGCAACAGCTTCATTTGGGACAGACCTGAGACAGGAGTTGGCAGCTGCTTCTAAGTCTCCACCATGGCTGACAGCAAGCCAAACACTTGATCCAACATCTACTGCCTCCCCAGCATATCAGAAGGAATCTGAAAGAAAGCGGAAGTTTTCATTGATCCCGGCTGCTCTGATAAAGACAGCATATTAACACTGCCATAATACCTTCCCCAAGACCATATTCAATAGAGTCTACAAATAAATATTTTATCATAATGCATTTTGAAATTGCATGGTGTCCTTTATTTCTCTTAGAATATTATTGAAAAAAAAAGCTGATGGATGCTGACTTGGAAGGATAAATTACTGTGCAAATTCATAGAATGGGCACTCTGGAAAACTATGGAGGGATTGAAATAATTGTGATGTTCTACATGGATGCTGGAGTTCCCAGTAGAATGGATTCCGTCATACCTACTGTTTCAACTTGCTGAACTGTGAGCGCTTAATTATCTGTCTTCTGCTTCCTGTCTCATGTCCATTTTCTCCTACAGATATTTTCTAGAATTCCCTTCAAATAAACTGTTTGCTCTGGAATACTTGTCTCAGAATAAATATCAAATATGACACCTTAAATAAGTGATGGTGTTATCTGAACAACTGGACATTTCCTTGGCTGTATACAATGGTTAATTTGTTGTAAATCATCTCAAATTATTTCTGTTTTATCAGTTTGGTATTTAAATCAATTTGATCCACTTTATACATTTTGAGTGTGCCTTTCACTAGTAATAATATAATGTTACAAATTTTCTAGAAACAAGGCCTTGCATGATTTTTTTTACTTGCACTAAGAGTTAAATCTACATAAGATATTAAAAAGCTTAATGACATACATATTTAAATGTGAGATAGGTCAGTAGGATGTAGAAATGAGATGACTACCTAGTGAAGACAGCAAAATATCTTTTTTACTCGATTTTTCACAGTTAATTGAGAATGGTGCCAGATAAGAATTAAGTATATGAAAATTAATATTTGATATAATAGAGTCTTATGACATTGGTCATTTTGACTTCTTTTAGAAAATGCTGCTTATTTTACTTGCCATTTGTACAACTTTGGAAACACTGATGTTTCAAATAAGTAGAATGCTGATTTGTACACAGTGCCAGGTTCTAACATCAGAGTGATAATCAGAATAAAGAGGATTGTGACAAATATCACCTATGACACAAAACAAACAGCCAGAGCTACACGCGGAGCCATGCTGCTTCCTGTGGTACAGCAGTAGTTAGTGCAGCCGAAAGGTTACTACCTTTCATTTAAACAAAATGGGAATTTTATGGACCTTCTCTGTCAGACAAGATGCAGTTGAGCAATGCTTTTGTCGAATGTTATAAAGGGCATGAGTGATGGGGTGGGGCATGAGTCAAGGAGAGAGGAAAGCTTTTTCATCTATTGATAGTCAACCCAAGAGAAAAGTTATTCTATTTTTAGCAGTGTAGCAAGTGACTTTTTAAATGACCCAAGCACTTTCCTCAAAGAAAATCTTTCTAGGTGGGCATTTCAAGCATTTATTATCGTCTCAATGGGGAACTAGAATACATAGATATAGATACAGATATAGATATAGATACAGATACAGATATAGATATAGATATAGATATAGATATAGATATAGATATGATTTCCTTCCAATAGGCTGTTTTCCTGACCTAAGCACCAAGGGAATAGGAATGCTTTGGTATTTACTGAAGTAAAGCTAATTTCAGTAATCACCTAAAGATTTTAGTTTCCCTTAATTCTCTTTGCTAATGTTTAGCTTTGTACTTATAAAGAAACATAATACTAGAAGCAGTTTATTGGCTTATAGTGTGGCGTATTAATTGCAGGAATTAGTAGCTTCTGTATCCTTGGTTTTAAATCATTATTTTACCCTAGAATGGGAGACTTGTTTAAAGGTTTATTTATTGCCAAAATTCATATGTAGAGCTGCCCAGCAAAAACTATTATTTCTCTTGAAAAAAATAAGACAAAAAATCTAACCCTAGAGTGATTAGATGAACTTGTGAAATACAAAAATTATGGAATGTAAATATCATTCAACCCTAGTGAGAAGTGTTAGAAGTGCAATATGTTTTAACATTACTGGACCTATACAATGCTTTCTTTAAAAATACTATTTTCATATAAGAAGTAAAACAACATTTGAAAAAAGATAGAATTATGCTATGTGTGAAGTTGCTCATTTACCCTGAGACAGAAGAAACTTAAGTGACACAATGCAGTGTTTTATCATTATCTGAATAGGCATAAAATGTTCATTTGTAAGACATAGATTTAAGCAAGTGAGATGCGAATTTCTATACTTTCTTACTTGGTGAGCCGTGAGAATGCGATTTCCTTATTGGTTGGATTTTTTATAATTATTTATTTTTATTGCAAAGTCAGATATACAGAGAAGGAGAAACAAAGAGGAAGATCTTCCATCTTATGATTCACTCCTCAAGTGACCACAATGGCCAGAACTGAGCCCATCGAAAGCCAGGAGCTTCTTCCAAATCTCCCACACAAATGCAGCGTCCCAAGGTTTTGGGCTGTCCTTGACAGCTTTCCCAGGCCACAAGCAGGGAGCTGGATGGGAAATGGAGCTTCCCGGATTAGAACCCGTGCCCATTTGGGATTCTGACATATTCAAGGCAGAACTTTAGGCCTAGGCCACCTTGCTGGGCCCAGATTTTTTTTTGCAAAAGATTAAAAAGCCAACTTAAAAAGGATTTTATAATATTGAAACTGAAATTCCTTCTGCATATATACTTGGCTTGGTAAAACAACTAAACTAAGCCATTATCATTGAAATTTAAAGAAATGTTGAAAAATAACAGGTTTTGATATATTTATATTACTTTACCCACAGGTGAACGACCAGTTCAGAACAAAATGCTGCAGCATGCTTATCCTGAATTTGTCTCTGGGAGAGGACAAGGTGATGAGACCAGCTGCTCCCTTTTCTGAAGCTCATGGTTTTGCTGTGTTTGTGCTTGCTTCTTCATGGACGAAAAGGCGAGAACTTTGAATTTACTAAAGGTCTTCAAGCCCTGAGAAATCTAGTAGCAGGCTAACCAACATATTTAAAATAATATGTATTGAATGACGATCTAGGTGAATAATTTTTCCAAACACTTGACATAACACTAAATTCAATACATCTTACTATTGTTACTAATCAGGCTAAGACACAGACAGGAAAATTAGAGTAATCTAATGGTGAAATGGAAATGATAGAAAAAATATCAGTGGATAAAACTAAGACACTTCCAAAATACTACTACTACTAATAATAATAATAATAAGGAATAATGTTGAAAAGCAGGGTTGGATTGAGAAATTTCAGAGAGAATTTGGCACACAATGTACCACTAGCAGCTTGGCCAGGCACATCGTATGCAGTGAGCCAGATCATCAGAAAGGGAACACACAGTGACTGCAAGAAGGACCAAATCCTTGTGTCTACATTGACACTGACCATGAAGGAGGAATCTGTGGGTCAACACAGAAGATTTGCAAGGATCTTTCACTTGGAAAAGATGTGTGCCTTTTAAGTTTGAGATCCTCAGGATAAATGTTTAAAGCCCACAATTTATTATCAGTGACCGTGAACTGTGTATAGCGAAAAGAGACGGATAGGCTTATATTTTAAATGGGTTTTAGCTAGCTGAAGGATAAACACATCAAAACAAGCAAATATAAACATCTGACATAAACTTTCAAGAAGAATGCCCACTGTATGAGTCTCTAGAATGATTTAGGTTTAGAAAAATATTGAACACACGGAAGGGTTCACGAGAGAACAATATTATAGCACAGAAGGTTTTGAGAAACAAAATGATATATAGATGTAACTGAGTAGACTCTTTTCCAGATGAATTGAAATTTATTCAGAAAACATATTGTAACATGCTATAGAAAGGTAAATAATGTTCCACTGTTAAACAAAGTTGGAAGATAAATGGCTCATATGATAAACCTGGAGATGATAGAGACAAACTATTAAATTTGCATTCATATATTTTAAGCATATTGTACCTCAGGGTTTTGAATGCTAAAAAGTTAAAAAGATGTTGACATTAAAAAAAGATGGTTACTAATTGTGCAAGATGACAAGTATTAGGTCCTTCAGTACTTTGAGGTACATATTAAAAAAAAGAAAACAAACCAAAAACGTATGAGGTAAGGTATTGAAAGTCATGGAGCTAGCACGAAATAGCCAATGTAAGGATACAAGAACAATTTTGCAATGAAATCAGTTTAACTTCAAATTTTGGCTCAAATAAAAGAGCCCTTTGTAAGAGCTTTATTCACAATCGATAGCAGGTGATCATTTTCCAACATTAGAGATGTTCGGCATAGAGAAGTGGTTGTTTCCTTGCAAAGGGATTTTGGATACAGATTCACAAATAGAATAGAGTTTAATCTGATCATCATCACCTGCTAAGGAATTCTATTGATTAGCTGATGTTATTTAAATACATCCATACATATTCATAATTCAAATTTCAGTTTCATTATGCCTCACATAATATCTAGACTATTTCTTTGTTCATGTTTTCATTTTTAACTTTACACTCTCTCTCTCTCTCACACACACACACACACACACACACACACATTTGTTTGAAGAGCAGGAGAAAGAGCGAGAGAGAAGCGAGACGGAGACACACCATGGTCTGGTTCACTTCCCCGATGCCTGTAATAGCAAGCATGGACCAGGTCAAATCACAGAGCCCTGGATTCTATCTGCAGGAGAACTCATCTACTTAAGTTATCATCTGCTTCCCCCAAGATGAATATTAGAGGAAAACTGGATCATAATGTAATTCAAATATATGCAAAATCAGAATTATAAATGTATTTTATCATATTGCAAAATATGTTAAATGTATGCTTTCTTTTTCACAACTTGAACTTTTCATGAGCCATTGAAGAGGCCTCATAGGTATGCTTTTCTGTTTTTGCTGAAGTAAACAACTTTTAATTGCATTTCCTGTGAATTTTTGAGTATTCTTATATTTGTACTCAATGCTATACATTTTCTTCTTAGAGTTGCTTTCACTATATCTATCCCACAGATTGTGAAGGGTGGTAGTTCCTTTATTTGAAAAATATTTGTATTGTCCCCAAAACTTTTTCATTTAACCCTGCTTGGAATTTTCCACTTTTGTTTGTCAGGAATTTCTGTTTCAATTGGACTATAATGTAAGAACATATTTTTTATTATTTGTTTTTATTTTTATTTTCACTTACATTTAATAGTCAAGAATGTGGTTTATCTGTGAATTCTTCATGAGAGGTTAAGGAGATTGTCTATTCTGCTGTTGAATCTTTTCTGGACATGAGTTGGATGTGTTTCATTGGCAATGTCACGTGACTTAAGGTAGATCCACCTTGATGTTCCACCTACCGCATCTGTCGATTCTTAGGGAACCAATTCCAGCTGGAATCCTGCATTAATGCTTTGACTTTTTATTTCTGTCAGTTTTTGCCTCATGTATCCTGAGGCTCTAATGTTAGCATTTGCATAACTTTATTTTGGAAAATTGATTCCTTTATTATTGCAAAATGTCCCTTTTATTACTAGTTTTTTCTTTGCAATGAAGTCATCTTCCTCCAAAACTAATAACCATGCAAGCACTCTTGTGGTTACTGTCAGCATGGTTTATGTTCGTTCACCCTTTCAGCTTTATTTCTGTATTTATAATGAATTACTTGTGCAATGTCAGGTTTTTTTAGTCCATATGTTTGCACCATTCAGTTGCAATGTGTTCACTGCTGTAATTTGAATAGTAAATATTCTATTTATATTGGTGCTCAATTGTGGTCTTTTGCTTTGTTCCTTTTAAGCTACATTCCTTACTATTTTTTTCTTTTACTGCACATTTTGTATTAACCTGTTTTCTCTCTTTTTTTGCATGACAGATGTTTTGCAAAATTTTAACAGTAAATGATACTTTATTAAGCATAAACAGCTAGAATATTACATTATTATATATATAGCACATCTACTAAAAAACTCTATTATTTTATTCCACTCCTTATGACATCCCTGTTATTAACTGTGCATATGTAAGTGTTATGATTATACAACATAAAGTTTATCAGGGCATCTAAAAGGAAGAGTTATCTACCAGATCAACAAGGAAGAAGAACATGTATGATATAATTTAACTACAATATTTTTTTTCTTTTTCTATGAAAGCATTGTTTTTACACACATCTGAACATTGGTTTCTTCTATTTTTTTCTCGATAAAATATTTCAACATTTTTATTAGGTAATCGCTATAGCAAATTTTTAATTTTTTGTTTGTTTATTTGTTTTTTTTAATATTTATTTATTTTTATTGGAAAGTCAGATATACAGAGAAGAGGAGAGACAGAGAGAAAGAGCTTCCATCAATGATTCACTCCCCAAGTGACCTCAATGGCCGGAGCGTGCCGATCCGAACCCGGGGACCTCTTCCAGGTCTCCCACGCGGGTGCAGGGTCCCAATGCATTGGGCCATACTGGACTGCTTTCCCAGGCCACAAGCAGGGAGCTGGATGGGAATTGGAGCTGCCGGGATTAGAACCGGCGCCCATATGGGGTCCCAGCACGTTCAAGGTGAGGACTTTTAGCCTCTAGGTCACGTCGCCGGGCTCTGTTTATTTGTTTTTGAGAAAGTATTATTAGTATTATTGGTCTAATGTAACATACTACCATATATAACTGACTTAAAGTAGAAAAAAATTCCCCACATTTCTGAGGATCTAAAGGACAAAATCAAGAAGAAAGACTCATCATTTTCTCGTGAGAGCAGACTGAAATGTTGTAGCTGCGTCCCTTCTCACTGTGGGCCCAGTACGGCTTCTCTGGGGCAAAGCTGTGTATCATGTGCCTGTCTCCTATCACTACTTATCTATTATCTATGTATCTACCTACCTATCAATCTCTGTATCATGTGTCAATCAGATATTCTTATTCCAAATGAGAACAATTTCATGTCCAGGATTTACAAAGAGCTTTGGAAACTCAACAACAACGGAACAGACACTGTGAAGAAGCAGACCAAGAAATGAGAGGATATACCTCAATAAACTAAAATGTCGAATAGACGTATAAAAAATCCAGATAAACACCATATTGATATCGCAGCTAACTCCAATGAGACTGGTCTACGTTCAAAAATCTACTAACAACACATGCTGACTTGGACGTGGGAGAAAGGTACCCTAATTCGCTATTGGTGAGAGAACAGGCTAGTAAAGCAACTGTCGAAGTCAGTATGGAGAGTGTTCAGAAAACTGAAAATTGATCTACCATATGGCTCAGATATTCCATTAGTGGAAATATATCCAATGCAAGGAGATTCCGGACAGGAAAGTAACCTGAATCCCTGTATTGGCCCGGCGGCGTGGCCTAGTGGCTAAAAGTCCTCACCTTGAACTCACCGGGATCCCATGTGGGCAACGGTTCTAATCCTGGCAGCTCCACTTCCCATCCAGCTCCCTGCTTGTGGCCTGGGAAAGCAGTCAAGGACGGCCCAAAGCTTTGGGACCCTGCACCCGCATGGGAGACCCAGAAGAAGTTCCAGGTTCCCGGGTTCGGATCGGCACGCACCGGCCGTTGTGCTCACTTGGGGAGTGAATCACAGACGGAAGATCTTCCTCTTTGTCTCTCCTCCTCTCTGTATATCTGACTTTCTAATAAAAAAATAATAAAAATAAATCTTAAAAAAGAAAAGAAACCCTTTATTTATACAACAACCAGTTACAATAGTGAAGTCATGAAAGCAAAACAGATGTCCATCGAAAGTGGAATGGATATTGAAACTGTGGTACAACTGGTCCACAATGCACTATTTAGCCATCAAAAAGAATGAAGTTCTGCCATTTATAGCAAAACTGCCCCCATTACACCCAGTGAAATAACCCAATTCCAAAAGCAAAGTATCATGTTCACCCTGTTATAAGGAAACCTTCATGCAAAATACAGAACAAACAGATATATTGATAAAATAATACATACATATATTCACCTATAGGAGCTGTCGATGAGACTGGCATACAAGGAAGCAAAGATATGTTGCAATATGGATTGCTACTCCCAAATAAAAGAAGGACTCCAAATGAAATTGTTAAATATAGATTGAAAACAGGATACTGGGCCTGGCGACCTTGCCTAGCGGCTTAAGTCCTCGCCTTGAATGCTCCGGGATCCCATATGGGCGCCGGTTCTAATCCCGGCAGCTCCAATTCCCATCCAGCTCCCTGCTTGTGGCCTGGGAAAGCAGTCGAGGACGGCCCAAAGATTTGGGACCCTGCACCCGTGTGGGAGACCTGGAAGAGGTTCCTGGTTCCCAGCTTCGGATTTGAACAGCACCAGCTGTTGTGCTCACTTGGGGAGTGAATCATTGGATGGAAGATCTTCCTCTCTTTCTCTCTTCTCTGTATATCTGACTTTGTAATAATAAATAAATAAATAAATCTTAAAAAAAAGAAAACAGGATACTACATTTTCTACCATTGTCTATATTTACAACAGCATGATAGAATTAAATACAAGAATATTGAATTTTTGGGGCTGGCAGAGTGGCCTAGAGGCTAAAGTCTTCACCTTGAACATGCTAGGATCCCACATGAGTCAGTTCTAATCCTGGCAACTCCATTTCCCATCCAGCTCCCTGCTTGTGGCCTGGAAAAGCTGTCGACAGCAGCCCAAAGCCTTGAGACCCTGCACCTGCATGGGATACCTGGGGGGAATTCCTGGCTTCTAATTGGCACAGCACTGGTCGTAGTGGCCACTTGGGGAGTGAATCATCAGATGGAAGATCTTCTCCTTTGTCTCTCCTCCTCTCTGTATATCTGACTGCAATAAAAATGAAATTAATCTTAAAAATAAAGAATAACGGATTTCTTACTATTGCTGCAGGAGTATACTATTTTAAAATTATGGGGAGATTTTACTGGTGGTGAAGAAAGTGGAGGTAGAAAGGTAATCTCTATATGTACAAAACGTACATTGGAAAGTATAAAAATAGTTAAAGAGAAGAAAGAAAACCAATCATAATGAAATATGCCTACTTTTATGACTTTAACTTTAATTCATTTCTAGACTTCAACATACAGATTTAGCATATAAACTCTTAATTCTGTGTCAATTTACATTTTTCCATTGTACTGGAGAAACAATTGATGTTTTATTTCTTTGAACACCACAACTATTTTATTCTACCTTCTTTTTGCATGCAAAAGAGCATCTACAAATACAAAATACTTACATATGTATATATATTTACATATGTATATTCAATATGTATATATATGCTGTAGTTAGACTTTATCTGTGTAGACTTTTTCAATATCTTCTTTGTCTTTGATTCCTTGAAGTTAATTAAATATGATTTTTGAGTGTAGTTTTTTGTGATAATCTTGCTGGAATTCTTTAAGCTTCCAGTAATCTATTTGTTTTCTGTCACTCTTTCTGAAAAAACTCCCTTCCATCATTTTTTCCAATATTCCTCGTATTTCATTTTCTTTCTTGTTTTTATGATATGCCCATAAAGGAAAGTTTTTGTACATGTAGTGTGGTTTTGGATATTGGCCTCCTTTTCAGTTTTTTCTCTCTGTTCATTTCAACGGAAAAGCTTCTATTACGATGTCTTATAGCTCTGTCATTCTTTCACTGTGTCCAGTAACCTGGTGAGCACAGCCATATACTCATATTGATGATGTTCCCATCTTTATGATGAATTAAGCACAGTGAACAGAATAAATTAAAAGCACATATACTAAGTCAATATTAATGTGTAAACAGAAAGAATAAAGCTATGGCTTAAAAGCCCCTGTCAAAATTCCTGATTTTGTATTCCTTACCCTTTTTCACAAGCAGTCTGTCATTGCATGTACTTTTGGTAGGTTATTATGTTAGCCACACTTTTGGTTAAAGCATTTCTCCGAGTGTTCTCACTTAAGAGGATCTGAATTGATGACTGGAGTAAATTTTGTTATCAAAAAAGGAAGAGATATTTCAAATTATAGCAAGGAAAACCAGTATTGGAAATCCATGCTTTTTATGTTTCTATATCTCTCAAATTCTATTGTGTATTTTATTTTCCATTTCATTGTTGGAATGTGAAATGGAACAGGAGGAGAAGGGTGATTGGTTGATAACTATTGCTTCAACTTGTTGATTTTTCTTCATAATTTAACTTATTAGTAAGCTTCCTCCTTGATGGGTAGGATTTTTTAGATCAACAAGGTTACATTTTATTTATAGTATTTTTCATCAAAATGTGTAAATTTTAAAACTCAGATTATGTGTGAGCATCAGGAAAAATTAGCTTTTAATTTTATGCAGGTAAAGAATACTCTGAAATGTTCTGCCTACATAATATAATTACTTCTTTAATCCCAAGATCAAGGTGAAATAGTTCCACAGCTGCATTATGTAAATGTTAGAAAATTAGTGATATTTTAAGAAGAAAATACAAGTGAGACAGATCAAACATTAATATATTATGCATATTGGATTTTCAGAGAAAAACTATAACACAATGATTAAAAAAAAGGGTGAGTTACTCCAATTCTGGAAAGCAAACCAAGGGTGCCTTTTCAAATACTATTATCTTATAACTAAAGGAAAAGACGTGTAGTGAATTTTTAAGACACATATGCATCTTAACTAAGAACTCTTCAAAATTACATTTCTTTTTAACCTGTGGCAATTTTTGGATTTTGAGGACAATTCCATATTTCAGAAGGAAGGTTTGCAATATCAGCATCACATATTAAAGTACCATACTAAAATGCTGGCTATCCAGTTCTGATACAAGTCCACGTTCATGTGCTTAAGAAGGTAGCAGAGGATGGCCCAAGGACTTGGGTCCCTAGAATTCATGTGAGAGACCTCATGAAATTATAGGTTCCTTTCTCCAACCTGGAGCAGCCCAGGCAGTGGTGGTTTCAGGACTGAACAATTAAATATACAGTCTCTCTTGCTGCCTCCCTCTTTCTGCAACCTTGCTTTTCAAACTGGGAGTTTAGGCTAGAACAACAACTATGAAAGGTGTTAAGAGAACTGAAAATAAACCTACTGTATAACACAGTAGTTCCACTGCTGGGAATATGTGCAAAGGAAATGAAATCTGAATATAAGAAGGGATCTATGATCCTATGCATAAAGCAGCACAATCTACAAGCACAAAGACATGAAAACAACCCAGATGCCAGTCCATAGAGGAGTGGATAGAGAATCAAGATGGCGGAATAGGGTAAGGACACATTTAAACAGATGGAGAAACTTTTAATAAGGATGAAGCAGAGAGGATACATTCCAGGAAATAAGAGAGGACAGAACAATAGCAGAGGGGTACCTCGATGATGCCAGACATAGGAAAGCAGTGAAAACAATGGTGTGGCATTGCAGTGACTGATAATCCAGTGACATTCAACAAACAGCGATCTGAAATCCACCAGCAACCAGGTGGGAAGGGACTTTCACTGGGAGCTTGCGGGTGAACCCAGACAAAGAACTGTCCGTCCTGCTGGTCTGTTTGGTTTGACCAAGAGCAGAGACAGAGAGGCAGACCCCAGACGGGCAGTGTGAGAACAAGGGTTCAATGGAGACTGTCATATCTAGTGACATGTTATTTAACTTCATGTCATTGTAAATTTCTATTTTTCCTCCTATTGTTGATTTTGTACTGTGACTTTTCATTTAAGGGGATGTACAATAACTGTGAAATGGAGATGAACATATCCAGATGTGAGGATACAATGTAGTATGCATCTCTACTTCCACACAAATATGGAGTTACAATGAAACTGTTTATCTTGACAATAGGATGCTGGACTCTCCACCATTGTGCAAGCCCACAATGATGGACATATGACTGTGTATGAAGAACTATACTTGAGTAATGATATAGAGGAACTAGGTGGGGAAGGGAGAGAATTGGGGAGGGGATAAGGGAAATCCCAGGAGCCTCTTTAACTGTATCATAAAATGATAATAATAATAATAATACATATAAAATATTTTAAAAAGATGAGTAGATAAAGAAACTGTGGTAAATCTACTCCATGGAATACTACTCATCCATTAAGAAGAATGAAATTCTATCATTTGCAACCAAATGGTCCCTGTTAGAGACCATCATTATCAGGAAAATAAGTCAATTTCAAAAGGACAAACATATATTCTCTCTGATATAAGACAACGTTTATGCAAAATATAACATCAATGCTCTTTTTAATACAATACTGTTTTTGCTACATTCCATGTGTTTTGCTATTTTGCTTTTATTTTCATTTCTGTGAAAAAATGTTTTTTTCTTCTTTTTCTTAATTTCTTCATTGACCCATCGGTCACACATTAGCATCTTTTGATTTGAGAGTTTTTTAATTTTCCTTTCCATTTCTTCAGGTACACATTGGTCGTTAAGTAATATGTTATTTAAATCTTACTTAAATAACATTGTAAATTTCCTGTTTTTTGTTCTGTTTTTTATTTTACTTTAAGGCTTTTTATTTAGCGGTATGTACAGTAACTATGTAATAAGGATATCATATCTCAATGTGAAGATACAATGCATGTATGCATTTCTACTTCCAAGTCAAAGATGGACGCCCAATAAACTATTTAATATAGATTAACAATAGAATGCTGGACTCTATGCCATCTCTACAATGTCAGGATACAGTTATAGAGCAGAAAGATGGAGTTAGGACTATTATGAAGGACTATACTACTGCAATATTATGGAAAGTCAGTTGGAGATAGGGTCTTTGGGACTATGGAGGAAAATCTCAGATGCTATGCTGCTGTATCATAAAAGCATAAAAAACAAAAAAACAATTAAAATAATATTGCAAAAAGAAATAGCATGAAATTATTATTTTTGAATAAACATTGTAATGTACCACCTAACAGTAAAATCAGAGTTTGCATCTCTATGTAAAATGAGCATTTTCTTTTTATTCCATATTTGATGACTTCATATATATATGGAAATCGGAGTCATGGAGAAAGAGGGAGAAAGAGAGATCCTCCATTCACTGTTTTGTTCCCAATGTGCAACAATGACCAGTTCTGGGCCAGCCTAAAGCCAGAAACCCAAGCTTCATCCGAGTCTTCGGCATCTTGACAGGGGCCAACATTCACCACATAAGCTGGTGCCCGTATGGAATGATGTGCTGCTGGGTCAACCACCTGGTACCAGGTCGTTGCTTTATTGTTATGCCAGATGGCCACTCCTCCGTGATCTTTTTAAATTGCTTGTCTCAGGCCTGGCATGGTGGCTTAGCAGCTAAAGTCCTCACCTTGAACACGCTGGGATTCCATATGGCCACCAGTTCTATCCCCGGCAGCTCCACTTCCTATCTAGTTCCCTGCTTGTGGCCTAGGAAAGCTGTCAACAATGGTCCAAAGCCTTGGGATCCTGTACCCACGTGGGAAACCCGAAGGAAGTTCCTGGCTCCTGGCTTCAGATTGTCACAGCACTGGCCGCTGAGCTCACTTGGGGACTGAATCATCGGATGGAAGATCTTTCACTCTGTCTTTCCTCCTCTCTGTATATCTGACTTTTAAATAAAAATAAGTAAATCTTTAAAAAAAAAAAAGGACTTGTCTCTCTCTGCTTCACTAACATTATGCTGTAACAACCATTTACACACACACACACATTTATATTTGGCTGGAAAATGCAATACATTTACTTTCTAAATAAAAATGTAATAACACAGAGCAGGGGACTTGCATGTAAACCATTGTCTATCCAGCCAGAGAAATATTGTCTGTAATAAATTCTGTTTTTCTGGCAGAAAATATGGAAAAATTAATCAATCTGGAATTTCATTTTGGTATTGGATATGAAAGCATCAGAATGGTGGACTTTCATGAATTTGAAATGAAGTTTGTATTAGAATTGGGCGTTATAAGCAAAGGGCTAATTGTCCCTTAGTATAAGATAAATTTCAATGTACGTGCAAATGTATAAAATACAGCAATATGTAATATATGTGTTATATACGTGTAAACTACACTGATATATCTATATTTTAATTATGTATATAATCATATAATATATAATGATATATCAACTATAGCATATTATACATATTACTATGTATGCATGTATATGTGTGTATATGCATATATATAAATACCTTTGGCTAATTTATTAAATAATTAGAGTTTGAGAAAATACTCTATTTGCAGCAATACAGTTTTAAACAGGTATTCCTTATTTTAATTTTAGCTCCCAAGTATAAGAAAAACATGTAGTGTTTTATTTCTTTGTATTGCCTTATTCACGTCATCATTGATCACTTTTGCCTGAATTCCTGCTGAGTTCCAGAATCAAATAATCAATGAAGCTCTTAGGCAAGCAACTTAACCTATGTGAACACTGCCGTATTAGGAGTCCAGGGTAGACATTTCACAGTTCGCAGTCCTCAGCTGAGTTCACAGAACTAAGTCAATCCTGCTTGCTTCTCTTTTGTTTTTGTTTCCTGTTTCTCCTCTTGGTTTGATTATATAGAATAAATAATTTGTGTACTTTGTGCACACTTTTGGACATAATTCAATACATTTTTCTGGATATTCACAATAATTTTGTTATGGAATTCCTTGGAGTAACTCAAGTTTCCATTAATATGTACATAGTGAAATGCATTATTTATTCATGTAATTATTCTTTAACAACCACAAATGAAGCATTACTTTGGACAGGCATTTTAGAGTTAAAGGGACCAGGCATCAAATACAATAGACAAAATTTTGCTTTTAATGAACAAATCAGGTTACTTTAGAGTGGTTCAAAAATTTCAGACAGTTTTTCTGTTAAGAAAATATATATGCAGCCAAAGATCGAGGTGCTAATTTAGGATGCAAGAAGACAGAATGTGGGGGCAACATCACATGACCTGAAAAGAAATAAAGTGTGCAGGAATACAAGTTGGTGGCTTTGGTGGTGGAATGACTGGGATTCTCTCATCACAGTATTTATTTTTAATTAATTTATTTTTAATTTGATGATAAAGTTCCATAGGCTTTTGAATTTCCCTTCGTTCCTCCCTAACTGCCCTCCCCTTTCCAGCTAGACGCTGATTTCCATTGTATCATTACAGCACTATAGCCCTTCGTCAACAGTTGTAAGTCCATCATTCAGCTATTTCAGTGTATCCTGACATCGTAGGAGTTTTAATAGCAAAATAGAAGACAAGCATATTGCTTGTTTGCAAAGGTTTATATCACATTTGAACGGTAATAGCCTGTTTTCATTAGGATAAAACAATATCAGCGAAAAGTATAGCGTGCACATTTGGAGTTTGCTCAAATATATTTGAACAGAAAGGCCTACAGTCACAGATCTTCTCTCATTTGAGCAGGTTGCAGATTGGTTTGCATCAGAGATTAAGTACAGTTGGGGTTTGGTGGATAAAGAAAAACATGGGAGCAACTAATACGGGAGTCCAGTACTCAGAGGTCGGCTGAGACCTGGATTTCACAGGAGATAAAGGAAACAAGCCAGTCTAGAATTACGAGTGGGTTAATGAGTCACAATGTGAGAAAGTTCTTCACAGAATCAAGTAACTGAGCCGAAGATTTTGGATATGAAGTTAAAAGGTTACATACAAAGTAAGTCGGCAAGATTGGTTTCTAAAATGAAGCTGGATTTTAGGAGATCAAGAAATTAGGAACCCAAAGTTTTTGTTTGACTTCTAATGTAGGCAGGAAGGATAAATGGAGTAGAGGAGAAAGAAAGCAATAACATGACCTAGAGAAGCAAAAATCCCTAATTTAAAAATAAAAGGTGGGCCTAGCACAATAGCATAGTGGTTAAAGTCTTCGCCTTGCATGCACCAGAATCCCATATGGGCGCCGGTTCTAATCCCGGCAGCCCCGCTTCCCATCCAGCTCCCTGCTTGTGGCCTGGGAAAGCAGTCAGGGACGGCCCAAGGCTTTGGGACCCTGCACCCACGTGGGAGACTCGGAAGAGCTCCTAGTTCCTGGCTTCGGATTGGCTCAGCTCCAGCCATTGTGGTCACTTGGGGAGTGAAACATTGGACAGATGATCTTCCTCTCTGTCTCTCCTCTCTGTATATCTGCCTATCCAATAAAAATAAAATAAATCTTAAAAAAAAAAAGTAACTTGCAATGTGGCAGCTAACGGAAATGAAAGATGATCGTTGATGTAGTGTCATGGTACACATATCAGACTTGTGAGGGTTTTGAAATGGAGATGATGAAAAAAATAAATGTTTACACACACACACACACACACACACACACACATAATGTTGAGGAATAGATAGGACATTTTTTCTTCCAAAACAAAAACTCCTCAAACTTGTGGTGAGCAGAGAATAGATCTCAAGGCAGACCCTGCCTTGAGTAGTCGGGAATATCAGAGTATAGGGAATAAAAAGAAACCTGAGAAAAATGACTTTCAAAGCAATGAGGGGTGAAAAAAAGATAGGCAAGGAGAAGCATATGGAGAGAGAGAGAGAGAGAAGGCTGAGAAGGATTGGCATATTTGAATGGCTGCACATTGCGGCTTGGAATTCTAAAATGTAATGCTACAGGTTAAATATATCTAAATTATCACTGTCTTTTCATCAACACACAAAAAACTGTCAAGGATGTAAAAAGAGAGGAGTGAAGCTTGTCATCATTGTATTCAGCTGTGCTGAAATTTACATGGGAAGTTTATATTTTCAAATGTGTGCTTTTCACAGGGAAATTAATGAAGCAAATTGCTTATTAGATAGGAAACAACATACAAATTACAGTAATTGGGAAGTTATAGTGGAAGGTTTTGGGTAAGGCTAGCGATTCTGAAGAGAAAAATTACACTAGCCTTACGGCAGAATGTTATTTTATGCACACTAAGATTCTGTATGAATAGGGGTTCAAGTCCCAGTTGCTCCACTTATCATCCAGCTCCCTGTTAATTCATCTAGCAAAAGCAGAAGATGACTCAAAAAGTTGTACCCAGATTGGCAATCTCTACATGGTTATACCCATTTGAAGAGTGAACCAGTACATCAAATATCTCTCGGTAATTCTGGCTTAAAATAAATTTAATACATATGAACGACCTACACACTTAAAGAACAATGATGATTGCACTTTGACCAACCTCAGAAAATAAAGCAAAGAAACCAAAAAACAAACAAACAAATAAACCAACCTGATGATTTGTGAGGCTGGTAGTCTGTATTTCAAGGACCTAATTGAATGTAGCTACTTAAAATACTTGTAAAATGTAGTATTATGGTTTAAATTCTTAATGCTGTTTAAAATGGATTTCTTAGCACTTGAAGTGACAGAAATTAATGTATATGTTAAATAATGAAACGTGTTCTTGACGTTTAGCAATTTGTTCCGTCTTAGCACAGCTTTGCTCTCCCATGTGGAAACACACATTGAACTCTGATCAGATGAGCAGTCCCACCACTCTCGCTGAGAAGCAGCATGTAGGGTATAAGTAAGCACTGACACTCCCTTAACTCCACGCACAATGAATTGCTGCTCAAACTTCAGCTTAGCTACTCAGTAAGTTCTTTCTCTGTAAAGATATATAAAACTCCTGTATGTACCATAGTAAATGTAAAAAACCTAGCAATGTCTATTTTTCACTTTTTAAGTAGGAATCCATATAATTTATTATTATATATTAAAACATAGTTCAGATAGTAATATCAATGAAACCTAAGAACATTTTTTTGAAACTTTGTGGATGGGTGGGGATTTTGCCTAGCAATTAAGGCAGTCTGATTTCCTGCTCTAGTCCCTAATGCCAGCTTCCGGTTAAAATAGAACCTGGGCACTCGTGGGATGATTCAAGCAGTTGCGTTCCTGTTGCTCACTTGGGAGACTGAGTAAAAACTGAAAGTCAAACTTGACCCCAGCCCCAACCTGACCATTGTGGGCATCTGGGAAATGAGCTAGTACATGGGAGTGCTCTCTGTTTTTCTACCTGTCAAAAAAGAAAAAAAAAGAAAAAAAACTACATTTATAAAGTAAAGGAAAAAAAAGTGTGGTGTAAAACATTGAAATTTGTATATAGCCAGCTTATAAAATATATTTTTCCTAGAATCTTGTAAAGACCCCCCTAATATTTTGTTATGTTCATGATTCATTACAATTTTAGCATTTTAAAGGGTGGGAAAATTGTAGGGGGAAATCCAGAAATTCTCTAATTTTATTTTGAGCATTAGCATGGGAGTTGTAATCCACGCATTCATAGTTTAATTAAAAATTTTTTTTGACAGAACTGTAATGGAGCTTTCTAGCGGTTATAATGAACAGCTCATGTATAAACATCTAGACAATTTGTGAAGAAAAGTTATACTCCTCTGCTGTGTTTCTACTGGGTTCATTTCAACTGAATGCTATGGTTTCTTGAAAAATCAACAACTGTACCAACAGCACCGGTTTCCATATGCTCCCTAATTTTGTTTCAGTGAGAAAGAAAGGACATATCCTCCTGACAGTTATCAAAAATGATCAGGCAATATCTTATCCCTTAACCACCAGCAAATTGCCCTCAGCTCTCTTGTACCCTGCAATGATTATCACAGCTGGGGAGATAAGAAGTATACATTTTTATATATGAATTCATGACTTCTGTGGGCTTCTGCTACATCGATTGCTTAGTATGTGATAGCAGCCTACCAGCATCAAATTTGGGTCCTTTCAACAATAAAAAGGAAAAAATTACCCAGATTGTCAAAAATAGCTGGGACCATTGCCATGCATAAGCTTTCCTGATTCACTGAAGAGCTGGACAATTGTTTTCAGTGGCATAGCACACAAGAGAAATGATTGTACATGCAGTCATGGTGAATAAAGCTCAATATAGTCAGGAGGTAGTGATTTCTGGTGTGTTTGAAATAGCTTTTTGGCCTGCTAGAGGAGAACATGAGAGCTACATTGACATTATTTTTATTTTGGTTATTTTTATATATTTGATAGGCCTGGGATGGAGCAAATTGAAAGAAAAAGAGGAGAAAAGGAGACAGAGAGAGACAGAGAGAATGAATCTTCATTTACCTGTCTCCCACACAGGTATCAGCTAGCTGCATGAATTTCCAGCACGATGTGCCCCAGCAGGAAGCTGGAATCAGAAGCCGAGCTGGGACCAGATCAGTAACATTTTGTGTAAGGGGTGACAAAATGGCTGTACCAAGTGCTTGCTCTCCCACAAATGTAACAAACTTACTGATTCACATGATTTACAACTCATATTTTTCACAACTCATACTAAAAACATATTTTTAAAACCATGTTTTAGTTTAAGAGGACACTATCTGAATTACATTTTATACTTAGAATGGTTATATGCATATGTCTATATTTAAACATATCTTTTCCACTTGTGCATGAAATTTATAAATTTTGAAAAGAGAGACCCATTAGGCCCGGCGGCGTGGCCTAGCGGCTTAAGTCCTCGCCTTGAAAGCCCCGGGATCCCATATGGGCGCCGGTTCTAATCCCGGCAGCTCCACTTCCCATCCAGCTCCCTGCTTGTGGCCTGGGAAAGCAGTCGAGGATGGCCCAATGCATTGGAACACTGCACCCACGTGGGAGACCCGGAAGAGGTTCCTGGTTCCTGTCTTCGGAAAGGCGCGCACCGGCCCATTGCGGCTCACTTGGGGAGTGAATCATCGGACGGAAAATCTTCCTCTCTCTCTCTCCTCCTCTCTGTGTATCTGAGTTTGTAATACAAAAATTAATCTTTAAAAAAAAAAGAGACCCATTAAAGAAATACCAACACATTCTTAGTTATAATATTTCATGTCATGCAGATATTGCTTGAAGAAGTATATTTTGGTGGAGACATGCTAAAGGCTTTTACAAGCTCCATTTGGAAAGAACATACAGAGAAAGTTTTTATCATATAACACTAAGCCTAAACAAAAATAAATCATTCTCAGAAAGTGCTAATGTGACATTAAACATGACCTTTTAAGCATCTGATTGAAATGCAAGTTAAGAAAAAAGAAAGCTAAATAATGTCACATCAAATAGTGTGTCAATTCACATTAGCTTCACTAAAAATTCAAAAACAAGTTTTTGATTTCTAGAATTACTACTTTGAAACACGTTTATGTAATCCCGCATGCTAGAACTCCAATGTTTTTTACTTGGCCAATTTTTCATCCATAAGGATTAATGTTTGAAAACAATTTACTTATCCCTGGGTATGTTGCATCTGTTCCCAAGTGTGCTGTTTGAGTGAAGTTGGGATAAGATCCTAGACTAAATGCCCCGACATTGTGAAAGGAATCTCTGTTTAAGTTATATATATTAACGTACGGAAAACTCTGAGAAATAAAACAGAATTTCATGGTGGTTATTGTGAGCAAGCTCCCAAATAACCAACAAACAAGAGAAGAGTTTATAGCGTCATCTGAGTAAAGTTCATCATTTGTTTCTTGTTTATAGGCACAGGGAGCTGGATAATTAGGACAAAAATAATGTATCTTAATAATTATAGAGATGGATTTTCCAAAGTATGTTCTTGACCTATAGAAAGTCTGTCACACTGTGGAATAATGAAACATTCTAGCGATGCGGAATGGGCCCTGGACCATCACAATTTGAACTCCAGGGAAAAAGTGTCTGTTGTAATCCACAGGATGGAAAGATACTGTGTTTAGTAAATTAATGGTTGAACTCCTTGCACACTTTGTGCTTGATTACTATAATCTCATTTCTTCTTTTTAGTCTATTTGAGCTGTATTTTTGTTATTATGATTTTCCATGGTACAGTTTGTAGGTATAAGGACTCCATACTCTCCATCCTTATTCTGCATATCTCCACCGCTTCCTCTCATATTACTACAATTGTGTATTCCTTAGCATTTCTTAATTATTTCATGCAATCATTTATGTAATTAACAATGTCCTTCTCAAACTACTGTTGTGTTAAGGGGAAACATACCAAAAATGTATCTAAGATCTGATCCATATAGAGTTTATATCAGTAGCCTAATATGGGATCTTCAGAAAAGTTAACCATTCATAGAAGTGAAAGATAATAATATGGACAGGACATGAAATAGAGTGGCTAAGAATGCTGTATCCTTTGGGTGGAGGTTAAACTGCTACTTATACCAGAGTGTCTGGCTGGAGTGGAGCCATTCCTTCCTATTCAGCTTCCTGCTAATTCCAGGCGGGAGCCATTAGGTAATAGCAGTTGTACTTCAACACTTGCCATCCATGTGGGAGGAGCGGATGAAGTTCTCAGGCTCTGGAATCACTCTACCCTTGCAATGTCAGTTTGTAGCCATTTGTGACAGAATCAGCAAATAAAAGGACTCTCTTTCACTCTCTCTTTCATTCTGTCTCTCTGTAAAATAATATTTTGCACTATTTAAAGAATTGAATACAACTAATCCACCCAACTTTGCAAGTAGTAAACAGCATTATATATGAGATGGGTTGTCAATCTTGCTATAGCATGGCTGATTAAGGGTTGTGACCCACTCCCTCAGGCTCTTTTCTTTTGCAAGGCTCATTTATTCTAATTTGAGAGGCAGATTTACAGTGAGAAAGACAGACAGGTTCACTCCTCAAAGGGCTGCATCCAATGGAATTGAGCCTGCCTGAGTCCAGGAGACAGAAGCTAGAAACTCGGAACCTCCTCAGGGTCTCACAGGTGGGCACAGGGGACCAAAAGACATGAGACATGGATTATGACTGAAGTACCAGGACACAAAGGAGTTCCCACTTGGGACACCAGAGGTTCAGGTGTAACATGCTATGCCATCATTTCGGCCCCTGCCTCTTACAGATGGTTGATTGTATCACATGTTGCCAGTCTGAAAAAAGATCCAGATTCAACATCTGATGACTGCTTGGAACGACTTTACACTGCTTTCACACCATTGGAAAGTGACACTATCCTAAGTAGAACAGCTGTAAATCAGGGACCATCTGTGCATGCACAAACATGCAATTTATGGTCAACAACTACTCTTTCCTTCAGACTGTTCAAGGGGGCTCAGATTGTTTGTTAATCCCTAATTTTTTTTTAATTTTGATTGAAAGTGTCTTTTATAATAAATTATAACATCATATGTGAGATTTTGGAACTAGACAGGGATGTCCACTCTCACCACTACTCTTCAATATAGTTTTGGAAGTTCTTGCCAGAGCTATTAGACAAGAAAAAGCAATTAAAGGAATACAAATTGGAAATGAAGAATTAAAATTATCGCTATTCACAGATGACATGATTCTCTATATAGGAGAACCAAAAGACTCAGTCAAAAGACTATTGGAACTCATAAGAGACTTTGGCAAAGTAGCAGGATACAAAATTAATGAACACAAATCAATGGCATTCGTGTATACAAATAATTCCGCCACTGAGGAAGAAATTGTAAGTACAGTTCCCTTTAAAATAGAGGAAAGGAATCTTAAATACCTAGGAATTAAGTTAACTAAAGATGTGAAAGACCTCTACGATGAAAACTATAAATCATTTAAAAAAGAAATAGAAGAAGATCTTGAAAAATGGAGAACCTTACCATGTTCTTGGATTGGCAGGACCAACATCATCAAAATGGCCATATTACCGAAAGCAATATATAGATTCAACGCAATCTCAATCAAAATCCCAGCAATATTCTTCTCAGCAATAGAAAAGATGATACAGAAGTTCATCTGGAACCACAAAAGACCACGAATAGCTAAAGCTGTCTTGAAAAATAGAAATCAAACTGGAGGAATCACAATTCCAGACCTCAAGACATACTATAGAGCAGTGGTTATCAAAACAGTCTGGTACTGGTACAGAAACAGAGAAGAAGATCAGTGGAACAGAATAGAAACACCAGAAGGGGATCCACACATGTATAGTCAACTAATCTTTGACAAGAAAACAGAAAACAATCCAGGTAAAAAACCTGGTCTATTCAATAAAAGCTGTTGGGACAACTGGATAACAGCTTGCAGAATAAAGAAGCAGGACCCGCACCTGTCGCACTATACAAAAATCAGCTCTAATTGGCTCAAGGACTTAAATCTACACCCAGAAACCATTAAACTACTAAAGGAAAACATAGGAAGTACACTCCAAGATATAGGAACAGGGAAAGACTTTTTAGAAAAGACGCCTAAAGCAATGGCGATCAAATCCAAAATGAACAAATGGGACTATATCAAACTAAAAAGTTTCTGTACAGCAAAAGAAACAATTAAAAAAGTGAAGAAACAACCTACAGAATGGGAAAAAATTTTTGCATGCTACACAAGTGACAGGGGACTAATATCTAGGATCTACAAAGAGCTTCAGAAACCCAGGGATAGTGAAAAAATAAACCCTATAGCAAAATGGGCAAAGGAAATGAACAGACGTTTCTCAAAAGAACAGATACAAATAGCTAATAAATATATGAAAAGATGCTCAGGCTCTCTAACCATCAGAGAGATACAAATGAAAACCACCTTGAAGTACCACCTAACTCCTGTGAGACTGGCCTACATTCAGAATTCGAAAAACAACACATGCTGGCGTGGATGTGGGGAAAAAGGTACCCTCCTTCACTGCTGGTGGGAGTGTAGGCTAGTACAACCATTGTGGAAATCCATATGGAGAGTGCTTGGAAAATTGCAAATAAACCTGCCATATGACCCAGCAATCCCACTCTTAGGAATATACCCAACAGAAGTGAAATCTGCATACGAGAAGGGGATCTGTAATCCTATATTCACAGCAGCACAATCCACAATAGCAATGTCATGGAAACAAACCAGATGTGCGTCTAAGGAAGAATGGTTAAAAAACTGTGGTACATCTATTCAATGGAATATTATTCAGCTGTCAAGAAGAACGATATTATTCTATTCAAAACCAGGTGGTCCCAACTAGAAACTATTATGCTCAGCGAAATGAGTCAATCACAAAAGAATAAATACCATATATTCTCTCTCATATAAGAAAGCCAACATGGAAAGGTAGAGTTCATCAAGTGCCCATGGAGTTCTGATCTAAATATAGATTGCTGCAAGTCAGGTCCCACGGCAAGAGATGGTGAAAATTCTCTGTTCTAGGCATGTTGGCATTTCATGGATGAAGTAACAGCAGAGTATATTTAGCATGTTGTGAACATGAATATGGCAAATTGGCAGTTTCCGTCAGTTGCTGGCAATAGTTTAGAGTGATGACAAATATTATTTTGATTTTTTTTGTGTTATTTAGTTATGAGGAAAGTGTATGGTAAGCAGTCCATTTGATGGTTTACTAATTTCCTTGTTGTTGAGAAGTCCGAGTTGATTATGTATTTAATATGATAACCATTTGTGTGCTGTGAATTGCATTAAGAGTTATGTAGGGCAGAGATGATGCTTACTAAATGTACAAAATGGATTGATGAGATTAGCCAGTTAAATCTTATCACCAGTAAGGCACTCAACAGCCCATGAGATATTTATTAAAAATGTCAAGTAAATCCTCTTATTTTTGTATCATAGTGTCAAATAGCAGTAAAATAAACATGTTAAGATCCTTAATCTACTGCTATGTTTCACTGTAAAATTTACCTTTGTTAAAATTTGCTTCTGTTCAAATTTGTTGAGATCGCACGTAAAAGTATCCTAATATTACTTTGGCTGGTATTTTCTAATTACTGTATGATATTTTGGGAATGCAAATTTTATTTGAATGTCAATTACAGTTAAGCATGTGCCGTTTGTTTTTCTTGCTCAGGTTTTGTAATTTGATGGAATGTTTTTATTATAGTTTAATAAATGTTTGCTTTATTTAAAAAAAAATATGAGAAATTGGAAGTTCGAAGTGTTTTTGACATTCCATATTACTATATATATATATATTGCATTATAATAGTATGTACTATATATACTATGTCATATACTATATACTATGCATACTATATTATATACTACATATAGTGTATATACTGCATAGTACTTAATACATGCATAATTTCTTTTAATCCAATAGTAAAAGTAAAACTATCTATTTAAATATTGGTTACAACTTCTTAGAGAAATTAAAGAAAATAATTAATATTTTATAATTAGAAAGTGAATAGCTACACAGTGTATCACATGTTATGAAGATATTCTACCACAAGAAACACATGTTTAACGTGTATACGTTCTTCTCTTTCAGAAATTCCTTAATTTATTTTTGGCTTTTCTCGATATTAAGAATATCCCATGTTCAGCATTTAATTTTTAAAATTTAAGATAAAAGATACATTCTGCCACTCTATAGCTTTAATGGTTTCTCTGCTGGGTGCTACATATTTTCAGTGTTGCCACACTTTCAACTGCAATCTGTGGGACTTCCAATGTTACCCAACTTTTTTTTTCTTAGTATTCATAATCCCCTGTGCACAGAGGAGTCGCTGAGTCATGTCTGCACTGGAAGAAGGACATTACATGTCTTTCAAGTTGATTTTGGTCCATAAGACCCTTACTTTCATGATTTCTCTACGAGGAAATGCTTTTATTAATTTCAAGATAGTTTTCTTTTTCACTGATCTTTTAAGTATTGCAAAAGAAAAACCAAAAAGTGAGATCAGGTCCCAGGATCCTAAATAGCTTGAATGAAGTCATCATTTATAACTGAATGAAAGTTACTGGAGAGTACTATGTGTTTTGATTTTTTTCAAAGTTCATGATTAGCTAACAAAACATTCATATTCAGAATTTGTAGATGTTTAGGTTTTGCTTAATTTTTATTTTCTGAGCACACAAAGTGTTTCTTTTAATCATGGTTTACGTCACATGAAGTTTTATAACAGAAAGAAATTTCTTTGATTACATCTTCTTCTTTGTGTTTATTTTTTTTTTTTTAGTAAACCCTATCATTTGTTTCTTTCTTTTTTTATTAATTACATTGTATTATGTGACACAGTTTCATAGGCTCTGGGATTCCCCCAACCCCTCCCCATACCCTCCCCCCATGGTGGATTCCTCCACCTTGTTGCAGTATTACAGATCAAATTCAGTTGAGATTGTTTCATTGCAAGCATATACCAAGCAAAGAGACCAGCATCTAATTGTCCAGGTACATTCAACGGTTTCTTGGGAAGATCATCTCTGGTCTGAAGGTAGAGCTGGCAGAATATCATCCTGATCAAAAAAAGCCCCAACTTAACATCAACAACAATTTACAACATTATGGTATTAATTGTCATGGTATTGCGTAACCAATATATTATAAGATGCAAGTTCTTAACCACATCCTGTGACTACTTCATTGACATTTTGATTTTAGTTTATATACAACCAGCTTCTATACACCTTAGATGGCTATAGGTTACTTACTATTCAGCTGTCTCGTGTCTATCCTTATGTTATGTTTTGCTTAAATTTTACAAAATTATTTAGAAAGCTAGCATATACTGTCAGATACAATGTTGCTTAGATATGACACTGTTCTCTTAAAATTTTAAGGCAAAAATAAAAAGATGATAAAAAAAACTAAAGCAGAACATAATTAAAATGAATGTAAACACTTAGATTGACGTGTCACTTATAAAAGCAGATATTATATCACTAAATACTTTGTCAAGAAAATGTTTAAAAAGCTGAAAAGCAACAAAAACAATCTTGTAAATTCATATCTTAAAATGTAAATAAATGAAAATACAAATGAATAAATACTGAAAGACATATAAAATAGTTCACTAGCATTTGGTTTGCTTATTGACTTTCTTTGTGCTACTTTTTTTTAATTATTATTCTCAAATAGTAGAGAAGCACCAAAATAACTGGACAGTCTCCTATGAGATAATTATAGAAGAAGGTGTAGGGGCTTGAAACAAAGTTAGTCATTCTATGGAAAACCATTCTCTTGTTGAGGAAGAAATTTCAAACTGACTGAACTGGGTGTTAGCTAATCCACAAGTCATGAGAGACAGCATTCTATTGTTGCATGGAAGCGATAGGCGTGAATGTCGTCAGGCCCAACTGAGTACTGCATCACAAAAAACCTTCCAGGGAGAAGTGGCTTGATGCCCAAGAGCCACACAACTTTCTGTTGCCTCCTCTCACCTAGCCCATCCCATGGCACTGTGGATGAGCCCCAAAAGGGTCAACAAGAAAAGAGAAGAACTGGGTCTGGCTCACAGATGGTTCTGCTTGATATGCAGCCAGCATGTTAAAGTAAACAAGTAAACATCTGGACAGAATAGCTTCTCTGAGATGTCTGTGTAGGGCTGGGGGCAGTTAGGTCTTCCGTGGATAGAACTTCAGGCATCCTACTTGTTTGTGCAGTTTGTTTCAAAAGAAAAAAGCTATGGTAGTGTATATTGGTTCATGTGCCATATCTTCTGTCTCTCCTCCTCTCTGTATATCTGCCTTTCCAATAAAAATAAATAAAGCTTAGAAAAAATCAGTGACGAAGAAATTGGGTAAGAACAAAACAGGTGAAGATAGGTGCATAGCATAAGGAAGCTTATGAAAAGATGACCCCAAAAGAATATTTGAAAATCAAATGCTCTTGTAGAGTGCTTCCTTTGTTTTCCTGGAATAGTTTGTTGGTTTCAGGGTGCAGATTTAAATCCTTGGACTTATTTAGAGCTGATTTCTGTACAAGTGCAAGGTGGGAGTCTTGCTTCTTACTTTTGCAAGCTGTGAGGAGGAAATGGAAAAGGAGAAAGAGGAGGGCAGGAGGCAAATCCCTATACCTACAAAAACATATCATGGAAAATAATTTTAAAAATAAAAAAATGCAAATTGTGGCATAGCTGGGAAGGAAGAACAAGCGATCAGTGCCCAATGGATTTAGGAACAAAATGACCACTGTAGGGGCAGAGGAAGTTATTCATGAACAACGCAGTCATTTTCCATCCAGCAAAACTGAACTCAGTATCGTCCTGTCAGATCTGGAGTATGGAACCATTGCACAGAGCAGTCAGCCAATTACTTCATCACAGGTTGATTGTACCGAATCGTTTTCTGTGGGAGATCACCGTTTTATTTCTGCCTGCTTAGTTTATATGGAAGGCATGCAGCACGTGGTGTCCCAGGGGAGCCGCACTGATAATGGTTTCGGCTAACCCAGACCTCAACCTGGCTTATTCACCAGATATGCAGGCAAAAGGGGTGGGCTGAACCCCAGGGTCTCCTCTCTGAATTTGGACAAGCTGTGGTGGGACTTCCTTGATGAGCAACACTAAAAAGTCAAATGTGACCCATAGCCTACCTGCCAGTCACAAATGGTGAATGTGGCCTGAGGAACAGCTTCCAGCCTATATGTTATACTTGGCTGTGAACTGAAGGCATATCTGCAAGCTGTGCCTGTTGAAGGTGACCTGTGACTTGGTTGGAGGATCCAGTGAGATAGACATGCCGTCTAATCATTTACAGTGTCATCGCTGGGTGGGAGTATTGTCAAGGGGCAACACCCTTCTGTCTTCCCCTTTCCTAGTCTACACAAATTTATGCTTGCATTACAATAAATGGACATGCTTGATCAAACTGTCTCTAGTGGTTCTTGCAGCCCCAGAACACCATCGTCTTATCCTCATGGTGGTTTCAAGGGTCTCCTGGCAGGAAAAACCCCTGAGAATTTTCTACATGAAGACAACAGTATTTTAGTTTAATTAAAGCAGTCGCTATTCTGGATGCGGATTTGCCTTCTGTGGATGCGATGCTCTCATCACAGGCTTTCTCTGAAATAATGGCATTCCATGCACTGATTCTCATGAAAGAATTCAATTTACAGCAACAAAAGGAGTGTGACATTGGGTCATTATTTATGTAGTTCTTTAGGATTACCATGCTACACGTGATCCTGTACTAAGATGGCAGTATCTAGGAGAGCTGGATGAGGTTATGTATCTTCTGAATAATGCTCCAAGTCAGCATGAAACATGATGCTGGGACCTGGTGTGGTAGTCTAGTGGCTAAAGTCTGCACCTTGCACACACTAGGATCCCATATGAAGGTCTGTTTTTGTCCTGACTGCTCCACATTCCATTCAGCCACAATGCTTGCAGCTTGGGAGGGAAGTAGAGGATGGCCCTTGGGACCCAGCAGCCACGTGGGAGACCTGGAGGAGGATCCAGCCACTTTGGGAGTGAACCAGTAGACAGATAATCTTTCTCTCTGTCTCTCCCTCTCTCTATAAATCTGGTTTTCTCCAATAAAAACAAAATATACCTTTAAATAGAACAAAACAAAAGAAGAACTATGATGTAGCTTCTGTTGTATATAAAATTCATGGGCTCACATTTATAAAGAGTAGCTGTAGTCATGTAAGATAAAGCAGTCATTCAGACAAAAATTATTAGAAGGGATGACAAAGTCATTATGTAATGATAAGAAATCAATTCACCATGGTTTGAGTATACTAATTGTACGTAGATTCACTGCGAAATAGACAACAACACATTAATACTTAGGAACTTCAACTTCTACCTTCTTCAATCAGATTTTTAAAAATCATCATAGAATCTAGAGTTTACATATATCGTAGACCAAATTTACTTACTTGATATCTAAATAACATTCAATTCCACAGATCTACACTGCACATTCTTGTGCTGGCTTCAGCAGCACATATACTAAAATTAGAATGCACATTCTTTTCATCAGTGCGTGGAGAATTTCCACAAATAAACAGTACACTAGATCAAAAACAAGTTTGAACAAATTTACAAGAAATTAAATCATATCTATCTTTTCTGATCATGTTGAATGAAGCTAGAAATGATAGCAAAAATACTCAAAACACACAAAAGCATGCAAACTTATTATTTCAAAAGACACAATTTATAAATACAGCCAAAGCAGTTACTGTGCAGTTGAAGAGCAGTAAGTGGTTGCACCAAAGCTTTGAAGAGTTATCCAGCAAATGATGTCACCAATGTGGCAAGGATTTAGATAAGCAAAAACAAACCAAACACTTCATTAGTTAAAAAAAAGAAAGAGGGCCGGGCAGCGTGGCCTAGCGGCTAAAGTCCTCGCCTTGAACGCCCCGGGATCCCATATGGGTGCTGGTTCTAATCCCGGCAGCTCCACTTCCCATCCAGCTCCCTGCTTGTGGCCTGGGAGAGCAGTTGAGGACGGCCCAAAGCTTTGGGACCCTGCACCCGCGTGGGAGACCCCGAAGAAGTTCCTGGTCCCGGCATCGGATCGGCGCGTACCGGCCCGTTGCAGCTCACTTGGGGAGTGAAACATTGGATGGAAGATCTTCCTCTCTCTCTCTCCTCCTCTCTGTATATCTGGCTTTCCAATAATAATAAAATCTTTAAAAAAAATAAATAAATAAAATAAAAATAAAAATAAAAAAAAGAAAGAAAGAATACATTACAGAAGAAACACAATAAAAATTAAAATATAACTTCAGAATGAAAAAAAGGACTTTTTTATTTGTTGAAACAATGCAATTATTTTATTTCCTTTCAATTCATGCTCTGGTGTTGTTAATGACATTTATTATTCCTTGAAATATATAATTACACTTTATTCATACCTTGATAAAATATGATATGAAATCTGTATGGAATACTTAACCTGGCCTTGATTCACACTTATTGAGTTCCCTACTTCTAATGTTATTGCACCGATCTTACTAGAGTGGGTTTATAAGACTCATGAATCTGTGAGATAGAAACAAATTATTATTCCTTTTCAAAATCATTTTAATACTTTATATTCGCTTTAAAACAAAACTTTTTTAATCAATTTGTCATGTTCTGAAAAGTAATGCTGAAATTTTGATTAGAATCTTTTTAACTTTATAGATACAAGTAGAGGAAGTTGACACTTTCATATTATTGAGTCTGCTTACTCAGCAACACTGAATATTTTCCTGTGTTTCACTTTTCCTTAAATGTACAAATAGGTTTTTTTTTGTTTTCATTATATAGTTCTTTGACATACTTTTTATGTTTGATTTCTTCAGATCCATGCTTTGTCTTGTAAATAACATATATGAAATGCTTTCTCTCTCTGTGTAATCTAACGTCAGCTTGTGCTCCCATTGTAGAACAGCCTTGTGCCTAGAAGCTGAGTGTGAGCTGTGACATGAGATGACACGTGGCAGTAAACCAGACGGTACACGCCAGCAATGTGTTTATCCCAGATCTTTACACTACGTGAAAATCCTCTGCCAGAATCAGTTTTGAGATTAGGACTTGCAAAACGACCAAACAACCATGTATTAATTTCATTTCTTCAACCATTATAATCATTATTCTTACATAGAAGTCTTTTCTCTCCACCTCATGATATTCTTGCTGCTCTATTGAATTGTGCATGTTACAACCCATTTATATCATTGTTATCTTTGATTCTAAGGTGATTTCAAATGTTGACAATGGAAAGACAGAAGAATGTTTAATCTGCTAAATTTTCTTCAGTGTTTTTTTTTTTCAACCAGTTCTTTGCACTTAGCAAAGAAGTTATCCATGAATAGCCTGTCTCCTCAATGTCCAAATCTGGGTTCAGCTTTTTCTGTATGATCCTTGATCCTCACAACAAATATGTTATATCATGTCAAGATAGAGATTTAGGTCCCAAGTATGTATTTTTTAAACTGTTACAAATAATTTGTGCAATATTGAAATGTCACTTAATTTTGCATATTTTTTCTGTGCTGAGGTAGATCCTATGCAACATAATGAGAACTATGGAACAATATCATGTGGAAAACAATTGAAGCATAAGCTGATGATCTTGAAGTCACAAAGGACAAGTTATGGATATCAATGAAGCTAGGCATCATTAATTTATATTTATGATAAAGGAGATTTCAGATCACCATTTCAATGAATTCACTATGCAGACAAAATATCCAAAACTCTTACTCCAAATTTGTCATCCCCAAACCAAGTGATTGTAACAACTCAGAAGATTATGTTTCAGATTTGCAAATTTTCTAATTCTGGACAGTTTCTCTTCATTTAGACTAAGAATGTGTGTGTGTGATGTTCCCCAGCCTTCAGGAGGACCCACACATGTTGCTCTTACTTAGGTTAAGGAGACTCACTGGGTGGGGCTACCATGTTGCGGAAGGCCACTGTGTACATAAGGGAGGGTCATTGGATGTGGAACACAGGAGGAAAAGAGAAAGGGAGAGAGAGTGGGGAAGAGAGAGAGAGAAACCGTAACCACCTTATTTCATTGAAGGGCCCAGACTTTGTGAAATAGAACTCGGCTATCTAAGATGTACTCTGACTACTGAAGCACAAAGTCGCGAGACAAACAAAGGCACATGTCTGAATCACTAAAGCTGATGATACTGTTTAGCCCACAGAAGGAAAATTAAAAACAGCGTTAGCCTTGGAAGCATCTTTCTTTGCTCTCAATTTCCAATAATGATTGCCGACTGTGTTATCGGAGTCATCCTAACTTTCATACACATCCATGCACCTCTGCCCATTTCATTGACTTGTATCTTTCAAGAAATGGTGGCACAAGGAAGGTTTGCTTCCAGCTTCACATCACGTAGTAAATCAGATTTTATTCCAAGTTAACTCTAAGTACTTTCTGAAGATATTTACTCTTTCATATGACTGCAATAACTTGTCATTAGGCTCTGTGCTCATCTAAGTTGTCTGTTATTGCTGTCTCTGAAGAGAGCTGTCATAGTTTTGAACATTAGTAATGAGGTCTAATTATATGTGTGCATTCTGATTTTCTTCATATCATGTGGTCCAGAAACACTGCATTTTCAAGAACTTTTCACATTTATTTTGCACCACTGAATTATGAGAAAATATTTTCTAGGACAATGTTTGCACCCACCATCACAATATTTTCTTGGATATATTTTGAATTTGTTTAAGTTCCATGTTTACTACTTGGTTTTCCAAGAAAAAAAATTCCATGATTTTTTTCCCACCATTTGAAACTTCAGTGTGCATGGCTGCAGAATTGTATCCCTCTACTTCTTTTTAACTTACATATTTGTGTGAATGTGTTTATGGGATTCCTTCTTTCATAACCAGTATCCCCATTGAGCTATTCATTCTGGGAAAAAAATATGTGGGAAGCTTTGCTCTGCCTATGTTCCCAACATTTACACAATACCTGTAACATCTTTACATCTTTTAGTTCAATTGCTATAAATTAATGAATTGATTTTAATATCAATATTTGTATCTTTTCACAGAACTGAAAAAAATAAGTATGTAAAGCCAAAATGGCTGAGTCGCTAATTCAAGTATTATTCACTCTTATCACTCGCAATCTATTCAAACTCAGTTTTGCAAAATTAATTAAAATAGAATGCCTATATTTTTGTCTTATTTATTTCAGAGGCAGAATTGGAGTGAGTCATATACCTTTCTCATTATGACCCTTACTTTCTGAAGCTTTGCTTGGTTCTTGCCCCAGTTTTTCCCACCCATCCTCCCACACACGCTCACAGACACATAAAAGTGACAAAATGTTTTTGACCTTGCACTATAGTTACTCCAAATAGGATGCAACTCTGATCTAGTTACTACCAGAACAGGTGCTTAGACTAAAACCTTCCTCCTTGGCTTATGGGCTTTTGTATACCCAGAGACGTGTATCACTTCTTACAGATACTCAGGATCTAGTTAATAACTTTATATAGAGTTCATTACCAAAGGTGTTGAAATAATGAGTGCCCATAAGACAGTTACACAAAATATGATGGATTTTTCTTACCAATAATTCTAAATTGAGATTAGAACCATAGGTAGAAGGAGAATGCATGCTTTGCTAATCCCTGTTTTACCACAGTTCTGCTCACTTCTGCTAACCTGCCTTCATAAAGTGATTTTTATGGACAATGTGGTAGGCGCTTTCTGGTGCTTGTCAGGGAATAAATGGGTTTTGCAGTTTTCTACTTGTAGCTTGAAAGATGAAAGTATAATACACAAAGTACTGTGAAATTTGCTAGCCACCATTCTTGTCCTACATAATCGCTTTTTATTGATGAACATGATCACCCCAGAGACTCTTAAGTCAGGAAATGGAGATCAATTGGCACACATATTTGACTGTACAGAATGGATTTAGAAGAATACTACATGCTAACATTGGAATTTAACTTATTCTGGTAGAAATAGGTTGCTGGAACATTTTGTTTTTCTTTTTTGGATAGACATTGTGGACTTTGAATGCATTTACAAGTGATGTTTATGATGGCAATGGCACGGGAAATTCCAACTACTGATCAGTTAAAACAATTGAATACCTACCGCCTTCAACTCGCTTGTGTAAAATCTAGTAGTGATTTAAATTGAAATCTGAAAATGTTTTATTTGGACAAACAGTTTAAATAACCAGTGGTCAATGTTGAGCTAATAAAGGAGATTTTTTCAGAATGACAAGGCAGTGATTACTAATATTTATGTATCATAAGCATACAAACACCACAAAGCCGAATGTAATGACATGTTAAAGCATTAATTTATCAATAAAACCCAAAGTTTTTCTTGTAATATTTTAAGTTGGATAGTTACATAGAAATTATTGAGCAACCAGATGCAAGCAGAGGAACCTGCTGATTTAAGCACTGGTGGTATGGAACTTTCATAATTTGTGTTTCGATTACATCTCCTCAATAAACAAGGGATTAGCTTCATTCTGTTTTATAAAGTAAGTGAATTCCACTACCTACCATAATGATAAGTAATATAAAGTATTTTAATTATGAAATAATTGTTATTATGTTTCTTATAGCATTACGTGTTTGTAATACACTGAGGTTTCCAAATATTACCAAAGCATAAGTGGCATTTTCTATAACAAACAAAAAACAATAAAAACATATACTGATGCTGGAAAAGAAAGTGGTTGCAATATTAGATCCAATGATCAGGTTCAGCAGTTTGTTTCCCACTACTGCCTACTGGTTCAAACTCAATTTAACTGTGGTGAACCTTCTAGACCCTAGCCATCTTGGCTGTGTGAAGGAAAGAACTTCAGCTTTCAAGCTGTTAGCCAGCTTTAGCAGCTGCATGTGTATAGTACCACAGGGCGCAGGCAGGAGGCAGAATCCTACCTGGATTGACTGATTCCTTGGCAAATCCCCAAGTTTTTCCTTGGAAGAATATTTATCTCATGTTTAAGCAACCCAGGATATTGTGTTATGTTTTCTCTGGAATCTTTTCCTATACTTAATGCCATTCACCCCTATGTTTTCTATTATTTCTTTGTATATGAATTTCCTCACAAAAATATAGGAACACGAGTTCATTACTATTCTTTGTACAATAAAGCTTCATATTTTTCAAGAGAAGTATTTCCATCTAAAAACCTCTGCATCATTATTATAAATGTTTACCATCAATTTTCAGGGTTTTTTAAGATTATTTTAATTTTTATTACAAAGTCAGACATACAGAGAGGAGGAGAGACAGAGAGGAAGATCTTCCGTGCAATGATTCACTCCCAAAGTGACTACAATGACTGGTGCTGTGCCGATCCGAAGCCGGGAACCAGGAACTTCTTCCAAGTCTCCCACGTGGGTGCAGGGACCCAACGCTTTAGGCCATCCTCGACTGCTTTCCCAAGTCACACACAGGGAGCTGGATGGGAAGCAGTTCTATTGTATTTCTATGGTAAAAATAAATAAATGAGAGACAATAGCAAAAAGGTGGTTTCAGGTGGGAGTTAGGAGCTGGTCGAATATTTTTGCCAAGGAGCACTGGGAACATGGTGACCAGTAGGCTTAACGGAGGTCCGTGTGGTGCTGCTGGAGGCCCCAGAGAACTGGCTGATGGTCCTGGCATCTCAGAAGGACTTTACTGTGCTGCTAATAATGTGAGACGCAAGGTTAATTATCATATTTGGATGCCTTCCAGGATTAATATTAACAGTATAAAATGAACCTTTTTATCTCATATTTAAATTACTGCTAACCAAAATAATGAAAATGTATCTATATATTTATGCCCAAATCATCAGATTATCAAAATTTTTAAGAAGAAATTCTTCTTTCTGCTTTAGCTTTAATACATAAAAGAGAAGATTTTGTTTCCTGTATGATTTCTTTACAGAATTTTGCACTATGTTCACATTCCCAAACTAAGTCAAATTCCTAAAACAAATTAAGACATAATAACTACTAAAAATAATATTTATCAACGTCAATATGCAAAAAGATGGACATTGAGCCCGGCGGCGTGGCCTAGCGGCTGAAATCCTCGCCTTGAAAGCCCCGGAATCCCATATGGGTGCTGGTTCTAATCCCGGCAGCTCCACTTCCCATCCAGCTCCCTGCTTGTGGCCTGGAAAAGCAGTTGAGGACGGCCCAATGCATTGGGACCCTGCACCATCGTGGGAGACCCGGAAGAGGTTTCTGGTTCCCAGCTTCGGATCGGCGCGTACCGGCCCGTTGCGGCTCACTTGGGGAGTCAATCATCGGACGGAAGATCTTCCTCCCTGTCTCTCCTCCTCTGTGTATATCTGGCTGTAATAAAATGAATAAATCTTTAAAAAAAAAAAAGATGGACATATGATCTCAACACTTTGTCAACTTCTGCACATATGTATTCGCAGAACTTCAGTGTGACTCATATGAATTCCCTAATCACATCTGCCTCAATATGGCACAATTCCCAAAGATGGAGTGTTTTCCTCTACCTTCTGGCTTTTCTTTAGAGCTCACGGCGATGTATTTTCCTTTAAGATAAATATGGGCATACCTAGATTTCTTCAAAGATTATTTGATGTTTGAGCCACAAAGAATCATAAAAAAGCTCTTTTAAATGTGTATATATACATATATATATTTTAAAAACAGGAAATTTATTTTGGTGGGCATGATACAAGGGGAAAGAGGGCCGCAGGAGGACAAGAAAGGAAGAGGGATTTCTGTTTCCTCCTCCAGCTCCACACTCTCCAGTGCTGCTGAGGCAGCAGTGGTGTCCCAGGGGGAAATGAAGCAGATGCCCGGAGGTTCACCCCAACCCACGGCACGCAGAGTGAGGGCACAGGTGGAAGATGGGGGTGGGGTGGGGTTGAAGGTTGTCAGAGAGCCCTAGGGGTTCTTGGAGTATTTCATTTCATTTCATTTTGTTTTGTTTTATTTAGGGTAGGAGATGAAAGAAGAGCCGTGTTGCAGCCTGGTGAAGATGGAGGTGGACCCCTGCCAGGAGTTTATGCCAAAGCATAACAGGAAGCCACCCATCCCATGCCCTGAGAATCTCAGATCTGCCATGATGGCCCAGGCAGCATGGCCGCACAGCCAACACACAGAATGCCCAGGTCTATCCCATGGGTGACAGGAACCCAGCTATCAAGCCATCACTGCTCCCTGGCAGCATCCGCCTTCGCAGGAAGCTGGAGTAAGGAGCTGGGGCTGAACACTGAACTCAGTGTCCAGTCTGGTGCAAGTGGCTCTAACCTAGTAATCACAAGGATAAATTTCCAAATCCATAACTATTATTTTTAAAATGGGAGTAATATTGCCTTTAGAAGCTATAGGCTAAATATTAGCTAAATATCACATTTTAGTATTTTAAGTTAGGTTTGTTAGAGATGATATATTAGATATTGGGGACATTGTTATAAAGATGAGGTCTAATACTAGACTATTTGGAGTTTAGCCATGCCACCTTATTTCTTTGATTGATATTCTTACATATAAAATGAAGCTGAGAATGTAGTCAGTCACAGAAAAAAAGACTGTAACATTTTAGAATGTCATCTTTAGTCGCACATACCTATATTTTTAAATTTTTCCAAGTGCAAAACGGGAGAGGTTTACAGAAAATAAACTATGCCAGTAGGAATCACATTTCTTCTTGTGCCAAAATCTAGTGTCCTTAGGAGAAACCTCTTACTGAATATCAGAAGAAACATACTTCTCTCCTGGGTCCTCAGTACAATATTTCCCATTTGTGTGAACTTTTGCACAACTTTTACTGAGGCTATCCAGACGTAGCCTGCAAGATGAAGAACGGGGTGGCCATTGAAAGGTACTAGGTAATAGGAATGATACTTGAAAGTCAACACTGTCTTCCCGCTGCTAAAAAGAACACCATCCGTATGTCTGTTCGCTTGAAGCTAATTTCTGGCTTAAAAAAGTCTCATGTTTACGACCTTCTTTCCCTATTTAATTCATGACTTTCTTCATTCAAAAACATAATTTTTAGTTACTCTGTTGTGAATTACATTTTATTTGTTAATACTAATGTTTTCCTTCAAGCTAGGAGGGGGAAAATATCCTTACTTTAAGACTTGAGGGTTTATCTACCTGAGTTGGATTTGGGTCTCTACATTGGTGTAGCAAAGCAAATTATGATATCCATTCCAAATTAAATCAACCCCACTTGATTAAGTTGAGATCTTTATTGCAGAGAAAAATAACATTATCAAAATGTTAAAGCAAATATATATCAATTTAGATACTTGCAGAGTTCTCTGACCTTTTGAGAAGAAAATAATAAATAGAAGGGGGAAAAAAGAATAAAATCAGAGTTTACCAAAAAGTGGATTTGTTTTGTTGTTGCTCTTGTCTAAAATTCAAACTAAATTGATTATGTCAAATTCAAAGTGACAAGACGTGTTTAAAAGAAGAAAGAGACAGAGAAATACTTGCAGTGAGTGGGTAGTGAACTCGAGGCTTGTGCGAAGGGAAAACGGATGGGTGAGGGAAGACAGAAAAAGCCAAGACTTTATCTGGTGACAATGGCAGAAATGATACCGGACAAAACAGGGAACGACCATACGAAGAAAGAGTAACAAAGCCTGATCGCAGAGCATAGATGGAAGTGAACAAGAGACAGGTGTGGATCAACATTCTGAAAGAAGTGCCTCCCGGATTCACGTTTAATTACTCCAAAACTTCAGCCCGCCTCCCATGCAACTCTGTACATTCAGAATTCTGAATATAAGAATATAAGAATCCTACATTCCAAAACTCAAATATCTAATCTGATGGATGAAAAATCATATTCACCAGCTCAGAAACACTGCCATCTGCTGACCAAATAAATCGATGAGATTGGCTATTGTTTCTTAAATGTTATTCATAGCCTGGTACACAATATAACATGCATTATAAGGTTTGTATCAATAATAAAATGCACATATGACTTATATTAACATATTGGTTAACATATATTACTAAATCTGAAAAACTGGAATTGTTAAAAATCACAGCATTTAATATTTAGTCATATGAAAAATTGCTATTTAAGAAGTCAAACTAAATAAATAATAATAATAATAATCATTTATCTGGTTACCCCATCCACAAATATGCCACAACATGCAAATGCTAAAGCTTTAATCAACTAAAGCATTTTCGTAATTTATCCCTCTGAAATGAATTATGCCATTTAAGATTTCATTATTCACCCAAATGAAGGCTCCCCACGTGAGGAAAACCTTGAAATTGTCCTTAGGGGGTTTCTATTCTGTTTTCATGTGTTCCTGCTTCTTTCAGTAGCCACAGTATGATACAAAAGGGTGCATACATTTTAAACACACATGGAAATTCAAGACAGAGATTTTTGTTCTACCAAGTTGGGACATTTTTTGACGAGTGATTCCAAAATTATTTTGAACCTTTCTTTCTGTGAGGATGTGTGACTTAGCAAACTGCCTTCTCTGCTTTTACAGGAAGGTCTGTGGCCTTGTGGGATTTACGTTGCAGAGTCCTGGGTCTCAAAGTGCAGAAGTTCTTCCTGTCATCACTCCTGGGCTGCTTTTCCATCGTGTGAATCTTCACCTTCCTAATGCAGTACTGCTAATTTCCTTTCGACTCAACTCTATTCTATCTAGCACCTCGCTAGAACTGCTTCTGCACCTAGACTTCAATCATATCACCTTTGTCTTCCTGACCAACATGGAGCAGGCCGGATTCACTTTCTCTCTGTTCCTTCTAAGCACTATCTTTTACTCTAAACTTACAATGGGAAAGTGTTCTCTGCCAGTGTGGCATCAACACTTGATAGTAAACTCCATCAATGGATGTATCTTGTCTATTTCCTTACAGAGAATCCATCCCTGCCATGGCAGTTTGTGGAAACAGAGAAGGGGGGAAGAGAAGAGGCATGTATCTCAATTACTGCTTTCCTCACTAACTCACTGACAGTTGGGAACTCCTGGAATCATCCCCTTCTGCCTCCCAGGGCGCATGCCTGAAGGAAGTTTCATTGGGTGGTGGAAGAGCCTGCACTTCAGCCCGGGAATTCTGATACGGGAAATGAGCATTCCCAACCAGGCGCCCTCACTGAATGCAATTATCTTGAAATATATTCATATTTCAGTAACTCATAATTCTGCTTACAGCATTGTTCAGTACTGAGAGTTCTCAAAGAATTTACAACAGGGTGATCAATTGGATACCTTAAATTTCTGTCATTATACATTTCTTAGTATATCCTCATTTGTCTATTTCTTGCCCCTTTCCCAGCCAGTCTGTAAACATGTTTGGCACTTGAGCTTATTCAGACTTCAAAACTGAACAATGTTCATGATGATAGATTCTTATTATAAGTTTTATACTCATATACTGTCAAGCAGATTACTAAACAGAAGGCACAGTATGAAACAAATATTGTATAATCCAGGGATTCAGAAAGTGCAAGTAGAACACTAAAAAGTATAAAATAAATCTTGACAGGGTACTTTTTGCTTGAAAGAGAATAACAAAATATAATGGAAACTATTTGAAATTTAAGCAGGGGTTCTCCACAGAGTAGCAAGAAACAAGCACATACGCAATCGACCTGAAAATCAACAGGTTGATCCAGGACAAGGCATCCATTTCTGTTTCTCTTTAAAATACACATGAGAGGCATGTATAAAATACACATAAGGGACATGCATACAATATAACATAGAGCAATAAAAGGTGCTCCTGATTTTATCATCAAACTTAAGAATGAGAATATGACCCCTTATCAGGGTAATAGGTATTTCCTGAAAAAATTGGCCAGCAGATTTATGGATTGAAATAAAATCTTCAAAGTTCTTTATGAAACAAACATGAAAGATGGGCCACACTATTTCCTCCATACTTGCATTCAAAGACTTATTGGAAGAAAGTGCCAGGCACTTGGTGTAGGCATGGAAAGAATAAATTAAAACAGTGTCTGAGTAGAAGAACATCAAGGTCTAATTTTGCTGCTGTTATTCAAATTGAACTGCTCTGCCGGTCAGATAATCTGTTTGATCCTTCCATATATCAAAGGCATTGCTGGGAATAGTTAATAAACTCCATAAATTCCCATGAAAATCTTTAGCTCTTTTTTGACAATGAGCACAAATTTTATGCTGAAATTAACTTAAGAAACTGACATATAAAAGCAAGTAAGCTTTTCCTTAGGGGAATGTAACAATGCATTTCTTTCTTTCTTACATATTATTAGAAATTTCTGTAAGAATGTTTAATATGAGATCTTGTTTATGACAAATTTGCAAATATATGTTACAGTGATGTTAGTTACAGACACAGTGGTGCAAAAATTTCTAGATTATTCTCACTTTGTTTAACTGACACTTTCTACCATTGAAAAAGCTCCCATTCTACAACTCCCTGAACCAGAATTTGAATAAATTTCATATCTTATGCACTGAAATCCTGTAGTGTCATCTCTCTGTAACTGAATTCTTTCACATAGCAAAATGTGCTAAAGATTTACCTGTGACTTGTATGTGAAAAGGTTTTTCCCCTTCTCAATATTGAATAATATTCTACTATAAATAAACAAAATGAGTTCTTTATGTATTCATCTGTTCTGAATATTTATATTATTCCAAAAAATTTGTTGTTGTGAATGATGTTCATTCATATAATGAACCTGCCAGAGAAGGGGGCAGCATTATGACATAGCACGATGCCGGCAACATTGGCATTCTTATGGGTGCCAGCTCGAATTCCTGTTGCTTATGTCTGGGAAGAAAAGAAGATGGTTGAAGTGCTTGGGCTTCTGCACCCCTGGAAGACACCAGAGGAAGCAGCAGACTCCTGGAGGTGGGGCTGTCTGGTTCTGATCATTGTAGCCATTTTGGGAGTGAACCAGCAGATTCAAGATCTCTATCTCTCCTCTCTCTGTATATCTGCCTTCCCAATACAAATAAATAAATAAGTCTTTTATTCTAAAAATATAATGAACACGGGTGTTCAGTCATGTCAGAGATATTCATTTCAAGCTTTTTGGATAAATACATGGAAGTGGAATCAATTGGATTCGATGGCAATTATATTTATAATTTTGGAAAGAGAAAATCATTATATGAAATTTTATTAAAACTTGGAACAAACTAGACATTTAAAAATATTTTCTTTCAATGTTTTGCAGCCTGCATATTACAGAATTCCCAGTATGTGAATAGAAACTACTGCTGTAAGTTGGAGAACTATTCAAACTTCCTCATTTTTATTTTTCCCTTTTGCTTCCAGATAGTCTTGCAAGTCTCTCTTATGAGAGCAATGAGTAAGAATAAATAATAATAATAAAAAAAATTCAAGCTAAAAAGAAGTAAAATGCTGGCCTGTGCGGAGGGATATCTTACAAGACTTTTGTTGTTGTCGTTGTTGCATTGCTCACATCTGAACTAAGCACTGGTTTGTGTCTCTGCTCCTCCGCCTACAATCTGGCTCCTGCTAATGTGCTGAGAAAATCAGCAGAAGGTTCAAGCACATGGGCTTCTGCCTTCAAACAGGAGATCAGGAGGAAGTTCCGGCTCACAGGCTTTATTCACAGGCGTGTGACCACCTGGGGAAACAAATAGATGATCTCTTCCTCTCTGTATCTCTGCCTGATATTGTAGCTTATAAGGTAAAGCCACTGCTTGCAACATCAACATCATTTATATGTATGGATTCACATCAAAGATGCAGTACTTCCAATCTAGCACCCTGCCAATGAACTGAGAGATGTGGCAGAGACTAGGACTAGTGTTAGGGTTGTTGCCTCTCATGAGAGAGACCCCACAGGGATTACTGGCTCCTGGCTTCAACCTGGCCCAGCAGTGGCTACTTTGGCCATCTAGGAACACACACACAGTTACAAATAACAAATTAAATCAGTAACATTTCCACATGCAAAATGAAACAGATATAAATTAAATTCATTTAATAATAAGAAAGTATTCAAAATTAAAGTTAACAGCATGATTTCAATTGTAATTGCATCGAAAATAGTATAATGCTATGAATAAACATAACCTAAGGAGACAAAATTTTGTGCATTGAAAAATATAAAGAACTGAAGAAGTATACAACAGAAGTGATAAAATACTAGAGATCCGTCCTCTATTGACAAAGCAGAAGATTTGGTATTAGTATCTAATAACATACTATTTAACTTTATGGCATTGTAAATTTCTATTTTTCCTCCTATTGTTGATTTTGTACTGTGACTTTTCATTTAAGGGGATGTACAGTAACTGTGAAATGGAGACTAACATATCCAGATGTGAGGATACAATGTAGTATGCATCTCTACTTCCACACAAAGATGGACTTAACAATGAAACTGTTTATCTTGACAATAGGATGCTGGACTCTCTTCAATTGTCCATGCTTGCAATGATGGACATACAGCTGTGTATGAAGAACTATACTTCAGTAATGACATAGAAGAACTAGCTGTGGGTGGGGGACCTGGGGGGGGGTTAAGGGGAATCCCAGGAGCCTGTGGAACTGTATCATAAAATGACAATAATAATAAAGAAGATTTTAAAAAGAGAAAAAAATAGCCTTCTACCCAATTGATGTCAGGCCTACAAAAATTTTAATGTCCTTTCTAATAAAATAAGAATACAAAATTTTAAAATTTAAGTAGATCAAAAAAAGTCACCTAATCCTAAATTAATCATGATATGAGCAAAGTTAAAGGCATTAAGCTTCCTGATTTTTGATGGGTGCTAGATTATTGCTTGATAAGAGTAGGGGTTCTAGGGTCCTATCACAGTAGTTTGGATTATGGATAATGTGCATATATTGTGTCTCTCTCCATTAAAAGCAATCTAGAAGAAGATAGCCATTGTTATCCTTATAAAGAAATACTATAAAACTTAAATAGGTACATATATTTACCTCAAGTGTATAAGTGCATAAGTTTATACAGTACTAATATGTAGTGAAACATGGCATAACATTCCATAAATATATACCATTTTATGGGGATGCTGATTACCTGAAAAAAGAACATGGTATTTACATAAAACAGACACATTAGTCAATGCAATAGAATAAAAAGCCCAGAAACAAACCAATGCATATAATCAATTGATCTCTGACAAGGATGTCAAGAAGATAGAATACTATGTATTCCATAAATTTGCTGGGAAAATTTCATGTGCACATGCAGAAAGAAAACAAATTGAACATTATATTGTACACAAAAATCAACTGAAAATGTTTGAAACACTTAAACATATGACTTGAATGTAAAGAAATCTTAGAAGAATTGAAGTGAAAAAGTGGCAATGGTTTCTCAGATAAGACACAAGCAATACAAGCAACAAAATCAGAGACAGATAGTATAGAACTAACCATAAAAGTTCCTACATAGTAAAGTTACCAATCACAAGAGTGAAAATACAATTGATACAATGACAAAAAACTATTTGCAAGCTACATATCCAATGAAGGATTCATATCAATAATATATAGGGTATTCCTAAAAAATTTAACAGCAATGTGATTAGTTTTGAGAAAAGATTTTAGTCATTTCTCCAAGAAAACATACTAATGATAAAAGATGTGTGAAAGATATTCCACATCATTAAACATCAAAGACTATAACTCAAAGCAGATAGTGAAGGATTAGGCAAGGTGTGACGGTGCGATCCTGAGAACTGCGAGAGAAGAAGCCAGTGCTACAGGAACACCTGAAGTCCCGTGGACGCAGGGAAGCAACAGAATCAGTGGAGCAATGCTGTAGCAAACAGATATTCCAGATGCAATGGAGCGCCAGGGGCAATCAGGTGGGAAGTGGAGATCACACTGAATGCAGGAGGGGTGAGTCAAGTCATCGAACTGCAGGTTTTATTATTTTTAATGCAATCACGAGGAGAAGCAGCCCTATTGGACAGGTGTGGGAACAGGTAGATTTCATGATCCAGTCCCCCTACAGTGCCACATCGGGCATCAATTTTGCTTCTGCGACAAAGTTGCCAAGGTGCAGAGGCAACAGGTTGTTTGGCACTAGGTGGAAGATATTTGGAAGTAGATTCTTCTGGTTCATACCCATGTCTCGTACTTACTTGACATGGTACCTTGTGCAAATGACCTTCTCTGTGCAAAAGGGTGAGTGACCTTGTGGCAGATGATTCGATTTGTAAAAAAGGAGATGATGCTAATTCCTTATAGGAGTTAACAAGGGTGAAAGCAGCGTCTGCTAACAGGAGGCTTATATGTAGCATTTTAGCATTGTTGAACAACACCCAAAGCTGGTTGGAAGCATTTGTTGTAGAACCCCCAAACTGGATCTATTTACCCAACATACAGAAAGCCAATCAGTGGGTATTAGGGTAGTGAAGAAAGGAGGCCTTAATTTCAAAACACAGAGCAAGGAGATGGACAGTTATTGTTTAATTCTTAGTTCCCAAGCAGTTAAGGATGACGGTTCCCATACATTAAAATTGGGGCTGAAAGGAATGTCCAGGTTCCTGCTTGGTTAGTGCAGTCCAGGACCTTCCTTTGATTGGTCAATGGCACTGTGCTATTCAGGGAATATATGTTCAGGTGAGCTCCAGCCAATCTGGGCCTCTCATGAATAGAATAGTCAAATTTTGTCCAAGAATTTCTCTAGATGAAGCCAACCAGACAATACTGGCTGAGACCACTCAAGCCAGATAAAGCCTTGGTCACACCATCAACTAAGAGGCACAAGAATCGCCCAGACATTTCATAACTGGTAGAGAAATCATCAATAAGGAACCCACAGGCTCCCGCCCAGACAAGGAGGGACCAGGGAATACTTAAAATCCTAAGACCCTTCCAAAAACCTATGGTATCTCTCCGTGTCTGCTTTCAACCTTCTCTCCTTCCTTTTTTCTAGCTCACCTGGTCAGTTCATAAGCAAGACTTCTCTGTTTCTGGCTTTTTATTTCTGTACTAAGCTGAAGAAAGACCCCACAGAGTTTTCCTTGTAATACTAGCTGTCAAAGTTCTTGCCTGTGGAGAAGCAAGTGACTCTTTGTGGTTAAAACCTTGGAAGGTCAGGTGTGAGCTCCTCTCTCAATTCACTGGATTCATTTTGACAAGGGCTGGCAAGGAGACAGACAGGAGACTAAGTTCTGTTCTTAAATTATGGGGGTTTGGTTTCAGTAACATTGTTTAAATGTCTCTGCAAGTACTTTAAAGAGCAAAAATATAGGAAGAAGTATGCAAAAGGGAAGGCAATCAAGACATGCTCAAGTGATCCCATTTGCAGCTGATCTTATTTTTTTAAAAGATGTATTTATTTTTATTGGAGAGGCAGATGTACAGAAAGGAGGAGAGACAGAGAGGAAGATCTTCCTTCCAATGGTTCACTCCCCAAGCGACGGCAATGGCTGGAGCTGAGCCAATCCGAGGCCAGGCGCTTCTTCAGGTCTGTCACGCAGGTGCAGGGTCCCAAGGCTTTGGTCTGTCCTCGACTGCTTTCCCAGGCCACAATCAGGAAGCTGGATGGGAAGTGGAGCTGCCGGGATTAGAACTGGTGCCCATATGGAATCCCGGCGTGTTCAGGGCAAGGACTGTAACCACTATGCTATCACCCCAGACCTGCAACTGATCTTATTTCAGGGAAGGTAATATAATATTATTTTTATTTCCTATTTCACATGCTTTATCTTTGGCTTGCCCAAACAGCTTCACTTCCCAAATGCTGGCAGATTTTCAAAATGTAGGAATAAGATGGGAAAGACTGAGGAATGAGTATGAGCAACAGATTGCAAGGATTTCACCAATAAAGAATACCTCCAGATTCAATTGCCCTTTGGTCATTCCTGCCAATGTGAGTGGTTGTGTGTGTGTGTATCTTGTGAAAGGCTGTATAAAAATAAGATATACATATGTTGATTTTGTTAAAAATTCAGAGTCTATTTAGTTTTCCATTATACACGTTTTCATAAAAGTTTAATAACTTTTATATGCATGGATCTCACTTGTTATGTGTAAGCAGACTCTTACATATTAGCTGCAATTTCCAAGGACTATGCGAAGCATGTTTGTGTTTATGTGTGTATGTACATTTCTTTTGTCTATTTTGAGACGCAGTGTTCTCTAAATAGCTTGTAAGAGAAACAGATCGCACATTGACCCCTGCGTTCCTGAGACACAGTGTACAGAGGATACAATGAGAGGAGGTGGGAAGGCTGCCTGCGAATCTCAAAGCAGCAGTCTCAGAGCATGGTTGTGATATTTCTGAAGTATTCTTGATTTTCTTCACAAGACGCTTCTCTGTAAATTAAAAATTGAAATTAGGGGAAAAAAAAGAAATCTGAAAACCAAAGTGTCATCCCTGATTAGAAACGGCACTGAAAGCAGCACAGAAGCTTTCTGCTCAGCGTGAAGTCCTCGGGGAGAAGAAAACCTCCCAGGAACAGAACCCAAACAGAGCAGGGGAAAGGCACATTAGTGTGGCTGCAGAAATGAGTTCCAAGACTACTGAAGCACAGTGTATTAGTTTTATGACGACAGTCATTAGCTCTCCGCAGACAGGCACTATTTCTGCAGAGCTACACTGCACTGAGAGAAGGCGGCGGGTGGGGGGGTAGGAAGGAAGTCTTCATCTACACCACTTACTAACCTCATCTTCATCGCTTCTTTCCCATCGTTATGCTCATCGCCCTGATGAGATTCAAGGAATTGATATTTCATTGAGCAGGGTGTGACTTGTGGCTGCAGAGGAAGGGGACCCCACAGGGATGCTTTGCTGAACTTGTCTTTGTTATGACCAGCTGTATCTCAGATGAAAACAAATGTCTGAGTAACTATTGTGGGAACCAATTCCCTGAAAACATTCTCAGAGTCCTTCATCCTGAAGCAGAGTTGCCAACTATGTACATTTAAATCTCTCCAGGCTTTCATTTCATTTTACAAAAGCAGTTGTACTTTTTTCCTCCTGCGGGAAATGCTTGGATATCTAGTGTGAACCTTTGCATAAACTGGTTTAGTTGGAAAGCTTGATATGAATTTAACGTTACATGAAATTGGGGAGTTCATCCATAGTTAGGATTTTAAAAGATGTATGTAGTATTTATATTGGATAGGAAGATTTATGGAAAGGAGATACGAAAAGAGAAAAATTTTCCAACTTCTGGTTTATTCCCAAAATTGCCACAATGACCAAAGCTGAGTTGATCCAAATCAAGGAGTGGGGGTTTCTTCCAGGTCTCCTGGATGGGTACAGGGTATCAAGGCTTTTGGCCATCTTCCACTGCTTTCCCATGGCAAACTCCAAAAGCTGGATGGGGACTGAAACTCCTGGGACATGAGTCAGCAACCACATGCAATACTGGAGTCCCAGGGCAGAGAATTGGCCCATTGAGCCACAGCACCAGCCCAAGCTATTTCAAATAAATTCAAAGACTGAATAGCTTCTAATTTGTTATCTACTTTTTGAGGATGACTATCTTCATGGCTTTTTTTTTTAGATTTGATTGGCATACTTTTAATCAATGCTGATGTTTCAAAAAATTGCTTTTGGTACTGAAAAATTATGATAAGTGATGCTATTTTGTTATAGAAGAGCTTGATGTTTGCAGTGAGACAATGTCATTAATATATTAAATTTATACAATGAAGATAGAGCACCATTGCTTGTATCATACAAAATTTGAAGCTAATTTACAATATGCATTTTTAATATTATGATATCACAACATGAGCACATAGTCACTAAAAACCAGTGTGGTATTTTGTTATCAGTTTGCCTCGTGGTCCTCAGAGCAGGTGCAGCTATGTGGCTTCTTGCGCATTTCACAGATGTCAGTCTCCCTTTCAAGAGACTCGGGGAAAATTTTTCTGAGACTGTGTCTATCTTGTGATGAGCAGGATACTCAGATTCTCTCCCTGTGAAGTTAACAGAAAGCTGAGCTCTTCAGCTAAGTTCTCCTTCAGGAAGGGAGTCACTGGACAGGAAAGGTGGCAATGGGTGCCACGCAATGCTAAACAGCCTGTGATGAATCTGCCCGGGCAGTGGGAATGGGGGGAATGGGGAATGAAGCAACCTCTGTGGATTCTGAAGTATCAAACCTGATATTTTGGTCCCTACAAAAGGCACAATGGAATAGAAAGCTCATAGAGTAAGCATCTCGGTGTGATCAATGACTTATAACCTGTGGTTTGGCAAACTATGGCATGTGTCAGAAAACTGAAACTTGAACAACTAACTTAGATACTCTAAACTAGCAAAGGTTAAGAAATTCAGAATTCAAGTTCAAAAAAAAAAAAAAAACAAGGGAAAAGAAATCTGATATAGGTGCATTTAGTTACAAATGCAATGAGGATACCTCGATTGATGTGTTTTTCCTTGACGTGGGATTTCCCAAAGTTACTAACTAATTTGTGTGTTCAACATTTTCAGTCTTCCTAAAGACATTTCTCTAATTGCGCTTTGTTTGCTGACTTTATTTTAGCCTGTGACACAGTTGTCTGCTAGTGGCAAATGGTGGTAAATGAATTCTTCACTGTAAACAGATTACATTTAATCAGCATTGCTTCTAGGAAAACTGCTCATCGATGAAAATGATTTCAGACAAGACAGAATCTTGATCTTTCATAAACAATCAATGATTTTTCTCTGCACCACAGGATGAAGAGCTCAGTCAGAGGGCAGTGTAAGAAAATGACATATAAAAAAGGCTCAGGTTCCCTAGCCATCAGGGAGACGCAAATGAAAGCCACACTCAGGCTCTGCCTTATACCAGTGAGGTTGGCCTACATTCAGAACTCTACCAACAACACCAGCTGGCAAGGATGTGGGGACAAAAGTACCCTCCTTCACTTCTGGTGAGAGGGTAAGGTGGTACAACCACTACGGAAGTCAGTATTAAGAGTGTTAACAGAACTGAAAATAGACCTGCCATACGATCCAGCTATCCTACTGCAGGGAATATATCCAAAGGAACCAAAATCTGCAAATGAAAAAGGTATCTGTAATCCTATATTGACAGCAGTACAATCTACAATAATGAAGACATGGAAACAACCCAGATGTTCACCAAAAGAGGAGTGGCTAAAGAGACTGGTACATTAAGCCCCATGGAATACTACTCGGCCATTAAAAGAAGAATGAAATTCTACCATTTGCAACGAAATAGTCCCAACCAGAGACTGTTATGCTCAGTGAAATAAATCAATTCCCAAAGGACAGATGTCATATGATCTCTCTTATGTAAGAAAACCTTTATGCAAAACATAAGATCAATACCCCTTTTAATATTTTTTCTGAAATGTATGGATTTTGATAATGTTTTTATTTTAATTTCCTCAAAATAGATTATTTTCTCTTATTAAATTCTTCATTGACTCATAGGCAATAGAGTAGCATGAGTTTCTTCAAGAAGGTTTTTTGTTTTCTCTTTCATTCAGCACCATGTCATTTAACTTCATGGTGCTATAAACTTGTTAACTTTCTTCTTGTTATTGATTTTGTGTTATTACTTTTCATTTAAGGAAATGTATAGTAACTGTGTGATAGAAACTATCATATTTCGATGTGAAGATATAATTCAATATGCATTTCTACTTCCAGATCAATGACGGACTTCCAATAAAATGTTAAACCTATATTGACGATAGGATGTTGGACTCTGTGATTGTCGATACATGCAATGTCAGGACATACTTAAATAGCAAAATGATGGACTTATTACTGCTTATAAAGGGCTATACTATTGTAATAATACTGGGAAAACCAGTGGAGGGAGGAGGGAGAGAATTTGGAGAGGCAGTAATAAAAATCCCAGAATGTATGGAATTGTATCCAAAAATTAAAAAAAGAAGAAAGAAGAAAGAAAATGTCATGGCCCAGTGGGTCTCAGGACTGCCAATGAAGGTTAAAATCTAACAGTGAGAAAGCTTTGTAAATAGCCCATTTCAGTTGTGCTTAGATAATAGTTTGATGGACATGTAAGCTGACAGACAACTGAATGAAAGGAATGACCTTGGAAAATGGATGTAAAATGAATTAAGATGCAATCTCTACAATAAGTTGGATGATTATTTCCATTACAGATTTCTTATTGGGCTGACACTGCCTGTGATGCTTGCATTCTGTAGGTGTCCTTGTTCCTGCACCAGCTGTTTCATTTCTTCTCCATCAACATATAAATAAAGCTATAAAGAAGCAAGTGTTTGTGCCTTACACCCACAAGGGGGACCCAGAAGATGTCCTTGACTCCTGACATGTTGTGACCCTCTGGGGAGTGAACCAGCCAACAGGAAATTCTCAATTTCTCAATCTCTCTCTCTTCTCTCTTTCTGCCCCCATCTTTGGTACGTAAATAATGTGTGATATTAGGTCAATGTTTGCCCAATTTTAAACAATGAATCTATATTATCTCGCAGTATATTCCAGATTGAATCTTTACCCTGCTGTTGCATATTTTGTGGTTTGTTCTCACCAAACATTGGCTTAACACAAATCATTTCTTGTGGAAGGTTATGGGCAGCCATAATATATGAGTGTGGATACATTACATATAATACTCAATTAGTCCCCTGAAAGGACTCCTCCATGGTTGGAATGTGAAGTGAATTATTGAGATTTCCATCAGGTGAATATTTAATGCATCACTGGATGGTGGTTACCTTATCATTCAAGCAAAGCTTATTCAACAAAAAAGAGCTTTGTAGCAATATCCAAACATGATTTAAAGTAAAAAGAAATCTCTCTCCAGCTTCTGCTAAGCATGCGGAAACCTGAGAAGAGTCTTCCCCATTTCCACTCTGACAAGCTACACAATCATAACTCTCTCTAAGCTCATTGCAACCTCAGACACAAAGGCTACCAACTAGCCGGAGATTCAAGAACTTGCAAGTCTCATGAAAAAGAAAACCACTTGTCAGCACTCTCTTACCTGGAACAGACATGGGGAAGACAAGAATATCATATAAGGTGAAATTAAAAAAAAAATCCTAAAGGCCGGGCATGGTAGCCTAGTAGCTAAAGTCCTCATTTTGCAAGTGCCAGGATCCTATATGGGAGCCGGTTCTAATCCTGGCAGGTCCCGCTTCGCAACCAGCTCTCTGCCTGTGGCCTGAGAAAGTAGTTGAGAATGGCCCACAGCCTTGGGACCCTGCACCCACATGGAAGACCCAGGTGAAGCTCTGGGCTCCTGGCTTCATAGCAACTCAGCTCCAACCATTGTGGCCACTTGGGGAATGAATCAGTGGATGGAAAATCTTTCTCTCTTTCTCATTCCCTCTGTATATCTGACTTTCCAATAAAAATAGTATAAATTAAAAAAAAATTTTGAAGGTATAGTCTGGGCTGGCATTTTAGATACAAGGGGGGGTTCATACGAGTCATTGTGTTTTCAGGTTAGAATTTCCTTAGTTGAAGAGCACTGTCACTCTCCAGAGTGCAGCAGGAGGTCTGGTGGTTCCCACAGAGGGGACCAGAAAACCAACTGTCCTCTACCAGGGACAGGTACAGGAAGTGTCAGGGCCCAGGCGGTCAGGTGTCTTCTACTACCAGGAGAAAAGCAGGATAGCTGAGGTGGTAACACCTGTGCCCTTAGGAACACAGCATGTGCCTAACTGGATGCAAATTAGAGCATCAGAGATGTGCTGTTCTAAAGATAGGGTCTATATGCTCTGTACTGAAACTTACATAAAATAACAGTAGAGAACACTACTAAAAATTATTGGAGAAGTTAGTGGAGAAGTTGCAATATACCCAAATTCATCCAGGTGCCCTTTGTGTCAAAAGATATTTTATTCTTACTACAAAGGCTAACAGTTGGAAACTGCGGAAATATGAAATTAAATTTAGATGCGCTTTCCATAAGAACATTTTAGGCCATTGCTATACACTTTTATCTATATTGTGAAAAATATAATTATCTGTACATATATATGAAATATAGTGAAAATGTTAATTATATATATATACATATTTATATAGACATGATGGAAAATAGCATCACTTATAAGTAATTATTATTGTTTAGGTGGCTCTAAATATTAAACAGACTTCATAATTACAGAAAAGAAAATACTAATTAGAGGGAGGGATATTGAATAATTGCTGGGTCAAGGTGGAGGAGGAGAGTTAGAAGTGAAGTTTGTGCAAATGTCTGGCAATTGTTGATTTAAAAACTCAAGGATCAAAGGAAAAATATAAATAAGAACACAGCTTTAATTAAGGAATAATGAATGAATGCATATCAGCCATGGAATATGGCTGTGAGTGTGATGGGAGAGAATTTCACGGCCTAAATGCATTTATGTGAAAAGAATGTAATTTCTCTTCAGTGATCAAATTTTCACCTAAAGAAAATAAAAACCAGAGCAAACTAAAATGAATGTGAAAAGAACAAATTATTATGATAATAGCATAACTCACTTTAATTATAAGCTAAAAGCAAAATGTAAATATAATGGACAACATTTTGCCTGCACTGAAGAAGAACAAAGGTGCCTCTTAGCAACTTTGGGAATGAAAGAGGAGATATTGTGGCAGATGCAACAGGTGTAAAATAGTTACCTTTTTAAAATTTTACTTACACAAAATTGATATAATCAAATATGTGCCAAGATTCCCTGAAAAAAAAATCACCTAATAAGATCACCTAATAAGGTGATCACCTAATCACCTAATAAGAGATATAGAACCTGAACAGTCATAGATCCAGTGGATAAATTCAATTTGTAGTTGATATTAAAATAAAAAGTCTAAGGAAAACTGGTCTTACTGGTAAATTCCATCAAATATTGAAACAACTTCCGCCAATAGCAATACATATCCCTCCTGGAGATGCTAGAGGTGAAATTGATCCTGCAATATTAGTAAGGCCAGAATCCTGACTCCAAATATAGGCATTTAAAGGAAATGCAGGCATAAATAATACTCCATTGAGCAAAAATCTATAAGTAATTCTGAACATATAAAATGCATTTTGCAATCTATACAAATAAATGAATCATTAAAAGGTAGTGGAAATAGAAGGATGTTGGACTTGTGACCGTTGCAAACGGACTACACTATGGGAGTAATATGAAGGGAAATAGCAGGTGCAGAAACTGAGTGGTAGAAAAGAGGATCCCTATGTCCTTGGAATCATCTCATGAAACATACTACTACTAAAGTAGTCTTAAAGGACAGTAGCAAATGTTAACTCACATATCAATAAATAAATGCTGGAGAGCGTAGTATCATTACAGTGGATATTACAAACAAAGCAAAATAAGTTACGGAGACTCAAGGTCTCCCTATTGGAAAAGAAAAAGGTATTGCAGGCAATGCGATCCCTTGGGTAGAAATTATTACAAATTATTTTTAATAATGAAACATTTCTTTTCAAAGTTAGGTCCCTCCTGTGTTTGAGACCCTGTGCCTGTAATGGTTAATTCTTTTGCTCACACATATTATGTCACAAAGAAAAGGAGAGAGAGAGATTAATCAAATGATCAGGATTTTAACTTTACACTTTGTGCTAGATAACCAAGTTTTCAGATCTATTTAAGAAAAGTAGTGTTGGACGGAATTGTCACCTTTCCAAGATGATGATTAAGTTCTTGCTTAAATGGTGATGTTTTGAGTAGAAGCTGACATATATGAGTTAACAACCCATGTGGTAATGCAAAGAGAATTTTTGCAAAGAAGGATAAAAATCTTTCCCTATGGACACTTAATGGGAATGGGATTAAAATACAAGTGTGTTTCACACAAAAAACTTGTCAACACGATGGCATTTACAATCCACAATGAAACAGACACATGATGATTATTTATTTGTTTTGCATCTTACCATAAGAAATTAACCCCACATTAACTTTGCTTATGTGGAAATCCACAGCGAATATCCCATCCATAACAGGAAATCCTCTTTCATCACAGAGTAAGCCAACTCATACACTGGATAAAAGGGGCACATTTCAAAGGCCAGTAGTAAAGTTGACTATATATTTACTCTACAGTGTGTCAAAATGCCCAATCCATTGTGAATGTAAAAAGTGATACCAAAACATCTTCTGAGTAGGGATGGAGAGGTTTTGTTTTTTGTTTTTGTTTTTTTCTTTTTTTCCCCTAACAAGTGTCATTTGTATATTTGCAACACTACTAATGTGCCAAATAAAGATTATGGGAGATTAAAATTAGTCTGTTGCAGATTGATTGGTTTTGAGTCCCGCCTTGACCACATTTGATTTTGTGGGCCTTTTTTGGCTTAAACACAGGCTATTTTCTTCCAATCCTGACGTTTAGCCTCTGACGGTGAAGATTCAGGACATGAAAAATTAAAATAATAAGATGAATGGTTATTGGGACATGAGGGACGAGAAACTCAGATATATTAGGTTTCACAGGAGCAACATGATTGAAATTTCTCAAAGTCCTATTCCTGCATCGTCTAGTAAGGGATAACAATAGCGCAGACAATATGAATTTCGCTTCTTTCTTGATAGGAGGTTAGTATAAAATGGCTAGTACAGGAAATAGACATGCAACTTTTACAAAAGGCAAAAGATGATCAAACTTTAGGTAAGAAAAACACTTGGATAAAATAGCCTAGAAGAAAAGCTGAGCTTTTCGTAACTAAACAAGGCCCTTTAAGGGAAAAATTCATCTGATTAATTAATGTCTATGATTAAACATTACTAAAATGGCATTGGTGCATGTCTACCTGATGTATCACATGGAAATAATGAAGTCGAGATCAAAAGAAGACAACACACAGCATAAGGCAATGATTCTGTATAACTTCAGTAACCACTGCAATTTTTATATTAAAATTCTAAAAATGTTTTACTATAATCACCACAATGGTCACTTTAAGGATAGAAACAGTATTAAAATATAATTATTAGCCTTTCAGGACCATGAAGGGAGTGAGGAAAAAGTTCAAGATCAAATCTGGTAATTCATAGACAACAGATTCAAAGCGGCACTGAACAATAGTAAAACTACTGTACCAATGCATGAGGGGGGAATCGGGTGTGATCCTGACAACCTCTTAACAGGAGGTCATGTGCATGGAGCAGGGGGGCACTCCAGGGTGGAGCAGGTGGCAAGGAGAAAGCCTGGATCCCAACCATGAAGACTCCCAGACCTTCACCACAAACTACTAATACGAGCAACAAGGACTATATCCCAACTGCCAAGGAGGCCACAGGGAGTTGGATGCCCTCGGAGGCCGAGTACTCTGAGGTCACCCACCCCCAACCGGAGCTTCTGCTGGGGATGGAAGATGTCCAAACACTACCGTGCAGAAACCAACGTCATCGGAAAGACAACCAGAAGCCCTGAGCGGTCCGCAGAAACAGAAGAACAATAAACGTCCTTCGGGACAAGGGGGGAGAGCTTTCTCTGGTCCGAGCCTGGCTCCACCTCTGGACCCCCACCCTCCCTTGCAATGACCATCAGGATCGCTCCGAAAACCCCTCATAGCAAACAAACAATCATACAAACTAAAAAAACCTAAAATAAATAGACAAACAACAAAAAGTAGAGCTTGGAATCTGACAGGAAAGAGCTGGCATGGATTTGCTCATGCCTCGCTGGGTGGGACACGAAGATTAGTCACTCCTCACCGTGGTGTTGGGGACTTTCCTGCACCCCCCCCAAAAAAAATGTTCTGCACCTTAATTGTTGACAAATGTCTTGTTAGAGTTACAAGCCAGTCTAGATTATCCTAAAATCTGCCAAGATCAGTAAAATTATACTTCAACACAACAAATGGCTAAATACTAAAATGAAATAGACACGAGACAGCTGAATGGTACCTTATAGCCATTTTAAGGTATATAGCAGCCGGTCCTGTATACAAACTAAAATTGAAATGTCGATGAGCAAATCATAGGTTGTGGTTAAGAACTTGTTTTTTGGTTTTTTTTTGACATACTGGTTGTGCAAAACCATGTCAATTCCATAATGTTACAAATTGCTGTTAATGTTGTATTGGGACTCTTAATTGACTGGGATGATATTCTACCAGCTCTAACTTTGGACCAGAAATGGTCTCCCCAAGAAACTGTTCAACCCATCTGGACAATAAGTAGCTGGACTCTATGTTTGGTATATGTTTGCAAGGAAAGAATCTTGATTGAATTTGAACTGTAATACTGCACCAAGGTGGAGGACTCCAGCAGGGGGGAGGGGCATGGGGAGGGGTGGGGGGATTCCCAGAGCCTATGAAACTGTCACATAATGCAAAATAATTAATAAAAAAAGTAAAAAAAATATATAATTATTGCTGTTGAAAATTGATAGCATACATATTAATGGATAAAGAATCGAAGTTTGGGGAATATGGATAGAACTTTGCTTTTCTGTACCAGATATTCATGCAAATTATAAAGTGTTATACTAAACCATTAGCATAGAATGTTTTTTTAAAATTAAAAAATAGCTGCCATTAATAAATGTGAAGTAAATATTGAGTTGGAATATCTCTGGACTAGGGAGAGGACTGTAAATTCTATTATGTGTATGAGAGAATTTAACGCTTAAGCTTTTAATTGATCTTTCTCTAGTTATGTCCATTTCTTGAGCACAGTATAATTTAAGACTTTATCTGCCATAAGATGAGCAACCGCATTATTTTGAAAATATTTTGCTGTAACCCAATGGATTTTTTTTTTTGCATCAGTACTAAATTATCTTTCAATCCTATATTCCAGAAACATTCTATGACCTATATTTGGCAGAATTGTCACAAAGCACTGGTTTCAAATGGATATTTTAATGAAAATTTTGAATCCAGAAATGTAAAGTTTGTGTGTTTTCGGGAAACAGACAAAAACAAGAAAGCTGAAAAGGAGGGCTCTTTTAATATAAAAACTTGTATGTGGTTCCATTTGGGTCAGTTGTACCATTCCATTTCCTTATGATAAGTATAAAGTGTCATTCAGATTTTCAGAAACTGTCATCAAAGCTTTTTTCTGATTTTCCTTAAATATTGTCACAATCGTATGCAAATTTCTCAGTATTGGTACTATAAAAATAATTTATACAGTGTCACACACAGTCTGTGTGTTAACACTTGGTTTGCAAAGGAACAAAAAATGGTTGGTTCATTAATTGAGAGTAAATTCCACATTCTCAGAATTAAGTATGTTTTGTTGTTCCAATTGGTAATAGTGTAGTCTGTTAAAATAAACCACAATCGATGAGAAAAAGCACAAACTAGGTAATCATGACTTATTTGCCAAATGAACATATTGAATGAATGTTTCCATAGCAAATTAAGAAAAACCAGAGCGTGAAGCAGTTTATATTCTAATACCTATTTTTATCCTTTTCTTTTGAAGGCTGGCAATCAGCACAGCGAGTTATTTTCATCATGGAGAAGAGGCCCTTGCCCGATGTGATACAGCGCAATGGGAAGCCATCTGGTTCCACTATGAAGGAAGAATCTGTGGTGATGAAGAAAATGTGTCAATTTCTCAGAAAGGCAAGTTGTCTTGGAAGAAAATAAATACCACAAAATCTGAAATCTTTTACTGTGCTTCATTGTGTTACTCTGTAATATAATGTATTTATAATGTCAATGCACTGTACACTCCAAAATCATTTCTGTCTGTCTTGAATGTTCAATATATGTTTCTGGGCATTCAACTACTTCATAACAATTGCAAGAAACACTTCCTTTTTGATTTTTAAAATTTATTCTAGTTTAAAAAATATAATTACATGGTTAATCAGGGTGGGAAGGATCAAGGTTTAAGGAAAACTGGGTGAAATTCTTGCTTCCAACATTGCTATTTCTTTTTGTTGTTCCTGGGGTAAGGGAAAAAAACAAAGGAAAAAACCACTCATGACTTTCCTTCCATCCCAGTACCCAGGGATGAGGAACTGCCACCTTGTGTCAACCCAGAGTATCAATGTGTATATATTAACAGGGGTCTCTGTCCAAGTGGTTTGGATAGTTCTGAAATGCTGCTGATTTCACTGATCCAAGGGTGATGTCACCCTCCCAATGTCCTTTGGCTTGATTTTTGAAATTATTTGCTGCCATCGTTTGTTTGAGGTTGCTATCCAATAATTCTGTTCTACTACTGCATCAAAGGTGCTCCCTTAATCTCATTTTAAAACAGGGCTTGTGTCCACTGCTCCACCTTTTTCGTTATGTACAGCATGTTCTTCCAGGCGAGTCCCAGAAGCTGGGCCAGGTATCCCAAGCACTGCTGGATCCCCCACCACTGGGTTTCACAAACCCAATAACCACATATTATGCAGGCCCTGGGATCTGGACCAGGAGACCCAAGCCCTGCCAGATTCCCCACTCCAGGGTTCATGGAATTAACATCCACCTAAAAGGTGAGCCCCAGGATCTGGGCCAAGTGACCCACACCCCAACAGTTCCCCCTGACTCCAGGGCTCAGGAACCCATCCCCACACACACGTGGGCCCCATTACCTAAGCAATCTATGTAACCCATGTCAGATCCCATGTCCTTTGGATTCACATTCCTGGCCTCTGCTTTGCCAAGGCTGGCATGACTTGCCTCACCTGAGAAAGCTATGTCTGGGTGTGTACAGGCAACACTGGGCTACAACAACCAACAACAGGAACCAGAATGGGTGTGGCTGGCTGAGCAAGGCCACTGTTTTCGCCAGGACAGGAGGTGGACAAAGTCAACCTGGGCCAATGACCCACTGGTATGTGCAAGAACTGACACTGGGAGGAGACTTGATAGTGGAGCTTGGGAAACTCCTTCACTGGTTCGCAGACCCTGCAGGAGAGCACAAGAAGCAAGGCAAGGAGCAGCCCAGACCATGCCAGGCGACAGTACCCACCGGCATACATGTGGACTAGGTCTGGGGATGGACCACCCTGGGTAAGCATGTAACACCAACTGCCAGATCTGAGAACCAGCGTAGGGGCGAGAGTAGCCAGATCAGGCCGCACAGCAGGCAGTTCACATTAGGACCGGAATAGCAATCAGGCTGGGCTGGGATAGGCTACCGCACCCACCAACAGTAGCTGGAACAGGGGGCAGAATAGACTAGGCCAGGCTGCGCAATAAGACTGTGGAAGCTCAGGTGAAACACATCCTGTTATATCTGGAAGCTTGCCCTGGTCCTATTTTTCTTATTTATGGACATGATAAACTTTATCAAATTATCTAAAATTAATGTATTCATTTTTGATTCTATAAATGTTGTCAATATCATTTCTCTTTCCACAATAACATTTTTATACATGCCATTATTTACCCCTATTCTTTTTTAGAAGATTTACCTATTTTGTATTGGAAAGTCAGATAATACAGAGAGAAGGAAATACAAAAAGATCTACCATGTGCTGGTTCACCTTCCAAGTGGCCACAACAGCAGGAGCTGAGCTAATTCAAAGACAGGGCCCAGGAGATTCTTCCAGGTTTCTCACATGGGTGCAGGGTCCCAAGGATTTGGTCCATCCTCTACTGCTTTCCCAGTAGGGAGTGGAGTAGCTGAGACAAAAACTGGCACCTATACAGGAACTCAGGCATGCAAGGCAAGGAATTAGCCACTAAGCTATTGTGCTGGTAGCATGAGTGAGCAAAAAATGAATGAGACAAAAAGGAGTAATTCTCCTTTTCTCTCTTGGAACTGGGATTTCCTTCTCTCTTGCCCTTGGATATCAGAATTCCAGCTATGTCTGTTTGTGGCCTTTGGTCTCTGAGACTAACACCAGCAGACCTTGAACTAAGAGCTATCGTCGGTGGCTTTGCATGATTTTGGATTTGAACTGATCCAGGCCACTGGAATCCCAGGGACTCAAGCTTGCTGATAACCTTTCATTGGCTCTCTCAGCGGATGTAACCATATGGGTCAGTTCTAATACATTCACTCTCGCTTATCTGTGTTTGCATTTGTGCCTATTTCTCTGCATGTTCTTCAGTCTTATGTCTCCATATATCTGGGTATATTAAAAATGTGTGCATTTTTTACCTTTCTTGTATGTATGGGCATCAATATTAATGTGTGTATATGTGTATATATGTATGTATGAGTTTGTGAATTCACTTCTCTTAGTCTTTCTGTCTCTATCCATATGACAGTACATTGATCTCTCTGGAGATGGCATTTATGTCCACAAGGAATATTTTCCTATAGTATTTATTAACATCAACAGTCAAATCTATTCACAAAACTATGTTTGCAAATTATATTTAGAGAAAAAAATTCTATGTTTTTAAAACAAGCTTTTACAAAACAAGATATTGTACATTCTTCAGAAAATTACCAAGGAAACACATATTAAAATGATAGACATATAGGAAAAACACATAATTTGAAACACTTGGGTAAAATACTTAATACTTTGTACAACATGGGAGCTTTGTCTATGAAACTGGTTACATTTTTTTTGTAGTCATTTTGGGCTTTAAGGATTTTAAAATAGAGTGTGATCAGAATTAATGAGCCCCGGTTGACTGAGCCGCCCATAATAGTATGCTATTCTTCAAAGTGAAACATGAAAATTCCAAACATCCTGCACTTCACAAAGGTTTTTCCTGGGACAGGATTACCACGAGGCATCTTTACAAGGTGTTTGAAAATTTTTTTGCAAAGGTCAGTTGCCCACAGGATTAACATTGGTAATTACTTGAAAAGTAAACTACTTCCACAAAATGTGACAACTTCTGTCTGATTAGAGCTGGTTTTCCAAATTATCTTTATATCTGAGGCAGACTTTTTCAGAGTCAGTTTCAAGGGCATGAAAATCCCTACTGTTCAGCATATTGTTCAGCTAACTCCATCTTGAGGCAGGGTTCCTATCTTGTGAGAATTATAAATGTCTTTTCAAGTTAAAATTGACATTTGTAGAGCTTATTATTTGCTCCCCTCTGGCATCTGCCACGTAGCTGTGTCTCCTGTCCTTGTGACAGACTCCGTAGGAGGCCCATCAGGAGTTTCTGCTATCAGACTCCAGTCTCATGCAAATTTAACAATCAGAAGCATCCCACACTTTAATAAAACATTAAAAACATTCTTGGCAGCTTTATGACTCAAAGCGAGACAGTAGTAAACTCCAAACTCTCTATCTATTCAAGAGGATCAAGATGACAGTACTCAACTGGTGTTATAGATGACATTACTCAACTGGTGTTATAGATGACAGTACTCAGCTGGTGTTATAGCACCAGACACTCTCAAATCACAGTGTAACTGATATGACAAAATACAAGTTACATAATGGCCCGATGGTCAACATATGTACAAAAAAAGTCTTAGACGAAAACTCTAAAAAAATCACAGAAGATGATTATGTCCAAACAGCTTCCTCCTCTTTTGTATCCCTAAAATTTTGCTAATTCTTAATGCCAATGATAACATTCCTATATTGTTTTTCCTTCAAATACTTTCTGGGAAACCAAGAAGAAGAAGAAAACAGAATATATGCAGCTGAACCTAATAAGGGCTGAAGCACAGTAGAAACCGGCCCTCCCCCCATGCACTGTGAAGCATACAGCTCTGGAAATCAGCAGCGTCTCCGGAGCATCATGACGGATCAGCCTCTACCCGGAGCCTGACCCAGCTCAGTGGTGACGTGCATTCGGAAACAGAATGAGCAGATGAGGATTCTGTGTCGGTGTCAAATTCTTGAACTTTCAAGTAGAAAAAAAATTAAGAAATGAGTCCGGTTTGAAAACTTAATTAGTAATATTGATGTTTAACGACATCATCCCAGGCAAGGAGCCGATCACATGGCTTCATGGAAGAGTATGATCCAGTCAGATCTCCGTGTTTTCATTCACATATTGCGAAAACATAAGGAACTTCGCCCCAAAGCTTGTGAGCTTTCTCTTTATGTAGGCTGTGATATGATGATTGCTGTACTTAACCTATGCTGTTTTATTTCCGTTTTCAACTTAGAATTATATTTTAATTGTATTTCGGCTCATGAAACTTTACTGTAGATAGAGAACATACTGATCTAATTAATCAAATATTTGAGTGTTGCAAATAGTTGATTTTCTCATTGAAAATATAGCCAGGTTAGAACTGAAACACTCTAGGTAAAATTATATAATATAATTTATATCTCTGAGAATAACTTATGATTTTAATTTTTGGAAACAGATTTAGGACTTGAGGTGAAATTCTTAAAATGTAGTCAACCTTCCATGGAGGGAGAGGGTTGGTGCGTATTTCTAGCCAGCTCGTCAAAGTAGTCCGACAAGGAGTGATCTTCCCATCCTAACATCATTTCCTGAGAACAAAACTCTTTATTTGGCCATTTATAATAACAGGTGATTTGGATAGCTATTTACAGGCTTTTGAGATTGGAGTTGCTGGTTTTGCATCGTTTCTGCCACGATATTTCCACCAGGAGGAGCTGCCATAAGAAAACAAATCTCTGAAGAAATTGTGCAGCAGAAAGCAGGTAAGAAGTGCTACATACAAATGTATCTGTGAGCTCTGCAAAGTTTCTGAAACTCCTGAGAATTTTATATGACTGATTCAAGGCTTAAACCTTGGCATTTCACCAGCAAAAATCAGCTAAACTTTAGTTGGATCTCATTGCAGAATTCTCCATTATAGAGCACCAAATATGATCAGATGAACTTACACATCAGGCCCAGCACTTCAACGCCTTGGGCACGCAATGTTATATTTTTGCGCAAATCATTAATATTTTACATTAATATCACTGGAAGGGTAAAGTCAGACTATTTCTAATGCCTATGTTCATGCAATTAGACTCTTGCTCTCGACCAAGCAATCATGCTATTGTCAACATTTTGCTTGAGAAAAGGTTAAATTACAAGCTTTCCATGCATCTTTGTCTCTGTGATCTTCCAATAAGCAGTATTCACTTAAATTGTGTTCAGTAGTTACATCTGAGTGGCAAGATTGTAGGTATCATTCTGGGTGTTAGCACTGTCCAGTTGTGTGTTTACCTTGAACCTGGACAAGATTGTCTGTTACTGGTTGGTGCCTGTAGTGTCTCTGTGATTTGTTTCACGCCAGTGGGCTGGCAAAGGAGGCAAACCTCACAAGACAGTCACTTTCACCAAGCTCAATGAGCTGGCTCTTCCCTGACAGATGAGCTAAAAATGATTCTTGTGAAAACAGCTTAGGAAATAGTGGCACCCTTGGGATCAGCTGGGTCCAGCTGGACAAGAACATACAATATAGAGAGCAAGCATGAAGTGGTTGATAACTCCGCAGGGGTAGCTTCATCAGCATCGGTCATTGGATCGAAAATTGCGATCTGATTTGGAGCTTTGCTATCCTTGTTTAACATATCACAGAAGAGCACAGTGAATTGTGGATAAGCCAGCTACCAATCTCTAGTAAGGAAATGTGGTTCTGCTGGGCAGTTGTCTTCTTGCTTTTAAGGATGAGCTTTGTGTAAGTGCTTCAGAAGCTAACCTCTGCGGTCTGAATGTGTTCCTTCATTGGGTGCTGCCCTTGCTCTGTCCTCAGGCAGCTGAAGGAGATGATAAAGGGGAAGACTGCCATCTTTTCTACCCCCAACACTCACTGTCCTTTCTTAGATAGGAAGGGAAAAACAACTTCACTAAAATAAAGATTGTTGGCCAATAAATTAGTTTTCCTTCCTTCAAAAATCCCTTTCCCCAGCAGTGTTTCTGTCATTACTGATAAACAAGAAACTCCAGTCCTAAGTGTTTGAGCCTTGAGTTTGACTTGGCAAAAATCTTCCTTTGTTTAGCACATTTTCTAAGTCAGAAATATATAGAGGAAGAGAGATAGAGGAAGATCTTCTGTTCAATGATTCATTCCCCAAGTGACCATAGTGGCCAGAGCTGAGCAAAAGCCAGGAGTCAGGAACTTCTTCTAGGACTCCCATGCGGGTGCAGGGTCCCATGGCTCCCAGGGCACAAACGGGGAGCTGGTTGGGAAGTAGGGCTGCCGGGATTTGAACCGGTGCCCATATGGGATCCTGGTGCATTCACGTGGAGGACTTTAGCCTCTAGGCCACCGTGCTGGGCCTATTTATCACATTTTAAGATGACATTTGATGATTCCTCCAACTTTAGATTTATCCCCAACTCTATTTAACTACTATGTTCTGAGCTATGTCTGTTTTCTCAAGTCCCAGGGGGTTAAAGTGCTAGTACCAAGCAAAGCCAGAACCTAAACATGTCTTTCTCAAACCTCAGCTTCTATTCCTCTTCTCTCACTACTTCTTTCATTCCTTCACTTTCATTGACCTTATGGAAATGGACATGTAAGGCTAAATTAAAATATGAGTTCTCTTCAAAATAACTAACCATTTGTAGACAGGACATTTCTCATCTACAAGGTAACCTTCTGGAACAATGCAGCGACAGCCCTGAACAGATGAATTTTATAAGGAATTCTGCATACTGAAACATTTAAAAGCAAATTAAAGTAATGTAATATTATTACGGATGCCATTTTTAATTCAAATGTGAAGTATTAAGTACTAATATGTACATCTCAAGATACACTATAATTTCCTAGAAATCTTCAAAATGGCCCAATGACTTGCTTCAACTCTTCTGAACTGAAACTGATGGCTATAAATTATAAAACCTGCCAGAGACCAGCTCCGGCTGACTCGAGAGTTTGCAAAGGATGCGTGGATCGGCGAGACAATATGAAGAAGAGGTAAGACGTAGACCACTATGGCATGATGCTCATAACGGACAACTCAGAAAAGTTGCCTTCTTTATTTATACATAAGTCATCACAAGCTTTTGCACAATATCCAATTGTTTCACTTTTACTTCATGGTTAAGAGAATACAAAAACCAACCATAAGGAAAACATTTTCAACTAACCATTACTTATTGAAACCTGCAGTGACCTGGCTAAAGCCAGGAACTCCACGGTTGGCAGTGCACGCGGTTACATAGTGACAAGTGGTTTACTTATACTCAAAATCAATTTTTACTAAATACAAACAAACTAATATTGCTTAAAATATTGAGAGTACAGAATTAAACGATCATAAATCAAAGGCTTTTATAAAAGCATATAACATAGCTTCTTTGCTAAATCTTATAATCAAATAATGCATTAATTACCGTCACCGTCACCTAGTGCTGATTCAATTGTTTTTTGTTCTTTTGCTCAAGGGCAGTGAAAGGGATCAAGGCAGCTCAGCCAATCTACAGAGAACCTTTACAAGAAACTTCCTTTTGTCTTATAAACTGTTTTCTTTCCCTAAATATAAGTGCCATTATAAGATAGAGATTTTAAGCCATTTTGAGGGAGCTCACATTTGGTTTCCTTTAGAAGATGCCCCATATACTTTTGTTTTCCGTGGTGAGAAACTAAAATGCGTCATATCATGTGTTGTAACAGTTCAAGGCACATGGTAAACAAACTCTTTGTACCTCCGTGATTGCCATTTGTTCTAAGATATTATCAAGCCATTTCTTAAGGAAAACATTACTTACACTAGGGCAAACTTCAGGACAAAAGTGGGCACATAGCGGGATGTTTGAAAACATTGTGGGCTCAATTGTACTATTGTATACTTTTAGCTGTGTTTTTATCATAACATGATTGATCAATTTGAGGTGTCATACCAGTTACAGGAATCACTTCACATTAGCAGAAAAAAAATAACACTCCCCTCAGGAGAATTCTGTGAAACATCAGAGTGGTGATTGAGTGTCCATACAATGGGGTGAGGCAGCAATGAGGTGACTGGAGACATTCTACGGGGCCTTGCCTTGCAGCCAGAAACTCCTCGTAGCCTTGCTAACCGAGGAGTGGTGCTCATCACACACCCATGCCATCCGACCCAACTGCATGGCTCCCCACAAAAACCTATTTATCTAGGTTTATGATATTCATGCTATGTGTACAGGTCTTACCAGTTGACACTCCAATCCCATGCCAGAGTACTAGGTTTGAGCCCTTGCATAGTTAGTGATTTTAGCTTTCCGCTCAATGTGCAGCGTAGAGAAATCATACCCGGAAGAAGCACCTTGCTCCCTGTTCCTAGCTTCCGATTAGCTCAGCTCCTGCCATCGTGGCCACGTAGGGAGTGAACCAGCAGAAGGATGATCTTTCTCTCTGTATCTCTTTCTCTCTGTATAACTGCCTTTCCAAAATTAATTAATTAATTAATTAATTAATTACAAAAACTTTGTGAAGGTGTTACTTGTCTTGCACTTCAGGAATAAATTTTAAAATTGCTTATGAATTTAGAGAATGCTGATTCACAGACTTATGGTTAACTACACCACAGAAAACCTTTGTTATAAAAGTCCTGACAATTTCCTCTCTGATGAATTACCTGAAGCTACAGTTAACTAAATGCAGCTATTATTCATAAAAGTCAGTAACTATAAGACAGAAATAAGAGAAATGTCAAATGTGTAATCTAGCTTCTGTCTGTAGAGTTGTTCCTCAAGTCCCTTGCAATTCTGCCTATCTTACCAGCCCTGGGGCTTTGTATCTTACACTATTCATTAGAGTTGTTTGTGGATTCCCATGGCGGAGCATATGGCAAATTTGTTTCCTGTCGAATATACTAGGGATGATGTCTCCCTCCAGAGAAAAGATTGGGCAATTTTTTGTGTTTTTTTTTCTTTTTTTTTTTTTCTTTTAGGTCTTTATAAGACTCTAGGGATTACAAAATTTAGAGTTCCTTGGATATGCTAAAAATCTACAGCATTCGCATGTCCCTCGCATCACCCCCATGGGACAAGCTTTCAAGAAGAACTACTGCAGACATAAACTCAGCTTGCTGAGTGTGACATTAGTAATATACTTTTTATCTCTGACCCAAATTCTTGTGATGTCTACCAGCATGCATGGAACTGCGGACTCGTGACCTTGCAAGGGTCACATAGTTATGAACACTTCAGACTTCTTGGCTTGATTTTTCAAACATTAAAGTCAGGGTCATTCTGGAGCTCATTAACCAAGCATGACATGAGGACGTGTTTTGGAAATATCAAAACCATTAAGGTAAAAATTAGAACGCCATTCCATTCAGTATGTTCTGGAGTGAAATTTTCTGATATAGGATGCATATATTTAACCATCGTAGATACTAGAAACAATTTCTTATTGGTTATTTCATCAAATCATACTGTGAGCATCAGTATGTGAGATGCATTCAAAATTTAAAACATGAAACAGAATTATGCAGAGGGAAATTATTTCTAGCATAAAAGAATCAATGTGAACCCAGTCCAGTAGCCTAGCAGCTGAAGTCCTTGCCTTGCATGTGCTGGGATCCCATATGGGCGCTGGTTTGAATCCAGCCCTTCTTCCAACTCAGCTCCCTGCAGTCGAGGATGGGCCAAAGTGTTGGGAGGCCCAGAGAAAGCTCCTGGCTCCTAGCTTCATATCTGTTAAGCTCCGGTGGTTGTGGCCACTTGGGGAGTGAATCAGCAGATGGGTCTCTCTGTCTCTTCTTCTCTCTGTATTTCTGACTTTACAATTTAAAAAATAAATCTTTAAAACAAGGAAATCAACGTTACCTAGTGTGCAGGAAATATTACAAAATTTAACTTTTAACCAACATTCATTCCATTTTATCCAATGTGAAAAATTTACAGTGCCATATAATAGACATCAATGTAAAGTGACACACTTAAAATTATTGTATGAATTTTGGATAAAATATTATTTCTCTAAAGATAATTTAAAAACTTAACTTTTTATGACCGCAATCATTTTCCAATGTGTTTATTATGCATTTATGTGGACGTAAGTCTTCAAAAAAGTCCCAGCACTGTATTTTGTTCTAGAATCAACTTTCCAGTTGATCCATAACAGGACTGAGAGCTTATCCTTCTTACCTCTTCAGCTCTGGCCTCTGTGCTCTGAGAAGTCCAAGACAATTGGTTAGGCGACCTGAAGAGCAGCCGAAGTGCTGTAGTTAGCAGCCTTCTGAGCTCTCGGCCAAGAGTGATGCAACCCAGGCATGTTGGAGGGTCTGTTCTGATTGAGCTCCACGTAAGCAAAGCACAACACAAGATTCACTGAACCATTCCAATCACTCAACAAAACAATGATATATTTATGAAATATGTAAATAAATATATATAATATATAAATGTATAAAGTGGTCTTTCTCCTAAGTTATTGTGTTTTAAAGTATTTTGTGAAGCAACAATAGATAACCAAAACTTTGTACATGGGAGCATTACCTGAAATATGGTAATAAAAGAAGAATCAACTATACATACTCATGCGTACTGTTTTTGGATCAACATTTTTAATGAACATATTAGGTTCATTGCCGGCAGTATAATTGGGTACTGTTGCGTTTTTAGATGTTTCTTAGCTTTTAAATAGAATTTAAATAGCAAGTTTATGTCAGATCTTCAAGCTGTCAAATTGTTTATTTTGCCTTTATTTTTCCAGCGATTGAATAATTTGAGTAAAATAATTCACTGCTTTGGGGGAAATTATAGTTCTAAATTCTGAGATTCAAGCCTCAAAACAAAATAAGATGAAACATTAAAAATATCTGTTACCTGAAGCACAATGAACAAGAAATTACAAACAAGATTGAATAAAATTTGTGGGGAAAGAGACTTGTGTCAACTTCTAGAACAGTACAAAAGTTAGAGTTCATCAGGAAGAAAGCGTCTGTACTTACCACCTCAAGAGATGAATCTAGGTGTTTCATCGTTTTCCCGAGATTTCTCCTCTGCAACCGACAGGAAGAAGCAGGGTGACCGACACACATATTTAGAGTGCATTTGCTCTAAAGTGAGTGGCAGGGACCAAACTTCTTCAGTTGATACCTGCTGACTCCAAGGCTGTGCATTTGCAGGAGACTGGAGTTAGGAGCTGGAGCCATGATCCCAACACATTTGCAACATTTCAGGACACTATCTTAAGTGGTAAGCTGAACATTCACCCCTGTTCACTCACATACCTTTACATAACAAATGTAGTTCTATTGCTTTTTTACATTGAGAATTATTTTAGTGTATGTGAGTTTTTGGTTATGCACCAAATTCATTATCTTTTTATGTCATCATCAAATTGTTGTAGATGAACTTTACTTTGCTTGAGGCAGAGATTAGAGCTATCTCTGTATTCTGGTCCTGGGCAGCCAAGCATATTCTTTCTAAGCCATTTCATAGTGTTCTTCAGAATTGAGCAGTGCCCCAGGGAGCTGCCAAAGCATTGCCTGAAGTGATTTCATATGTTTGTGCTAATAATTGTGAAAATGTAACTGCAGTTGCACAGCATGAAGTTGCAGTGGGGACGGTCTACATGGTTTTACATCTGCTGCAACAGTTTCCTCCCACCTAGGAGCATGAGAAGAGGCGCTGGCGTGAGTCATATCTGTGAGGTGATTACCGCTGTGGGTAAATTGGAAAGTACTTTGGGGGAAACAGAGTAACTTGAAGGAGAGCATTGAGAAAGAAAACCAGGCAAACGTTAAGAAGAAAGAAGATACAAATACAACTCCTTAGGAGGTTAAAGTGCAAAACAGTGCATCCTCCATCTGCACTCCACACTGAATGCCCCTCGAGGGAAGGCTGTCAGAGAGCCCCCCTTCCCTTCTTCAGGGAAGGCCTTCAGAGAGCCCCCCTTCCCTTCTTAAGGGATCTTCTGCTTAAGGACTAAGAATGATTTTTGGACAAATATAAATTAAACTGGGTCGAGTTACAGATGCCTGAGGTCTTCTATGCAACCAAATAATGGTTTACTTCCCCCTTTGCTCATTTGCAAAGAACGGATGCATAGGATGCTTTCCAATGAAATTTCTCCCAGTTATTCTGCAGCATGAATACCTTCACCTCAAAGTCTGTTTACACATAACCTGCACTAAAGATCTGGTACCAAGAATTGGCTGCTTAAATCATCTCTGCATGTCTTTTAAGGATTAGCAAACAGTAGGTGAGGCACCAGGTGAAGTCCTAGTACTTCCTGGCACGTTGCAGCGATGTGGCTGCTGTAACAGTGACTGTTGAAACACTTACAGTCCACCTGTGAAGAGTGCGATTCTGGTCATTGCAGTATCTTAGGCTTTCAAGATTTAAGAATTATGAGTAGTGAATATAGTGGAGTCAGACAAATACAATGAGTGCCGTTAATGCTTCAGGGGCAGAAAATGAAAGGTTAAGGTAATTAGTCATCAGCTTAAAGCTGCCTTAGCTATGCTGCCTGAGAGTCCAGGTGACTCCTTGACAGCACACAAAGAAACCCACACCTCTCCAAGTCAGAGAACAATTATAGGGCTAGCTGAACTCCATGGAAAGATCAGTTCTCAAGACTGCAGTTGAGACGTGAAATGTGGATTCTGATGGACTTTTTGTAATTGTTGAAGCTCTACAGCCTCCTAACCTACTCAGCTGAGACTAGCATTACTCCTAGACATGGAGGAAGTGAAAAGACCAGAGAGCTGCCATTTCTTCACTTCTTGAACTATGAGTTTTGGCTCTGGTCACAGTATGATTCATCTAAGAAAGTGGCTGTTGTTCCAAACGTGTTTAGGGACCTGTACACATTGGGAAGCAGGAAGTATCTGCAATACTAGACCTTCAAAGGGACCAAGTAAAAAGTAGGAAAAGGAACAGATAATGTAAGGGAGTAGAGGAGTATTCTTCCAGTACCTAGATCTGAATTTCCAACAGCAGTGATGAAGCTAGAACTTTAACATAATCAAAGCAATTAGCAGAGGATGTTAGAAATATGCTGACATTGACTTTCTAGACCAGTTCCTATGTGGGGTCCTACGAGATAGCAAAGAAAATATTCATTCACAGCAGCAAGAACAATGGGCAGAAAATAGCACATCATTCTATGCATAATATGAAACCAAGTAAGAATAGCGATGACAGTAAACCAATACAACCATGCAATAAAAAGTGTCAATTCTTGGGTAAGTGTAGGCCTGTAGGAGTAAGAAATTCATTCTTGGTTGGGAACAATTACGGCATTTTTAAATAAGTTTTTTCTGAAATTGTTCTCCAATAAAGATGGGCAAGTCACAATGACCATGGTGTAGTTCTCATGAAATAATGTGGCTCGTATGTGTAAAGGCCAAAATGCCTAGCTTAGGACACAGCTCTGAAATTCTAACCCAAAGCCTGGTCACCATCCATTTGATTAATTGATATCTTTGTAGTGTTTTATCTATTGAGCTATCAGTGTATCTCAGTAAATATCAGTATTATTTCTTCCTCTTCTTCTTGTTCTTGTTTTTCTTCTTGTTCTTCTTCTCTCTCTTCTCTTCCTCCCCCTCTTCTACTTCAGCATCGCCATATTCTTCATGTCTCAATTTCAGTTAATCCTGAAGACCCTTCTTATCAATCAAACTTTACACACAAAATTCTCCCACTCCAAGATTCAAAAACACAGTTCAAACTAGATTAATTAAATAAGCACAACAAAATGCTTTGATTTGATTTGATCTAATACTTGTCAGTATTAAAATGAACTGCTTTTTCTTATATCATCAGATTATTCCAATTAAGCAATGACAAAATGATTTCTTCCTTAAAGATATTCATTTTTAATGAGATTTACTATTTTAAGTGCATAAATAGAAAGGGAGAGGATGGGAGAGAGATCTTCTCTTTGCTCCTTCACTGCCAAATTACCACAATGACTTTCCAGGTTAAAGCCAGGAGCTAGAACTTCATCCACGAATCCCACATGGACACAGGGACCCACGCACTTTGACAACCAGATACGTTATTAGGAGCTGGGTTAGAAGTGCATAAGCTGGGACTTGAACTTGTGGGGTTATAGGTAATGGCTTAATGTGTTGCAACACAACCCCAGCCTCAAACCAATTTAGATGTATTTAGAGCTAGATTTATATTGTATGCCACGCTTGAGCATGCATAAAAAGAAAGGATATATAATTGGTTAATTTATGTCTAGAACACATTTTTTTTAAGATTGTGGCTTTTTTGCATAGATACCACTGCTCATAGTACCTTGCACAATAGTCTCATTCATGCCGTGAAGAGCCTAGCAGGTTCAGTGGCTCCTGAAGGTTTCCTATTGCTCTATCTAGGGTACCCTTATGCACCACTGACACTTCTATACAGGTTTTTGTGTTGTCACCTGTCCTTTGACAACATGCTTTATAGCTGGATGAAGAAATACCTGGGGTGAGTGAGTGACATTCACAATGTTTACAATAAACATCCTGTAAGTGAAAACCTGTCCAAAATGGAGACCATTATATTACGGGAAATGAGCCAATGCGAAAAGTTCAGATACCACATGTTTGCTCTAAGATAACCTCCATCAAAAAATCTCAATACTAATGTGGCTAGGGGTTGTTTAGCTCATTTTATGGAATGTTTTTTTTTTGTTTCAATTTGCAGTTTTATAGTGTGAGATCTAATTGTTTTTGCTGTAAATCTTGTCTCTTTGTGCTTCCTAGTTATTTGTATCTCTCCCAATAAGTTCTTGTGATTCATTGAATGATCACCCATAAGAGATGAATTGCTCGTAAACACTTGAGATTGTAAATGTCCATTTTAACACTGTTTTGCTACATATCATGAATAATGAAGGTCTAGATTTAATTGTAATTCCTTCAGTGCCACAAGAGTCACTCACTGGCATCCATTCCTATAAGAAGGTGTTCAATTCCCACTTTCACCACTCTTATGATGCATTTTTATTTTTGTAGCATGTTGATGTTAGCTTCATGTTGATGAAAATTTATTATTTCACCCTGTTGTGGACTGCGCTCACTGGTTTTGTATTTTAGGGGATAAAAAATGGATGTGTTACGGGGACTGATACGTTCTGATAAGGAGACAAAGTGCTGTATGTCTCTATGCATACAAACCAAAGGTGGACTCCCAGTGAAAGAATTGAATACACCCTAACAGTAAGATGATGGACTCTGACCATGTCAATGCCTACATTGTTGCGAAACACTTCAGTAACAGCATGAGGGACTTGTGACTGTTCAGGAAGGACACCCATGGTAAAAATGCAGGTGAAATCAGTGGGGGAGGGGGATAAGGGACCTCGGGGAAGGGTACGGCAGTACCAGAGCCTATGGAACTGTATTATAAAACTAAATGTTTTGAAAAAAAATGATAAGAGCATATTTGGATACAATGTCCTCTTTTAAGAGTCTCTATACTGCCTACCCAATCTGAAGACAAGATCCAGGAGCTTCTTCTGGATCCCATGTAGGTGCGGGATCACAAGGCTTTGAGCCATCCTCAACTGATTTCTATGGCATAACAGGGAGTTGGATTGGAAGTGGAACAGCCAAGACATGAACCGGTGTCCATTTGTGATCTGGTTGCTTGTAAGTAGAGGATTAGCCCAGCTGAGCTGTTGTACCAGGCTCCATTGCAGTTCCTTTTCTTGGGGTTTGCTCCATGACAGACAGCTGTGTTCTGAAATACAAATTAGTTTAGAGGTTCTCTTCAGTGTTTTCCTTCATACTTGTCTTTTTGTCAGGCTATAAGAAGTTTATGAACTTTCCAACTTACCTGAGACATATTGGATATGAAAGCAGGTGAATTGAGAGATGCCAGACCACAAACAATGCAAGATAACATCATGCAAAGTCAGTCAACCACAGAGGAAAAGATTAAGGAGAAGTAGGACAGAACAATTAAACAGAGATGATTCACTATGTGGTCCCAAGCAGGGAACAGGGTGTCATTACAAAGCAAGGGCTCCAGGAGATAGCCAGAACATAGATAGAATATGAAACCCTCAGAATTGGTCAGAGATAAAACCAAGTGAAACAAGAGCCAGATGAAATTAAAAGGTGTCTCAGAAAAGGCCAGCACCACTTCTCAGAGAACAGATGCTGAGGTGGAACAAAATGTCCTATGACTGGCTTTGGGCAGTACCAGCAATGGCCACTTTTCAGAGAGAAGTCATGGGCTTCCCAAAGGGAGATCGATAATGACTGCAAAACAAACACCATTACTACTAGTGCCCAAAGTGGTCGCAGTGTTGTAGCTGCAGCAATAAGCAACCGTAGCAACCAGAAAATTCACCTCTGAATTCCTGCGCAACTCTGAGAGAGGTGATGGATTGCAGAATGCCTTCTCCGTTCATTGGTATTTGCACTCTCCATTTTTTTTCATTTAACAAGCATTGTCTAAATACTTACAACTTGCCCTACATTTCTAAGTGTTAGAGTTAATGAAAAATAAAAGAGAGAGACCAAATTTAGAATTTTGTCTACAGCCATATACACAGAAAAGAGTAAGTCTGCGCAAACTTGGTTACGTTTTTGCATGAGTGATCATTTGCTTTTGGGTGTTATGCGGAGAACCAATCTTCCCCGAGTTCTTGCAGCTGAACTTGATGTTGTCTGTAGTGTTCACTGAATTTTCCTGTGCAGATGTTGCCTTTCCTAAACTGACAAGCTATTGAAGAGAGGTACACTTTCATTCTTCATTTCCTTCCCTTATTGAGCCCAGTGCACAGATTAAAAATGTATTAACAAATGCTTCATCATGAGGGAAAGTACATGGAGTTGTACAAACACGAAGTGAAGAAATATCCTTGATAGCAATTTGCATTGAAAAAATATAGGAAAAGGATTCTGATTGTGTATTTCTAGTGATGATTTGCCACAACAAGCTCTCCTTTTAAATATGTAGACAATTATTATACATGACTCATTTATATGTAATAGTTTTGTATGTCTCACAGCTGATCTATTCAAGCTGATTAAACTCTGGCTTAATCAAATTGGAAAAACAGATGGTTTGAAATTAACTTCATTAATAATCCATTTCAAACTACTGACTCATACGTACATAATATTTTTCTATCTTTTGTTCTAGTTATTACTGTAGTTAAACACATGTATTTGTTTAATGAATTTCAAAAGAATAGGCACAAATTTATTAACTTTATTTTTAATGCTATTGTTCACCAAAAGACTTGTTAATACCCATTGCAGGATTGTTACCCCAAAAGGAAAAAAGTGTAAAAGCATAGATGATTTTTTAAAAGTAGAAAACATCTCACAGCTTGAGTTATTTTCTCAGAATCATGTCTCCTGGATTTTATTATCAAAGGCTCCAGTTCGAAACCACACTCCAACAGGGCCTACACTGTCCTATATCCTTCTTCTATGTTCAGTACTCTAGAGCGATGTTCTTTGAAGAAAAGCTAAGGAAAAACTGATTACTTACAGTTTAATCCATTTTGCTTTTAGTAGCCTAAACATGGCAAATGTAAAACAATGTGAATGCTTGAAACTGTTACTTTCCAGCAAATCCTGAGGAGAGTAAGAACACAGGTGGCACACATGGGCACACTTAGGAAAGACTTACCAGTAAGGGCTGTGAGGGGCATAGTTCCCTCTGCAAGCGCTCTTCAAAGAGTCCCAAGGAGACACAGGCGGCACACCTGGGCACACTCAGGAACAACTTCTGAGTAAGGGCTGTGAGGGGCATAGTTCCCTCTATATGCACTCTCCGAAAAGAATTCATTTTCTGAAAAAAGAAATGAGACAGCTGGTAGCTTTCAAAGAGGTAAGTGTGTTAGGTTCAGCTAATTCATTTTTTCAGATACATTTCACCCACCAATATTTCCCTGCTGTGTGGCTTGAATTCAACAGTGTGAATCTATGATGCTTGGAAACAGTAGTAGGTTGCTAACACTAGGTGAGGATCAATGTTTAGAAATACAATATAATTGTACTTTTGAGGGAGCATGGTGACTGTCATGTTTATTGGTTTACTAATTCAGAGCCTTTAATTGTTTTTTAATGCATAACTCAAATGATGTGGTTTTGCAAATGATTTTTGTTATTAAATGGCACAGTGGCTCTAGAGTGGATTCTGACATGGAAAAACCTGGAAGCTCATTACTTTAAGAATTCAGAATTCCTAAGTAGAAGTATATTGATCACAGAATACCTTAAACAAAATCACAATGCTATCAGGAAAATGCTTCTCCTTGGCAGGTATGAAGATGGATGAAGAAATAGCCACTCTTGTAGTCCTCTAAGTCCATGAGAGGCACATCACCAGTGGAGGCGATGGGAGTGTGATACAATCTGCCAAAGAAGAGACTGATCTGAATCAAGTAGATAAATATCCTCTCCAGCACTGCACCTGAATGATGAATCCAGTCCCCACGACCGCAGTTCTAATCCAGATGCCCGCTGAAGTGCTTGGGGAGGCAGAAAAGAAGGTCCCAAGCACACAGCCTGCTTTGCTGATATGAAAGCTCTGGATGGATTTTCCTGGCTCCTAACTTTGGCCCTATTCTGGTCACTTTTTGGAATAAACCAGAAGATGGAAGACTTCTCTTCCTATGACTTCTTTTTCTGTATAAATAAATACATCTTGAAAAAAAACATATTTTCATTTTTTTCTAAGGGTGTAATTATTTTTATTGAAAAGGCAGCTTTAAAGAGATCAGAGACAAGGAGAAATATCTTCCTTCTACTGCTTTACTCCCCAAGTGGCCGGGACAGCCAGAACCGAGCCACTTAAAAGTCATGAGCCTCCTCTGGGTCTCCCTTGTGGGTGCAGGGTCCCAAGGCTTTGGACCAACTTCCGCTGCTTGCCCAGGCCACAAACAGGTCACCGGATGCAAAGTGGAAGCAGCTGCAACACAAACTGTGCGAATCAGGGATCCCAGCCAACCTGCTGGGCCCTGTATTTTCATTTTCATTTGAAAGGCACACTGCAGAGAAAATGAGAGAAAGATCACTCTAACTGGTCACAACAGCTGGAATGGAGCCGATCCAGAGCCAGGACACAAAAGCTTCTTCCTTGTCTCCCACTTGGGTGCAGGAGCTGAAGGACTTGGCCATCATCTACGGTTTTCCCCAATTCAGGGGAAAAGCAGGGAGTTGGATCAGAAATGGGCAACAAGGACTCAAACTGACTCCTGTATGGGATGCTGATACCTGCAGGTAAAGAATTGGCCAGTAGAGCCAAAGTGCTGCCCCCAAAGTAAATAAACCTGAGAGGAAAAGATTCTCTCCTAACAATATTTTAGTTTATTTTTTAATCTCCTAAAACTAGAAATTAATACAGTTTTGGGACATATGTTATTGGCACTCTTACAATCATTTCCTTTGAGATGGTGCATGACTGTGTGTCTGTAAGAAATAGATGGTATGTCAAATGCAAGGGACTTCAAAGAGATTTACATGGCTATATTCTTGGGTCTTACTTGTTATTGAGGAGCGGGACAGCTGCTAAGCTGAAGCATTAATTTCCAACTTCCATGCATCCATGTGCCAGAGTTACTTAGACAGCATCTTGGAAGGGGGCCTGCAGTTTGAGGAGCAATTCCTTAAGAATTATATACTCTTATTAGAAAAGTACGTTTTACAGAGAGAGGTGAGACAAAGAAAGAGGTCTTGAATATGGTGGCTCCCTCGCCAAATGAACACAAGAGTGGGAGCTGAGCTTTAATTTACCAGGCCATAAGCAGAGATATGAATTGGAAGTGGAACAGCCGGGACTTCAACCAGATACCAACCAGCTAACAGCAGAGGATTAGCCTGTTGAACCACTGTGCCGACCACCCCGCCCCCTCACCAGGGGCAGTGGCAAGTGACTTCAATAGGGGGCGTACTGGACCAAGAATGTCCAAGATATCATTGAAACACACACACACACACACACACAGGACATGTTTTGATTCTTGCTTATCATTGAAGTGATTTGAAATGGTTATAAAACCAGATAGAAGGTCGCTGATGGTTTCGCTTGTGTAATTATCAAATTTCTGGCAGATTTGCATTGGAAGATGGAGAATGACCAGAGATAAAATAAAACAGAAAAATACACAAGGTGAGAAAGACTCTTGGGTAAGCCAGAAGTGGTTTCTGCATGACTTAGTGGTGCCAGAGCAAAATAAATGTTGGGATTTCTGAGTGTATGGAGATATCAGGTTATGATATTTCCTGTTCTGTGTATGTGTCTGAGTATTTATTTACACAATCAGGCATTGTTTTCTAGTTGTCATGACAAGCTAACTATAAAGTAGAGTCGCATAGAATCAATTATAGCCAAACGCAGCTTTATAAATGAGACTAAATTCATACATTTCAATGACCACTGCAAAATAAAGGTATAGATTTCTTTGTTTTCTTCTTTTGTAAAAAATGAGGACTTTCAAGATCTTCACAGCACAGGTTTTAGTATCAATGTCTTCTGAATTTGTGGCCCTGTAAAGCCAAAAAAATCAGTATTGCAGGCACAGGGCCCAGCAAGCTGGCAACAAGCCCCACTGCACAAGGAGGAGTGCACCTTGTTAGTTCTCCTGGGTTGACAGACCACCACGCAACAGAGTGCATTAAAACACTCAGCACAGGCACTAGGAAAAATGGAGCATTTCAAATATTTTACTCACATTTTGTATGGTTATTTTCTTGGATATTGGACCAAAACTTCATACACAGACAAGTGTGCTCTAGTGCTGGACTGCTTTATTACTATTTTATTATTATTATTTTTATTATTTTGTCAAATGGGCTGCACCTAATTGAAACTCTATATTCATGATCCTTGGACTGAACATCAAGATCTACTTTGAGGAAGCCCAGAGTTACAAGAGTTACTTCATACTCTAGCACTCAAGAAGGTATAACCTATCATTTCAAAAGCAAACATAATTCAAGCCATGTTCCTGTTTTACATATTGATTCTTAAAATCATGGATTAAATTTGATTTAAAAGCCAGAAAGGCAGAAAAATAGAGGCATATGGAGAAATCTTCCAGCCACTCATTCCCTCTCCACATGTTCACAGCAGACAGGACAAGGACAGACTGAAGCCAGGAGCTGACCCCCCATGCAGTCGCCCAGCTGGACAGTAGGGAGTCTGGTACATCAGCCACTGTGGTCAAAGAAAGAACGCAGACCCAGTGAGATGCAGGACATGTGTGTCGCAAACTCCTGTCCTAGCACCCATCATTCTAGGTGTTGCAGAATTCAAGAAATAAAATTACCACTCTACGTGGAAAGTCTCAATGATGCTTCCCCAGGTACTTCACATACGCACATGCATACACAGGTTCAGTCGTACAGTGGAAAAAATACACTGACAACATTACAAAGCGAATAATTTCTTCTCCAGGATAAGAGGACATTGAAATGAATTCTGTAATGCATATGATTTGTATTTTAATGTAAGCTATTTGAACACAGGAAAGCAGTATTGCTGTTATTGGACCAAAACTGACACCTGGAATCTGAGAAGGCTGAAAACAAATGTGACTTTAAAAGTAGCAAAAAGGGCCACTGGGCAAGAGGAAGGATTATGTGTATGTGTTTATATACCTTGGGAATCACACTGAAAGAATCAGCATTGATATAAAAATATATTATTCTGAAAGCCAGACATTTCTGCAAGGGAAAAAAGAGGGTGGTTGGGGGAGATCAATCCAGTAGCTAACCGTCGCACGGATTTCAGGAAAATGCGGCTGTTGCAGAGCAGTGTGAAGTCACTCTCTTTGCAAGTCACACATGAATGCTGAGGCATCAAGGGTGATGCAGGATTGGGGATAAGGACTCATCAACAGCAAGCGTGCAGGTTTCCTCTGCAATGCACACTTTGATTGCACGTGCTGTGCAGCATGCCTTGAATGCCTAAAAACAAATACTGCAAAAATGTGAGCGCTGAGATTGTATTCTCCACTAAGAAAATAGAATGAGGCCATGTGGTTGCACAACACGGTGGGCCACAAGTATTTCTTATAGATGTCTGTTCTAGTCCTGGTTGTTCCACTTCAGGTAAAACTGCCTGCAGCAGAGGACGGTCCAAAGCCTTGGGATCCTGCACCCACGTGGGGGACCCAGAAGTTCATGGCTTCCAGCTTTACGCTGACCCTGACTACTTGGGGAATAACCAGCAGATGAAAAATCTCTCTGTAACTCTAACTTTCAAAGTATCACAGGAAATTGATGGCTTATGTTAAATTGCACTGTTTTCTGTTTAGACATTTTAAATTTTCTTTACTAAATAATTACTTTGAGTAAGAAAGAACAACTCAGACACATAATTTTTATGCAATTTAGTAGTTCATTCCTTGACCCTTAGAAAATGCTTGAGTTTGAAAGCAGATAGGAGTATCGATAAACTACACCCAAAGGCGAACATAATGTCTAACTCTTCATGGAGTCACTAATAAAGTCACAAATAGACTTGTTAAAGAGGGTACAAACTCTATTTCATACACCCACATTATGTAGCTTTTACTTTGACAATGATGTTATAAAAAACTTCTTGGTTATTCATTGCACTTCTTAAAGGTCCCGATACAATTTGTAACAGTTAATAGCTATTCACCATAATACGACTCCTCTGTTTGTTTTCCAGTTATATAAAAGTGATGACGGTTTCGCCTCTGTTTTGCCCTTTATTTCTCCACTGGGGATGGCTGTCTCTAAGCTGTTCTGCATCTTATTTTTGCAGTAATTGGTCTTCTGAAGACTTGTTATTCCAATGATCATGATTCTTCTCATGTAAAGATGCTAATACGGCTACATGTGTCCCTTTGTGTCATCCTATATTTCTCGCTTTATTAAATAATCACGATACCTATTAACACTACGTCAAGACACTTTACAGTGATGGAATGAAATCCTCGCTCATTTACAGCAGCCCGCCCCTCTTCCATGAGTTCACATTTTGTGGATTCAGTTACCTGCCATCACATGCATTCAGAAAAAACTAGGAGAAAATTTTCAGAGATAATCAATTGATTAGTTTTAAGTGACTCTTACTATAAAAATATTATTACAAATGCTTTATTTTATAATTGCTAATTGTAACAGTTTACTGTGACTAAATGGTAAATAAAAAATGACTATATATACATATTTGTATATATATTTTTACGTGTGTGACAAAAGCAGTGCATTGGGTATATTATTTATACTTTAGCTGTGCTTTAGGGGTCATGTAAAATAGTTCACCTGGATGGTAAAGGGGGAAATAGTGTTATACTTTTGCCCAGAAAAAAAATTAAAACAGGAAAATGCATTGACATAGAACTTTTTTGTTTAGTGTATTCCTCCTTTGGAAAGTAGTCCTTGAATTTCTCCAGTTTTATTACAAGGCTAAATAATGCTAACAGAAAAATACATCTTGACACTTCCTTCTGGGAGATCTTATTTTCTAATTGTGTACTAGGAAAAAGAAATCCTCTATATTCTGCAAGACACTTTTCACCTCTGCCTCAAAAACCCAGTCGACTTGTAAAATATTTCTAGCATTAAAACTTAAACTTCAATTGGATATGCTATAAATCTGTTTTATTTTTCAATGTATTTCAGTAATCCTCCTTCTTAAACATCCTGTCTATAGAAAAGCATATTTTATATTCAGGTTGCAAGTTAAATCAATTTAGCTAGGAACAAGCATGCTCAAGATTTACTTCCAGCTACCTGAGTTTCAAAGTTTCTACTAATGAACTTTATGCAGATGTCATGATAGACAGCAATTGTGGATGTAAGTGAAGGCTGTGTTGTTTTTCCAACCAACTTTTTGTTAAACAAAAACTCATGACAGGAATATTAATTGTTGGAAATCATGTGCAAAAGGACTATCAAACGCAGGACTTGTATCCTGGAGCTTTACTGGCTTCTTTTCTCTTGATCAGCTGAAAACAGCATACATTTTACCTGACACCTGTAAGTCAGGTGTCAGAGCATGCATTATCTGTATTTCTGCTGGGATCTGACCCAGCCAACTGCAAGGTGTCAGATAAGGATGTGTGGTCTCCCTGAAGGCTGAGTCCAATTCTTGGCTTGCATGCTTGGAAACAAGAGCCACGTCCTAGGAGGTATGGGACTCATGGTGTCTTCTTCTTCATGCTGAGCAAAAAAGATAGCTTCTCCACAGATTCAAGCCTTTTCCACAAAGCTAAGTTGAACAGGGTTGGCCCACAAAATATGATTTATATTTAGTTGGATTAAAATGAAAAGGAGATTGACATCTATGAAATCTGGAAAGGAACTTGACATCTATGAAATATCACCCCACTCTGATATGATGAAACTTACCTTCCAGAACATGTACTGTGCAGAGTCTGGCTAAGAGCCTGCTTGGGCCCGCCTTCAGCCCAGGTCAGAGTGGCTCATTTTGACTCCTGGCTAAAGCACATTGTTGGAATTACCCGAGATGACTCAATGACCTGGGTTCCTGACACCTGCACAGGAAACCTGGGTTGAGTTCTTACCTTTGGCCCAGCCAAGGCCAACTCACTGTAGTCATTTAGCGAGTGATTGCATGGAGAAAACATTTCTCTAGTCATCTGTTAATTTCTCTTCTTCTCTGACTTTCAAATAAAGCAAATACAAAGATAATAACCAATACTTAACATGTAAGGATACACGTGTACCAACCTCCGCACAATTTAATTGAGACATGTAGAAAAATATGTATCCACATATTTCTGTTCAGCATTTGTTGCTGGGGTCTATGCAGTGGGTGTGGAGGACACGAAGGTGTGTGGAGAACTGTTCCATTGCAGGCAGGACCGCAAGGAATTTCCCGCTGTGTGGCAGGACCCTGCGGATGTCTATACAACCACCTGAAGCAGTCCCACCTCCCTTTGCGTGGACACTGAACAACCCTGCTGAGAATTCTGTAATCTATTTAGGTATTGTCTGCAACTGTGGAGTTGGTTTTTACAATTCATGCTGTCTTGGCTGCCCCCATTGACCATGTGCTAATCTAGAGCTTTAAGTGTCTGGATGTAGTTGAGAATCTATGCTTAGTGTTCTTTTCCTTTTTTCCTTGGTCTTTAGGTCCCTCCTTCTGTGATGCCCTTCCTCCCTTAATGACTAAGTTATAGAATGAGGATTGTAGCAGGAATGTGTTACTGATTGATATGTGCCGTCTATTGAGGACTTCCTGACCACAGGATTCAGACAGCAGATATCCTGCCTCAAGGTGAAACAATTGGCAGAACTATCCTTAGGAATGCCCGCATGACCAGGTGTGAAAAGTTGGTGCCAGAGTTTGTGAAGGCTTCTGCATAATTAAAGAGGATAGCTTTCTTGCATTATCCATGATGATCTTGAAATTGTAGTGGTCCATTTATTTTCTCTATGCCTACTCCACGCTCCTTTCTCAAGTTCTGAACTCGGCTGGAGCTGGATTCCAGCCATTTGTGATCCACAAAACCATTGCATTTTTGCTCCCTATATCTACTGCAAAGTTATTTTTGTCCTAAACTAGAGGGAGATGTAAGGATGAATTTTCTTAGCATCTGTATTCTTTTTTTTTTTTTTCTCACAGCACAGCATCATAAATAGCCAGATGTTCTCTCAAATTAACTTCTTGCTGTTCCAGACAAATCCAGCCACCTGTATTTTAAAGAATTCTATACTGTAATAAAACGCAAATACTACATTTAGGTTATAAATTATCATGACTAATGAACTTAAGTATTTATTTTTTTAATTTTATTTTTCATAGATGGTAGAGGATGCAATAGAGTGAAAGTGAATTAGCACACACAATTTTAAAGGAAGAACTAAAGAACAGAATCCTCTAAACTCACATTGTCTTAGTGACTTCCATTCAGTGCACAAGCATTTAACATATGGCATGCTAATAGTGGTATCACTTTCCACTCACACATGTTTCCAGGCTAACAATGATCTATGAGATATGGTATTTAAACTTCACTTTCCAAGAAAATATAAAAATTGTTGCACTCCATTTATTGAGTCTGAAAATTTTATCTGGCCAACATGGCATAGTTTTTTATCTTCTTATTGAGATGAAAATCAGAATCCTGCTCTCAGGGTCACGTCTGGCCCTGGCAGGAGCACTTGACCATCACCAGCACGTTGCTGAATTCCAAATGAATATTTCTTGATAACTGTAATTCACAAAATCAACTGGAGTTCAGGACACCCCAAAAACGATTTGGTGACTCTTTATTCAGGGTAAATCAGACAAAATGATCTTTATGTATTCTGAAAATCGCAGTGCCTTTTCGGCAAGTACGTAACTGCCCTAATCTGACTATTGTGGGGTCCATCACATCTCGCTCAAATCTTGTAGATTAAAACCTGTCAGTGAATCAAATTTATTCCACCATGAAGGAAATAAAAGGCCCATTCTAGCTATTTGGAAGAGGAAATTACTTTCTTTATATTCTGTTTATCTTGAAACAATGATCCCAACATCTGAGTAATTGAAAGACCATGGGTCATATTCTGGGCTGGAACTAGGGATGAAATACAGTTTTATCAAAAGCTTGCTGAGAAGTATTTAAAAGATATTTAAGAATTTAATTTTATATGAATAGAAATGCAGCAAACCCTATTTAAAGGTTATGGTAAGCATGAAAATTAGGTGAGAAGTTCATCATTGCATCTGGCCATGAAGTACTTTCAGGAATGACTGCTGTTTTGTCTTTACTGTCTTGCTTCTCTTCATTCTTTTTTTAAAAAGATTTATTTTTTTTTTTATAGGAAAGTCAGATATACAGAGAGAAGGAGAGATAGAGATGAAGATTTTCCATCCACCGATTCACTCCCCAGTGACCCCAACAGCTAGAACTGAACCGATCCAAAGTCAGGAGCTTCTTCCAAGCCTCCCACACTGGTTCAGGATCCCAGGGCTTTGGGCCATTCTCGACTGCTTTCCCAGACCACAGACAGGAAGCTTAATGGGAGGCGGGCAACTGGCATTAGAATCAGCACACATATGGGATCCCAGTGTGAGCAAGGTAAGGACTTCAGCCACTAGGCTACCATGCCAGGCCCTTCTCTTTATTCTTAAATCTTACCATTGCTGTTATTTTATAGCACTGTTGAGACACAATTCCTGCCACAAAATTTTCCAATTTAAAGTGTATTAAGAAATATTAAATCTTTTGGTATACTTTGCAAAACTCATCAATCATCATAGCATTTACATTTAGAAAAATTTAATCACCTAAAAAAGATATACTTCTGACCACTGTCAGTTAACACTCCTGCTCTTTGTCTACCCCAACAATCACTAGGTTATGTTTTGTTATTGTTTATCTGCCTGTTTGAATGTTTCATAGAAATGGATTCATGAAAACTGGCAATGTATGATTGATTGTTAATCACATACAATAATGCTTACAAAGCCCATTCATAGTTTTGCATATATTTGCATGTTTTTAGTTTTCATAGTTCCATACTATTCTCATGCTGAATATAGCACATTTATCCATGTGACAATTGATGAACATTTGGGATTCTTCCATATTGCAGGTATTTTGGAAAACACTACTTTGAATATTCATACAATAAGCTGTTGTGTGAGCAAGTATTTTTTTTTTAAGATTTATTTTTATCTCAAAGTCAGATATACAGAGACGAGGAGAGACAGAGAGGAAGATCTGCTGTCCGATGGTTCACTTACCAAGTGACCACAACAGCTGGTGCTGTGCTGATCCAAAGCCAGGATCCAAGAACTTCTTCCATGTGTCCCACATGGGTGCAGGGTCCCAAGGCTCTGGGCTGTCTTAGACTGCCTTCCCAGGCCACAAGCAGGAAGCTGGATGGGAAGCGGGGCTGCTAGGATTAAAACTGGTGCCCATTTGAGATCCTGGCACTTTTAAGGCGAGGACTTTAGCCATTAGGCCACCATGCTGGGCCTATGAGTGTGTGTTTTATTTTCCTTGGGCACATACAATGGATCAGAACTAACATATCACGTGGTAATTGAACACATAATTTTTGTCATGAACTATAAAACATTTATCCAAATTGTGTGCAACATTTTACACTATAGCAATAATGAGTGATGGTTCTAATTTTTGAAATCCCCATTAATACCTGTTGTTGAAGGATGGACATCACAATCCAAAAGTCTGAAAGCGCAAATATTCTCGAATTCCTTGAGTGCTTACATAGCTCAACAACGAACAGCTCACTTGACAGGTGGAAATCATAAAAGAGCTACACTAAAGCCATCAGAGCAGGCATTTGGTCAGGAATGAATACGCTTATAATGATGATGTCATTTAACATCAGAAAGCCCGAGTATAAGCACTGGTTGTACCCTTTACGTAGGTTCCATGCCGTTGGGAATGATGGCAAAGCTGGGAGGCAGCAGTATTGGCTTGCGTAATTGGGTCCCTGCCATCCAACAATCTTAGTGCCTGGGAAAAGCTTGGATTGAGTTCTGGCCTCTCAGTCAAAGGCGCTGTACCAAGCAAATGAGACCTCGTCTGGCTTTTCTTTATCTCTTCAAATATTTCTTGGCATCTGTCTGAAGTCCTCTCTTTCTGTCTCTCTGGAAGTGGTAGTAGCATAGCAATCTCACACGTGTTTCCTTCAGAAACTCAGGGAGATTGTTGATAGCAGGAAGCAAGGATGACCCATGCAGGCTCAATGTCCATCAATGCAGGTGATTAAGTCTACAGTGACGTTCAAATTTCAGTATGACAAATATCTTCTTTTGTCTCTGTCTTGATTTCTGATGATCTGTCCTCATATTTACAGAACAAGGGAACATTGAAGAAATGTATATCTTAAAAATTATCTGTTGTTCAGGTAATTAGCACATCTGTGCAAGGCAAGTTTGTCACAATGAACTAAATCCCAAACTACCAAAAGAATTGTATTTTCTACTGCTTCATAATAAGTTAATAATAATCATAATGCTACTAATAATAATAATGTTAATGCAAACATAACAATGCATAATCACACATACTTATTTTTCTCGGTTGTCTTGGTTGAGTTGCAAATGATTGACTGGGTCCATTCAGTTCTGAAAAGACTTTGGTTAAAACATTCACCAAAGCTTTGTGTATTTTTTTAAGGCTTATTTATTTTTATTAGGAAGTCAGATCTACAAACAGGAGGAGAGACAGAGAGGAAGATCTTCCATCCGTTAATTCACTCTCCAAGCATCTGCAATTGGCGGAGCTGCTCCAATCCAAAGCCCGGAGCCCAAAGACTCGTCCAAGTCTCCCACGTTGCTGCAGGATCCCAAGAATTTGGGCTGTCCCTGACTGCTTTCCTAGGCCACAAGCAGGGAGCTGGACAGGAAGTGGGTTCACCGGGATTAGAACCAATGCTCACATGGGACACTAGTATATGCAAGGTGAGCACGTTAGCCACTAAGCTACGATGCCGGGCCCAAAGCTATGTGTTTCATGTGGAACAAGCCTCTTCTACCAAGCTTACTCGTGTTTTAAGTTGAATTCTGTTTCTTGCAACTGCATGACTAAGATGTCCCTTACGTGACACCTTTTAATCAGAAATTACTACAACAATCTGAAATAGGCCTCATCAGAGGAAAAAATGATATAAGAAATGACTTGAAGGAACAGAAATTCTAGGGACTTAGATTTCTTAGAGGTAACAGAAACAGACAGCGACAAATGATCCTTTATGTCCTGCAGATCCTTGCCTTAATACCAGGTTCATCAACTGTTTTTCAACTCATAGAATCGAGGCATTGAACTCAAGAATTAGAGAAAAAGAGCATGATAATCTCATGTGATAACAGACACATCAAAATAGAAAGAGAATAAAAAAATGTATTTCCAGGAAAAGGAAGGTTAGCTACTTTCAGGATTAATCTGCTCACGGTGGTAGCTTTGGAATTTCTTTAAGAGGTAAAGATTTACAAGTGTGATTCAAAGATGTGGATGACAAGTGCAGGGATGAGGAACCTAATGGAGTGCTCTATGGTTCTTATCTAATCCTTATTTGATTGTAGTGATTGATGCAGCCTTTTGGTTTGAGGTGACATAAGCTGTACCCCATACCTCCTTACCTGGAACTGAGTTCCAAGCCTGTTCCGGATGAGCTAGAAGGCAGCAAATTATATCTGAGGTACGTGAATCCCTGCCCCCTTTCGCCCCTCCAAAAAAAGAGACCCAGACGGAGTCCTAGGCAGCTGGTGTCAGCCTAACCGAGACCCAGGCATTGTGGCATTTGGGGAATGATCCACCGAATGGAAAATGGTTCTATTTCTCCCTTTATGTCATTCTGTCTTCCAACAAATAAAAATAGATTAAAAGTTTTAAAGCAGTAAGTCTTTCCATTAGACAACCCATTTTCATATTACCCTGGTTGACAAATTTCTTTCTTTTTTTAAAATTCATTTATTTTTATTGAAAGGAAAATATATAGACAGAAGGAGACACAGAAAGGAAGATCTTCTATCTGTTGAGTCACTCTCCAAGAGGCCACTATGGCCAGTGTTGAGCCCATCTGAACCAGGAACTTGGAGCTTCATCCAGGTCTCCTACATGGGTGCCGGGTCCCAAGGCTTGGGGCCATCCTCAACTGCTTTCCCAGACCACAAGCAAGGAGCTGGATGGGAAGTGGAGCAGCCAGGACATGAACTGGTGCCCATATGGGATCTTGTTGGGTTCAAGGCAAGGACTTTAGCTGCTAATTTTCTCTATGTTCACATGAATGAATGCATGCAAATCTTATTTCAATTTAAACAAGTGTTTCCTAAATGCTTGTTAGATATAGTCAAACAATGGATTAATCTGCTGCAAAAGCACAGCATGTGGTAGATTTTTCTATTCATAATTTAGGCATGAGGTTACTAGGTCTTGAGAGATTTACATACTTTATTCAAGCCACCCAGTTAATCCCCGGGCAAGCCACTGGGTGAATGCTTTCTCAATGCACAAAGCACCACAGGCATCCCCTTATGCTGCTGAGGAACAGGAGGCATTCTTCCTAGCACAAACTGTAGTAAATTCTGAAGCTAGTACAGTGCTCCTTGAAATGCCTTGGCAAAGGCCTTCTAATTGAGAAGTCAATTCTATTCATCCTTGAAGCGGCACTCACTAATTTTCACTTTCTTCTAAAGTCTTTGTCTTTAAATTGTATACTTGCAAAGGGGCCTTAAAAAATTTCATTATTATTTCTTAATTACTCCGATTCCAAATATCTGCATTAAGACAAGATGGAGGGCTCCAAGTGGTAGCCTAGTGGCTAAAGTCTTTGCCTTACACACACCAGGATCACATATGGGTGCTGGTTCTAATCCTAGCACCCCACTTCCATGCAGCTCCCTGCTTGTAGCCTGGGAAAGCAGTCAAGGACGGCCCAAAGCCACAGGACTCTGGACCCACATGGATGACCTGGAAGAGGCTCCTGGCTGCTGGTTTCAGATTGGAGCAGCTCCGGCTGTTGTTGCAACTTGGGGAGTAAATTAATGGACAGAAGATCTTCCTCTCTGTCTATCCTCTTGTTTGTGTATCTGACTTCCCAATAAAATTAAATGCATCTTTAAAAAACACAAGATTGAGACATTTTTAGAGTTATAAGACAATACAACAACTCAGGTTGACAAAGATAGACTAAGCCCAAGTGCAACATAAACAATTGAAAAATGTGTCAAGATGTGGATCACAAGTGTAGGAATGAGGAAACTAATGGAGTGCTTATCAAGGCGGCATCTTGATTTTAAGGCAGAATCATAAAAACATTTAATTCATATTATGTTTGAAAGGCAGAGGAAAACTAAATAATTGCTTTCGAAGTGTGAGATCTACATGCTTTGCTTTCTTTTTCTTCAATTCCCATGGGAACACGGTTTCAAGAGCAGATTCAGTGTTGTTCAAAGATAAAATCCTTAGATTACAATGAGAATTTCCTCCTTGAGCACAAGTATCAACTTTTTTCATTACATTTTCAGATAGATTACCTGAAAATGTTTGTTATCTTCAGTATATGGTACTCAAAATGAATGAGCAGTGATACCCAAGAGCCACTTGTCCATCAGGTTACTTCCTGCTATTTAAAACCAATCCGCTATTGTGTGAGAATTCAAACATCATCTGGCCAGTGAATAGGTTTCTCTAGATGAGCAGACTGATGTGTTGGATTATTTCAGTTTCATTTGGCTGAAACAGTCACAAAAGTGGGTCATTTTGTTTGGAATTCAAGTTTTATTTTTTACAATTTGTATAGGAAAAATAAGAGTCAACACTCTTTGATCAGCATAGGGTAATTTATGATGATGATGGTGAACCATTTTATGATACAGTTCCATAGGCGCTGGGATTTTGCCTTATCCACTCCCCCTTCATTGAGTTCCCCTATATCATTACTACAGTATAATTCTTCAGACACAGTAATATGTCCATCATTGTGGGCATGGACAATAGCAGAGTCCAGCATTCTATTGTTAAGATACAGTGAACAGTTTCATTATAAGTACATCTTTGTCTGGAAGTAGAGATGCACACTGCATTGTATCCTCACATCTGGGTATGTTAGTCTCAGTTTCACAGTTACGATACATCCCCTTAAATGTGAAGTCACAATACAAAATCAACAACAGGAAGAAAAAAAATTACAACACCATGAAGTTAATACTATGTTACTGGATATGATAGTCTCCACTATACAGTTACTATACATTCCCTTTAAATGAAAAGCCACACAACAAAATTAACAACAGGAAGAAAAAAAAGAAATTAACACCATAAAGTTAAATAACATGCTAATGGATGACTAATATGTTGATGAAGAAATATAAAAGAAAATCAAGAACCCTCTTGAAGAGAATGATGCTACTGTATGATCTATGAGTCAGTGAATAATTTAATCAGAAGAAAGTGTAGAACAGATGAAACTAACAAAAAATCAAAATCCTTGAGATATAGTATTACCTGATCTTTATTGGTGAAATGTGTCACCTGTAGGCAACAAATAGATGGGGTTTTCTTAATTCAGTCTACTAATCTATGACGTTTGGTTGATGGGTTTAAGCCATTTACATTCAGGGTTAATATATATGTGTGGTAATTTGGTCCTGTCATTTTAGGAATGGGTTGTTCATTGATTTGGTCTTTTGTTGTCATTTTACTGGGATGTTCTTCACATTTGTCCTTGGTTTAGGTGGGGGCTATTCCTTTTCTCTGTCAAGAGAACATCTTGAAGTATCATTTGTAGGGCAGGTTTGGAAGAGACATATTCTTTTAACTTTTCTTTACTGTGGAAGAGTTTTATTTCATTTTCAAAGAAAAAGGAAAGCTTTGCTGGATATGTTATCCTGGGATGATTTTTTTTTCTTTTAGAATCTGGAATATGTCACTTCATTCTCTTCTTGACAGTAGAGGTTCCTTTGAGAGGTCTCCTGTGAGTTTAATTGGCATTCCTTTATATGTCACTCGATTTTTTTATGTGCACATTCAAGGATCTTTTCCTTATGTTCCATTGAAGAGAGCTTGAGGATCATGTGTTTTGGTCAAGATTGCTTTTGATCAAGCCTATTGGGAGTTCTGTGCCCCTCCTGGATCCTGTTTCCCAATTCTTTCTCTAGATCAGGGAAATTTTTCCTTATTGTTTCATTGAGCTCACCTTTAATCCCAGTATCTCTTTCTGCACCTTCTGGGACTCCCATAACTCTTATACTTGGCCTTTTAATAGTTTTTTTCAATTCTTGAATAGTTGAATAGTTGTTTTTTAGTTTTTTGGGTTTTTTGTTTTGTTTTGTTTTGTTTTTTGCTTCCAGCTTTTTGTTTGTTTCCTCCTGGTGACAGAAAATATCTTCTAATTTTGAGATTCTTTTTCTTATTTATTTATTTTTTTTATTTTGGCAATTCATAGCTGATTAGGGCACAAAGGATCAAGGACTACAGGAAAGTGGGTTAGATCATTATTTCCACATTCATATTTTTTTTTCTGTATTCGGGGTAAGGGAAGAGATAAAGGGGAAAAACTCACACAGCCTCCCACCCATCACATGTCCCCAATGTGGGCATGCTCAGAGGGTCCAGCTCATGCAGTTTTGATAATTCAACAGTTCTGAATTGCTGCCAGTCTCACCACTCCAAGTATGATGAAATCTATTCAGAATCCCCTGGCTAGCATAGTCTTCATGATTAGGGTTCTGAGATCAGCAGTTCAGTTGGAGAAATCCCCAGAGAAACTTTGTCTGAGGTGATTTCCAGATTGGATTCTTGTGTGTGCTTGCCAGTACACGATCTGACACAGTCTATTGGCCCAATCAGCTCATGCAAATGCTGGTGTTTGCAATTGCTGGGTCAGTTCTATTTCCATCCTTGTCTTCCATGCGAACTGATGGGTGTTGCAGTCCAGACCAATCCTGCCCACTTCATACTTGGCCCTCATGCAAACCAGTGGTAGCTGCACCCTAGTAGAAGTGACTCCCCATAACCCCTACCAGGCCTGGCCCCTACCCTGGTTCCCATGCTTGCCGCTATGTACCACAGACTTGTTCAATCCCATTTAGCTTTCGTACATGTCAATGGACATTGAAGCTTAGCTCAACCTAAGCCGCCCTATTATCCAGTCCACAAATGCGGGCCCCGGTCTCCCAAGGATTAACTCCACAGCTTAGCTTGTTTCTCAGAGCATGACAGGATTGGTAATTTTGGCCGGATACATCTAGCCACTGGCTTAACCGCAAGTTCCTGCTTCCTATTTGTCAAGTTATCTGCCAAGGGATTGGATAAAACTCAAGGGATTTAGGGTGGCCACCAGAGGATTGGATAAACACTGGGAGGAACTCAAGGGATTTAGGGTGGCCACTACTGGGAGGAACTCGAGGATTTAGGGTGGTCCCTTGAGGACTGGATAAACACTGGGAGGAGCTAGGGAGAGTATAAAAGAAAGTCTGGAGTTGCAATAAAGATCAATCTGTCATCGATCGGCATTCTGTGTACTGCGTGTTGCCTTGTCTTGTCTCTCTGCATTGTCTGTGTTGTAACCCTAGTCCCTCCGCTCGGCTCGGGGTACGTGGCGACGCTGGCGTTGCCAACACACAAACATACTGGTGGGTGCTGTTCTGTCTAGCCACGCCTGCCCAATCCTGGTTTTCATTCTTTCCATTGGTTGTGGCAACCAAAAGGTAGGCACTCACTATTTCCATCCTCTACTGCCTTCCCAGGTCACAAACATGAAACTAGATGGGAAGTGGAGCATCTGGGACATGAATTAACACAGATAGGAGATTTTTGTGTATACAAGGCGAGGATTTAGCCACTAGGCTACCACACCAGACACAATTAGAGTAAAATGTGTATTTCAGGGAGAACCTTTTTTGTTGAAATAAATTTGGCAAGTATATTTTTAGTGGGAGAACCATGCATCAAAATGAGATATTTTGTTTAAGGGAATAAAAAGGAGAGACAATGCTATGAGGTAGACTTGGAAAACTTGAAGCTGATGTGCCCTCTTTTATATGTTATGAGTCTTCCTCAAGCTTCTGAAATTGTCAGGATGACAATGCATTTAATATGGTATTTTGAGTTCAGATCAAGACTAAGAATCTAGGACCTCCTGTATGTATGTGGAGTCTACCGGATTTTGAAGGAGTCTGTAAATTGGACATTGAAATTGTCTAAAACCTCCATGTAAGAACTCCCACTTCAAGGCATTAACATATGAATTGATCCTTACTTTTGGCCAATATTTCTTTTTTTTTAAGATTTATTTATTTTTATTACAAAGTCAGATACACAGAGAGGAGGAGAGACAGAGCGGAAGATCTTCCGTCCCATGATTCACTCCCCAAGTGAGCCGCAATGGCCGGTGCTGTGCCGATCTGAAGCCGGGAACCAGGAACCTCTTCCGGGTCTCCCACGCGGGTGCAGAGTCCCAAGGCTTTGGGCCGTCCTCGACTGTTTTCCCAGGCCACAAGCAGGGAGTTGGATGGGAAGTGGAGCTGCCGGGATTAGAACCGGTGCTCATTAGAACTGGTGCTCATAAGCCGCGGGGCCCTGGCCAATATTTCTTTATAAGGTTTCATAAGATTGGAACCTGACGGTGCTGGTATAATGACTTGAGATGCTGCTCCTGTACTTTTAGAGGACAAGTTCAGAGGTCTAGGATACTTTAATCAGAGAATGTGCAGTATTTCTTTATCATTCATTAGTCTGATAATGCCTTCAGGGTACATTCAACATAATTGTTGGGTTGCAACAGATTTAGTTAATGTCAATCCCACTCCCATTTCACATTAAATGATAACTAGTTCTTGAGGTGGGGACAATAGGAAGATATGTGAATGTGGGGACTAAGCAGTATGTTGTCCTATATCCCATACTGCACTCCCTACCACTTGCTGACTGGTGACAAATCAACCCTCAGTGCCAACTGGTTTAAAATATCTTGGTCAGCACAATGCTTGGCACTCTATTCTGTGTGCACTCACAGTACTGAGGATAGGTGTCCAGTTCATTTGCAGGCTCCTGGACCTATGCCAATCAGTCCTTGATTGCAGATACATGAACTCTGTTTAGCTTTAAACACTATTGATCTGGTATGCTAAGTTAATGGCTCTCTCAGTCATAAGACAATCCAGATTAACTGTAAGCATTCCCCAGGGGTGTGAAATTGCCATTCCTATTCTGTCTGTGGACTGACTCCCTGCCTAGTTTCCCACCTACACATGGTTGTCTTAAAAGGAAAGGGCACAGTCAATATCAAAAGACTTCACATTACAGGGATGTGATGTTTCCAATATAGTGCAAGCAAGAAAATATAGGATTGGAAGATGTGATGCTATCTATTCATATACAAATGATGAATTACTATGTCCCCCCTAAAATAATAATAACCCATACTATGTAGATATTCTAGATTGTACTGGCATTAGTGGCTTTACTCCACAGAGCATCCTAACAACATGTAAGGCAATCAGTGTACGCAATGGTTTAGTATTCAGAGGCACTATAAGTGACGAAATGTCATAATCTTATCTGCATTAACTGATGAATATGTTAATGCAGAGGTGGGATTCAAGTTGTATCAATATTATGATGTCATTCTGAGGAGCTACATTGTAGTCATGGATCAAAAATTGTTCCAAGAATACAAGACAAGGGTGTCAGCAGGAATATCATGGTTGCCAAGATATTAATTAATTAAGTTCCAAAAGCAATATATAATAACTTTTTAATGAAATTTTCATGCAAGTATTGATGAAAAGATAAACAGAGTAAAGGTTCTGTGTGTATTTCCCTACGTATTCTATGTTCCAGTTTGTAAAATCACTCTTCTCCTCATAGGCTGGTGGATGACTTTCACATCCAACTGCTGACAAGTATCAACTTGCACAAAACCTGTTGACCTGAGCCCTGGTACAGCATGTATCAGACGTATAGAAAATAGTGACCCCAGAAGATATTTAAAAATAAAATCTAAAACTTGTTAATTTTTCAGATACAAGAAGAGGAAAAGTTAAATGTTTTCCAATTTTGTGATTCAAAAATTGTGTAGGTAAAAAGACAATGTTTTCCCACAGTGTTATGATTATCTTTTAACATTATCTAATTTGTAATTTTTTAAATAAGCATTTTCCAAAGTTTCTAAAGACAAATGATAATGGAACAGTAATTTATTTTAAAAATAATGCTCTGGGCACCAGTGCTGTGACATCCCGTATGTGCACCAGCTCCCATCCAGTTTCCTGCTGGGCACCTGGCAGGGCAGCACAAGGTTGAGCAAGTGCTTGGGACCCTTCATACACTTGAGGGAACTCGATGGGACTCAGCTTCTGGCTTGGGACTGAGCCAGCCCAGGCAATTGCAGCCATTTGGAGTACGGACCAGCAAAAGAAAGAAAGATGTTCTCGCTCTCTTTCTCTCTCTCGCTCTCTCTCGCTCTCTCTCTCTCGGTCTCTCTCTCTCTCTGCCTCTCCATCACTGTAACTCTGTCTTTCAAATAAAACAATGAATCTTTACAAAACCAATGTGCTGAATATTCATCCAAATTATCATATATGCTGAAAAAACAGTAACAAAAGATATGCTTTTGTTTATTTTTATCCAAAATTTAAAACACTGCAACTCCAGTTAACACTTTGCATGTGTTGAGTCAATTTGCATCATCTAAAAAGCCTCAAATTGTAAAGCTTCCACGAGTTTTCAAAATGAGCTAAATCAACGTTGAGCAATTCAGACAAGTGAACTATAAAAATGGAGTTGTGCAGTACTGACTTGATTTTATTTGAGTAGTATAGTGAATTGATTGACATTTGAGAAATGCAATATTTAATACTAATCCTCCTGAGAGAATAAAAAATAACCACAGATTCAATCAAACCCATCTGCACATAGCTGGGCTATTGCCTCAAATTTATCCTCACCAGCTTCACTTCGATGTTGGGTTGATTTGATTATGGAAGGCTACTGCATTTTAATCAAGTGCAATACTATTTTTGGCATTAAATCATTTTTAGTTGTTTTCAGAATTTCCCAACATGCAGGAGCTATTGAGAGATCATTTGCACTGTCACCGGTTTTCAGCTAGTGGGAACAAATACAAGCATCCTCTCTTGTCATTCCAGAGGGGAGGACCAACAGACACTGCACCACACACCTCACCGACGGCTGGAGCAGTATTTGCGATTCTGCTATTCTTTGATGGGATTTTCCATCTGGTGGTGCTGCAACCCGGAAGGTAGGTGCTGCATTATTCTCCCCTCAGCCACTATCCTGGGCCCCTTTCTGTTCTTTAGAAGAGCAAATCAACAAATACTTACTCTTTACTATGTGTCAGGTTGTGTATTAAGCACACAGCAAGCTTTGTTGAAGAAAAAAAAAAATCACAGAACAGAATTTCAGCAAGTTTCTGAAATCACAGTAAAATTTGTTGAAGTTGTTTATTTTCAAAAAAAAGTTTATTTTCATGGTGATGCTTCTGAAACCTCTGCATACAAAGCATTTCCCAAAGGTTCAGAGAAAATGGACAGTATGAGACAAGATTCCATGGATTTCAAAATAGTTTGATTCCAAATAAATGTATGTCTCAGTTGAATTTTTGCAAAAAGTATTTTAAAAATCATTTAATTATTTGAAATGCACCCGGACAGATGAATACAGAGAGAATAATTCTTCACAGATCTGGAAACAAAGATTCAAAGGTTCATCTGGAAACACAAAAAACCACCAATAGCTAGAACCATTCTCAAGAACCATCCTGAAGAACAGGAAGTTAGCAGGGGGAATCACAGTCCCAGACCTCTGGACATACTATAGGGCAGTGGTTATCAAAACAGCGTGGTACTGGCAAAAAAAATAGAGAAGAAGATCAATGGAGCAGAATAGAAACACTGGATGGGAACCCACACAGATACAGTCAAATGATCTTTGACAAAAACACAAACGACAACCCAGGCAAATGGGAAGGTCTGTTCAATAAGTGCTGTTGGGACAACTGGTTCATAGCCTGCAGAAACAAAAAGATAGACCCACATCTCTCACCATACACTAAGATCAAATCCAAATGGATAAAAGATCTAAACCTACATCCAGAAACCTTCAAACTTTTGGAAGAAAATGTTGGAAATACTCTACAAGATCTAGGGGTAGGTCCCAACTTCCTAAAAAGGACACCAAAAGCATTAGCAATCAAAACCAGAATAAACAAATGGGACCTCATCAAACTAAGAAGCTTCTGTACAGCGAAGGAAACAATCAACAAAGTAAAAAAGAAACCCACAGAATGGGAGAAGATCTTCGCGCACGACATAGGTGACAGAGGGCTAACCTCCAGAATATACAAAGAACTACAAAACAACCAAAATGTCAAAACAAACAAGCCACTCAAGAAATGGGCACGGGAAATGGGCAAACACTTCACAAAGGAACAAACCCAAATGGCAAATAAACATATGAAAAAATGATCAAGTTCCCTGGCAATAAGGGAAATCCAAATTAAAACATCAATGAGGTACCACCTGACGCCAGTAAGCCTGGCCCACATGAATAAAAGCACCAACAACACTTGTTGGAGAGGTTGTGGGGAAAAGGGAACCCTACTCCACTGCTGGTGGGGCTGCAGGCTGGTACAGCCTCTATGGAAATCAGTATGGAGAACATTCAAACTACTCAAAATCGACATACCGTATGATCCAGCAATAGCACTCCTAGGAATATACCCAAAACACCTGTTTTATGAGAAGCCAACATGCACCCCTATGCTCATAGCAGCACAATCAGTAATTGCAAAAACATGGAAGCAACCGAAATGCCCATCAGCAGAAGACTGGATAAGAAAGCTATGGTTCATCTACTCTATGGAATACTACTCAGCTATTAAAAAACACAAAATGCAGTTCTTTGTGGTCAAATGGGCCAAACTGGAAACCATAATGCTAAGGGAAATGAGCCAATCCCAAAAGGTCAGATACCACATGTTTGCGTTAATTTAAGAGGATATGATGTTATGTAAAACATGTTATTTTATGTATATTATGTTATATGTTGTGTATAAACTAACACTGAATTGACAATGAGGTGATCACAGAAGATGGTTAAGAAATTGCGATTGTTTTTAACATACTGGTTACTCAATACTATAACTATTAGTTACACAACGAAGTTAATTGTTGCTGAGGGTATGTTGGAGCCTTTAATTGATCGGGTTGATAATCTGATGGTTCTGCCATCATTATTTTCTAAGATGCATATTTTTTCTCTAGACCTAGTTCAGAGATTTATTCAAGCAATGCCATTTGGGGATCATGATTTTTAAAATATGCTGACTAGTGAAATGGCATTCTATAAGAAGAAATACATTATATTTTAAGTTCTCATTTGAAAGGGTATAAAACAAGGCACTTTTGGCACACTGATAGAAAGCTGACATCTAGACAAAGAGGAACATGCAGCAGAGCTGGTTATAAGTGAAAAGCAATCTGTACACTAAAGTCTTTCATTGAAGTAAAACAAATCATTTTCAAGCAGATATTGATTAAACTAGGATGTATTTAACTGAAATTTAAGTGAAGGTTAGCATGAAAGCACTACGGAAACAGCAGATGTGCCACAGAGCCAGAGAAGGCAGATGGAGAGAACAGTGAAATGAAAATGGAATATAATGGGGCAGGAAAATGAAATGCTGAAAACAGGTGTAGTGATTCTAGATAGAAAGCCTAAATCTGTGGGACTACACGTTGAAAATATGTGCTTTTAAGAGAAGTGCTGATATTTTAGCTACAACAGATATGGATAATTCCAGAATACATTGGATGAATCAATGTGTACCCTCAGAGCTGAAGACACATTAACAAGTATACGGGTATTAGTCATGAAACTTAGGACAAATTCTGTGGTTTGAGGAGGACCTGTGCTTCTGGCTGTATGAAAAGGCGTAAAGGGCCAAAGAGAACGCCTAAGAAAAATATACATACATGAAATGCAATTTTTCATTATTTTGTATCTCTTAATTGTCAAATATATATTTACAACTATGATAAATATGCTTTTATCACTCGTAATTCTCACGTTAAAAATTATGATACCTTCCTCCTTCTCTCCCTTTACATCATTAATGTTTGCTTTATTTATTTTGTAAAGATTTACTTATTTTTATTAGAAAGATAAATTCACAGATAGAAAGATTTTCCATCTGCTGATTCAATCCCCAAATGGCCATATGAGCTGGAACCGAGCCTGATGGAAAGTGAGGATCCAGGAGTTTCTTCCATCTCTCCTATGTGAGCACAGGGTCCCTGGCTTTGGACCAGCCTTACCTGTTTTTCTAAGCCACAAGAAGGAGCTGGATGGGAAGTGGAGCAGCTATGATAAAAATTGGCTCCCATATGGTATGCTGGTTGCTGCTTGGAGGTGGGGCACTAGCTATTTGAGCCAACATGCTGGTCCCAATAATTAAATATACACTCCCTGCCATGTAGTGTATATACATTCACTCTACACACATATTCTTGTTAAATTGATCTGTTACTCATTACTGAATGACCCCCTTTGCCTCTACTAACACTTTTTATCTTAAGGTCTATTTTGTCTGAGATGAGAATAACTACTCTGTCTCTTTTGGTTCATATTTGCGTATAATACCTTTTTTCCATCATTCATTTTCTGATTTGTTGTAGCTTCTTCCTTGTGTCCTTAGGTAACTTTGCTATATTCTTTTCTGGTCCTTTTCAGGCATTTCATCAATATTCTTTTGACAGTTCATTAGTCATTAACAATGCAATATTATTCAGGTATTTTGGGGAGTCATCTCGCTTTCCTTCATTGTGTTTCTTATGCTTCTACTTTAACTTTAGTCATATTAGACTTACTTAATATCTCCTCTTGGGGAATTTTTTTTCCCTTTTACTGAAAGCTTTATTCTTGGGAACCTGCATCTCAGAGTCAGTGACATGCCTGAGAGCCATGTTGTAGTTTCAGGGATGTATGTTGGTTGTGGCCAAGGAGCTCGTGCCACTGTTACTGGCTGAGCTTAACTATCCATATTAACAACCAAGTTAGGTGCATTGTAGGTCCTCTGTCTACAGGCAGTGAGGCTGAGTGGTATGGAAATTGGCTAGAGTGTTCACAGTATCTGTGTTTCTATATAGCAGTTAGAAGAAACTAATTCCTGACCTAAGGTGAGCTCCCAATGCTGTGGACCACACCATCTAGGTAGGTGCAGCGTATGAAACAAGTGTAGTATACCTATTCTGTGATGTCTCATGAGACTTCCACAAGCTGCATCCCCAGTGTACAGGTAACTGATTTTCTCTAAAATAGCATGTCATTGCAAGAGAACAGACATGATCCATATTTCCTCCAATGCCATTATCCAGAAGTCTCAAAATGTGAGTGTCTCCATTCTACCCTATTAAACTGCCTGATTTGGCACAACAAAAAGTTCCCACCATTTCTGTAGTCAGTACAAATGGCTGCAATACACGTTAGCAATAAAGGCTGGTGCTTTGCAGTACAGACAGCAGAGAAGTAAAATCCTCTTCCTTTATATTTCCAAGCATTGCTGGCCCCCTTGCCAGGTCCCAGGCTGGACTCCAAGCCAGCGACAACCATGGAGTTGCCTCGGTCAAAGCCACTAGAAGGGACGTTACAGCAGCCTTCTCTCACCTTGTCTGGGAAGGTGATGCCTCCCAGGCATGTGACGGCCATGGATGTGCAGCAGTTACTGGTGGGGCACATTCAGGAGTTGACCTTTTCTGCCCTATTCCCCTCCCACCGAATGTTTCTGTCCATCAGCCCCTATAAATGTGATCCTTCCTTACATTTTCTCATAGTTGGCTGTAACTCAAAGTGGTATAACGTCTCTCTATTCAATCGTCTCTATCATGGTTTTCGTGATGACCAATAAAGCCCAATTAAATCATAGTGCCATTGTATTGTATTAATGAATGAAACTACAAAGGACTTTGAATACTGTAACTATTCCAAAGAATTTCCTATGCAAAGAACAGAAAATGCTCATGAGAGCTCCTACTCTCCTTTTTCTAAATAGTGGACTGATAATAAAACATCATCATCATCATCATCATCATCATCAATAATAGGGCCAGTAGCCTAGCAGCTGAAGTCCTCACCTTGCACACAGCAGGATCCCATATGGGTGCCAGTTCATATCCCAGCAGCTGCTTCCTGTCCTGGGAATGCAGTCCGGGACGGCCCAAAGCCTTGGACCCTGCTCCTATGTGGTAGTCCTGAAAGAGGTTCCTGGCTCCTGGCTTCAGATCGGCTCAGCTCTGGCCGCTACGGCCACTTGGGAACTAACTCAGCAGATGGAAGATCTTCCTCTCTGTCTTGTCTTCTCTCTGTTTATCTGACTTTGAAATAAAAATAAATAAATCTTGCAAAAAGGAAATCCACATTTCAATAGCCTTTTCAGCAAGGCTTCTGCCTTTAGAAGTCTCAGCTTGCCTGTGGTCTACTCTCCTTCACCAAAGGTTGCTAGCATCTAGCCCTACAGCCAGTGTATCATCAAATACTTTTAATTCCACTGCTCTCTGAAACTATGTTTCAGAGCAAAAATTCCTCTTATAGCCAGTCAGCACAATTTTATTATAAATGTATTGAAATGGAAAATATTATAAAGATATTTTAACTAGCTGCACAGATGTAAGATTTTTTTTCTTATTACATGTTGTTTCTCCAGAAAATAAAGAACTAGAGTCAGTAAAGTGTGTGGATCTAATGCCAATGTGTGCAATTCAAAGTAGGTTTCTCAAATGCTGACTGCATTGCCAACATCACTGCCCTCTACAGCAAGCTCATCACAAATAAACAGAAATTAGGCAATCTAGTTGCCTGATTTGATTGCCTGGCCCAGCATATACACGTTGAAATGTTGCTATGTACCAAAATATCCATAATTATTATGTGAACCAAGATGTAACAAAACCAAATGATTTGTACAAAAAGACAACTTCGTTTAGTATTTTTTAGAAAATGAATACAATCTCTCCACATCTTTTGAGAGAAACAGGATTTAAAAAGTGACAAATCAGCTGGGTGTCCACTTGAATCAGAAATTGTAAGTACATTTCAATTAAAATGTCACTCAAATCATAGTAATTATCAAAAGGCTCCTTAAACTGACGTTACGTGTGTCTGTGTAAGAATATTTGTCTCACAATTGTAGCAGAAATTAGTTGTTCTTTGCTTTGAGTCTAGAAAAGGCTTTTTAATAGACAACGAGACACATTTTAGAACGAAGCATGGGTCTCTCCTTTTAATTCTCACTACTGGATTTCTGAAATTCTAAGCATTGACGCAACATCAAATCATTTTCATTTTAGAGTTCTGATATAATTGTCTACCCCAACTCAACTTTTAGTTCAAGGTTATTTCAGCAAAAGCTATCTAGATGTGGAAATGTAAGTCAATAAACAATATGTTAAGACAATAAAAACTCAATGAAGATACGATCATAGATTAGCTTTAGAAAAAATCATTTCATTGTGTTAGTAGTAAGATTATTTTCGTAAGGTTGAAAGACTCATCTAGTTTTTTTTTTTATTTGAGCACACTAAGTTTGCTAGTAATTTAATGAGTTAATGTGAGTTTGCAGGTATTTTTCAGGTTTCCATTTACCCATCTTCTGCTTCAATGATTTTCTTCTTGTTTCCTGAAATGTTGAGGTCAAGATCTAAAGAATAAGATTATGTGATTAGAGCCAATCTGGAACTCCAGGTACACTACTTCTTTTTTAGGTAATTGGTACCAAATGATGCTCGCATTGACAATAGCAAAAACTGCAATTTGAACTTGTCCCTGAGGCTTACTACTCTTATCCTAATACAGTGTCAAAACATTCTTCTATTATTAAAGAAGCACCAATTTGTGGCTATCTGAAGAAAAGAGAACATTACAACTTGTAAGATGCCTTCAGTTAATTAAAAACGCCTTATCGTTTTAAGAATAAATGCTTGCTGCTTTGTGAAGTTCAAACACTGGCTGTCTGGAGGAGGTACCTGTTCACTGCTCTCCTGGTGTAATTTGAAAAGGCAGTTCTGTGGCTGTTTCTGTCATGCAATCAGGGATCCATTTCTGTCTTCATCTCCACACTCCCCATTCAGAACAGATCACGGATAAAGTAAAGCTGGTTAATCAGATCACAGGTACAAAACACACACCAACTGATCAAGGTCTCCATTTTCAATCTCACCAGATTCTCTTAAGTGTCTCTGTCATGCGGATGGTTCCTTTACTATTGCAAGATGGCACAACAGCAGAGGTAACCTAAAGAGACAATGAAAAAAAGAAGACATATTCCAAGATGCAAATACTCCAAGAAGCAATCCCCAAATGCAAAGAAGCAAGATGCAAATGAGGAGATTCAGTTGAGGAACACATATTTGAGATGTGTTTCATGAAGATAAAAACCAACAGCAGAAATGCCAGACACAACTGCAGTTCCTCAGTTGATCCAGTTTATACAACTCTGACCACAAAATTAAAGCTGAATAAATTTCTGTTCCATAAATGCTAAAATCATTCTTCCTAGACCAGTTGTACACAAAGACTCTGACTTCCATGTACATATTTTTGTAATGTGAGATCAAGGTTTTGAAGCATTTGTTTGAAAAGCTGCAAGAAGGCATGGAATAGGTTTTCCTGGAATGATCCGGAAGACACAGCACAAACAAACACGGCCAGCAAGAGGTAGAAGCGATCAGCCAAAGCAAAAGTGGACTGGCCAAAGGCACAGGTTGGGGCATCAGAGTTCGGCAATGCTCAAGGCAGTGTGACCCTTTACTTTCTGGAAAAGCAAAGAATTGTATCAGTTTCTCATTTAGAGAGTGATTCGTGATTGTCAGACAAAGGTGTAACACAAAAATGCACAATAAATCTTGGGCAGGTGGTCCTTTTCCCTGCAGCAAGATCCTGCTTATTTCTCTCATTACAGAAGGGTGGTTTTCGGTCTTCATTGGGCTCCTTTTGGCTTCTTTTTGTTCACTAGCATTTAAAATATCTAAAGCATGTGTTTTTTCTTTAGTTTATAATTGCAAACCTTTTATTGACACGGATCAATTCCTAGGAACATCAGTTCTTTGAAGGATGTTCTAAAGGATTTTATTACAAGATGACTTACGTCTTCAATTTAAATGGAACTTATGGTGAGAAACAAAATTGGAATCTCTTCATTTACTTTCTGAAGTTTAATGTTTGTTAAAATGCATATACTTGTAGTAAATTGAAGATTCAAAATTAATTCTTAACTGTGGGAATAATAAAAGGCCACAATCTTGGCAGCATACCAATCACAGGCCAGTGTGTCATTTCCGATACTGCTGCTTTGATTCTGTCAGGACAGGAATGAATTCATGGAAATGATATGTACATTTTGATTAGAGAATCTGAAATTTAAAAAATAATAATTCTTAAAAGATTTTTGCTAATAATAGTCAAGAAGTAGTAGGGACTGAGAATCATGATGGATGCCAGCACCTGAGCCAGTAATGAAGATAACACTCAAAAAGTACTCATCCTAATTTGTGGTGCCTGGGTTTGAGTCCAGCTCTGTCTCCCAACTCTAGCTTCCTGATAGTCCATGCCATGAGAGTTCATGGTAGAGGTTCAAGGAACTTGCTTCCCAAAACACATATGGGGGGGTCTGGATTGACTTCATGGCTTCTGGCTTCTGCCCAGCCAGTCTCTCACATCAACTCCTCTGGCTCTTCTGGTTAGTTGAAGAGAGAGGCAATGTATAGGATCTAACTCTCTCCCTCAGGCTCTTCTCTCTCTCTCTCTCTCTCTCTCTCTCTCTCTCTCTCTCTCTCTCTCTCTCTCTCTTTTTTATTGTCTCTGCCAATTCCTCAGATGAATGAAAGAAAAAAAATTGTGAAGATATCTGGGAAGCACTGCTTAAACGCCTATGCTGAATAGGCTTACATCAGCAGCACTGTCACCCCAAGTGTCAGGAACACTGCTCTAGAACCTGTGCTATATACGCTTACAGCACTATGCTTTAAGGGCAAGAGAGTAAGTAAAGTTTGCTTAAAGTATGCTATTGGATATTTAAGAATTATTCTATTAACAAAATAACTCTACTCTTCATTAACATATCTTTTATTCCCCCAATAACTTTAAATATGCTTAATTTCGGTCTCATGAATTTAGAATATGCTTCATGGCTTCTCATGTATAAAGAACTGTGTTAAAAATGCCTTATCAACTAATTTATTTATTATTTATCATAAGCACTTCAGTCAGTTACTTATTTTATTACAGTTGATATTTAAGGAAATTTGGATTTGCATATTGCCTAGATTCATTTGGATTAACATTTCATTATTTCTAAAAGAACGTGTTTTCTAAATTAACATGTCAGGGATTTTTAACACAAATTCTCTATAAATGCTTATTGAGGGACCAAAGGCATAAATAAATTTACATTTCTTAGTCTTAAGAATGTATTAAGTCCTAAATGATATGTAATGGCTTTTAATGTATATATCAAAAGCAGAATATGACATCATAGTTGCACTTAAGATGTTGCTCTTAAAAGCTTTCAATGTTTTGTTGTTGTTTTTATTTATTGGTTTGTAACTCTAATTCAAATAGCTTATATTTTTAATTTTTCTTATTTTTGTTTATTTGCATCCATGAATGGAACTTGATATATTACAACTCTGTTTTCAACATTAAGATGTCATTGTCCCTTTGTTGTTGTTGTTGCTGTAACTGTGTGAAAACTGAACTTGTGCTAGATTTATTTTTTGAGATATGACATTCCTTGAGTTCACAAATGCTACTTATTGCTGTTTGTTGATTTTATGACTTGCAGTATTACCAAACTCTCTTACGGGTTCCAGTCACCCCTTAGGGAATTTAGTTCTCTGATAGAATCTTCTTATCTTCAAACAGTGATAATTTGTATTTGAGTGTGTGAGTGTGTGTGTGTGAGTGAGTGTGTGTGTGTGTGTGTGTCCCTTGCCCCTCCTGGCTCTGGGTAAAATTCCTGTAATTATATCAAATTGCAGTAGTAACAGTGGACATCATTTCTAGTTTCAGATCATGTTGCAAATGCTTCCAGCTTGTCCCATTCAATATGATGATGGTTGTGTGTTTGTCATACACTGCCTTGATTGTATCAACTTAGATTTCATTCTATACTCAAAGTTTACTTCTTTAAATATCATTTAAAGAAATTGTTCTTTAACAAATGTTTTCTTTGTGTCCATTAAGATAATTACATGGTTTTCACCCTTTGATTTGTTCTTAGAATCTGTCACATTGATTTGAATATGTTGCACTCTCCCTTTAGCCCTGGGATGAGTCCCACTTGTTCCCATTCAACGGTCCTTCTGAGAAGTTGTTGGATTGACTAGCTAATATCATGTTAACAGTTTTTGCAATTATGCTTGTCAGGGAAATTAGTCTATAGTTGTATTATTTTGTTGTATTTTTTTTCAGTTTTGTAATTAAGGTATTGTTGTTCTCATATGAGTTCTGTGGCATTCCTTCCCTTTCAAATGTCTTGAAAACTTTTAGAGAAATTGGAATTAATTATTGAAATATTGTGTAGGATTCATCAGTGAACCCATCCACTCCTGGGTTTTTATTTGTTGGGAGGATGTTTACTATTATTCCCATCTCTGGTTATTAGATTTATTTATGGGTCAGCCTTACTTTTAGTAAATTTTGTACATTTAGAATAAATCTATCTTAGATTTTCATTTTGTTGACAGACAGCTATCGGTAATGATTCCCCATGACTGCATTGATTTCAGTGCATCAGTTGCAACATTTCGTTTTTTATTTCTGAGTGCAGTGACTTGATCCTACCCCGATTCAACCCCAACTCCAACCTACCCCACCTTTATTTTGCTTCTTGAACCATTTTTTTTTTAATTTCCAAAACCAGCTCTGAATTATTGTTTATTTCACTATTATTTCTCCTCCCATTTTTAAATTTTCTCCATTAATTTTAATTTGCTTTATTTTTGCTTAGTTTTTTTTCAAATTTATATATTGTTCTGCTTGATGAGTTAAAAGTATCAGTAGTAAATCATACATACTTTTTGGATATAAAACTCTAAACTTCTTTGCATCAATCTATATTGTAATTAATCACAGGCTTTTCATATAACCTTTTACAAAACTATTTAGGGTTTCTAAACTACAGAAGAAAAAATATGCATCAGCAATTATAATTGATTTCAAACTACAGAATTTAAAATATGTGCCATCAGTTGAAGCTAATTGACTAAATTTTAGAAAAATAGCCAGGCAACCAGGAGACTCTGTAGGTCTGACGATAAAAGTGCGAACTTGGACAGATAACTGGGCTTAAATGAAGGCTCTCAGTTTTGTTTTATTAGATGTTGTGCATAAGTCCTTTAATGCATCAGTGGAAGCAACTGTAAAACAGAAGTGATGTACTTCCTAGATGATAAGTATTTATAATGATAATTCTTACTCAAAAGCACACTGTGTCAATTACTATTAGGCACATTTTCGTACTATTCATTTGAGATATGATGTGCTTTGACAAAGGAGTGAACTGATGTCGAATTTTATCTGCAGAGCAAGGAACAGTCACTACTGTAAAAGGTTAAACATAGAATGCTTATTGAAAATTCCTGTATGAGAAATTATTTAGGAATTGATTTAATAGTGGCACTAATAGAATTCATTTTAATAAAAAAGGGTGTGAATCTCTGCCCTAAATTGAGTATTCTAATGTTCCCTATAAATTCTAATGTGCTTATCAAATGAACATTTTAATTCTTTTTCCAGGTAAAATGAATTTATCTCAAAAGAGGAAAATATGAACAGACATTGTGATGCAGTGGGTTCAGCCACTACTTTTAAACATGCCTTGTAGAGTGCCATTTACAGTCCTAGCTGCCCCGTAACTGACCCAGGGCCTACATGACGCACCTGATAGGGCAACTAAGGCCCTTTCTGCTACATCAGAAATCAATTCCTGACTCCTGACTTCCTGGCTGTTGTGTGCTTTTGGAACCAGCCAATGGAAGATTCTCTCTCTCTCTCTCTCTCTCTCTCTCTCTCTCTCTCTCACACACACACACACACACACACCTTATTTTCCTGTTTTTCAAATAAGTATATCACTTCAAAAAACTCAAATTTAGGAATACTGCCAATTGCTTGTGGCATTATTGTTGAACTCAACAGGAATACTCAATCAGTTAGTCCTCCACTTAAAGTGTTGGCATTCCATGTGAGCACCTGTTCCTGTCCCAGCTGCTCCACCTCCCATCCAGCATCCTGCTTCTGGCTGGGAAGATGGCCTGAAACCTTGGAAGATCCAGAAGAAGCTCCTGGCTCCAGGCTTCATACCCGCTCTTCTCCGGCCATTGCGACCACTTGGGGGAGTGAACCAGCAGATGGATCAACTTTCCCTCTGTCTCTCCTTTTCTGTATATCTACTGTTCAATTAAAAATAAACATTTTAAAAACCAGTCAATGAATCTTAAAAAGGAAAAGAAACATTATTGCTATTGTATTAATGACAGGCTTTTCAATTCAAGAATTAAGAAGCCATGCTATCAATCACTTTAATGTATAATGGTAAATGTTAGTTATTGACTATACATCTTGTCAATTCCTTCCTGTAAAAAGATCACAATAGATAAACATTTATAGTCAAAGTCAGTTTATTGGTTGTTTACGTGAGGATACCCTATACGATGCGGAATCCGAGCCATCTCAGCTGCAGAAAAGACTCAAAGAATGAGGACATGAGAGGTGAGTAAGGTGGATTTCCAGATCAAATGCTGTTAGGAAGTTGTAGCAGTTCCCTATTTTTTTTTTATCTGAATGTATATTGTTCATGATTCAGGAAAAATGAGAAAAAAAAACCTGTATAATTATTAAAGGCTGTGTAGCCACTGTGTGATACACGGTGGGAGATACCTGGTAACCTTGTTTTTGGTTTGTCTTTGTGTTGAAGTCATTTATTAGTGAGGAATTTCCACAGAGACTGAACCAAACAGGATGAAGATAGTCAAATTAGGATCAAGAACAAGGGGGAGGGAGAGTGAAAGAATGATTAGCTTAAAATTATGATGCCTGAGATTTTCTTTGGTGGGGTGCTTGCCAGCTATAGCACCCGTGAGGCCACAGAATAGGTCAGATTCATTCTGAAACCATTTAAAACGGAAAGTTTCACACCCACATACTAGAAAACCCAAGGTTCAAATGTTCATTAAGGACTGACATTGAAAATCAGGAGAAGGAGCAGTCCCAGCTGCAGAAGAAAATGAGTTTGCTAGTGTTTGATATGGACCCCCAATCCACTCAATGACCCTCTCCCTTATGGGGTTTGGGAGTTCTTATGTGCTTAGTCCACCAACTCACAGCCTCAGTGCTCTCTGGAATGCTCTGCGGGGTACACCCTTACATAAGACTTCACCAGTTATGTAAGAATCCCTGACTCTGGTACAGATAACATCTCACATTCATCTTTGACAGACTAGACTGCAAGAGGGTTTGTTTTGGACGGATGTCATCATGGACGCAGAGTGTATTCTCTGATTCTTGCTTTCTGAGACTGTTTATATGTAGAAAAGTACATCTCAGCCTAGCTGTGAATGGCAGGCTTACTTCTCACCATAACCAAGGCCTAGAGAGCAGTTAGTGTCATTTTGTTTCCCAGTTGTCAGGGAAAGTTTTATCTTTGTCAAAGTTAACAACAACAAAAATATAATGGCCTATGTGTCAGAAATACTTGTGTATTAGTTATCTACTGCAGTATAAAAAATAATGCTGGAATTGAACAGTTTTCAATTAGTATTATATTCCAAGGCTTAAAACCTATATTAAACAAAGAATTCAACTAATAAAAAAGCCACAGTTTTAGACAGAATCTCTCTTGCTAACAATTTGGGGACGAGGTACATGCTTGGTCGTGACTAATGAACTTTTAATGATTTGCTATCAAACTGTGGTTTGGAAATTTTGATGTGTTTGAGGATCCACTTCCAGACTGACTCACATAACTGCTCACAGAACGTCTCAGTTTCTCAACATGGCAGTCCTCCCTAGGACTGTGCAAGTAATATCAAGATCAACTAAACTCCACAGGAAGGGATCCTGGAGTTCAAACTGTGTTGTAAACCACCTTTATGATGCGCTTTCTGAAGTCTCAGCCATGATTTCTGCAGTTTCCTGCTAGCTCTGCTATTTCATAGTGAGAAAGTCTTAAGCAAGTAGGACAGTACCAAGAGACAAGAATCACCGGAAATTATCTTAAATCTGCTTAGTGTACATGTTCTAGAATAAAAGCTTAAGAAGTTTACATGCTTATGTCATAAGGAGATAATGATTTCCCATTAAAACAACATTGGAGAAGCATAAACTATTACGTCCTGTGCATTATCACAGACATAATTTGAAGAAACGCTTTATCTGCCCAGGAGCAAATGGATGTCTTAAAAAGGGAATATACTTGAACAGAAAATTTATCGCAGATTATAATGAGAAATACTGTTCTAAAAATGAGAGCATTTTCAAATTATTTATTTTGTTGTTTAATATTAATCATAGAAAATTTATTTTATCATAAAATAAATTTGAAAGAATAAGATTATTTTATGAGTTCATGAATACTGACAGACTAGTTTTAATATAATAATTTCATATGCAAGGAAAGAATTGTATAAACATATAGTTCATGTAAAATAGTCAGGATAAAGCAACTTTTCATATGCAAATTATGGATTAATCAATGGTTAAATTAAGACCAGATGACATTTGAAAATATAATATGTAATCAATTTTACGTGGTATGTCTACAACATGCCTTACTCAGTTCAGCATATCTCAACATCTTTACTTTGGTGTAACTCAGATCATCTCTTATTTCTAAGGTCCAGATAATTGGTATTTTCTTTTTGTGTCATGGCACCACTTGACCTTTATTTGGTCTAAATGCTTCATGAAACATTGTTAAATTGCTTTCCTGCACAAAACTAATGAATTATCATGTATTTCTAAAGAAATCACCAGCAAAATTACGAAGAATGTACTGGAAAAGGACATTAACTGCTTTTGGGGTGCTGAAGCAGACAGCTCAGTATCACCTAAATACTTTTCATGTAAATAATGTGCCTAAATTAAATCAACCTATAAATCAAAGTGCAGAATTAGGAAAACACACTTTGTTCATCTCCAGGGATGTTTGTGTATTTTCCTTAATGGAGGTGCATTATTTAAGGATCCACACACATTATGATTTATAAAGATGTTTCTATTGAGAATAATAATGAAATACCACTGGCAGTAATATGAAAATCGATTTATTTATTTTGTTCCAATGAAAATTAGTTCCATTTAACAGTGTCACATATTATTTTACAAAGAGATGGAGAGAGAAGTCGGAGTGAGGGAGAGAGAGAGAGAGACTAAAATATCCGTTAAGAAATAGTTTTATTCAAGTTACATTCTACAATTAAATCTACTTGGTTTCCACAGGGAAGCTAAACAAAGATATTTCCTAAATGTCGTGATTCTTTGGTGTCCTAGGTTTTGAACAGGACAGTTTCCGATCTATGGAAATGAGCATGTAGTAGTTGTAACTCATCATGGTCCAGTTGTTGCTCTCCTGACAAGCTGGGATTGAGCTCATCACTATTGGACAAAACTTGGAAAATCAAGAGGCAAGATTCTTATCTCCAATTACTAAGGGCATGCCTCTCAGCCACAGGAGCTGCACATTTTGAAAATCTTTGGAGGGGTTGGAGGAATCCCAGAGCCTATGAAACTGTGTCATAAAATGGAATTAAAAAAAAAAAGAAAATCTTTACCAGAAATCACAACACCAATCTTTTCATAGGAAATGTTCTAACATCTGTGGCTTGAGCAAGTGCAGGGAAGTTTATTTCCGATATGATTGAGCTGTAGCAGGTGTGTCTTCCCGTATAAAGGATGCTTGGCTGTGGCAATTTCCTTAGTCTAACACTCAGTAAGGCTGTAAAAAGTCTTTACTTTCATCATGAAATATTTTGTTCACTCATAACATTTTGGCTCTTAAAATCTGATTTGCGTGCAACCGAATAGCTGTGACGGTCTAAAGGTCAGAATTGTGAAGATGAACATTCAAGTGCAATCATTTCCATTGACTAGAAAGGTTAATAGATGAAATGTAAGTTAATATTGTTTTTCTTGTACTGGAATGGAAATATCCCTATTATTGCATAGCATGTACTTCTGACTCAAGCATTCATTTTTTCAAGCTCTCAGTTAGGACCTAGACATTCTGCACATTTTCTAGACTTGTGAATGTATGAAGAAAATGGTTCAATAGATCAAAACAATAAATTCTGTGTGAGCCGAATTATTTTCATGGTTCATTTCTTACAGAAAAAAAAACATGCATTTGCTTATTTAAAGTCAGAGATACACAAAATAAACAAATGAGACTACATCAAACTAAGAGGTTTCTGTGCAGAAAAGAAAATGACCAACAGAGTGAGGAAGAAAACAGAATGGGAGAAAATCCCTGCACACTACTGGTATGGGAATAATATCTAGGATTTATGAAGAGCTTCAGAAACCCAGAGACACAAAAACAAATGATCCTGTGAAGAAAAGGGCAAAGGGAATGTATGAAACCGTTTTAAAAGAACAAATTTAAATGGATAATATGTATATGAAAAATGCTCAACCTCCCAAGCTGTCAGGGAAATACAAACACAAACACTCTACCTGACTTCACTGAGACTGGCCTACATTCAGGACTCTAGTAACATTACTTATGGGAAGAAAGGTACCCTCCTTCATTGTTGAGGGGAGTGTAGGCTAGTACAACCACTATGGAAGTCAGCATAGAGTGCTAAAGGAACTGAAAGATTGGTCTGCTGTGTGACCCAGCTATCCTACTTAAGGGAAAATAAGCAAAGCAAGTGAAATCTGCCTATGAGAAAGGGATCTGTAACGCTGTTTTTAAATCAGTACAATCTATAAGAGCAAAGACATGGACACAACCTAGATGCAGATAAAGAGGCTTGGGGCACCTGGCTTCAGATCGGCTCAGCTTGAACGAGCATGCATGTGAGATGCCAGTGTCACACACGGCAGTGTAACTTGCTAGGCCAAAACACTGGCCTAATTCAACTTGAATGATTGAGGGGAAAGCCTGTTAGACAGTAAGAATGTATAGAAGTTTGAGAAAAAATGTATTTTATTCCTTTAAATATATTGTAAATGATATTAGAATCCTTAAAATAGAAAAACATGGATATTCATTTATGTAATATCTCACTTTCTGGCCATCTCATTTTTATGATCAATCTAACAGCTTCCTTTCACATTTGCAGAATTTGTATATATTATAGATTTTAAGCTAAATTAAAACATTCAATTTACTATTATCCTCATATCATCAGCGTTAGGAGAGAAAAAAATCACTTTTAGCCCGATTAACTTTATCACATTTCATTGTAAATCAATGATTAAGTTAAAGAAAAGTACATTAAAAATCTTTCTAACTTGCTTCAATGATTACCTAATTGACATTAAATGTAATTGTTTGTCTCCCACAGTTCTTAGATAATGCATAATTACCTTTTCTTAAATATCAGAGAGTAAAGAATTTTTTACAGAATTTTCTTTATTGTTATTGAATGTTCAAATGTGCAGGAAACTTGTATGAATCATGTGACACATTCTTGTGAATTATATGCATTATACTTTCTGATTTATTATAATTATTTAACTGCGCCTCATTACATATGATTCAGAAATAAAAGATATATTGAAGCAAAAATTAAATCTGGGTATGTTCACTAAAACATGAACAATTGTAAAAAAAATTTCTCTTTTGTCTTAATTCAAGTGAAATCAATTTCAAATAAAATGGTTTCTGAGAAGAACTGACGGCCTGTCTACATTCCATCCTCAAGTGACCGTATCTTCAGGAAGCTTTGTAATCTTCTGGGCTTCAATTTCTTCCTCTACGAAAGACAGTGGCTTTTAAAAAGTGCTAAAATTTGTTCTCTTAGTATTGAACATGTCGTGAGCGACTCAGAGAGAGGACGGCTCAGGATGCCCCATTTTCTCGGTAAGGACTATAGTGTCATGGTAAGGATATGCCAATGCAGTAATTTAGAAGCAATATCTAGAAAAAAACTAATGTTTCCTTGGATCTAATGGACACCAGGAAATGTCTTAGATATGTTTCACACACTGATTCTATCAATGCACTTTATCCTATATCATCGGTGCTAATTCATCTTTTACTTTATAGATGAAATAATTGAGTCCTGAGTAATCCATAAAACCATCACATTCGCAGAAATGGAAAAAAAAAACGGTTGTGTTTGAGTTGAACTCAACTAATATGACTCCACAAACATTTCATATAACCACACTGGGAAAAATATGATTCTTGTTACAGAGCTTATAATAAAAAATTTTGATTCCAGAAATACCATTTTTTATGTAAACAGCTGTCTATCGAAATAATATTACCAAAGACAACTGTTACTTTTATTTATTTATTTATTTAGTTAGTTAGTTATTGAAAGGCAGAGAGCCAAACCAAGAGAGACCACCCAACCATTGGTTCTCTCTCCAAATACCCACAGGCGCTGGAGCCAGGAAAAACCGGGAGTGTGAACCTCAATTTGATTCTCTCATCTGGGGACAATAGAAAGCCAAAGTACTTCGTCTATAACCTGCTCTCTCTCAGGGTGTTCCTCGGCATCACAAAGTAGATATGACCAGCACCAGGAGTATAATCAGGGATGCAGGAACCCCAAGCAGTTTCTTAATCATCGCATCAAGTGTCTTCCCTAAAGTCACCTTCAATCTTCAGAATGCCATGTGAAGTAAGCGGGGCAGTTGATAAAATTGTGACCAGAAATTTCCACTGGAAAGAAGAGCCTTCTATTTGTCAAAGTACCTAGTGGGCGGCAACTTCAGAGAATTCATTTCCCGTATCTTTGCCCCAGTTCCTTTTCACGGAGTTTTCAATGACACTTGCTCATTGATACTTACAGACATACTATCTTTTTTTTTTTTTTTTTCACGTTTAAAGGCTGTAACTTGTAAAGCATAGATTAAGCTATCATTATTCATTGGTTTATTTAATTAGTGTATAACACCATTTGAAAAATACACTTGATATAGTACGTGATCTCATTTGAAAGCTGAGACGTGCATTTTATTTACACATTTAAAGCATTGAGACTCACTTATTAAAAAATATTGTGCAATTTCTGTATGAGCCTTAATATAAAATACAAATGATTACTACAATTTCAGTTCTACCAGAACATACACACATATACAATTCTTGCTTTTTATGTTGTGGCTTTTCTCCACATACCTCCATGGCTTTTCATAAATTTAAGTTTCATTTCATAGGTGTTAATTTTCACAACTGAAGACTTAAAGAGGCACCTGCAAGGCTTTTATGTATAATTCCACTGCAATATAGGTATCTAGTAATCTGCAAATTCATGAGGATCACTTCAAAGTAAGCTGGAAATCGCTGTGCAAATGTTACACCTGGCAAACTTGCAGACAGTGACAGACAATTGTCATGTACTTTCTAAATCTTCCTTTTTTCACGTAAAGCAGCTAAATGCCCTTCTACCATGTTCTGCATGCCCTAAATTTCAAACTTTTCCCACTCCAATTTCTTCCCTAAAATGATGTTCTGACTTCCATAAAATCTACTTCTTTCCTTTTAATGTGCTTCATGAAAACATTAACCTACCTTTTATTTTCCTCCCATTAGATATTGCTTGCACCCTATTTCATATTTTCCAGAAGGGTTTGCATTGCTACCATTAACATAAAATCAGTTACTACATAAAGAAACTGAGGACATTTCTATTACACTGACCAAAGTAAACAGGTGACCCTTCATAAATGAGAAGAAATTAAATCTATATATCTATATCCATGTCTATATCTATATCTACATCTCTCTCGCAGTCTCCCCAAACTATTGTATGTTTGAATAATACAATCTGAGTCAATAGAGGAGCTGCTCTAGGTTTTTTACTACTGATGCATGGAAAGGAAAGAATCAGATTTGGAATCTCAGCCTCTTGTTTAGGGACCTGCAGGAAGCTGTGGCATATATTCCACTTACTACTTGAAATTCCTCGGTCAGTCCCAGATGAAAGTTACATTATGGAAGAGGTCATATCAACGTCCTTGCAGTATCTACTGTGGTTATTCCCAAACTGTGCATGTAGGAGAATCTAGAAATGTTCAGGAACTATTGTGTTGATACTTTGATTTGGATGTAATCACAAAGAAATGGCTAAAATGTGGGTGTTCAGTCAAACCACAGTACTCATGGGATTATTCAATAAATATTTTGTCAACCTCTAGGTACCTGCTTAGCAAGAATATCCACAGCAGTAAGAAGAATGACCTCTGTACATTTTTTTTACAGCATTAGAAAAGATCTGTAACAATAGTAAAGACAGGGCCCAGAGTGGTAGCCTAGCATCTGAAGTCCTCGCCTTGCACTTTCAGGATTCCAGATAGTCATCGGTTCATGTCCCAGCAACCCTGCTTCCCACCCAGCTCCCTGCTTTTGGCCTGGGAAAGTAGTGGAGACTGGTCCAAAGCCTTGGGAACCGGCACCCATGTGGGAAACCAATAAGAAGCTCTTGGCTGCTGGCTTTAGATCAGCTCAGCTCTGGCCGTTGTGGCAACTTGGAGAATGAATCAATGGATGAAAGATCTTCTCTCCATCTCTCCTCCTCTCTGTATATCTGACTTTCCAATAAAATAAATACATTAAAAAAGTAGTAAAAATAAAATCATTTTTTACCCTACTTATCACTGAAGAAAACATGAAGCAAGGCTATATTTCCTCTTTGGGGAGAAGGTGCTGTCTAATGACATCAAGGAGAACCTAGGAGACACAGCTAGCTGTTCCTGTGATAACGTCACCTCAGTGCCAATCTGCACCTTACACAACTGGCTCATTGTTGCAGAAGTATATAGATTGCATAAGTCCTGATCAAATTGTAGACCCAGACATACCTGCTTTTCTGGCCATACTATTTATTTGATAGAGTATCTAAATAAACTTCATATGTGTAATGTGATTATCTTAGTACATACTGTTTTATATTCCAATTAGATAATCATGTGGGCAAAGACTTGTGCATAAGTAAAATGGACAACATTGATTCAGCTTGCTTCAGTTTTGCATTGGTATCCTGATCCTGAGTCACAATTAGTCTAAAATCTCTGAGTCCATAGAATGTATGTTTTGCTGAAAGTACAATGAAATGGTTAGATGAATGTTGCAACAACCAGTCTCATGATGAAACCATAATTTGACCATCTGCAGGCCAAAGCAGGGAAGAGAAAACTCTGTCTTGTTCTCCCACCTGATGGATAGCAGCCTAGCATCTGCCTACCCGTACATACACGTTTTCAGCAACAAGATCAAAGGCAAGAGAGCCAGAAGTCCACTGAGAGTATGTGATATGAAATGCCGATGCCCCAAGCAGAATGAAATCAGTCAATCCCAAAAGGAAAAATACTACATGTTCTCTCTGACATAAGCCAATCATTGTACAAAATACAAGATCAGAAACTTAACTAATATCTACCAAATTCTTGCTCTGTAGAACATATGTTAGTTGGGTGTGTTTTCTTATTGTTGAGTTTAAAAAATTTTTATATATTATATGTGCTTTATTTGGATATATCTTATGAAAGCAACTCCGACTCTTTGCCTTGACTTTTAATTTCTCAATGACTTTTTAAGAAAAGATATAAAAATTATTGAAATGTTGATTCAATTTCTTATATTTCAGCATCTTAGTATCACCTCTAAGATGGAATTAGCACATTTCATTCAATCTAGACTTTCTTCTGTATTTTCCTCAAGAAGAATTGAAGCTTTAAGTTATACATTTAGGCTTACATAATCACTTACTAGTATTTTTTGTGATGCTATAACTTGTTTTTAAAATCTCTCTTCTGTGGTTTTCTGATCCTTCAAAACTGGAGTTCTGCATTTGTTAGAACCATCAGAGCCATTCTGGTTGCCATAGGTGCCTTTCAAGGCCTTCCTAGTCATGTAGTTTAACTTCCTTTGTCAATTGTTTTCTCCATGTGCTTGTTCCGTAGCTTCTGTTTTCCTTCAGCTTCTTCTACAGTGATGCTCATTTCTGAGATTTTTTTTGTCATTTGCAAGCATTGCAATGTAGTATTTAATACTTTATTATGCCACCACATCTTTACATCTGCTTTTGATCTATATAAGCAATGACTCCATCGGTTGTTTGACTGATGGCAAACTATATAGCTGTTTTTACTTTTATTCAGAATATTTTCCAATGTGTATTATTATATTTTCCGAGTAACTGCAAGGGAAGACTGTCTGTGTAATTATGCAAACGACAGCTTCTTTTTTTATGTTTTATGGCAAAGTAGGTTCTGGCAAGCACCTGTCACCATTAATTTCTTCTGTTACAGCTAATTCCTGGTAATTCAGGTGAGAATTGTTGATGTTGCTAAAATATATGAGAACATACTATTTTTTCATATTTCTTTGTTCTTTGGGGTTTTTTGATACAATTTAGTTGGCAGTGGGCTCTTCCCTCCCCCTCACTGTGCTATCCCCTCTAGGTTCATAATGTGTTTCTGTCGTGAATTTTTCCAAGTCCATCATGCTTCCACTGGAGTGTGTCTCAGCCACGTTAGGAGACTAACATGTCATTGTAGGTTAATTCTTCTATCCTGGGGTCCTAATATAGGTGCAGTGAGGATTAGGCCTTCATTGTTTACGGGCAGTACCAATAACACTGATAAAGGGGACATTGACCATCTCAGGTTATTATAAACTATTAACCTCTTGTGGATGGTTGATTAATGAATTACATCATAAGTTCTTATTATATTAGATACAGTTAAGTATGAAGTAACATTGAGTAACACAGAGTAAGATTCACATATGATATCTCTGGATTTGCCATCATATTATACTGTATTAGAGCAAACATACACTATACGACCTTTTGGGATTGGCTCATTTCCCTTAGCATAATGGTCTCTAGTTTGGCCCATTTGGCCACAAAGTAATGTATTTCATTTTTCTTAATCGTCAAGTAGTATTCCTTAATGTAGATGAACCACAGTTTCTTTATCCAATCCTCCATTGATGGCCATTTAGGTTGCTTCCATGTTCTTGCGATTGTTGACTGTGCTGCAATAACCATTGGGGTGCATGTTGCTTTGTCGTGTAACAAGTCTTTTGGATCTATTCCCACAAGGGGTATTGCTAGGTCATATGGGAGGTGAATTTTTAATTGCCTAAGTGTTCTCCATTCTGATTTCCAAAGTGGCTGCACTAGCCTGCATTCCCACCAGCAGTGGAGTAGGGCTCTCTTTTGTCCACAACCTCGCCAGCAGGTGTTGTTGGTAGTTTTCTGTATATGGGCAATTCTTTCAGGAGTTAGGTGGAACCTCAGTGTTGTTTTCCTTTGAATTTCCCTTATTGCCAGAGAGCTTGAGCATTTTCTTCATGTGTTTGTTAACCATTTAAAATGTTTGCCCATTTCCTGCACCCATTTCTTGACTGGTTGGCTTGTTCTGAAGTTTTTGTTGTTCTGGTGTCTCTGGATACTCTAGAGATTAGCCCTCTGTCTTCTGTGTAGGGTGCAAAGATCTCCCATTCTGTTGGTTTCTTTTTTACTTTGTTGATTGTTTCCTTTGCTGTGCAGAAACTTCTTAGCTTAATGTAGTCCCATTTGTCTATTTTGGTCTTCTTTTGCTTTTGATGTTTTTCTTTTTCAAAAAAGTTTTTTTTAAAAGATTTTTATTATTATTGGAAAGCCAGATATAGAGAGAGGAGGAGAGACAGAGAGGAAGATCTTCCATCCAATGTTTCACTCTCCAAGTGAGCCGCAATGGGCCGATGCGCGCTGATCCGATGCCGGAGACCTGGAACCTCTTCCAGGTCTCCCATGCGGGTGCACGGTCCCAAAGCTTTGGGCCATCCTCGACTGCTTTCCCAGGCCACACGCAGGGAGCTGGATGGGAAATGGAGCTGCTGGGATTAGAACTGGCATCCATATGGGATCCCAGGGCTTTCAAGGCAAGGACTTTAGCCGCTAGGCCATGCTGCCGCCGGGCCCATTCAAAAAAGTTTTTGCCCACACCTATATCTTGAAGGGTATGTCCAGCTTTTGATTCCAAAATTTTGATGGTTTCAGTGTGTAGGATCAGATCTTTAATCCATTAAGATTTGATCATTGTGTATGGTGAAAAGTGTGAGTCCTGCTTCTTATTTCTACATGCTGTTAGTCAGTTGTCCCAACAGCATCTGTTGAAGAGACATTCCTTTTTTCCTGGATTGTTTTCTATTTTCTGGTCAAAGCTTAGGCTGTTGTGCATGTGTGTGGGTTCCCTTCTGAATTTTTTATTTGACTTCATTGATCTATCTTCCTGTTTCTGTACCAGTATCAGGCTGTTTTGATTACCACTGCCCTATAATATGCCTGGAGATCTGGGATTGTGATCCCACCTGCTACAATCTTATTCTGTAGGATAGTTCTGGCTATGCATGTTTTTTTGTGTGTGTGTTTCTGGATAAACCTTTGCATCATTTTTTTCGAGCTCTGTGAAATATGTTCCATGTATTTTAGTTGGAATTGAATTGAATGTTTATATTGCTTTTGGTTGTGTGGCCATTTTGATGATGTTTACTCTACCCTTCCAGGAACAAGGCATTTTTCTATTTCCTGCTTTAATGTTTTGTAGTTTTCCTTGTATAGGTCTTCCACATCCTTTGTTATGTTTATTCCTATTTTATTTTCTGCTCTGTTATTTTGATAGGCACCATGTTGGTTAGTTCTTCTGCCTTGGTGTTGTTTACATACAATATGGCTGTTGATTTCTTATTATTTTTCTTACACACTGCCACTAAGCTGAACTCTCATATTAATCATAGCAGTTTCTTTACTGAGTCTCCTGGTTCTCCTACGTATAGGATCATGTCATCAGCAAACATAGATAATTTAATTTCCTCCTTTCCCATTTGAATCCATTTGATTCCTTTTTCTTGTCTAATAGCATTTGCAAGTATTTCCAGAGGTTCCCGGACTCCCACCGATTATCAACAACTAGCAAAGAAGCAACAGAAAGCCTAACGAAACCTATAACAGAGGCAGAAATTGAATCAGTAATCAAAGCCCTACCAACATAGAAAAGTCCAGGCCTAGATGGTTTCACTGCTGAATTCTACAAAGCATTCCAAGCAGAACTGACTCCAATCCTCCATAAATCTAATCAATAGATGGGGAGGCAATTCTTCCAAACTCGTTCTATGAAGTCAACATTACCTTAACACCAAAGCTGGATAGAAATCCGACAGGGAAATAAAACTACAGTCTGGTACCCCCAATGAACCTCGATGCTAAGATTCTCAACAAAATACTAACCAATGGAATACAAAACACATCAGACAAATCATTCACCTGGACCAAGTGGGCATGCACGGAGGGATCATAAACGTGATACATCATATCAAAAACTCAAGAACAAGAGTCATATGATAGTCTCAACAGATGCAGGAAAACCTTTCAGTAAAATCCAACAACACTTCATGGTAAAAACCTTAAATAAGGTGAGCATGGAAGGAACAATCCATAACATAGTTAAAGCAGTATATGAACAGCCTAATGCCAACATCATATTGAATGGGGAAAGACTGGAAGCCTTCCCACTCAGATCGGGAACCAGACCAGGCTGTCTGCTATCACCACTGCTATTTAATATAGTGCTGGAGAACATATTATTTAAATCATATCTGGGCCCGGCAGTGTGGCCTAGCGGTTAAGTCCTCGCCTTGAAGGTGCTGGGATCCCATATGGGTGCCAGTTCTAATCCTAACAGCTCCACTTCCCATCCAGCCCCCTGCTTGTGGCCTGGGAAAGCAGTCAAGAACAGCCCAAACCTTTGGGACCCTGCACCCATGTGGGAAACCTGGAAGAAGTTCCTGGACCCCGGCTTCAGTTCAGCACAGCACCGGCCATTGTGGTCACTTGGGGAGTGAATCATCAGATGAAGATCTTTCTCTCTGCCTCTGTTCCTGTCTGTATATTTGACTTTCCAATAAAAAAAATAAATAAATCTTAGAAAAAAAAGCATATCTATATTTCAACACAGGCCCCCTTTGGTTTGGTTATAAAACTGCTGAGTGGGCATGACAGTTTCCTCATTGCTTAGAAAAATGTCCAAATTTAACAATAATGAATAATTAAAACATAAACAATATCTTAATCTGAACTAGGCAAACCTACAGCACTAAAACCATGCATATAAGTACAGCTCTAATAAAGATTACTCAAGATGGGAAGGCCCTTACAGAGCAAATGTGTGACCACAGATCTCAGATGTGCTGGTCAAAGATGACTCCAAGGTAGTTTCACACTTGAATTATCCCCTAACATTCTGTATCTTACTTGCATATTGTGACTCTGTGACTGGACTCACACTCCCCTGAATATCCCAGGAGCCTCTTAAGCACCCCAACTTCTTGTTTTACTTCTATTTTCACAACCTGTGACTGTATTTTAAGGCCTTTGAATATTAATTAAGGATATAAAAAATTTCTTTACAGAGACAATAATATGTCCTGACCTAATAAAAGCAAGTGGTATAGCAAATATTCACATGTACATTTAAAATTTATAAACAAGTTCTTTCTTGTAGCAATTTGGGGAGGGAACCAGTTTGTTGGAGACTTCTCTGTCTCTCACTCTCTTTGTAACTGTGCCTCTCAAATAAAAATGAAATAAATCTTGAGATAAAAGTGAAAAATAAGGAAAGAAAGCAGAAATGCATTTTTGTCACCAATTCATTTTATGCAGCAGTTGAATTCAGATAGCTGGTGTCCTTTAGAAGGCCAAAGATTGTAAGTTTTACTTCACTACAAAATGATCATTTCTAAAATTTATTAACTAATTTCTTTTTTTTTTCTTTTTTTAATTATGTTTTTGACAATCTTTGCCTAGTTAATTAGGGCAAAAAGGTTCAAGGGCTATAGGAAAGTGGGTAAGACTATTATTTCCACTTTTTTTCTTCATGTATCTGAGGTAAAGGGGGATTTTAAGGGAGAAGCCCTACCCAGTTTCCCACCCACTCCAGGTCCCTGATGTGGGGAATGCTCCGACGGTCTTGCTCAAGTGGTCTTGATAGTTCAACACTTATGACTTGCTGCCACTCTCACCACTCCAAGCATGATGAGGTTGTTGAAGAATCCACTGATTGACATAGTCCATCATAGAGCCTCTGTTTGCCCAATTTTTCACTGCCAACATATGGCTGAGGTGGTTGATTGACTTGTTCTGTCCTCTGTCTTTTCATGGTTAGGGTTTTGAGTCCGGCAGTTTTATTGGGGAAATCCCCAAAGAAACTTTATCTGAGGTGTTCCCAGACCAGATTCTTGTAAGTATTAGCAAGTACAGGGCCTGGCACAGTCCATCGCCCCAATCAGCTTGCGGTTGCAATCGCTGGGTTGGTTCTGTTTCTAGCACTGTCTTCTACTGGAACCAATGGGTGTTTGTAGTCCAGACTGATTCTGCCTAGCTCACACTTGGCCCTCACATAAATCAGTGGGAGCTGCAGCCTAGTCAGAGTGACCCACAATAACCCGCACCAGTACCACCCCCTACCCTGGTTTGCCAGTATGTGCAACAGACTAGTCCAGTCTGTCCCACATCCCATTGAGCTCTCATACATGTCAATGGGCATTGAAGCCTAGTTCAACCCAACCACCCTGACTATCCAGCCCACACACATGCTGTTGGGTGCCTTTTCCTTCTAGCCTCCCCAACCCCTGTCCTGGTTTTCAAGCCCTCCAGTGGGGGTGGTAACCCAAGGGGGAGGAGCCCACTATTTCCCTTTTAGGCTGCTGCCATTACCGGATTATGCACTCTCCAGGTGCTTCTGTGATTTAACCTGACAGAATTAGAACCCAGTGCCAGCTTGTGCCAGCTGATGCTGAGGCTAAGCCCAACCAACCCTCACCCACTCTAATTTTGTTTGCACCAGTAGGAGCAATCAGCCCAGCCTGGCTTTTCCCTGATCTAGTCCACATGAGGTGCATGGGTGTTGTAGCTCTACCTAGTCTGGTCTGCCCCCATCCCAGCTCACGCTCCCCAATGGGAGTAGCCGTACAGCCTGGGAGCACCCCATATTCCCCTTGCTGGATCCGCCCCCTCCCTTCCTGATTCTCACGTGTGCTGGTTGGGCGCTGTGGTCACATCCGATACAGGCAACCTCACCTTGGCATTCCTTAATGTGCACTGGTTTTTGTCATGACATAACCTGGTTCGACCCACACTCTGTTCTGGTGCTCGGATTCACCAGTGGATGATGTGAACTGATTCAGCCTGGTCTGCCCCCAACCCATGCCATATGTATGCCAGTGGGAAACTTTCCATGGCCTGTTCTGGGCCGTTTCCTCTCATGCTTCTTATGCTTACCTATAGGGTCTGTGTCCTGCCAGAGGAGTTGCTCAAGCTCCTCCAACAGAACCTCCCGATGCCAGATTTCGCACATACCAGGGAGTCCATGAGCTAGCCCTACTCAGTTCACCTCCTCTCCTAGTAGGAATAGTGGTTTTTCCTGACTGGCCTTCAACCCAATCTGGTGCTTACTGTTGGATGTTTCATCCCTGCATGGCTTTCCATACCCACATACAGCTCACAAATGGCTCAGTAGGTGTTGAGACCTAGCCTAGTCCGTCCCACATCTACTCTGGTCCTTCAGAGCACCAGATGGTGTTGGAGTCTAGTCCCAGTCCACACTTGTGCTAAGTGAGACTACAACCATATCCTGATTAAAACACAGCCCCCATTCCAGTCCCATGCTCCTTGGTGGGAACCTCCATCCAACTAGGGTGTGTCCCCTTAGCTCCCCAACCAGGCCTGATCCCAGTCATAGATTGTATACATGCCAGTGGTTGCTCTGACTCAGCTTGGCACAACCCCTCACCTGTCTTGGCCATTGCCATACACACTGTGGCTTAGCATCCCTGGCTCACGCAGACCAGAAGGCGCAAGAGCCTAGCTCAGCATAACCTGTGCTCCATCCTGATTTCTAATTTTGCTTGTGGGCTAAGGTTTGCTCAGTACTGCCCGGTCCACCCCATTCCATTACCAATCCGCACATTACCCAGCCATTAGAGCTACTTTGCCCAGCTTATCCAACCCCCAGGTCTGGACATGTATTCACCAGCAGGAGCTATGACCTGCCAGGGGAGTTTCCCATGTTGCTCCACTTGACTCACTCCTGGCCCAGTTCTCTTACATGCCATTGGGTTTTAGGCCAGTGTCCAGCATAATCTGGCCTTGCTATTGGCCTTGTATGAGCTGGTGAACATTGCAGCCAGGCCCAACCCCACACCCTATTCAGGATGCACATTTGAGTGCTGCTGCCTTGACCAGTCCAGACTGTTGTGGGTTCCTTTACCCATGAGTGATGGCAAGCTCCTTGGTCACATCCAGTTTAGTCCATCACCCCATCAACTCTTGAGCTAACTAGTGGGACTAGTATTTCCACGGAATTTGGCCCACACATCCCACAGAATCTACCCTCAGATATGGTTCTCTCATGTGCTCCTTAATGTCATGGCCCTGCGTAATATGACCCGTTTCCTGATCCATCATCATGTCAGGTAATAGGATATGATCCTGTTAGACAATCCCCGAGCCTTAGCTTTTTCACGGACTGGTGTTTTTTTGTCATTATTGTTGAGTGATTACAAGTACTACACAGGATTTAGAGGAGTTTGGTATATCAGTCTTATCCTTAAAAATTATCTGGTCCCTCTCCTCCAACCTACTAGGTCTCATTACCCTCCCTTACCTTCAAAGAAAAAGTTACTCTGTCATTGGGAGTCTTTAGGATTGACATCCCAGATGTACAGTGGGCTTAACATGGAGACACCTAAGCAGCAATTCAAAGCCCCAAAATCCTAGAGCTTGCCCCTGGGTGGCCAGCAGGCAGAACCTGGCGCTGAATGGCGCACTGACCGCCCAGGGACAGGTCACTGTGTGGACATGGTGGCTGGAATCAGGGCTCTGAGCATGGGGACAATCCTGGCCTGGCACCCACCAGCAGCCAACAGGCTACTGGAAGTTTAAATCCCCAGGTTCCAAGTTTGCCGCCTCCCTAATCCCATCCACTGCGCCATGATGGAGGCAGGTGGGGCCTGGACCCTCCCAGACCTCCAAACTTCCCCCTTCAGTGTACTCACCTTGAAGGGAGCAGTCTCTGGAGTTCGGGCAGGCCCAGGGAAAGGTCACGGCATGGACACAGTGGTTGGAATTGGGGCTCCGAGCAAGGAGACAATCCCGGCCTGGCACCCACCAGCAGCCAACAGGCTGCTATAACTAATTTTTAATGGGAATTTTAGGTTACAAAATCCAATGTTAGATTAAACATTAATGAGAGTAAAAATATAACTTGACGTGTGTTGAGGAAACCGTCTGATTTTGATTTCCTAAAGATTTTGTTAAAATTATTCTGTTACCCTCAAAGTTTCACACCTGTATATTAACTGTAACCATCACCATTCATTAGTTAGATTTTTAATTATGTATGCCTTTTTGGCAGTTAGAGCAATTTATTTCTTGGTTTTCTCTTCTCTTCTGAGCTCCCACCAAATCACCATATTACTTATCTCATTCTGTTCACTTAAATGATTGTCACTTGTTGGCCTTGGTTTATAATTCATCATCTGTTAATTTCACTTCTCTTCAATTTGCTGTCCTACTCTGTAATTTGGACCTCCAATGTTTAGAAATTGTAACATGACAATTGTCCTAACATTTCTTTGCCAAGGCTGCGCGTATATTCTTGAGAAATTCAGTCCATACCGAAGGAGCATTTCAAGCATTCGCTTTGGAAGCTGACCTTCCTGCCACTATCTGAAACTGATTTCAAGTCCTCTTTAGTTTCAGAGCTCTTTAATAATTTATCACTGTTTTTGTTGGATATTGCCCTTTGTTTGACCCTACATAAAATTCTATATCCCATTTCCCCTGAAAATCAACTCAAAGACAAACATGGAAGTCTTTACCAAGGGTTTGTTATTCATAATGTAGTTTGAGACAGTATCACATACCCTGCCATCATTCCAAGGAGAAATGCTTAAGACCATCAAAACAATAGCACTGAGCAGTCTTACAACAATCTCTGAGTCAATGCCAATAAAACAGTATTGTGCAAGGCCTCCAGATTGCAGCAGATGCACCTCACAGTAGAAATTTTTATATTATGAAAAATATTAAAATATAAAATGTATTTTCTGAATTAGCAGTCTAAATGTTAAAATATGGCGTCTTAATCTTGGCATAAGTAGCAATAATGTCATTAAGAAAATTCATTTTAGGGCCCAGTGGCGTGGCCTAGCGGCTAAAGTCCTCACCTTGAAAGCCTCAGGATCCCATATGGGCGCCGGTTCTAATCCCGGCAGCTCCACTTCCCATCCAGCTCCCTGCTTGTGGCCTGGGAAAGCAGTCGAGGACGGCCCAATGCATTGGGACCCTGCACCCGCGTGGGAGACCTGGAAGAGGTTCCAGGTTCCCGGCTTCAGATTGGCGCAGCACTGGCCATTGCGGCTCACTTGGGGAGTGCATCATCGGATGGAAGATCTTCCGCTCTGTCTCTCCTCCTCTGTGTATATCTGGCTGTAATAAAATGAATAAATCTTAGGAAAAAAAAAAGAGAATTCATTTTATTCTTTTCAATTTTAACCCCAAATCAACCATCTTCACTTTGATTCTGAACTGACATATCCACCTTTGTGAGAGCCATCGGAACTATTCACAGGATTTCTGATTCTGCCACGCTAGGCATGCAATGTATGTGTATGTATATGCATGTATGGATATATGTATACACACACTTGTATGTGTCATAGCTCAATGAAACACGAGTTTCTCCATGGAGTCTATAACACTAATGACACATAATTAACACAGCCCCCTTTCTTTCATTGTTAGCCCAAGTTCTTGAGCCTCAAAGTGGAATGTTTGCATGTAGATACAGATAAGAAGTATAGAAAACACATAAACATTGTATTATAAGCCATCAGTAGTATGAAGTCATTTATTACAACAACATAGTGAAGTTGGCTGACACATTCCCCAAAATCAACATGAATCATGTGTTGAAAGACATTAGGTCATATTTAGACAAAGATGGTTTAAAATGGATACATGCAGAATACTACTTACTATGAAGGTAAAACAGGAGGACCCAACATCCTGACCTCTTTCATTTGAATCAAAAATATGTTGTTAATTATATACATGTATATATGTGTGTATATATTTATATGATAAATATTATGTATTTGTATGTGTATATATTTCTACAATAAAGAATATGTATATATATGTACATATGATCAATTTAGCTGTTTTCTCAAAGCTCCATTCAATAATGACAAAGATTTATTTATTTTTTTATTTATTTATTTTTAAAGAATTATTTATTTTTATTGGAAAGTGAGATATACATAGAAGAGAGACAGAGAGGAAGATCTTTCGTCTGATGATTCACTCCCCAAGTGAGCACAGCAGCCGGTGCTGTGCTGATCCGAAGCCAGGAGCCAGGAGCTCTTCCAGGTTTCCCACGGAGATTCAGGGTCCCATGGCTTTGGGCTGTCCTTGACTGCATTCCCAGGCCACAAGCAGGGAGCTGGATGGGAAGTGGAGCTGCCAGGATTAGAACTGGCACCCGTATGGGATCCTGGCACATTCAGGACAAGGACTTTAGCCGCTTGGCTACGGAGCCGGATTCCAATAATCACAAAGATTTAATACTCAATTGGTAACCCCTCAAAAAAAAGTGAAACTCCATATAATTGCTTTTGTTAAAAATGATCTCCATACAAATTGGAATTGGAGAAGCCTTAAAACATGCATAACTTTGTTTTTTCTCAGAGTAAGTGTCAAGTGAAAATCACTTGACTGTCAAAGGCTAAATGCTTCTATGCACTCTCAGCTGCCAATGTGTTTAAAGCTATTCATACTGCTGAAGGCAAACTTTTTGTTGGAAAGTCTCCATTCACTGAAGGACAAAAACGTGTTTTGCTTTCAACAATCAAGACATAAAATTAATAGTGCCCTTAAATTGAGTCCTTAATGATGATGATGAGGTGAAATCTACCAGTTTCATCAAAGTATCACTGTTGTATAATTGAAATCTGATGTTTTGAAGTCATTAATACAATCAACTGAATTGCACTTCAAAAATAAGGTGGAAGCTTTAGAAAACCTCAAATAACAATTTTCTGTTTGTTTAGATTCTTCCTTGGAGACACCCCTCATGATGGTTGGTTTTATGTATCAACTTGGAAAATGTTTTTGGATAACATTAAAATATAAGTGAGATACAGTAATGAATTTTTTCCCCAATACACAGAAGGAACATTATGGCTCATAAATGGTACTATATTCTGTGTAAGTAGCTGACAGAGATGAATCAGTATAATCCAATGGCAAAAAAAAAAATGATAAACAAGTAGAAAGTTTTCTGGTGCTATCAAGATACATTGCGTATGTGAGCTAAAAATATTCTTTAATCCGTAATATGGCATAGATTTGATATACAAATTGATAGAAATTTAGCTGAAACATCTAAAAGTACTTAGCTAGTGAACTCTAGTTAAACAAGAAAAAACAGAAACAGATTATGTTTATAATAGGACTCTGCACCCGCATGGGAGACATGGAAGACGCTCCTGGCTCCTGGCTTTACATTGGCTCAGCTCCAGCCCTTGTGGCTGCTTGGGCAGTGAATCAGTGGATTGAAGATTTTCCTATGTGCCTGTTCTCCTCTGACTTTCAAATACAAATAAATAAATCTTTAGAAAAAAAAAATAAAAGGTCTATAGCCTATATTCTAGATTACAGTGGGGACAGTTCCATATCCAGTTCAGCTCCTGGATAATGTGCCTGGAAAAGCATGAGAATATAGCCAAAATCCTTGACCACTGTACCACATGGGAGACCAGGAAGGACCTCCAGGCTGCTGGTTTCAGTAACTGAACCAGTTATGGCCTTTGCTGCCATTTAAGATGTAAAGCAGCAGATGGAATGTCTCTCTCTTTCTGTCTCTTTATCTTTTTTTCTTCTTTCTTTCTCTATAAATCTGTCTTTCAAATATATTCCTCAAAAAATTATAGAAATTATATTGAAAGACCATGTAAATATTCTGTAAACTTTTTAAAGCTCCATCATATTGATGACATATAATTGCTAGCTACATAAGATTAATAATTTATTTTAAAATTATTAATATTATGTAACAAATATCACCTAAAATTTCACTTAGATACATGCTTAGACTGTATTTGGTTTTACATTTGGGGTCCCTTTCCCAAGATATTAATGTAGCTTATTAGATTATTTCAAGAACCAAAGAAAAGCTTGAAAATTGAAAATTCTGTTAGTCCCAGGAATTTTAGGTAAGGGATAAAAAAATCAGTATTTATAATCCATGTATGCACTAATTCTTGATTATCTGCATTGATGGAGAAATAGATATATATGCTATATCTATACAGGCTTAATATATATTTAAACAGCATTTTGAAGCATATTTTATGCTTAGTTTTGTCAGCTATAATTGTGACACAATATTGACTAGTAGCAATGCACCTCATCTGAAAATCTTACTTTATAGCCCCTTGTACCACCTTTCTGATAAACACAGACATACTGCAGAATATCACTATGTTATTTCTGGGTATTACGCATGCTATCACTCTCATACTTTATTTCTTTGCTTCTTCTTTCAGCCCAAATTTGCTTCCAATGTAATGGAAAATCCAAGAGGCTAGAATGAAGGAATGGAAACTGAATTTGTAGTTCCTTCTCAAATGGTATTAGCATTTTGGTCTAGATTTCAGTTTTTCTATCTATGAATTGTGCTGACAAGATGATTAGATGAAAACTTATATATTAATATACCTGTTAAATATCTTTATAAATCAATAGTTTTATGCCTACTGACTCTAGTTTTGCAGCACACTAACAAATTCCTTCTAATTTACCAGCTAGTTCATAATTACCATCTTCTTTTTTTCTTAATAACTGTTTGAATTAACATAGGTAAATATTCAATTTTTAAAAATCAACTGAATAGGACCCGGTGCAGGGGCCTAGCGGCTGAGGTCCTCGCCTTGAATGTGCCAGGATCCCCTATGGACGCCAATTCTAATCCTGGCAGCTCCACTTCCCATCCAGCTCCCTGCTTGTGGTCTGGGAAAGCAGTTGAGGATGGCCCAAAGATTTGGGACCCTGCACCCGAGTGGGAGACCTGGAAGAGGTTCCCAGGTTCCCAGCTTCAGATTGGCGCAGCACCGGCCATTGCGCTCACTTGGAGAGTGCATCATCGGATGGAAGATCTTCCTCTCTGTCTCTCCTCTCTGTATATCTGACTGTAATAAAAAATAAATAAATCTTAAAAAATAGAAAGAACAGGAAAAAATCAAATGAATAAGCTTAGGGATTTGATACACATTTTTCCTGTTTTATTGACTTGGAATTCAGAACTTTTCTGACTCATCTGTATAGACTTCTGCTGTTTGCTTTACATCTTGAAGTTTCTGTTCTGCGATCTCCTTTCATTTCTCTCTCTGTTAAGCCCACATATGCATCTCTCTACCATCTTTTACACAACTTATATTTTTCCATATTGGTGCACATTAAAGCCATAAAGGAAAGTGCTTTAAAAGCAGAAGGGAGAAAAAAGAAATTAACAACACCACGAAGCTAAATAACATGCTAGTAAATGACTAACGTGTAGCTGAAGAAATAAAAATCAAGAACCTTCTTGAAGAAAATGATACTACTGTATGAACTACAAGTCATTGAATGATTTAATCAGAAGAAAGTGTTTTGAAGAAATGAAACTAACAGAAAACAACAAAACCCATGTGATATAGTTTCCACTGCTTTTTGTTGGTGAAGTGTGTTTTCTTCTAGACAATAAATAGATGGATTTCGTTTTCTCAATCCAGTCTACTAATCTATGATGTTTGATCGAGCTTAAGCCATTTACATTCAGAGTTTAATATGTATGGGTGGTAATTTGGTCCTGTCATTTTAAGAATGGGTTGTTCATTGGCTTAGTCTTTTGTTGTCATTTTACTGGGATGTTCTTCACATTTGCCTTTGGTTTTGGTAGGTGCTATTCCTCTTCTCTGTCAAGAGAACACCTTGAAGTATCATTTGTAGGGCAGGTTTGGAAGAGGCAAATTATTTTAAATTTTATTTACTGTGGAAGTATTTTATTTCATTTTCAAAGACAAAAGAAAGCTTTGTTGGATATGTTTTCTTTTAGAATCTGGAATATGTTGCTCCATTCTCTTCTTGTCTGTAGAGTTTCCTATGAGAGATCTCCTGTGAGCTTAATTGGAATTCCTTTATATGTCAATTGATTCTTTTCACTTGCACATTTAAGAATCTTTTCCTTATGTTCAATTGAAGAGAGCTTGAGGATCATGTGTCTTGGTGAAGATCGTTTTTGACCAAGCCTGTTGGGAATTCTGTGCCCCTCCTGGAACTTGTTTCCCAACTCTTTCTCTAGATTAGAGAAATTTTCCTTTGATTTTGTTTTGTGGCTTTTCATTTAAGGGGATCTATAGTAGCTGTGTAATGGAGACTGTCATATCTAGTTACATATCATTTAACTTCATGGCATTGTAAATTTCTATTATTCATTTTATTGTTGATTTTGTATTATGACTTTTCATTTAAGGGGATGTACAGTAGCTGTGAAATGGAGACTAACATATCCAGATGTGAGGATACAATGTAGTATGCATTTCTACTTCCAGACAAAGATGGACTTACAATGAAACTGTTCACTATATCTTAACAATGGGATGCTGGTCTCTCTGCCATTGTCCATGACTGCAATAATGGACACATGACTGTGTATGAAGAATTAAAGTTTTAGTAATGATATAGAGGAACTAGGTGGGGGGGGGGGATTGGGGAGGGGATAAGGGAAATGCCAGGAGCCTATGGAACTGTATCATAAAATGATAATAGTAATAATAAAATGTAAAAAAAAAATAAAAGCAGAGGGGGACTTTATATATCCTTTATCATCCTTCAGTGAAGATCCTATTTGAAAAAGCGAGAAAGAAAGGCAACGAGTCCTGCTGAAATCCCTGGAGTGCTTGTCCTTTCCCTTCAAGTTTCATTGACATCTGACAGATGAGAGCAGGGCAGTAATTCAGCAGAAAGGCTGCCAAATATGACACAAGAAAAAGTACAAAGCATGTACCCTTCCCTGCTACAAAAGGCCCAAGGACTAATGACATCCTTAATGCCTGCAGGAAGCCAGTGATGACATTCCTGCCAATAACAGTGCTGTCAGCAGCTTGGAGAAATGGACCGCAGATGTCAAGTGGAGAAGACTCCCTTCCGGGCAGGAAATTATTTTGCTTATGCACATCAGCTTATACAACAGCTGCCTGTCTTTAGTTGATGCAATTTTGATTTTTCTTTGAAAACAAGAGCTTATCCTTTTTTTTTTCCAATGGTTATCTTTAGAAGTAGCAAATATCTGTCCTCCAGTACTTTAATTTATCATGGAAAATCTTGAAGAGATGCTCATTGACTGCCATGTGGCATTCAGCTTGTACAGTTGCACACCTGAAATTTTATATATATAAATGTATTAGTGGAGGGATAGCCTATGCTAATATATTTAATGGGAAAGAGACCATTCCTAATGAAGTCTGAAGTAGCACTGTGTGTCAGAATGTGCTCATAACGCACTGGCGGCATGTCTTTTTCCTCTTGTATCTGAGGATTTTTGTTTCTATTTGGTGAGCTTGGGGCGTCATTGTTTCTCTAAGGGCCTATGCGTATATGATCTCAGCGCAGCAAGTACCTTGTTTGTTGTTGATTGTGGGAAGCCATGCAGTTGGGACTGATGGAGTGAGGATGTGACTAGCACTACTCCTCAGTTAGCAAGGCTATGAGGAGTTACTTGCTGCGTGACAAGGCCCAGCAGAATGTCTCTGGTCACCTCACTGCTGCCTCACCCCGCTGTATGGACACTCAGTCACCTCTTTGATGTTTCATAGAATTCTCCTGAGAGTGTTGTTGTTTTTCTGCAAATATGAAAGGATTCCTGTAACTGGTATAACACCTCAAACTGATCAGTCATGTTATGATAAAAACATCTTTAGCGACATAAGGCAATGACACACAGCTAAAATCATACAATAGTACAATTGAGCCCACAATGTCTCCAAACATCCTGTTATGTGCCCACCTTTGTCCTGGAGCTTGCCCTAATATAAGGAATGTTTTCGTTAAGAAATGGCTTGATAATGTCTTGGAACAGATGGCAATTGTGGCAGTACAAAGAGTTTATTTACCATGTGTCTCAAAATGTTACAACACATGAAATGATACATTTTGGTTTCTCACCAAGGAAATCAGAAAATATATGGGACATCTTCTATTTTTTTCTAAGATTTAGTTTATTTTTATTACAAAGTCAGATATACAGAGAGGAAGATCTTCCATCCGATGATTCACTCCCCAAGTGAGCCGCAACGGCCAGTGCTGCCCCGATCCAAAGCCAGGAACCAGGAACCTCTTCCAGGTCTCCCACACAGGTGCAGGGTCCCAAATCTTTGGGCCGTCCTCGACTGCTTTCCCAGGCCACAAGCAGGGAGCTTGATGGGAAGTGGTGCTGCCAGGATTAGAACTGGCGCCCATATGGGATCCTGGCGCATTCAAGGTGAGGACCTCAGCCGCTAGGCCACACCGCCAAGCCCATGGGGGGCATCCTCTAGAGAGAGACAAATGTGACCCCCCAAAAATTGCTTAAAATTTCTACCTTATATGGGCGTTTATATTTAGGGAAAGAAAACAGCTTATAAAAACGTCTACCTTATATTGGCGTTCATATTTAGGAAAAGAAAACAGTTTATAAAGATAAAAAGAAGTTTCTTGTAAAGGCTGTCTGTGGAATGGGTGAGCTGCCCTGATCCCTTTCACTGCCCTTTAACAAAAGCACCAAAAAATTGAATCAGCACTAGGTGAAGGCGATGCTAATTAATGCATGATTGATTATAAGATTTAATAAAGAGTCTATGATATATGCTTTTTTAAATTGATTTTTGATACGATTCAGTTGGCAGTGGGCTCTCCCCTCCCCTCACCCAAATTCCCTCCCCTTCACTCTGTTTTCCCCTCTATGTTCATAATGTGTGTCCATCGTGAATTTTCCCAAGCCCCTCATACTTCCACTGGAGTGTCTCCCAGTGGGCCCCAGGATACAACAATTAGCCTACAACTAAAAGATATATGCTTTCATAAATTCTCTTCATTTATGAGCTTTTTAAAAAAATTTTGGACTCCTGCTGTTTTAAGTATTATTGGCTAATTTATATTTAATAAACATACATGTAAATAAACCACTTATCACTATGTAACAGCATGTGCTGCCAGCCATGGAGTTTCTGGCTTCAGCCAGGTCAGTGCAGACTTGAATGAGTAATAATAGCTTACTGAAAATACTTTCTCCTAAGTAATATAATAATAATGATTTTTAAGATTGTTTTTGTAATTATTCTTTTATAATGAAATAAAAATGCAACAATTGGATGTTGCACAAAAGCTTATGATGGTTTGTGTATAAATAAAGAAGGTGACTTTTCTGCATTGTCCATGATGAGCTTCATGCCTTAATGGTCCACGTAGCCTCCTCTTCATTCTGTCTTCTCATTGATCCGCGCAGCCTTTGCAGACACTCGAGACAGCCGGAGCTGGGCTCAGGTAGTTGGCATTATTGTTAGGTTTGGTTCCATTTTTCTTATCTTTCAAATAGTTTTAATACTATATGTCAGACTTTGATTAAAATTTCTCTACATGCTTGCTTTAAGACAAAATGTGAATTCTTTTATTTCAGATACTTCTAGTTAATTTTGGAGATTAAATCTTGGCTAGTTTTGTTGGTTGTTACATTAAAACAGATATATTTCATATGTATAATTTTAAGCACTTAGGAAAGATAAAGTTGGAAGAATAAGATACAGTTCCTTGAATAAACCTTTGCTTGACTTATTTTTAATACCACTTCTGTTTGTTTATTTAATAAGCAGACACACACACAGAGCAAGAAGGGAAGAGAGAGCGAGACAGAGAGGGAAAAAATTTACACTCCACCCCTCAGATTCCCAGGCCAAAGCCAGGAGCAAGAGGTGGGAAGTGAGTCTAGGCCTCCCAGAGGCAAGGCAGGGCAGGCCGTCTGAGCCTCTGCCTGCTGCCTGCAGAGATGCTCATTAGCAGGCAGCTGGAACTGGCAGCAGAACTGAGACTCTAGCACAGGATAAGAGAATCCCAAATGGCGCCCTATGAATCACACACCTTTCCTCTTCTTCTAAATATGATTCAAGGGGTTGCAATTTAATCTGGATGGATATAGATACCTGCTGGAGGGATGTAATGTGAAATCATTCTAGATTCTGCCACAATCCCTTTGCTTTAACAGGGATATTTAAGGAAGAGAGATTGCCTATATAGAATGTTGTGAAGCTCTGTAGCATGACTAGCATGCCATTTTACAGAAGTGCACTTGTTACAAAGACTAGGAGAGGCAGATAACAATGTGGACTCTGATAAGGAAGAAGTGACAGATGAAGAGAAAGCCCATGAAAGTATGATCACAATCGCACTGTAAGGCGCAGCCCCTCAATTTCCAGGTTAGATTCATTTAGCAGAACTAGGAATCTTTGATTGAAGGGGAGAAGAGATCCACTACACTGCCCAAAACACGCAATATTAATCTTTCATCCATCCTTCTCTTTTGGGTGTGTGTAGGGATGCAACACCTTTCATGAGAGTGGTTGTGCACGAGGAAGACAGCATAAGCAGACCTTCTCAGAGTTACTGGACGTTAGCTGTAAGCTGACCCTGTGTTGCCGTCACCCTCCAGCCAGTCAGGGCTCAAGGGAGACTGGGGATCAATAATTTTTTTGTGTGTCTATTACATCGTGGAGATACACCATTCCTGCATGATGCCACTGCACTAGGCAGCAGCGATAGAACACCTTCACCGAGAAGTGCTTATTTCTTATCTTCACCTTTCAGACTTCAACAGAAATTTGCTATGTGCCAGGAATTATTCCTGACTCCCTTCCGTACCATAGTAAGTGAAATCTCTCACATATGATCCCATGTTACCATTAATCTTTCATTTGCTTGTGCATAACTTATCATTAATTACTTTGTATGTTCTATTTTAAACAAATACAAATCTTCTAAAACCTTAGGAAAAACTGAGTTAAAAATATGCTTGAGTTTCACTTCATTTTAGCCAAAAGGCCAAGAAGTGATAAAATATGCTTGAATTAAAAAAATATACCAATCCCAACTAGTCTTATAATTCCATTTTGTCTGAACATTGAAAAGTGCCCACGTGTTTTGTTTGTGATGGCCTCATGTTTTGCTACACTCCAAGAACGACAATGAGTCTTAACCCATTTGCTGCAGATTAGCATATATTGTTTTGCTTAGCCCAAAGTCAAATGTGTACACGAGTAAATGCACACATTCTTGCCCTTTTCTGCGTTCACTACTTCCTTTGATTTTTTTTCTAGATATTTTCAAAGGTGATCATTCACTCTCTGCGTTCATCTGCTGTGCCTTGCTCTTTGTAAGTCGGACATGTTTTCATCTCAGTGAAGATTTCCGTCCATGATGGTGTGTGAAGTTCAGCTTCCAGCTTAACCTATGGCAGAGGGATCTTGGGAGATGGGAGGGGAAAACACCTTACCATTATAAACCTTCTACCTACACTTTCTGCTAGTTCCAGACAAGTGAAAGATGCTTTCATATTAGCATTTTTTTCCGTGGGGGGGAATGTGGGTGGTGTGATAGCTTAGCGATTAAAGTACTCTGAACGTGCCAGGCAGCCCCATTTCCCATCCAGCTCCCTGCTTGTGGCCTGGGAAAGCAGTCAAGGACCACCAGAAGCCTTGGCATCCTGCACTCACGTGGGAGACCCAGAGGAACTCCTGGCTTCGGATTGGCACAGCTCCAGCCATTGCGACCACTTGGGGAGTGAACCAGCAGATGGAAAATCTTCCTCCCTGTCTCTCCTCCTCTCTGTATATCTGTCTTTACAATAAAAATAAATTAATTTTAAAAAACGGGTACAGATTTTAATAATTTGAACACACATTTTGTTTGCTTTACCTGGTTTGATTCTATTCAAATTTAAAATCATTTCTAAAATTTCCCTTAGATACTATTACATCTTTCCCAGTTTTAGTTTTTTTGTTTTTTTCTTTTCTTTATGGAATTTGAGTAAACTTCTACTAACTCACTGCAGTGCTAATACTGTCTTTCCTCCCAGTCTACTGTGTGATGAGTCCTGTGAAGTGCTTGTTAGAAAAGTATTTATTACCATGTTTTTTATCAGAAAGACCTTTTTTCTTTGCTTTTGTTTGAAATGAAAAAACAAACTGATTTTTTTTTACAAAGAGGAGGTTATTTTTGTTAACAGCATAATTCTAACTCACTAACAAGCAATTGAATACATTAACAATATAAATTTAAGCCCACTCAAATAATTTTTCTCATTGTGGTTTTAAATCATAAAAACTGAGCCTCTGAATAAGATTACAACAGGTCATTATTATGCATCATTATTTCTCTTTGAAAATTTCCTTACAATATAAAGAGCCTCAGATTTGGTTACATAAGTCAAGCTGAAGTGTTGATACTCTTGGCAAACTTCATTGGCTCATTGCTCCTGTTCCTACTTCAGGCACAGGACGCTAAATAACTGCTAATTCTTTTGATTCTTTTAATGCTCTGAACATTACCTATGTTTTGCTTCCAGAAAAACAGTCATGAGGGCATGCACCAAGCATCTACCCTGAAGGTGTTGTAAGGGCTCCTCAACTTCCAGGAGGATTGTGGTGCTCTTGGTACTGCGCGGTATTGGCCAGATGTCCCTCTTTTCCATCTTCTAACTTAAATATAGCATTAGACATGAAATCATCCTTGATGCTCAGTGCTTCCAATTACAACATTCAAAAACAGGTATACTCACCATGTATTACCTACACAGTAACAAATAATAAGTATATATATCATATTTAATAACATGCAAATGACAATATTTCATCCAGATTGTATCTCGAAATGTATTTTTTTCCCTTTGTAGCTGAGATACGTTTATCCATGACCATTAGAACTTCTAATGTTCACCAAGGAAATACAACTAACACTTAGTAGGTAAGTTCAAGTTACTATTTCCGAGATATCAGTGGTGTGTATTGAATAATTGTTTATTTATCTATTATTTCATTGTAATATAGACCATGAATTTCATACAAAGAAAATTTGTGTTATTACTCCTGAACAAATTATTTTATTTACTCTAGAAGAAACAAGAATACAGATATAATAAAGAAATGTTACTGTAAGTCTACAATAACTGAAATTTTGCCATATAATAATTTTTTTATTTCATGTCTTAGCAAGTACAGATAAAGATGTTTGTCTCTAATAAGGAACATTAATTTAATTACAGATATTCATTGTGAAAAGTGTATATAAAGAAAATAGTGATTCTATTATGAAAGGAAACAATTAAGACTTGATCTCTGAAAGACTGGAGTCTGTGGTTGGTGTCATGGTATATCAGGTTAAGCCTTCACATGATCTGCCAGCATCCTGTATGCGTTCCAGGTATTGTACCACCCATCCAATTCCCTGCTAATGCCTGGAACAGTAGCAAAGGGTAGTTGAAGTACTTGGGCTTCAACTGGGACATGAGCAAGCAGCTCCCGGTCCTGGTTCCTGGCTCCAAATTCCTGATTGGCCGTCTGAAGAATGAATCATCAGATGGAAGAACTCCGTCTATTCTTGCCTCTCTGTAACTTTAAGACTGGTAGAGTGGCAGGGTACAAAATTAATGAACAAAAATCAACAGCCATAGTGTATGCGAACAGCCCCAAGATGGAAAAAGACTTAACCAGCAAGATACCATTCAAAATAACAGAGAAAAGTATGAAATATCTGGGAATAAATCTAACCAAAAATGTAGAAGACTTATTTGAAGAAAACTACAAACTGCTTAAAAAAGAAATTGAACAAGACCTCAAAAGATGGAGTAACATCCCATGCTCCTGGATAGGTAAAATCAATATCATTAAAATGTCTATACTGCCAAAAGCAATATATACATTCAACGCAATCCCAATCAAATTGCCCAAAACATTCTTCATGGAACTGGAAACAATGATCCAAAGGTTCATCTGGAAGCACAAAAAACCACGGATAGCTAGAACTATCCTGAAGAACAGGAAGTTAGCAGGGGGAATCACAGTTCTGGACCTCTGGACATACTATAGGGCAGTGGTTATCAAAACAGCCTGGTAGTGGCACAAAGATAGAGAGGAAGATCAATGGAGCAGAATAGAAACGCCAGAAGGAAACCCACACAGATACAGCCAAATAATCTTTGACAAAAAGACAAACGACAACCCAGGCAAATGGGAAGGTCTGTTCAATAAGTGCTGTTGGGACAACTGGTTGATAGCCTGCAGAAACAAAAAGATAGACCCACATCTCTCACCATACACTAAGATCAGATCTAAATGGATAACAGATCTAAACCTACATCCAGAAACCTTCAAACTTTTGGAAGAAAATGTTGGAAACACACTGGAACACTTAGGGGTAGGCCCTCACTTCCTAAAAAAGACTCCAGATGCAGTAGAAATCAAGACCAGAATAAACAATTGGGACCTCATCAAACTAAGAAGCTTCTGTACAGCTAGAGAAACAATCAACAAAGTAAAAAGGCAACCCACAGAATGGGAGAAGATCTTCGCACACGACATAGGTGATAGAGGGCTAATATCCAGAATATACAAAGAGCTACAAAGCAACCAAAATGTCAAAACAAGCAACCCACTCAAGAAATGGGCACGGGAAATGGGCAGACACTTCACAAAGGAACAAACCCAAATGGCAAATAAACATATGAAAAAATGCTCAAGTTCCCTGGCAATAAGGGAAATCCAAATTAAAACATCAATGAGGTACCACCTAACGCCAGTAAGACTGGCCCACATGAATAAAAGCACCAACAACACTTGTTGGCGAGGTTGCGGGGAAAAGGGAGCCCTACTCCACTGCTGGTGGGGCTGCAGGCTGGTACAGCCTCTATGGAAATCAGTATGGAGAATATTCAAACAACTCAAAATCGACATACCGTATGATCCAGCAATAGCACTCCTAGGAATATATCCAGAACACTTGTTCTATGAGAAACCAACATGCACTCCTATGTTCATAGCAGCACAATCAGTAATTGCAAAAACATGGAAGCAACCAAAATACCCATCAACAGAGGATTGGATAAGAAAGCTATGGTTCATCTACTCCATGGAATACTACTCAGCTATTAAAAAAAACAAAATGCAGTTCTTTGTGGCCAAATGGGCCAAACTGGAAACCATAATGCTAAGGGAAATGAGCCAATCCCAAAAGGTTAAATACCACATGTTTGCCTTAATTTAAGATGATATGATGTTATGTATAACATGTTATGTTTTGAATGTTATATGTTGTGTATAAACTAAAATTGAAGTATAGGTGAGGTGGTCACAGAAGGTGGCTGGGAACCCGCATTTACTTTTAACATATTGGTTACTCATTACTATGTCAATTAATTCCATAATGATGTAAATTTTTGCTGATGGTATGTTGGAGCTTTCAATTGACTGGGATGATACTCTGCTGGCTCTGTCATCAGACCAGAGAGGGTATACCTAAGAAGCCGTTGAACTTGACGGGACAATAAGATGCTGGACTCTATGTTTGATATACGCTTGCAATGGGGAAATCTCAACTGAACTTGAGCTGTGGTTATGCAGCAAGGTGGAGGAATCCACCATGGTGGGAGGGTTTGGGGAGGGGTGGGGAGAACCCAAGTATCTATGTAACTGTGTCACATAATACAATGTAATTACTGAAGTTAAATAATAAATAATTAAAAAAAAAAAAGACTGAAGTCTAAAGCCTGTTAAAACAAGATATAGGCCAAGGGAAATATTACCTTATTGTCACTCTCCTTAGTTTCAACTTTCAATTGTTTTTTTTTCTTTCAATGTTTATTTATTTATTTGAAAAACAGAATGGGATACCGAGCCAATAAAAAGGAGAGAGAGAGAGAGAGAGAGAGAGAGAGAGAGAGAGGAAGGAGAGAGACAGAGAGAAGGAGAGAGAGAGAAAGAGAGAGAAAATCACCTATCCCTGGATCATCTCAGAAAGAGTGTAGCAGCCATGTTTGGACCAGAGCTAGGAAATCATTTTGGGTCTCCAATTTGGGTAACAGTGACCCAAACACTTGAGCCATCCCAGGCTACCTTCCAAGGTGCACACTGGTAAGAAGATGGAGGCAGAAGTGATATTTAATCCTATGCACTGTAAAAAGGGTTTGGGGCATTCCAAACAACAGCTTAGTTCATTACACTGGGGTGACTGCCCCACAAATTGGGATAGGTTCTGATAAGCATGATCATGACAAAGGAAACTCAGGAAATTTTATAGCAAGCCGTAGATGAACAAAAGAATGCAGTGAATGAAGGGCTAAAATCTAGGACAAATGCTTATTTCCTAGACAAATAAAATTGATTATTATATACCTGACAGATTTGCAGGCAATTGTAAGACGTTAATAAACAAACAACTTTAAAAAGCAATCACTTACTAAAGGCAATTCTTTAAAAATGGGAAAATAAATTAATTAAATTAAAATAAAATTATAAATATGCATGTTAGATGGCAACAATTATTATGGAAAATATAGCAGCATGGCATTTGTGTTATAATGTGGCTCCAGAGGGGTGATTTGATTTCTATTTTAATGCTTAGAATTAGATCTTATAGGCCCTAGAGGCTACAGTCCTTGCCTTGAATGCACCAGCATCCTATATATGGGCGTGGTTCTAATTCTGGCGTTCTGTTTCCTATCCATTTCCTGTTTGTGGCCTGAGAAAGCAATCAAGGATGGCTCAAAGCCTTGGGACCCTGCACCCGTGTGGGAGACCCAAAAGACTCTCCTGGCTCCTGGCTTTGGATAGGCGTAGCTCCAGTCATTGCAGCTGCTTAGGGAGTGAACCATCGGATGGAAGATCAACCTGTCTCTCCTCATTTCTTTATATCTGTCTTTCCAATAAAAATAAAATAAATCTTTAAGATACACTTCTGTCAAGGTACACTTAGAAGATGAAAAATAATCACATTTCTGATCTTAGGGACCTCCACAGGCTATAGTGGCTACCAGCATGTTCACAGAGCTGCACTACACTCTTCCCTTGGAGCACTCAAACAGGTGCTCAGTAGTCATCCCGAAAAGGACACAAAGGCACAAAGGTGCTCCTTGCTCTCTCCCGTATCTCTGTGGGATGGGCTGAGGCAATTATTATGGGTTCAGTACTTTGTACTTGCAGGTCAGTCAAATGTTGCCATGTTTGTACCCTATTTTGCATTTTCTGATTAGCGTAGTAGAAATGATAGAACAAAGACATTGAGACCAAGTTAAAGACAATATAAACTTTTACATTTTCTTGTAAAGTGGTATAATCTGATTTACTGCTGTTGCTGATCCAGTGGAAGCATGGTCAGCATAGGCTCTTCCTTAGCCTTAGATGTGAATCATTCTTGGGGGACTGTTGCTGTGGCTTAACAGAGGAAGCTTCTGCCAGCAGCATCAGTGTTGTTTAAAATGGCACTGCTATGATTCCTGGATGTCCCTGTTCTAATCCAACTCCCTGCTTATTTGTATCCTTGTGGAAGATGTTTCTAAATTAAGATGGGCCTAGTTCTTTCTATTATGACCATTTGGGGATGGAGCTATCTTTCTCTGTGTCCTTACTTCTGTAACTGACTTCCAAACAAATCTCTTTTTAAAACTGGGGGAGGGGAAGAAATCTATAGCTGCTCTGCTAAGTCAGAGTCTGAGGCAAAGGACCTGGGCAGCTGCTGGGGTCTCCTTCCTATCCCCAGAGGAAATAAAACAACTGCCGAGATAGTGTCCAGTCGGATGAGTCACAGGTCTTTGTCTCTTGACAATGAAAGAATTCAGAAAAGTAAGAGATCACCAATAAGCAAGCTAGGGAATTTTAACAGAGGGCACCTGTCACATCAAATGGGCAGCACAATGGAGAATCAAGAGTCTATGCATTTATACGCAGGGGCTTGTAAGGGCATCGGGTGGCTTTCCTTTAGTTGTTGGTCACACACCAACACATTCTTCTGAAATGTTGCTGGGCAGAAAGCCTCAAGGTATGCAGTTTCTTAATGCGGGAGCTATTGTAAGATGCTATCACAGAGAATGTTCCCTGAGCACTAAGGCAGGGAGATCCTTAAACCCTTATAGTGTTATAGGTGAGACTTTAATCTGCACATTTTTGGTTGTTTTTAGGACATCTCCGTCTCTTCCTTATTAAACGCATGAACCTGTCATTTTCCCCTTTCAATTTTTCTCACACTTACGGGCTAATATCTGCCTCTCTACCTCACAATTTAACTGAAGCCAGTGATTTTGGCAATTGAATGGAAATACCAAAATCCATACTTTGCATAATTTTGAGTATTCATTTCTGTCCCTTTTAAATGAATGGGGCGGCCCTGAGGATAAAGTGAATTATTGCATGCACATTAAAATCAATAAATGTTTCTTGTTAACAAGCAGTCTTCACCGGAGGCTCTCCCACACGAGTGTTTGTCAGTAGGAAAGGAGCTCTTTAACGAAAACTTCATTCAGAGAATCTAATTCTGTACATAAAGATTTCTCCTGATCTCATTAGAGATGATCTTATATTTTTACATAATTTTGATTTGGCAGACTTTCATTTGTATTGTTCTTACATATCTTATGTTATGCAAAATTGTGTACACACCTTTTGAGCAAAGCATTTTTCTTATATATTAGTTTTAAGTTCCTTCTATACTCTCATTCAACTCCTCATATCATTTCACGATTTGCTTTGTAATGTGTGCAGGAAAATTAAAGAGCTCCATATTTCATTATAAAATATTATGACCATTAAGTACAGTGTTAGTTTCAGAGAATGGTTCAGGTATAATATAAAAAGAGTGGTGCTATTAAGTAGAAACGTAATCTTGGCTGATACATATAAAGGTGATTAATGGGAAAGGACAGGATGTTCCTGTGGGAAGGAGCATAACAACCTTTGAAGTATAGCTTGGAAGTATCCCAGTGTTGTCCCACCAAAGTCCTAAGTCCTGACTACTTGTTAGGTGGTCCCAGGTTTTCCCCCTGCAGGTATTCCAGGAGAATCTTCTTATGCCAAAGGGGCTAGCTCCTCTGATGAACTGGGAAACAACATCCAGGAGGGACACAAAACTCCCAATAGGGCTGATCAAAAGCAATCTTTACCAAGACACGTGATCATCAAGCTCTCTTCAATGGAACATAAGGCAAAGATCCTGAAATGTGCACATAAAAAAAATCGAGTGACATATAAAGGAATGCCAATTAAACTCACAGGAGACCTCTTAAAGGAAACTCTGCAGGCAAGAAGAGAATGGAGCAACATATTACAGATTCTAAAAGCAAAAACAATTGTTGACCCCGAATAACATATCCAGCAAAGCCTTCCTTTCTCTTTGAAAATGAAACAAATTCTTCCACAGTAAAGAAAAGTTAAAAGAATATGTCTCTTCCAAACCTGCCCTACAAATGATACTTCAAGATGTTCTCTTGACAGAGAAAAGGAATAGCCCCCATCAAAACCAAAGACAAATGTGAAGAACATCCCAGTAAAATGACAACAGAAGACCAAATCAATGAACAACCTTTTGCTAAATGACAGGACCAAATTACCACCCATACATGTTAACCCTGAATGTAAGTGGTTTAAGCTCAATCAAACATCATAGATTAATAGGCTGGATTAAAAAACAAAACCCATCTATTTGTTGCCTACAGGAGACACATATCACCAACAAAGATCAGATGAAACTGTACCTCATGGATTATGATTTTTTGTTGTTAGTTTCATCTGTTCTACACTTTCTTTGGATTAAATTCTTCACTGACTCATAGATCATATAGTCGCATCATTTTCTTCAAGAGGATTCTTGATTTTCTTTTAGATTTCTTCAGTGACACATTAATCATTCAGTAGCATGTCATTTAAATTCAGGGTGTTGTTAATTTCTTTTTTCTTCCTGTTGTTGATTTTGTTGGGTGGCTTTTCATTTGGAGGAATGTACAGTAACTGTGAAATGGAGATTAGCATGTCCAGATGTGAGAATACAGTGCATTATTCATCTCTACTTCTAGACTAAAGATGGACTTCCAATGAAACTGTTTACTATATTACAATAGGATGCTGGATTCTCTGCCATTTTCCATGCCCACAATAATGGACATATGACTAAATATGAAGAAGCATACTTTAGTAATGATATAGGGGAACTTGGTATAAGGGGGAATTGGGGAGGAGATAAGGGAAATTCCAGGGCCTATGCAACTGTATCATAAAATGATAATGATAATAGTAATAATAATAAATAATTTTTGAATAGTAAGGACCAGTGGACCTCCTGGCCCGCTGCTGGCTTCAGTGCCTCCCTCCCACTTCCTGCCCATGCAGACCCTGGGAGGTAGCAGACTGTGGCTTAAGGAACCGAGTCCTGCTACTCATGTGGAAGTCTAGACTTAGTTGATAGCTTCTGGCTCTGAATCCGCCTAGTCCCAGATGTTGTAAGCATTTAGGGAATGGACCAGTAGAAAGAGGCTCTCTCTGCTTCTCAAGTAAAAGTTCAAAAAGCAAGAATATGTGTATTTAAAACTTTGGGAGGAACATTATGAATTTCAAACCCAGGTTCAAGCCCTTGGTTCGGAAGTGTGAAGCAGTCAATGCCAGGTCCATGAAAGTCGATCTAAATGGAGACTGGACATGCCAAGGTCCTTGTAAAGAGTCACTACCTTATTAAACTTTGTCATCATGTACACTGCCACTCTCTGTGTCATATCTGACATTCCTTTCTTACAGTAAGACAAATTCCTCTAATGTAGCTGTCTCCACTAACAGTGACTGTCTGTCTGAGATGTCCGAAGTTTCCATCGTCATCCCATCTGCTTCCTGTAATCAGTGACACTGAGGGTCATTGCAAGTCATCCTGATTCAGAGATGGTGTGTGGTGACGATGAAGAGGATGGCTCAAATGGCCACAGGTCAAGGACCTAACATCCTGACTTGATCTATTGGTGATTTTTTTGGCCAATCAACTCTCCCCTCCATCAATTCTGTAACAGTAGGTTGAGAGTACCGGTCAAAGTTCCTCACAGGATTGTCAGAAGCGTGACATCTCTTTGTGCTTGTGAAGTCTTCCTGATGTTCCTGGCAGTGTGTTTGTATAAAACATGTCCTCTAATTCAACTCACACGGCAATTGTTAGTTTCTGTTAGCCATGAAAAAGGCATTGAATAATTCCCTCATTGTATATTTTAGGAGGATTTCCTATTAAATTTCAAGAGCCTGAATGCTGTTCTAATTTCCTGCACCAATGTTTACCTTGCTTCCTCATTTTTATGTGCGCTTATACTAGTAAGACGAATAAGCACGCCACCTGACATTCTCGCGCTACACCTGGGTTATTTTCATCCTCCATGCTCCCATATTCATCCCATGATCCCATTTTACCTCATAAACACTGTGCATGCTTAAAAACATACACAGGAGTCTGTTTTCCTCTCTTTTGCGTGTCCTAAATATGGCATCTTTAAAATGAAGGGGTGAGTTTTGTTGCAGAAGTGCACACAAAATGCCAACCAGATGACAATTCAGTTATCTCTGCATGTCCTGAGGCACAAGACGCTGGACTTTGAGGTCTGAGACTGTCATTTGAAGATTAATTCCTAATTGAAATCCTGGTTGCCTTCAGTAGCCCATTCCACAAGCATAGAGCAGAAAAAAGTTTCCACAATAAGAAATGAAAGATTTTTTTGCAATTGAATTCACCTCTCTTCCACACAAACACTTACTACATATCTGTATTTCAAGTAGAAGAGTCATACTTTTAGATTTAAATATATAATGCAATAGACCAATGGTATTGTAATGAGCCTGTCAACAGAAAAACAATGTGTCTTCTATTTGGCTGAATATGTCAATAAGCTTTAAAGGTATGTTGTGTCAAATACATATGGCAAAAACAGAAATTATTTTCCTAGAGACTGTCCCATTTGTGTTTGTCAAACATATGTTGGTTATGGTATATATTTATGTACTTGATGTTTCATATTTCCTAGTAGAATGAGAAGGGAAATTATTTCACTATGTTAAAGTAGTTTTTTCTTAGTTCCTTAAATATAAGTGTTTTTTGAAAAGTAGAGACAGTGAGAGAAAGAGGAGAGAGGGAGAGACTGAGAGGTGGTTTGCTACTCTTCCAATATCAGCAATGGTCAAGGCTCCTGGAGCCAGGAGCTGGGGACTCAATATGGGACTTACTGTGGATGCAAGTATATTGCGTGGGCTGCTGCCTCCAAGCACGGCTGTTCACAGAAATCTAGAATGTGGAGAAAAAAGCAGTAACTGACAGGAAATCTCAACCGATATGACAAATGAGTGTCACTTTCAAACTTTTTGTGTTGGGTATAGGTTGATTTTTTTTCATTTTGGTATAAAATAATATTTCAATTTGATGTTTAGAAATCTATTTCTAAATCATGTGCTGGGATGCTATTTAACTGTGGTTTCTATGTGTTTATTTACTTGAGTTTGACAGGTTTCAAAATTCACTACTCCAAATTATGATGCCTTGAAATATTTAACGTTTTAATCATACCAACTAGAATTTCAGCCCATTATCAACACCCTGAAAAGAGCAGTCAGACATTAAAACTGGTTCTGCCTGTTATGCACATAGTTGGAACCCTTGACCTTGTGGTATATGCCCTATGCAATGGTTGCACTAAAAAAGCAACCAGTCTTTATCTGTGAGTAAATGTTGTTCCTATATATTAATAATATACAAATTTGCAATATTTTATTCTGAGAAACTGGGCAAAGGAATTGAAACAATTTTCAAAGGTTACTATTTTTAGCTTAAACAAACAGAAGGAATTTGAAGGCAAAATAATATCTTTTTTAAAATGTAATTTTCATTATTTTAATACAAAGTTCTGTAATTCCTAAGGAATAGCAGCAGAATAAATTAGGTCATTCCATTTTTATTTCAGTTTAACTGCTGATTTTTTTATAGTTTGCTGGACTTCCCTTGAATTCTCTTGGCTCTTTCTCAGCTGCTCTGGGACTTGCTTTACAAGGTGTTTACTTAAGACTTGAATTTGGACCAGTTGAGTGGAAACTCACAGGAGCAAGGCCTACTCAGATCTGCCACCAGATATTAGCCAGTCAGAACTGACAGGAAAACCATCGTTTAAGGGTGCCAGGATGTGATGGTGAGCACTCTGGACTCACAAAACCAATGTTTAAGCACTAGCCATTAAGAATGTGGGAAACTAACTGCGTCTGTCATCCTCTTCCCACATCTACCTCTTATTTTTCCACATCTGCCTGTGTTTTTTAATTCACTTTCAAATATTTTTAATTTCATTTTCAGAGGACATAATTATTTGTGAGTTTAGAACATTAGCATTTGTGAAAATGCCATTACTGTACATAGAAACACTCAACAGACATTTAAGAACTCTATGTCAGAAAGGTGGGGGTAGCTCAGGGACAATGCACGTCTTACCCTGTTTCCTCCTTCAAGAATCTCAGAATATAATGCAGATACTTTTAGTACAGAGTCTACAAAAACTGTTAAGGAATAAATCACCTCATACCGAATTCTAAGGGAATTGTAGAAGATGGTCCTCATTCAGTCCATGAGAAGACATGCTAAGATTTTTTTTTTTAGTATAATGATTTCAACTTTTTCAATTTTAGATTACGTGGGGCTGGTGCCAGGTAATTTCAGTCTCCAACTGTACCACCAACATTTTATATGGGTGCCCGTGTGAGTCCCTTGCATTTCTCATTCAACAGCCTGCCAATGTCCTTGAGAAAGTATTAGAGGATGGCTCAACTGCCTGGGCCCCTATAGCCCTGTGAAAGACCCAGAGCAAGTCCCTGGCTCTTGTCTTTGGACAGGCTCAGTTCTGCCCATTGCAGCCATTTGGGGAGCAAATCACTGAATACATCTTTCTCTTTTCATATGCTTTCCTTTCTCTGTAACTCCACCATTCCGATAAAAATAAAAATAAATCTTTTTTTTAAATCAGGTAAACTTTTAAAGTATCTCCAATTTTCTTAATGTTTCTCGATCATTTATCACCACAAACCACAGCCTAAGTCTAAAATATTGACAGAATTCATGTGTTTTATGATTGATGTGGGTATTTACTGGAAGAAATCAGACCACAGATGACTAAGATACTATTACAACCAAGATTATGTCCAGGGCATGAAAATTGTGATTGAATTGCAGTTCTAGAATCAGCACATTTTCTGGTGTGGCAATATATCTCCTTATATCAATTTCTATTGTGTATATCATTTCCAGCATTGAAAACAAAACCCTCTGTGGCATGACAGCACAGGGAATTTGTGCTGCAATGACAAAATTGCATTGATAAATAAAATTTGCACTTTAGCGACTTCCCAAATTTTATACTTATTTTTGTATCTGTTTCTGACAGTACAGTTAGCATTGGATAATTAAAAGATTAAACTGCATTGATGATTTAGCTAGAACTTCATAGTTTCTGGGCAAGGAAAACGTCTGATGCTGTAACATGCTTCCAATATCCAAGGATCTCAAAGATGTGAAGAAAACTTGTTAGAAGGATCGAGGCTGGGAGAACAGAAGCAGTGTAGCAGCGGGAAGCAGTGATTTGTACTTTAATTGGATTTAAGATAGAGTACCTTTTCCTGTTTGCTTTGATTTTTTTTTTTTTTTTTTTTTTTTTTTAGTTTTAAAGTAAGATTTATTAGAAATAGTTGAGAAAGTAGACTCCCATCCTAGTGATGGGAGGGGGCCTCGAGATCCTCTGCCATAGTGGCAGGGGGAAAGGCAAGAGAGAAAAACCCATATTAATGGTGGAGAAAGCATCTTTTAAAGGTTCCCCTCAAAGATGTTTCTCCATAAACAAAGGAAATTCCTGGTTTCCATGGTACCTGGCCTTGGGACAAAAGGCCAGAAAGGTGTCACTGGCCAACTTCCTTGTCCCTTTCTAATGATAAAGAGGCCAGTCTGAAGTCCACCCCCTTGGCAATGGCTGGAGACAGAATTGGGTGGAGGCTTCAGGTGGGGAATAGATATGTTAATGTCACCCTTGTCTCCTGGGGGAAACACTCCTGATAAGATATGCATTTGTCTTGGGAGAGACGTGTTCTGGTGAATCCAAGACATGGTGGGGAAAATACCCCTTTATATTTGGGAAGAAAAATGACTTGGGGACCCAGAAAACCCTAACTGCCTACCACCCAGTCTAACTCCTCTCACATTCCACCCCCCAGAAGAAGTGACCTTAACTGCTGTTAAGGGGGAACAGGGACGTCGTTCGTTCTTAACTGCTTCCCGCTGACAGAGGACGTAGTTCAAGGGCAGCAGTTAGGTACTCCTCTGGGGGCCGGTCTAAGGGTCCCCAGTAGAATGTAGAAGTCATCGGAGGTGCCTGGTGGGTTGTCTGGTGGGTGTTTCTTCTTGTAGAAGTCTAGATGACAAAACAAAGACAATTATAATCTTTTCCAACCTAGTGTGTAATGGGATCAGTTGGAAACACAAATTTGAATGTTTGCATTTTAGAACTAATGTTAAACCGTGGGGGTTTAACAGGTACGGGCCCCAGGAGTCGCCGCCCGAAAGCTCCCAATAACCAGGTCAGAGGCTGCAAAAGCAAGAGGGATTTTATTGACGTTCGCGAACGGGCTCCCACTCTGCAAGGAGAAGAAGCCCCGATGTCCAGGGGTACAGGCATTTTATACTGCGAGCTCAGCACACTTGCTGGGTTTGGTACAAATTTTATGACCTTAGTCTGGCACCAGCTCAGGGCCCTCCAGCCTCATTTCCTCGGACTAAGGATTTACTTATCAGGAGATAGAAACTTAGGCCCTCTTCCCATTGTCAGGCCCAGCATGGCCATTCCCCTACTTTAATCTGATCTCGCCAAGCAGGATACAGAAGCAGAAAAAGCATTAACCCTTACTTTTCTCTTTCATTCCCCCATTTTCTTCTTGTGAATTTTAATCTTAAAATTTACTAAGGCATTGGGTATGGCTCTTCCTGTTGCTTTAAAGCTTGATAATGTTGAGTTAATACTAAAGCTTGGGTGACTGAAAGTCGGTCCCGAACAAACTGCTGTAGCCGATTAAAAATACAGGGGCTGACCGATATCACTATTAATAGTCCGGTGAGGGGGCCTAGAAGGGGTAACAGGTATGGTAAAAGACCATTCCATGCCGTCCATAAGGGTGTGGAGACAGCCATAAAATTTGCACAAAAGGTGATAACTCACTTCCGAAAGACCCTTTCCATTCTCCAGTAATGGCCACATAAAGCAGCTGTCTGGGCCCTAGTTCACAAGTGCTCCAACTAGAGTAGCATGCAGAATGTACAGAGCTATAAACAGTTTGGTTGCATTCTCGAGGGCATTCCTCATTGGGCCCCAGGGAACTCGGCCTAGGTTTTGGAACACAAATCCACTGGCTGTTCCCCACACCATTCCTGTGAATGGGAAGGTAGGCTATCTCACTCCCGCAGTCTTGTTTATATGTTGGTGATAACCCATCCGGAACTATCCTACTCCTACTGCACACCCACAAGGTTGGTATTTCTGAAGAAGAATGTGTGCTGTCTGGGGATTATCAAGCCCTGCCTGAGCCCTATCATTTAAAATCACAAAGTATCACAGGATAAAAAAATGTTTGTACAATAATAACAGGCATCATATTAAAACAAAATTTAAACTTTTAAAAGTCTTAGCTTAAGTGGACTCGGGGAACGTTGCACTTTCCAGGCTCCAAGCAGTGGTTCTGCAGCGGAGGGGGAGTCAGTTGGATCCCGGGGCGGTGCCCTCTTTACATGCGACGCCTGAATCCAGGCGGAAATGCTGTCCACTTTCAAGGCGGTGGGAGTGGTGAGAAGGATGGTCTTTGACTGATGTCTCCTCACATACACGAGGTCACCTTCCTTGAAGGGATGTGGGCAAGACGGCACTTCTTTGTCTCGATAGACCTCCGCAAGGGGCTTCCAGATATGATCTTGCACCACACGGAGCGCCTGGTGATGAGTCTGTAAAGCGGGAGGGTTAGGATACAGGACCGGGTCAAGGCTACACAAGGAAGCCGCGGGAGGCGGGTCCCATACAGCATTTCAAAGGGAGTGAGTCCATGATGGGCCGGCGTGTTTCTGGCCCTAAAAAGCACCATAGGTAGGAGCTGCACCCAGTCCTTAGCGCCAGTCTCCAAAGCTAATTTGGTCAAGGTCTCTTTTAAACTTCTATTCATTCTTTCTACCTGTCCTGAACTCTGGGGTCTATAGACACAATGCAATTTCCAATCAACCCCCAAAACCCTGGCCATCATCTGACCTACCTGGGAGACAAAGGCCGGCCCGTTGTCAGACCCAAGTACCTGTGGCAGTCCAAACCGAGGGAATATTTCTTCCAAGATCTTCTTTACCACCACCTGTGCCGTTTCTTTCTTGGTGGGGTACGCTTCCGTCCACCCAGAGAAGGTGTCCACAAAAACGAGAAGATGCTTACAACCGTGCATACCTGGACGGACTTCAGTGAAGTCTACTTCTCAACACGTTCCTGGACGATGACCCAGTGTTCTCACCCGGGGGCGGGGGGGGGGAGCTTGAGTCTCCCTGCATTTACCTGTGTGCAGGGTTTGCAAAGATCTACAGTCTCTTGGACTAAACCAGGCAGATGGGTAATGTGGAAGGGGCACTCTCCTTTAGTTAGTAAGGCAAGCTCTTTTCTGCGACTCAAATGCATAAGTTGATGTAGATGCTTTACTATTTCCATTGAATTTTTAAGAGGCAGAGCGACCTTATCTCTGCACTTCCAAGTCCTTGTGAACAATGGTCTCTACCACGACTAAAGTTTGAGTCTCTTCAGCTGCCTGTTTAGTGCCCTCGTCTGCCAATTGGTTCCCCTCTGCTATTGGATCTTGGGGCAAAACAATGCTTGTAAGAGTCCTTTAATCTCATCTTTGTTCTTTATCTCTTTTTTTTCTTCCGACGTCAGTAGTCCTCTCCTCCAGTATTTTTTCTCTATGTACATGCGCAGTAGCAAAGGCATAGCAGCTACCAGTGTATTAGCCTTTTTCCCTTCTGCGAGCTTCAGGGCCTGGGTTAGGGCTATCAGTTCTGCCTGCTGAGCCAAAGTGCCCCGTGCCAGGGCACTTGACCAAATAGTCTTTTCATTGTCCACCACTGCGGCCCCTGCCCACCGCTTTCCATCCACCACATAACTACCCCCATCGATGAACCACATTACCTCAGCATCTGGCATGGGTTGATCGGAGAGGTCCTCTTGTGTTAGTCAACACGGAGTGCTGTGCTTCCGTATCTAACAGGAAGGTGACTGGCTGTCCCCCCCACGGTTAAAGTTCCAAGGGCCAGCGCAGAGGTCATCTTCTTGGGGTTCCGTGAGTTCTTGGGACATTCTCGGACCCAATGTCCTTTTTCTTTGCAGTAAGCACACTGATCTTGGCTCGACTGGGGCACCTTTCATCTCCCTGGTTGCTGATCTGCCTCCCTGTTTCTGGTCTACCATGCACTACGGTGGCCAGGATTCAACTTAACTCCTGATTACACCTTTTTTCTCTCTCTCGTCCTCCTTCTCCTCTTGCAACTTTCTTAATCTTTCTATTACGCCTTTTCTCTCTCTCGTCCTCCCTCTCTTCTTGCAACTTTCTTAACCTTTCTATTACGCCTTTTCTCTCTCTCGTCCTCCCTCTCTTCTTGCAACTTTCTTAACCTTTTTAAAAATCCTGCAGGGGTTTCCTCTGCCCCCTGTACTACTGCCCTTACCTTGGCCAAATTGGTGGGTCGCCTTCCGGCGCCCTTGAGACCCGCTAACAGAGTCTGGCGGTAAAGACGGGGACGCTCCCTACCGGCAGGTGTGTTGTGGTCCCAGTCCGGTCGACTGGGAGGAAACACAGCGTCTATTTCATTAGAGAGTTGAGTCGGGTTCTCATCAGCTCCAGGAATGTTCTTCTGGGCCTCCAAAAGTACTCGGTGCCGCTCCTCTGTAGTGAGTAGTGTCCACGGGAGCTGCTGGCAATCATCCTACGTGGGCTGATGGGTTGGCAAAATAGACTCAATTAATCCTGTTAAAGCCTGGGGATCCCGAGAAAGGGGGTTATGGGTTTTTCCTTTGCATCTTATGATAGCCATACTCCTGTAGGACAAAATATTTTAATAGCAATGTTCTTTTTAATAATTCTCCTTTTATAACCTTCTCACCAAAAACACATTCCCAGGCTTGCAACCATCCTTCATCTGCCAATTCTCTGGATCTACGTTCTGAAACATTTAAAACTTCAAACCAAAACATTTTCTAAATAAAAACAGGTTAAATTTTAAACACAATTGTTTTAGGCAATCTTCAATCATCTTTCATATATAGCCAATCTATGAAAACATTTTAAAATGCAAACCCTCTTGGAAACCAGAAGCAGTTACCTCCTTTTAGCTAATTTGGGAACTTTCCCCTTTTGAGAATCCCAATGGCAAGGACAAAGTCCGAACTTTTCAAAGCCCTGGCTCCAAGCATGTCCCTCCCTTTTCCAAGCCCTGGAGCATCTTCTTATCTTCTGTTTTGTTGAAGTCGAGGGAATGGAAGAACTCCAGTTTGGCTATTGTCTTAGGAGGCTGCCTAAGTATCTATTGAACCTAGTCAGCAGGTTACTCATTAATAAGATGAAAAATAGCTTAGAAGATGTTAAAACGCTGGTTTTTTTTGACAAGAGATCAAAGCTCAATTTTAATTCTATTGCTTTAAAGGTTAAATACTCAGAAAATGTACACAGTATAAGCAATTTTACCACACATCCTTTAAGAATTCGTTATCTTCCTATAAGGCAATCTCAGAAATAATACTTCTTTGTAAATAAGAAAGGTTCAATTGAGTTTAGCAAACAAGCCTTAATTCAACGGAGAGAAAGAAAGAAGACATTTTTCCGGCTAGAAAGGGTTAACAAAGTCAAACCTCTCTCCAGTAGGGAGCGGTGGAGGAGTCTGGTCCAGTCAAGTTCTGCTAGATATTCTTTCAGAAGAGAGATTTCTCACACATACATTCAATTTAAGAATAAAAACAGAATTTACTCAAGACGAGGACAGGGCTATTGGAAAAAGTGGACTTTAATCAATTTCATCATTAAAAGAATATTTATACACACATCACTACCAACACAATCCACAAAGCACTCTTAACAATAGTCACACAAACTGCTAAGCAATCACCAAGCAATCCAGACAAACCAGCTCTCACTCGGACCGGTCCTTCTCACACACCTTTTTTTAACTGCTTGGATAATATCAGGATTATAACAGCCTTCCTTTGGCCAGCCCACATTGAAAGTGGGCCATCCTGCAGAGCAGAAATTCTGCCAAGATCTTTTAACCTGGAGGGAGAGATTGTGAACCCTATCCTTAACTTTTAGTCCAAGGGTGAGGAATCAAACTAAGGGGTGTCGTAAGGCGCCTGCTTACCTCCACAGATAGACTTCGGGCTTATCCCCGGACTTCTGGCCAATGATCAATCGAGAGGTTCAAGGGAGTAACTAAAGCTTATCCCATTATCAAACTTAAAACACTAAACACAATGGGCAGCAACACAAAAACACACAACAAACTAATGAAAGACAAGACTATCGCGCGATCAAATTCTCCTTCCAAATACAAATTCCAAATACAAATTCCAAATACAAATGGTCGGAGGGGCACCCTGCCTCCACACGACCTCCAGGGATGAGATAAACTCGCTCTTCCCCAGTTCCAAACAAGTCCTGGAGCGTCCTCCAGGCACAAACTAGTCCTGGAGCGTCCTCCAGGCACAAACAAAATTCAAATACAAAATTCAAATTCACCGGTGTACCAAGTAATTACAAATATCAACACAACATATAACAAACGCACACACTACATGAACCGGCCGGACTTACCTCCCTCTGTCTGGTCAGAGCGTCGAAAGACGACCCCCGGATCCCGGACGAGCCCCCAAATGTTAAACCGTGGGGGTTTAACAGGTACGGGCCCCAGGAGTCGCCGCCCGAAAGCTCCCAATAACCAGGTCAGAGGCTGCAAAAGCAAGAGGGATTTTATTGACGTTCGCGAACGGGCTCCCACTCTGCAAGGAGAAGAAGCCCCGATGTCCAGGGGTACAGGCATTTTATACTGCGAGCTCAGCACACTTGCTGGGTTTGGTACAAATTTTATGACCTTAGTCTGGCACCAGCTCAGGGCCCTCCAGCCTCATTTCCTCGGACTAAGGATTTACTTATCAGGAGATAGAAACTTAGGCCCTCTTCCCATTGTCAGGCCCAGCATGGCCATTCCCCTACTTTAATCTGATCTCGCCAAGCAGGATACAGAAGCAGAAAAAGCATTAACCCTTACTTTTCTCTTTCACTTAGATATGAGAAGCATTTTGTTGAACATTGGACTTGAGCAGTTTAGCTTAAGGTTATGGATTAGATTTTTCAGTTTGAAATAATTCCTTTTAAGTTCAAGTTTGGAAACAAACTCAATGAACACAATAGAACACATGAAACTGAGCTATATGAAATTGTTATTTAGGTCCATTAGAACATAGAGACAATGACAAGACTAACATGTGGCAATAGGACATGAACCCATGCAGGGCATGTAAACGTTAAGTCTCCATGGAGTCATAATTTCGTCTAGTAATGACAATTTTGAATTAAAATTTAAACTTACTTGGCTTTTGAGAATACTACAGTTGTTTTATATAGAAGTGGTGGATTAAAAAAAAAACAAAAATAATTGTACTTTACCAGTTGCTGGAAACTCTAAGAGTATTAGAAGACATTGAGCCTAGAACATAAAGCATGACACTTAAAACATTTCATTACAAGACTTATCTGGATCATAGCATAGATGGTAAGAGATTAAGTTAGTTGTGAGTTATAATAACCCAGCAGTTGATGGCAATCTAGTAAGAATTCACAAAACTTCACACATTAGGGGGCAAAGGCAAGCAATGAACTAGTCCTATAGTTGTTACAAGCCATATGTTGACAATTGGAGAACGCAAGAGTCTTAAATAGACGGAGAGAAATCCCCAATAATTTAGTAAATGAGGAAGACATGAACCCTGCCTCAGAATAGTGAGGGTGTCTATCCAGTGAAGTCTAGTAAAAACTGAAGAGGGAGAGGGCAAACATGCCGGTCGGGAGCCTGGTCAGTGCTGCAGACTGAGCAGTTACAGGCTGACTTTTCCCTAGAAAAGCTTCTTTTCTGAGCTTCAGTTAAGAATCTGTCACCTATTCTGTTCTACATAGAATCTAATGGAATATACTGAAAGTTACTCCTCAAGCATGTTAAGAAGCTGGGAGATCTCTGTGGCTCTTAATCTCAGAGATTTGTTTAAATCAAAAGATCCAGTTTAGAAATTCTCATTTATGAACACTTTATGAGTCAATTGAAATAGACTACATAGCTTGCCACATAAACATGTACATGTATACCAGATAACATACATTATAAGAACAAATAGCTTTTGTAACAGTTTTTTGAAAAAATCTTTTGTGTTAAAGTTACCAGTTATTTAGAATTATATCTTGCTCTTAGTAACACTAGTTAAAGACTCTTTTAGTTGGAACCTGTAGCTTACTGTTTAGCTTTAGCGCTATTTGCAATGGATGCAATAGCATCTGTTGGAACTAGAAGATGAAGCATTCATTGTTAGAATTATAATAAGAAATGTTAACATCTATTTACTTTACACGGCACACTGTGGAACCACCTGTAAGACTCACACACACACTTGTACTGTTTAGGCCTCTAGGCCTTGTCCATTAGGATAACTGTGAACAATAATGCAATAAGATTGTTAGACTTTAGTGATGTTTTCTCATTTGTACCAATAGCAGTCTATTAATATTTCATAATTATGCTGGAGCTAGCCAGTAGATTTAGTCACCATTAAGATGAAAATAAGTTAAGAAAACATCGCTTTGACAAAGAGTCAGATTTCAATTCCATTGTACCAAAGATGAACATTTAGAAAATGTTGCACACAATATGTTCAATCATACCATACATCCTTTAAGAACTTGCTGTCTTCCTGTAAGACAAAATCTCACAAATGATGCTTTTTGCAAGTTAGAATATGAATAATCGACAAAGCAGGAACACAAATAATCTCACAAATTGACCAATAAACATAAGCACCAGTATATGCATTAGCAGCTTTTGAAACTTTAGCAACAAGCACTGCTCTAGGTGTCAACATTGTAGGCCAGATCTGATCAGAGCTAGGATGGCACTATAAACTAGTAGATAGTTAAAACTTTAAGAAGAAAAAGCAACAAAAGTAGCGGAAAACATTTTAAATCACTGAGAGCTCATCACTGAAATTAGTTGCAATAATACAGAAAAAAACCTTGATTTAGCACATGAACACAGCGTTAACAGTGAGATACACCATGAAACAAAAGGCACATGGAATGAAAAACTCCTAGTCTGGGGCAAAAGGAATTGCAAAGGGAAGGAGTCTCAGGCTGGAATGAGTGAATGAATTCTAAGTTCTCTCCTGGGGTGCGGGAGTCTGGGGTCTGGCCCTTGTTAACTAGCAAAATATCCATTCCTTTCTGATATCAGTGACTAAGGAGATACAAAATGAACTTCTACCTCCTGTTAGATATTTTACAATAAAGGGTGCAGTCAGGAGACTTGACTAAAAGGCAGAACTGGGAGGAGCCAAGGTAAAAACCAGTTGTGTGCTCCACGTGGTGATGGAGCCAGCACAGCAGCATAGTTATGCAAAAAGGCCCATTCAGACTAACTCTACTCTAAAGTTCAAAGCTGGCAGCCAGGCTGTGGCATCCCTGTATTTGCGGAGGCACCCCAAGGGGTATCTCCGTTCAGCCCCCCATTCCTGTGACATGCTAGCTCTGGGACTCCTGCCAGTACAAGTAAATCCTGGTTTACTTAGACATACTCGTCAGAATAGCATGTGCTGGGAGTACTGAAATGAGGATAAAAACCAGAAGCGTCCCTCAGTTTCTATCTCTCCTGAGTTTAAGACGTCTCTTAAGACTCCTATTGCTAGCCCATGGCGTCCAGGTGTACTCTGGAGACCACAGAAGTAGGGAGGGAGGGGGGAGTGAGGTCAGTACACTTGACCCACGTCGCTTGGCCTCCCACGCCTTATGGGATGTGTCTCAGTTAGAACAGCATGTGCCAGGAGTGAACAATCCGCTCCTGTTTCCTGCGCCATGCTAGACCTAGGCCTCTGCCTGGTGCATTCTGATGGCCTGGAGAACATACAAGTCAGAAACAGTATGTGCCAACCCCTGCGCCACACTGCATCTGGGACTTCTGCCAGATAAATATGCTCTCCCTTTGAAATTTGTTCTAACCTCAAGTTGACAAGCCTGACCTCAAACTTTGCCTGATTCTATAAGTCTGTGTCCTTAACTAAGGCTAAAGAAGAATGTGTTGACTCTAGCTTTCTGCTCACATTAGCGACTACACTTGTTAAGAACGATCCTGGAGGAACTGTCTCTGCTGCCTGCCTCGCGAAGGGATTAAAGGTGTGATGTATTCTTCCCTCAAGTCTATCTCCATTGCTCATCTTACTGATAGAGGGGCCTAGAAAGAAGCCCTGCCTGGCTTTTCCTTTTCCCTATCACAGCCCAATTGACCTTTAGCACATACTGACCAGTAAAGCAAAACCCAAAGCATGAATCCATAAGAAGTGAGGAGACTTAGTGAGGAAAAGCTTTTGAGGAGATCCTAACAGAAAAGGAAGCGGCGGACTTGTCAGTGCCTGGGGCAGTTTGGGAATTGAGGCACGCAGCGCAGGGCCGAGCCGTGGGTTGCGCCCATTTTTACTGACAACTGAGTCCCCGCGGAAGGAAGGAAAGAGTGCAGATTTCAGCCCGACACCCTGACGGGCTGTCGGAGTCCGGGGTACAGTCCAGAGGCCTTTCGAAAAACATCAGGGAGCGGCCCTGACCAGAATTTCTGAGGCACCCTAAGACTTCCCCACAGTCTCACGCGACGGGCTTAGTCCGCGAAAAGGAAACTGAGTTTGGACAAAACCGACATTCCTGGAGCTGAGGAGAGAGAAGAGAAAGGTAGAATCCCAGCTTCCTCAGACTGAGCGCCCAGGTGCCTTTCACATCAGGAAGCGCTTCACGGTCCTCTGCTCGCTAGAGGTCTAGGGTCAGGCAGACGGGCTTTCGGGGAACGCCAGGGAGTGCCCTGGCCAGATCTCCTATTCGTCCAAGCCTTCTCCCACATCACCAAGGGCCAACCCGCCAGGGTGGCATTTCATGGCGCCGTGCCCACTGGGCTTCTTGGGGACTGAGGTCAGCTGATGGGCTTTCAGGGGACGCCAGGGAGTGCCCTGGCCAGACCCCCTAGTCGTCCAGGCCTACCCTCCCTGCGGCGCCGATCCACGGAAGTGAGAGGAGCAGTTTCCCAGCGCCTAGCCCACCGGGCATTTGTGGGGACCAGGGTTAGCCGATGAGCTTTCAGGGAACACCAGGGAGTGCCCTGGCCAGGACCCCTACTTGTCCAGGCTTTCCCTGTCCTTCCTGTGGCGCAGATACACGGGAAGCGGGCAGCGAGAAAAGATCAGAAAAGTGTCCCAGCTCCAGGGGATCAATTTAGCCAAACTCAGCAAGCCTCGCCCCTGAGTCTTAAGACCAGCGGCCGCGCTAGACGCATTTAACTGGCCGACAGGGACCCGGTGTTTCTTTTTCCAAGAGTTACTAATTGTGGAGAACTAGTGTCTCCGAAACACAGGATAGAAAGTCCGCTTTGCTCACCGTCCGACGAGATGGATGTTTGCAGGCTGGCTGGAGAAATTTCGCTGGTAGGATCCGAGTCACAAGGCGCCAAAACTGTTGTAGGGTTTTTGAACCCCGAGTACTGCAGCAACCTCAAATTCTTGTCTCGCAGGAAAGAAGAATTTTCATGCGGACGCAGTTTAGTTTTAAAGTAAGATTTATTAGAAATAGTTGAGAAAGTAGACTCCCATCCTAGTGATGGGAGGGGGCCTCGAGATCCTCTGCCATAGTGGCAGGGGGAAAGGCAAGAGAGAAAAACCCCGCTTTGATTTTTTTTTCTCTGTTTTCCTCTTATTTTCTTTTGCTGTTGAACTTTAACAGGTACCTTGAAGTGACTGAAATAGACATGTGTTGATAGCGTCTATTACACATTCTTTTGTTTTATCAATTCAATAAAACTGTGATGGGCATTTCAGGGAGATGTAATGTCACATGCATTTATACATACAAATATAATTTCTCCCTTAAGACCAGAGAGACATGAAAAATATCCTTATTTGCATCATAAAATGTGAAAAGAATAAAGCCCCCGTATTTATTCGGCCGTGGTTAAAGCTCAATCACTTCATGAGGAAGATGACGTGATGATGATTATGAGACTACATTAAAAAAAAACTTTAAATTAATGAAAAACAAACAGCAAAACAACAATAACAACACCAAAAGCACTCTGGCAAAGGTGATTTCCTGGTGTTCTACATTTTCTTATCTTTCTTGCTCAGTAGAGAATCTTTAGAGGGAAAATGATAAATGCTTTTTAAAAGCATTATGATTATGAAGGCTAGTGTGGTGACGTAGCAGGTGAAATTAGTGCCTGGTGTAAGGCATCCCACATGGGCAGCAGCTTGTATCTTAGCAGCTCTGAGTCAGATCCTGCTCCTGACCAATAGCCTGGGAAATGGAAAGGAAGACGGCTCAGCTGGGGCCCAATGTCCCCACGTGGGAAATGTGGAAGAAGCTACCGGGGCTGGTTTGGGCTCAGGGATGCCCCGGGCAACGTGGTTGTCTGGGTGGTGAATAAGCAGATGCAAGATCTTTCTATCTCTGTCTTATTTTCCATTTTAAAAAGTATCTTAAATAATTTTAATTATGATAAGGAAGAAAGGGAAAATGTTTCTACTAATTCACCTATTTATATTATTTTTGAGTGCTCACTAGGGGCCAGACACTGAGCTTAGCATGGAAATGCAGTAGTTATAACACAAACACACATTTTATTATCTTAGGAAGATATGAGTCATACACTTAGTTATACTCGTCATTAACTAACTTTGCTTGGAGGGTGTAAAACAAGCAGCAGTAGTCTGCCTCTGAATATATGCAAGCTCTGTTGGGAATATGGCATACCATCATACATTTCATTGAGTACTACTCATATCATGACTTGAATAAATAGATCTGTGAGCTACTGGAAAAAAAAAAAGAAGAAATCACTTCATCACAAATTTTCTTGTGATTTCTCAATGGCTAAAACCTCACCATGATCCCATATGGGCTCCAGTTTGTGTTCCAGCTGCTCCACTTCTCATCCAGCTCCTTATTTGTGGCCTGGGAGAGCAGTGGAGAATGGCTCAAAGCCTTGGGACCCTGTATCCATGGGGAGGCTTAGAAGAAGCTGGGTTCCAGGACTTGGAGAAAGTTCTTTTCTTTATCAGTTGACCTTAAGAAATTCCTATGTCTTTGACCCAGGGTGGGAGAAAAAGTGGAATGCAAGGCCCAGCCCAGCTGAGAGCTTGGCCATTAACTCATCCAGGTGATATCTTCAAGTCAGCCACTATCTCTCATTCCTGCTTGGAAATTACTACTCATATGGCTGCAGATGAATAACTGAATGATACAGATTGAAGTAATGGAGTTAAGATAAAATTGAGGAGTAATTAGTAGGAACATCTAATTAGTAATTAGTAGGAACATCTAATACACAAAATATGAAAAATAAGAATAGGATGATATAGTCCACCTATGTCAAGCAATTCTTTGTCTTAATAAAGATGTCTGAAATTCATTACAGAAAGTTATTTTGTGGGGCAATGCTGTGGCTTAGCAAGTGAAGTTGCAAATTGTGATGCCGGTGCAGGCATTCAGGAAGGGTGCTGGTTCATGTCTCAGCTGCTCCACTTCCCATCCTGGTCTCTGATAATGGTCTGGAAAAATCAGCAATAGACTGCCCAATTGCTTGGGTGCCTGAGACACATGCAGGGGACCCTCTGGGTTCCTGACTTCTGCCCAGACCAAGCCTGGCATTTGTGGCCACCTGGAGAATGAACCAATGTTGGAAGATCTCATTCTCCATCTCTCCCTCTCCATAAAACTGACCTCCAAATAAATCAACAAGTCTTTAAATTTTTAAAAGATATTTATTTTTATTGGAAAGTTAGATTTACATAGAGAAGGACAGAAAACTTTCTGTCTGCTCTTTCACACCGTCAAGTGCCCACAATGGCCAGAGCTGAACTGAGCAGAACCCAGGAGCCAGAAATCCCCTCCAGGTCTCCCACAGTGAGGTCAGGGTACCAAGGCCTTGGGCCATTCTCTACTATTTTTCTTAGGCCACATGCAGGGACTTGGATGAAAGTGGAGGGGTTGGGACACGAACCGGCACCTACACAAGATCTGGCATGTGCAAGACTAGCATTTAGCCACTTAGTTGTTGTGCCAGGCACTAAAAAATATTTTTTTTCTCTCCACTTTTGCTTTTCTAACATTTGGGGCTGTCAGGGCTGTTTGCAATACTATTTTTAATACAAACACAGTGTTTTATGTGCTTTCTGAAGGATTTACTGTCGTATATACAGTGGCCTTCTCTCCCGTGGTACTGATCAATTTTCTAAACAAAACCTGGGGTATCAGAGTGACAAAGAAGCTCAAGGGACAAATGCAGAATTAAACTGAAAATTACTCTTTCATGTGAGTTCTGAATCATAAATGGTTGGGAGTTGATGATTTCCACCTGTACGGAATTCCGAATCGCAGGATTTTCAGTTCCTCGTAATCAGGGGCTGAGCATAAAGTTGGAGGCCAATCTAGAATTTCAATTGTGCAAGGCTTGGGACCAAGATTCTCTCAGCCTAAATTCACAGAAATAAAACACCTGACCTAAGCATCTTGTAACTATGATTGTCCAGTAGCTTCATATATAAGGTATATCTGAGGATTTTTTTTCCTGGAAAATTGCTTTATAAACAGGGATCTGTCATCAGATTCAATCCATTATTTTTTAGGGCAGCTGATTAGACTCTTAACAGAATGTCGGTAACAAAGGGGGCACAAAAGAAGGAAAATTAAAAAAAAATGTATCGACTTGCAACATGCATTAAGGGAAAACAGGACTAAGCTATTCCATAATATATAAAAGGGAGCTGAAGAGATGAAAGAAATAACCGTGAAAACCAAAAGGTACATAGGATGTTTTATAAACACATATTCATGTAGGGATGCAGGTTGCAGAGGGATGTGCACACACATTTATTTAATATGTGCTTGGCAATTGTTGCTGGGATTGGAAGTGAAAGAGTTAATACATAAGCTATAATCATGGAAGAGACTTTCTCAGAACACTGAAATAGTTTTAGAACCTGCATTAACCCACTCTACTATGAATCCCAACTATCTGTTGCCTACAAGAGACACATCTAACCAGAAGAGATTCTAAGAAGCTGAAAGTGAAAGGTTGGAAACAGATATTTCATGCCAAAGGACGAGAAAAAAAGGCTGGGGTAGCTGTCTTAATTTCAGATGATGTGGACTTCAATCTGACACACATCAAAAAGGACAGGGAAGGACATTATATATTATTTCTTTCCATTGAGTTTTAATTTAATTTTGAAAATACTCCTTTTCAAAATAGTCCATCCCATCAACTCCCTCCTTTTTTGTTTTTCTGTGTTATAATTAGATATTTAATTCCAAGTGTTGAGCATTGATTTTTCGTATATTTTCCATAGAATGTCTTCTTTAAGTTTCCTTCGTATCCTTACCCACTTGTCTGATCCAATAACTTTGTAAAAATAGTTCCATTCTAAATAGTGCCATGCTGATAAGTATTTCCCTATCAGCACTCTACCTAATTATATATGTATGGGGATGTGCATGTATGTTTGACATGAATTTTAAAGGTATAAATGACATGTAACATAGAGCTTAAATATCATAAGTAAATAAAAGCTTTTAATTTAAATCCCAAATGACAGTAGATGCTTAAAGATTGCTTTCATAGAATGTTTGCAGTTGTTTTAAATGTGTTCCCTTTATAACTGCACTGTGTAAATATCTTTTATATAAAAGTTGGTTAATGACTTCACTTACATTAATAAATAAAAGTTAGACATCAATGATATGTGCAGATCACCATTCATCAATAGCTTTAACTGTTTCTGTTTTTGAAATAGGTAATTATCTTCAAATACTAGAAGTGAAATTCCTCAATTTGTAATTATTTCATTATAAAAAACATGACTTTAAGTGTAATCCACATTTTTAAGATTTAAAAGAATTCCTTGCTCCTCAAATCTGGTGGGAACAGTGAATCTGTGTGTGTGTGTCAACATTTTATCTCATTTATTTTTCCATTCTACCATAAAAAAAGCCAGGGAAGGACAGCCAGGTGATGGTTGTCAGTCACACTTGGGAATGAATGAGTATGATTGGGGTGGTATTTACCTTCTCTGGAAATGTTTTTATGGGAAAAGCAGATTAAAAAGAGAAGAGATAAATCAAGAATGATCTTTCACCTACTGATTCACTCCCCAAACATGTGCAAAAGCCTGAGCTGAGCCGATCCAAAGCCTGGAGCATGGAGTGGGATACCGGTGCTAACAAGTGGAAGCTTAGCTTGCTGATCCACCATGTTGGCTGGTGTTTTGTTTCTTCACTTAAGTATCTTTACTACATTCTAACCAACATCCACTCAATTTCAAACCTCATTTATTTTAGTTTAATCTTCAATCAATGATCTGAGCTCATTCTGCATAATGTCTTTTAGTTATTTAAATGAAGTGATATGGACAATCCTCTTTTAAAGACATGAACCCTTCTATGCACTAACATATACATAACCAAATTTGACAAGAGAAAAGTAGGAGGGACATTTATTAGGTTTGTGGATAAAATACTCATAAATAACCTTAAATTCATGATGATGAGTCAAACTGAATCCATGATGATGAGTCAAACTGATTTATATCTGCTTTCATTGTGCATTTAGTATTATAATTCAAATGGCAGTTACCTATAAGATTCTGAAGTTCAGGGCATATGGAAGTAATTTCCCTGAACTGTATATCAAGGTTTTAATCCTAAAACAGTTTTGGAAAAAATGTATTGAATGAATGAATTCGCAATGAGTACTCTGACTCTCTCCCATAGATGTGGCCACATGGCCCCATCAGAGCATCCCAGATAGTTCCCAAGACAAGAAAGAAAGGCAGGGATACGTTTTTATTTTAAATATTTATATATTTGAGAGAATGATAACTAGCAGAAGAAAAAGAGATGTTTTGCATCTACTGAACCACTCCACAAATGATCACAACAGTCATGGATGGCCAGGCAGGGCAAAGAGCTCCATGCTTGTCTCCCCGATAAGTTACAGTGCCCAAGCACTTGGGACATCATCCTCCATCTTTCCATGTCCAGTAGACGGGAACTGAAGCAGAAGCAGAGCACACGAGTAGGGATTTTTCTATGTTTGTCCTTTTGTGTAAAGGGAACAAACTATATATATATATAGTATACATATATATAGTATACATATATATGTGTGTGTAAATTTGTGACAGGTAGATTTGCTAATTCTTTGTGCAAGAGCCAAGGAAGTGACTTTGCTCTGAGGCAAATCATATGTAGTATGGTTTGCTATCTCAGTTGAAGTGTCAAGTGCATGCCATAGGGTGATGATGGCAGACATGCCCTTTGAAAGCCTTAGCCACACGTCCTGCACACCAACAGTGGTTGTTGACACTGAGAAGTCACAGAAATGGTCCCCAGTCTTGCCTGAGTCACAGTGTGTTTATTCTCCTCAGACCATTTGATCAAGTCTCTGTGCTTATTCTTGGCTGAACAGTATTTTCTCTGACCAACATTAGATGCCTCTAAGAGATGAGAGTGACATAGCATAGAACAGACCAGTGCTTTCCACCCTTAAGAAAAGATCAGTCGTGAACAACCGTACAGGACTTTGACCAAATCAGCTTCACTCACCCCTCCTTTCCTGCCAGAGGAAAATCAGTCATGTCTACACAGATCCCACTTCTATTAACCTTTCAAACACTGCTGAGGCATGGCTGTAGTAAGGTCCCCAACATCATATATCTCAAGAATTTTCTGGTATATCTTTTTAAACTCTCCTTGTAATATTTTGAATAATCGGAGCATTTATAACTCAGTCACCAGGGAACAGGTAATTGTATCATGATTTTGATATCTGAAATCAAGTCATGAACTTGGCATTCAGGGAGTGGCAAGAAAAAGCCAGGTGCATACCCAGACGTATGTGCAGATACACAGATCTGTGTACAGTCACAGCAATGGACACACGTATACACATACACACTTCACTTTTATTTCCCTTATGTTTCTTATATAAAAAGGAAAAATAAAGCAAGAGGGTGTGAAATAAAAATAAAATTGGGCCCGACACCGTGGCCTAGCGGCTAAAAGTCCTCACCTTGAACGCCCTGGGATCCCATATGGGCACTGGTTCTAATCCCGGCAGCTCCACTTCCCATCTAGCACCCTGCCTGTGGCCTGGGAAAGCAGTCGAGGACGGCCCAAAGCTTTGGGACCCTGCACCCTCGTGGGAGACCCGGAAGAGGTTCCTGGTTCCCGGCATCGGATCGGCGCACCGGCCCGTTGGGGCTCACTTGGGGAGTGAATCATCGGATGGAAGATCTTCCTCTCTGTCTCTCCTCCTCTCAGTATATCTGGCTTTCCAATAATAATAAAATCTTTAAAATAAACAAATAAATAAATAAAATCACAGTCTCAATCTCAGAAACCACAGAGATGTGTTATTAATACCATAAAACAATGCATTGAAGCAAATATGAATAAAAGCTGTAAATGGGTTATTTGGGTGCTGCTCAAACTCATTGTCTATACAACACGTGGTATCAGGCATCTGGCAACTTTTCTGCACACTGTTCACCACAAGATACAAGTGCTGGAAGCCCAAGTAATCTGACCAGTACTCATTACATGAAAATCAAAATTACATCCATTCATATTTTCCTCAAATTAATTGAAACAATTTATGTTACTTTAAATAATAAATAACAAATACCAGTTACAGAGGATAAAACTATATAAATGAAATGCTAAAGGAAACCCTTCTGCAACAGTAAATTGTTTCTTAAAAGTGTATTTGAATATCAGTCTTACAACATAATATCACTGCATTACAAGCAAAATTAGACAACATGAAAACCAAATGTCTTATAGAATATTTGTGGATCAGAAACCAGTATGTAATTGAATTCATTGTGACAGAGAAAATTGAATTAGCTAAGGACAAAAGCAAAACCTTATTTAATACTGTAGGGAAACAGGATGCTTGCAAAAACCTATAAGCTGCTGTATGAATTCCCTTCATATATTTTAACATGTTTATTCAAACATAACTCATCTACCCACATGCTGTACTTAGCTATAAATGTTCCCTTGCTGAAACCCAAACAAACCCTCCTCTTGCCTGTGATTCCTCATACCTCACTGTCGCTTTCCATTGAACCCAAAATAATTGGATATTTTTATCAAAATCTGCTTGTATTCTTCAGTTGCTATAGAGCTTTTTTTAAAAACATATTCAGATCTATTGAAAACATTTTGTTTAGGGAAATGTGTATTATCCTAAAATTGAATGAAATTTGAACGAGAGAGGGAGAATGATTTCCTCCCGTTCTTAGCTGTCTGGAAGAGTTGAGTGGGCAATGGTTCAGCTGGGTAGATAAGATTGCTTTTCTTCAAAAACTAGGCTTACTCCCTCTCTTCTTTTAAAATAATTGTTTGTTTAAAAAGCAGAATGACAGAAGATTTAAAAAAGGAGGGAGGAAAGAGAGAGAGAGAGAGAGAGAAGAGAGATGAGAATATTCAATTTATTAGTTCACTCTCACATGGTTACAGTAACCAGGTCTGGGTTAGGTTCAACAGAAGCCAGAAATGCCATGCCGGATCCAACATGAATGTCAGAGGCCCTGGTACTTGAAGTTGGATGGGAAGAAGAGGGATAAGGATGAAAGCAAGTGCTCTAATGTTTAAAGCAAGTATTTGAAGGAGTGATTTAACCTGTCTTACGATCCAGTGTTTGTGTAACTTGGGCTTTTGGTATATTCCATGTCTGTGCATTGTGTGACATCCCACAACTTACTTAACCACACTCAGAGCATCTCCCATGAGGAAGATCCCAGATCTGTAAGGGGGAAGGTGGTTTATAAGAGGAACATACGGAATGATTTGCTATGAAATAGACAGCTGCTCTTCAAATATGGACAGCCTTCAGAGTATTTGCTCACATCAGTCCTTTTCACTTATTTTTCTTCCTGCATAGTGAAAATGTTTCAACAGACTGGAAAATAATAATATTCATGTTGTTATTTGACATGCTTTCAAAACAGGCTATGTTATCTATCATATTACCACTTTTTTCTTAAATATTCTCTTTTTTGTCCAGTGACTCGGTTTTAAAATTAGACTAACTTTTCACTCTTATTATCTTCAACAACTATTTATGCAAGTGACATCCAGTGTACTCCCTGGAGGGGAGAAAGCACTGCTGCTGCGCGTGAATTAATTCCTCAATGTGTAATCTGAATCCTAATCTCCAGTGCCTCAGAATAAGATTTGATTGGAAATGGGTTCAATGCATATTTTATTAGTTAATGTAGGCTGTACCTGAGAAGGTTGGGGAACTAATCCAACCTATTTAATATCTTTGAAGAAGAGACAGGCAAAGGAATCGTGCCACCATGCTATCATATAATTGCCAAACTATGGTCTGTGCTTTTTTTAAATTTTAGTATAGAGGCAATTTCCCACAAATGAAATCCCCAAAATGAACATCCTTTGTTTTGTGCAAAAATCAAAATACTAAGCAACCACTCCGTTTTTTCCAGCCTTTTAGCTATTGTCATCACACGTGTTATTACTAGGTATGCTTTAAATCAGGAATGGCAGCAACTATATGACCCATGTTTTGTTTCTGTATTCTCAGAACAAAATGTTTTTTGCCCCTCCATTTAAATGTTCCACTCAAAATGAAAATGTATTGAATAGGGACCAAACATGTTTCTCAGAGTCCAAACCATATATTGTCTACTTTTCTGTAAGAGATGTCCGATGTATTATCATCACTATTGTTTAACTAATAAATTTTGATTTGATACACAACACAGCATGTTAAGCCACCACTTTTCTTGACTTCACTGCTCTGCTTCTTCTGATCCAGCTTCCTACTAGAGCTCCAGGAAGCGCAGCACGTTACAGGTTACATATTCTGGCAGTCAACACGTGGGAGACCAGAATGGAGTGTCTGTCTCCCGCCTTTGTTAATATTATTAGGGAGGAATGAACACAGGTGCTGAAGAGAGTCTGTCTCGTGAGTGCTAAGTCCTTCAAATAGATAAACAGCTAAATACGTACACACATAAGCAACAGAATTAGAAATTAAATTCTAAAGAGATTTAATTAGTCAAAGTGCTTGTACAGTCACTGTGTTGGACGTCACTATCTTTGTAAAGATCCATGTTTGTATTTAGTATTGTTTTCTTCTAAGTAGAAGTGTCCTCATCATTGACTGTAGTGCTAGCAGGTAAATTCTTTCAATTGTCCCCGTTTTCAAATACCTCGATGAGTCTATATTTCTCTCTATTCTGACGCTCATTTGGCTGGACAATAGTTATTCCTCTCCTTTCTGAACTGCGAAGATGCTCGTCGCTTTCTTCTTCATCACACTGTAGCCCAGGAACATTGAGCATCATTTGCTCATCTGTGTGAAATCAGTTTTCCTCCAGATGTTTTCCTAATTTCATTATCACATTTTTAAGCAATCTGATGACAATTTCAAATAATTTTCTTCTTTTGCGTGAATGGAATTTTGCAACACTTTATTTTTCAGTTCTATCATAGGTTCTTGTTAGGCAATAGGATTGCCTAGATGGAGCTACAACTATGAATAACTTAGACATAACTTACAGTCCGCAGTCAGTATATTTCTGTTTTCTACTAGTTTTTATTCTGTTCATCATGTTAGTTAATTCTCATTATTTGATCTGTGATCTTCACTGCTGCGATGAAGTTCGCATTCAATCTAGCGCGGTTTGCATTTCACACATTGTGGTTTTCATTTTTAGAAACTTAATTTTAATTTTATTTATTTCTTCCATGGCTTCAAATCACAGCAACACATTTTCCTCTAATTTTATTTGCCTATCATAAGCCATCTTTTCTGTTTTAGTGACTTTCTATGCCATTTGTGATTGCATTAAATATACGGAGAGAAAAAGAGGAGAATGAGAACGAGAGACGAAAATAAATCTCCCATCCAATGATAAACTCCCAGAACACTCAGAACAACCAAGGCTTGTATCTAAATTTCAAGGAGAGACTTTAATCTGCATTTTGCTTGTGATGAAACAGACCTAATTATGGGAACATCACTGTCTGTGTCCTAGCACAAAGTCCCTGCCTGGCCGTTAGAAATATGACGAGCGCAGTCAGAAAGGCTCGCAGGTTATTCTGCATACATTCCAATGCTTAACAACACATCCTATAGACATTTATTTTCCTTCTGGGATACATTTAATTTACTTAGAAATGGCTTTATACTTCTATAAAGTCTTATTTGTTTGGTAGGGCAAGGATAAAATATACTCTGTATGCAATATTTTCTTTGCTGCTGTGGCAAACTCTTCTAAATAAGGTACTTGATCTTCTGTAAATTCTGAGGCTTCTTTCTAAATTTGGTAAGAAGTAGATACTCCCACAGCTGGGAGAGCTTCGCATGTGCTTCCTTCTCGTTTTTTTCATCATGTTCTCTCCCAGTCCTGGATAGTTTTCCCCATATCGGTATCTTGGTCCATTCCCTAATGATTACTCATGAAATATAACCTATCTCCAAACCTGTGTATTTGAAAAACTCTCATTTCTGATGCTTGGGCTGCATCTAGTCTAGTTTTTCTAGACTCCTAATTTTGTTTCCTTGTTCCAGTAAGTCTTCTTGGTTACCTACAGATTTTTTCTTTTGTATATTGTCTCAAAACAGCAGCACAATGAATTTTAGAATCTCTCTCATTTGCTTCCCATAAAGAGTCACTGTTTTTATTGATTATTGCATTGTCTTGAAAAACTTTGTTTTATATATTTTGCTATTTTTCAGTGTTGTTATGTGGAATTAAAATCCTACTGTCTGTTGCTCCTTCATTAGTCAGCATATAACTCAGCATTCCATTTTTAATGAATTTAGGATGATTAGCAAAGCTGTGAAAGATAAGTGGGCTCTACAACTGAAAGAAAAGATTTTATAGTTTTAAAATTCTGAAATAAAATCTGAGCTTTCCCATGCCTGTAGCCACAGAATCATAAAGATTATAAAGTTAAAAACCTGTTCAATTCACCCAAAACAACTCTATTTGTCAGCCATTTTTTTCATAAATAGTGTGAAGATGATGTTGATACAGGGGTGTAACAGGCTAATTCTTCACCTGCAAGTCCACGCATCCTCTATGGGGACCAGTTTGTATCCTGGCTGTCCTGGGAAGGCAGCAGAGGATGGCTCAAGTCTCTCTTGGGAGTACTGAAAGAAGCTCCCGAATCCTGGCTTTGGGTTGGCTTGGCTGTCACCATGCAGGCAATTTGGGAAGTGAACTAAATAGTCTTCTCTATAAATCTGCCTTTCAAATAAAAGTAAATGAATATTCTTAAAAGCTATGCAAAGGCTCATTCAAATCTTGCACTGAAGAGATTTAAAATCAAAGGTATTTATGTAATCAGTCTGAAGTAGCTAAAAGTTAATAAAAGATGGACGCTGCTCTACTTGCATTACACACTGCTGAGATAAGTGTAACCATGAAAAATTATACTACAAGGGTTATTTAAAGACAGGTTTTTTCAACATTTATTTATTCACAAAATTCTTTGCTCTGATCTAGGCTTCCATAGCCAGAATTCCAACTACTGGCCTAGGGGTATAAAAAAGGCATAAATATTAGTCTTGGAAGATACTAATTTTCTGTAGTATGTTAGTATACAATTCTATTTCATTTTTATGAATACTTTATCAATGCAGTCATCATGTTGTATGATTCCTATCTGACTCCTGAATGAATGAAGTTACACTACACTAAAATATCAAGGATTGTTAATTGCACAGAGTATTTTATTTATGTTGGAAAACAAAAACAAACAAGATACAGAAGCAGGAAGATGCCGGAACAGTGCTGTAGAAATGCCTCCATCTCCCATTCATTGGTCACATTGCAAATGGCTACAGTGGCTGGGAATCCAGGTTCAAGGCTAGGAATTTGGCACAGAATCCACCTCTGCCATGCCTTGTAAGATGACAAACGCTTGAGTCATCTTGGCTGCCTTTGTGAATCTGCATTAGCGGGAAGCTGAAAGTGCAAAGAGCCACAGCCCAAACCCAAGCACCCTTGCATGGGATGCAAGCACCGTAATTGGTGTCTTCACCATTGGATACAGTGATGATTTTTTTCTGACAGGTTTTTACCAGATAACTCCATCAATCTCATGCAAATTTCTCACGCTCTAAGTAACACTGTATAAATTGTCCTTTGTTTTTTTTCCCTGTTTGCTTTCTAACTTGCCAGTTCTCAGCAGAAGAGCTTGGGACTTAGGCCTGGAGCATTGAGACTGGCACACTGGGTCTCTGAGTTTCCTCTAAAGTGAGCCAGTACGTGGCTTCCTCCGCCCTTTGTGTGTAACAGAGCAAAGTCACCTGGCCTTTCACAAACTTCTGTTTTCATCAGAACTACTGATTGTACTAATTGCCTTTGGTATTGGAAAGCAGCCCATGCTTTCATGTTCAGTTGGTTTGAGACAATTCAACATCTGTGATCTCAGAGAGCAGAGACCATGAGTGTGTGCCCTGTCCTGAGCACACATGTTGCATCTTGGACCACCTCCAGTTTTGACCATTGTGCAAAGGGTAGGAATCTAGTCAGGTGCACACACAAGATGAATCTTCCTAATCCAGTAAACCAAATGAGGACCTCAAATACCTCTTCAAAAGGCTAAAAGATAAAATCATAGCTTTTGATCTCACCATGTTAAGGCTGCTGCTATTTAAGGCAGACACATTTTATCTACTTCTCCTGTTGATTCTCTCTGGAAGTTGTCACAGGCAGAAATCCATAGTCAGTTCTTGAAGTATAGTAGTAGCAGATCTTGGCATATCATATGAAACTAATTTAAAACACAAATCACTGTAACCTTAGGTAGTTTGACATATACTTCAGGCCAACTTCTCCAGCAAGTGCTAAAGGTTATACCATAGTCACGGAAAGCTGGAAGAATGTAGGAATCTAGATGCAGCACAAGGAATAGTCCATGCTCTGAGTATTGGGATCTGTAACGTATGCTCTAACAGTGGCATGCTCACAGGAAGCGCCATTGCAAGTCTTTATGTACAGGCCACATGTTTCAGATGCACTCTACCCACACCAGTATATGGGAAATAATAAAATATAATCTTTTTTAATGTAAGCTGCAAATTATTTATTTCTAGGATGTCCCAGGGAGTCTTGAGACCATGCAGGAAGTACAGCCATTGTCGTTGGTTAGAAGTGCTCTGGCACATTAGATGGATCCGTTAGATGTGATAAGGAGAGATTTCTGAAACTGAGATAGGCAAAGCCCATGTTGCTAGTTAGTATGAAGTAGTTATAGAGTATGTAAAGAATTTGCATCCTTCAATAGGCCTCAAGATCAAGGGTCAGACATCTATTGGAGAAATGAAATAGGATAGGTGTGAGCTAGTGTAGCGTCACAAATCGGAACCCACTTGTCCCCTATTATATGTAAACCTCTGATAAAATCCCGCTCACCTGAGACCTATTTTGGTATCAGGTAATCACTTCCTCAGGGGCATAAGTAGCCTGGCAACAGGGAGGTGCTCACTCTTTCTTCCCATGAACATGTGATAGAGGGGTTGAACCCCCTGTAGAACAAAAAAATCAAATTATAATAATTTGGCATAATGGCAGCCAAACCAGTTCTCGCAGATCCAGAACCTCACTTGAGTCTTAATCAAAGACTTGCCAAACATGCTGCAAGAGCTCAGCACTGAATGAATTGTGCTGGATCCCTGTTCAGGGCCTGGAAAAGCACCAGAAGGTGTTCCGTGGACACAGGACCCTGCCACCCATGCAGGAGACCCGGAGGAAGCTCCTGACTCCTGGTTCAGCCTGGTGCATCGCAGGCTGTTGTGGCCATCTGCGAAATGAAATGGTGAGTGGAAAATAATTTCTCTCCCTGTCTCTCTCTCTCTGTGGGTGTGTTTTTATGTGTAACTCTTTCAAGCAAACAAATCTTTAAAACCTAACAAAGAAATAAATAAAAAATAGTCACAAATTAATTCCCCAAATAGCTTCTATTCTAAGAAAAGTTTGAATATTACAGAGAGAAGACATGCTTGATTTTATCTAATGTCTAATTATCTGTATTTTTGTTTATTCTTTGAACATCTCTGAATAGTCTCCTCTATTACAATGATAGTAGGTCCTGAAAATATAAGAATGTCTTTAAGTGGACAGTTTTTGAAATCACAGGTTTTCATGAAAAGATGAGAAATACTCAATGTGTAATGATTATCATGTCAATTTAATAGCCTTAGGATAGAAAATGCTCATTTGAGACTTGTTTTACTAAGGAAATCTCACACTTTTTTTTAAGTCAGGGAATACATGATGTCTATGTTTAAGCATGTAAACCTGAGAAACAAAACCATAAGTTTTACCTTAGTCATTCATCTAAGGGATAAAATTCCCACATTGCCACATCTGACATAAAATAACATATTATACCTTTCTCCATGATTAGACAACTACTAATCATAATTATCTATGAACTGAATTGGCAGTACGCTTGTTTTTGATAAAGCTTTCTATAAGTTAGGAATCTTTGGCATGCCTTTTATAATTACAGAAAAATGGGCTAAGCTGGCTGCCTTCTGTGATAAAGAGACCTTGTTTCTTCTTTATCATATTATTTGCTGTGTGACAATTAGATAAGTTCACTCGACTTCCCAAATGTTGCATCTCCAGGACTCTCCTTTACGTAAAATAAAGAAATCATCTGCATGACGGATTTTCATGTCAATTTCAAAAACATCTTCTAATTGTCAAATGTATTTAAACTTCTGTATGCTTTAATCCCTTACCCAGGGTTTAAATAAACACTTTCAATTAATGGATTACTGCAGAATTACTGTGAGCAGTTCAGAGAGTTACATTCCATTACATTCTCTAAGTGATAATCAATTAGTCATTTCACTAGCAGTAGGTCAAGATTGAAGTACCCCAAGGAATTTATTCCATGCTCGTTTCAAAGATCAAAATATGCTTATTAATTCAATTTTGTGAAATGTGTCATATCTCTGGCTAATTTTACCTTTCCCTTTTCAGTCTCACTCAAAATCTCTACCCGTGCCCTTTGAGTATGCACAAAATCCCGCCTCTACAAGCCCTCCCATGACATGCAATTCAGTAGGCTTCTAACTGCTGGCAGCAGCTGTATACTAAATATTGTACCTATCAAGCTTTTACATGTTTTCATTTTCAAATTTCCATTTAAATGCAAATTCTGCCATTTAAATACAGTCCTCATGTTCTTTATTACACTGTAATTACAATTTCCCATCTTTCTGGGATTGGCTGCAGGAAAGGTCAGAGGTCATCACACTAGCCCTACACGCATGGTTCAAATCAAGAAGTCGCCATCTTCTGCCTTCCTGAGTGACACCCATTTGTTAAGGGAGGCCTGAGGGACTGATTCAGACTGTGGTCTTAACAGTGATTTACAGGACAAAGCCCAGAGCTTCTAGGCCATGTGATTTAAATAATTTAGCTAGGACTTGGCACAAATAAACAACATTTGAAATGTCACCCTTGTTTTGAAAAGAGACACATCCAACTGATACAAGTTAATCCCATGTAGAATGGGCAAGCAAGAAATACAAATATAGTTAGATGTTGTGTAATCTTATTTAGCACAATGCATTCAGCCACAGGCTAACTGGAATAAAACTGTGTTATAATGAATGTATTTTGTAGTATTGTTTCTAAATATCATTAGCACAAATACAGAGACTGTAAATGACAAGCCGATTGGAAAGTCTGAAGAATTTACAAATTTAAATCAAATCAACATTTGCCATTTTTTTAAAAGATTTTATTATTTTTATTACAAAGTCAGATATACAGAGGAGGAGAGACAGAGAGGAAGATCCTCCGTCCAGTGTTTCACTCCCCAAGCGAGCCGCAACAGGCCGATGCGCGCCGATCTGATGCCGGGAACCAGGAACCTCTTCCAGGCCTCCCACGCAGATGCAGGGTCCCAATGCATTGGCCCGTCCTCAATTGCTTTCCCAGGCCACAAGCAGGGAGCTGGATGGGAAGTGGAGCTGCCGGGATTAGAACCGGCGCCCACATGGGATCCCGGGGCGTTCAAGGCGAGGACTTTAGCTGCTAGGCCACGCCGCCGAGCCCCAACATTTGCCATTTTGATTATAAAACTAGATCCTCCATAGAATTCATGAGTTGGGAGCATTTTTTAAATCATTTACTTCTTGATATTTATAACACAGAAACAGCATTTTTAGATGCATAATTTCTCTCTCTCCCTCTCCCTGTGTGTGTGTGTGTGTGTGTGTGTGTGTGTGTGTGTGAGAGAGAGAGAGAGAGAGAGAGAGAGAGAGAGAATAGGAAAGTATTGTGTGGAAGATGGTAACCAGAAACAGAGAAACAAGCAAAAGCAGGTCTCTTTAGAAAATATCTCTAAAATTATTGTTAAGGTTAATTGAATCTCAGCTTTGAGAAATTGTGTTATACAGTGGAAGGAATGTGACAGTAGAATTCAACAAGCATAGCTATAAATAATACTTCCATCATCAAGTTATTGTCCTTGAACAATACCATTCATTTCTTTCTGAAACTAGAAGCTGAAAGGGTAAGCTATGTCAGACAACTCAGCAATGGACAGCATACAGGTGGAGAAATGCATAGAAAAAATTAATACACCATGCAGCATTTAGCAGATAACTCATACTGACATTCAACATCTCTACACTCTACTTCCACAAATATTGTGGACACATATTTCCAATGGGTTAAAGGAAGGGGAGCCACCATGTACCTCACAACTTCTGAAGTGGAATTCTCTCAGTTAATAGTACTATACATAGTGTCTGTGTAGTTCCTTGGGTTACAAATCCTAGATCCCCAAAGCAATAATGTTAGAGAAGCGCCGAAGGATCCAGACATTGTCATTTATACACAGGGTGCTTCAATCGGCCTTGTCTTTCTTGACAGACTCAGCCTAACGTGTGTTCAATCACCACCCGGAATCTATCCTCTGTCCACTATTTGCTTTCACCTTGACTTCTTGTGATACTGTCTCTAAAAGAGGTCAATCCGGCTTCCTTTTCTAAGTCAAATTTTAACAGGACGCTTTGATATAACAAAACTGATAAACCATCCAAAACATCACAGATATTCTGATGGTGGTTGTCAGAGCTCCAAGCTGAACTTTTTGAAGCACAATATATCAGTTTCTGTACCTAACAATTATATTACTGATCTTAATTATCCCTTGAAATTATTTCCAGTATTAATATTGTGATAATGTTTTCAAAACTTCATGATTAATCCCGACTTTATAACCTTTCATTTACCTAATATTAAAGTTGGGATTCAATTCTAACATTGTAAGTTCATTATAAATGTGCTGCAACATTCAGCAAATGATATTTATTTAGCAAATGGCACACATTTCTTTGGTCACTTAAATATTCAGCTCTGTCTAGTCTAAATCAAAGGGCCAATTAACTTAGTTTCCACATTTTTTTGACCATCTGGCTAATAAGTTTGCAACTGCCAGAATCTGTGGGATACTTTTTGGCAAACCAGTCAGTACTCTGACTTAACTTATATATTTAAAAATAACCTTGCTATCGAATGTTTAAGTTCTGTTTTAAATGTTATTTATGATGGGTGGGTTCTCCAGGCTTCATGTTTACTTCCCAAACTAATCATTAAATTTTCTTTTAGGATTGTATTTTGAGCAAATTATTACTCCAGACATTTATTTTAGATACTAACATTATGCTTCAGCACATATTTCTATACAGAAGTATATAAATATTCTTTTAGCATTAGACTGTGTATTTATCTTTACCATTATTCTATTTTCTGTACAACAATATCCTAACTCTAGAAACTATAGTAACTGGATCCTTCCCCAGTTGAAATTTGTCATGTTGGGTGCATGGAACGTGTCTAGTCTGGCAGCTCACCGGATTAAAGATTAGCATATTTAAATATCAAACAATAGAGCACCTATAGATGCCTTAAGTATACACATATGTTTTTCATGCATTCATTAATTTTTAATTTAAAATAAGGCATATTGGGTGCCCATTGTCTGCTGGACAAGTCAAATCATGTGGATAGATTTATAAGCAAATCAGATCATCTTCTTCACTTAGAAATTTTTCAATTGCATGAAAGAAGACCGCGAAAGAATCTCTGTTCAAATAATTATGTTGCATGAAGTTAGTTGTAGGTTATAAAGTGAAACTGACCACTAAATTGGAATGAGGCATGGGAACCAAGGGCTGGCTGTCATGGGTGGAATGCTTGGGATTTCATTTATGAAGAGATGATTTGAGAAGAAACTTCAAGAAGGTGAAGGAAGATATTTGCAAACATGGGAAAAGCTACTCCAGCTACCAACAATTGCAGATCAGGGAGGCATCATGTGGCAACAGATTGTTGCTGTTTAGGGTGTTTAAATTCCATATCTGAATCATAATTGAAGTCTAAGCTTTTTCTATCTTTCTGCTAATGCACCTTAGGATGAAATAGGTGATGGTTGTGGCCAGGCCCCACAACTCACTGATCTTTAAAATCACTTGCATTCCTTGTATGTGTGCTATATTTAAAATGTTTTGAAGGGGCTGGCACAGTAGCCTAGCAACTGAAGTCCTCACCTTGTACAGGCTGAGATCCCATATGGGCACCGGTTCATGTCCCTGCCAGTTTCCCATCCAAATCCATTCTTGCGGCCGGGGAAAGCAGTTGAGGATGGCCCAAAGGGTTGGGACACTGCACCTGTGTGGGAGATGTGGAAAAAGCTCCTGGCCCCTGGCTCCTGGCTTCAGATAAATGTTTGCAGCCACTTGAGGAGTGAATCAGTGCATGGAAGATATTTCTCTCTATGTCTCCTCCTCTCTGTCTCACCCCTGTATAAACAAACGAACAAATAAATAAACAAATAATAAATCTATAAGACGTGTTTTAAAAAGGAAAGAAGAAAATAAGCACCTTGCTAAAAATCATGCACATGTTAGAAACAAGTTTCCTTTGCCAGGAGCTCTGAGATGTTCAAGGAGCCCAGTAACCAATTGCTTGCTGCAGGATGATCAAAGGACAGAAAAACTGGTTATAAATGAGTTCAGAGGCTTCCAGGAACTGAAAAACACGGGGTCTTTAAAACTCAAAGCAGTTAGGTAGGAATTTTGTCTCTGTGATGGGAAATATTTTATTTTTGAAAACATCAGTTGAGCTATGACATGGAGCGCTGACACTCAGAGGAACCATAGAAAGAGCATTAGCAGTTACTAGGTCTGAATTCCATCTTGCAGAATGAGTTAACCTTTCATTTCCCCACAAAAAAATCCCAATTTTGTCTCCTTGCCACCGAAGCCTGGTGCTCAATATTGCCAAGACAGTAACCAGTAAAATGCTGTTAAACTATAGGGAAAGTCATTTTATTATTTCTGCTCTAAAGTTTGAAGTAGTTTTGGTTGAATTTATTGCCCTTTGTTGGCTAATTTCTCTATAAATTACTGCTTCTCAGATACAGGGTCCTTTAATTGATCCATGGACATACAGCCATGGATAGGAAGTGTTAACGAGTGCCATTGCTGAACTGTAACTATGCACACACTGCCCAAACTTCAGCTGCTTCGCTGTGCATCATAGCTGCTCATGGTTGCAGTCCTCAAGACCAGGCTCCGTTCGCTAGAATTTGTCGATATTCAAGAGGGTTGTAACATAGATTCTGGATTTCCTAAAAGGGGACATCAAACAGAAAGCCATTCAAGTTCCAAGCCCAAACTCTGCCTACTCTGTATTCAAATACACAAAACACCTTCCCAAACATCACTTCCATCCCATAAAATAATGGTCTCAGACTTTGTGAAAGGAAGCTTATTCTGTACTTAGCTAGCCTGTGTTTGCTTCTTAAATGTGCACTGTCCCTTTAAATAGTTCCTGCACACCTTTTTTGATATCTCTTCCTCCATCATTCTGTTTTCAGGAGACTGCACTCTGGACCAAGCCTAGCAGAGGATCTTGTCCACTCTCTCCAGTTCATGAACAAGCAAATCAAATGAATGCAAGTTGGCTTTGTTCACAAAATGCAAAAATAAAATGCCAAGTCGCCACCTAGCTTATAATAAAGACTCACTTGGTACTGCAAGTAGATCTTTCTTATTTCATAATTCATAATCATATCAGCCTGCATGACAGAGAATTATGCCTTGTTTGCTTTCTGTAGAGTCCCATGTAGCATGACAAATATTTTGCACAGTATTATCTATCTTAAAAAGCAAAGCAAACATCTATTGAATTGAATAAATTGGGCATGAAAGGGTGCAAAGCCTAATCATTTCTGTGTTGCTATCAAGAATTGTCTCCTCTGGGCCTGGCATGGTAGCCTAGTGGGCAAAGTCTTCACCTGGCATGAACCAGGATTCCATATGGGTTTTGGTTCATCTCCTGGGTGCTCCACTTCCTTCCAGCTCCTTGATTGTGGCTTAGGAAAGCAGTGGAGGATGACCCAAAGCCTTGGGACCCCAGAACCACATGGGAGTGCAAGGATCAGGTCCTGGCTTTGGATTACTGTTTGTGGCCACTTTGTGAGTGAAAAAGTGGAAAAAAATCTTTCTGTCTCTCCTCCTCTCTGTAGATCAGACTTTCCAATAAAAATAAGTAAATCTTTTTAATGAATTGCCTTTTCTTTCTGTGAATGGAATATTTAGCCACTCAGCATATCTTCCTCTGCATGTCCATCTCTCTGTATCTGCATTACATTTATATTGGGCTCTCTATGTAAGTTGATGTTGGGTTACATTTATGAGCAATATTCTTGAAAGATGTGCATCCGAAAATTTATATGTGGATTTCACTTTTTTCTATTATCCACCACAATGACAATTAATGGGGAAAAGAAAAGAAGGAATTAAATAAAATGAAAAGTTAAGATTTTTTTTCAACATTTATTAGGTAACTTAGAGAGAGACTCTAGCACCTGTTGCTTCATACACTAAATGGTTTGGTTGTATGGGGATGATTCAGTCTAAAGCAGGAGGAATTCCCACATGGGTTCCAGGGGTCCAAGCATGTAAGCATTTCTGATGCTATCCCATGGGTATTGGAAACAAAGCAGCCAGAACTTGAAACAGCACTTGCATATGGGTTGTCAGCATTGCAAACACAGACTTATTCTCTGCTCCATAAGCTGGCTCCACAAAATAGGAATCTTTATAAAGTTTCTCAAAAATTTATTTTGGCCAATTGATATGGGAGAATACGTTGCTTTTTCTGTGGTCACATGCCTTAGTACAGGGTTAGCCTTGTGCATGAAGGACGAAGAAGCCAGTGTCCATTTTAGGAACATGATGCTGCAAGCTGCTCAGTGGCTTAGTCATAATGCTGATATCAGTAATTCTGAAAAAAGACAGCATGAAAATAATAATCTGTATAAGCTACACTTCCCTTCCAGTTCTCTGCTTGTGGCCTGGGAAAGCAGTCGAGGACAGCCCAAGGATTTGGGACCCTGCACCCGCATGGGAGACCTGAAGAGGTTCCTGGTTCCTGGCTTCTGATCAGCGCGCATCGGCCTTTGCGGCTCACTTAGGGAGTGAATCATCATATGAAAGATCTTCCTCTCTGTCTCTCCTCTTCTCTGTATATCTGCTCAATTTTCCAAACTGCTTGCCTTTAATTATATCTTCATGGTAATGTGTATGTGTTCTAATTTCTCCAAATTCTCAGTAAATAAAGGAAGCTCTATTTCTTTGATTTTTTCGCATTTGATTAGATATACAATGTACTAATGTTGTCCACTCTTCTAATTAATAAAAGAATGTTTCTTTTCATGTAAAAAAAATAAGCTACAGCAATGATAAAAATCAGTAACTATCAATGTCCTCTCTTTGGGAATATGTGCAATTTTAAGTGGGTCAATGCAAATTGGGGTAACCACAGTTGCTTAACATAAGAGGTCAGTGAAGGAAAATAGGGAATAGCTCAGTTGCAAAACAAGTTAGAAGCAAAATCAACAGGTTTGTCTTTCTCTCTTTTTTATCCCCAGAGTATCTTCAGTTGCTTTAGCCTTTGATATTTCATAAAACTTGAAACTGTTGCCAGGAGCTGATCTTACAAAATGATGACAGAAACATAAGAAATGATGCTTCTTATGGTTAGCACAGAGGATGTGGGACTCCAAAGAGCATGAAAATATCTGTGCCTTTGCAGCCTGAGTTTTCTCAGTGAGATGTGATGGCCTCACTCACCTGACTCACAGAAGGATGAGATCACAGTTCTCTTTCAAATCACACAGTGCATGAGGTCAGGGGTGTGTGGTCACAAAGGGCCTGTTTGAGACTGCAACTGAAATGCATCACTGAGGTCAATATCACACAATCACCTGAAAATAAGCACTGCACGTATTTGAACTTAATTATTAAAATGAACCAAACTTCATATAATTAAAACTGGCAATCTATGATGATTTTCACCCTATTTCACAGAATGTCCATTTCATATGCACACAAATACATGAGTTTTTTTTTCAAATCTAGTACTTGACTATTCTATATAATTTGAGTATTTCATGCAAATCCATTGACCAACAGTTAATTCTTCCTCCTTTCTCTCCTTCTCTTTCTTTTCGTTTATCTTCTTTCTTTCTCTCTTTCTTTCTCTCTTCCTTCCTTCCTTCCTTCCTTCCTTCCTTCCTTCCTTCCTTCCTTCCTTTCTTCCTTTCTTGGTAGATTTACTGTAACATATAGTAAAACACAGGAAACTTCAGCAAAACAGTATTTTCAGTAGCTAAGGCTAGGCATGATTGTTTGCTCTCTCTACTTGTTTTGCATTTTCCTCAAGACATAAGAACTATCTGCTTTAAAATCTGGGATATTTTTAAATGTAATTCTTACTTGTGCCCTAACGTATAAATTTCAATCACAAATTATCCCCAACAGGCACACCTCAACAAATGTTAACACAGAACCTATGCTACAGCTGTATCAAGGCTGATCAAAACTCTGATTGTTTTGCTGCATTCGTTGCTTTCCAGAAATTCTCTATTTCTAAATGTGTCAATTGCTGACGTGTCATTTTTTGTTGTTCCCCCATGCATATCCAGTTTTTTCATTTGTTTACTTGCCTAATTTTTGTTCGTCTGTTTTAACTCTGGAGGTACTTCAGATAGTTCCTCATGAGTCTTGTACTTTTATGTATTTTTCCTCCAGAAATATATTCAAATCGCTGTTATCAGGGTTAGGCATTCAGTTCATGGCTAGGATACTTTCAATGTGGTTAAGGAAACTGAGCATGTTTTAGGATTGCTGTATATCGAGGAAACTGTGAGAGTGTCATGGGTGTGTCCTGCATATCAGGATCGTGGCTGTGAGACATAGCAAGCACTCCATAGGACTCTACTGGCTCACATGTTGTTCCTGAGAATTCAGCATCTGCATGGTAAAGGCGCTTATTTGCTTTCCCCCACAGGAAAACCACCTGGCAGGCATTCAATGTCATTGTTTCTTCTGAGCAATCTATAGAATGGAGACCAGCAAACATCTGATTGATACAGCACTGATAAACATAGAATAATAAGGGATTAGTACTTAATTAAATAATGTCTGAGGGATATATATATATATATATATGTATATATATATACACACACACACACACACACACACACATATACAGAGAGAGAGAGAATTGCTAGCATTAGCTTCGCTCACCAAATGGTCAGAGTCTTGGATCTTGTAATTTCATGCAGTGCAGCCCTTCCACATGGATGATGGGCATCCAAGCACAGGTTCATCAGCTGCTGCCTTCCAAGGTGCGTGTTAGTTTAAAGGTCAGGTCAGGAAAAAGGCACAGGCACTCTGATAGAGAATATGACCGCCCAAACTATCCTTCCAATGACCATTGCCAAATGCTGCCTTGTACTGAGAGATACCCCTACACTGCAAGTGAGATCAGTGTATTCTGCAGCAGTTGTCAGAATAGACACCTGACTCCAGATATTCTGGAAAGATAGATTTGGATGAAGGCTCAGAAACAAGGATGGGAGGAAGAAAGGAAGGAAGGAAGGAAGGGGAAAAATAAAGCAAACAAACCCCGCTGTTTAACTCCTGTTCCTATTTATCAGTGATTGAAACTTCTGACTTGGATCAGGTCTGTAAAAGCTGCTTAACATGACTTGACAAAATGCATCACAGAACAAAGTGTTTTTTTTGTCTGTGTCTTCTGCTGACTCACTCCAGAAACCATCATGTGTAGGCACATCCAAGAATATTAAAATATTTAATGCAGGACCTGGCACAATCACATAGTGGCAAAATCATTGCCTTGCAACAGCTTGTGTCCCAGTGGCTCTGTTTCCTATCCAGCTCCCTGCTTGTATCCTGGGAAAGTAGTAGAAGATGAGCCAAAGTCTTTTTTTTTAAATTATTAATTACATTGCATTATGTGACACGGTTTCATAGGCTCTGGGATTCCCCCAAACCCTCCCCCTTCCCTCCCCCCATGGTGGGTTCCTCCACCTTGTTGCAGTATTACAGTTCAAATTCAGTCAAGATTCTTTCTTTGCAAACAAGTGCCAAGCATAGAGTCCAGCATCTTATTGTCCAGATAAATTCAATGGTTTCTTGGGGAGATCATCTCTGGTCTGAAGGTAGAGCTGGCAGAATATCATCCCGATCAATTAAAAGCCACAACATAACATCAACAACAATTTACAACATTATGGAATTAATTGACATGGTATTGAGCAACCAATATGTTAAAAAAAAATGCAAGTTCTTAACCACATCCTGTGACTACTTCATTGACATTTCAGTTTTAGTTTATATACAGAACCGGCTTCTATACACCTTAAAATGGCTATAGGGTACTATTCAGCTGTTTCGTGTCTATTTTTATTTTAGTATTTAGCAGTTTATAGTGTTGGAGCATAATTTTGCTGAACTTGACAGATTTTAGGATAGTCTAAACTGGCTTATAACTCTAACAAGGCATATGTCAACTGTTGACGTGCAGAACAGTTTTATGACTCTGCTCTCAAGTGGGAGACCTGGAAGAAACCCCTGGTTCCTGGCTTCGGTTTGGCTTAGCTCTGGCATTGCTGCAACTTGGAGAGTGAATTATGGATGGGAGAATTTTCTGTCTCCTGTCCTCTATGTAAATCTTTTCAATAAAAATAAACTTTAAAAAAATCTATCATACAAAGCAATGCAGTGTTTGTACATATTTTATACACACCCTCCTATATATTTTATTCTTGAATGAGTTATGGACCAATACAGTATGAATTCTTTTTGTAATGCTTGTCAAGCAAGAAGCATCCAGCACAAATCCATTTTGAATCTTTTGATCTGCTGTTGATTGAATCCACAAGTGCAGGCCTTGTATGTGAAGAGGGGCAAATGCAGGTTAAAATGCAAGCCTAGTGAAAGACAACAGAACAAATGGCCTATTCACAAGATCAGCGATAGAACACCCACAGGGCCAATCGCCATCTTGGTATGTTCTATTAGGCAGCTCACTGTGCTTATTATTCTTGGTCACAATATTATTGAAGATAAACCTCATAGCTAATCTGGTTCAGACAAGAACACTGAAGACACCACATGTACAAACGAGTATGGGAGTTATTACTACACAGTCCTTTTGGGAAAGTAGAGCTGACTCCACGAACGGTCTGAAAATGGTTTGAGAAAGATGAGAATGGACAGTGGCCTAGAGTTCCTGAAACTGAGCCCATAGCTCCGGTGGCTGTATTTGACTGTGAAATAGTTCTGTATTTGAATGTGCATAGCTCTGGGTACAGTGTTTGAATATAAAAGGTTTCAATAAAAAAATAAGAAGTTAAACGTTTAATTATATTGAATTAAGTTAAATCTTCGCCCTTACCCTCTTTCTAATTCCAAGATCCACATAGTCATTTCAGGACAAACAGAATCAACACACTGTGGAAGCACATTGCAGAGATCAAGTCATATCTTGACATCTATGGGAGGAGGCACCATCATGTCTGCACTGGTGCTCAGCTGGGCCACATGGAAAAACTGGCCCCTGGATTCTCTTCTACCAGGGACAGCAGCTTAGCTACTTTACCACTTACGTTTAGCACTGGCAAAACAAGCAACCACATGTGCTTAAAATAGGAAATGTAGTAACACTGACGTAGTTGTTTTCAAAATTGCAATGGTTCTAGAAATGTAAACATGATGCATCCAAGGAGCCCCAATCTTAGTGATACTGCTGAAGGACTAGAAAGAATAGCAGCATTGTAACATGTTTATAAAGTATGCTGTTACAAGGATTGAAAGATGTAGTTGACATAAAGTGCTATCTTAGAATATTTTCTGAAATATTAGTTTAACAGTAGTGTCCCTTTTACTATGGCATATTTTTCTCATTTTTATCCATTGTCTAAATTACAACATTATCTGCAAGTCTGTTATTTGCAATTTTTAAAATGAATATTTATAATGAAATGCATATGAATATATAATATATGAATATACACAGCATATGTGAATATGTATAGTAGGTATAAATATATACATTCATTCTAGAATCAATCATTATTTCTGAGGAAAATTAACTCTCAATCTCATGACCTTATTTGTAGTTATTTAAACAGATTATAATGCTGTTACATTTTTTTGAAATTGAATTAGCTGTCTTTTAATAATTTGTCCTTTTGTCAAATGCTCAGTACCAGATACTTTGGTATTATCCTGCAAGGCAGTTACTTAAAATTGTATCTGTTCCTATATTTTTAAGAATATTTCACATTTTTTTTCCCAAATCAAATCCTATACTTTGAATTATAACCTAAGTAGTAAGAGGTAAAATTTGTGCCATTGTGTGCAGAAATACTTGTTTAGGAAGTCCAAATTTAATAAGAAATTCAACAGCGAGCTGAATTGGAAGTGTAACAGCCAGGGCTTGAACGGCTATCCATAGAGGAGACTGGCACAAAGGCAAAGGATTAGACTGCTATGCCACCTCACCAGAGTTCAAATACAATTCTAAAATCAAGAACATCTATTTCTTTTCTGAAGCACTTTGTAATTGTAATGACATAATTAATATTACATTGAGTACAGATGTTATTGTTCAGGAAAGAATTGTAAGAACAAGCTGTTTCTTAAGACAGTGAGGTAGTTTGGATGACATTGAACTTTGACTTCTCTTGGAAAATGGAACAAATTTGAAGAAGTTTTTTCAAATATTTTCTTGGGCAATATTACTAAGTCTTTCAGGATAGTCACTGCTCCATCTTTTATCACAAATGTTCATCAAATGCAGATATGTCAAACCGTCATAAAAAGACACAAAGTGCAGTTGTTACTGAATAACACATTTTCCATTTTTACATTATAATTTTTCCAATGACAAACTGCCACAAAATAATTTATATCCTCCATGAAAATATTTATATTCATTTCTCAAGTATTGAATGATCAGCTACATTACCAAATCCAGGAAAACAATTAACTTTATGTTAAAATGCATTTTAATTTTTTAAATTTATTTGCTTTTTTTAAAAAATGATCTTACTTAGTTGATTAGGGTGCAAAGGGTCAAGGGCTACTGGAAAGTGGGTAATATCATTGTTTCCACACTAATATCATTTTTTCCCCTGTATCTGTGGTCAGGGGAGAAACAAAGGGAAAAGCCCCACCCAGCCTCCCACCCATTTTAGGTCCCCGATGTGAGGCATGCTCCGAGGGTCTTGCTCAAGCAGTTTTGATAGTTCAACAGTTCTGAACTGCTGCTAATCTCACCGTTGCAATCACAATGAAACCTATTCAGAATCCACTGGCTGACGTAGTCTCTTCATGGTTGAAGTTCTGAGATCAGCAGTTCAGTTGGAGGGATCTCCAAAGAAACTTCATTTGAGATTATCCCAAACCTGGTTCTTGTGTGAATTTGCCAGTACAGGGTCTGGCACAGTCTGTCGGCCCAGTCAGTTTATGCACATGCTGGTCATTGCAATTGCTGGGTCAGTTCTATTCCCAACCCTGTCTTCCTTGTGAACCAATGGGTGTTGTAGTCCA